>NC_084588.1:37439302-38921802 GCF_033807715.1 Cololabis saira | reverse complement strand
TTTCTGTGTGAAAGCTATTGTACTCTGTGACATTGCTGACATGTCACTCTCCTTTTTTTTTTTTCCCGTGATTGTGAGCGTGAGTCTGTGTGGGTTGCGTGCTATGACCCTACGGTGGCAGCCTGTTGACATCTGTGGAGGAATTATCCGTTGCAACTCTCCCTGACATCAATCCCGCCGCTCGATAGGCCACAGCAAGTTCATTCGGAGCTGCGTCTGTGTGTGTGCGTACGAGTGCGTCTTTGCTGGTCAACACGATCTTTAACAAATTCATGAGGCGCCCACTTAGAGAGCTGACCTCGTTGATACATGTGTGCCACTCACATGCAAAGCTGAGACAAACAATTGCAAAGAAAGTTCATGTGATTAAAGAAAAAAAAAGGGAGTGTGTAGTCTTTCCCCTGATTTATATTTAATTATAATTGAATCAAAATGCAAATGTGAAAACAAAAAACAGTTGCAAACAATTGTTAGAGCTGATTAACAAGAAATTGAACTCTGCTTTTTCTTATTTGTACTTAATGATAATTGGACTAAATTGCAGGTTGTAGCTCAAAGATGTTTGGTTCTAGTGATAGAAGTGAAAAGTAAAACTGAGCCAAGATGGAAAATAACCGCTTTATAAATCAGGTAACAGCTTCTACTGAGCGATGCGCTTCTGCTGAGTGAAGGCGAGACGATAGAGGGAGAGTCACTGACTTTACTTCACTGTCAGCCAACAGAGGGAGCTGTGGCCTCTGGTCAGTACACAGACACTTTCAACTCCAGTGTGCATGAATGTTTCTGTGTCTACAAGAGACTGAGTGACAGAGAGACGGAAAAAAATGCAAATGGAAGAGATGGTTGCAAGTTATCTAATCGCCTCGGTAGCAGGTACAGCAGAAAGCCGTTTGGGAACGGGAGGATTTACCTGCAGAACCCCGCCTGCTCCCACAACCGGCTGGCCGCTGAACTCAAAAAGAGGTAGGAAAAGGAAACAGGAATGGTCGAAGAATGGGAGAATGAGTTTCAATAAGGAAGAAGTGAGATGTAGCCTGTCACTAAGGTGAGTGCTATCTGTAAAAGCTGTAAGTTGCTCTGCAGACACAAGATGTTTTTAGTCTGTGGGAGTTTCTACAAATCCGGTGGCTTCAGCGCAGAAAAACCGATACAATGAGAATAAGCCAATATTTTATCACTTTACACAACACCAGTCTACACTGGTGCATGTTTTTGTATTTTCATGGTTTTATTTAGAGTCATAATTAATAGATGTATTCAGATCTAATCTTTTTATATAGACCTTACTGACAATGCTTAATAAAAGTCACGCTTTTCAAGCCAAACCCAAATTGTAATGCATTATCTGAATGTTTGACCATAACTCCCTCCTCAATCTAGATCTACATCCCCAGTGCAGAAATTAACAAGCGAGTATTGCACCAGTTGGAAATGTCCTGACTTTAAACTGCTAGCATGGCTTTACTGTGGGGGTGAAAACACTGACACTCACAAAGATATGCATGAACATACATATTCTCAGAGGCTCATTAGAAGTTGAGCAAGGACGAGAGCGCTGTATGTTCCCGCGCAGACACATAGATTCATGATCAGTCGTCACTCTGGATGTTTTCAAACACAAATAACAACTGGTTATAGAGAAGGATCGTTTCACTTTGAAGAAACTTTGTTTTGATGGTAAATCAGCAGAAGCACTGCACATATACATACAAGGGTTAGCCTTAGTTTGGAGGTGGCCATGGACCAGTGGGTAGTTTAGAAGCACTGTTTGAATGTTTATGTGAATAAGAAAGGTGCGCTTTGAGTCCAGGTTTGCAACTTACTCTCAATCACATGAAACACCAAGTAAAACATGTTAAAAGATGTTGCACACATTTCTTTATAAACCCCTGAATGTGTGTGCATGTGTATGTATGCATCAAGGCAACTACAGGGAGGGAAGAGATGGTGGTCAAGGCCAAGGAAAGAACACCAGCTGCTTGGAAAAGCTGCTGGGTTAAGGGGGCTTTCTGGAGCCTGTCACTAAAACTCTGTCCAGGCAACCTTTGGAGGAGGGTACACAAAGAATTACACACACACACACACACACACACACACACACACACACACACACACACACACACACACACACACACACACACACACACACACACACACACACACACACACACACACACACACTCAAGCTTATGCAATCACAGCACAACAATTATGTCCTGTTCCTACACACAGGATACAGTAGAGTTGAGGTTTGTTTGGAGGTGTGGGTACTAATTTAAGACGTACACACCCACATACAGAAGAGAGACATGTGACAGCACTGGTATTCCACACAAAGGTCAGGCAGGTTTTGCAGCTAGAAAAGGAGAGGCGTGAATCTGTGTGTGTGTGTGTGTGTGTGTAATACGTTGATACACACACAGCGAAGGACGCTGAGATAAAGAGATGTTTAAAATTAGGTGAGAAAATTGATAATATGGAGAAGGTGACTTTAACATTTCTAAAAATAAATGCTAATCCAAATAAAAGTGTTGCACTATATGACTGTTATATGAACATGGAGGTTGCACAGACATGCATAGAAAAAAAAACAAAAAAACCTGCTGTGTTATAACAATTTGTCAAGTTTAGTGGATAATAGATGGGAAAGAGGATTTTTCTTCTTCTCATTAATACAAAGGGAAACACAAGAACACACACATACACACGAGGTCATTTCTGGCCACCCTCTTGTCATTGGTCAGACTGAAGGTTGCCTGGACTGCACCTTATCATAGAATGAAAGGAGTGACCTCATCAAGAGGTGACGAGCAAAAGGGGACAGCTTTGGACTGGAGTGAGGTGTAACCTCGTCAAACGTGGACAGACCAAGAGGCGTGATGGATGTCAACACTGAATCTCTGCGCATGCACATCATTTCCATTCAGTCACTGTTCATATCCCCTGCACTTTTCAAACACACACACACTCATACACACACACACACACACACACACACCAAAAGAGACTTCTGATCCAGCTAAAACTCTACACCCAAGACATTTCCACCTGTCTCACACACAAGCGCAGTCGAGACAACACCTGTCTCTTTGTACGTCAACGGAAAATGAAAGCAACACCAGCCCGATCAATTATATATATATATATACTCATCCATCAGCTTTTGAGAATTTCCATAAATTGTTTTTATTTTTAAATTGGACAAACAGCAGAAAATATATGGGACAGCACATGAAGAACTTGTAAATCAAGACCTCGTTTGGAGAAGACAAAACGAAGGATCAGAATGAGAGCCAGATAACAGACACTCCTGTGTAGAAGCTCATAATAAATGTTTTTGAGTATTTTGAATACTCCATCACTCATCACGGCCTTATTTTCTCACAGTCTCTTGACCTGATGATTCCTCCAAATCTTACAGCCGGCACATCCCCGTCTTTTTTTTTTCCTCGTTCCTCCTCCTTCTCATCCTCAGGTTTTGATATATTCCCAGGGTTAAATTAGAACTGGGATGTAATTATACAGCGAGCGAGTTTTGCGCGGCTAAGAAAGGACCGAGTTTTGGGTGTTTGTGCGCGTGAGCGTGTGTGTCTTTCTTGCTCCTTCTGTGTCTGTATAAAGCAGTGTTTTGCATTGAAATAGGTGATTTCGGAGAGGTGCACTCTTTTAATTGCAGCGCTCTCAAACAGAACATGAGTGGGCTATTCCACTGGGATTAGTTGTCTCTCAATGCAGTCTCTTTGTTAACACAACACACATATTACACACGTGCACACTCAGATACAAATTAATGCCTGCCAAAAAGCCCCTCTCTCCAATAGTTCAACACTCAATTTATTCAAACTGAGGTGCAAGCCAAGTGAATAATTCCACTACTAATAAAGACGGTAAGAGTCGGTTTGTGTACAGACAAGATGAAGGGCGAAAAGGGATAAAACAGCACAGAAAGGGGGGTGGCTGGGAGTATTAAGAGGAAAGGTAAGCCAACAGGAAATTAAAAGTGATTTTCAAGGACAACAAAACAGAAAATCCTACATCAATTTTTAAGTTTCAAACTTGTGAGAGTTTTGATTTGTACCACTTATGTTTGTATGTGGAAGTGAGAAATAATCATCTTCCAAATGGAAATAATAGGTGTAACTTCTCCAAAGATTTTAGTTGTAATAGGCTCCAATACATATCGGATGTCATCATCTGTGCTTTTGGAAAAGGCTGATGTGACCATTTATAGACTGAAATAAATGTAAAGGATGGGAGTTAATCCCTGTCAATCAAAACACACTAATGACTTCTGTTGTGATATTCTGGTTCAGACTTCTGTCACCATAAGATGAATGTTTGATAAAGTTTGTCACTCGTCCTGCCAAAAATAATTCCATGGGTCATTTGTTAATCCGGAAAACTATGACCGAAGTCGATTATTTCGAGAATACAAGACCTCTAGGTCGTGAGAGCAACTGTATATTAGGTGTGACAATAGCCTGACATGAAAATGGTGCCCATAAAAAAGGTTTTATCCTAAGGAAAATCCCTTCCTGGCCCTGACCAAGTAGATTGGATTTCCAACCATAACCAAGTAGTTTTATCCTCTTAACCATTTTTCTGTCTCTGTAAAAGACACGCACACATGCAAGCATCATGTGACAAATAAGGCCATGTGAAATGGTCGAATTTCTCATTTTCCTCAGTTTTTTATTTTGTGTGTGAAAATCTTACAATGACTTAAGTTGTTTTTATGCAGATCCACAAACTTTGAGAAACCCGTAGCTATACCTGCTTTGCAGGTTATTGTGGAGAAGTCTTGATTAGTTGTACAAGACATGTGATATCACTGCACCCAAAGAGTAGCATGGGCTATAGAAGTCCCCAGTGAAAGATACACAGACAATAAACACACCCCACTTCATCTGTGTCTGTGTCTAATGACGTGTGTGAGTAATTACTTTAAGTCCGATGTGCGCGGGCATTTAAGTGTCTCTGCTCATGTATGTTTTATCTGGGTTTTGTCTATGTCTGCTCCAGCAATAAGTATGTTTAATGGTGTGTGTGAAAATAATCACTTAATCATTGCTTCCTCCATTTGAGAGCTAAGCGTATGTGTATGTGTGTTCCTGTAATGGTTTCCTTGGAAAATATTGAGTGAAAGATGCAGAAATAAGTGGAAAGGTCTGACAAAAAAAAGGAAAATAGTGAGAATGATTAGTGAGAGTGAGGGAAAAGGAGGGATTCAAGCAGGTGAAAAGAAAAATAGAAGACAAAACAAGAGACAGACTGAGGGAGAACATGAGTAGAAAGACACACCCCTTCCCTTAATCTCACTCTGTCTAATTCTCCACTATAACCCTTCCTTCCAATGCTGCTCTCCAAACCGTCGGCCTGTGAATTTATAGTTGGCCCAATGATTGCTTCTCAGGCCATGATGGCTGTAAATTGCTTTGCCATTTGGTAAATGTTGGCAGTTAGAAGGTATACAAGTAATTATTTCCGCTTGTGCTGATTGAGACATAATTCCAAGACGAGGACCTGGAAAAATGACAGCATTTCGAAACAACTCTGTTTTAATTTCCCACCATTCCTAATTAGAATCTGTATGAACGTGGGGAGTTTTTTATGTGGTTTCCTCCAATGGGGCCAGAAATAATTAAACTGTCAAGGGGAAATAAATACGTATAAACAGGGCATAATTTTTACAGTGCACAGCACCTTGTCAGGCCATGACTTTTTGTGAAGAAAAACAATGTGGGGAACAATACAGGGGCATAGAGGACACGGATGGCGTGCGCGCGCACACACACAAACACACACACGCATCCTGCAAAACACATTGAGAATTTGTAGATATAGATCTGTTTTCAGAAATGATTCCTGCCTTAGACAAAATAAAACATTTTAGTCCTTGTTAACCTGTGATAATACATCTATTTTCTAAAAGGATGCAGTGCTCTGTCAGTCATACATTCTTGCATTTAACAGTTAAAAATTGTCAAATTTCGATAACATATCGTATCATATCGTTTGTTTTGAATCATAACTGATTCAAAACAAATTCAAAGACAAAGTGAAAACGTTTTGGTGACATACTGTACGGCTTTGTTTAATACATTCTTTATGTTCACAGACCTCTGCAAGATTACAAGAAACATAAATGCCAGACTATTTATATCAATTTATTTTTTGAAGCAAAACCTTTAGTTACCGGACCATAACACGATGGATAACCTCTCCTCGTAGAGAAAAGTTATAGGACTTGGAACTTCATTCAAAGTTGACTATGAAGTTGAGATTTTTTAATTTGTTTACAGGCTCAAATAATCATTTCCTGCCATATTCTCTATACACGTATATATATATTTGTAGAACTGCCAGGTCTACCTTTTAGATTACACCAATTGCAACTTCATCCAGATCCCAAAGATTCCTCCAGATGCATTTTTTAATGATCTGAATTTTAATGGCTCAGGCAGTTTTTCTGTTATGTAAACGTAGTATCACAGCTCAACCAGTGGATGACACCAAGGGCTGGACTGTGACAATTATTCAGGCTGAAAAAAAAGATTGTCGAAAAATATATATATAAATATAAATATATAGATTTATTTATATATAAATATAGTTGGGACCCTATATTTGTAAATCAACGTTTAAATATGGTTAAGTAGAAATGTTGGATCCATGTTACATGTTGAAGCCATGTTGAAGCCTGGTCGGCGAAAAACAGAATACGTTGATTCAACATTGAGGTTGGCATTAGAATTGGATGATTTTTTGATTTTGTGTGTGTCGGTGTGTGTGTGTGTGTATGTGTGTGTTTTAACCACATCCATCCATTTGGTAAACCTGTTTGACCATATACAGGATCATGGGGTTCTGCTAGACCTTATTCCAGCTCATTACAGGCGAAAGGCAAGGGTACATCCTGGACACCTCAACAGTCCACTGCGGGGCCAGACATATTAACAAACAACCACTCATACACTCACACACACCTACTGGCGGAGTACCCAGAGAAAACCCACGCAAGCATGAGAAGAAAACGTAAACTCCACACAGAAAGACTCAGGAACCAGGAACTTTCTTGCTTTGAGGCAACAATGCTAACCACTAAGCCACTAAGCTGCCCGTATTTTTTTTTTAATTTTTGTTGAGTTTTCAGCTCAAACAAGGGATAAGATCAAGCTGCTGGCAGGTTATGTTGATGGTTTTCTACCTTGGTTAATCAACTTTCTAGTTTATGACTGGAAGTTCTAACACCTGCATAATGGGAGTTTGGTTTAAATGTAATCTGATATTAAACACAAGTGTGTCATTTAATAATGTTTTAGTATGAAAAAAAATTGAAATATCTATTAAAGAAGCAATGTGTAAAACTGTAGGTTAAAATATCTCAAAATATTCTAGAAACAGCAACTGCTGAGATACAGTATCTTTTAGTTATCATGCTAAAAAAATCCTGTCTCGTAATACCAGGTTCTACCATGTATGGCAGTAGTGAGCAACATAGCTGCCTTAGTACAACATGAAGTCCTGCATGTCCATGAAAGTTAGCTTTGCTCCCGGCTCCTGCAGCCAAACTCTGCCGAAATACTTGCAGAGCTGCCATCAGATATTTAAGGCGGCATACTGTGTAAGTTTAACATGTTGACACGATGGTGAAATTAAAAATGACCATCATGTTTAGCCGGTGTTGCTAAACACGTTGCTCTTTTAACGACAAGAATGGAATTAATATAAGCATGAAGTATGTTTTACCCACTGAACACAAAGGCGCTGTGATCACTCGCTGTTGTGAAATGCAGCGACTCTAGTCACTGAGAGTAGTCCCACCAGAAGTGTCCCAGAAGCGACCGTCTGTTCTGCTATGCTGAAGATACATCCTAAGTCTATTTTGGGTTGCAGCTGCTGTTGAACATTGTCAATTTACATACGACAATTTGCGATGACAGGAAGTTAGCCAAGAGAGACCCAACTGTAGACCCAACTCGTATATCAACAATCATATTCAATGAATAAAGGCCTTAAGTAAACAAGTCGGAGGGTCTCAGCTGAGATTTCAACCGCGGACTAGAAGGGAGTCATTTAAGAAATCAGACAGCAATATTCTTCCTTATGCATGAAATTTTCATTCTCTTTCAAAGCACTAGTTATGACATAACTTATGATTGCTGTACAATCTCAAAACTTTCTTGGAATCTCATGAATTTAATTGATCAGGCAACGCTGCAGATAGTAGCAACTAACAGCTCATTCTCATTCTTTAAGTTTGGTTAATGCTAACCACTTACTAATTTTTTTTTAAATCTTATTTTTCAAAGAAAGTTATACTCAAAATCAGGATAGTAAAATGAATTTCAGTTGCAGTAGTCTACAAGATTAGCACAACTAAGGACTGGAAAATATTCTTGTAGTTAACAACGTATACAACAACACATAAATCAAATCAAATCAAATCAAACTTTATCTATAGAGCACCTTTCATGCATAGAATGCAGCACAAAGTGTCATCCATCCATCCATCCATCCATCCATCCATCCATCCATCCATCCATCCATCCATCCATCCATCCATCCATCCATCCATCCATCCATCGTCCGCCGCTTATCCGTTCCCGGGTTGAGGGGGCAGCAGCCTCAGCAGGGATGCCCAGACTTCCCTCACCCCAGACACTTCCTCCAGCTCCTCCGAGGGGAGTCCGAGGCGTTCCCAGGCCAGCCGAGAGACATAGTCTTTCCAGCGTGTCCTGGGTCTTCCCCGGGGTCTCCTCCCGGTGGGACATGCTTGGAACACCTCCCTAGGGAGGAGGGACATGCCTGGAACACCTCCCTAGGGAGGCGTCCAGGAGGATCCGGTACAGATGCCCAAGCCACCTCAGCTGACTCCTCTCAATGTGAAGGAGCAGCAGCTCGACTCCGAGCTCCTCCCGGGTGACCGAACTCCTCACCCTATCTCTAAGGGAGCGTACAGCCACCCTGCGGAGGAAACTCATCTCGGCCGCTTGTATCCGCGATCTCGTCCTTTCGGTCACTACCCAAAGTTCATCACCATAGGTGCGTAGATTGACCGGTAAATCGAGAGCTTCGTCTTTCGACTCAGCTCCTTCTTCACCACGACGGTCCAGTACATCGACCGCATAACTGCGGACGTTGCACCGACCCGTCTGTCAATCTCCCGCTCCATCGTTCCCTCACTCGTGAACAAGACAAGACTTTTATGTAAAGCACTTTGTGCTTTACATAAAAACAATACACAAACCCCCCCCGCACATAACACAAGCCCACCACAATTCACCCAAGTTGCACACACAAACACACACGCATCTATATAAATATGGGTGTAGACATGGCTGAGCACTGAGGATCCAGGTGAGGAAACGGTATCAGGGAGCCGTCCACACCAGGAGGTCTCATAGCCCGCAGCTACAAGGGGGGAGGCCTCCCCAGAGACCATCCCGGCTCGGACGGATAGAGGAGTCCACACCACAGCGGTTAAGCCGTGGTGCAGAGCTCCACAACCATCCAGGCCAGAACCACCCCCAGGACGACCCCCTGCAGGCCAGAGTCACTCCCAGCATGGAGGCTCCCCATGAGGAAACACTGGGGCTTAAAGCTACAGGAAAGCAGGGTAACATAGGCTATGAGGTTAAAATACACGCTAAAAGAGTTTAAAAGTATGACATAACATAAAATCCTAAAAGAAGGTCTAGAAAGCAAGACATTAGAAACTAAGAGAATAAGACAATAGAATGTATAAAATAGACCATAAATAACGACTAAAACATTTAAATATAACATTGAGATAAAACAATGAGATAATAAAACAGGATAAACTAAAGATTAATATAAAACAGAGTAGTAAGATCCAATAAAAATAGGGGTGAGCATAGAAAATTATAAAGAGTTAAATGAGTCAGTTAAAGGCCTGATTAAAGAGATGGGTCTTGAGCCTCTTTTTAAAAACATCAACAGTCTCTGCGGCCCTGAGGTTCTCCGGGAGGCTGTTCCACAATCGGGGGCCATAATAACTGAATGCCGCCTCCCCGTGTGTCCTGGTTCTGACTCTTGGTATGGTTAAAAGGCACCGGAGGACCTCATGGTCCGCGAGGGTTGATAGGGTAAAAGTAGTGCAGACAAATAAGAAGACCCAAGAGACCATTAAAACACTTAAAAACTAGTAAAAGAACCTTAAAATCGATCCTGAGGCGCACGGGGAGCCAATGCAGCGATTTTGGAACAGGTGTAATGTGCTCCCGCCCTCTGGTCCTCGTCAGCACGCTGGCTGCCACACGCACCCTGCATTTATTTGGTAGGTCAGCCATGCATTTCCCCACAAAAATATGCAATGCATACGTGACTTACATTATACCATTGACCACTAGTAATGCTAGTTGACGGCAAATGAGCGATCAGCAACTCTGCAGTCTGCTGCACTGGTGAAGCGCTGATCAGGTCAAGCAAAGTCATCAACTTTTACTGCCAATTCAATGTCTAAACAGTCAACCCTCGAAAAGCGCAATTAAATATAGTGTCAGTATTTCACGTTGTCAATTTCCTGCATCAGTGAAACCAGACAAACAGACAATGTTCAAAATGGCATTGATTTAATGTCATTGCTGTTTCTATGCCGCGACCACAACAAAACCAGTTCAACCAGTGTAATCCAGGCATGGAAACCAGTTGTGAGAATTCTCAAGCCTCCAGAGATCTCTCTGGAGGCTTTTTTGCTCATGCATTTGTTGTAATGTGTTTGAACATCTTCATTTACACTGTTCTCTTTGTTGCATCCTTCAGAGTAATAAAATACTGTTGTCAACCAAACTATATATCCATAAGTACATATCTTCTGAGTTGAAGTCAAGTTCAAGTTTTAAAATCCACTTTCAGATAAATATTCCTTACATATATTATCCCTCTAGTTAAAGAAGGTATTTTTGTATTCATTCTGTTTTTCAAATGTAGTTCATGTTCCAGTTAGTATTTTGACTTTTTATAGATTTTTTTTTATTGCTCAATACTTTTTAATAAAAAAAACAACAACTCCCCTTCCAATAATCCTTGTATACTCTAGCATTGTACTTTCTAAACTGAGTTTACACTCTGCTCTCAAGTGGAGGCAGATGGTATCACACATAGAGGCCCCGTACTGAACCAAGAAACATTCACAACGCAGCCTGTGTAAGTGAACGGACGTTAACGGTTGTATTTTCTAGCCCTAAGGGGTTACATGTTGCTTCTGGTAATATGAAAAGACTCAGTCATTATCCTTTAGCGTGTATAATTTCCATCATAGAGGAGCTAATTCTTGTGAAAAAAAAAGACTCAGTGATACATTTGTTAAAATATACATTTTTTTTAACTTCCAACTATTGTCCCCCAGTAACTACAGGAACTCATTTGTGCAACATTTTTTGGAGTCCCACTGCAAATTCATACAAGTTAGAAACACTAGGTGACTTAGAGGTTCACAGTGAGTGCACACTGATAGAGCTAATAGAGATGCTTTTGAACGAGTGTTACTCAATTACAAACTGACATGAGCTTCGAGACCCCGGCTTGTGAACCCCCTCCCACACACACACACACACACACACACACACACACACACACACAAACACACACACACACACACACACACACAAACACACACACACACACACACACACACACACACACACACACACACACACACACACACACAAAGCAGTTTCTACAAAACAGCCTAAATGGATCTCGTAACATAGCAGATATCGCAGGATTCATCAGGCTCTAAGCGAAAGAGGTATCAGACTGAAAGTGTATATTGTGGTACAACCTGGTAATTCCATTTACTACCAAGTGTTTAACTGACATTTTTATCTATTGTGTGAAGCCATAAATTGTATAGATTGCTTGAATCCCCTTTTTGCACACAAACAACCAAGTAAGACAAGTATTAGAGACCCCCACCAGAAAGCACCTAGTAGAAATATACACATTCTTGTGACAGTTTGTCTTAGATGACCTCAACATTCTCATGATACAGGAATAAAGGACTGAAAGATAGTTTCTCATGTGTTTAATTTCTTGCCAGTTTGAAACGCAACATTAGAGTGAAAATGTGCCCATTCAGACAGACATTTAATATTAAAAAAATGCTTGCCAATATTTTGATTGATTTGTACTAAATGGGATAGTATATATGTGCTATTCAGCACAACACATATAAAAGAATGTCCAGCGACAGTGACATTGTGACCTTTTTTCATAAAATGATTTCAATGTATTAATCAGTTTGACTTGCTCCTGTAGGTGCCTCTTTAGCAGTGTTCATGTGTTTGTCGTCCATAACTCCATCTTCTACAGTGTCCCTAATCTGCAGAGAAAGTTCTTCCTCAGTTTAAGCAGTCAACAGTCCCGTGATGATTCCGTTTTCTGCCAACCGTTTCCATATTTTCTGCCTTCCAGAAGGAGTACCCTGATGGATTTCGGTACTCGGACTTGTCGGTGATATAGCTCCTATATAAAAATTTAAGGACCCTGGATAGCTCAGTGTGGGCACCATTTACAGAGGCTAAGTTCGAGTATCAGCCTGTCGCTCTTTGCTGCACGTCTTCCCCCACCTCTCTCTACCCGTTCCCTGTCTACCTACTTTCAATAAAGATATAGAGTGTCATTGTATGCGGTAACTTAAAAAAATTAAGTTACCGCATACAATAGTCACACTGGTTTGTTTCAGACTCAAATATTAAAAAGATCAAATTTTTTTGTACTAGAAGGGGCATTTGGGATGGATTCAGATTGACTAATCCTAGTGCTATATTAGTGGCTTCTGTCGTCTGTCTGAAAGGGCAACCAGATTTGTGTGTACAAACTTACACATGTACTCTACATGCTTCTGCAGGCTAAGGTCAATAGTATGCTCAGTTACAAATAATTCTCATCTAATATTAATAAGATATGCTCAACAGCAACACCAAGACAGTGCAACGCCATCACTGAGTCAGTGCACATGAATGCTTTTTTTGTTTGAGATGTTTAAATATGTTTAAAACTGTCATTTTGTTAGTGACGCGTCTTTATCTACAACCAAATTCCTATTGTGCTGCATTGATGTACCTTGGAAGTGGGTAGTGCACAGTTGAAACATTAGCCTCATTAACAGAGAGTGTTTTCCACTTGCGTAACACCTTTATCCTGCTCCACAATGCTGTTTGGAACCAACAAAGAGGCAACAGTGTAACATTTTGTTCTGCCGCTGTTCTACCCTGGGTGGTAGTAACAAAGGCTTAATGGGGGCAAAAGGAGTGCGGTGTGAATTTGAAATCAGAAAAGCATAAAGGGACACAATGATAGCTACATACCTGTGGAGGATAAAATCAAGTCTGTCAGTGGTATGGTGAGAGACGGGCTGTCGGACAGCAGTGTTCAGGCCCACTGTCAGAATGCTTAGCCAAAACACCTAACTAAGTGACAAGCAAGTTAACAATACAGGTGCAGAAAAATAAAACAAGGACAAAAAAAACAAAGCTTACCAGGCGTTTGATCACAGCAGTTTGAGAGGCAAATACCAGCTGAACTGGCTGTATGACAAACTTCACAAACACTCCACTTGGGGCAATAACTACTGTTTGAACCCTGTTGCTGTGCAACCTGAAAGAGCCTCCACCAACGTATGACAGGCTGGCATCTCCCTCCTGAATCCACAGTAGCACCTTAAGTATGTGTGAGGTGGGGGGTTGAACGGTTGTCTTCTCCCCCAAAACCAACTGCTATGAAAAGAAGTGTGAAGACACGATTAAAAAAGATTTTTTTGGTACCAGTGTGGTATTTTGACCAAAGCATGTCACAAACATTTTATTAATACTTCATAAATTAGTGTTGGCTTTTGGTAAAAGGAAAAAATATGTCACCTTTAAAGGAGGAGGTCAGTGAGCTGTATGAATGAATGAATGAATGAATTTTATTTTTGTGTCATGTCCGAAGACCCATCCCTTTACGGGATTATAAGACACCAGAAACAGAAAATCATCAAATACACAATATCACACACACTTAATTGGGAGCTGCACAATGTACACCGGAAAAAACAAAATAAATAAATAAATAAATAAAAAACCAGAATGTATATTCTTACATATATGTTACTTTTCTTCGCCTATCCCACGCTTTCTCCAAATAGTCAGCAAGTGCAAATATTTTATGATCAAAAATCCATTTGAGTCTCTCAGCATCGCTTACCCACATCAAATCCAGATTCTTACATCTATCTAGAGTTGTCCCGATCCGATCACGTGATCGGAAATCGGGGCCGATCACGTGATTGCAGACTCGATCCGGACTCGGACGTTATGAGCCGATCAGGAATCGGATATATATATATATATCAGGGTTTCCGTTGTCCGGTAATTGCCGGACTTTGTCCGGTAAAATATGCCGAAGTCCGGTATTTTATAATCTCTCCGGTCAAAATGTCCGGTGAAAATACTCACTGGCGCCGACATCCGCGTGTGCGTTGATTTATGGTTCCGCGTCGCACCGACGCAGAGTCTACAGCGTAGGGTTCGCGGCGACGCGCACCCTACGGCGTAGGCTCTGCGTTGGTGTGACGCAGAACCATAATTCCGGCTTAAAAGTAAACAACATGCGCCCAAGTACCCGTGCATGACAGGCAGACACACACGGGGAGAAGAGACAATTTCTTTAATTTTTATTTTTTTTAAAAACTTTATCCTTATGAACGCAATTGTTATATACGGTAGTCCAACTTTCCTTATTTTAATCAGAACACTTTTTTTTTCCTCTTCGGCGTGGAGTAGTGGGCTTGGAGCGGCAGCCATCGGTTAGTTTTTTCTCTTTAGATCCGAGGCTTTGCGTAGATGGTGGCTTCCGCAACTTTCAGGCGCTTTTTCTGCGCAAGCAAGCTTTATAGATGAGGCCCCAGGACTGAAGCGGAGCTGCGGCGCCGACATTATGGTTCCGCGTCGCGGAAGGCTCTGCGTTGGTGTGACGCGGGACCATAAATCAACGCACACGTGGAGTAGTGGGCTCGGAGCGGCAGCCATACACCGCATGCGCGCAGAGCACGCCTGTTTGTTTTGAAGCTGAAGCAGCCCTATGCTAAAAAAAAAAAAAAAAAAAGAAAAAGAAAAGACATTTTTTTTATACTGACTTAAGAATGTTCAAGCTGCCTACCTCCTATGTACTCAGTTTACAGTACACATGTTAAAATATAATAAAAGGGTCATCCTGCATAATTTTATTTTCTCTTCTTCATTTTTTATTGTTTTATAATAGTATCGGATCGGGACTCGGTATCGGCAAGTCCTCAAAATCAAAGGACTCGGACTCGGACTCGGGGTCAAAAAAACCTGATCGGGACATCCCTACATCTATCAAATAATTTTTGACGCAGCTCATGATACAGAGGACAATAAAATAAAAAATGGAACTCATTTTCAATGTCATTAATGTTACAGTAAGGACAAATCCTCTCTTCTTCTGGGACCCCTCGATAACGATAGCTGTAAGATGTGCAAAGTATCTAACTTTGCCTTCAGTTTACATTTGTGCCAACACCCTGGATTTCTATAAACCATGACTAGGATGTTTCCCTAACCCTAAACAAATAGTAACTTGACATAACAATGGCAATATTTGTACATAAAGATGTCCTTTTGAAAGACAAACACAAATAACCTGATGAAAAAAAAGTTGTGTTCCTCCGTTCTTCCCTTTATGCATGTGTAAGTGTGAAACAGTCACCTGTTCTTTGAAAGAGAAACAATGTCTTCGGTGTGAACAGCAGTGCTTAAGAGACATCAATATTTCAGTCAGGTGTGTCGAGAAAGAGAGGGAGAGGCAGACGGGGAAACATGAAAGCAGCAATGGGGGAGGACCCTTGCCATTTTAAGGCATTCCTGTGACTGACGGAAAGAGTAAGACTCAGTGTGTATGTGTTTGTATATGTGCCATTCCCACATCCTCACCCTGCTCCTACACTCACCACTGTATGTACCACCTCTGTCACCTTTCCTCTAATCAGGAGTTTAAATCAATGACGTTGTCCAAAACTATAATTGCCACTCCTTAAACTGCTTCTCTCGCAATATGCTTTCACCAAGAAACCACTCGGCAGCAGAAATGTGCCTTTGCGTGTCGTTGTGTGTGTATGTGTGAGCTGGATTAAGAGTATTTTCTCATTACAGCGGTGTCTGAACGAGTAGAAAGTGCTTCTCACATTGTTTTACAGCATCCTGAAACCTCAGAGCTCAGCACTAAGCAGCGTAATACCCTGTAGTTCCACAATGATGCCTTAGCTTACAACTCTGTTGTCACACGTTGCTCATGAGCCAGACTCAGTGGAGATCATTTATTATGCTATTCAACAACAAAATGTTATCATGCAGTAGCACTGAAAAAACAATACATTTCTGAAAAGACCAGTTTGGTGTAATTTTGGTAGCCACTTCACCAGGACTAGAGTGTGCTATGCAGCCTATCCCACGGCATTCATTGTACTTTGTTACATTGCTGCCTTAATATAAGTAGTTATAATTCTGCATTTTATGTAAAAGCTTTCCCTAGCCCCTCACATACTTACTGTAGCTGCAAAGACATGTATTTTATAGTAGAACTCTTCAGGCCCTTTACAGAGTCCGCAGGGATCAACGGATTAAAATGGGAAAGGTTCTGCTCTTACACAGTAAACTATGTCGCGGATCAAAGTCTATCAAAGTGTTCTTCAGGTTAGATCCTTGCATGCCACTGCCCTGCATATCTTGGATTTTTCACTGCTCCAATACACCTGATTTAAATGAATGGCTCACTAACTGATCGGGTAAGACTGATGACAAACTGTTGCTGATCTGTTTGAGCGAATCAAAAAAGACCAGCAACAGCTAACAGCAACCTCTCTTAAAGTCTGTCCATTATTAATAGTTAATCATTAATTGTGATGAATTAATTACAGGCATATTTAGTGCGTTATGTTTCTTAATCGCTTAATCTATTTTGTAATCTCTGCAAGTTGCCTTTATTAGGAAATCTTGAATTGTTAGTGGTGGAAAACAATGATCAGTCACACCTTGAAGTGGAAAGTTGTCGGTCGAGTGAATGGGGGAATTTACATTTCTAAAACACCTGGACGGCACCATTGCTAAAGGTAGAGTGATATGTGTTTTTTGTGGAAAGGACTTTGCTCACCACCGAAGTAGCTCAAGGTTAGCCACCACATAAACGTAAAGCACCCAGTCGCGGGCGCAGTCACAGCTAACACCGTGTGCTAACTGCATGCGAGCGTCCAACTATCGCATCGCACTGCGTGATATTGGACGCTCTCTGTCCACACTGAAAGGGTTATGGGCCCCCACGTTATTTTGATTGACAGCTGAAACTCGCATTTTACTCACCGCACTACCTGCCTGTGCGCTCCTAAAGTGGCAGCACCTCGCGACGCGCTGATTGGCTGGAATCCACGCAGCTCAGCGAGGTCAACGGATGAGACGAAGCGAGTGCGACTCCCATTGGTCAGTCTCTTGCTAAGCAGAGACTGGTTATCACATTAAGATAAATGAAAAAGACACAAGCTTTAGATAATAAGTTGTGAAACTTCCAGCTCCCTGGCGATCTCCCTCCCGCCAGCTGCCACTTTATTGAGGTTTTTGTAGTGAAATGAGGAGGTATCATAGAGATAACTTCTCATTTCAACTAACTGGATCAGCCGTTCCTCATCCATGACTATTTCCTACAGCGCTTTCAACCGGCTTTCAACGCGAGCGACAGGAAGAAAATAGAAGCAGGGCGTCCGACAAATGTTCAGCTCAAAACGGCGCGCCGCGTCACAGCGCTGCGTCGCTCGCGGCCAGTTAGGACAGTCCAGTAGAAAATAAAGCAATGGAATTGATCTTGTCGCTGACCCTCACTCGCATCGCATGCAGTTAGGACACGGTGCAACGTTAGCAGCAACGATGTTACCACAGCAACGCTCTTCCCCGCGCATGCGCACGTCTGCAACAGAAAGGCTGGCGAATGTTCTTGCCAAGTGGATGTAAATGGCTAGGACTGCATCTGTTCAAATCTGTTAAAAAATATATGAATTCCTTATATATATATATATCATATATACAGTATATCAATCTTTTCATCTGCCACAATAATGTAACAAATTTAAAGGAAAACACCTCAAGTTGAGGGCTTTTCTTAGCAATTTTTAGGTAAGATTAAAAAAGAGATTCATTAGATTAATAAATTACAGATCGTAGTTAATTAATCTATCAATTTTTTTAATCGCTCGACAGCACTAGTATGTGTATGTATGTATATATATATATATATATATATATATATATATATATATATATATATATATATATATATATATATATATATATATATATATATATATATATATATATATATATGGATAGATCATGGAAAGGCAGGACAGCAAGAAAAGACAAGAAAAAATAACAGAAAGAAATCGAGGGAGATGGAGAGCAAAGTGGAAAGAGAAATGGAAATAGAGATGGCAAGAGAGATTTCTGGTTAACAAGGTGTTGAGCACGACAAGCCCTTGGGAGTCCATGCTCCCTTACCCTCTAAGATTAGACACCTCTCTTTCTGTCCATCCCACTACCTCTCTTGTTGCGACACAAGGGAAGCATGCCTCTATCACAAGGGGGACGCCCCGGGACCTATTCCCTGCCTCCCTCTCTCCTGTCTGACACAAAACTGCTTGCTCTTTCTTCTGCTGTTTCTACCTTCCCTATCCCCCTCCAGTTTTTTTTGTTATCATTTCACCTCTGTCTGTACACATAAAATACACCTTGTGCTGCTGTTGATTTGTTAAACTAAGATACATCTCATATGAATGAATAATTGTTGATGATTGAGAAGTTAAGTTAAATATAATGGATATCTTAAGTCCATTCCCTTTGTTGTGAGACCCAATCTGGCTCCATAGCTGAAATAAATCTAAAATAGGGTATGTCAGGCTGGATGGTCATCCTTGACAGGTCAGTCTGAAAAACATATAGGCTTTATAGCACCTTCTGATCTTTCAGATTTTAATTTATTTATTTTTTCGAGGAAAAAAAAGGTGTATTATTGGTGCTGGTAATTGTGAGGAATCTCGTGAGTCTTCTCCAGTGCTGTTGCTAGGGGGACTATGCACAATGCCGTCTGGGGGCCTCTAGTTTGACAAACTATGTTGGAGAGTCATAATTGAGTAGATGTTCTATGAACATGCCACAATCTATTACAACTCATGAAGTAAACAGGCTACAGTCCTGACAACCTTTCATATTAGCATTAAAATCTTAAATTGAGCCACTCAAGCAAGATAACTAACAAGATTTGATAATACAAGGGGGAAAAAAATCTTCTGTATGTTAACAAATAAAAAACTTAAAAATATGCTTACTTTATACTCCTTGAGCCACCATCTCATCGTGTTGGAGGGGTTTGCATTTTCCAATGATCCTAGGAGCTCAGTTGTCTGGGGCTTTATGTCCCTGGTAGGGTCATCCAAGACAAACAGGTCCTAGGTGAGGAGCCAGACAAAGCACGGCTTAAAAAACCCTTATGATGAGTAAAAACAGAGATCACCATTTCCCCTTTCCCGGACACGAGTCACCAAGGTCCCCCCCTGGAGCCAGGCCTGGGGCAGGGCTCGATGCAACCACAGAGTGATCACACTCCTCAGTCTCCCTGGTAAGGTCTATTCAGGGGTCTCAGAGAGGAAGGTCTCGCAGAGAGTTGAATCTCAGATTCAAGAGCAGCAGTGTGGTTTTTTTGTCCTGGCGATCGAACAGTGGATCAGCTTTACACCCTCAGCAGGGTCCTGGAAGGGACATGGGAGTTTGCCAAACCAGTGTTTTGTGGACTTGGAGAAGGAATTCAACCATGTCTCTCGGGACTCCTGTCAGGGTTTTCTGGAAGTATGACTTGCCAGAATCCTTTATACCGGCATTACGGTCCCTCTACATCCAGTCAGAGCTTGGTCCGCATTGTTGGCTGTAAGTCGGATTTGTTTCCCATAGGAGGTTGGAGTCTGCCAAGGCTGCCCTTTACTCACAGATTCTGTTCATTACTTTTATTTATTTATTTTTTACTTTATTGATGGATTTCTAGGCACAGCAGAGGGGGTCTGGTTTGGTGACCTCAGAATTTTGTCTGCTTTTTGCAGATTATGTGGTTATGTTGGCTTCATCCAGCCAGGATCGTCAACTCTCATTGGAGTGGTTTGCAGGCAAATGTGAATTGGCTGGCATTAAAATAAACACCTCTAAATACAAGACCTTGGTCCTCCGTTGAAAAAGGACAGAGTGCCCTCTCTGGGTGGGGAATCAAATACTTCACCAAGTGAAGGAGTTCAAGTTTCGGGGTCTTGTTCACAAGTTAAAGGAGCATGAGGCAGGATTTATGTAAAAAATTCGTATATGTTTCAAGTTTTCTAGTAATAATGTCAGATGAAGCAAAATATGCTGCAATTCCGGGCCGGAATTTCCCGCGCTGTCCTGCGGATGTGACGCCAAATGGCGCTGCATGCGCGTTCTCCCCGTTCTCCCGTGCCGGCTTCGCTGTTGGCTGCAGTACCCCCGACGACCGTCGTGGCGAAGGTGGCGCTAATGAGTCTTATTTCTTAAAAGGAGCCTCATGCTCCTTTAAAGGTATTGTGACATAATTTTTAACATGCTTTTAACACTATTAAAAGTCTTGGCCAACACCCCTCAAATGTGTCTAAAAGAGTGTAACAAGAAAAACTTCACTCTAGTACTCCATTCCTGGCTTTTTATTAGTGTTTTTTTGCCCCGTGAAAAACGCTTCCTTTTGCCCCTTTCCTGTCAATCATTGCTCCGCTCCTCCTCCCAACCTCCTCCAACCCAACCATACGCTCACAGCGGCGTCGGAGAGTTAAACCGGGAGCGACAGGCGAAGTATGCACGGAAAACCAGCAGGGCGAACCACAGCAAACAATCATAAAAATAAAGGCATGCAAGCAGCACTGTCCCCTTATCTTAAGTCCAGTCAGTGGCCGCGGGTCTTTTTAGCAGTTGTCCTCCGGTGATTAGAACAAAAGAGGCTCTAAACAGCTCCGTGTTAAGCCTGATTTATGGTTCCGCGTTAAATCGACGCAGAGCCTACGCCGTAGGGTTCAGCGTACCGAGCGCGTCGCCGCGTAACCCTACGCCGTAGGTTCTGCGTCGGTGTAACGCGGAACCATAAATCAGCCTTTATGGTGCACTGGAGAGGAGAGGAGGCAGGGAGCTGGGTGGAGGGGGCGGTGATTTAGCGGGTCTATACGTAACGATCCGCCACCAAACCAGATGAGCCGTTTTTGCACAGTTATTCGGAAAATCCCAGAAAGCACACAATACACTGAATGTTAAAAGTTCGTTGTTTTTTGGGTGTAATTGATGTCAAGACACCCAACAAAACACAAAAAATCAAGAAAAATGTGTTTTTCATGTTACAATACCTTTAAGGGAAAAATGGAGCAGGAGATCAGTGCAGCGTCCAAAGTGATGTGGACTCTGCATCAGTCTCACTTGGTAAAGAGGAAGCTGAGTTGAAAAGGCAAATGCTCTTATTTTTACTAGTCTGTCTACATTCCAACCCTCACCTGTTGTCAGGAGGAGGGACAGAAAGGTTGAGATTGCGGATATAACCTGTGAAAAAGAGTTTCCTCTGCAGGGTGTCTTGGCTCTCATTTAGAGACAGGGTGAGAAGCTCAGTCATCCAGGAGGGGCTCAGATTAGAGTAGAGTCTTCTGTATTGAGGAGCCAGATGAGGTGGCTTGGACATCTGATGAGGTTGCTTCCTGGATGGCTCCCAGGTGAGGTTTTGCAGGCACGTCCCACTGGGAAGAGACCCCAGGGAAGACCCAGGACACGCTGGAGGAACTATGTTTTTGGCTGCCTTGGAAATGCCTTGGGATCCCCAACGAGCTGATCGAAGTGGCCAGGGAGAGGGGCTGGGCTACCCTGCTTAGGCTACTGCCTCCGCAACCCGACATCAGATAGGGTGAGGAAAATGGATGGATTGGATTACTTACTAATGGATTACTTTCAATTTTGAAAAGCAAGAACACAAGATTTTACAGTTACAAAAAATTCTCACACCCCCATAAAATTAAATTAAAAAGTAATCCAATGACAGGAATGATGGTCTCCTGTCTATCACTGAATATATACCAGAGTAAACAAATGAAAGAGTTTTCTGAGGAGCTCAGAACATTTTTGAGACCATATGACCATCTCTAAGCAGTAGGAAATGTCATTCAGAGGTTTGGGGTGCACAAGACTGTAAGCCAACCACTCTGGACATAGACACAAGAGACTGATGACACACCGACGACACAGATGTTTTGAATGGTAACCAAAGATCCCAGAACCATTTCCAAACAGGTTCAAGGTGACCTCCAAGATGAAGGTCAGTCAGATCACACCATCCGTCACTGTTGTACTGGTGAATGACCAAGGAAGCGTTTCTGGCAGTACTGGATGTGAGGTAGCCGGTTAATCTAAAGTCATCATAATCTAGTTTCCAGCTGTTTTGGCCTCAGTAAAAATATGTAGTTGTGCTATAACACTACTTAATCATTATGCATTACTACATTACATAAGGGTTTTGCCTCTGAATAATCATTTGAATGATCATCCGCTGCCATCATCCCCTGTTGACTATTATCGCAAACAGCTGTAGTGGCAATCGCAATAATTTGTCAAAGACTAAAGATGTTTTCGTCCATTTTCTTGTCTTCAAAGTCGATATTTTCTTTGTTTTGAAGAAAAATCTTGCAGAACAAGATACAGAGAGTTACGGTAATACAAAGAGTTTTGATTTTCTTTTGCAAAAAGGTGTCATGGAAGCATGACACGTATCTGTGCAGCTGAGTGGAAGCTAGTGGAGAAAATGCAGACTATATTTTCATTGACTTTCTCTTAAAGGCTGTATAGAACAGTTACAAAGTCCACTGAGGAGCGGTCAGTACAAAAACACAGACTGGATTTTCATTATAACTACGATTCTCCCATTGAAAAGCCAGAATGGAGCAACACGCTCGCGTTGGGAAGATAGCCTTTTTAAATAAAGAGCACGTGGTTTGTGAAACAGAAATTCACCTTTTGGGCCCCCTAGTGGCATGTGGGGTCCTATGCATACATAATCTGCATGAAGCAAAAAAAAGCTTTGGTCTTCTCTCTGACCAATAAAAGATTAACAGTGTTCTCATGTCACCTTTTAATATCAGCATAGCCAAGGTGATACTAAAAAAATAAGGACCATTACAAGCTTAGCAGGTCCTCCCTGTTTTGAAAGGGGTCATCAGCGTCAGACCCAAAATTGTCTCATATCTACCTATACTGTATTATATCATGATTCTCTTGTCCTCTGTCTTTCTTATATCTACTCTGTCTGGGTTAAATACTTGTCTCACTCTCTCCTAGCTGTTTGACACCTCTCTCCCACCTGAGCACCTCTATGTGTCAGGACAAATTGGCTGAGACTCACATCTTCCTTTCGTTCCGTCTGCTCACCACTCAACCGAAGAGAGAGTTAAAGCCAGCAAAAAAAAAACCCCAAACAAACAAAAAAAAACAAAGAGACTGATTATGTGTGGAGACTGGCGGAGCAGTAACGATATGCATCTGAGGAAAGACGGGGATGGAGAGTAAAAAGATGTCTAGATCAAACAAAAAAATACATAAAAACTTGACAAAAAAGAAAAGCAATGGGATTTAGATATTTGACCATTTAATTTTTAGTTGCTTCAGAAAGCATTCAGACAAGGTTATTTTCTGAAGTTTACTTTGTTGTAGTGTTTTAAAAAGAAAAAAAGACATCAAGATTTGAAATCTATGTATAAGTGCCTTCATAAAAGTCCAATTAAAAGCATTAAAAATAAAATACTTTGGAGTGATTACAGTGTTTTCACTCACTTCCAGAGAACCCCATTTCCACACATAAAGACTCCTGCCAGAAACCTTTCTGCTGTGAGGCAACAGTGCTAACCAGCACGCCGCTGTGCAGCCAAGACAAGAGTTGCTGGATGATTCCAGATTTTGCTGATGTGATGTGGTTGTGATGTGGCAATATGGGGTTCTGACTATGGAGAAGTCCAAACAAAAGTTTTAGAACGCAAATAATTCATCAAACTTATACCTACAATGAACACTAAGCAAAAACACTCTCACACACACACAAGTACTGTTACAAAAACATCACATAAGCAAATACAGTTCCTCTTGTGTAAACCTGTACTTTCTTTTACGCAGTTTTAACATGTACACACACACGCACACGCACATGCACACGCACACACACACACACACACACACACACACACACACACACACACACACACACACACACACACACAGCCCTATAGCGTTGCGACAAAGAGATCAGAGAAACGGGCAGAAAATAATAGAATCTTCATCCCAGTAATCCATATTCATTCTTCTCATCCCTCCTTGCCTCATTCCTCCCGCCCTGCACCCTGCACGCCACGCTTCCCTGTATCTGACATTCAAATGAGTTGTCTTTTCTCCCTTGTTAGACACACACACACACACACACACACACACACACACACACACACACACACACACACACACACACACACACACACACACACACACACTCACACACACACACACTCACACACACACACACACACACACACACACACACACACACTCACACACACACACACACACACACACACACACACACACACACACACACACACAAATCCATAAGGACTCTCACAAGCTTCCTTTTTCTCACACACACACACAGACATGCACACACTCTCTTTCTTGGATACTTTCTGCCCCGTTGCACCCGTGATGGCAAATTGAGCGCCTCCCGTCTCTCCCTCTCACTCACCCTCTCTCTGTTGACTCCTCTCATCTTTCCTCCATCTTGTTCTCTCCTCTGCCCCCCAACACATCCAGACCCTTTCTCCTCACAGTGATTTGACTGGCAGGTAGGGTTGGATCACAAGCCGATGACGGGAGGGAAAATGCCTTTATGTGGTGAATAGGTGCGTGTCTGACACACAGTTAAGACATCGCTCTCACTCGCTGCGATGCGTTTTCAGAGATACACCAACTTCAGCAAAAGAGTTTATATGTGGAGAAACCCTTTGTGCAGTTTGTAAATCAAAGATGCCTTATTTCTATCTATCTATCTATCTATCTATCTATCTATCTATCTATCTATCTATCTATCTATCTATCTATCTATCTATCTATCTATCTATCTATCTATCTATCTATCTATCTATCTATCTATCTATCTATCTATCTATCTTCCCCAACTGTCTGTCCTGGTCCTATTAGCAGAAGATAGAGGTGTGATCACGGTTACTGTGTGCTAACAGGGAACGTGCTGCCACCGATGACAAATATTACACACATCCGCACGCACGCAGCCATGCAGGGAGAAAGCACTTGGTAGATTTCATCACTGCTTGTAATTATGATCCTGTCAAGTCCACAATGTGGCAATCTATAACGAGACACGCACATGTGCCCTCACTCACACTCACTCACACACACACCCACACACTCACACACAATTACACTGGACATATAATTTTAATCTGTTAATATAGAGAAAACTTACTTAGGATGACAATAAACACATTCATGGGCAGACACAATATGATAAAAGATGCAAAACGGAGATAACAAAACATGCACCGGGCAGGTTGTCAGAGACGCTGCGGTTGGTTATAATCCAGAAGATGTGACTGACATAAAGAAATGAAATGAAGAACAACATTTGAACAAGCACAGGCAATTAAAAAAAAAGACATGAGGGCACATTGTAGTAATTCTACAGTAAGCACAGTCATGTTTTACAATGAGAATTTGACAAATTAGTAATAGACATCAGATGGACAATTGGGCAATTGAATGGCTTCGCTTTTAAACAATTGGCATTAGCCAAAACCTGTGAATATCATCATGACACAACTAAATAAAATAATACATAATACGCTCCCCTTTTTTCCCTTTTCCTAAACCATTGCCGATGAGCTTCTGGAGCCAATTCTGACAGGGCTGGATAAGCTTCCTGACCTCGCATCAACACAAACCGAAGCATCGCTGAGCAGAATCTGGCCTATTCCACGCATCATTTTCTTGATTTTTTGCGGAAAATTTAGGCAACCAAATTGTCAGCAGACTGATCAAATAAAAGCGGCCGACAGCTTGCCTTCTTTAGTCAACTAAAGTCAACCCCTATCAAGTTTCAGCTGGTCTGTCTGCAGACGCATGTTTCCTACAGCCAGCTCCTTCTCTTATTTTTCCTTTAACTTAAACTTGCCGCATTTAAGTTGCTGCAAAAGGAATTCCTTTTGTTGCTCGAAAATCAAACCCATTGTGTTCAAAGGTGGAGGCAAAACATCACTGTTTTCCGAATAAATTTGGCTTCAAAATGGCGTTTAAGTTATCTTTTAGACTGTTATTACTAATTTCAATTTTATAAGACCCTGCTATCTTTTGCAAGCGCTCTTTCATACGGAGATCCAACATATACTTTGATGGAGAAAAAAACAAATGCCTCCACTCTTACTGTACATAATACCATGTGCACAAAATGCAATGTAATGCAAAATGCTGGCAGATATTCTTAAACCAAAAAAAGCGTTAGTGGAAACCGCAGAGTGGGAGAAAGTTTTTTTTTTTTTTTTTACTGGCCTTAGGGACTAGATGTTCCAATCACTCCTAGGGTCTGATGCTGCAGCAAGACCACACTATCAAATATCTGGCTAATTAACAAACAGGTGCATCTAACAACAACCAAAAAAAGGACGACCAAATTGAGGATGATTAGTCTTGATACAAAGTTCCATTCATTCCAAAGTACCCATTCATTTCATCCATCTATTTTCAATATCTGCTGGAATCTGTTCAAGGTTATGGGACTTATTTTGCAAACATGGGATGTGGGCTCCTTGCAGTTGTTGAGTCACCACCAACTTCTCTGCATACCCAATTATTCTAAAGGCAAATGAGAGGCCATCTGTCTGATGGTTAAAGCTCGGAAGAAAATGGTCCAGGTCTCAACTCGATGCTCAGCTTCAGCCTGATTCTGCATGGTATGTCCCACTGCAAGACAGATGTCCATAATCCCATAAACTTCAATGAACGTAAGCAAAGTGTTAGGAAGAGTGGGCCAAATGATTCAACAAGAATGTAAGAGACTTATAACGCCTTAACGAGAGTGATTCATTCAAGTTGAAGGTGCTTCTCAAACAGTGTGTACTTCACACACTGCTAGTTTTTGCATGATAAGTAATGACAAGGTGCAGTTTGTCATGTTATTTTTTCACCGGCAGCTGTATTAACCTAAATTTAAGCTCAAGCTACGACAAGATGATTTTTGTCATTATTGTTTATTTTTATGTCAGCCAAGAGCTGAAAGAGGGTGAATTTTGTAATTCACAGACTCTAGGTGTGTCTGTGTGAGTGTGATGACACCCCTGTCTCCGGTGTTGACATTTTATGTGTCAGGGGAACCTATTAGAGACCCTCACAGGCTAACCCCACACCTGACCCCAACCCTGATATGCGTGTATGTGAGAGTTTGTGTGTGTGTGTGTGTGTGTGTGTGTGTGTGTGTGTGTGTGTGTGTGTGTGTGTGTGTGTGTGTGTGAAAGAGAGAGAGAGAGAGAGAGAGAGAGGGGGAGAATAATTACATATGTTGCAGTTGTATTTTTTTTCAGTCAACGATGAACCTTCTTTTAGTGCAAACTGGGAATATTTCTTGACATGTTGTAATTTAAAATTAGGTGTAATTTTTCTGATGATATTGGCGAGCTAAAACGTGTGTAGTGGTATGAGCCCGTGTGCTCATGAAGTCCCAAACAATCCCCCGGGTCAGGCCTTGGGTTATGCCTGTATATCTGACCTGATGACCTGCAAATCTACTGGGCAATGCTGTGTGTTTTAGTGAGTATGACCCAAGAAAAATGACATGTTTTCATCAAAATGTACCTCAGAATGTGTGTGTATGTACAAGTAACCAAGTGAGCGGGAACAAAACACAAGGAGATTCCTCTGTTTTTTTTTTTCAATTATTCCTCTATAGTTTTCACCATAAAGATGTAGTTAAAAAAATCTTTAAAAAAGAACAACATCGGTTCCGGCTTAGCGATACATGGGGTGAGACGTGTTTAGCAGAGCTCCTGCAGAGTTAATTTAATTCTTCATTTACCGGCACTTTTTGCATCACTCCCACGGCTTTGGTTTTAACTAACTTCTTTTCAACGCTGTTACATTGACTACTTACCTCGAAAATGCCTCCAAAGTCCATTAAAGCGGGGACTATCCCTCCAGCTAACCCGCGGCCTGCTGCTCGAGACTCTCCTCCCCCGGAGAACACCTGCGCCGCGCCGGCTCCCGCCGCGGAGTTCAGCCGACTAAAGACGGAACTTACCAAAAAAGTGACTCCCAGCTAGTTTTCTGGGACGATTTATCCAGCTTGCTGTCCATGCGGGACTCTGGCCCTTGGTGAGTGAGGAAATTCATAAAATGGGACTTTATGTCGTAATTTTTTTATTTTTTATTACTATCAATGGGAACAGCACCGTTTAAAATTGAAGGCCTAATCATTTCACTGGTATGATGCCTCGATTAGAAATATGCACACACCCCTGTCTATTGTTTAATTTGTGTGTATGTGTGTGCGTGTCTGTGTGGGTGTGCAAGTGCATATATGTATATATCATTGTTCTACAGGCCAAAGATCTCCTTAATTTAATTAAAGGGATTGTGACATGAAAAACACATTTTTCTTGATTTTTTGTGTTTTGTTGGGTGTCTTGACATCAATTACACCCAAAAAACAACGAACTTTTAACATTCAGTGTATTGTGTGCTTTCTGGGATTTTCCGCATAACTGAGCAAAAACGGCGCATGTGGTTTGGTGGCGGATCGTTACGTAACGATCCGCTAAATCACCGCCCCCTCCACCCTGCTCCCTGTCTCCTCTCCTCTCCAGCGCACCATAAAGGCTGATTTATGGTTCCGCGTTACACCGACGCAGAGCCTACGGCGTAGGGTTACGCGGCGACGCGCAACATACGCTGACCCTACGGCGTAGGCTCTGCGTCGATTTAACGCGGAACCATAAATGAGGCTTTTAACACGCCTCTTTTGTTCTAATCATCGGAGGAAAACTGCTAAGAAGACCCGCGGCCACTGACTGGACTTAAGATAAGGGGACAGTGCTGCTTGCATGCCTTTATTTTTATGATTGTTTGCTGTGGTTCGCCCTCCTGCTTTTCCGTGCATGCTTCGCCTGTCGCTCCGACGCCGCTGTGAGCGTATGGCTGGAGGAGGAGGAGGTTTGGAGGAGGAGCGGAGCAATGATTGACAGGAAAGGGGGGAAAGGAAGCATTTTTCACGGCGCAAAAAAACACTGTAATAAAAAGCCAGGAAAAGATTACTAGAGTGAAGTTTTTCTTGTTACACTCTTTTAGACACATTTGAGGGATGTTGGCCAAGACTTTTAATAGTGTTAAAAGCATGTTAAAAATGATGTCACAATACCTTTAATGTTTGTTGTTACCCTGACAAGACAGCGATTGTCAGAATGGCTCAGATTTTTGGTCTTATATGCCTCATATTTTATTTATTTTTTTTTTTTAAGGTTTTAACTCTGCAGGAGCTAATTTTGTTTTTGTTTTCGTATTTAGCTTCATAGTAGCTGTTTCCATCGTTTGGGGATGGGGTGTTATGGGTTGTTGGCTTTTGGATTATGTCTCTGTAGGTATGTATATACTCCTGAGTTTTGTTTGTTTTGGTTTTCCCTTTTACCTCTTTTTCTTATATTTCCTCTTGTGGTGGGTGAGTCTGTCTTATTTTCTGCCTATATGAACAATCGTAATCTGTACAAGCCTGATACTGGATCAAACATTAGATTCACTAGCTGGAATGTTAAAGGTGTGAATAATCCAATTAAGCGATCAAAGATTTTTTCACATTTGAAACGCTTGGACACTGACATAGCTTTCCTTCAGGAAACTCATTTGCGAAATAAAGATAATTTCAGACTCAAACGTGCTTGGGTGGTTGATATTTTTCATTCAAATTTTGATTCTAAGTCTAGAGGGGTAGCAATTTTGATCAACAGAAGAGTTAATTTCTCCGTCTCCAGGACAATATCCGATAAGAATGGTAGATATCTTATTGTTGCGGGCACTCTATACTGTAACCCTGTATTGTTGGTGAATATATATGCCCCTAATTTTGACGACCCCAATTTTACAGATAGGCTGTTTGGCAACCTCCCTTTCTTAAATACGCATATTACAATACTGGGCGGTGATCTGAATTGTGTTATTAATCCTTCTTTGGACCGTTCGAATCCTCGTACTTTGACTCAATCCTCTATGTCAAAATCTATTACCGATTTTACAGTCAAGAACGGGCTTGTTGATCCGTGGAGGTTCTCACATCCTGGAGATAAGGAATTCTCTTTTTTTCACCAGTACAGTCATATTCACGTATTGACTATTTTTTTGTTGATGGTTCTCTTCTCTCCAAAGTTACTTCTGTCGTATACCACCCAATTGTTATTTCAGATCACGCCCCTCTAACTTTGAACATAACATTGTTTGAGTGCCCCCGTTTTTCTTCTCCCTGGAGGTTTAATCCATTGCTTTTATCCGACGATGCATTTAATGTTTCTATATCTGCTTCAATAGATGATTTCATTGCATTAAACAAAACAGATTCTACCAGTTTTTCGCTAGTATGGGAATCACTCAAAGCATATTTGCGAGGACAGATTATCTCTTATTCAGCATATGCCAGTAAAATCCGCAGGGCTAAATTACAGGAGCTCACATCTAAAATTCAGGACATAGACAGACTAAACTCAGTTAACCCAAGTCCGAATTTACTGAAACAACGGCTTGATTTGCAGTCAAAATCCGATCTTATAGCGACAGCGGATTCTGAACGGCTCCTATTACGCGCTCATGCCAACTATTATGAACACGGCGATAAACCAAGCAGGTTATTGGCTCACCAATTAAAAAGGCAAGCAACGTCGAGACTGATTCCCAGCATTAGAGATTCTACTGGCACACTTACCACCGATCCAATCGCCATCAACACAATTTTTAAGTCATACTACTCCTCTCTCTATGAATCAGAATCTCCACTTGACACAGTAGAAATGACCTCCTTTCTTGAAAGTATCACTGTTCCTACTATCAATTTGGATGTGGCTAATGGCCTCGAAGCTCCTTTTAGCTTGCAAGAAATTGCTGCCGCCATTGAAGCTATGCAAAGCAACAAGGCCCCTGGTCCCGATGGGTTCGGTGCTGAGTTTTTCAAAAAATTCAAAGACAAATTAGCCCCCCTTCTACTCTCAATGTACAATGAGTCCCTTGATCATGGCTCATTGCCTTCCTCTTTAATGCAGGCGTCCATTGCCCTCCTTTTGAAGAAGGACAAGGACCCTGGATCATGCACTTCTTACAGGCCCTTGTCTTTACTGAATGTGGATGTCAAAATTTTAGCCAAAGCACTAGCGATTCGTCTTGATAAGATCCTTCCTAGCATCATATCTGAGGAGCAGAATGGTTTCATCAAGGGACGCCAGCTCTTTTATAATGTTCGTACACTTCTAAATGTGATTTTCTCTAAAGATTCTTCTCCACTTCCTGAAGTTGTTATCGCGATTGATGCTGAGAAAGCATTCGATCGTGTCGAATGAAACTATCTTTTTGCAACACTTCAATTCAATTCAATTCAATTCAATTTTATTTATATAGCGTCTAATACAACAGATGTTGTCTCTAGACGCTTTCCAGAGATCCAGAACATGAACATAAACATAAACATAAACATAAACATAAACCCCCGAGCAATTATTATATAAACAATGGCAGGTAAAAACTCCCTTAGTGGGAGAAAAGCCTTAAGCCAAACAGTGGCAAGGATAAACTCCCCTTTAGGAGGGAAGAAACCTTGAGCAGGACCAGGCTCATAAGGGGGGACCCTCCTGCCGAAGGCCAGACTGGGGGAGTCAGGGACGTCGACAGGGGGGGGGGGGCGTCAGCAGCACACAACAGTCATGTGGAAGCAGCAGCGGGATGACCAGAGGGGGGGGGGGCGTCAGCAGCACACAACAGTCATGTGGAAGCAGCAGCGGGATGACCAGAGGGGGGGGGTGCAGGCAGGCGGAGCAGCAACAGCAGACATCCACGCAAGCAGGTGGAAGAAGCAATGGGATGACCAGAGGGGGGGAGGGCCGGGAACACAGGCCAGAACGCAGCTCCTGAGGCTCCGGCCTGCAAACATACACAAAAGAGAAAAAAGGGGGGCCGGCACAAGAAACTACAGGAACAATGGACAAAAATGATAGCTATGAGATATTTATAATAAATAAAAATGGTAATGGAGAAGAGAGGCAGGGAAAAGGAGAGGAGAAGAAGGGTGAGAGGCACCGCCCAGCGGATCATGTCGGTGCCCCCCTGCAGCATAAGCCTATAGCAGCATATCTACCGCGAAGCTATATTTGAGACTAACTATTATAGTTTTGTTCTATAGCTGCGACAATGACTACTGACTCTAACACACTAAAGTTTACACTACCTAGAGATTTACCAACACCAGCTAGAGGTTTACTTAACACTAACTATAAGCTTTACTAAACAGAAAGGTTTTAAGTTTAGTTTTAAAGGTGGAGGTGGTGTCAGCCTCCTTAACCCAGATTGGAAGTTGGTTCCAAAGTAATGGTGCCTGATAGCAGAACGCCCGCCCTCCAAATCTACATTTAGATACTCTAGGAACTACGAGTAAACCTGCACCCTGGGAGCGGAGAGCTCGGCCAGGAACATAAGGCACTATCAAATCTTGTAAATACTGCGGAGCTAAGCCGTTTTGGGCTTTATATGCAAGTAATAAAATTTTAAATTGAATTCTGAATTTTACAGGTAGCCAATGGAGCGACGCTAACACTGGAGAGACGTGGTCTCTCCTGCTAATTCCTGTCAGTACTCGTGCTGCTGCATTTTGGATCAGCTGGAGCCTATTCAGCAAATTACTTGGACATCTTGCTAACAACACATTACAGTAATCCAGTCTAGAAGATACAAACGCATGAACTAGTTTCTCTGCATCCCTCTGCGAGAGGATTTTCCTAATTTTTGCAATATTACGGAGATGGAAAAACGCTATTTTACAAACCTGATTAACATATGGTTTAAACGACAAATCCTGATCGAAAACAACACCAAGGTTTCTCACAGTTGCACTGGAAGCCATCGCAACACCATCTAATCCCTTCCTAAGATGCTCTGGACCAAGAATGATAACCTCTGTTTTATCTGAATTTAGAAGCAAGAAATTTCTGGACATCCAGTCCTTGATGTCCCTAAGACATGCCTGAAGTTTAACTAACGGTTCTGTTTCATCCGGCTTCATAGACAAGTAGAGCTGCGTATCATCAGCATAACAATGAAAGTGTATGCCGTGATTCTGGATTATACTTCCCAACGGCTGCATGTATAAACTGAACAAGACTGGCCCTAGCACTGAACCCTGCGGAACACCATAACAGACCCTCGACTGTTCTGAAGAAACCTCATGTACATGAACAAACTGGAACCTGTCAGATAGATATGATTTAAACCAACGTAGAGCTGTCCCTTTAATCCCAACAACATGCTCTCTGTGCAGTAAAATGCCATGATCAACAGTGTCAAAAGCAGCACTGAGGTCCAGTAAAACCAATATGGACACTAATCCCTTATCTGAGGCCATAAGAAGGTCATTCGTAACTCGAACCAGTGCTGTCTCTGTGCTATGATGCATTCTGAACCCTGACTGAAAGACTTCAAACAGATCATTTCTATACAAATAGTCACATAACTGGCTTGAAACTGCCTTTTCCAGAATTTTAGATACAAATGGAAGGTTAGAAATTGGCCTATAATTAGCTAAGGTGTCTGGGTCAAGGGAAGGTTTTTTAAGTAAAGGTTTAATTACTGCCACTTTGAAAACCTGTGGTACATATCCTAAGCTTAGGGATAGGTTGATTTGGTCCAGTATTGTCACACCAATAAGAGAAAAAACATTTTTGAATAGTCGAGTCGGGATGGGGTCTAACATACATGTGGTAGACTTAGCTCTATTAACGAGTGAGGTCAGCTCAGGGAGGTCTATAGGATCAAAACAGTCTAGAGACAAGTCAGAGCCTAGGGAAGTCGCTAAAGCTGAAGAAACGCCCACAACCGGCTGGTTGATTTCTTCTCTAATTCTCGTGATTTTACTGTTAAAGAAGCTCATAAAGTCCTCACTACTGAGAGCTGCAGGAATACACGGCTCCACAGAGCTGTGACTCTTTGTCAGCCTGGCTACAGTGCTGAACAGAAAACGTGGGTTACTTTTGTTATCCTCTATCAACGTTGAATAATAAGCTGTTCTTGCTTTGCGAATGGCTTTTTTATATACTATTAGAATATCTTTCCATTCACGATAAGAGTCTACAGACCTACAAGAGTACCACTTCCTTTCCATTTTACGCACGCTTTGTTTCAACATGCGAATATCTGAATTGTACCAGGGAGTTAAGCTCCTGTGGCTAGAAACCCTCCTTTTCAAAGGAGCAACTTCATCTAAAGCTGAGTGCAACAGATCAGCAGTGTTACTAACAAGAAAATCAACATCAGAGGTAGAACCCAGGTCACTGGCCTCTATTGCTTCAGTAGAGGCTTCACTATTTTCCACTGTCGCAAGACGAGCAACGGTCTCCTTAAATTTAGCAATAGCTTCATCAGACAAACATCTGCTAAAATAATACCTCCTGCCCTGCACTTCAACATCAACAACATTCAATTCCAACGTTATTAAATAATGGTCGGATAAAAGGGAGTTAACAGGTGACACCAACAGACCATCAGTTTCAACACCGTAGGTGAGAACGAGATCGAGAGTATGACCAAAACAAACACTTCATAAATTCGGATTTGGACACAGGTTTATATCTTGGATTAGACTTCTTTACACTTTCCCTCAGGCCAGCATTCACACCAATGACAACTACTCCACTTATTTTACATTATCACGTGGCACGAGACAGGGCTGCCCTCTCTCCCCTTTGCTTTTCGCTCTATCCGTCGAACCACTTTCAATTGCTTTAAGAACTCTTCCTCTATTTCGCGGAATCTCTAGGTCCAATGTGGAACTCAAATTGTCACTTTATGCAGACGACCTCCTTTTATATGTATCTGACCCTTTAACCAGCATTGCACCAATATTATCTCTGTTGAAGAATTATGGATCCTTCTCCGGCTATAAGGTCAATCTTCACAAGTGTGAATGCTTCCCCATAAACACTTCTGCTTTACTACTCAAACAATCTGATATCCCGTTTAAACTCAGCCCGTCAGGCTTTAGATACTTAGGGATTAATGTGACCCGCACTCTGCCCTCTCTTTTCACCGCTAATTTTTCCTCACTGGTAACTCGAGTGAAGGCGGACCTACAGAGGTGGAACTCCCTACCATTGTCGCTGATAGGAAGAATTAACACAGTGAAAATGACTGTATTGCCTAAATTTCTTTTTTTGTTCCAATGCACTCCTTTATTTCTACCAAAATCTTTTTTTAAATCACTTGACCAAATTGTTTCCAACTTTTTATGGGCCAGTAAGACTCCCAGAGTGAGGTATTCGCTTCTCCAAAAATTTAAATCTAATGGGGGTCTAGCACGACCAAACTTTTTGCTTTACTATTGGTCAGCGCATATTCACAAACTAATTTATTGGCTTCAGTCTCCTGAGTTATTATGGTGCAGATTGGAGGCTCAGTCACTCTCTTCATCCTCTCTAACGGCCCTACTCTCCTCCTCTTTACCATTGAATCCCTCTAAGTTCACAAATAGCCCTGTGGTGCTTTCCTCCCTTAAGATTTGGTCACAGTTTAGGCGCCATTTTAAATTTGCTTCTCCATCCACCTATACACCTGTTACTAAGAATCATCTGTTCCCTCCATCACTAATAGACACCACTTTTATGATTTGGTACAGCCGGGGCATTAAGCACTTCAGGGATCTGTATAAGGATGGGATCTTTTCCACATTTTCAGATCTGAGGTCAAAGTTCAATTTGCCTGCCTCCCATTTGTTTCGCTACTTCCAGCTTCGACACTGTGCCTCTGCTCTGTTTCCATGCTTCCCTTCCCTTCCTGCGAACCAACCGTGGGATGATCTTCTAACTATGAAGCTTAGTCAAAAGTCTCTTATATCTAGGATATATGCACTGTGTATGACATTTGATGGTCATTCTGTAGATAAAGCTCGGGAGGGTTGGGGACGGGAGTTGGGCCTGGACTTTACAGGGGAGCTGTGGGATAAAGCTATCCGTAGCATACGATCTAGCACGCCTTGTGCTAGACTTGAACTTATTCAATTCAAGGTGCTGCATAGAGCCCACCTATCAAAATCCCGATTATCTGAATTATATCCGAATGTTGCAGACCTATGCGACAGATGCCAGGGCTCTCCCTGCAATTTAAGTCAAATTCTTTTCTCCTGTCCTAGATTACAGAAATTTTGGAGTGACTATTCTGTGATCATGTCTAAAGTTCTGGGGAAAAATGTTGTTATGGCCCCTCTCATAGCAATACTCGGACTCTCTGTTGACTCCTCACATATCAGCCCCATACAGTCAGAAGTATTGGCTTTCACATCTCTTTTAGCAAGACGTCGTATCCTACTTTCATGGAAATCCCCCAAGTCTCCGTCTATTTCTCTTTGGCTTAGTGATGTTATGTTTTTTCTCAAATTGGAAAAGGTGAGATACTCAGTAAAAGGCAACTCAGCTAAATTTGTTCATAAATGGCAATCCTTCATAGATCACTTTAACTCGTTGAAGACTCTACCCACCGACTGACCCCCCCTCCCTTAATTTTCTTTTCATTTCCTTTATTTGTTTTTATTATTGTTATTTATGTTGCATTTTATGTTTTATTTATTTCCATTTAATGGGAATTCAGTGATGGGTATTTGCATTTACCACTGCATTTGTTTTTTGTATGCCACTTTTGCTCATCCATTACTTTCCTCCATTGATCATTTCGTGCTCATCTGTTTATTTATTATTTAACGCTACAGAGACTCTGTTCCTTAGTTAGGTTTTGTGTGTTTAAAAAAAAAAAGGGGACAATGTATAATGTATAATGCGTACAACATCATCAAGAACAAAGGTGAAGGCAGCATTCTTATAATTTCGTATTAAACCAGATAATTATTTTTTGTGTGCAGGATGATAGGTTCTATGAAAAAGTATAGGACCACACGCTTGAGCTGTATCTGATGAGTCTGAGATCTTAATGATCTTGTTCAATTCAATTCAATTCAATTTTATTTATATAGCGTCTAATATAACAAAAGTTGTCTCTAGGCGCTTTCCAGAGACCCAGAACATGACCCCCGAGCAATTATTACATAAACAATGGCAGGTAAAAACTCCCCTAGTGGGAGAAAAGCCTTAAGCCAAACAGTGGGGGTCCTCCTGCCGAAGCCATAGACCTTGTCAGGTCTATGGCTTATTTCAATCAGCATGAAAAAAGTTCTGGTAGTTAAATTTCACAACTCTTCAAAGTTTTCCCAAACAATTAGCATCAATGGACTCTTTAGAAGTCAAAGTTAAATACCTGACAGGCCCCTTATCTAGACTTAATGAAAAAGTCTCTATTTGGACCCTGACAGGGGGTGAAAGGAAGAATTGCTTCTGCTATGTGAAAATCCCTGACAGAAAACCAACATACAATGATTCATGGTTACAGAAAGCTTTTATAAGGTGTCATATTTTCTAAAGGGGTGTTTATAAGTACTGGCTACACACTAAGTTAAGTTGAAAAGCAACTTTTTGCCTTTTTCAAATACGGTTATCTTTTGACTCCCAAAGCTATTGGCAGTAGCCTACAGTAAGTTTGAAAAGGAAAGTCAAAGCTATTGTAAGCCTTTGTTGCATTTTTTGTCATATTTTCTTGAACAAAACATTCCTGCATTCCCTCTTACACATTTTTCTACTGGAGGTCACTGAAGAATAAATATCTGTTCGTCTAAACTCTTCCCACTTCATTTTTATGCAGCTGGCAGAGGAGAATAATAAAAAAACACTTCACATGTAGATAAAGTGTTGAATCTCAGAGGATATCAGTTGGCGAGTCTTTTGCTTCACTCTGCTCGGTGCAGTCAACACTGCATTTAACCCAGAGATGACATTAAACACACCGTCTTTCACACATTGAAAAACTCACTTCAGAGCTTCTTTTCAAATATATGCAACAGAGAGAGAGACTGCTTTAAAACATATACTGTATGTAACGTATAAGACATCATTTTTGTTAATTGAAACTATCATAAACACATAAACATCAAGCATTCAGGGCAGAATTAGGATGTCTGTAAAATGTTACTGTTACCAGCAACATCCTGAAGTAACAAGAATACTATCAATGTCAACTTCATTCATATCCATATTAGAACATGTGACTGTGCGATTACCATATAAACCCCAAACTATTTTATTTTTGCATTAATTTTATTGAACATTTTGAAAAATTTAAATACACTGCTTAAATATAAGGATAAAAAAGGTTTATGTTGTCTCAGCATCAATCAAAAGAACAAAAAAAAAAAAGCTTCATTGTGGTTCAAAGACAACTTGATCAGGATTTCTAACCCAGGACCTCACTTGGTCATTAGCGAAGAGCTGGGATATATGGTGTGAAAAGTCAAAAACATCTTTATTTCATTTAATGTATTATTGTATTTAGGAGTAAAAGCAGAGTAAGATTAAATAAACCCTAATTTATAGAAAATTACAAGAGAAACACAGATATTAAATAAACCTGTCCACTATGTTTCCCATGAATGTTACTCAAATATAGACAGTGAATTAAAATGCTCCATCATATCTCTCAATTTCACTGTTTAAGCATTTTTCACAGTCAGTTGGAAATTAGCTGATATTAATTTGATGTCTTGCTCAGTCTTATTCAGTGGTCAGACTTAACAGCAGGCGCTGCTGAAGAACTGTCTTATCTGGTAGTTTTCTTTCTTATACTTTCACTTTTATGCTAATTCAGTGGAAATGTTGCAGCGAGAGGATTTTTTCTGTCCCTTTACCTGGACCTCAACATGTCTAGCCCCCCCCCCCCAACAATGTTATTCTACACAAGAAGACTAGACGGGAGGAATTTATTTATTTATTCATTTCTTTTGACAAACAAAATGGAAACACACAGTAGTTCTCACCCACAAGTTGACTATTTAAGGAGGGAGTAAAAACATGGGGCATGCTGGCTGTATTGTGGAATGGAAAGAGTGTTTGAAGGGTTTTGTTTTACTAGTATTTTAAAGCACCACTTATCATGGATTCATTTCTTTTCTTTTTAAGTCTTAATAAATTTGTCATGTCTTTTTTTTTTATCTCAGATACCTTCAGTTTAGTCTGCCCCTTCAACTCTTTCCAAATGTGTCTCACACCTACGTAGTTTGCTAGTTCACTCCGTTTCCCTTGTTAACCCTGATTTCCTCTGTTAGTCTCCACCGCTGCTCAAAACTAATTCACTCCGAACCTCTCTTCTGTCCCTATGTCTCTCTTGTTCCCCTCTCGCTCATCCTCTATGCCTCACACACAGACACACACTCATCTCCCTCTCTCTGTCTTGTCTCTCCAAACTCGCTCAAGCACAACTAAGCCAGGGGTTTGAGTCCCAATGAGAGCGGTTAGGGCAATCAGTGCTTTTCACACCCTCTGATGTTCTTAAAAGGTGGAGGGATCAGACGCCCCTGCTGTACCACTGCATTTCACTGTTACACCACACACACACACACACACACACACACACACACACACACACACACACACACACGCACACGCACACGCACATCAACTCATACATGCACATGTATGAACATGTGCCCAACATGGTCAGACAGCGACACACTTGTGTAGCTCTGTTACACATTCTGTTATGTGCAATGTTAAACCACAAATAAGTTGGTCTTTTAGGAGTCATTGTTGCCAAACTGACAAACAAACACAAAATGCTCACTTTGCATCTGATGAGGGTGAAAATGATATAAGCTAGACCCAGTCTGCTGTTGGGAAATATAATTTTGTTTCATTAAATACCATTACGTTAGAGCATTAAGAGAAATGCACGAACCCTGTTCATCTGTGATATTTAAAATTGTGTTGATAAAACATTGTACAATGAAAGCTAAGCAGTATTGGAGAGGATGATTTGTTAAAAGTAGCTGAAATAATACGCGGCCAAAGAATAAAAGCATGCAATTATGTCCATTTGCAGATAAAATAACTGGTCAATGGATATCAAATCTATTTTTCATTCATGAAAAAAAATGGATATGAATGATGCTGTCGTCATCACTATTCATGTTTGTTTTTTTTAAATAAACATATCCTGGAAACTATTGAAGAAAGAAAACAGTTTAATTAAGTGAATGCTTCACAAATAGAATAAATGCGTGTGTGTATGTGTTACCCGCTAGGTTTCAGGTGAAAATGTTTAGAAATAGCTCTTCCTGGTGTATCACTCAGGTCTGTGGTATCAGGTGTGCATGATGGTGTGATATAGAATGCAGTTAGGAAACTAAATGTACAGCTCTACGCTCCCCATAATGCGGCAAAGAGCAGTGATGCTATCAATTTACACCATAACGGACAACACAGTCACTTTGCACCAAAGTGAAAGACACACAGAGCACAGGCACAAAGTTCAATGGGATTAATTCACTGCATCATGTCATCAATCCAACGTTACCCCCTACAGACACAGAGGAAGCAAAAATCTGTGGGGGAAAAAAAGTCAAATTGAAGCTGAGTACTGTCCTAATCTTTCCATCTTGTTTTTTTCACACCTGCCTTTTGGTCTTACGACTTCTCTATTTAGTTTTGCTCAATTTTCTCCTCTTTTCAATCTCCTCTGTCCTCTTTTCATCAATCTATCCTCTCCTGCATTCTCAGCCAGCCTGCTTTGATGAACAGAGGCTCTTAGTCACATTGGGGTCAAAACACACACACACACACACACACACACACACACACACACACACACACACACACACACACACACACACACACACACACACACACACACACACACACACACACACACACACACACACACACACACACACACACACACACGGAGAGGGTCATCCTGGCAGGGTTACTCTGCACAAAGTCAGCTTCCCATAATGTGGCTGCTGTCGCCTGCATCACACCCTCATGATCCAATTAGGAGCCACAACTCCTCCAATCAGCTGCTGGGGCGACCAACAGAGTAGACGAGCAGGCAGAGGCAGGCAGGCACCGCCAATATCCTAAGTGCTTTTAGGGGATTAGAAGGTGGGTGGAAAGTAGAGTGGGAGGGGAACACCTCTCCTCTTTTCATTCTTGGTGCTACTGTTTTGTTGCTGGGACCAAAACCATACAATAGCTCTTAATTGGTCACAATTAAGGGATAGTATTTCAGATTCAGTTGTTGCACTCTGAAATACAAACTGAAGACGTCAGGCATGCAAGAAGTTGCAGAATAGGAAAACAGAAAACAAAGCAAAAAGGGAGAATATAAAGTCAGCTATGTACTTTGTAGAAACATGCCGCAATGTGTCATTATTTATTGAACAAAAAGTAAGCCTGTAAAAGCTGTGTGCGGAAAAACTACGTACACCTTTACACCTTTAAAATCAAGGAAAAACTAACAAAATGCACTGAAAAAGGAAGGTGTAAAAACTTGGAACAAGAAAACGATAAAGAAAACATAAACCATGACTACTTTATTTTCAGTTGATAGGCATGTTTCACCCAGTCATTACAGCCATACATGCACATCTAGGCTATGAATGTAACACCAAACTTTAATAATGTCAAAGAAGCATTGGTTATATTACATTTTAGACAGTAACAGACCTCACCAACTTGACTCTCTACTCTATTGGATTTTTTGTTTTAATTTGCACATTATCTGCTGTAACGGCATTAACAAAAGTGATTAACTATGTCAACTGGAACTCGATAGTTACGATAGTTTGATTAACATTATAAGACGTACAGTATGTATGTATCACAAACAGAAGACCCCTTGCCCTGTAGAACCAACTTTAGTAAGACTTATTACTACTACTGTCATTTTAGCAGCATTTTATCCAAAGTGACTTACAACTGAGACACACACCATGGAGCAATTAGGGCTAAGGCCTTGCTCAGGGGCCCAAGGTGGTTCATCTTGGTTGCCATTCCGGGGCTTGAACCTGGGTCCTCCAGAGCCAAGCCCACCTCTGTAGCCACTAGCCACCAGGCTACCACCCCCTTATTACAGTACTTGAACTAATTTCTGTGTCACACTACTTTACCACCGTTTTTTCATTCCATTGAAGTTTGTTCATGCATTGCTCTACTAAGGTCCTGCCATAGTTTTTTTATTTTCAGGTCTGTAGTTTGGCTGGGCTATTGCAACGCCTTGTTTCTTTTCCATTTTTTAGCATTTCTGTTGAAGATTGATTAGAGTTCTTGGAGTCATTGTCATGTGCATGACCTAATGTCAGCCAAGCTTTAGGCTATGTCCATACTCTTCAAGTTCAATTCAGTTTTATTTATATAGGATCTATTACAATACAAATTGTCTCTTGGCGCTTTCCAGAGACCCAGAGCATGACCTCTGAGCAATTAACAAATAGACAGTGGCAGGTAAAAACTCCCCTTGTGGGAGAAAAACCTTAAGCCAAACAGTGGCAAGGAAAACTTCAAAATTACATTTGTTGCAGATAACTCCCACCATGGCCAGCTGAAATATTTAATCTCTCCAGTGTGTCCGCTGACTGCCCCAGGACCTCCTCTTGGTTGAACATGCCCAAACCTTCCGAGCAACACATCCAGTAGTATCCTAACCAGACACATTAGCCCATTCCTTGTCCCTCCATCTTAAAAACGGGAAGTCTCCCAAATCCAGAGGCACTGACCTATGTAATGCTGCAAATGTGTGTCAACCAAGATCCACAACATTCAGAACCTTAAGGAACTTAAAGGCACAGGAGTTATTTTTTACTACTTCGGCAACTTCAGTTCCAGCAATGGGCAAGCTTAGAACAAGACTCAGTTTCCTTTGTATTGATGCAATTGAGAAGGTTGTCAAAGAGATCATCAATCACGTTCAAATCCAGTGCACTTTCATAATAAGCGATGTTGGTAAAGCACTGATTTTTGTGTCTGAGGCACCCGATGGTTTTCAAGAATCTTTGTGATGACAGTCAGAAGTTGGCTTCCATGGCCTAACTGAACTCGTCTTGCACCTGAGATATTGCGTGAGCAACTCCAAAGGTCGAAGTCTGCTTGGCCTGTCCGTACCTGCTTGAGTCCCACAAGCTATCAAAGCTTGATAGGAATCCCTCTCCAGCTTGACAGTCTTTCTCACCTGGAGTCTTCACTACCGGGTTCAAGGATTGCTGCTACAACTGGCACCAACAACCTTATGGCCACAAGTCCGGTCAGATTTTTCAACAATGGAGGCAGAAAACATAACCATTCAGACGCTGAAAGCTGTCCTCCCCAGAATGTGTCAGAATCTTTGTCGGAGCATTTATTTCGATGTACCACATCTGGCTGGCATCCTCCCCTGCCATCTGATCCCAGACTACCACCGCGTGGTGATCAGTTGACAGCAGCTCACCTCTGGGTCCCAAGAGCCAATTTCAGCAAGCAGGGATGGGATTGACCAAAGGCCCACACGTTCAGCTGCTACCCATAGTGCATTGTTCCTGACGCATATGGCCCGCCCTGCAGGTGGTGGACTCACAGGATGGCAAACCCATGGGTAAAGGCCCAGTCACCAGGCCAGTATTGAGTGACTGATAAACTTTAATTTATTTACTCTTTAAGGTCAGCAATTTTGTATTTGAATGTGTGTGTGTGTGTGCGTGCGTGCGTGCATGTGTGTGTAAGCATACCCACTTCTATGTACCGGTAGGCTTTATCATTATCCTGAGCATACCGCTTGAGGCATAAGGACCTCAATTAAAGAGAACTGCTTGTAGCAGTCATGAGCATGACACATATACACAATTACACACACACAAGCACAAATCTCACACACGCACACACACACACACCTATAGTGGCTTTAAAGTATGAATATTTCACTATAACTAAGTCCTTTTACCTTGGAATGACCTGATTGTCCCACCATGTGTATCTGTGTGTGTGACTTCATTTCCATAGGGGTATGTGGAAGTGCATTCAATCTAGTGCTCGAGCAAAGACATGGACACTAATAGAGGACTCCATCCAATGACAAAGAATCATTTTACACTAAAACCCTTTTCTTTTTAGACCTTGGTTGTTAAATGTTTGTCCAACATCCACCACGTTATGGGTTAAATTTAACTCAAGATAATAATAACGCCACTTTTTTCTGTTCTGTGAATTATTCTATTCAGTGAATAAAAATAAAATGCATTTAAGAAGAGATTTATGCCCTTAAATGTGTGGTGCTTTGACAAATAATTATAAACCATTTTACAGAACATTGTCCCCTACTGAATTCAAAACCATGCATACTGTAGTGATTTATTGCATTATAGGGAGTCTTATTTTCACAGTAATAGTGCTAGAGCTGCAAATATCTTTGTCATATTTTTATAAATATAAAAACACAAATGTGAGTTATGGTCCCTAAAGGTTGTAGAGTGTTTTTCATGCACGCATGTAAAGTTGCAAACATATGTATTTCATGAAGCTGACACATCCTTAAATAGCTGCAGAAATAGTTTGCTCACAAAACACACACACAGCTAAAATGAGAGCAGTAGAGGGGATCATTTTTTCTAAAGCTTTCTGTATTTCTCTTTTTCTATGCTCATTTAAACGGCCCAGTTAAGTGTTTTTTAAAAAGGTAAAAAGCTACAGTGTACATTAATCAGCAGCACGAGACTCTCTTTAGTTTTCCCCCATGCATCAATTACCTCGTTTTAAAACAATTTCCCTTTAACCGAGTGGAGTTGTGGTACACATAAAAAAAGCCAAGCAGCCTGTGGGATAACATGCAGGATAGACATATAATAGAACTACGATTACTTTTTCAAAGGTAGATTTTATTTCTATGAGGTTGGAAACCCCTTTTACTGGGAGGGTATCTCAGTTTAGTTAAATTTTTCTTGAAGCAAGTGTGCAATTTTTAGTCTCATTTTTACAAGGTTTCCCTTTTAGAAAAAAAAGACAGTTAAGAGTATAAATAGAGTCCAGAAGTATAAAGAGCTTAGTTAGTTACATACTCCATAAGAACAGAGGAATTTGTTCTTGGTATGAACAAGAACAAAGTTCATTTCAGCCAGGACGTTTCATACTTGATGAGAAACTCCGGTGCAGAACTCCTGGAAGTCCTCACAGGCCTCTCCCACTGCAGCACTAACGTGCAGCTCACGTACAGGGTAACCAGATCAGGGAAGAAAAAAATGTGTGGTGAGTTTACAGGAGATACAGTGCAGTGTGTAAGATTTAAATGGCTCTACGTAAAGAGCCGCCAGCCGCTGCTGTGATTTGTGTCGCTTCCCACTCCTAGTTTATTTTATATTTCAAGCACGGTAACGTCATGTTGATGCTGCGTGTTAAGATTCTGCACAAAGAAAACAAGAGGGGCCAGAGATGTTCATGCTGACACAAGCAACAACTCTGGAAAAAAAAGCCTGAAAAACCTTAAACCCATGACTTCTGATATTTTAAAATGGCTTCACAAAAAACAAACCCACCGTTGTTTACAAGCAAAATTGGCAACTGTGCAGAAACAACAAAAAAGCAACAAGATGGTTATAGGTGATAGTTTATGAGTTGATGAAGGAGGATGAGGAGGAACATGTGTAACCATTTGCAACTGTCAAGGAGATGAAGAGCTGTGGTGCAAACTTCTCCACAAGTGGAAAAGCAGGGATGATGTTTCTGTCGCTCTGCATTAGCCACACCCACTTTACATTACAGTTCTCAGACACCGAACGAGAAAAATGTTCTGACTACATGATGTTCCAAGAAGACGCTGCGAGAACTCCCACAACAGAGCTGCGAGTACGAATTGACGTCATTTCAATCTCGCCACCTGGAGAACAAGACCAAATTTCTACGTATCAAACTTCAGTCCCGAGTCCAGTTGATAAAAAAATAAAAGATGTGAAATATTAATTCATGTTTATCAACGTCTATCCTTGGTGCAGTTGGCCTATGTGTGTGTGTGTGTGTGTGTGTGTGTGTGTGTGTGTGTGTGTGTGTGTGTGTGTGTGTGTGTGTGTGTTCTCTCTCCTTCTTTGCTCTCTGTCATCGACTTAGGTATATATTTTCTAAGAAGGAATAAAAAAAATGTAAAGTTCTTAAAAATAAGTGTGATTACCCAAAAACCTCTTTTAAAAATAGATGAGTTAAGTAAGATAGAGAGAATATAGGATTAATTAAGCACTACGAGTTTCCTTCCTACCAGACTAATCAGGCTATCGATCAGTTCAGCTTTTCTCATAGAACTGCCCATTTTGTATAGATGGTCAATATTGGGGCCACTTAGGCCATTTGGAGGTGACTAAACAGCAAGGGCACTGTTGTTACTAATAAGAATGAAATTGAGTCACATTTAACGGAAAGAGCATCCTAATGTGAGTGTTTACGCGTGTTTAGTTTTGCATTCATGTATTTCAAGTAGATAGAAAGTGATCACATATTAATTTCAGTAAATTATTGCCTCACTTTATCTTTAATAGTTAAGGCAAATGAATGTTTATACTTTGTGATTACAATTCAGAAGCAGATTTGATACTTAATCAAATCTGACAGCCAAAAAGACAGGGAGAAACACAGAGGTTAGCACGCACACACAGAGCTGGGATGTGGGAAGGGAAGGGAAACCCGAGCTGGACCAGGAGTGGGATAACAGAGTCCAGGAATAGTGGCAATCGATGGCTGGGTAGATGGGTAGCTGGATGGATAGAGGGAGGAAGGGAGGCTGGAGAAGGGAGGCATGAGTGGTCTCCTGGGTGGAGTGGTGATAGTCTTGCTGTGCGTCTGTGGGACCAAATCCTTTCCATACTGAGTAGATAGGAGGATGTAGGAAGACAAGGAAGGAAGAAGAACGGAGAAGGAAATAGACATGTAGGGGAGTTCACGGGGAGGAGATGAAAGAGTTTATCTTGGGGTACTAAGACTGACTTTTCAACTGTAGAATTCATTTGATGTTGAATATTTTTATCCAGAACTTGATGCCTGTTGGAGTCGAGTCTTTTTTTTACAGCACCCTGCTGCATAAAAGAAATATAATAATCGGACTTGCACATTTTCAATGTGGTTGCATTACATAGAGCAAATCTGCTGTGTAAATCTAGTGAAAGATTTTGTTCAACCAGAGTAGTGTTTTCCCTTAAATATGCATCAGTACATACTGTAAATTCTTAAACATTGAACCATAAAAACAATCACAAAACAGGAGGAAACTAGATTTAAACCATGAGTGCTCTCGAACTAAAGTCTCAAAAGTGCTGTGACTTTCTGCCATCTCCCTCCACAGCCAAATCTCTTCAGAAAATGTGTAATAAGTACATTTGATTATGTCTCCATAATGTAGTAGAGTCATAATCTATGGCTATGAATTGCTTCCTTCTGTGCAGTGTTCATTTGAACCAGGCTTCATGACTCATGGATAGTTAAACATATAAACCATGAAGTTACTGTACATGTAGGGCTGACCAAAAATATCCAAGGAGATATAATTTATGCCTGATTTTCACAAGCTAACACCATTACCTAAGCTCTTAATGACATGTCCATGGCATGCTTTGGTCTAAATAAAGAAAAACAGTACAACTGCTTCCCTTTCGAGCAGGTCTTCACGGTACTATTCATAGCAACCAGTTTTTGGGGTAAAGTGAGCTATTCCACCCCGCTTTTTTGTAAGGTCTATCTCCCCTGAAGTTTGTCCAAAAGGCTGATGCTTTTATAGAAAAATATTGTTGATGAAAACTACATACATTAATACTTAAAACCCATTCTACTGCATACAACACATACGATACTTAGCCTGAGAGGTCACACTACTACACCGAACTTAAAAATACATCACTAGCAATTTTATATATCACATTTTTACATTCACCTTATCTGCTGTCTGAACATGGACAGTTGGTACTGTTCTGTCTTAGATTTGTGGAGAAAAGGTGCAACAGGTTGCTATACTGTATGTAACTCACAAGTTCCCGAGGGTACGTCATTTTCTTTCAACATTGATTGCACACACAACCACATAACTACAGTTTTACAACTTTTCACACACACGCACGCACACGCACACACACACACACACACACACACACACACACACACACACACACACACACACACACACACACACACACACACACACACACACACACACACACCTCTAGAAAAGCTGTAAAAACAGATATTGATGAGAAGACCTAGTCAATGACCATCAGAGGAAAACAGAGACGGCCATTAGCCAGCCAGTCAATCGCTAAAGCATTCTGGGTAATTCTAGCACACACATACACCCAGACATGGGGATACACACATCGACAGCAAGAGGACACCCCTCAGGGGCATCTTAACCACATACATACACACAATCCCCCAGAAATTAAAGGAGGGTTACGTTTGTTTGCCAACTAATATTTGTGTTATTATATTGTGTCCTTCAATCCTTCTTTTTCCTTTTGTGTTTGCAATATCTGGCTTTTTCTTGCTCTTCTTTTTACTTCACTTTCAGTATCTAACTCTCTCTCTCTCTCTTATCCCCTTCTCTCTCTCTCTCTCTCTCTCTCTCTCTCTCTCTCTCTCTCTCTCTCTCTCTCCTCTCTCTCTCTCTCACCTGATGTGTCTCCAAGGAACAAAGTGGCGATAGGATGCTCCTAGGAGGTCTTGACCAACTCTTATTTGTGCAGTTCAGTAGCTCCTCCGTGTGTATGTGTATGTGTGCACGAGTGGTTAGGATGATTGTGCATTAGCTGGTCATCTAATCAATGGGAAAAACCACTGAGCCCAGGCCCCTGCTTATGTTACCATCAGAGCTACTTATAGAGAAACACACTAGTGCACACATACACACAGAGAAATCCCAAACAGCACGCAGGAATGTGGGGACTCAAATCTCAGAATAGAAAGAAAGAAAAACAGATTGAAAATCCACTCAGCAGAAGGGGGAAATGAAAATAATTATGTGGATCATAGTGCCAACTGGCATTCTAAATCCTTTGTGTAAAGTACTTATCACCAATTAACAAATTTTGCAATACTGGCATTAGTCATAATTACTACCTTTATGTACTTGCAATATTCTTTTGACTTGAATCTGAATGAGCAGGTTCCTTCTCCTTTACCAGTGTCCAAAAGTGTCCAAAAACAAACCTAAAAGCAGTCAAAAACAAAATAGTTTTTGTTTTACTTTGATTTATTAGTCAGAATTATGTTAAAGCTTCATCTAAATGCAAATCATTGAAATGATGGAACTTTTCCTCTTTGACTCCTTCCTCTGTCTCACACTCCCTCTGCCTCCTTTCACTCCTTCTTATCTGTGTTTTCTAGTGGGAGTGAGACAGATTAAAGTGAGTGCTGGTTTTACTTATCATACTGTAGCCAGCACAACCCTCCAAGCAAAAGTGGTAGCGGTGCGAACACAATACCACTGCAACTGCACAAAACTATAGACACTGGCGGACTATTTGGGAATAATTATTGATGTATAGCGAGCTATATTGGCTCTTTAAACAAAGAAGTAAAGTGCCAATTTAAACTTTCAGCTCTTTTTTGTGGATACGAGGGTTTTCGCTCAACCTTTAATGCCTCTTTTCACCATGAGACATAAGTAGCAGCACATGTGAGCAATGTACGAGTAATTACAATGAAACACTCTGAATACTCATAGTCCTGTGTGGAAGTGAGCTTGGATAATTTGTATGGTTTGATGAAAACAAACACCTCCTCTGTCAGCAGACTTGCAATCTAATTTCTGATTAAAAAAAAGGCATTTTTCATGCATGTGTATATTTCCATGAGTGAATCTGCCTTGTGAACAATATTATACCCCCTAGCCCAACCCCCTTCATTCTTTGTGTACTACTCCGAGCTCCCTCCGCACGCACAAGTATTCACACAAACACTGAGAGCTTAATGAAGCAGAACTCAGCCTGGTGCCCATTAGCCTGATAATTAATAATTTCTCCCTGCCTCCTGACATACTTATCAACTTGCAGAGGAGTTTGGTGTGTGTAAGTGTTTAAGTGGATATGTGTGTCTGTTTGTGCCTGCCAGTGCACTTTGGCAGATAATATGCCTTTTACATTATCTGCCCAACGCATACACACATGACCATTTACATTGAATAACTATATGGTTTAAATATAAAATCTTATTTTAAGTATGTGTATTTTGTTATACAATAAATGTTTTCAAAAACAAAAAAAAAGAAAAAGAGGGCAACCGTTACGCAGTCGGAAAAGTGGTAGTCCTCTAAATGAAGGGTCAGCAGAAGTGTATACACACAGGCCCGCATGCACCTACACGCACACACATTCATATTCAATCTATATATATGCTTGTGTGCTTAGAAGCCACAGTAAAGATACAGAGCATTTCCATAAAATGAGTTTGTGTTAGTCATAGCTGGTACAAAGTTGTTTCTCTGTCCTGAAGAGATCAAAGGGTTCCTCCTGCAGTATGTATTGACATTACAATGAGTAAAACATGAAAACTTGTGTGAGAAAACTGTCAAGATAGATACCCCCAAGACTGCAAACGATGAAGTTATAGGAATGTATTCTAAGGTAAATATGTGTTTTCCACTCCCTCTGTTGTCTGCTTCTTTTCCCTTCTCTTAAACACTTATTATTACTGCTTTTGGAGTCAAAGGCCGAAATCAACGCTCATGCAGACACACACACTCAAGGGACAGGGGTGGACAACTAAGGAATGCCACAATTTGCTGAAATTAAAAATGACACTCTTTTCTCTCGTTCAGCAAACATTTTCCTTGCTTTTGTGTTTTCACCACCCTAACCCATTCACTCTACCTCCATTCACTCCACCACCTCCCTTCTCTCTATCTCTGTGAATAGAACATCAAAAGCCTCTGAGTTAGATGGGGAATGACAGTATTTGCTATTGGTATGCAGGCAGACAAGTCTGCTCCAAAGTGTAAGTCTAAAGGCCCTGGCTAAGTGTTTGTCAAGACTTAAAGCCATTGTTCTCCTCTCAGATCCTCTCAGATCTCAGACCTCTCCCCCTTTTCCTCAATTTTTTCTCCATCTCTCTCCTTTGCTCCACTTTTGTACTTTGATGGAGCACTTTACTTCTGCATCTGCATGTGTGTATATAGGGAGGTTAATATGGGAGTATATGCGAGACGCCGTACAATGAAAATGTGTTCTGTTTTACTGTTGCAATGCTAAAGATAAATGATAAAAAAAAGAACTAAAGACCTCAATAACATGTTAAAGTTAAAAATAGTGCAATTAGAAAAAAGACACATAGCACACATACAGTATGGTTGCTTGGAAGGGCTTTCCAGGAGAAAGTTACTTTTCTCAAAAAAGATTTATATGACAGCATGGCTTATGTTTGCAAAGTTCCATCTGAACAAAGCAGATATCTGGACAATTTTAGAAGGCTAACATGGAGAGCTTCGGCTATCATGCATGTCATTTTTAGCAATATCAAAAAAACAGCAGATCAGCACTTTATACAAAAAGTCAAACACAACAATGGTTTTTTTCCCCTTCAGCCACAGAACGTGGACACCTTGTAGTCATTGAAATGACCAAAAATGTCTCTGAATATCAAAGTATTTGAGTCAAATGTGAGGCCATTTGTCCAAAAGCCAACTCTTGGCTGGAATTAGGTCATATAACGAGAGAACACACCAGTTAACAACTCCACCAGTTTTTTTTTTAACCTCCTTCTAGTTTCAATCACTACAGTATGCCACAATTAAATTTAGGACACATATTTATGTGTTTATTCATTTGTGTGTGTCAGTGTGTGTAAGTTTGTGCCACATTCCTCACAGGTTTCTACTCAAGGCCTGGAAACAAAGAAAGCGGCTTTTTCTTTGATGTCCCATGTGGATCATTCTTATAGGGTGGAACTGCTAATCACTGATAACCCTGCAGCATCTCATCTCTTGCTGTCTCACCATGTATGCCATTCCTACTCTTTCAAATGTGCCCTCTTCCCTCTGTTGCTTCACCTCATACCTCTCTCTCCATTCCTTACCCCCCCACTAAATCGAATCAGTTTTAGCAAGAAATTTACAATCTTCTTGAGTATTTAGCTGATCATCATTTGTGTACGTGACTTGTCTTACTGACAATGCCTTCATAGGCCTTCATAGGCATTGTCAGTGGTGTGGCTGTGTGCCTAGTGGTGCAAGTAAAGCAGATTATGAGTTGATTTTGGCGAAAGAGGCTGGTAATTCTTTTAAACATACAAAGCTGTTCCATTAGTCCCCTGCTGTTGTCCTGAAAAACACACACTGTTCCTAAATCACACCATGAAACACAGCCACACATACACATTTCTACACAAACCATGTCATAATGCAAGTAAGAATCTGGCACAATTTCAACACACCCATTCAACTACATGTATATTGTGTACATTAACACAAATATAGTCAAATTTACAGTTTGCTTGCCGCAACATTCACACATGCATGTGTCACACGAACTCACTGATTCACATTAATACTTCCATTTGAGAACTCTTAGTAGACTGTACATTGTATAGCTATTAGTTAAACAATATTTCTTATTCATGTTTCATTTTTCAAAAAATGTTCAAAATCTGCAGCAGTTTTAGCAGACTTTAATTAAATAGGGACTGTGAATACGGGACAGACCTACTTCACATAAACACTCCGACATGCAGTCACAGCTTAAGTGGAAAAGTTAGGCTCTCCCTCTTCATGATCTCATGCTGTTGAAATAAGGGGCAATTTAAAGCTGAAACGGTTCTCCCAAAGTTACCAGCTGAGCACAAACATGTAGATGGCCTATTTGAATTTTAGTCACTGAAGGAAACCTTATATTTCTGCAAAACTGAGCAGTAGGCCGCATAATACCACTGTAGAAAACCAAAGCCAGCCCTACCCAATATGGTGCCATAGGCAAGATTTTATATGCCGCCCCCCTTACGTTTACAAAATGTTGATTAGCAGATGCAAATGAGCAGTGAACTCCAGTTTAATATGGTATGTGGGAATGCTAAGTTATGAAATAATGATATCAATACTAACAACAACAAGAACAACAACGGTGATGATGTGTTATAAGACTGAGGCAAAGTTTAAAAGGGAATAGTAGGTAATATTAAAAGGAAGAAAAGGGTTAGCTAGCCAGATGTAAATACAGCTAATAATAAAACCGTAGATTAAGCCAATGTAGACATTGAGTACATTTCATCTCTGCAAATGATCCATAAGAGGTGCCCAGCTACAGAATTATAAAACTGGTTATTTACTGATTAGCATACCATGTGGAGGCTAATCTCTCAGAATCAAGATATGAACTTAACAGTACACTGATACCCCTTTTACACCAAGCTGGTTCCAGGGCTGGTTCTGGGCTAGAGCCAGACTTAGCACCAGTTCTTTGGTTTTACACAGCCTAAGCACCGGCTCCTGGCTCTCAAAACGGGTGCTACGCTAGCCCCTTTGAGCTGCTGGTCCAGCTCAAAGAACCAGTTACGTCGGGGGCTGGGGGCGGGGCTGGGGACGGTGTTACTGAACAACCAGAGCAGAGTAAACCCGGGTGAGGAGCGCCGTTTTTAAACAACGTAGCGTTGAAGACGGTGGTTAAGTTAGTAGACTCTTTTATTATTACATCCATTTATTTAATAATGGATGTAAAACAGAAGCAGCAGTGGTCTACGGTACAATCCACCAACAGTAACGTCTGCGGGCTCCGTGCCGCCGATGCAGCGGCGCAGCCTCGCGTCCGAGCCCGCGGGGGAGCGTTCCAGCCCCGGGACGCTTGGACGCGAGGCTGCGGAGCCCGCCGATGCAGCGCAGCTCCATCCATTTATTTCATAAAAATTCCCGGCGCGCGGGGACGCCTCCCAGCCCGCCGTTCTGGTTCCGCCGCGTTAACGCAGAGCCTACGGCGGAGCTCCTGAGGAGAGGAGAGGAGCTGCTGTCCCCCGGGGCTGCTGGCTTTCGAGTCAAATTTGTTAACAGGCCTTATTTGGATAAACTGAGCCCAGGTTGGGGATCTTAAAGGGTTACTTTACCTGAAAAAAATATTAAAACTTAATAAAGTGCCATATTAACAGCGCTACAGCAGGAATTAAAACAGCTTTTAACTGTCGGCTTCCTCATATGGTGTGACGATCGACGCAGAGCCTACGGCGTAGGTTACGCGGCGACGGGCGCCGTACGCCGTACCCTACGCCGTAGGCTCTGCGTTGATTTAACGCGGAACCATAAATCAGCTCCGGAGCCCGCAGTCAGCCAGAAATTCCGAAATTTTCAGAGCAAATTTCTTAACAGGCGTTATTTGGATAAACTGAGCCCAGGTTGGGGATCTTAAAGTGTTACTTTACCTGAAAAAATATTAAAACTTAATAAAGTGCCATATTAACAGTGCTACAGCTGAAATTAAAACAGCTTTTGGCTCTCAGCTTCCTGATCAGGGTGGGGATGAAAACGAGGGGGAGTGGTGACGTGATGACGTGGCTCTCTGGCCAGCTGCTGGCCAGCACCAGCTGTGTAAAAGCAAACGGTTCTTACTTAGAACCAACCGTGAACCAGCTCTAGCACCAGCACTAGCACCAGCCCTGGAACCAGCTTGGTGTAAAAGGGGTATCAGTGCGTTTACATGGGAAGTTTAATTCCTCTTTAATTCAGAATTAAAATTAAATCCTATTTAAAATGAGTAAAAACTACCATGTAAACAACTAATTCCGAATGAAAATGGCCATTCCGAATTAAACTTAATTCTGAAGTAAGTGGCTGGTTTATTCCAATTTTAAATCCTAATAGAATAATTCCGCGATCATGTATACACTCATCCCGCGTTAAATTAATTCCTGTCTATTTGCGCATGCTCGTTCCCTTGCCCGTCTGTTGTGATGACGCTTATATTCCGCGCTGGGCTTGTTTTCGAAACAAAGTTTCAAGATGGCAGCACGCAGTAAACGGTGGTCAAGAGCAGAGATGATTTATTTAATATATAGCTTGGAGGACCTGGAAATAATTAAAAGAACAGATGGCAGGAAACATAAAAATTGTGAGCTTTTCAAAGTTGTAGTGGCTAAGTTTGTTTTTTTAGTTTTAGTTTTAGTTTAAAGGAGACCTATTATGAAAAACAAGTTTCCTCTTGCTTTAAAGGGAAAGTTCGGTTTTTTACAACCTGGACCTTATTTCTGGCATTTTTTTATGGTTGTATACTCACCCAGGCAAGTTTGGTGTCATTTGGAGTCCTTCGGAAGATATTAGGGGTTTTTTTGCGAGCCGCTTCTCCATATAACGGTAGTGAATGGGGCACAGCGGGACACAGACGATGCAGCGTCTAAATAACACATGATTGCCGCGAAACTCTTCATTTCTTTTATGAATCACTAGATCTGCTTCCAGGACCTGTTGTCTACATCCGGGGCTGTGTGTGTAACAAATAAATCAGTTTGTAAACAAGACCTCTGAACTCATGACGTCATCTCTGTGCGCGCATCGCAGACATAGCTCTCTGTACAGCTGGAGTTCGCTACTGTTAGTTTACTGTTAGTTATTTGAAACATGTCTGAATATTTGTCAAATTCTGAGGTTGTGGACGACGACTTTGAATATGATGGACGTCCTTACCGTTTTGAGCCAGAGTATACGGCTGAAGAGCTCACTGAACGGAGGACAGAGTGCGTATATATTTACGAAATATAAACAGTATACTGTATACATTGGAATGAAAAATAATATGCTCATTATACCACAGTTAACAACCAATCAGATTGCAGGATTTCATCTTTCCATTTTATAATGGTATTTTTATGTCTCAGAGAGAGCAGGGAGTGAGGGATGGGGCAGTTGATGTGTGCATGTGTACGATGTGGCTCTTTTCAGTAACACAGTAATCAATTGTGGCTCTTAGCCTCTGACTGGTTGGCTACCCCTGCCATAATAGGTCTCCTATACTTAAATCTATGAACTCCCTTCAGGCGAGGTGATGGCAGCTAGGTGGTGAACCTGAAGCGCTGTGTTTGCTGCTGAACCCTCCTGAGGGTCCTAGAGCTCCTAGAGTGCCATCGCTCGCCTCGCCTGAACACCCTACAGTGGTGATTCGAGTACCAACATCCCACTCAGGTAAGGTATGCGGTGCAGGCGCAAGCTTGGCTCAGGCAGGAGGGCACCCCTGCCATGCAGAGTCCACGGCACGTTGGATAACAACATCATATCCCGTGTTCTATGAATCTGATCATCTGGTGACCCAGTGATTGCTGTGAAAGTGCAGCTGGCAACAAGGGGAAGCCCTTGTGACGGCATGGAAAGACAGCTGGTAGGAAGGAAAAGACCCCAACGGTGCCGCCATGGGCTAGCTACCCGTGGTGGCGGGACCCAGCATGATCAGTGCTGGATATGAGTCTGTACAAAAGTGACTTAGGATGACTTAGGACAGATAAAATGTATAAATAGAAATGTACAAAATGAGGTTTTTAAAGTGCCGGATATGAGTCTGTACAAAAGTGACTTAGTATGTGTGTTAATGTGACGCATAAGGTCAGGATTGGAATCTTTACGTTAATGTAACGTAGAGTGGGATGGGGGGGCAGTCCGTGGTAGACGGGGGAGAGGGGGGACCGGGGCCTTGTTGATGAGTACAGCTGCAGATGGGAAAAAACTGTTTTTGTGACGTGAGGTTTTGGTCCTGATGGTCAGCAGCCTCCTGCCAGAGGGAAGAGTCTGGAACAGTTTGTGTCCGGGGTGGGAGGGGTCTGCTGCAATCTTTCCTGCACGCTTCAGGGTCCTGGAGGCGTGCAGGTCCTGGAGAGATGGAAGATTGCAGCCAATCACCTTCTCTGCAGCGCGGATGATACGCTGCAGCCTGCTCCTGTCCTTTACAGTGGCAGCAGCGTACCAGATGGTGATGGAGGAGGTGAGGAAGGCAGGCAGAAATAGATCGACTTGCCAAGGAGAGGAGGCAGCTGAAAAAGCAATGGAGGAAGGCCACAGAGGAAGAGAAGGAAGGGATAAACGTGCTGCAGGAAGAGATTCAGAGCAGGCTTGCATCACTGAGGAGGGCTGATAACCTCCTGAAGAAGCGCAGAAGGAAGGAGCAAACAAGATCACGCTTCTACAAAGATCCCCACAAATTTGTGAAGAGTCTTTTCACAAAGGAGAAGAGCAGAAGTCTCTCAGTGTCAAAGGCTGCCCTGGAAGAACATCTGAAAAAGTCCTGCAAAGATGACCGACACCAGGAAGAGGTTACACTCCCATCTGACATGCCACCAGTTAATCCTCCAGAGCACGAGCTAGATATCAGTCCACCCAGATGGCGCGAAGTAGACAACACTGCGCAGAGCAAGGGCTGCATCAGCTCCAGGTCCCAACGGAGTTCCATACAGGCTCTACAAAAAAGCACCAGATGTCCTGCGATTCCTCTGGAAGCTGATGAAAATCGTTTGGCAGAAGACGGAGATACCAACATCCTGGCGGAGAGCCAGAGGGATCCTAATCCCCAAAGAAAAGGATTCATCAGAAATCAGCCAGTTCCGCCAGATCAGCCTTTCTAAACGTCGAGGGGAAAGATCTTCACTGTGGTCGCGCACAGGCTGAGTGGATACCTCCAAAGAAACAACCTGATTGACACATCAATCCAGAAAGCAGGTATCTCAGGCTTCTCAGGATGTGTGGAACACGCCAGTGTGATCTGGCACCAGATCCAGGTTGCCAAGAAGGAAGGAACAGACCTCCACGTGGTGTTCCTGGACCTTTTGGATCTGTTCCTCACAACCTCCTGTGGACAGCCTTCAACTACTTCAGAGTTCCATCAGCTCTCACAACCCTTGTTAAGGCTTACTTCCAGGATGTCCAGCTCTGCGTGACAACAGCGGAGTTTACCACAGCATGGCAAAACCTAGAGGTGGGAATCATGGCCAGCTGCACCATCTCCCCGCTAGCTTTCACCCTGGCCATGGAGGTCATCATTCGGGCGTCTCAATGGGTGGTTGGCGGACAGCGTATAAAACCTGGGCTGAGGCTGCCGCCAGTCAGAGCCTACATGGATGACCTCACAACACTCACTGTGACCAAGGCTTGCACTGTACGGCTACTAGGAAAACTCCAGGAAAACATTGAGCTGGCTCGCATCAAGATCAAGCCAAGCAAGTCCAGAAGTATCTCCATTGTCAAGGGGAAACTGTCAGACCAACGCTTCCACATCGGTGAGGAACCCATTCCAATGGTCTCCGAGAAGCCTGTTAAAAGCCTGGGACGCTGTTATGATGCCTCCCTCAAAGACAAAGAGCAAGTAGAGCAGCTCAGGAAGGAGGTAGCCAGCAGCCTGAAAAACATAGACAAAACCCTGCTTCCTGGCAAACTGAAACTCTGGATGTAGTACGGATTAGTTCCACATCTCCTGTGGCCGCTGACACTTTATGAAGTTCCGCTTTCAAAGGTGGAAAAGCTGGAGAGGATGTTCAACTCATACGTTAGGAAGTGGCTGGGCGTTCCCAGGTGCCTCAGCAGCATTGGGCTCTATGGAAAAGGCGTGCTACACCTGCCCGCTTTCAGTCTAGCAGAGGAGTACAAGTGTGCCAAAGTGAGACTGGAGATGATGCTTCTGGATTCCAGCAATCCATTTGTGGCCCAAGCTGCCCCCATCCTGGCCACTGGGAGGAAGTGGACCCCACTGGTTGCAACTGAACAGGCAAAGGCAGCACTCAGACACATGGACATTGTGGGCCGAGTGCAGGAGGGGAGCAAGCCTGGAGCAAGCGAATCCATCTGAGAGATGCAAGCTGGTTGTTCAGGAGGTACGTCGGGAAGAGGAAGCAGGAAGGCACGCAAAAGCGGTGGCACAGGCAAAGCAAGGGCAGTGGATGGTATGGGAAGGAGAGGAGAAGAGGAAGATCTCCTGGAAAGAGCTGTGGGAGATGGAGACATTCAGAGTAAGCTTTACCATCAGGGCTACCTACGATGTCCTACCTTTTCTTTCAAATTTAAGCCAGTGGTATGGCGAAGACCCCACGTGTCCTTTATGTCCAAGCCCAGCAACACTGAAGCACATCTTAGTGGGATGCAAAACCAGTCTCACCCAAGGCCGCTACACCTGGCGGCACAACCAGGTGCTAAAGTGTCTTGCAGAAGTGCTGGAAAGTCGCCGGACAAGTGTTAAGTCCCATCCTTTCCCGTCTTCCCGTTGGAAGCCACCATTTGTTCGAGAGGGCAAGAGGCAAGCCAGCCTCACCACCGCAAGAGCAGACTTTGGGCAGCTGGGCAGAGCAAGGGACTGGAAGATGCTGGCAGACCTGGACACTGAACTCTGCTTCCCAACTGAGATCGCATCCACCAACCTGCGACCAGACATCGTGCTGTGGTCAGCCTTGATCAAGCACGTCTACATCATCGAGCTCACTGTGCCCTGGAAGGGTGCGGTGGAGGAAGCCTACGAGCGGAAGAAGCTGAGGTACGCAGAACTCGCAGCAGATGCTCAACAAAAAGGCTGGAAAGCGAAGGTCTGCCCAGTGGAAGTAGGTTGTAGAGGATTTGTAGCCACCTCAACAACAAGGCTACTCAGAGAGATGGGAGTGTGAGGGAAGGCCCATCGGCAGGCAGTAAGGACCTCTCCAAGGCTGCGGAACAGGGGAGTCAGTGGGTGTGGATGAAGAGAAAGGACTCCACGTGGGCCTTCAGGCGAGGTGATGGGAGCTAGGTGGCGAACCTGAAGCGCTGGGTTTGCTGCTGAACCCTCCAGAGGTGTCGTGGCCAAAATCAGCGACACACCGAAGAGGGAGGGAAGCCAACCTGATGATCCTAAAGTGCCATCGCTCACCTCGCCTGAACACCCTACAGTGGTGATTCAAGTACCAACATCCCACTCAGGTAACGTATGCGGTCAGGCGCAAGCTTGGCTCAGGGAGGAGGGCACCCCTGCCACGCAGAGTCCACGGCACATTGGATAACAACATCATATCCCGTGTTGTATGAATCAGATACCTACTGTATGAAGATCGTTATCGATTGCATCAGCTATTTCTTCAGCCATTTTCATCACTGCATATGTAGTTGTTCTGTTCTTTCTGAATCCATATTGTTGCTCATTTAAAATATTATATTTTTCAATAAAGTTATCTAGTTGTTTTATAAAGAGCTTTTCTAAGATTTTTGAAAATTGTGGCATTAAAGCTACTGCCCTGTAATTGGCCATACTGTGTCTGTCACCATTTTTAAAGATGGGTACTACTTTGGCTAATTAGTCTAGTGGGAAGATGACTGGATAGGAATTTGGAAGGAAAGGTTATATATATAGGTTAGAGGTTTAACAATAAAATGAATGACCTCTTAAGTGTACACATATCTAAAAGGTTGTTTATAGCCCCTCAGCTCAGCCGCCATGTGTTGGAGTTTACCCCGGTGAACGAGAGGGTTGTTTCCCTGCGCCTTCGGGTCGGGAAAAGGTCTCTCACTGTTGTTTGTGCCTACGGCCCGAACAGCAGTGCGGAGTACCCAGCCTTCTTGGAGTCCCTGGGAGGAGTACTGGATAGTGCTCTAACTGAGGACTCCATTGTTCTACTGGAGGACTTCAACGCTCACGTGGGCAATGACAGTGATACCTGGAGAAGCGTGATTGGGAGGAATGGTCTCCCCGATCTGAACCCGAGCGGTGTTTTGTTGTTGGACTTTTGTGCTAGTCACGGTTTGTCCATAACGAACACCATGTTCAAACATAAGGGTGTCCATCAGTGCACGTGGCACCAGGACACCCTAGGCCGGAGGTCAATGATCGACTTTGTTGTCGTTTCATCTGACCTTCGGCCGTATGTCTTGGACACTCGGGTGAAGAGAGGGGCTGAGCTGTCAACTGATCACCACCTGGTGGTGAGTTGGGTGCGCTGGCGGAGGAGGAAGCTGGACAGACCGGGCAGACCCAAACGGATTGTGAGGGTCCGTTGGGAACATCTGGCTGAGCCCTCTGTCAGGGACATCTTCAACTCTCACCTCCGAGAGAACTTCTCTCAGATCCCGGGGGAGGCGGGGGACATTGAGTCCGAGTGGACCATGTTCTCTGCCTCCATCGTCGGCAAGGTCTCCGGTGCCTGTCGTGGCAGCAATCCTAGAACCCGGTGGTGGACACCGGAAGTACAGGATGCCGTCAGACTGAAGAAGGAGTCCTACCAGGCTATGTTAGCCTGTGGGACTCCTGACGCAGTAGATAGGTACCGGCAGGCCAAGCAAGCCGCGGCTCGGGCAGTCCTGGAGGCAAAAACTTGGGTCTGGGAGGAGTTCGGGGAGGCCATGGAGGAAGACTTTCGGTCGGCCTCAAGGAAATTCTGGAGGACCGGTCGGCGCCTCAGAAAGGGGAAGCAGTACTCTGCCGGCACCGTTTACGGTGCGGGTGGGGAGCTGTTGACCTCGACTGGGGACATCGTCGGACGGTGGAAGGAATACTCCGAGGATCTCCTCAACCCGACTGACATGCCTTCCACTGAGGAAGCAGAGGGTGGGGACTCGGGGAAGTGCTCATCCATCACCCAAGCCAAGGTCACTGAGGTAGTTCGTAAGCTCCTCAGTGGCAGGGCACCGGGGGTGGATGAGATTCGCCCTGAGTACCTCAAGTCTCTGGATGTTGTAGGGCTGTCTTGGTTGACACGCCTCTGCGACATTGCATGGAGGAAGGGGACAGTACCGCTGGAGTGGCAAACCGGGGTGGTGGTCCCTCTTTTTAAAAAGGGGGACCGGAGAATGTGTTCCAACTATACAGGGATCACACTTCTCAGCCTCCCCGGGAAAGTCTACGCCAGGGAGAATACGGCCGATATTTGAACCTCGGATTCAGGAGGAACAATGCGGTTTTCGTCCCGGTCGCGGAACACTGGACCAGCTCTACACCCTCCGGAGGGTGCTCGAGTGTTCATGGGAATTTGCCCAACCAGTCTACATGTGCTTTGTGGATCTGGAGAAGGCATTTGACCGTATCCCTCGTGCCATTCTGTGGGGGTCGCTCAGTGAGTATGGAGTCCGGGGCCCTCTATTAAGGGCTGTCCGGTCTCTATATGATCGGAGCAGGAGTTTGGTTCGCATTGCCGGCAGTAGATCAGACTTGTTCCCAGTGCATGTTGGACTCAATGGACAATGTTACTTGTCCAAACAACAGGACTTATAAACCGATCGATGAAGTTTTTCCATCAGTATTTTATTTTCTCTTAATGATGGTGTATGCAAACTCCAATATAACAATGCCAGGATACATCTGGCTTAAATTGTGAAAGAGTGCTTCTGGGAACCCAATGCACAGATTGGCAAACGCTGAGTCTGAGCTTCTACTCCATTATGAATCTCTGGCATATACTGGAAATGATTTGACTCTACCATCAATACAAGATCTTGAAAAAAAATGAATGCATTTATGAAGTAAATGATGTGAAGAATTGCAAGCTGTAATCAAAACTTTGTATTAAAGCGTGTTACTTTTATATCTATTGCAGATTTGAGAGATTTCTAATTTATTGGCAATGTGTTCTTACACAGCTCATTACACAAGAAACACATTGTACGGCATTATACAATGTTGAATGTATGTAGAGTTGGTTTAGGGCTGGCAATATTAACAGTTCTCTCATAGAAATCTACAAACTTGTCTCAGCGCAAATAGGGCATGGGAAACACAAAGTAAAAGAGTCAAACTGGCAGGCAGGCAAGTGCAGAGTGGAGAGTCGATTTGGACTCGTTGACCTGCTGCCATTAGATAAACACAGGGAAACACACAAACATGCAGACACCAGTAGGAATATCCAGACCTGCCACTGAAGAGGATTACCTCTGTCATGGGAGGACTGGTATCCCCTCATCAAAGCACACACATACACATGCATCACAGCATAATGGTTCACTGGGCAACTTGGTAAGAATGTGTGTGAATATATGTGTGTATTAGTGTGTTGAGAAGTCCCGGATGGCAAGGATTAGAGACTCTTGAATCTTTCAGTCTCTCACCAAAGAACCAGCAAGCAAAAGCATTTTTGGGCGCACACACACACAAACAAACAATACCAAGTACTGCTTTCTGTTTCGCCAACAATATATCACATTACATTTCTTTTTTTTTTTCTTAAATACAGTAAAATCAAGCAGATCCGTTGAGTTTCAATTGGAGAAAAGATTAATCTTTTGCTGTCCCATGGCTGATACAACTCCAGTGTTTGATGTTAAAGCTTTATAAAATGGTGCAAGGGCTGATTTAGACTCCTCACACTTTTTTTCCTCCCATTGATCTGGCTCAGTTTATGTCAGCAATCAAGCTTTTGAAAAAGTTGTCTTATGTCATGTTCACACTACTAGCCACATTCTTCTTTCAAGTTTGATTCTCATATGGTAAAGATTTGATCTCATTTGAAAGCGCACATACATAAATAAAAGTGCCCTGTGTTAGACTTCCATCTGAATATGACAGCCCTCTCAAACGGTTTGCATGTGCAGAGAGTTTTTGTGAGCAAAATATTTGAATGGGACAGAATGGAAGCAATTGCACCTATTATTGTGACATCTCACTATTGAGAATTGTCACTTCTCTCCATTATTGCTACTTTATTTTTGCCATGAAGCCAGTGTTACCTTGAGTGCTACAGTACAAGCCTGCCAAGAAATGCATCCCTATTCACACATTGCTTAGTGCAGTGACTAAAATGGCACATGAATTCTGATATTTCAATTCTCACACATTTTTTGGGTATGTAGAATCTATGGCCACATGCTAAAGAGACTGTTGAGAATGTTGGCTGGTAATGAATCCGCATATGGGTTCGCAAATTTGTAGTGTTTGTGCATGGAACCGGCAACATTTGGTAACAAAGCCTGCAAATAGGCTCATCTGAATTTGCTGGCAACCCTCTTTCATTGGGCTCAAAGCCAAAATATGTCCAAATGAATGACATAATATTCGGCTTTGCTACCAATTTCTCTGCCATATTAGCCATCACGTTATGCTCATCATCATGTGAGAATTCTGTCGATTTGCCATAAATTAAATTGTTTTTTATCAACATTTTTGCACTGAAATTAATTTCACATTATAGCCTGTTGTAATTAATAGGATCAATATTATTCATATAAAACAATTGTTTCGCCATATTTGAATAATTCACAGACACTATTATTCTGCAAAGTGCACACCATACTTTTTTTCTGGTTCAACTAAATTAAAGAATGACCAATCAGATTTTAGTCGAGCCAGGCCTCATCGGCTAATAAATTGACCAGTTGACTGGGAGATTACAACCCTACAGTTAATAATGGTATTCCACAGGGTTCCGGGCTGGAAACAATTATTTTCTGTCTTTACTTGTTTTCTTTGATTAATATCATGAGGAAGAATTCTACTTCCACTGTTATGTTGATGATACTAAGCTCTTATCATTCACCTACAGTAATCTACAACTTTTTACAAATATAAAGGGGTCATCATAAATGCAAGATCCGTGAAAACTCTGGATAGAAATAAAAGTTGTGACATCGCAGCATGGGCTTATTAGAATGATGTCACAGTGTATGTGTGATGTAATTAAAGATAGAGGCAGTCCAACGAAATGTTAGAGCATGTTACTTTTTTTTGGACAGGCAATGTATGTTAAACTATATTTTTCTCAAAGGAAAGGCAGAAGCTCTAATTAGTTCATCTCTTAGGGTACCAGCCCTTTCTAATTATTACCATTTCTATTTGCATGATCTCGTATTTTTCTGCAATGCCCAATACTGATGCCTCAAAACAAAGTTCTGAATGGTGCTTGTAAACACAATATAGATGTTTTTATATCTGTCCATCCATTTCCAGGAGATCCTATAATCTCTGATAGACATGCCAAACCCATTTCTTTTTTTATCTGCCTCTAGTGGCAGGCATGCTTCCACCAAGCATGTTGATAAACTTTGGCAGTTATTCACAGACTATGTGAAATTGGCTAAACAAAATTCTGACATCTGCTTCCATATTCCATGTAACAATATAACCAATTAAAGGAAACTGTTTTAGATTGAGCAAATCAAATAGCATAATTCCATGGCTTTCTAAAAAAAAAAATTTTTTTTCTTTTGTTTTCTTCTTTTTCTTACTATGTTCATCAGGTTCCAGTCAAGGGAACTTCAATGACTATCATGACCACAGAAAAAAAAAAAATGCAATGGTAGGAAATAAATATATTGGAATAGTGTGTAGTCAGAGAAGACAAGAAGAATGTTAAAGGAAAAAAGAGGGACCACTTAACCTCTAGTTAGTGGGGTGATGTCCCTGTGGGAGTGGGGAAAGAAGGTCCACACACACACACACACACACACACACACACCTTTACACCTCTTCATCTCCATTCATTTTTACACATTTAGAGATATATGATAATATACAAACACAAATGAAGAAACACACAAGAGAAGGTATGGAAGACAGATATTGTGACAGCAAAATACAGTAAGAGAAAAAAACTACCCAGATTGAATGAAAAAGAAAAACAGACAGATATACAGAGAGCAAAAAGAGGAGCAATTGAGTGCAACTCAGAGACAGAGCATCAATTATTTAGTGACGGTAACGTGAAGCTTCCTTGGATCTAGCAAACTGCTGGCTCTTCCCCAGAGAAAAGAAAGAATGAATTAGGGTGAATTTATTAGACTGCTAGTGCATGTGTGTGTGCAAGTGCCAATATTGTGCAAGAAGCCACATTGGTTTCTGTTGCCGTGTTTTTGCACAGCCGAACACACACAAACATACACACACATGCATGCACACACGGACACACGTACATACACACACTCATATTGAGAATCCCAAGCCTGTTTCCAGGTTCATTAATAAAACAGCAGCTCTTTATATGTGCTCTTCCCTTTGCTGTCTTGCCTTTCATCCCCTGTTTGTTCACACACACAGTGGGATTTTACTGTGTCCGGGTGTGTGTTTGTGTGTAAACTCCTACTGGGATTTAGGGATAGCCCAACTGTTTGTTCATCAGTCAGACAATAGTTGACCCCGCTGTGGTACATATAAAAATCTGATCAGTCTTTCATCATGGGTAAAAAGGCACACCGTTCAGTTTAAGCTTTTAAGGTTTTTTGGAGGAAAATGCTGCCAACTAATTCTGACCTTTGGTTCGACATATTAGCTGTACTGAAAATAAGCTATTAAATACATGTATTATTTAAAAAATAAGAATACTTTCAATTTGTAGAGGTTCCTTGTACAAACACATAAAGACCAACACTTTTTACAATACACTCACACATATACATAAAGTATATACAGAACTGTCTCAGAAAATTTGAATATTGTGATTTTCTGTAATGCAATTACAAAAACAATTAAAGCTGCAAGCAGCGATGAACGGGCCCTCGCACTCATAGCCACCGCCCCCCCTAAGCATATCAGAAATGACACCACCCACGACTTCCTATGTCAAACCATTCAAAAGTTATAGCAGAAAATAGGGACAACCAATCAGGAGAAGGGGCGGGACTAATTCAGGCCAATGAAGGCCAAGGACGCAATACAGAGTCTGATGACACCACCCACGAGTCTTTACGTCAAACCATTCAAAAGTTATAACAGAAAATAGGGAGAACCAATCAGAAGAAGGGGCTAATTTAGGCCAATGAAGCTCAAGGACGCAGTACAGAGTCTGATGACACCACCCACGAGTCTTTACGTCAAACCATTCAAAAGTTATAACAGAAAATAGGGAGAACCAATCAGAAGAAGGGGCTAATTCAGGCCAATGAAGCTCAAGGACTCAATACCGAGTCCGATGACACCGCCCACGACTCTCTATGTCAAACCATTCAAAAGTTATAGCAGAAAATAGGGAGAACCAATCAGAAGAAGGGACGGGGCTAATTCAGGCCAATGAAGCTCAAGGACTCAATACAGAGTCCGATGACACCACCCACGACTCTTTATGTCAAACCATTCAAAAGTTATGGCAGGGAAAAGTATTCTAGGAGGCGCTGTTGAGCCATTAGGCCAAGCCCATTAATGCAAACCATTAAGTATCAAATTTTTTGCCAGGCCTGGCTTACGTGCAAAATTTGCCGACTTTTGGGGCACGTTTAGGGGGGGGAAAAAGCCCTCATTTCGTCGGAAGAAAAACGATAAAAACAAAAACAATTCCTACGGATACAATAGGTTCTTCGCACTGTCAGTGCTCGGGCCCTAATAAAACAACCCCAGTTCAAAATTTTATTTTCCATTATTTGGGATAACAATAATGGAAGTAAAAACAACAGCACCCCTGAAAGAAGATCTCCGGATTTTAAAGCTGCCCATTCTATAGGTGCTATTAGAAATGTACGCTTTTAAACTAGAGGTTGACAAGAAGCCAGTTCCATCTCCTCTTCAGTTTGGAGGATGTGGTGTTCATGGCTTCCAAAAATGACTTAAATTTTCAACATTTATGATGACGGGATAGTTTTCTACTCTGCCACAGTCCATTTACCCAGTCATGTCACTAACCTGTTGGCAATTAACTGAATTAGTTGCAAGATGTTCCTCCACATGTCTCTTTCTTGTGCCACCTACATTTCCATCCTTTCAACTCCCAACAGGGGTCTTTCTGTGTGGAGTAGCATGTTCTCCCTATACTTGTGTGGATTCTCAGTCGGTACTGCAGCTACATTTCTCTCAGATGTAAGTCGCTTTGGATAAAAGTGGCTGCTAAATGACAGTAGTAGTAGTAGTAGTACTACATGTATGTAAGGTTTAGTGGGGGTTTCCAAATTGCCCATAGGAGTGAGTGTCAGTGCGTGTGGGTGTTTGTCTACATTTTACCCTGTGACAGACTGGCATCCTGTCCAAGTACCCCTACCTTTCACCCAAAGAGAGCTGGGATAGACTCCAGCTGACCCCCATGACCCTGAATATGAATAAGCAGGTAGATACAGTATGTGTGGATGGATAGTGTCCCAACTTTTTCAGAATTGAAGTTGCAATAATCCAGCTGCCAAGAGATTCCTTACTTGTTCACCTCTGTCATTATGCAACATTACAAAGTATAAGCTCACTTAAGTAGGTGTTTCTTTGAGTGATTAGGCTAATCTCATTTGTCTAAGTTGTGCTTTCTTGTCTCCTTTATTCTCATGCATGTGATTTTGAAATGGATGTCAGCAAAATATGTTGAAGAATGTCTCAGTTCCTAAAACAAATCTGGAACAGTGAAGTGAGGAAAGAGGAGGCTTGTTGGAGGAGCTTTAAAGGAGCATGAGGCTCCTTTTAAGAAATGAGACTCTCTAGCGCCACCCTTCGCCACGACGGCCGTCGGGGGTACTGCAGCCAACAGCGAAGCCGGCACGGGAGAACGGGGAGAACGCGCATGCAGCGTCATGTGACGTCACATCTGCAGCCCAGTGCGGGAAATTCTGGCCCGGAATTGCAGCACATTTTGCAGCACACAGCCTGTTCAAGGCAACGGAGAGATACACTAGAGCAGGGGTTCCCAACCTTTTTTGAGCCAAGGACCAGCAGAAGTATAAACAAAAAGCTCAGGGACCGGTTGACAATTTATGTCAATTTTAATAAACATTTTAGAAAAAAACTATGCATTTTAAAATGCAGGCTATCATCAGCGACGTTAGCTGATGTTGTGGCCTTTAAAACTTGCTTCTGCAAATGTAACTCACGTTTTTTCCTTTCGAAAAAATCCACTGGTTTGTCTTTGAGAGAAGGATGTTTTGTATTTAAGTGTCTTTGGAGCTCGGATGGCTTCATTGCTTCGTTGGCGAGCGTTTCTCCACATAAAATACATAGTGGGTTTGGCGCCTCCAAATCGCCCGTTGCAACAAATCCGTATTTTATATACATAATGTCGTACTTGCGATTAAAGCTTTTGCTTTTCTTTTTGGTAGGATTTTCTACTTGTTCATCACCATTTCTTTTACTCGAACAACCAGTAAAGAAACGGCTCATGGAGGTTTGCTGAGGTCCGCTCATCTTTGCAGCAGACTGTACCTAACCTGCATACAGCACCTGTGCATGGCGCTGTTCAGTCCGGTCGGGTACCAGAACTTATTGTCCGCCAAGCCATGACAGGGCTGCCACTCAAAGAAACACATTTCGATTTATACAAGTTTTGGATGAAATTATATGACAAAAAAATGCAAAAATGTTTTCTTAAATTTAGTATGAGGTTGCTTTAATTATGTGGCAAATGATAATAAACACGAGAAAGATGGGTACTTCAATGAAAAATAGATATTTTATTCAACTTTGCTGCTGTTCATACAAAAAGTAAATAAAAAACAACAATTTTTTTTCAAAGATTTTCACTTGAAATAAGTAGGAAAATCTGAGATTTTTTTGCTTGTAATGAGAAGATAAATCTTGTTCCACTGGCAGATTTTCCTACTTATTTCAAGTGAAAATTGACTTGAAACAGGTGAAAATTGTCAAATGAGTTATTTTTCTGGTGTTATTTTTCTGGTGATGACTCCAAATGTTGAAATAGCAGTAAAACCACATTCATTGATGAAATGACATAAGGGATGGAAAGGAGGGATGGCAGTTTTACAGGGGGATGATTTGGACTTTTTTTATTTCAGGGGGGATGATTCTGACCGTTTTTATTTCGGGGGGGGGGGGGGTTATTTGGACCGTTTTTATTTCAGGGGGGGATGATTTGGACCGTTTTTATTTCAGGGGGATGATTCTGACCGTTTTTATTTCAGGGGGGGATGATTTGGACCGTTTTTATTTCAGGGGGGATGATTTGGACCGTTTTTATTTCGGGGGGGATGATTTGGACCGTTTTTATTTCAGGGGGGGATGATTTGGACCGTTTTTATTTCAGGGGGGGGATGATTTGGACCGTTTTTATTTCAGGGGGGGATGATTTGGACCGTTTTTATTTCAGGGGGGGGTGATTCTGACCGTTTTTACTTCAGGGGGGGATGATTTGGACCGTTTTTATTTCAGGGGGGGGATGATTTGGACCGTTTTTATTTCAGGGGGGATGCTGGCTTTAGTTCTTCTGAGGAGGAGACAAGCAGCAGCAGCAAGGAGGGTCCATGAAATCCTCATGAGAAGACTTGAGAAGATTTGGGGGAATCCAGGCTCGTTGGAGCTACAGCTCCATGATGACCAGGTCTACTTCAGATTGAACAGGGAGCAGTTTGACAGCCTGTTTTGGAGTGGGTCTTCAGCAGGATGACAACCACCTTCTCTCCTATTGGTCGCACCGAGATGCCCTCACAGCGCAATGAAATTAAAAAATGTTCAATTCAGACGCAGGCAGGTGAAACGCCCGTGGAAGGTGGCCTCTCGCGCGCCGCCAAGCTCGCCAGCAGAGCGGTCCACTCTTGCGCCGCGGTAGCACATACACAATGAATGGGAAAGCCGGCGGCGGTCCCGCTTTGCGCCCTCTATGTGAAAGGGGCTTAATACTGTTGGCCCCTGAAGGTTACATTTGGCCCCATAATGGCCCCTGTTTCAGAAAAATCCTAGAACCCCCAGTGCCAAGTTTTGTTACCCGCAACTGCGCTGACACGCAAAAAAAAGAAAAGCTGCTGAGACCCTGTCGTGCAGCGCTGCTCTCGCAGAGATTGTATGAGGTGAAGTGAAGTGAGATGCCTCACTCCATTGGGAAAAAAACGTCTGGTGACAATTTTGATTATCGCTTTTTTGTCGACAACGTCGGCGAATCATTGCAGCCCTAATTATGATCGGAACACAAGCCATTCCACGGCCCGGTAGTAACGGCTCTACGGACCGGTACCGGTCCGGGGACCGGGGGTTGGGAATCACGGCACTAGAGGGCTCATTCTTTTTGGTTTGGAACGCTTCATCTGACATTATTATTAGAAAACTTAAAACGTATAAGAATTTTTTTCATAAATCCTGCCTCAAGCTCCTTTAAGTGAAAATATAAATATATTCTATGAAGTAGCTTTTTCAACACCTGCAGTGTCTTAAGGGGGCAAAACACATTAATCTTGCACTGTTAATTGAGCTAATTGTTGTCACAAACAATAGTTAAAAGATGCAGGGGTGTATTATTCTACTTCTTTTATTGCTAAAGTGAACTGAAGTGAATTCACTGAACTGTTTCACACATCGTATTGTATTGACAGTGGTTTAAAATGACAGCTCCAATGCAAGGCCTCTCTTTGTCCGTCTGTCCTTGACTTTTCTACTCAAGTCTCTGGTGAAACAAACCACGATATGAAGAGACGAGTTTCGGATGTTCAAATAGGGACATGAGATAAGGGGCTTGACTTTTTTGTTGTTCCCTTGTTATTTAAATATTTGTCCAGAGTTTTAAAGGGTGATGTATTTTGTCTGATCTGAAGTGCCTTTCAAGATAGCTCCTCATGTATTTCTGTCTATATCTCAGGTTTGATTCACCATTCAAGAGAGAAAATGCACTTCAACTTCATCTTTATTATTGTTCCCAAATGTCGTCTTTTCTCCAGTAATACTGTGGTTTATCAGACCTCAAGACTTTGAATACATGCTATAATCTGTTAAAACTGGGAATTCAGTTCAAACTTAGAGTGGCCAACTCCAAAAGCCTTCAGTTATTTCTGAACTACAATCACAAAGAGAAGCTCTTCCTGAAAATATGCAGATTTGGTGCAAGTCTTTTTATATTGGTTTAATGCTTTGAGGCTTGCTATTGGATGGAGCTAATTGGTCATGAATGCACACGTCCTTCTGCCATCTCCTTGAATTTGCCAGTGATAGTTATGGTCAGACTGCCATTTCACTTAAATGATAGTATGGATAGGGTCCAAGGAAGCCTCATGTTTCTGTGAGGTCACATTTAAGGAATATTTAAATATACATACCGTATTTTCGCGACCATAAGGCGCACATAAAATTCTTTTTTTTAAATGTGCTGCACGCCCTATGAAACGGTGCGCCGTTTCTATTACCTGTATTACGGTAATGTGAGGCGGAGCCACCATGAGAACAGTAAAGGGAGAAGGGGGCGTGTGAAGCACCCGTGAGTTGCGGACGTGAATGAAAGCAGTAGCGCTGGCGGAAGAAATGAAAATTGAAAATTTTCATGGAGGTCCGTCCTGGTGCTTTCGCTTCATGAAACGGTGCCAGCGCAGCAGCAGCGCCCGGCGGATTATATGGAAAAGATGGAGAGCTTCCGCTCATTCTGCAGCCGACACATCCCCGACATGGACGAGGTGCCGCTCATGTTAGGTGAATCACACGGTGGAGTTAACGGGGACCAGCGCCGGGGAGCGGACCGGGACCGCCGCAGGGGAGCGGACCGGGACCACCGCGGTCGGGATCCGCACAACGGGGTATGAGAAGTCGTCATTTATTGTTGTGCTTGCCTGCCACGCTGATGGACCAAAACTGCCGCCGATGGTGATTTTTAAAAGAAAAACGTTGCCTAAAGAGAATTTTCCAGCCGGAGTCATTATAAAGGCAAATGAAAAGGACTGGATGGATGAAGAGATGATCGAGTGGCTGAGGCAGGTTTATGTGCGGCGACTCGGTGTTTTTTTTTAAATTCTTTAATGCGGAAACAGAAGATGAAGACTTTGAAGGGTTTGATTGATGTGAAAAGGGAAATAAAATATCAAACTAAGGTTTGCTCCCGCTCTATTTTTAAATAAGCACACTTGTGTGTGTGTGTTCTGCAGCGCGTGTGTGTTTTGCGGCGCGCGTGTGTGCAGCTCCGTCTGTGTAGACTGCGCCTTTTGGGACGGTGCGCCGTATGTGTGTTTTAAATCCAAAAATTACACACAAAACTGAGGGTGCGCCTTTTCACACGGTGCGCCGAATGGTCGTGAAAATACGGTAAACCTCTTAGGGGAACTCTGAAGACTGAACCTTTACATGTTTTTGTTCAGCTAAAGTAGATTTACTCACTATTTGGTTGTCTGCTTTGTCATTCTAGTAGAAAACAGAATCAAAACTCCTTTACCTGCAGAAAGCACATCAGCAATTCTACCAATACGATATTTCATTAATATCCATTTTTGATTGCTCTCCTCACCTGAGGCCTTTAACTCTTCAACTCATTCTGTGATACTATCTCTTGCCTGTTTTGACTCTTCTCTTTCATATAATCGGCTCCTTTATCTTTATGAACCAAATGTCTTCTTCTCCACCTGTTTATTTCCTGTGTCTCAATGTTTATTTTTGTGAGTATAATAGTATTTGAAGCATCAGCTGAAAACGAAATGTAAAACCTTAAGTAATGTATGTAAGTCTCATGTATGACTGTGTATGCTCGTGAGTCTGTGTGTGCGCTTTTGTGTTAGTGTGAATTAGTGATTGTCTTAAGTCTGTGAATACATAGAGCTGACTCGGTGATTCTGTCTCCAATTCGGCAGCTGCATCTTATCTACACTGCTGTGATGAGTGTGTGTGTGTGTGTGTGTGTGTGTTTGTGTGTGTATGTGTGTGGGTGAGTGCTTGCGTGTGCATGTGATATCTGGAATGGGGATCTTAACAGTTTTCCAAATTAGAGAAGGGGAAACGTCAGAATGCTATTGTAAGAGATCCACTTCCTGTCTGATAAGCAAAAATAACATCTCTCTCTCTTCCTCTCACTCGCAGACACAGAGAAATCCTGACAAGCAAAATTTGCTTTCTATTTCTCTCTCTTCAATTATCTTTCTTTTTGCCTTCGCGTTCCATCATTCTATGTTTCTCTCTCCTTCTCTGATGAGTACAGGTTTGCTGTTGAGGGCAGGCAGGGCAAACTGAATGAAAGAGGACAGAAAGCTAAAAAGAGAGCTGTGAATGAGAGTTAAACACCACATTTTCAAAACAAGGGATATAGGGTAATATTTGCCCCCTGAATGATCATTATAGCGATTAAAAAACTAAAAATCACAGATACAATATTTTTTACAAATTCCTGTTTTTGTCATTGAGCAGAAACTGATATACCGATTCTGAATTTGATGGATGCAGCAGATCTTAGAAAGCTTGGGCAGGAGTAATGCAAGAACAAAAAATGATCAGCTGCTGTTTTGTTTTGTTGTTGTTGTGCACACATTTTAACTTGCCAGTTCCATCATAAAACTTTCTTTTGCTACCCATCTCTACATAAATCACATCCCTTTCCTCTTCAATGTTTTATTCTTTTCCTTCATAGCAGCTTATCCTCTTATATAACCGTTTTTTCCCATGGGCCCCTCCTTTCTCTATCCACTTAAACCTCACTTTTTCCTATCATACTTTTCACACTTTTGCAACCTAAATTAATATCTTTAACATGTCCCTTTCCTTCATCACCATCAATCTGTGCTGTTTTTTGTTATTTCATCTGGCATACTCTTCTCTGACCCTCTATCCTATCTGGTGCTCTCCTGATGTCAGTATATAAACTTCACTCTGGACTTTATCCTACTCCTTTTCATGTGTTGTTTCTCCTTCACTTTACCTGCATTGACCTTCAGTTTTACTCAACTGTTTTCCTCTCTCCACATTTTATTTGTGTCTGTCTGAGGTCACAGACTGGGGGAATCTGGCAACCACATAAACTCATTTCCACATCTCCTGAATAAAGATCAGAGCAACCAGTCTTTAAATGACAAAACTGGCAAATCTGACTAACAGAATCTCTGATAGGATATAAACTGTTTCACACTTTTGTTGCATTGAAGGAACTACAGTATTTGAATTGCTGACAGCTTTTGTCGAATCTTATGTAACCAAGTCAGTCTGAGCTCTCTCCACAAGAAAAAAGATGCAAAACATTTTACAAACTAGACCAATTATTTCAGAATGTTTGTAATGCATTGTAACACTTAGTTTGTCGCATGGACAAACTAAGATAGCAGCTAAGTGCAGTGCTACAGGTTGGTTGATTTATGCCCTCAGTTAATCATGTAATTGATTGGTGATGGTTGACTGAGCCATTTCATTCAAATATGATGTTGTTTTGCCCCCATTTCCAAACCAAGTTGTTTTCATCCAAGTATTAGTATCTGCCAAGAGTATATCAGAATATAAATTGAAAATCATAATTCTTATAATTATAAATTCTCCTGAGGCTTGATCATAAACATAAATTCCTTCACAGACTCACATAGTCTGTGATTGCACAGAAGCATTACAAAGCGATTCTTGACCTATAATGAAGTAACTCCTTGAATTTGTCCGCCAGTGATTGTGATGATCAGCCACATCAAAAATGGATGAGACACCAGAATGTTTTAAGAATAAGCTCTTCTAATCAACTGGTGACCTGTCTATGGTGTACCCCTGCATTTTCCCAATGAGGGCTGGGGTAGGTCCAGAAGATCCCTGTGACTACTAAGCAGGAATAAGCGGGTATGGATAATGGACAGATGGATGGAAAATCAGTAGGAGGGAGGGGGATAATTGATTAGTTACAATGGAAGTTTATTAACTGTTTTCTTGAAACACATATTTATTTATTTTTTTAATCGACACATACTACATTTCACTTGTATAAAATAACACAGCTGCAAGTTGAGAGGGGCAGGTGAGTGTATACTGAGAACCTTTTCAGAGAACTTATGGTTCAACTTTAACATGTTCAGGGGGAGAGAAAAGTGAAATAAGTACAGCATTTAAATTTCAAATCCAAAAAAGACTTAAAAAATACTAATACATACAGTTTACCTATTATTGGAGAATATTTGTATATTACATATTATTGTTTTTCTTAATATCTGATTTCTCAATCATTATACAACTGATGAACATGTCTAACATCATGTTATGTATCTCACCCAAAAGCCTGTTAATCAGAGCATTAAATCTTTGTGAGCATCAACGTTATCATCTCTCGACAAGAATATCTACAGTCACTGTATGTATATGTGAGTGTGTGTGTGTGAGAGAGAATCTGTGTGTATGAAGGGGTTGGGGGTTGCATGCATTTGCCTGTGGGTCACAGTAGGCCCATCTGTTGTTAACCAAACTAAATGAAACACTCAGCAAGAAAAAAATCTCCCTATAACCTGACTTAACTATATACACCCTCCCACTAATTATACAAATAATAGACTATATGCTCTATATATGAAAATGTTGTGTCTCTGCATGCTTTCAGAATTAACCTATACTGTGAACTATTGGATCATAGGTTTATTACCTAAACTCTAACTGTCCATTGCTATGACAGAAAAGTAGACAATATTCAGGTGCAATGTTCAACAGCCTAAAACTACTAAAAAAAGAACACTAATCAAAAGGATGAAATCAGCAACACTGTTTATTGACAATACAGACAGAGCTTGCCTATCTGTCAGGACTACTTTGTACACTATTGACCATAATATTTGAATCATTTTGTTTTTCGAAACATTTGTCTTTTTATTAACAACCACTTGATGATGAAGATGTGCAAAATGTTTTATTCCAACTTTATGGGCCACAGTGTAAGACAATAAACACATCGGGGAGTAATATTATACATAATTTTTCTTCCTAGCCACAAAGTTTAAGACTTTAACTGAAAACAAAAGACAAACCATGCAAGAAAGCAGCATTTAAAAGTTAGCAATTAATCAAATGCTTATATGAAATTCTTAGATTCCCAAGTAACCAAGAAATGTTATTCCTTATAGTGAGTTAAGGATAACTGACCATTATACTGCAAGAGTTACAGTACATGAAAAAAGCAGTAAGTACCTGGCAATGGCAGAGCCACTAACCTTACTGAAAAGTAAGGTTAGCGATGCAGGCCCTGTGTATTCTAGAATTCTTGGTGTTGCATAAATTGAAATATATTGTATTTTACACACAACTGAACTGTTATAAGTCAGAAGTGTCAGACTGTATGTGAATGTCTGACCCCAGCAATTACCTCACGCAGTATGTATATGTGTTGAACGTTTTTACACTTGTGAATAAAGTTTCTTAATGTAGAATGTACGGTGGCCTAGAACCGCCATTGCTGAAAATAAAAGTAACGCTGCAAACAGAAACAAACGCCGCTGCAAATAAAATAAACGCTTTGCAAATAAAATAAACACTGCAAATAAAAACAAACGCCGCTGCAAATAAAAACAAACGCCGCTGCAAATAAAAACAAACGCAGCTGCAAATAAAAAGAAACCCTGCTGCAAATAAAATAAACGATACTGTAAATAAAAAGAAAACTACGCAAATAAAAAAGCCACAACGGAAGTGAATTACCGGGGACTATTTTTGCTGATGCACCGGTGTTTTTTACGTGAGGAGAAGAAGAAGACGAAGATGACGTAAGAAATAGTCAAATAGGCAAAAATAGTCCCCGGTAATTCACTTCCTTTTTTTTATTTTATTTGCAGCGGGGTTTACTTTATTTGCAGCGGGGTTTCTTTAGATTTTCAGCATTTCTTTTATTTGCAGCGGCGTTTCTTTTTGTTTGCAGTGTTTATTTTTTTTTGCTAAGCGTTTATTTTATTTGCAGCAGCGTTTCTTTCTGTTTGCAGCGTTACTTTTATTTTCAGCAATGGCGGGTCTCGGCCACCATAAGAATGAACTCTTTCTAAAGTCATTGTAAATCCTTTCTCGAAACACAACCTTTTATAATAATAATAATAATAATCTGTATTTGTGGGTATATATCTTACGAAGCACATTGAAATTGTTATCTGCTTTTAAGCCATCACGAGTTAGACTGAGAGTAGTGGGCTGCCATTTTTCCGGTACCTAGGGAGCAATTAGGGTTAAGGGCCTTGCTCAGGGGACCAAAGTGGTTCACCTTGGTTTCAACCCGGGGGGCTTGAACCTGGGTCCTCCACCTCTGTAACCACTAGACTACCACTGTCCTCACCTTTCCCATGGTGGAGAGGTTTGTGTGCCAGAATGATCCCAGGAGCTATGCTGCTTAGGGCAACTGCCCCTGGTTGGATCTCTCACACCATGGTCCTCAGGGACACAGCTCAATGTCCCTCACCTGGACCGTGTTAACATCCGCCTAGAACCAGGCCTGAGGGAGGTACTGTATTTGTTGGTGAGCACCCGGCGGCTGGACCATTAGGCAAGGCAAGTTTATTTCTACAGCGCAATTCAACAACAAGATGATTCAAAGTGCTTTACAAAGACATTAAAAGATAAATAAAAAGCCAGATTTAAAATTTGAACAAAAAAAATATATTATAACAAATAATAACATTAGATAAAAATCTGATAAAATCAGTAGTTAATATATGATTATATTTTGGAACTGCAGATTTGTAACTTTATTCAAAGACAGCTGAAAAGAAGCGTATATTAAACCTTGTCTTAAATATACTGTGTGTTTCAGCTGATCTGAGGCTTTCTGAGAGTTTGTTCCAGACATGTGGAGGATAGAAGCTGAACGCAGCTTCTCCATGTCTGTTTCTGACTCTGGGAATTTATTAAAAAAAATGGATCCAAATGACCTGGGAGGTCTGGGAGCTTCATACTGGGCCAGAAGGTCACTGATGTATTTTGGTCCTAGACCATTCAGAGCTTTATAGAACAGCATTAGAACTTTAAAATATATCCTCTGATGGACAGGCAACCACTGTAAAGACCTCAGAGCTGGACTGATGTGGTCAACTTTTTTGGTCTTAGTGAGGACTCGAGCAGCAAAGTTCTGAATGAGCTGCAATTGTCTCACAGTAATCAATAACAATAATCAAGTCTATTAAAGATGAATGCATGTAGTTTTGGTAGTTTTCCCTGGTCCTACTGATACATCAGATCTTTTAACCTTGATATATTCTTAAGGTGATAGTAGGCTGACTTTGTTATTGCCTTAATGTGTTTTTCCAAATGTAGGTCTAAGTCCATTACTACAACCAGATTTCTGGCCTAGTTGTTAGTTTTTAGGTGTATAGCTTGACACTCTGTGGTGACCTGTAATCATTTCTCTTTTGCTCCAAAGACAATTACCTCTGTTTTGTTTTTGTTTAGCTGGAGAAAGTTGTTGCACATCCAATCATTAATCTCCTCAATGCATTTACCAAAAGCCTGTACAGAGCCTCGGTCTCCTGGTGACATTGTAATATATATATATATATATATATATATATATATATATATATATATATATATATATATATATATATATATATATATATATATATATATATATATGCACGTCATCTGCATAGCTATGGTAGTTTATTTTGTTGTTATAATCTGTGCCAGTGGGAGCATGTAGATGTTAAACATAAGAGGTCCAAGGATGGAACCTTAGGGAACCCCACAAGTGATTCTTGTCCGTTCAGATGTAAAGATACTTATTGACACAAAGTACCTCCTGTTCTCTAAGTATTTTTTGAAACAGTTTAGTACAGTTCCGGAAAGACCCGGCCCAGTTCTCCAGTCGTTTGAATAAAAAATTGTGGTCAACTGTATCAACTGCAGCACTGAGATCCAGTAAAACTAAGACGGACATGTTTCCACTGTCTGTATTCAGACATATGTCATTGAACACTTTAGTTAGCGCAGTCTCAATGTGATTTACCCATGGGTTCCAACCAAACTCAGTTAAAGTAAGCTAAATGGAATTGCCTTCCTGTGAGCTCACAAACTACTGGATCACTCATAAAGGTCAGGTACAGGTACCAGGCAAAGGTAGTGAGCATTGGCGTGCTGAGAAAGTCCTTACTGATATCTCTCTGCTGGCCAGGGCATGCCTCAGTAATATGCAGGAGAAGCTGGGTGGGGTGCGTGAACTCTGGACGTCTCTCCTTATACTGCTTTCACTGTCACCCAAACCCAGATAAAGAAAAGTGAATGGATGGATGGATGGATGGATGGATGGATGGATGGATGGATGGAAACCATCACCACTGTCTATCCTCTGTATCATTATGTTAATACAGCTGAATGCTTTAGACAAAACCAGAAAACAGCCAAGATTTCAAGTCCAATTGATTATCTGCTCCTTACCCTCTTAATTCCCCTGAAAGCTTCAAGAGTGTTAGTTTTTCAGACATTGCTTCTCCTGATAATATGTTGGATAATATATTTTATGATATATACAACCTTAAACCTAAAGTGGAAGGATTGGCTCTTTCACATGACTGTAGTTGCACCTGTAAGTGGGAGATCTGCTTCAGTCAAGTCCGTTGCACCCTCTTATGCTTTGATGTTTGCTAAATTGAGCTATGGCAGAACTTTGGGTAATTCTTTTTTTTCTTTTTAACAATATGAGTAATTCTGGAAAAAGAGGGGAAAAAACGATTAGATTATGTTTCTCCAGTATAATTTTGCCTTTTAATTCACTGCTTAGCATTTACTTTCTTCTTTCAGTTGCAAAAATAACTCCTACTTTGTGTAAAGTTCAAACAAACATTCTGTGAAGTGAAAGGGTTTTGAATGGAGAAAGTGGAAGTGAGAAAAGAATTGAGGTATGTACACGGCTTTCTGTCTGGGCTTGTGTTCTACATTCTGACTCGGGGAAAGTTATGAATATGCATAAAGCAAAGCGCTACATGCAGGTGACATGCTTGACTTGTGCTGCTGCTGTGAGCAACTGCACTAGACAAATGTTTCCTCCATCTCTCTTTCACTCAGGAACAAGGGAATGAGGGAGAGAGCAGCAGTAATCTCAGGGGAGCATTTTCTTTACTCAGTGGATGAAAAACTAACACAGTAATGATGCAGATACACACGCAAGTAGCACATAGTCATAGTGGTATATGTGTAAGCAGCTAAAATAAGACGGAAAACATAATAAAAAAAAATATATATATAAATAAAATAATAGAAACACGTTTACTTGGTCAGAATATAATTATATATAAAAAGTTGAATATTTTGGAGAATAAGTCACTGTTTAATTGTCAACTTGTCAACTTCTAGTGAAGCAACAAAATAAGAAATAAGAGAAAAATAAGAGCATTTGCTAATAGAGGGTGATGAAACATTTAAAATAAAGCCACTTGAGTATCTGTTAAGGGAGGTAAAAGGTCACTTTTACAGTTTGAAAAGATTCAAGACAGGGAGAAAAGCATGCATGTTCACAATTTTCTTTCCTTCACTTTCCACCTATGCAATACATTAGCATATAACATTAAGACAAAAAAACAGCCTCTCTGTCTTTCAATGAAAAATGACATCTACGGGTTAATGATTAAGTCACAATGCAAACAAATGAATTATAATTCTTGCTACTTTTTAGTAACAACTTTCTGGGAGATTTATCCATCCTCAGCCAGTTTTATAATCACAAGAAAAATTGATAAAATACTGTGCCTCAGCTGAATACATGCCTCACCAACTTCTAGCTGTTGAAATTTATATGAAAAACTGAAAGCAATGATTTGAGCGAGAAAATTAAAAATACAAAACACAATAAAGTGAGGAAGCAGTGTTGTGAAAGGTGGCTGGAAGGAAGCAAAAGAAAACAGGGCAGGAGACGATGCTGAAGGGATTTAGGAGGAGGGATATGGCCAAATGGGTGATGCAAGATGAGGGAGGGAAGATGGGGTCAGACAGTGGGAGGAAGCTAATGTCTTTATTTCCTGCCGATGTGGGACCTTGCATTTACCCCTGAGGTCATGGACTGGGTCACTGGGAATGCTGTGAGGGGTATCTCAACACGCAGGAGGAGAGGGAATATCTATATAAGAAAAAAAAGTGGAGGGAAAAAGAACAACAGACAAGGTAATGGGAGAAATAGAGGTTTCAGTCAACAGAGGAATGTGCAAAGGTTGAAAGGTTGGGAAGGTAGAAGGTGAAAATACTCAAGGGAAAAAGAAGGATGCTGAGGATTGTTAGATTGTTTATAGCGTGTGTGTGTGTGTATATTATATATATATATATATATATATATATATATATATATATATATATATATATATATATATATATATATATATATACACATACATATATATATATAGATATATATATATATATATATATATATATATATATACACATACATATATATATATATATATATATATATATATATATACACATATACATACACACAGGACTGTCTCAGAAAATTAGAATATTGTGATAAAGTTCTTTATTTTCTGTAATGTAATTAAAAAAACGTCATACATTCTGGATTCATTACAAATCAACTGAAATATTGCAAGCCTTTTATTATTTTAATATTGCTGATTATGGCTTACAGCCTAAGAAAACTCAAATATCCTATCTAGTATCTATCAAGTATACTAGTAGGGTATTCAACTAATCACTTGAATCGTCTAATTAACTCGAAACACCTGCAAGGGTTTCATGAGCCTTGAAAAACACTCAGCTTGGTTCAGTAAACTAAGGGCCAATCCCAATACACCCCCCTACTTTCTTCCACTAGCCCTACTTTCTACCACTAGCCCTCCCTCACTACCACTACCCCTAAAAAAGAAGCCACAGATTTTAGGGCACTTCCCAGGGCCCTGTCCCAATACTCCCACTACCCCTACTTTCAGCACCACCCCTAAAATAAGGAAGCTGAGAGCCAAAAGCTGTTTTAATTTCAGCTGTAGCGCTGTTAATATGCCACTTTATTAAGTTTTAATATTTTTTCAGGCGTAAAAGTAACCGTTAAGATCCCCAACCTGGGCTCAGTTTATCCACATAACGCATGTTAAGAAATTTGACCCGATGTTTTCGGAGATGATAAGAGCCGCCGGTCCGGGGCGCAGCAGCAGCAGCTCACGTACAGACGTGATCGCCGGGTCAACCTGCGCCGTCGTCCCGGGGAGAAACCTGCAGCTCTGTGGAGAATTACCGCTGGCTGAAATAAATCATTTAGGAAGATAAATGTTGGTTTAATAGATGAAATCTAACAGTTGTAGCTACGCCTGTTAAGAAATTTGCTCCGAAAATTTCTGGATTTCTGCCTGCCGGCTCGGGAGCTGATTTATGGTTCCGCGTTAAATCGATGCAGAGCCTACGGCGTAGGGTACGGCATAGGGTACGGCGTAGGGTACGGCGTAGGGTACGGCGTGGGGTACGGCGTACGGCACGCGTCGCCGCATAACCTACGCCGTAGGCTCTGCGTTGGTGTAACGCGGAACCATAAATCAGCCTTTATTCTGGCGAGGTTTGAAAAAGACTTTGCAACAACGGGCAAACGAGTGATTATGTACATTCACTGAGTGAATATTATGAAAGTAAAATATATATTTCTCGCTAGAAATGTAATCAAAATGCATTTTTATGCAGAAATTAACTCAAAATATTGATTTTATTCACTAAAAAATAAGAAATGTCCGCCATGGTTTTTTTTTTGATTCAGTCCGCAAATGACGACGAAAAGCATTCTGGGAAATGTTTCTGGCCCTGGTTCACCTAGGGTCCATCGGAAATCCCTCGATCCGTAGGGCCAGATTCATAGCCACTACACTCGTTTTCTCCACTACCCCTAGGTGAAAAGAGGAATTGGGACACCACTACCCTCACGGGAACGCGCAAAATTTAGGGGTAGGGCTGAAAAGTAGGAGTAGGGGGAGTATTGGGACAGGGCCTAAATCACAAGTATGATGGACTGCTGTCCAGAGGACCATCATTGACACCCTCCATCAGGAGGGTAAGACACAAAAAGAAATTTCTCAAAGAGCAAGCTGTTCACAGAGTGCAGTTTCAAAGCACATCCACAAAAAGTCTGTTGGAAGGGGTGGTGTTGGTCCACTGTGTTTCATCAAGTCCAGAGTAAATGCAGCTGTGTATATTTTAGAGCACTACATGCTTCCGTCTGCTGAAAAGCTCTATGGAGATGATGATTTCATTTTCCAGCATGATCTGGCACCTGCCCACAGTGCCAAAACCACCAGTAAATGGTGGCAAGGCATTACTGTCCTCGATTGGCCTGCCAATTCCCCTGACCAGGGGCCTCATTTATAAAAGAATGTGTAGGATTCATACTAAAAGTGCACATAAACCCAAAAGCCGAAAATGGCGGGCGCAAAAAAAAATCTGGATTTATAAAACCGTGTGCACGCACACTTGCACGCAATGTTCGCTTTATAAATCACAGTCCAGCTGGAAGGTTACGCAGGTGAATTCGCCTCATATCCCGCCCTCTACACGCCCACTTCATACCATAAATGGGCAATGCAAAGTAGTTCATGACTGTATTTGCATATAAATGAGCCTGTTGAGCATGCGCAGCGGCTTCCTGCAGCCTGTTTCTGCTGCGCGTCAGGATGAATGAGCCAGGCAACCGTGCCACTAAATTTCACGGAGACTGAGATCGAGATGTTGTGGATGAGTTTTACGTGCGCGCGTGAAACCTTCAAGGCTGATTTATGGTTCCGCGTTACACCAACGCAGAGCCTACGGCGTAGGTGCGCGTTGCCGCGTACCCTACGGCGTAGGCTCTGCGTCGTTTTAACGCAGAACCATAATTTAGGCTTACGCGTAAAGGTTTCACGCGTACGTAAAACTCATTATATAAAAAAAATCTGAGTCCCTTTAGGGGCTCCGTAGAGTGGCCCGGCACTCATTTGTTCTGTCCTCAGTCACTTTACGGTTGGAAGCGGTGGGTGACGAGAAGGTTCCCGGCGTGTCCTGCACCCCGGCTGCAGCAGCAGCACCAAAGCGTCCTGACTGACGCTGTGCTTCAAACACAGAGGGACACGATCAGCGCTATTATATTATTGTGGCAGGGTGGAGGAGGTGCAGCCACTCAGGCTGATGGGACACAGGTGTGGCCCGTCAACCTCTCCTCCCTGCCAGCCTTGATAAGGCGGGGCTGGACAGCAGCAAGGGTTGGTGTCAGACTGAAGCGGTGAAGCTGTTGGAGAGGCTGCTGAAGCATGTGTGACCTGGGTGTGGTAAATAAAAGGGTTCTGCACTAAACTCCGTGTCCTCTCTATCCTGTCGGTCGGGCCCCGTAGCACTCGCCGTGCTACAATTATAAGTCTGATATGTGATGACATTAAGAGTATGATGTGAATCTGGCTTCATTTCACCGCCTGCATCGCCAGTTCCCCATATCTTAAGACTGTTCCTGCGCGAGGGTCAGGGTTGGCGTAGGGATACGCACATTTTTCGGTTAGTTTTTTCTTTTTAAATCCCAACCTTTGCGTAGAAGGTGGCTTGCGTATCTTTCAAGCCCTGTTTTGTGCGCAAGCAAGCTTTATAAATGAGGCCCCTGAACCCCATAGAGAATTTGTGGGGTACTGTGAAGAAGAAGCTGAAAGACACCAGACCCAACAATGCAAATGAGCTAAAGGCCGCTATTGAAGCATCCTGCGCATCCATATCACCTCAGCAATGCCACAGGCTGATTGCCTCCATGCCACGCCGCATTGATGCAGTAATCCGTGCAAAAGGATTCCCAACCAAGTACTGAGTGCATTAATGGACATTTTCAAATGTTTGATTTTGTTTTGCTGTTATAAATCTTTTTTTTTACTTGGTCTGAGGAAATATTCTAATATTTTGAGATAGGATATTTGAGTTTTCTTAAGCTGTAAGCCATAATCATCAATATTAAAATAATAAAAGGCTTGCAATATTTCAGTTCTTTTGTAATGAATCCAGAATGTATGACATTTTTGTTTTTTTAATTGCATTACAGAAAATAACTTTATCACAATATTCTAATTTTCTGAAACAGTCCTGTGTATATATATAAAATGGAAAAAAAATGTTAAAAGAAATAAGTAGTTCACACCTACAATCTTACAATTGAAGCCACAATCCTGAAAAACTTGAGAGGTTTACAGCATTGTTCTTTTGACAGTCCCTCTTGTAAAGTTGAAAAGACATTGTGCCATTGAAGGTACAAGGTGAGTATTTAAGGCCTTAATCTGGCAAAATGACATCTTCATATGAGAAACAGTATGGGGTTGTTGTTGTCAGATTTGCTTTAAACACTTTCTTGTTGACATCATCTTGACAGCAGTATAAATCTTCATAATTTCAATGTATTTTTCTGCGAGTGATGGGCAGATTGTTATAAATATCAATAATATCCATACCAACTTTGGAATCAATATTGATCGATAACAGTGTAATGAAATTGATACAAAAACTAGTCTTAGTCTAACAACCTCATCAAAGAGGTTACCTGGTGGTCTGTGTCTACTGCTGTTTTCAGGTCTTGCTCCTGTCACAGCGGGGCAGCACTTTTTGTTCCTCCTGCCTCCTCTTGTGTTTTGTGGTCATGATGCCATATGACTAAGCAGCGACAGGCAAACAAACAAGCAGGCCCAAGTGCCAACCATTTAACTTCAGGACTGAGGCCGGTGCAGGAGTAAAATTATTTGCAGTTCCTCGACTGGCCGCTAGATGCTGGCTGCAAAAGCAAATCCATCTCCTCTCTCTTCAACTTTCTCTATCTCTACTGATCCTACTGACTGTCGCATCTCATATTCCTGTTGTTTTTAATGTTTTGGTTAAAATGAAATACTTAAGTATTGACATATAATCTGCGGAAATAAATCTCCTCTACTGCATATATAATACATTTATTCCCTTGTATTACATAAATCAATACAATTAGAGGATTTTAAACAAAAACACTGAATATGGCTCAGATTTGATTTAATATAATTACCCTTGTGTGTTACTTGTGAAGGGAATACTGTATGCATACTAAATTTTAATTACAAGCAGTTGTGCCTTATTTCACTTTTTTTGTTCTTAATTGATAATATTGCGAACATCCTTTTTTATTTAAGAAAATTTAAATAAAAAAGGAATACAAAAATAATTATTTTAATTTTCTAATGTTTTGGGGAAAAAAAGTTATATTTTCCATTTATCTATAAACCTTGCTTAGAATTCCAACATGGGTTTTAAATTTATAATACGAGAGAAAAAGTCACAAATACTTGAAAGTCGTGAAAATTCACTGAGATTTAGTAATCTAATGATGTATTCACATTAATTATTAAAAAGTATCGTATCACATCGGTATCAGCCATATTGACCCCATATTTACTTGGTATCGGATCAATGCCAAATCTTGCAGTATGGCACACAGGGGTAGATAAATCATGTGCAAGATGTGTGGTCCATTGAGCACTTGCCATGCTACAGTGTATAGTGAGTTTATTCTTGATCACTGTATTAAACAAGTACGTAGTAAGTAAGTTAAACATTTTTTCCAAATAATACATGAAATATTAATTCATCTGGGCATATGCCACATATTTACTGTGTCATGGTCCATCCCTGATGTCTTAGATTCCTGAGACATTGATGCCATCTCTGTATGTTGGTATAAAGCTTCTTTTTTTGAATAGTAAAAGGTTTGTGCCACTTCTAAATTTGTTGTGGTGCTTGACAATGGTTTTTGTCAAGTAATACTTTGCCCACATGGTTATATCAGTTGTTGTTGAATGATGCATTTGATGCAGTGCCATCTGGCTAAACAGTTATCAAAGTTGCTTTTCAAGATGTTTTAAATGAAGGCTTAAACTTTTGGCTGTTATCATCTGCACACATTTTCAGCGAACTGGTGCAAACCTGTTTGCAACTGACATCTTAAGTAAAGGCCCTGTCACATCTTGACGATTTAGACAGCTATGCAGACACATCAAAATTTCTCTAAAACTTGTAATATGCTAAACTATCAATTTAATTATTTCTTTCTCAATTTTGAGAGTTTAACTTGTGTATTTCTAATGAGTTGGACATATACATTATGTATACACAAAGAATTAGTACATTTTACCACGCTGTGAGTCTAATAAATGGCCCTCTCATGTGCATGCACGCTCACACCCACGCTGAGCTCTGCCTGTTAAAGGGACCATGATGCTCTTATGTCAAGGTCATGCTGATGTTAGAGGACAGCTAATATGTAATCTTGTCTCAGCCATGCTGGATCCTCCATCTCTCGGATGGACATCTGATCATCATAGAGTCTTGAGGTGAGTATTGACGGGTTCCTTCTTTGAACTGTATTTTGATTATACCAATTCCTTTAAATGCTGCCAAATCAACAGTGTAGGTGTGTAAGGGTGTCCGGCGATGGAGATGCAACACATTTTGGGCCTCCATCAGCAGGAAAGAAAAAATAATAATTAAATTATTATTATATTATTATACTATTATTATTAATAATAGATGGATGCATGGATGGATGAATGGGATGCCTGGGTCTGGGGCCCTCCGTTGTCGGGCCTGTGCGGGTGGCGCCTTGTTGGGGGGGTTCCCTCTCTCCGGGCCCGTCTCGGGTCCCCCCCGCTGCCCTTGCAGCTGGGCGCTCCTTTGGTTCTGGGGGGCCACTTTCGTAGGGGCGGGTGCACCTGCCTGCGTCGGCGGTCGGGGTGGCCCCGTCTCTCCGGGCAGGCTGGCCTCTCACCGGGTGGGGGTCGTTGGACTGGGGGGTGTGGGCCTCCTGGCCGCAAGATCGGCCCATGCCGGGTGGTTGGTGCTCGGCTGGGTCCCGGTCCACCACCGTGGGTTCCGTGGCTGCTCCTTCCCGTGGTCATTTGGGCTCCGCCCGGGGTTTCCCTCTGTCGCCGCTGGGAGGGGTTGGGCCTTGCTGACAGGAGGTTTCCTCCCGGCCCTCTTTTGGCCCTCCGTGGGCGGCTGGTGGCCTGGGTTGGGGTTTCTTCCTTGTCGGCTATTGGTCTCTCGGGCGGCGGGGTTACGCCCTCCCTCCCCCACTATAGGTACAGTTCAGGTAGAGCATCATTTTGACTTTACACAAACACACACAGTTACACAGACATACAGACCTGCTCACTCACCTACATACTCACTCCGCAGTTTTGGGGGACAGATAATCACAGTAGCCTAGCTTTGATTCAGTCCCAGGGACCTGCAATGGTTGCTGCTTGTATCTCTGCCTGTTCTCGTGTCTGTTTGTTTGTTTTCTCTCTTACAGATTTCAAAGGCTTGTGTGCCCATTTCTCTTTGTTTTTCTCGTTTCAGACTAGCAGCAGATGTCACCCCTCACCACCACCCCCCACCCCAACTCCCCCTTCACATAAAAAAAAATAAAAATAAAAAATACATAAAATATATATATGATATATTAAAATATATATTATATATTAAAAATGCATATATATGCCTTGGGTTTTTACAAACTTGGTATTAACCATTAATTTATATGCAAACAAAAAATAATAAAAAAAAAAAATGCTGCCAAATCGCCATTATACGGTAGATGTAAAGACCCTGTCATACCTTTAGCCAGTTAGCCACCATAATGCAAACGTGCAAACTTCTTTGTTGTTTTGTTTTTCAATTCTGGGCATATACATAGCGTATTCATAACAAGTTGGACATATACATAACATATACAAACGTATTAGTAACTTTTATAGAACATTTCAATAACTTATAGATTACTTATACCAACGAATGCTTTGGGTGTTGCTAGCACTCACTAATTATGCCCAACGATAGTCTAAATTATCCATCGCGTACATCCATGTATTGCAGACGATCACCTGTCATAGCCTTTAAAAATGCTGGAACTCGAAGCCTCACTAGACATTACAGAAGTTGCAGTATCAACATCAACCTTATGCCAAAAACATCACAGACACGCCAAGAAGTCTTCTGGCAAGGAGAATCCAACATCAACCACACTGACAATCCAACAGCTCTAGGGCCTAGTCAGTGGGATCAGCGGGGCCATATGGAGCCAAATCAAGGCCAAAAGTTTTGCTAATTTGAAAATAAAATTTGAACCTGAAAATTCTTTTTTACAGTTTCAATTTTATTTTTTTCAGTATCAGATCTTTTTTTCAGTTTCAAATCTTTTTATTTCAGTTTCACGTCTTTTTTTTTTCAGTTTCACGTCTTTTTTTTTCAGGTTCAAATTTTTTTTTTAGGTTCAGACTTTTGGCCCGGATCTGGCGTGGGGGGCGTGGCATCAACTGAGAGGGGCGTGGCATCATGAGTGACAGCAGAACAGAGAAGGCGGGGGACGTTACTCAGTCATGTTGCCTTCAGGAAACGTAGGTTGCAGAAGTTATCAGTAGAAGTATGATTCAACACTGTATATACACCATATTCACGTGATTGGCAGTGGAAAAAACTGATATTAGTGACACATTTCTGTTTAAAAAGCTGTTTTAGAACGTACTTGGTAGTATGTGGAAGTGGGAAATGTCAAACTTTAAAGTGTGGCTGTTGAACTGTACAGTCTGGCATAGTTTATTGCTTTTATACTGCGATAGGTGCCAAGTACGGTCTAAAACAGCTTTTTAAACAGAAATGTGTCACTAATATCAGTATTTTCCACTGCCAATCACGTTAATATGGTGTATTGTTGAATCATACTTCTACTGATAACTTCTGCAACCTATGATTCCTGAAGACAACATGACTGAGGAACGTCCCCCGCCTTCTCTGTTCTGCTGTCACTCATGATGCCACGCCCCTCTCAGTTGATGCCACGCCCCCCACGCCAGATCCGGGCCAAAAGTCTGAACCTGAAAAAAAAATTTGAACCTAAAAAAAAAAGAAGTGAAACTGGAAAAAAAGACGTGAAACTGAAAAAAAAAGATTTGAAACTGAAAAAAAGGTTTGAAACTGAAATAAAAAGATTTGAAATTGAAAAAAAGATCTGATACTGAAAAAAATAAAATTGAAACTGTAAAAAAGAATTTTCAGGTTCAAATTTTATTTTCAAATTAGCAAAACTTTTGGCCTTGATTTGGCTCCATAGGGCTACGCCCATGACCTCCATCTCTTCTCAGCCAATGGAGTTCCACCATAAGCTGATCATACATGCAAAACTTCCAAACTGCAGCACAGGGGAGCCACACTTTGTTCCAGAGATCAGCAGCACTTGTGTTTTAAAAATCTGCTCACAAATTGACAACAGCAGCTGGTAAAGAAGACCCAGGTCTAGCTTGGGAAGCTGTAGCCCTTTTAGTTTCTGAACTAATACTGTGCATCCAGCTGAATCTACCTAAGCTGTTCAAACATTATTGGTCAACTTCTCTCCACATCCGCGCACACCACATCTTTCTGCGCCTTTTATGCGCATGCTCGCTCACACACACACACACACACACACTGAGCTCAGCCTGTGGTAAAGTGACCATGATGCTCTTATGACAAGGTGATGCTGACGCCGGAGGGCAAATAGTACATATTCTCGCCTCAACCTTGCTGGATCCTCCACCTCAGATCGACGTCTGTTCATCATAGAGTTTTGAGGCAACGTGTGAATGAGTGCCAACAACTGCATAACTTATGGCTTATATATGCGGGACGTATGAGATGTGCGCTGGCATAAGTCAAGAAATTTTGTGCATGCACAACATTTTCTGACGTCGTCATCGTAGAATGACTTATGCCAGCATGCTTCATCATGCTCTTCATGAATGCAAAATCTACCCAGAACTTTTCATTTTTGGCACATTTTGCCAAATTTTTCATAAGTCAGCATACGCTGGTTAAATCGTCATGGTGCGACAGGGTCTTAAGTAGGTATGTAAATAAAAAAAATCCTTAGGGGTGCTAGTTCTCTTATTTCATCATCTTTCTTGAGCCTCTGATGCCCATATCCGCTTATGTAAATTTGTGATTGTGAATCTAGGTCCAGTGCTGTGAAAGCATGTGTCTAAATCCACGAGTGCTTCCTGTGTAATTCTAAACCTCTGCGCTGGTGTTTAAGGGTTTAGTGATATAATTCATAAAATGGCACAATAATTATATAGTCACACTTACTGTTCACAGTCCTCTTTCCAAAATAATATGTCATGTGACTAATATGAAGGTGCTGCAATAGTACATAATAGTATGTGTTAAAGAATGAGCTTATTCAAGCATGCACATTTACTGCAGGAAAAGAAAAAAACTAATTGCGTGACTCTTTTTTTTGCCCCCCCTCCATCCTCTCCTCTCAATGATTTCAAACTATTTGGCATAGACTTATTGTGAACAAAATGTGACCCATCACACTATAAATAACCACTCACAGCCAGCGTTCACTTTTAGACCCATTGCAGTCCAGGTCCAGATATTCCTGTCGTACTGCTGTATGAGTGTGATGGAGGAGGTTAAATTTATCCCTTCACCTTTCTGAGCCAGGCTCAACCCGACAATGGCAGTGACCTTAAACTAAACCTCATCATTCATAAGGAGAATACTGGAATGTGGCCCGTGTCCACCAAAACTCACATTCCTATAAGACAACAGCCAACACGCCGAAACACTAAAGCTCATGGAAAACAGCTATAAGTTGATTCTATAGAAGTTAGTGCTGACTTGTTTTCATTTGCTCTTCATAATCTGTGGCTGGAATTAGGCTGTGGATATTAATTAAATTTGAAGTTCATCAAACTCAAGCCTCAGCTCTGGTTTCTCAAACAACAGCTAAATAACTGTATACATGACATATCAGAGAGAGATCTGTCATTTCAAATATTTTTATGAGTGTTACCGGTCAATTTTACAGACTATTTATTTAAAAAAGGAACGACATTCTCAAAAATGTCACACAACTAACAGAGGACAAAGCCAATCAAGTTTTCAAAATCTGCCATAGTTTTCAAGGTTTAAAATGTTCCTTTGAAAACTTCCTTCACAAGAGCTTATATCAGTGATGATTCCTGCAGATTTTTTAGACATTCAATCAACACCATTGCCTGTTTTTTTGCAATTGCATGACTGAGTACCTCAGCAGATTATCAAAGTGCCAACTGACCACGATAGTTGGCATAAAGTAAATTGTAGTTAGGGCAATATAAAAGTTATTTGGAATAAAGGATGAATAAAGTTTCCATGTTGTTGTGGTCTTCCAAAAGGTGACTCAGCAGGCTATAATTACAGTTGTGGTCTGAGCTTTCCTTCACACCATCTTTCAATCTTGTTCAAGAGCTATTCTTGACCCTGATCTTAATATTGGACATCTGTATGACAGAATGTGAGCTAGCTATAAATATGAGTGGCCTTTCTGCTTGATCAGCTGCGTGGATTAGCAACTCTTCCTGCTTTTCCACAAACACTCTCTCTCTTTCGCTATCATACATGCACGCGTGCACACATATACAACACTTGCCATTCCTAAGTGGCCATACAATTTCCACATGCATAAACACTGGGAGACTGATGCTGAGAGTGACAGTAGTGCAGTGCAGCTGAGTATACCTTTCTGTAGCACAAAACATTACAACAATAAAGTCATTTTCTCTTGTTGATTTGTTTGAGCCTCTATGTTTCCTCTCAAATTATTACTTTTTGATTAAAGGGAAATTAAACCTTGTCCTTTGTAAAACACTAATTGATCTGTTAGTAAATCTTTCAAAGTTAAAATCCCAGTTGGGACCTTTTTGTGTGAAGTTTGCATATTCTCTCTGTGCTTGCACAGGATTTCTTCAGGTAGGCCTCCCCTGGATGTTTCACACAGTTGTTGTTAAAGGGGCAGTGTTGGATCCAAAAGATCCATGAAGAACAACAATGAAGCCGTGTTCCTCACAATAAAAAAACTCAAAAACAAGAAACTTGAAGAATTTGAAAAGTTAATAGAGACTGGGGTTACTGGCTTATTAGTATCAATACTCCAACTGACTTTGATTATCTTTCTTTATTTCATTCAGTGTATGTTGCAAGTACATTCTTTGCAACTTTGGATATATTATACTGTTGTAAGCACTGCATCCTCCTTTATAGCAAATACTCCAGAAAAAGAACAATTTAGGCATTTGAGAGCTTTTATCTTAAGCAAAGAAATTCAGTCATGCAAGAAAAAGCACTGAAGAGGAAAATGTAATGTATGCCTCTGTGATGGTCTTGCATATTATTGGCCATGAGCTGCTGTATCTATTGGTTTCAGTTTGAGTAAGCAAAACTCAAAATCAAATGTTTTTTATTTTATGTCACTGACAAAGAGGGAGGTACAAACTAAGTTATAGACAATATACAAGCCTGATTAGAGCAGAGCATCTAGATAACAGGACTCAAATAAGTGAAAACATGAAGACTTTGCTATCCTAAAAACCTGTTTGTTGTTGGGAACATCCAACCCACAATGTTTACATTTTTGTTGGGCATAGATGAGGGTGGTAATAAATCTCAGATGATCCTTGGTCAATCTGGATCACTCCCTGATCTGCAGCGTGTCAAGATTGAATTTTCTGACTACTGAAAGAAAAAAGATGGTGAGCAGCAGTGGCGAGCGTGCTGGGCAGGAGGAATTTATCAGCATTGTCACACAAGGAACCTTATTGACATATTAATACACTGAGCACGGTGACGGACAAAACTTCATCGTATTGTACCACTATTGGGAGACAAGACTAAGACCTAATAAACTTACTTAACTTAATTGAAGGTTGGATGTTTTTAAAACCAGATATCTGATTTGATTTGAGGAAAAACCATACGTTTTATTGAGTAGGCCTAATCGAAATAAAGAAAGTATCATGATTTTTATGGCATTTTTAAATACTTAGTGCAATTATTTTTCTTGAATTAATATTTGAATTTAATAACATTTTTTGTTATGAAATTGCTCAAATTTAAGTAGATATCACTCAGTACATTTACATGCACTAACAGAATGTTGAATTGTTGCTTTAATCCGACCGATAACGAATTTTTAAAAGCCATGTATACACCTTAGTCGGGCTATAGTCGAACAGAACTGAACCTCTTGAGATCGAGCTATTAGTGCCACATAATGCGTCCTAATCCAAGTTATTCCGGCATGTATACGCAACCCACGCTTAGCCGAGCTAACGACAGCCCCGGGACTCCCCCTTCCGGAAGTGACGACACTGCGAAAGCCAGAATATCAACACAGTAGAAGAAGAAGACAAACAACAAAGGAGGAACCTGAAGAACGCCAACGTAAAAGTGCGTGTGGCGCCACCTAACATCGCAGAGTTGAACCCACCTCAATCAATAATCGATTGTCTTCTCGCGCATGTATACTTTGATTTCTAGGAAACTAAGTTTAATTCCTAGCTAGTTTAATGCCAATAGGTTGATTTAGATGTGCATGTTACCACACTGACTGAGACATCTTTGTCACCTTTTAAAATTACATATTTTGTTTTAAGATTGTTGAAACATTTGACCTGGTAAATGTTGTTCCATGTTTTTATAAATAAATGAAAAAGGGCAGGCATAATAACATTTGCCTCCCATTTTCTTTTTTATACTTTCCCAGTTCGAAAAGGGATTGGATCCATGATTCAAAAACTGCAATATGATCCAAACGTTGAGGTATTTTATCCATTACAGCTGCAACTGATTTTAAACACTACATCAGAGTTCCCAAATCAAGGTCCTGTTTGTTTTAGTTCTCCAACACACCTGGCTGAAATGAATTAATCTCCATAGGTTTGTTATCAAGGCTCATGCAAGTCAATTCATGACCCATTTATTTCAGTTAGATATCACGGAGCTGTGAAACATCTAAAACATGCAGGCCAGTGGCCCTCGAGGACCTGGATTAGAGAACACATCTATAAACGATCTAATTAAAATAAATGTAATCAAAATATGTGAACACAGATTCTTTCATTTTTCTTGGATAAATGTTGGAGGCTAGTTTAGTTGTACGTCTTAATGGGCCCGCTCTCATGTTCTTGTTTCCATTTCACCCGACACCCAAAGCTGATAAGAAGGGAGACTTATCAGCACACAGCCCTTGGACCATGACCACGTATGAAAACAGCTGTGAGAGCTGCGCTGAAGTTTATGGAAAAAGGCCTGATCCTTGTTAGTGTCATCATACTGTCTCCTCTGGGTGTCAAATATAGAGACTGAGTAGATGGAAACATAAACAGAACATCTTTCTCAGAACTCAGTTAGAATATATATAATGAAAACATTTTTAGAAATTTCTGAAGAAACCGATATATTGTGATGAGAAAAGCTTGAATATATTTATTACGATATTTATGTGATCTATGATTCATGATCTTATCTCAAGGAAAATACTAAGGCTGGCACTTGATATTCCTCTTAGGAAAAAAAAGTCATAAGTGACTATCAGTACCATGGATTACCACTTATAGTCACACTCACACACACAGTCGTTCATAAACATACACAACCAGGTACATTGGTGAGTGTGACCAGGAGACATTTGAAAAGTCTTATAGAATTAAACCAGTCAAGTCCTCTTATCCCTGGATTGAGGGTATCAATATATTTGTATTCACTGGTGTTATTAATAGCACCCATGAGGCTACCAGACACCAAAGAGCTGAGTGACAAACAGGTCCTCGGACTATTAATAGAAGGTGATGGAAAAATTAGTCCAACCTGTAGCTACATAAGAAAAAGATAGGGGAGGGAACGTGGAAAGTCAACTGAGTCATCCTTATTTTACAAGCATGGATCAATAAAAAATTAACAGTAATAACTAAATAAAGATGGTGGTTTTTATAAACACCATGCAACATTTTTTTCAGGTGAACTGGCAGTAAGTTGAAAAACAGATAAAGAGCTGTTTTATAAACTGTTAATAGCATGGAATCAAGTTTTTATGGCCTGCAAAATATAATTGAATTTTGTGTGTATTTTGTTTGAGTCAATGGATGGCATGAGGCAGAATAGAAACGGAGCATAAAACAAGGCTGACAAGGATGAAAAATGTCTACTGATGTTAACATCAGTGAACTTGTTACTAGGCTGTACTGCATGTAAAATTAATTTCTGGATTAAATAAATTTAAGATTGGTCCTAGTTGTCTATTGAAAATGGGAACTGCTTCTCACAACGACCAGAAAAAAACCTTTCAAACAGGCAGAAAGCGTAAAATGCAATATACTGCAAGTAACTACTGCACAAACTGCTTAGTAAAGTAGCACTGAACACTTTACTTTCTCTTGTCTTACAATTTATGTTTACATCAAATGCAGATGGCCTGGCAGGGAGTGAAAAGGAGGGAGGATGGCTGCGTCAGATCAATATTGACAGTGAGAACCGAGACTTTAAAACCATTCACCATCCTGCATCCTCTGACCTTTGCACTTAATGCCTGCATTAGCGGACTCTAGCTTACCTACACCAACGCTGAGGAGGCAACTGTCAGCGCTGCTGGAAGCGCTCATTCATAATTGGCCGAGATGCAACAGCCCGTCATGGCTCTTTCTAAATGATATGTCCTGATAATGAATAGATTAACATTCAAAATAATTCTTAATTACCATTCAAAAGGAGTGCATATCCTCAGTATCACATTTTGTTTAATCAAAGGCTTATTGAAGTATCATCATCATCAGCTGGGACATTAAGGCAGGCACCTTTCTCAGATATTTTACCTCATTGTACTGCATTATGCAGATCGGCTGATAATGGAGCAGATGGACCGGATCAGCACGAAAGCATGTGAGAACCAAAGGTGCAACAGGAAAACTAACCCCAACTGTAATATTGTGCTGAATGGAGAAAAAAATGAAGAAAAAAAACAAACAAGGGGGGGTCCTTTTGCAGTTGATGTAGACATATGAAAAGGATCCTGATCATGGTCACTCACCTTTGGAAACAAGCAAGATACATATAAATGAGACCACACTGTCTCAGATGTCACCCAGATTAACAAGGTTTGTGTTAAATGTTGGGGAACTAGGGCACACTGATGGAGAATTGGGCCACTGGAACCGGACATGCAGCTAGAGAGAACATGGACTATTGGAATGCTACTATGCAAGCAACTTCAGTGAGAGGGTTTATATGCAAAAATGTGGGCCTAATGAATACTTTGAAATATAACATCTAAGCTTACCAAGAAACATCTGGTGACTAAGTGACTCCGATGTTCACCGGTCGAATTGCTTCCTCAACTAGATTGATAAGATACAGAATAAATGCTAATATTATGGCAAGGGGGAGCCAAGATGACAGAGATATGTCGTCATCATCATCTCCATCATCCAAGATTGCCTTCCATGTTCGCTGTTGCCACTCACAATATAAGTACGGTACTCTCAATCAACACCCCTGCAAAACCTATCTTCCTATTTCAATGAGAAAAATCAGTTCAGACTTACATGATGTTCGGTGGATAGGTAATCCAGTAATCCAGACGGACCACATGTTGTCTGTGATCCATTAAGGGCCTACAGAAGAGGAACCAGTGACCACATTGGCAGACCTCCAAGAGTCTCGGGTATGAAGATACCACACTATCCTGACATGATACACACCTAGTGGTGAATGAAACTTCACTCTATATGCCTAACTGCACAAAGGAACCAGCTACAATATGACCAGAGTAGTTAACCCAAGACTGGCCGAAAGGAGAGCATGACTACTAGAACAGAATATCCTCTGGTAATTACCAAGAACCCCCTCTTACATGCAAGGACAGACATCTCACAAATATGCTGAAGTCCTCCAAGCACAAAACTGGATCTCTTTCATGCACAATACATTTTTCTTGGGCCACATAATTCTGGATCTGTAAGAAATTAATTTGTTGGGCCCTTTCAGAGCTATTGCCCTCATGCAGGCAGCGCAGGTTTGAATCCTGGCCTGCTGCTCTTTCCTGCGTGACTTTCCCTCTCTCTATACCCATTTCCTGTCTACCTACTTTCAAATAAAGGCAAAAACAAACAAAGACAAAATAAAAATAAAAATAAAGAAATACATTTGTCCTCAAAGGTAATATAACTTGCTTGTTTTTTGTTTTATTGTGCCCTGAACACAAATATGATACCTTAACATCACCTACCTCACTGCCCGTAAAAAAATGTCTGGCATGTAAACATGACTAGAAACTTGCTTCCATTAAAAAGCTTTTCTTAAGGAATACACTTGTGTCATACATGCATTAAATACAAAATTGTGTCCTCCATTTCAGAGAAATTGATACATGCAACAGTTTAAGCTTCTCCTTGGTTTTGTCTCCTGTGTCTAGCTGGATGGTTCTTTTTTTTTTTTGTCACACAGTCCAAGTTCGTTTCAGAGCACCGAAATGGGACATGATATTTATTCATTTAGCCAACCTAAAACAAAGAAAAGAAATGTCAAATGTCTAGGGCATCCCAATACAATCGGGGCAAAGGTTTTGACAGCACAGATAATTTGTTACAGAAAAAGAGAAGAGAGAAAAAACTACTTTTAACTGCTTATAACTGACTAAAATGCTACATCAATGTTGGATTAACCAAAGGTTGAGGTTTCATGTATGTCCTGCAGCTGGTCTTGCTCTGTTAACCGAGAAGAGTTTTCAGACTGCATTATATCATATAGGTAATAATTTTTCTGTGTTATCTCAGTTTATTAGGTTAACTAATATCACTCTATTGGGGCTAAAGTCCAAAATATAGGTTTTCTCTTATTAAATTGATGCCTCAGTACAGCTTGATTTTTATCATAATGATTAAAATGTAATTCTGTTCTTTTGACAAAATAAATGACCACGAGATGCAAGGAAATGTCTGTTTGCACTGATACTCGGGGTAACACCAGGTAATGTCCTATCTTTAGTCATTCCATGAATACAGTGCTGAGGGGCAAAACATGCTGTCCTCCTGTTAATGAAGCTTTCAGCCCTGCACCAAAACCACACAATGACAGCTGGCAGGGGAGGGGCAGGAACTACATGCCATGAAATAAGAGGGGGGAAAAATTGATTAGCAATTTTCATTTGCGCTAAGCTAAACAAAAGGAGGCTGCTGCCCTGCTCTGCATATCATCATGGGGTGGGAAAGGAGGAGGGTGGGCAGTGTTGACAGTGTTGGGTTGGCATGGGAAGGGTTCTTTCACCGCTCTAGGCATCTATTGTTTAGTTAGAGTGGATGTTAGTCTTAGGTGATGGAGAATAAGGGTGCTGGGCTGGGCCGACAACCGGACTGGGGACGAAGAAAGTGTCGACAGAGGCAGGAGAGATGGTGGAGACATGTAAATAGGTGAAGACTATGAATAAAGCAAAAGAAGAAGAAAGAAAATCAGGTGGTGGGTGGAGGGGAGATCGGAGAAGTGTTTGGAAATGAGAACGAGATTAGTAAAGAAAGAAAAGATAATGGGAGACTGAGGAGCTGGAAAGGCTGCATAAATAAAAAGAAAAATCTAAAGGGAAACAAAGATGGGATGGGGGATGCCTGGCAGGACAGAGAGGGGTGGGGGTGGGGAGACTGTTATGCAGGAGTTCATGACCAATTCTGAAAATTAAACCTAGACCTGGACAGGACCACAATGCTCTTTGAAAAACAAAAGCAAAGTGTCAGGAGGAAAAAAAATGACACCCCCATCACTTTTAAGCTATTAAATGCACTGAATATATAAAGGCTATAACAAGAGAGAAATTTGCCAACTCTAAGAAAAAACTGCAATACGTGTGCAGTACTGTGGCCAAGCTATGTTGTCGTATGGGCAGTTTTCTTGAAGGTTTTTTTGGCATGACCAGTATGCATGGTGGCTTATTGACAATGGCACTCGGATGCCTCCCACACACACACACACACACACACACACACACACACACACACACACACACACACACCTGAATCAACGTACACAGTAATAAACGCAAAAAAGATGAGAAAAATAGCAGCTGGTTAGTGAGAGAGGGAAAAAAATCAACAACTTTTAACCAAAACAGTGTACACAACTCTAAATTTAATTTTCTGCAAGATTAAGCACAGTAATGACTGGCTTTATAAAAACCCATAACTAATGGCTTCCAATGAGCCAATCTATAGGCATTGATCTGCTCTGTATCTCATAGACTCACAGTGCAGAGCTTATTTATGAAAGAAGGAAGAGGTAAAAGACAAAAAGAGGGCAGATGGTTACGTCTTCATGGAAAAAGGGTTGAAGGTGTAGAAGACGATAAGGATGGGAAAGAAGAGAAAGCAGAAATAAACAGACAAAATGGAAATGTTACTAAAGATGGGTTGAAACACTATTTGTAACTGGGCCAATGGTCTTTTCTTGTTTTTGTGAAGTGTGGAAGCAGGGTTTACTCAACTACTAGAAAACATATTAACATCTTGTGATCAAGAATTAAAGACGCTTCTTAAAATTCACAATACTGCTGAGACCACTATGAGGACGGTAGAAGGGGGACATAATCTTCTGCTCATTCATCACCACAGTGGTTTTAAACACGGCAAACAGAAACACAGCAACCATCTCAGCTTCTTCCATGATTATTTTGTCATTGTAATCTCCTGTTCTTCTTTTTCTTTTTCTCTCTTCATTCTATTGCCAGTTGGCACAGAGAGAAAGTGCTGCCTTAGTGTCCCAAAGTCTTATAAACTTTTAGTTCACTCAGTCAGTGGCTCTTACAAGGTTTGTAACAGAGACACCACAGGAAAGGACTGAGGAGGAGTTACTGTTCCAGCCTCCAAAGTTTTATGCTCAGCCACCGCTAATACATGCCAGCTAATATTACATTCTGCATTATTTCTTTTATTTTGTCTCTGAGTCCCCCGTTAGTCTTAAAGGCCCTGACACACCAACCCGACGTCGCCCGCTCTCTGCCGACTGCTGTGTCGGCTCGCGTCGCCTGTGTCGGGCTGTGTCGGGCTCACTAGACACACCGCAAATACGACACCCGACGGCGAACTAGCACGTACGTTCTGCGCATGCGTGAGAGGCAATTCCCCTCCATACCAGCAGACAAAACTGCCAAACAAAACTCTGGAGAATTACCGCTGGCTGAAATAAATCATTTAGGAAGAAAAATGTTGGTTTAATAGATGAAATCTAACAGTTGTAGCTACGCCTGTTAAGAAATTTGCTCCGAAAATTTTGGGATTTTCTGCCTGCCTGCCGGCTCAGGAGCTGATTTATGGTTCCGCGTTAAATCGACGCAGAGCCTACGGCGTAGGGTACGGCGTAGGGTACGGCGTAGGTACGGCGTAGGTACGACAAAATATTGATTTTATTCATAAGAAATGTCCGCCATGTTTTTTTTTTGATTCAGTCCGCAAATGACGACGAAAAGCATTCTGGGAAATTCTGGGAACAGCCAATAACAGAGTGAGCTGTTTGACCGACGGCCGACGCCGATTCGAATCGGCTGAAAAGCTCCCGACCTGTGGCACGTGCGGGACACACCGGGGAAACTAGCCCGACAGACGCGCACCGACGCTCACCGACGGCCCGACGGCCAAAAATCGGCTTGGTGTGTCAGGGCCTTAAGTCGTTAAAAATACCTTCCTAGAAAAACTCTTAACTGAGACGGCTGCTTTGGTCATTTTGTTGAATTTTCTGGATCCGACATGCACGTCAACATTTCAGTGACCGGTTTACAGAGGTGAGGCGGTCATTTGAGTCAATAAATACCTTCAAGGAAAGAGTCTCCAAAGTTGTGGGTCATTATCTAAGCATCCTGCAACCTCCCACCCCCACTTCTATTTCTTTGACAGCAGACTTTTTACTTTTTGGAGTCTGGCCAATTACATGAAACAAGTATACAAGCATCTTTTTATATCTTTGTTCTCTATACAATTCTAGATTTGACAAGTTGTTAGACGTTGAGGTTTTAATCCAGTGAAATCACATTCACAACAAAGCATTAATTTAGCACAGGTCTTAAAATCGCCATGTCATTGTTCTTGAAAATTATAAGCACAACTAAATATCCAGTTACTATCCCAAACCTGTGATATCAGCTACATGCTGTATGTGCAGACAAAAGACAAAATATACAAGGACAAACCATGTAGAGTTCAGTCAATATACCTTGATAACATATTTATTTCTTTTGAAGGTTTTTAGGACAATTAGCTATCTAGTGGTATTCTACATTGCTAATCCTACACTTGACAGCTTTTTAGTGGTTCACTGACTAAGAACTGAAGGTGGTGGCATGTGAGAAGGAGGAAGATGGAGTGAAGTAAAACAATCCTCTGTTGAAAATGCACAGAAGCTTAAATCCAGAGAGGGCTGCTTGTGTTAATCCCCATGGATTAAGCTTCTAAATACTTCTATTCAAGCCAATTAATTCATGCATATATCTGTCTTTGGCTCTTTTCATGTCATTTCAGATGATGGAGAGTGACTTCCTGGGAAATCAGGGGGAGGCTGGGTATGTATCTACATTAATGCAAGTAGGGCGGTCTTCTCAGGACTGTGCAGCCATACATCCTGATGCAGGGTGTTCCCATACACATCTACAGGCTACAATGCAGAGGTATACATTGACATTTTAATGGAAAAAAAGGATGGTGGTGGTGGGAGGGTGAGGATTGAGAGGGGCCTCCAAAAGTTGACTGACATATTCTGACAGCTGAATACTAATCATGAGATCAACCGCTGGCTAAATCTACAGGATCTCACTGGGGCACCTGGCTAAGAGAAGCATAAAAAGGATTAACACTGAATACAGAAGGCTTATATAGAACAGAGAGACACCAGTCCACCAACTCATTAACCTGAAACAAAAGATTAAGAGGAAGAAGAAACTTGGGTTGCAGAAATGGGCCATAAATTACTCCAAGACCCGACTAAAAAATATCTAAATTACTGAATGATGCATATATAGTAAATCAGCTATATATATATATATATATATATATATATATATATATATATATATATATATATATATATATATATATATATATATATATAAATATATAAAAAGGACCTTGTAAATACTTTTATTTTAACTTTAAAAACTTCAACAACAAATAAGAAAACCACAACCTAAAGGAGGAACGCTGTCTGTTCTTGCTTGCACTAAAAGAGAAAGACTGTTGGTACATTTCTACATGAATTCATTTCCTGTTTGCAGTGATGTCACTAATGATTTTGTGTCCCAATGACATCATCATGGCCTGAAGTGGACTGCAGTCTGTAGTGTTTGAAAATCCTCAGGTCTCTGGTTACCAGTTCTTGTGTGTGTGTGTGTGTGTGTGTGTGTGTGTGTGTGTGTGTGTGTGTGTGTGTGTGTGTGTGTGTGTGTGTGTGTGTGTGTGTGTGTGTGTGTGTGTGTGTGTGTGTGTGTGTGTGTGTGTGTGTGTGTGTGTGCGCGTGTGTGTGTGTGTGCGCGTGTGTGTGTGTGTGTGTGTATGAGCAGGCTGGCAGGCAGAAACCGCTGCACGGAGTATTAATAGGAACCCACATCACCAAGAAAGGCTTCCAGATAAATAGAAACTCACATCAGGCCAGAGTCTACGATCATATTACAACCTCCAGACAGGTTTGTAAAGCAATCTGCTCTTCAAAAAAAAGAGGGAGAAAAAAAATTAAGCTAGACTGGGATGAAAATAAAATTTTAAAAAAAGATAAAAAATCTATACTAATCCAAGCACTCAAACGCATATCATTTTCTACATTGCTAACATAAAAAGGAACCTTGCAGGGCCGAAAAACAAAAGATAAATTCTAGCTGAAAGTGCATGTTTGTAAAGATTCAACAACAAAAGCCCATCAGCCTCTAAATATACAGCGTTACCAACTTGACATTTCCGATAGTCACAGACACTTCATTTCTGTTGGTGTTACGTGTTAGTGTGTGGATGAAGTTAACACAGCTCCGCTACCAGTGGCTGCCGAATCAGCACCTTGTTAACCTGCATCAGACAAAAGTGAGCGGCTAAGGTGATTACTTGGGAGCGGTCAGAGTCTGTCTGGAAATGACCGGGTGATTGATTAGTGAGCACATAAATAACACATAATAAAATGTGATGAATTAAAAGTTGGAAGCTCACGTTACATCAGCTTATTGACCTGGGTAAATGATTTAATTTAATAGACATAGACACCTAGAGGTTTCTTGATGTCCTCCTTATGGAAAGAGCAGTGTTGTGAATGTTTACCTACAGATAAGCTCAGTAAAGGCAGATATTAACGGTACTCAGATTGGAGTACTCTGACAAGAGGAGTTCTCGCTTTTGAATTTTTTTAATTTCTTGATCTGGATCCATAAAAAAAAATAAAATAAAAAAAAATATCTTTTGCAATTCAACTTGGTTTAATTAATTAATTTGATGTCAGAACATCTAAAAGCATTTCATTTTTCATTCATTTTTTTCCCTGAATTTCTTCATATTTGTATCATGTTTATGAAAAGACAAACTTCTAAAAAACTAAAAAAACAGCAACACCAAATATGTCACTTCATCTACTTGTCTGTTAATATACAGCTTTTTTTGTAATTTCATCAGCAAAGCAGCTTCCAACTATGATTTGTTAGCACTGCTCCTCTTACCTGATATCCTTTTACTCAGGTAGCTGCTGTAACGTGTGATCAGTCCTCAGATACTGTTAACAAATAAATGAAAAAAGACAAAAATTTCATTTGAGAAACTCTTGTCAGAATAATACTGCCACAACTTACAAAATAGGGAGAGTTATGGAAAGTCACATTATTACACAACAAAGAACATTTCACAGTTTACAATCTAAAGACATTTAAAGTATACTGACATGAATGGAAAATATTGTGCACTTAGTTCAATCTTTAAACACTGCATCTCTCTTATTCCAGGTCTTCAGCTCTGTCTTTCCTTATCCTCCAATTCTCTCGCCTTTTCACAGCCAGTCTGACTTTCTTTCGCTGTGATCTGACATCAGTCCTTTTGATTGGTCGACCTACCCCGTGCACTGACCAGTGACATGCTTTAATTATTGAGCGGCTGACCTCAATTGGTTGGCTCGAACAGCCTAAAACACACTGCGCCACGCAGAAACAGTCAGCGCGCACACACAGGCACACATTTGACCACCATGCTTGCACACTCGCAATCTCAGTACATACTGCACACTTACATGAGCACCCTGGGGACTGTTTCTGAAGTCTAAATATAAACAGTGGACATTATCAACTCTGCTTCTTACTCCACTCAGTTTATTCATGCAGAGAGAATTAGTTATAAGCATGCTGCACAAAACATGTTTATACCATGCACTGTGACAGATGTTAAAATAAAATTTGAAAATAATTTCAGCTGAACTCCAACAAAGACTTGTCATTCACAGATTGAAATATATTGTCCTGCGTATAACTATTTACAGATGCACAAGTAATCTTGAGTTATGGTTTGAGCTACAAGGTATTGACAAAGAGGCCTAAAGCATAATAACTCCAAATACACTTTTCACATATATATTGTGTTTTATTTTACCCAAGTACCTGATATAAAGAGGCTGCTTTATGAGTTCTTTTTTTTACATTTTTAGAAAGAAACGCTATTAAACCTAATCAAAAATAAAGAACAGAGTGGGAATTGTGCAGACAGTCAGTGAATTCATGACACTTTTGGTTATGCAGTTCAGGTAATTCAAGACCGGATATTCATGTTATCTTCTACATCCTGCTTTTACTGTGTTTTCCCGTTTTTACATTATTTTCTTGATTATAAATTGCAGCATTAATTGTTGTGAACTATTTTACTTTTAGTACCAAAGACAATTAAATTAATCAAAGACAGATGTTGAATTAGGATACAAATCTGGTTATATGTCTTTCATAACTGTGTTTCAAGAAAAAGAAATGTACACATATCTTTTGCTATGCTATGTATGTACTAGCCTGCTATAATTTGATACCCAAATATATCCTGGAGAGAATGATCAGTGGTCACACTTATCCTCCTACAAATGATCAAACACAGTAGATGATACTGGACAGACGATACCTAAGACATGATGCTACTAGAGCATTTATAGATAAGGGTGTGATGGCATCCACCTCGGAATATTAGCCCCTGGTCCAAGTTCATGTTTAATCTGAGTGGTGAGGGGATTTTACTTGCCAGCCAACCATAAGATGTCAAATGTTTGGAATTCAATGTAATAAAATGGCACACGTCTTCAGCAATGTCGTTCATCTCAAGAGGGCCTTCAGAAACATGAGTGACGTGTTGAGTCTCATTATATTTTGATGAGTGAAACCCAACTGGGCTCCGTGGCATGCTGTGTGGCTTGTGGCCTATGATTAGTTACAAATAGTTCAGTGGGTCACACCATTTGGCTCTGACCCTAAGACTTCACAAGGCTCCGACACACGACCTCTAAACCCTGGCCTCACTTCACATTCAGAGGCTGAATTTGAATTAATACAACATATAGATAGAATTTATTTGTATTTGAATTTGCAGCCTTAGGAAAATTGGATAATTAAATGGATTTACTGGGTGAGTATTATTGTTTATCAAGGAAGGTAATAATGTAGCAATAAATGAAATGATAGTGTTAAGCATTAACAATATAACTTAAAAAAAAAAATTGGAGAAAATAAAAAAAACTGTGGGTTCTTGGTACCTTGGTCCACTTCCTAGACTTAAACATACCTGCACAATATACTCTTATTGTAAAAGGCTTATTGTAAAACTTGCAACTTTTAACATGAACTTTTAACTACTGCAAGTGCAACTTGCTGTAGTATGTCAACCACCTGTAACTGCAGAGAAGGTAGGTGCCTCTCAGGTCCCTTGTCCTGCCATACTTTGTTGGCAGGACAGGGGCGTAGTTCAGAAAGGAGGTTCAATAAAATATAAGTTTAAAGACTAACTCAGTCCCTCAAACCCCGAGATGAAAGATCCCAGAGTTTACAGTTTAAATCAGGGGTTTAGAGCGAGTTCAGTTATATCCGAGTATGTTGACTTTGAGTTAAGCACACATGCCACAACAATAAAAACCGTTATCAATGGAGCCGTGATTCACCGTAGCAACATCAAATTAACAAAACAGGCCCTCTTAATCATCCTTGCTAAAGTTGTAACTTTCACTGAAGCACAAGTTTATTTTGTTTATTTCAACTTATTGCAATCGGATAATGAATTTGAGCACAGCTTTCAGTGGAAAGTAGCACGACTGCAGCAGCAAAAGAAGGAGAGTCAGAGTAGGAGGAGACACCGTAACTAAGGTTTCAGTTTCAGTTCAGTTTCTGAAACATTGCATTAAAAACATTCCTAACACGTGGTCATGTTTATATCATGGCAACAGGAAATTATACCTCACAAAGAACAGGTGAAAATGAATGTGGTAGTTCAGTAACCATTAGTCATTCACTGGCTGTTGGGAGTTGATTTATTGCCTGATGGAACACATCGTGATGCAAACAACTTCACAGTTTGAAACCTTGCATTTAAAAGCATGTTATTCAAATTTCAATAAATATTCTCTCTGCACTATCTATGAAAAGGATTATCATTGGAAATCAAAGTAACATCCTTAAAATGCAACCAATGAAAAGACTGATAGCTTTGAAGGGAATCTTGAAAATACTTCAGAAAAGCACCTCAACAGTATTTAAGTTGGACCAATATATTTCTACAGCAGTGCCAAATGGACAAACACTGATTCTTGGCCTTCTGTGTTTTATGATCTTTCATCAGCCAAATTTAAGTTCTCCAACAGAGTAGGGAAAATAAGCAGAAATGCCTTTAGCGAGCAAGAATCTGCATTTTTTTCTTTATTAATCAATTTATTTCATTGTCATCTTTTTTTCATATAGTTCAGTGGACATAGACAGATGAGTCAGGAAAAGAACATGAGGAAATTAAATAAAGCAAAGGTCCAGGTATTTTGGTATGTGGGCATTTTGGTTCATGTTATGAAATGTTTAATGTTGACTCTCCAGTGACTCAATCTGTAGTTACAGGTGGCTGAAATACCACTGCAAGATGTACTTTAAGAAAAAGTAAGATATATTTTCAACTCTAGCCTATTTATTAAGTATCACCCTTGATTTAAAAAGACAAAAGAAAACGGTTAAAATGAATAAAGTTTCACATTTAACTGTGAGAATTAACAGACGTATAAACATACTAGTGTGGACACAAACTGACTAATACACATTCACAATCAGGTGCAGTCAAACAGCGTTCTCAACATGGAGCTTCACGCATGCATGCATCTCTGAAGTTTGGCACAGTCTTTCTTTGGTCCATACGGCGTTTTGTATTTGCCATAATCCCCTGTCAGCAACACTTAGGCAGGCAGACAATAGCAGAGAAGATCGGCAGCCAAACCCCTTTCACTCTGAGCTTGGCAGGTCAATATGCAAGCAGCAGGTTACACACACACACACACACACACACACACACACACACACACACACACACACACACACGCACACACACACACACGCGCACACACACACACACACAGAATACTATACATGTACATTTCTGAAGCACACACACATAAAACACACATCTCTCGCTGAGATACACGTTACTCACATCTTCTCCCGGCTCTCTTTAAAGAGTTCTGGTGCAGTTCTCAAGGACACGGCTCTCTGAGATCCCATTCTCATCCCCTCTCTTTCTCTCTCCTCTCACTGTGGCATACTCTCTCTGTCTCTCACACTCTCTGTTTTGCTTCTTGGTTGCAGGATGCTGCCACAACAGACGGAAGTGTGTCGGTGCCTTTCCCTCTCCTCTTTATTCATTCCTCTTCCCTTCCTCCCCTTCTCTCTGTGTTCCTTTTCTCTCTTCGTCTGTGGATGAGAAGTAGCACTCATTCTCTGAGCTATGAAGCAGAGCTTCTCTCTCTCTGTTTTTCTTTTCTTTTTTTGTGTCTGGTAGTAGGGGAATGAGGAACAGAGAGCAAGAGCAAGGAAGGCAGAGAGATGAGGAAGGAGTGCTGGGTGGACTGACCAAACTGATGTGCCACTTCCGGAAATCTCCCTTCTGCAGACAGAAGAGTTCTGCTGCAGAAAAGCAGGCAGATTTATAATAAAACAACACCACAAGTTTTGGAAATTTTAAGAATGATTTAACCCCACAATTAAACTAACAAAAGAGAAGAAATCAAAAAGGATAAAGGGAAAATTAAAAAAAAAACTTACCACATTGAAATAGAATTTGAGAAAATGCCAAATGACACAAAGACATAATACAGGAAATCTCATTAATAAATCATTCAAAATATAACACTGAATGTAAACAGGTGTGGTCAAGGAAGATGAGTAAAGGGACGATGAGAAAAGATTAGAAAAACAATGTTTCAACCAGATGGGAGGGGGAAAGTGAAAAGGAGGGGAGAAAAGAGGAAATCTAAGTATTCCCTAAAGCATTGCTGTCTTTTCTGAAAAATGGTCCCTGCAGACCAGAACCAGAATGAGGTAACACAAACAAACACAGAAAGCAGAAACAAACATCTATTTATGGAACTGGGGGTCCAGTTTCTCAAGCACATTTGCTTGCAGCTTTTTTGACAGTGTTACCAATTCAGCAGTTTAAGAGTAACAACTATGTTTAAGAGAGGTCTAGGGCAAGTGAGACAGTACTCTACTACCGCAGTAAAACAGTGTGGCCCCAAAAGTGAATGCCGTAAGCTTCAGATTTGTAGTTTTAAATTGGAAGAAGAGAGAGAAAGATAAAGCTGACATGGAGCTTGTCACTTGTGAAAACTGTAAACAGTTCAAGCATGTACAATGATTAAAAAACATTTAGGGTTAATGGAAACCAGTTTTTCCCACTCTCTCGTTTCCATTGCCCCCACAAGCCCTCCCTATTAACATGCAGCAAGTTAAGGAGTCTGCAAGTGCATAGGCCTATACAAAATATTTAAAAAAGGGCACTTTTTTTGTTCTTCAGCACAAAACCAATGCATATGTGCAACGACAATTTCATTTTTGATTGCATGAAGTATTTCTGTGCAAGTGACTGTGATGTATCAATATATACTATATTAATAACATGTATGTAGGTTCTCCAATTACTCAGCAAGCAATTGTCTAAAAAAGTAACTTGACAGTCACAGTCAGTTTCAACAATGACAATGCCAGTTTTCTTTCTTTAGCAAGAATTGTACAAGGAAATGTTAACCTTCTGGCTGAGGCTGTCAGGAGCTCCGTTTGATCCAGAAGCGTGCAGCCCCGAGGGCCAAAGGAAAGCAATGCTACTAATGCACTGATGAAGAAGGAGCAATTGATTTACAATGGAAATTCACCACATTAGAGGTGGCTTAGCACACATGGGATCAATCAGGCTACTTTTATTTAAAGAGTGAAGGTACTAAAATTAAAATGTTTCACTTATTCTTCTCCAGATTTATTTACCAAATATCAAACTGTCTTGCCCAAAAGCAGAATGTTTTTCTGTTTTCTTTTTGCATTAGTCTGTCACTAAAGTGGGAAATAAAATCATTGTGATAATTCAGTCTAGAATTAATTTGGATTCAAATATTACCAATGAACCAAAGTTTTAAATAATATGCCTGGTGCTTAACATCTTGACATCTAAAAGCAACATTTTGTTGTTTTTTTCTATGCTCACTTTAGCTTAAGAAAGAAAAAAAGGGTTGCCACTACAATTTATATTTAGATATTTAATCCCTTTGATCTCAGGTGAAAAGGCCTTTTTATAAATGAGGCCAGAGACCATCTTCTGCTGCTGTGCCAAAACTCAAAATCACATGTTGGTATAAGTTTAACTAGAGCACATTTCCATAAATTACAATATATTCTTTTACAGTATAAAGTCAAGATGTGGATGGGAAGAGGGGAGTACAGGAGAATAGAAAGGAGGGAGGAGAAATAGAAAGAGAGGAAGGAAGTGAAGCGACGAAGTAGGTGAATGAACGAATGAATGAATGAATGAACAGTAAAGAGGTTGACTGCAGGTGTGCAGAGTTGGAGTCAGGGAAAAAGGGTGGAGGGCAAGGACAGGGGTGAAGTGTGTAACTCACTCCTGTCCCCTTCACCAGCACCCAGTCCTAATTTACCCAGAACAATCAATCAGATCAGGAGGCAGACACTGATAGAGGACTACCATGCAACAGGATCCACCATATACACTGACACACACACACACACACACACACACACACACACACACACACACACACACACAGGGAGATGGAGGACTTGAATGCAACAGGATCTAATCGTGCACACACAAGTACTCTTATGCTGACTAGAAAGAAAAAGTTTGCAGCTCATATCTGCGCTGACTTCTAGCAACTAGACTGTACTGTGTACCAAAGTCATTGTGACTGTGTGGGGTCACAGTGGGAGGTTAGGGCCCATGAGACAGCATGCACAGAGGGAGCAGACCAGGAGTGAGAGAGCAAGAGGGTGAAGGAGGAAAGAGGTAGGGGGAGAAGAACAATGACCATCAATAGGAAATGAGAGGGAGAAAAGGAAAAGAGCACATTGCAGAAACGAGATGACAGGGGACAAAGTGATTGTGCCCTGGAATACTCACAAAGAAAGATGAATGCAGTACTACAGCGAGGAAAAAATAAAAGAGCAAGAGTAAAAAATGATAGGCTGACTGTACGTACTGCAAAGCAACCACATATCAGAGAAGTTGTGGCTCTTGAAAGTGCAGCTGCATTCTGTTCATCTCTCAGTCAAGTCGTACACAAGAGTCATGTCTCACTTCCAACTTGCTTTACACCACTGCGCTCCTACTTGTGTAGTGGAAAGAATCTCATTTACAAGCCAGTGAATGAAAAAGGCAGCATTCAAATGATATGCTGGAAGTGACAAATGAATGTATTTAAAAGTTTGCATTACATACAAGTCTATGTTTTCTGCAGTATACTTTTAAACTGTATTTAGCAGTTTGTTGCCAAGAGCGGGTTTGTTTTCTTTATCAAGATACATGTTTACTCAACTGCAGTTAGCTCAATTAAATAATAATAAAATAAATTAAAAAAATCTGATATTTCCCATGAGCCCCTTGTTATAAAGGACACTCTTTACAGGTACAGCATGACACAAACAGGTGTTTTGCAAAAAGTCTAGGCAAAGTGATCCATCCAGATGTCCATCCATCCATCCATATTCACTTTTCCCTTGGAATAAATTCATATAAAGCATATATACAATGTAAAATTATTCAAACGTAGAATTACTATAGTGTATTCCAGTTCAGCAGGCAATAATATGTATTGAAGGTATTGGGCAGTAGATATCAGTTAAGGGACATCATTCCACAAAAAGACAAAATCAAATATAAAGTGGCACATAATATTACAATCACATCATTGCATATATCTGTCTATATAGTATACTGCTGCATTTCTGCTTTTACCTCTTCCTGTCTCATAGTTCTCAAATTTTTTGAAAGAAATTAGGCACTCAGCACATTTTCAAGGGTGCCAACTAATAGTTTTTTGTTCTTTCTTCATCATTTAATCCTTGAAATACATTTAATATTTTTGTGTGTGTTGATGCAGAAGACCTTGTAAATAAAGCATCACATAATATGTTTGATTTATTAGCCATGCATTTTTTTTTTTTTTTTTAAGAGCTGAGGGGGGGGGGGGGGGGGGGGGTATGCTTTACCACTCACCACCTCTCAAAACAGTGATTACAATGCATCATTTTGTCTTTACTTGCTGGTACTAAGATAACGAAGTTGCCTTGAGAATATATTTCTGCACCAATATACATCATGAATCTCAAACCCATAAAATAGAGTGGATTGAATTTATGACTAATTTATTTGACTTAAGACTAATTGGAGCAATGCTTTATTTATCCTGTAAATTATCTCATAGCGGCTGTCTGTTTATGTATGTATGATAGGAATAAACAGAGAAAGAGAGGGGTAGAGAGGACACGTGAGATCTAGCTTACGCTATTTATTCTAAAGGATGACACATTTAATTTAAGCCTTGCAAAAGAAATTAAAAAGCATCACTTTTATGAATGAAGATGGAGCATAATGAGGTCTGGTTACACAATGAAACACACAGACACACATTTTCCTCACAACGCTTGTAATAACTTTATGGTAACAGACAGAAAAAAAAAAAAAAAGAAGAAAAATAAGAACTGAAATACTCACATCATGTCTATTTTTTCCATGCAAATGCCTTTTTTAAATGACTAATTTCCTTTCATCTAACATGTGCTCTGTTGTCATTGGTAACAATTCAAACCATGTGTGCTGTATTCAAGACTGGAAAATATTTTATGAACTTAATGAGTATAAATATTAAAGCCAACCATGAAATTACACGTCATGTGTCCCATCAGCACAGCTGCGGTCACTGAGGTTGTAAATTAACTGTAAAAAAAAACAGACAGTATTTTTAGCCTTCTCTTAATTTTGTCACAGGTTTGTCAGTCTCTCGTGTCATTAAAGGTATAGCAGGCATAGCATTCCTATTGATTAAGGACAATGGCATCAATGTGTTGCAATATGCACTTGAGGTCAGGGACTTGTTGTTTCATTTCAACTCTTTCCTTTTTTCTCCCCCTGTCTTCTTTTGCCTCTCTCTCTCTCTCTCTCTCTCTCTCTCTCTCTCTCTCTCTCTCTCTCTCTCTCTCTCTCTCTCTCTCTCTCTCTCTCTCTCTCTCTCTCTCTCTCTCTCTCTCTCTCTCTCTCTCTCTCTCTCTTTTTCTTCCTCTCTTTCCCTAACAGTCTTCCTTTCCCCCCTCCAAATAGATATTGAAGTTTTCTATTTAAGGCAGATGCTGTTTAACTTCCTTGGGGTGGAAAGTGAAAGGCAGGCAGAGGGCCATCCATCTCTGTATCCACCTGCTGACATCTTTAAATGCTATTGACACCCACTGCCAGCATTAACATGCAAAACTGCACCACATGTTTGATTTCATTAGCTCATTGCGAACAGGTTTTTTTCCTGCTCAGTCGGTGGGATTCTGGCTGTAAACAATGAAGTGGATCCAAAATTGGCACATATTTTGACTTGTCTGAGAAATGCCAGGACTCCAGGACCTTGAGGTGGCTTCAAGGTCCTGGAGTGGCCTAGCCAGTCTCCAGATCTCAACCCCATAGAAAATCTTTGGAGGGGTTGAAAGTCTGTGTTGCCCAGTGACAGCCCCAAACCATCACTGCTCTAGAGGAGATCTGCATGGAGGACTGGGCCAAAATACCAGAAACAGTGTGTGAAAACTTGTGAGGACTTACAGAAAACGTTTGACCTCTGTCATTGCCAACAAAGGGTACTGTATATAATAAAATAATAATAAGTAATAATAATAAGTATTGAGATGAACTTTTGTTATTGACCAAATACTTATTTTCCACTATAATTTGCAAATACATTATTTAAAAATCACAAAATGTGATTTTCTGGATTTTTGTCTGACTAAATACTTGTTTGCCCCACTGTATATATACTGTCACAAAAGATTTTTACAAAAAGGTAGTAAAGTGCCCTAAATTCTTTTTTTCTCAAAAACTAAAATAAAGAAAGAAAAAAGAAAAAAATCAGCAAGTCACTTTTCGTCTCTCTTCAAATAAAAAATATAATATCACATATACAGACAGACAACCAGGCATACGCAGACCTACCGGCAATTTAGAATCACCAATTAACCTACTATGCATGTGTTTGGACTGTGGGAGGGAGCCGTAGTACCCGGAGGGAACCCACGCAAGCACAGGGAGAACAAATTCCACCCAGAAAGACTCCCACCGGGCCCAGGAGTCAAACCAGGAACCTTCTTGCTGTGAGGCAACAGTGCTAACCACTAAGCCACAGTGCTGCCCTGACGTCACACATTAAGGAGCAAAACATTTCAGCAAAAACGCACATGGAGAAATGGTAAAAAAATGAAAATGAAGTGTTTTTTCTTTGAGAAGACAAGCCAGACAAGGTTGCGTTCAGTAATATGCCTCAGAATCAAATAAAAAAAACTGCTTTATTATAGGAAGGAGAGGCCTTAATAAGGAAACAAAAACCACAAGAGGATGCTATATTATCTATTTATCATTATGATTATTCTGACATTATGTACATCCTGCCAGCTCTGATCAGACAGCTGAATGCGGTTATTGATGGGACAGGGTTTGTGTTCATTGTGCACCAAGAGTTTAACAAAGCCAACCTGAAGAAAGTCCTGCTAAGATATCACCAGCACCTTATTCCGAGCCTTTGAGAGTTATCCTGACCTGGATGACTGCGAGTGTACACCAGCATACAAGACATCTAGGTATGCACTCTTGAGTGCCATCGACAGGGCTAAGAAAAGATACAGGGACAAGCTGAGTCTTAATGTCTGGGCTCCACACCAGAAACATGTCAGCTGATCTACAAAAACTCAAAAGTTTGGAAATATAAGACCAGTAGGGGTGGATGAATGTCTGTGTTTCTCCTAGATGAACTGAATTTTTTGGCCACTTCTCCAGCTATAGCATCCTAGGCAGGTGTACATGGATCAATTATAAGAATCAATAGACGCAAGGCACCTGGACATGATCACAGCATTTTACTGCACAAGTTAGAGTATGTTGTTGGGATTAAAGGGACAGCTCTGGGTTGGTTTAAATCTATCTGACAGATTCCAGTTTGTTCGTGTATATGAGGTTTCTTCGGAACAGACAACAGTCTGTAATGGTGTTCCGCAGGGTTCAGTGCTAGGGCTAATCTTGTTCATCCGGGACTGGATGTCCACAAATTTTTTCTTCTAAATTCCGATAAACCATTTCCCAAACATTTTTCCAAACATTTTAGTAAGGGATTAGATGGTGTTGTGATGGCCTCCATTACTACTGTGTGAAACCTTGGTGTTATTTTTGATCAGGATTTGTCGTTTAAACAGCATATTAATCAGGTTTGTAAAACAGCGTTTTTCCATCTCCGTAAAATCGCAAAGATTAGGAACATCCTCTCCCAGAGTGATGCGGAAAAAATAATTCATGCGTTTGTATCTTCTAGGCTAGATTACTGTAATGTATTATTAGCAGGATGTTCAAGTAATTCGCTGAATAGGCTCCAGCTGATCCAAAATGCAGCACCGCATGCCGACAGGAATCAACAAGAGACCATGTCTCTCCAGTGTTAGCCTCACTCCATTAGCTCCGCGTAAAACTTAGAATCCAATTCAAAATGTTATTACTTGCATATAAAGTCCAAAACGGCCTAGCTCTGCGATATTTGCAAGAGTTAATAGTACCTTATGTTCCTAATAGAGCTCTCCATTCTCAGAGTGCAGCTTTACTTGTAGTTCCTAGAGTATCTCCTAGAGGACGGTCGTCTGCTATCAGGCACAATTACTATGGAACCAACATTCAATTTGGGATAAGGAGGCTGACACCACCTCCACCTTTAAAACCAAACTTAAAATGTTTCTGTTTAGTAAAACCTATAATTACTCTAGTGTGTAAAGCTGCAGCTACAGGATAAAACTAAAACAGTTAGTCTTAAAGATTCTTCTTCTTTCTTCAGATCAATCATCAGCTATTAATAAGAAGTATCTCATAACTATAATTCTTCTCCATTGTTCTTGTAGTTTGTTGTGCTGGTATGCCCACACCTTTTCTCTTTTGTGAATGTTTGCAGGCCAGAGCTTCAGGAGCTGCATGCTGCCCTGCAGTCCCACCCTCTGATTATCCCACTGCTTACTTCCACTTGTCTGTTGGATGCCTGCTGACATCCCGGCCTGCAGTCCCGACCTCTGACTGACAGTGTCTGCTGTCTACATCTGCTTATATAGTCATCCCTGTAGTGCACCAGTTAACCATTGTGTCTGGGTCTCTCCTTTCTCTGTTTTTCATTCTCTCTGTTTGTTCTCTCTTTCCCTGCTCAGCCGGCTTTCGGCAGGAGGGCCCCCCCTTTATGATCCAAGTCCTGCTCAAGGTTTCTTCCCTCCTAAATGGGAGTTTTTCATTGCTACTGTTTGGCTTAAGATTTTTCTCCCACTAGTAGAGTTTTTACCTGCCATGGTTTATGTTTATCTAATAATTGCTAAGGGGTCATGTCTGGAAAGCACCTAGACACAACTTCTGTTGTAATAATCGCTATATAAATAAAATTGAATTGAATTGAATGATCGCATCTCCAGCTGAGCTTTCAAGGTGTATGCAGATTAACTCGTTGATGTCTTCACAGATCTTTTCAACAAGACACTGTGCCAGTCTGTAGTCCTGTATACGCTTCAAGGATACCAATTTTGTCCCTGTCACCAATAAAATCCAGAACTTTCTGCCAGAATGACTACCATCCAGTAGAACTCACCCCAACCAACATGAAATGCTTTAAGCAGCCAGTCATGTCATTCTTCATCTCCTCACTTTCAGACTCTTTGGGTCTACTTCAGTTTGTCTACAAGTGAAATAGGAAGCAATTCAGTTCAGCATTCTTTACAACTGTCACACTTAAGTTCATCATCAAACTCTGAGTCGTTTTAAATCCTTCCGTGACTGGATCCTGAACCCATTGATGGGCAGACAACAGGCTGTGTGGGTAAGCAACATTTTGTCCTCTTCCCTGACCCTCAACACTGGTGTCCCCCAAGGGCTATGTAGTCAGTTCTCACCTGTACTCCATGTTCACGCACCATTGTGTGGTCACCCACAGCTCCAATACCAGCATCCGCTTTGCTGACAAAACAACCATCATTGGCCTGATTAGAGAGGAAATCAATGCCTTGACATCTTGGCCTCAATCTTAATGTCAGCAAAACTACGAATCTGATTGTGGACTACAGTAAGAGAAAGAGAGAAGAATACATTCATATTTACATCAATGGGACTTCAGTTGAGAGGGACAGCCGACAGGTTCCTCAAAGTTTCAGCCAGGACCAGACCTAAACTGAACACATTAACTGCATCAACAATACAGCAGGACTTCGTCCAATGCAGGCTGCAGACAAGGACTCTGGGAAACTGCAACATATTTAGCTGCAGCATAAAAGGTATGCTGACTGGCTGCATCCACAGCTGGTACAGCTGCTGTAGCGCTCTCAACCGTAAGACTCTACAGAGGGTGGTAAAATCTGCTCAACACATCAGGACGATGCTGCCATCAATAGGCTTCTTTACCCAGCAATTTAGGAAAAATGCCAGCAGGATTATTAAAGTCTCACATCACTTCAGTCATAAACTGCTCTGTCTGCTGCCATCTGGCCGCTGCTATCATGGCATCCGGGTCTGCATCATCAGACTCAGAGACCGCTTCATTCCCTAGGCCATAAGATTGCCGAACAGCTGCATGTAGCACAACTTTGCACTCTGCACCTGCTACATTACACTGCTTACTGTCACCAGTGCAAATATTACCACGTTTACTCATTGTTATCCACTGTACATACATTCATTCTTCCATCATAATTTGGTATTTTCATACCAAACCAGACCAAAACTCTCTATCACAGGAAACTCACACCATTTTTAGCTCTGATTTTAATCACTATTGTCACTGGTTTTATCACTCTTTGTCTGACATTTTCTTTGCCAAAGAATATGATTTCCTGAGCTGGAAATCTGGAGCATCACCCTTGACTAAATATTTCCCACTCTTTGGGAAGGACTTGAATGCAATGAAATACAAGTGTAACATTCATTCAACATCCAAAATATCATCTGCTACTGTGATTTTAATAGTTTAATGTGCACTTCTTTATTTTCTGCTGTGGTTTTTCAACTTCTAAAATACTTTTACATTTCAGAAAAGTATCATTTATCCTACAAAAGCAAAAGAAATATGGCAAGAAGGGTCAAAAATACCATACAGATTCACTTATACAGCCATATCAATTTTTCAACACAGAAAATGTGTATCTCTTTTGGGTAAAAAACACGCAGACATTAGTCATCTATTTTAACCCATCACTGGTTACAATAGGAGCAATGGGCTGCCATTTGTCCAGTGCCCAGGAAAACACTGAGTATAAATATCTAAAATAAACCTATGGATTAAATTAATTAATTTCAAGTATTGGTTTTTATCTGATCATCACTGAAATTGTACTTCTAAAAAAAAGTGATTCATAAAATAAAATATGTATCATCTGTATTTGTGACTTCAGCCTGTCTTAACTGAGGTTTAAAGAAGATTAACAATAAGCCTTTAACTGTGTCATTTTCTCTTCCTAGAACTCTTTAACACAGAGACACAAAGAGTCGAGCACTCTGCAAGGAGAAGCACATCGTAGGGTAAGATGCAGAGGACTGTGTCTTTGCTGCCACCTATTGCAGATATCAAACACACCGTCTCCCAGCACCAGAAGGCTTTACTCCTACTTTGTCTTCAGCTCAAGCTTTGGGTTTCTTAATCCTGCCGGGTGGGGTTTCAAACACACTCACAGGTCCTAGGCTCTTCAGCACTGCAGCAGGCCTTAGGTGGCTTGGGATTTTGTTTTCTCGTGTTGGCAATGTGTGAGGCATTTGTGATATGCTAATTTAATCATTTTTGTCCACTCCTCCCCTTCCTTCTTTGCCTTTTGCACCTATCAATCTAATCACTTCAACAGGATTCTTGGAAAGGGTGGGGGCAGGAAAAGGGGTACAGAGAGAAATAAAACACAAGAGCAAAAGAGATACATGCAAACAACTGTTTGGATGTACAAATATAACATTCCTTTATCAATAAGCACATACATTTTCTTGGTTTGTGTTCCTCCCGCCATCCAGCATATCCACCATTTACACTTGCAGTCACCTCCCGAATGACTTTAATTTTAGTGATGGTTCACTTTAATTATAATGAAAATTAAATCAAATGTAATCGCTGGATTAATGCAACCAATGAGATAATTCAGCTGCCTGGTGATGAGAGCTGGGTGGATTGTCTATAAATCTCCACCAAAAGGCTCAGGAGGAAGCAGGCAGGAGGTTCCCACATGCATTGATTGAGATGAGTGTAAGTCGGATTTCCCTGTTTTTATATGTATTTTTATATGAAAATGTAATAATTGCCCCGGTGTCAATGAGAGTACAGTGTCGGCTAGGAAAATGTGCAGCTATGAAATTAATAAAAATGATTTTTCGTATTTGCAGAATATTTACAGTATTTTCAGGAAGAATCTTTTTTTAAATCAGCTGAATAGGATATGAATATGCTTGTAAAACAGCCTCCTTTTTAAGGACATTTCTGGGAAAAAGACTATGGGAAACAAATTTGCATTTAGTAACGAAAATGTTTTCAATTTAAGATCACAAGAAAAAGTCTTATTTTTTTATTTCAAAATAAACCTGTCCATCTGACTAATAAAAATTATATTTCAAATATGGGACAGGTGTTACCATGTTGAGAAACGTATAGTTTGGTCAGCTTATCCTGTCTGATCCAAGGCATGTAAGTTATTTTTCTGTAAGCAATCATACACCCTGACGGGACTTTTCTAAAGTCTTAGGGAGAGCACACAACTTGTCCTGCCCCATAATATAAAACCATTATGCCACACCAGTTTACCTACCAGCTGAAGCTGACTTTAAACTCAATGGCAAACATAGTCAACTCTGCTGATTTCCAAGGCTTTTAATGAAATAATGGTTTATATAATTTGAATGGGAGCATTTTCCTTTTTCAATCTCACATTAAACACTCTTTTTTTGGTACATCATTACCATACATTATATTCTGTGAAACCATTTTATTTTATTTACTGTTTGGCAGTTGTTTGATGACTCTGTTTCTGGTTTTAATTTATTTTTATATTTTGTTGTTTCATCAACCCTTGTTGACAGTGTGGATGAAGCCTATACCAGCTGTCATTGGACAAGTGGCAGAACACATCCTTGACAGGTCATCGATCCATTCATATAACAACCATCCCTGTTGACACTCGTACCAAAGAATGAACCTAAAGTGTATGTTTTTGGACTGCAAGAGGGCGTTATAGTGTTTCCTGGCAGATCAGTGCAGCCATCCTAATCCAGAAGTACAGTGCAAATCAAAATCAGCTGTAAATAACAGCACCCACCTCTACAGAAAAAAATTAATAAAAAAAAACTGATGCATGAATAAAGTTGTATAACTGGACTATTCTTGCATTTGATCTATATCCAGCCAAACCTGCTCTATAAAATTTTCCAATTTTCTTTCATTTCTTTAAAAGGACAGATACTGTACATGTCATCTCATTGTCTCACAGACATCAGTGCCTGTTCCCACTTCCATTTCTTCTCATAATGTTGCATTATCAGGAATGTGAAGGTGTATTTAAGGCTGATATTTGAAGTTTTGTTTTTTGATTTTTTGTTGTTTTTTTTAACTCATACCAAGCATTTTGGTATCATATGCTAACAAAACAGTAAGCAAAAGAAAAAAATACAAACAAAAACAAATAAACCTAAACAAATACACAGTATTACATAACTCTCAAAAGACTCAGCACGCTAACATACAAAACTAAATTAAAGGAGCATGAGGTTCCTTTTTTTTTTTTAAGATTTTTTTTGGGCTCTAGTGGCCCTTTATTGGAGATGCAGACTGGAAAGGGGTAGATAGAGAGAATGGGGAAGACACGCAGCAAAGGTGTGCAGGCTGGATTCGAAACCGCGACCGCTGCAGGAGGAGGACTGTAGCCTCAGTATATGAGCCGCTGCTTAACCCACTGCGCCACCGAGCGGCCCAGCATGAGGCTCCTTTTATGAAATGAGACTCATTAGCGCCACCGAGCGGCCCAGCATGAGGCTCCTTTTATGAAATGAGACTCATTAGCGCCACCTTCGCCACGACGGCCGTCGGGGGTACTGCAGCCAACAGCGAAGCCGGCACGGGAGAACGGGCATGCAGCGTCATTTGACGTCATATGTGAAGGCAATGGGCATGTATGATGTTAAAGATAGGAACATAGAGGGACTGATAGTTTTGGGCTTTGCAAAATGTATTCTAATTACTGTGGCAAATATATCAAGGAGCCCCACATCCTTCACTCTCATCGTAGCCAAGCCTGAGGGAGGGGGTTGTAGGCCAGCCCTTGGTGGCCGAGTCTTCACCTATTGGGCCAGGCTCGAAACAACCCAAATTAATCACATGGGTTTGCACTACTGTGAGCCCACAACTTACGGTAGGGCCTGTACAGGCCGGATGCATTGGTTTATGAGTAGTAACTGAAGGTGGGAACCTTGGTCTGCTGACCCCTCTGGTTTCAAAACTGGAATGAAACTTCTTTGGGGGTGAAGGAGCCTGAACTATTGTGTGAGGTCACTAGGTATTGGTCAGATATAGTCAGGCTCACCACAATGCACAGTGTGCATTCTGGAAAAAGTCTCCTTTGAGGGGATGGACCTTGTTCACTCTGGAGTTGCCCATAGTGAGAGGCAAAAGCCTTGAGTGGGCTTACTTAGAGGCCCTGGCTCAAGGCCTGTACATGTCCCCAGTGGATGAGAGGGTAGCCTCCCGGTGCCTTCGGATCATTCTGACTGTACTTATGCACCAAACAGCAATTCAGAATACCCATCCTCCAATACCATCATGGTTTGCCCATAACCAACACCATTGTCGAGCACAAGGGTGTGTACATTAAGTGTTATGTTGTTTTTTTTAATTATACATATTGACTTTGTATTGAAAGTCTACCTGTTTGCTTTAAATATATATCCTACATTTTACTTTTACCTGTTTCCCAATTGTTGATATATCACTTTTAAATGATGATGTGTGCATTAGATTGGATTTCGGTCAGTAGTCAAGTAGTTTATGTTATAAATAATAGTCTAAATAAATAAAATCCAGATAAAGGTCAATAACCTATGTGTTTGAGCCACTGTAGATGTAGGTAGAAGCCCCATTAAACAAATATTGTTCCCTACATTATGTGTGTATATATATATATATATATATATATATATATATATATATATATATATATATATATATACATATACACACATATATATGATGTAACTCCCATGAAAACTTGGCTTGGGTTGGTAAAGTATATGTCATTATGTACCCTCTAATAATTTCACAAGTTAATGAAATGAAAGATACTTTAATTAATCCCAGAGGGAAATTGCAATAATAAATAATACTTAGAAATAATTGTTATTTCACTGCAAATGTATCCATTCACAAGGATATATAGTATTTGGAAATACTATATTTAGCTTTCAATGTATTAATCTTTAAAGAATAGGTTGATAATTGAATGATTTGTGATTGTTTCAACAGAGGCACCTCGTTCTTCATATACATACAGTAATGTAATAAACGGAGGAGAAAGATGGCCGCCCAATTGGCACGTTACTCTAGCGGCCAGCAGCGTTGAACATGGGGTCTACGTATATATGTCTATGGGATAATTTATCTCAATGCTGTCATGTTGGCTGTTGTTCTCGTAGTTTTCTGGCAGACTCAAGGTAGTGACAATATATTGCTCCACCTGCAGTTGGTTTGCCATACAACTTTTCATGCAACAAGAAATATTGTTATCGCGAGATTTCGTGGGACCAGATTTCGTCACATCCCTAGTAAGGACTATAATAATTTGGATTGAGCCTCCCATCCAGAGGTGCACCTTCCTCGTAATATGTCCAAAGGTGTATGAAACCACAATGCCCAGCATAAACGAGTGTTTCTAATTCTCATTTCTGAATTAGCATAAGCACATTGAAAAAACTAACAAAGGCTGTAGTCTTTTCTGAGTGCTATGCATTCACACTATGAATGTTTATGATATATTTAACCAATTATAAGGAACCTCACTACCTGAGATGCAGGTTGAGATGCAAATTTTTCATGTTTACATTGTGAACTTTTTGATGACAGAAGAGTGAGAAAAACATGAACAAAAAAGAACCTGTGGCTAAAAAAAACAGTGCGCTAACACTATGATAATAATAATAATTAAAGCTGCAAGCAGCGATGAACGGGCCCTCGCACCCTTGTGCACGTTCAGGCGTGCTGCAGTGGAAGCGCTTGTATGACTTGCATGTAGATGTCTTCAGGCCTGGACATTTAGCGGATGACACCACCCACGACTCTCTATATCAAACCATTCAAAAGTTATGGCAGAAAGTAGGAACTATCAGATATCGACCAATCAGATGAAGCTGTGGGGCTAATTTGCACCAATTATGTTCAAGGACTCAAAACCATGGCCGATGAAACCACCCACGAGTCTTTATGTCAAACCATTCAAAAGTTATTGCAGAAAATAGGAACTATCACATGTCGACCAATCAGAAGAAGGGGTGGGGCTAATTTGCACCTATTAAGGTGAAGGAGTCAAAACCGAGTCCAATGACACCACCCACGACTCTGTATGTCATACCATTCAAAAGTTATGCCAGAAAATAGGGACTATCAAATATCGACCAATCAGAAGAAGGAGCGGGGCTAATTCAGGCCAATGAAGGTCAAGTACTCAATACCGAGTCCGCTGACACCACCCACATGTCTTTATCACAACCTGTTCAAAAGTTATGGCAGAGAATAGGGACTATCAAATATCGACCAATCAGAAAAAGGGGAGGGGCTAATTTGCACCAATTATGGTCAAGGACTCAAAACCAAGTCAGATGACAACACCCACGACTCTTTATATCAAACCATTGAAAAGTGATGGCAGAAAGTAGGGACTATCAAATATGGACCAATCAGATGAAGGGGGGGGTGCGCTTTTTGCCGTCTATCGTCACCACAGCAACGCTTTTGACTGAGAAAAGTAATGCCCATTGTTGCAGGATCGAGACGCACATTTTGTTGTATAACACACCTGGGTGCACGTTACGGTTCGGGCAAAGAAACGCCCGAAGAAATGGCATAAATTGCGGCAAAATTACGCGATTAATTCAAAATGGCCGTCTTCCTGTTCGGTTTCGGCCATGGCGTCAAGAGACTTTTCTTTAAGTTGCGACATGATACAGGTGTGTACCGATTTTCGTGTATGTACTTCAAACCATATTGTGGGGTTTGAGGCACAAAGTTTTCTAGGGGGCGCTGTTGAGCCATTAGGCCACGCCCATTAATGCAAACCATTAAATATCAAATTTTTCGCCAGACCTGGCTTGCGTGCAAAATTTGGTGACTTTTGGGGCATGTTTAGGGGGGCAACAAGGCCCTCATTTCGTCGGAAGAAGGAGAAGAAAAAAAAAAGGAAAAATATTCCTACAGATACAATAGGGCCTTCGCACTGTAAGTGCTCGGGCCCTAATAATACATTTTATTTATAGAGTGCTTTTAAAAGATCTCAAAGACGCTTAATGATATCATATTTATAGATAAATAATCAATTAAAGCTGTGTAATCAGTCATTTTATTATTAGATGAAGTTGATTCAACTGAAGTAAGTATTTCAACTTAGATACAGCATACTCTATAGCACATTACATAGTTAAAACTCATGTGTTGTATAATTTATCCAATTTCCTTCACTTCTGAAAGAAGTACAGTAGGCTTCTTCCTGAAACTCCCTGGCGGAAGGTTTGTGCTGGTCCAAACTAGACAAATTAATCCAGTTTTCAGATAAATACGGAGTTTGGAGAAATGTAAATATGCCTCTTTTTTTACTTTATACTCATCACCTTGCAAATGGATTAATAAAAGAAAAGGTGTTTTATTTATTTGCCTACCAGATTGCTTGTTTTAAGCTTATGTTATATTTTTAATTTTAGGCTTCTTCTTTTCACATTTGTCTACGTTTACTCTTTCCATTGTTCTACCCCCTTACTTTGTTCTTCTTTTGCCTTTACTGAAACTCTAGTCTGCTGCCATATGTCAAAACTAGTTACTCTCCTCTTTTCTCCTATCTTCACCTACTTTTCCATCACTCCCTCCTCTTAATCACGGTGCAAGGGAATTGATAACCGTCTATTACCATATGTTGCTTTGTGATTAATGTTCTCAGGTCTTTCTCGTTGTTTCTCATTCATAGCTCATGTCATGCCCCATAAACTAATACGTAAAAGAGATCTGCCACATGATTCCCACTCTAAAAAGAAGAGGGCAAAAGAAAGAGGCAGTCAGAAGGGTAAGATACAGACACCTATGCTTAAGTCTAGCAAAGAGTACAAAAAGAGAGGCTGTTCGAAAGTCAAAGATGGAAAAAGGGGGGAAAGAAAGAGTTGTCCGTGCTTTTGTCGCCTTTTAAAATATTTAATTCGGTTTTGTGTGACAGAGCAGGTGTCAGCATTATGCCAAATCGAGTTATTAAGGGCATAAATCTGGAGCAGGGGCTGATTTGTTGCACTCATCATGGCATATTTATTAGGTACTACGATTCTGTTATGAATCTGATAACAAGTGACATTCACTACATGGACAAACTATCAACATTATGAAGTAACAATTTATGTAATTAAATCTTTGTTCATTGTTTATTCATAAAGCATGTAGTAAGTGCGTCTTCTCACTCTTTTTTTTTTTTTTTAGTTTATTACTCCAATAATTTATTATCACACGAATCCATAATTTATAGAGATAGTGATGTCATTGTGTAGCACCTGTATGCACCACATAACCACTGAATATGAACTACTCAGCTGTAAACAGCACTAGAACAGTTAGCATGAACATTTTAAACATATGGCACCAGCACTACTCAAAAAGTCTGATATTTCACCCAGTAAAACAACAGATGTAAATCATTAATAACAAAGTCAGGAACTAACACCAAATAACTGATAAACTACCAGCTGGGTATTAATATATAGTGCAATAAGGAACCATAACCAAAAGGTGAAAAAACAACAATTAACAAGTGCAAGGAAAAAAATGGTAGTAAAGTATTAAAACATAAATCAAAGAAAGTTTCATTTGAAGCTGACATTCATAGAAATGTGGATGTATAAAATTATCAGCAATGAATATTGAAATTAAAGGAAAGCCACAAAAAAACCTTAGTTTTTTGTGCCATGTAGGGACTTCAATAAACCCTGGCAAGCTCAGATTAGTTTCCAGATGGCACACACTTAAACAAATGAGCACACACACAAACTGTTAACAGATAAACTCGCACACATCAGGAAACTCTCTGGGTCCCAACTGAATTTCAATGAAGAAAATTGGTTGTCGTGGCTGACGTACAGAAAAGCTAGACTTGATCTTCTAAAACTCTAACCACTCCGCTTTCTGTTCTGAAAATATTGCATATACTGTACGGGTTTTGTCCCCTGAAACTCAAAACAGAGATAAAGCAAGACCTATGCAAATTCCAGCTTCCTGTGTTGTTTTCAGTTGTGTTGTTTTCAGCTCATGATGGTGGTTTTATGATTATGTGGTCCTAATAATAAATGCTAATTGAATTATGGAACATGATAATTGATAAAGTCCTAAAACGAATGCTTTTTAAAAATGCTTATTCTTGCTTAATACACTATAGGCATACAGACCTTTTTTCAGTTTTCCTGAAGCCGAACAGATGAAACATTTAGGCAGCTTGACTGTGCAAACCATCATGGACTGATTTATGAAATAATTTATACCGTCTAAGTTTGTGACATAATTTGGAACACGTGAACAGATCTGCGTCTCATTACATTTTATATCATTAAGTTTTTAAAGATTTGTTCATTTTTAGTTTAATTTGATTTCTAGTTTTTCATGGTCAACCTGTGACAGCTGTAATGTAAATCAAATAGCTGTCCTTTGACAGAAAGAAAAGTATGCCATATTTTATTTCCTTGACTGAAGCAGAAGCCCCTTTTAATATAATGATATGGTGAAAAATTCCTTAGCTGTTCCACAAGAAATACTTAATATTCAGACTGCACTCAGTCGTGACATTGGAAATTAGAGTCCAAAAAAGTCATCTGATAGGTTGCACTGACTCTTGGATTCTTCTGTCAGAATATCTGATGACCCCGTTGCATGGTTATAAAGCATTCTCTCACAGGGACATGTTAACCAGGCAAAACATCCTGGGTTTCAGTTTGAATAAGTGAATCCATTTCCCAGTAGAGCTCTTTCCTCATGTGGGTTCCCTGAGGGTTAAAGTGGAATTCAATCACTGAAGACAATTGGTGTGTACAGTAATTAAGGAAATTATAATATTACCCTTTACTTATTAAAAAAAAAACTCAATTAAAAAAAGCAGCTAGTGACGATAGTCAACTGTGAGACATTGTAACACAGAGCAGAAGTAGTAGAGATTAAAAGTCCAGAAAAATGATGTGTACAGTACTCAAGTCTGTATTTAAATGGTGCCATCGAGCTGTTTCTTGTAATAGAAGTAGTTGACATCACTGGCTCATCTGTGTGTGGCAGTGAAGGGCCATGCATACATATTATGGAGCTGAGATAATTTGTCGACAATTAGTGAGAACAGGATACAGCGAGATGCTGATTAGCATGTTTGTACAAGTCTGCCATAGAAATAGAGACACAGGGGCTTTGAAACTAACACGAATTTGAAATTGCACATACTCTGTCATATTCTCTTTTTCCTAATTTATTTTTTTCCCCTTTTCAAACACCTCTTTAAGTCAGGATTAATATTCATGCAGGGATAAATAATGAATATGAATATATGGACAAAATGACGATAAGCAAAATAAGAGAAAACAGAACAAAGTCCCAAGTGTAAAAATGTGTGTGGGTTTATTGTTAAAATGTTAAGCTAATTTCTAGGCCGTTCCAAGTGTGTGTGTGTGTGTGTGTGTGTGTGTGTGTGTGTGTGTGTGTGTGTGTGTGTGTGTGTGTGTGTGTGTGTGTGTGTGTGTGTGTGTGTGTGTGTTTGTGTGTGTCTATGCATATATGTGTGTGTGTGTATGAGTGTTCCTTCTACTAGCGATAACTAGTAATTGGACTCCCTGAGTGTGTATAATCTGTCAAAAAATATATAACAATTTGGTACAGAAAGATTAGTTTCAATTATTTGAAAGACCACTTTAATGCTACATTTTCGGTGTTGGTGTGTAGACTACTCATCTTCTTATCTGGAGTCTCTAAATTCTTGTTTTATTCACACTACGTGACTCATAGGCATTTCGGTATTCACATGCTACACAATCTCATAAAGACTTGTTAACCTAGTATGTCCCCAAACCACATTTTGCCATAAAAACTAAACACATATGGGATATGACTCTTTATCCTCACTCTCTCATTTTGGCTGCCCAGTCAGCTCTGAGAATGGACTTTTGTGGTTGAAAAAGTTCTTCTCATATCCCCTGCGGGAGGCGTCACAGAAATGTTTTATTTGCATTGTCACAGATTTTTTGCCAGCATACATTCTTGCAGACAATAAACTTGACCTGAGGGATTATGTTTTGACACAAACCATGAACTTTCACAGAGATGCGCATCATCTTCATTAGATTCAGTGAATCTAGTTAGGCACTTGTGGATTCATGTTTTGTAAACGAAACATTTCAAAAAGCTATTTTATTTTTTATTTTTGAACCCCACACAGACTTATGAGAGTAAACTGTCCTTTGACTTGAAACACCCCCAATAATGGGTGTCATCAGTGCCTATAAATCAAAAAAATGCCAAATATCGCAAAAACGTTTATACACTTTCACAAGATGACTTTTCAGACATGTTGAATGCAGTTTATTGCAAAAGTGTAATGAAAATGCTTTTGGCACATTAACATCTCCAGCAGCAACAGATATGACGTAACTAGTCAAACTAAACTAATCAAAATCTAGTTTCAAGCTGTTTTTGACCTCATTAATACAATGTAGTTGTGCTATAACACTACTTCATCATTATGCATCAATGCATTACATAAGGGCTTTGCCTCTGAATAATCATTTGAATGATCCTCCACTGCCATCTCCTATTTTCACAACAGCAGTAGTGGCAGTTTAAATAAATAATAAAGACTAAAGTTGTTTTGGTCCAATTTCTTCAAAGTCAACGTATACTTTTTCTTTAATTTAAAGAGAAGTCTCACAGGACAAAATATGGAGAGCTAAGAAGATATGGCAAGAGAACTGGCAGAGTTCTGCTCATGAAAAGAAAAACACTGTTCATTGGAAAAATGGGCCCTCGCCGCAGTCCCTTTATTGTAATTTTTGAGTTTTGCTTTTGATTTGCAAAAAAGTGATTCTTCTGGAAGAGAAAAAATGTTTAGTGTTTGACTAAGTTGAGCTTGAGATAAAACATCAGTAGATATCGAACCAGGCGGTGAGATGTTGAGAGGGGTAAAATACATGTAACTTCTTTTCTTTCTTTTTTTTTTTATGTCTGACTAAACAATATAACATTTTAAGTTTTGGTTGCGTAAACTGTGTGATTTATTGAATATTTATTTTTCACATGCAGTTGCAGACTTCATGGAAATGCAAAAGTAGGAGAAAACCATTTTGCTTATTCATTCAAATATCATCATGCTCATGTTGCCATTTTGCACTAAATATATTAAGAAAAAAGCACCATACATTATACATATGATTTATCCCCAAAAGTTGCTACAAAATGTATATTTTTCTCCTTCCTACAGTCAACTAATCACAAATGTGCAGTTTAAGCAGAGAATTTGTTACACTAATGTGAACCCAAACAAGAAAAACAATCCCATCTACCACCTCATACATCCCGTCACCTTTCTGGCTTCTCTTTGGATGGCAGGCAGTGTTTGAAGCCTAATCGGGTTCTCTGCTGTTTCATGTCTGCCTGATGAAGGCTTTTTATGTTAGACCAAAAGGTAGCGTCTGAATAATTACTAAGGCACCAAGCTGCGAACGCAAATTACAGCACATACAGTAGCAACAGATGTGTGACACACACAAACACAGTGACACTAAAAGATGTGTACAAATATGACACACGTGCAAACAAACAGTCCAGGTGTAATCATGCAGAGCTATGCAAACCTATTTTTGTCTCAGTCTCTCATATGTGCATGCACACCGGTGGTTTACTTACACTATATTGCCAAAAGTTTTTGCTCACCTGCTTTGACTTGCATATGAATTTAAGCGACATCCAGGGTTCAATATGACCTCGACCTGACAGCTTCAACTCTTCTGGGAAGGCTGTCCACAAGGGTTAGGAGTGTCTTCCAGAAGCGCATTTGTGAGGTCACATGTTACAGGCCTCAGGTTGGGTCATGTGGTCACAGAACATAAATTGCCCTGTTTTCACAGGAAAATAAGAGACAGAAGTCATTCGGTGCATTCTCCATGGCAGGCTGGTAGCTCTCTGTTTTTTTTATTAAACAAAATCTTACTATTTTCCTTTACATACTCAGGTTTCACTAAATTGTCTCATTCACTAAACATACTCCATAAACTGTCCGAACTCAATGAACTTCATCATATGCCTACTCCCAATAGGGAATGAAAACTCAAAACACATTTAAAGTTACATTTCTACCATTTTTACCCAACAGAATAATGTTTTACTTATGTTTTTTAACATCTTTAATTGGAATATACTAGACTACTGCCTGTTCAAACACATCGTGTTGTAGCCTACTACTCAACAATATTAGCACCGTAGTATTCAACTCATTAATCTTAACCATACCTGTCAAGTTTTGGATTTACAAATAAGGGAAATTTTCTGCCGCTGTCCGACCACTCCAACCAAGGTCCAGTATTACATTTTAAGACAGGTTTACAACATATCTAAAATATCTACCTGTCAACCACTTACAAACTACAATTATGTGCTCAGACTCTGATAGGCCGATCTTTGTTGACACTGAAATGCTGTGTACTTCCTATGTATGTAATTCCTATAATAGAGCCTAAATGAAAACGCCAAAAGTGAATTAAAGCACATTTATTTATCTTAAAGGTATTGTGACATGAAAAACACATTTTTCTTGATTTTTTGTGTTTTGTTGGGTGTCTTGACATCAATTACACCCAAAAAACAACGAACTTTTAACATTCAGTGTATTGTGTGCTTTCTGGGATTTTCCGCATAACTGTGCAAAAACGGCGCACCTGGTTTGGTGGCGGGCCGTGACGTCAGGGCCCGCTAAATCACCGCCCCCTCCACCCAGCTCCCTGCCTCCTCTCCAGCGCACCATAAAGGCTGATTTATGGTTCCGCGTTACACCGACGCAGAGCCTACGGCGTAGGGTTACGCGGCGACGCGTACCGTACGCTGAACCCTACGGCGTAGGATCTGCGTCGATTTAACGCGGAACCATAAATCAGGCTTAACACGGAGCTGTTAGAGCCTCTTCTGTTCTAATCACCGGAGGAGAACTGCTAAGAAGACCCGCGGCCACTGACTGGACTTAAGATAAGGAGACACTGCTGCTTGCATGCCTTTATTTTTATGATTGTTTGCTGTGGACTGTCTGCTTCGCCCTGCTCCTTTTCCGTGCATGCTTCGCCTGTGGCCCCCGGCTTAACTCTCCGACGCCGCTGTGAGCGTATTGCTCGCGGGGAGCTGCGGTCCCGGTCCTCTGGTCCCAGTTGGACTTCATCCTCGGGCTGTAGTCGCCCTGTCTGGGCTGTGTGTCGGTGTTTGTGGTCGGTGTGCGCGCGTGTGTGTGTGAAGACGGCAGAAGTGTGTAGCGGTTGGTTGGAGGAGGTTTGGAGGAGGAGCGGAGCAATGATTGACAGGAAAGGGGAAAAAGGATCCGTTTTTCACGGCGCATAAAAACACTGTAATAAAAAGCCAGGAATGGAGTACTAGAGTGAAGTTTTTCTTGTTACACTCTTTTAGACACATTTGAGGGATGTTGGCCAAGACTTTTAATAGTGTTAAAAGCATGTTAAAAATGATGTCACAATACCTTTAAATATTTTCAGTTTATATACACATTGATTGTCTTCAAGTGAAACATTTACATTTTCTTATTTGTCATTTTCACTCATGTGGCTCTGTGCTGCTGAAGGACATCGGTCCTTCCCCTGAGAGAGACACTGAAATCACAGTGACATCTTACAGAACATGTAACTGTAACATCATGCTCCTCTTTGGGAAAGTAAATTTAATATCCCATTTTTAGAGATATTTACACGAAGTCTTCTCTTTTTGGGCAGAAATGCCTTCTCTCTAGTTACATCCATTCATCTCTGATTTGTTGAAATCACTACACTGGCTTCCAGTGAGTCAAAGGATAGAGTTTAAAATCTTACTGCTGGTCTACAAAGCACTGAATGGTCTTGGACCAAAATACATGCTTGATCTGTTAGTTCCCTATGAAGCTCCCAGACCCCTGAGGTTCATCTGGATCTGGTTTGTTGTTTGTCTCAAGAACAACAACCAAGCAAGGTGAGGCAGCGTTCAGTTATTCTGCTCCTCACCGGTGGAACAAACTTCCTGTAGACCTGACGTCTGCTCCAACTGTCAGCTCCTTTAAATCAGGCCTAAAAACATTACTGTTTACTCAAGCGTACTCTTAAATTAAATACTTACCTGCTGTACTCTATTGCCCTTCATTTTTAACAACTTGTGCTTTTTATTATTTTACCTCTTTTCTTATCATTTTATTTCATTTATTTGTTATTTAAGCGTACTCTTGAAATAAATACTTTCTGAAAACCGCGAATGAGATGTGTACCTGCTGTACTCTACTGCCCTTAGTTTTCAGCAACTTGTGCTTTTTATTATTTTAGCTATTTTATTTCATTTTATTTGTTATTTACTGTCTAATTATGTCTTGCCGCTTTTAATGTTGATGTAAAGAACTTTGAATTACCTTGTGTTGAATTGTGTTGAATTGCCTTGCCTTGTTGTTCCGAGTTTGTTCCCGTCGTCGCCACTAACCTCGCGAGAACTGCCACCCAGGATATAGCAGGGGACAGTTCTCGCGAGATTAGACAATTCATTTTAGAGAGGCACAATTATGCTTTTTAAAAATTATTGCTCTTAACATGAACAGTCACATAAGCACATTAATTCACCTTCCTATTACTTATGTTACACTTCACTCCTAATTCGGTTCTCATTGTAATTCAAATATTCAGTCACTCACAAAATAAAATAAAAATAAATGCACAGAAGCTGCTACAAAACCGAGCGAAAACTTCGGCAGACCGCCGTTTTGTGTTATTTTCTACATTGAAAACTTAATTGATTGAATCAACAGGTTTTTAACAGTTCTTATACATGAGTTGTGGTTGTTTAACACACTTTACTAACCTGTTATTATCACAGGAAAAGAGGAGACAGACGTCAATCCGCGCGTCCTGCCCGTTTTATAATAGATCCATGGTCCTGCCTGGCAGGCTGGTAGCTGTCTGAGGAACGGCAGCGTGACGCGGGGAACCCGCTCACGCGAGAGGAGACTCCCTCTAGTGGTGGAATTAGAGTACTACACTCTTTAAAAAAAAAAACATTAAACTGGCTTGCCTTTTCATACCTGTCAAGTCTCCCATTTTGGCCGGGAAACTACCGTATTTCACCCCTCTTCTGTATGGAGGATTTTTTGTGCCAAAATTAAATAAATAAATACTTCATTAATTAATTAAAATGGGAAATAAATATATCATTAATTAATTAAATGTGTCATTAATTAATTAAAATTAGAATGAAATATGTCATTAATTAATTAAAATACAATTCATTTTAAGTAAAAATATATATTTATTATTTCAGCATTTAATTAATTAATGACACATTTAATTAATGATTTCGTGTTGCGTGTGAATCATGAAATGTAAAACTGCATTTAATTAATTAATGACACATTTAATTAATGATTTCGTGTTGCTGAATCATTAAATGTAAATGTAAAACTGTCAGTTTCACTCGTCAAACTCAGTGGGCGGATTCCAAACACCTCAGGCAAATCGAATCCACATAATGGATTGTTGCAGGGCTTGTGGACACATTCCGATAAACTAGGTGGCATTATTCACCTCTACGTTGGTTTGGATACTCTACTCCAAAATTTTTACTCTACTCCCAAATTTTTACATTTCATGATTCAGCAACACGAAATCATTTATTAAATGTGTCATTAATTAATTAAATGCTGAAATAATAAATATATATTTTTACTCAAAATGAATTGTATTTTAATTAATTAATGACATATTTCATTCTAATTTTAATTAATTAATGACACATTTAATTAATTAATGATATATTTCATTCCCAATTTAATTAATTAATGATGTATTTATTTATTTAATTTTGGCACAAAAAATCCTCCATACTTCTCTCCCGTATTAGTATTTCCCCGTAAATTCCCCGTTTTATAATATAATAATTTTTAAACTGCAAATTGAATTGTCACTAACCTCGCAAGAACTGCTGCTTGCTGTAGCATGGGTGGCAGTTCTCACGTGGCGACAACGGGAGCAAACTCGGAACAACAAATCAGAGATGGATGGATTTAACAAGAGAGAGTGCATTTCTGCCCAAAAAGAGAAGACTTCGTGTAAATATCTCTAAAAATGGGAAACCGAATTTACTTTCCTCAAGAGGAGCAGGATGGGGTTGATTTTAGTGTCTCTCACGGGGCGTGTAGGCCAGAGAGCCACATGAGTGAAAATGTCAAATAAAAAGAAAATGTAAATTTTTCACTTGAAGACAATCAATGTACAGATAAACTGAACATATTTAAAATAAATAAATGTGCTTTAATTCCCTTTTGTGTTTTCATTTCAGAATCATGTTTATTTGGCCAAGTCAGGACAAACAAGACAGGGAATTTGACTCGGTTATTTACGCTCACTGTACAGTAAATAGGCAAAGAGGCTCTATTGGGCTCCATTATAGGATTTAAATACATACAGTAGGAAGTACACAGCATTTCAGTATCAAGCCCACACCATAATCCCCCCTCCACCAAACTTTATACTTGGCACAATGCAGTCAGACAAGTACCATTCCCCTGGCAACCGCCAAACCCAGACTTGTCGATCATATTGCCAGATGGAGAAGCGCTATTCCTCCCTCCAGAGAGCGTCTCCACTGCTCTGGAGTCCAGTGGCAGCTGGCTTTACACCACCGCATCCAACGCTTTGCCTAGCACTTGGTGATGTATGGCTTGGGTGCAGTTTCTCGGTCATGGAAACCCATCCCACGAAGCTCTCTGCGCACTGATGTTGAGCTAATCTGAAGGCCACATGAGGTTTGGAGTTCTGTAGTGATTGACTCTGCAGAAAGTTGGAGACCTCTTCGCACTATGCGCCTCAGCATCTGCTGACACCCTGACCCTTCCATCAGTTTACATGGCCTACCACTTCATGGCTGAGTTGTTGTAGTTCCCAAACACTGCCATGTTCTTATAATAAAGCTGACTGTGGAATATTTAGGAACGATGAAATTTCATGTCTGGATTTGTTGCACAGATGCCCATCACAGTTCCTTGCTGGCATTCGCTGAGCTGCTGAGAGCAACCCATTCTTTCACAAATAGTTGTAAAACAATCTTTATGCCTAGATGCTTGATTTTATACATCTGTGGCCATAGAAATGATTGGGACACCTGATTCTGATTATTTGGATGGATGAGCGTATACTTTTGGCAATATATTGCCTGACATATAGTTGTCTCACTTTACTGTAGGCCACAGCTCTATTGGTTTTGATACTCCAGATTCCCACATTCTTTGGTAAACCAGGTGGAACCTTATTATCACAAAACATTTGTAATGGCTTTGCTACTTCTGTTTCTGAATGCCAAATGCACTTTTTGACAAATCCAATTTCTACTTATGAAGTGCCTTGTAGTGCAAGCAGGTGTTGCACCTTTCCTTGTTCAACAAGGAAAGGTGCAACATCTGCTTGCACTACAAGGCACAAGGCACCATACACAACAAGGCTTGTTGTGTATGGTGCCACTGAAACTGTCATCTGAAAATACATCTACAGAAATTTGTGTTAAGAACCAAATAAGGCTATGCTCCTCTGTCCAAACCCTCAGGATCCATTGCCTCGTCTTTTAGATGTTTCTCCACTCCAGCACACCATATTCAAGTAAATGGGTTACTATTAGATTGTCATCAAGGCTTGTACAAAACTGTCAATGACCCATCCATATGGCTCAGGTGTGCTGGAGCAGGGATACATCTAAAACATGCATGGCATTGGGTTCCAATGACCTGGAGTGAAGAACAATGATCTATAGTTGGGTTAGCCACACACCTGTGGACCGGTGTCCATCATTTTTTAGATGTCTCCTCCACACCTGATTCAAATTAAGTCTTTGAACGACACAGCTGTCTGTATTAGGGTGTGTTGATGCAAGGAAACAGCTATAACATGCAGGAGACTGGCGCTTTTGGACCGGACTTGAGGATTAGCCATTTTTAAAAATGCATGTTTGGCTTCATTCTCCTGTCCTGTGTACAGAGCTAAAATGCAGAAGAACATTGTTTTCCTCTAATGTCAACTGAAGTACAATAAGTTTAAAGGTTATTTTGAAATTCTTCAGCCACTGGTTTCATGAAATGACTGCCTAGCCCAGTATTTTGTATTCTGCATGGTATTGCATTTGAACATGCTTCCAGCTTATCTTAAAAAGAAAAGAATTCAGAGTTCAGTCACAACCCAGAAATGGAACAGCTGGCAAATTTAAATAGTTCTTTGGCAGAGACAATCTTTGAGGAAGTATCATTACTACAAAATAAAATGCATAAAGGAGTGGATCTGGTTCTTGTATCTCATGCACAACTATATTACTGTGTCTATGTGTTTCTGTGTGTTCGCTGCCATTTCTTGGCAAAACCTTTAATTAGGATGACGGACAGACGACGACATTCCTCGTCATTTACCTGAGAGCCCATTCATCTACTGTCTTTGTCTCTGTCGTCTGCACGTAGACATGCTTTAATTATTTTTTCTTCTCAATCTGCAAGCATCAATTAATTTTTTTCTCTTTTTCCATCCAAGTTGTTCTCTGCCCTTTGTCTTACGTTTGTAGATTTTTGTGCTTGACTCTCTCCCGCCTTCGGGTCATTGTGTTGTTGCCACTGTAGTTATGGTGATGACTTGACAGACAGAGCTTTAGGGTGACGCCTGTTTGCTTTGTGTTTTATGGCGTCAGTATTGTGAAGAAGACATTAAGCATCTGTCACCATCATTAGCTGTCCAGCACACTCGTGGTGTTATGAGATGGTGATGAATGACTTGAAGGAAATCCAAATGTTTGCATTCTGTCCTCCTCTGCTCACAGACCTTGATTGCATTTTCCAATTACACTTTTGTATATTTTCATCGTTGTGTCGCAATTACTGGATAAGAGCCAGCTTTCAAACTTCAGTTTGAAAAATGAATGAACCCAATGGATATTTTGGTGATAACTTTTTTTTAATGCTGAGTCGGGAAACTTCCTTTACAAAATTGTTTCAGAACATTATACCTGTCACATTCTTTATTTTATCTATTTATCTTTTTACACCAGTCTTTATCAATTCAGCAGTACATGCATTATCATGGATGTATTTTCAGATATTCACACGAAAATACTGCAATCATTTCTTTTTTCTAATTTCCTTTTCACTCCTTATCTTTTCCATTCCCAAATTGTTAAGGTAAAAAGTGAAAAAAAGAAGCTACATATACAGTATGATAAATAAATAAAAACCTTTGTCTCTGCGCGTGTGAGCTGAATGCCACCCCCCACGCAGAGGCTCTCCTGGGACATCATGGTCACACAGACCTGTTCAACAACACAAATAAAAATCAATAAATAATCTTAAGTTTTCACTGTAAACGCTGTTTGATTTTTAAGTTGTGTTTTTTCAATGAATATAGAACATTACCAGGACCTCAGCAGCCAAGACAGGCCCTGTCTCTTGGAGAGATTAGATAGTCTCTCTGAAAACAAGAAGAAAATTGAGGAAGAAAAGGAAGGTGGAGTGAAGAAGGGAAGAGAGGAGGAAAGAGGATGTTCTGTGTAAGTAGCGAAATAACACTGGGTCAGATTAAATGAATGCAGTCTGAAGCGGAAAACATGTTGGTGGGTGGAAAAATATGTTTTTAAGAATGGTTGCGTGAAGACTATTGTTGATGCCAACAGCTTAGCATCAATGTGATAAGTCACCGGAGAAAGAGAGGAATGGTGGAAAAAAAAATACTTTTTTTTTATCGATATCCAAAACAATTATACTGCTAAATTAACAAAAAAGTGGTTACAAAGAATTGTTATCACTTTATATAATTTTTATAATTTACATTTATAGATGTGACTTGCACATTAATGAGAAAGTTTAATGATATACAGTACATGCTACTCATGTGGCTAATTTGTCTTTAAATGACACACATATACACATATAAAATTACACCCTCAAGAATGTGTGTTTGGTTTTGTGTATATATATAGATATGTTTGTGCGTTCATCCGAGTGTGTTCATGTGTGAGTGTGTTTGGAAAGAGCCACTTTGCCAAGAGCACTAATTAGAGGTCAGTTCAGTTTGGGTAGATTCTGTTCTCGCCCCCTGATTCTACTGTCAGGTCAACACTCTTACCCTGTGAGTACGTGTGTGTTTGTGTGTGTGCGCGTGTGTGTACTTTGTGGGTGCCTCTAGCCCATATGTGGCAGAAAGAGAGCCGAGGGCTTGTGAGACTCTGGGCCAGACCAGGCAGCTAGTCAAACCAGTGAGGAGGGCTCTGTCGTTGGATGAGGCCACTGGCTGGCCTGCGTTTCTAGCCTGGATCTATGAAACCTTGTCTGCAGGCCCTACAGGTTGTGGGTCCATATAGTCCGCAAGGCTACTGTCACTTCACATATAAGTAGACATTCTTCTTTTCGTTTTTTTTTCTTTGTTTTCATATTGTGTTCTATCTAGCTCACTTACTGCCTGTGTTTCTACCTATTGATCTTCATATGTCATTCTCATCAGAGTAACATTTTCATTTTCTGTAACACAGAGATTTTAGTGAAATAAAGAGGGGAAAACACATACATTACACTAACAACTACAAAAACCTTTGGGGTATTATGGATAAGCTAAACTCATCCTCCTGTTGTCTCGATATTTTACTATAATATAGCTTTCTTCAAGAAAGTTTTAACCGTCATGGCATCTGATCCGATTCAGACCGAATTAGTAAAATCATCCCTTTTGTCAGGTGTTTTCCCCCAGATCTTGAAGACAGCAGTCATCAAACCACCAGGGCTCTCAATATTCCTCTCCACCCATAACCCCCCCGCGCCACATAAAAAAAAAAGAAATCTCACTCCAAGCAAACTTCAAAACTTGAGGGCCCTGACACCAATGTTGAAAAACAACATCTTCTTAATTCTGACCAACCGCTTTGACCACTTCCAGTCCAGTTTTCATGATCGCCACAGCCCTTCTCAAGGTGTTCAATGATGTTAAAACTGCAGAACCACAGTGCTGGTATTACTGGAACAAGAATCCATTAGCTTCAAGTTATTTGTTCACTAATCAAATTGACAGCATCAAAACACAGAGGCTCTGCGTTACCCGGTGTGCGCCTACACAAATTTCTGACTATCCCAGAAGACAGCAAGGGCTGTGATTGGTCTGCTCTGCTGCATCTTTTTTGGCACTACCCCAGTGGAAATTACGCCTATGGGTGGCAGGGTTGAGATGGGCACTATTTTGCTCCATTAAAACAACCAGTGAAATTAGTGGGTGTAATGACAATGAACCATTTAGATAGTTGCATAAGCGACCAATACATTGCTTAATTCCATGAACTAACTTGCAGGCATTGTCACATGTATGGTGTCTGGGTAAATTCGAGTACTGCGGGATGCCATTGTGCCCGAGCAGTAACCGCTGAACTCTGCATGGACTAGGGATTACGATTGTCATTAACAGAGGAATACCATCATCTTTTGTTCCTGGGGTCATTTAGGCCTTTTTAACAGTGATAGACTGTGATCCATTCCTTATTATGAGAAAAACTGTGCACGTTTCTAGATGCAAATGTTCATTGTGTCTGTGCACCTGTGTGAAGGATGTGGTTGTGAGGAAACGTAATGACACACTTCAGTAGTTCAGAGAAGAGCAGAAACAGCCTCATTGATAACTGGATAATTATGTACTCTATCATCATGTTATTGTGTGTTTTATTTCTTTTAAGAGCCACACTGCATCTTGTTTTTTTCTGTATTGTCATAAAGCCATCTATTTATTCAACATTCAACAACATGCGTGTGAATTAAAAGGTATACTTTATTTACATGACCTTTGTCTATTGTTCTGCTATGGACAGAGATGGATGCAATTTTGATGCTTATGTCCATGCTCATCTTGTGTGCCACATCCTTTTACACAGCACCTACCGAACCTTCTATGATTGTGTATGACAGCAGTGAAGTGGGACGTTAAATTGCAGCATTGTGTTAGCGCATTTCGCAGCAGACACACCTGCTCTGTTTCTCGCTCGCGGAAAATGTAACTCTTGAACACAAATGCACACACACCTACACACACAAAGGCAGGGTGTGGGGTTTGGGGTGTATTATAGTGAAAAGACCCGAGATCAATTTCATTTCAAATGACTGTTGTCACCATCCGTTTTTCATCTCGGCATTACCTCCATCATCCCACTTTCATACGGCGCTCACACATTAGGGTGTATGAAACATATGTACACACAAATAAATATTATTATTTGTATTGACAATGAAAACACAAATGCAAAGTAGATGCGCTCAGACACAGATATACACGTACACACCAGGCCTCCGTCATGTCACACGTCTAAGCCCTCAGCATGTCCCACACTCCCGTTGAGAATGTTTTGGATTTCTGCTGTTATGTGCTTTTCCCAGTGATGTGAGTTTGTGTGTCTTTGTGTCCTTATTTGTTCCCTGGTGAGGCGGTGAATAGAACCTGAAGGGGGCCATCGGATTGGGCTGTCACTAATCCCTTAATAACACGGCTAACCGTGATTGGCGATGACCATACAGAAGGAAATGGAGTCTGCAGGTGGTAGAAGAAGAATCATCGAATGGTTGGAGAGCTGTAGCAGTGGGCAGGTAGAAACTGAGACGTAAAAGACAAGAAAGGCTACTTTAAAAGACAAGGACTTGAAGATTATCTTAACCATATTTTGCAATAAATGGCAGTCTAACATGATTACAATACAGTAAAGTTGTAAATAAAGTAATTTGAAAAAGTAGTTGAACCACAGCTGTATCTGAGAATTTGTTTACATTACTACATGCAGGTGTTGGCTGTAATCTTCCATATGGATAAAAAACATGGGAGATGCATGGTTCTGCTCTTTTAGACACTCTTGCCTGAAGATCTTCAAGGTAGTTAAGGCAAATATCGGCCTTCTGTGCACTAAAACCCCCTCTGAAAGCAATGCTCTTGACATTACTTACTCAAGTGGTCATGAGACTCACACATAGTGGATTTTCTTTGCTGAACATTTCCCCCTTTTCCTGGTATCAGTGCCTGCTTGTGAGAGCCACTTTTCCATCAGAGGCCTAAATTCTGATCACATCTTTTTCCACCTCCAGGGCAAGAAAAAAAGGCGTTAAAAGGAGAAACCGCTTGTGTATGTCATATCCTTTATCTACTGTGCTGAATCTGTCTAGTTGCACTGTTAAAACGTTCCTGGTCAACTTCTCCACACATCAGTGCACCACACACCCTCACTCTCTCCTCCATACTTACATACACAAAGCTTAGCCTGTTAAAAGGACCATGGGGCTCTTATAACAATATGAAGAACACTGACAGCATCCCCTCCTCTGCTATGATTTTTTTTATTTACCATGAGCATAGTGAAGGTGACACCTTACGTCACGTTATACACACAACATCTAGTCACACTTGGTTTCAGAATGCCGGTTTTGTGTATGCAAGGACTCACATTTGCAGGATTTTCCTCTTGCTTGGGCCAGTATGTAAATGCAAGTGGAGTAAAATTGGTGGCCCACTTTCACATAAATGTTACAGAATGCCAGTATGTACGTGGCTGTTTCAAATGCCTGTGGTACACTGTGCACAATGATCTTTGACTCAAAAGTTTCAATATTGTCTCAACTGTTAAGTCTTTACTGGTTAAATGAGAAAAAATAGAAAGTTAGAAATTAGAAAATACAAAATACAGTGATCTACAACTAAAAAGAAGATGGGTAAAAGTACATTTTACTAGAAGGCCTCTTTGCAAAATAGTCCCCTCAAAGATGAACAGGTGATTTTTAAGCTCTGAGTAAAATGTATATCACTTTCTTTCCCTCAAAGTGATGTACTTTCATGAGGTCAGTACGTTTGTTTTTGTATTTAATTGTCAAATTTTGATTGTTTTTCTACTTTTTTCTTAGTTTCGGTTTAATGTATGTAATTACCTGATTTATCGATGACATCAGAATCATGTATTCTCCGCAGAGAGACTCACTGATAACATTATTGAAATTCTACATCAACCACCCCAGCTGCACCAGAGGCATTAGCATGATCCACCAGGAAGTGCCCTTTCTATCCATTGAGGCTCCGTGCATGGGTCACATCACAGATAGAGTTGTGGCTCCATCCATCATGTGGGTTATAGTTAGCCGTCTATGCTAATGTCTGACCCAATGAAAAGTTTACTGAGAGACGGACAAGGACATCGGGGTGGACTCTTTCTGTCGCGTGGCGTAAACACATACACACTCTGTCTCTTTCTTTTTCACATACACACACTCCTCTCTTCCGTACTGTGTGGCTGTCATATTTCACAGTACCCGGTAGCATGGGGTGAGTTATGGCCATGTCACAGTATGGAGGGAGGATGTGCTATGTGCGGTGTGTGTTTATATGGCTGCACGTTTATGTGGGCATGTGCTTATACTGTGTGTGGCGCTCAGGTCCTCCTCTCTCACATGTTTATTTATAAAATGAAATTTAAAAAAAGAAAACCTTCACTCCAAATCAGTGGTGTCCGGAATGCTCATGCATGTTTAAATGACAAAGTGATTTATAGAAACATTGCAAAAATAAAGTCCTGCACACCAGGGGGGATTTGAATACTCTCGTCCAACAGCATGGCACCTGAGTGGGCGACATGCAATAAATATACGTGTACACAGATACCATGAACATATTTATGCAGGCAAACTCATAGATGCACACTCAGAGTGGCAAGGCGCGTTTAGGGACAGAGAGGACGGCACTCAAGTATAACAGCTCCACAGATTTACGAGCTGTAAGCTGAAAGATGGACAGATGGATGCATAGAGAGACGGATCAATGGAAGGGCAAAATACAAAAAAAATTAAGATTGAGGGGGAAAGATGGAAGGACCAGATGACTATGGGATGACAGCAGCATGGGCAGATAAATGTAGGAAGAAGACTACAGGCCAGCAAAGTGAACAACAATCTGATAAAACCTATTTAGTCTCTGAAAAGAAGTAGGCACAGGGAACAATGGGAAAGAAAGATTTAAGGAAACAAGGACAAATGCATTGGAAGAATAGCAGAAAATAAACGCTTGGATGGATGGAAACTTGGGTGGAATAATGGCAGGTGAGGGTAGCAATTCAAAGAGTAGAAAGAAAGGGAAAGGAGAAGAAGAAAGGAGAAAAAAATTAACAGAAGAGTCGTGAACTCTTTTTTTTTTTTAGACAGTAGTATGGCTATAACAAATCCTGAAGTGGCCTTTGCTTCTTTGTGAACCGTGATTCCTGGAGGAATTGTCAAAGCATGAAATAAGTCTTGCACTGGGAATTGTCTCATTTGAACTGTGCGTGCACTTATTAATGGTGTTATCGTTCTGTACTGGTAATTATCCTCTCTCAGGGAGCTGGCAATGGCAGAAAGAGACAGAAAGAGTGGAATAGAAAGACACTTTGATCTTTTGTGAACTTGATGGACTGAGCTGAAAGAAATAAAATGTCTGTGAATGACTACATTGTGTACTGTATTGTATACTGTAGGCAGGTTGGTCTTGGGGACTTGAGGTTAGTCCGATGATAGTACTGTTCTCTCATTTTTATTTCACCATGAAATTCAATGTTTAATAGTAAAAGGAATGTACATGGTGGAATATTGTGACAAGTTTGAGTCAAAATCGCCCCTTTGGTTATGTTTCTTCCCAATTAAGACGTTTTATTTTTCTGCCTTTTTATAAGATTTTTTGTTTTGTTTGATTTTTTTTTTGTTTGATAAGCAAAATAATAACAAAACAGTTTTACTATATTTGTAGAACATTTCCACCTGCCAGTTTAATTCTGCCTTCTCAAAAAAATACAATTTTAAAAATTGTTTTTCTTTTAACAGCAGTTTAAATATGTGTCTTAGAAAAGTATTATTTATGCATGTTCACTGTTCCATCCCACTGATGAGGTTATAAATGAATGAATAACAATGTCAGATTTGTGTGTACTGATGAAAAAAAAAAGTCTTCCAACATGAATTAAAACAGACTTCTCTGTCATATTTCTAGCATCTTATATTAATGACTGCTCATTTCAAGCCTTTCTAATGCTTCACTTTGCATCCTCCTTATCTTTCAAGCTGTTTTCATGCATGAATTATAGATAATGTCTGGATAAATTTAAAGGCCTGAACATGGCCTGCTGCTGCCATGTACAGAAACAATACAAAACTGAACAGGAGGTTCAAACTTTCTCACTGATGGAAAGAGTCTAAAGTTGCAACATTCTCCACGATAAAGGCTGCAGGACATGATGCATAAAGTAAGCTCCTGAAATAAAGGTTCTTTGCTCAAACCATATCCAGCACGATAGACTTTGCCACAAAGAGTAAAGCAACGTAAAACTAAATAAACTCTCAAAACCTTAAATGGCATCAGGATACACACTTGTCATAGCTTCTCCGGATGATCTATGTGAATATATAAGGTTTATGAATATTTATTTGACACATTCACAGATGTTTATGTGAAACTTCCGTAAAACTAATCTATTGAATTGTGTCATATAGGGGGCCCGGGCAACGCCATTTTAGAAGAGGCTGGTTCCTCCCAACCATGAAAAACCATAACAGGCAAATGAACATCTGGCAAGACAATCTGGCAATCAATTAGAATACGCTCACCTAACCACAAGCTAGATTTTTTTAGTGTAGCTACCTCATGCTTACTGCTTTGCATTTATTCTGATCAAATCTAGTTGGATGTGACCTCATTTCAGATGTCGCTAATGAAAAATGAATAGGTCTAGGTATTGAACACCACTTAGTTAACATTTACCTAGTTATGTTAAAGTATTAAAAATGTAGTTGCTACTGTAGGTTTAGGGAAACATGGCACTGTGTAAAAATCTCCCTTGATATCTAAACTACTCCTGCCCTCTCCACACAGGACACAAAATTGTGCTGCAGATGCAAAATAAAGCTCTCAGTGAAATATCATCTTTAAAAGTTGTGGTGGATGTCTGTTTTTGTGCTTCTTTTGCTCTCAGATCAAGTTGCATTTTGTGACGTTGTACAATATTAAAAGGTAGGGTAAATTCTACAAACTTTCTAATCCAGCTGACTTAAACATTTGCTTACCAATAACCATTTTTAATCTCCATTTGTGTAGTCTTGTCAGTCTCATCTGCTCTTTTCTATACTTCTGTTGGTTTATAGCATCGATTTTTACTCAGCCTCTTCCCCGTTTCATTCTTCTCCTTGCTTCACTCTGTCATTTTGAGCCATATTGCCGTGTGTCATGTGATGTAAATGGGCTGTGTTAAATGTTGCTCTGTCCCTGGTGAGTTTTAATAGTATGGAGAGAAAGGCTGATAATCTTTAAACGGGGCATCTGCTGGCATCTGCTTTATCTTTATTGTTCCCTGGACACCAAGCAGAAAAATGTACAAAATATGCAGGCATGGGGACACAGAGAGGTACAGACACTCAGCATATATATGAGACAGAGACAGAATTGGAAACACTCTCGCAAACACATGAGGTCATCATTCACAAAGCACCAGCATGAAGCCCTTCAACAAACTTGTCATAATCAAATCTTTGATGTAATATTTCCTTAAACAAGACATATGCGTCCTTTTTTTAGCTCTGTTTTTTTTTTTAGCATTGTTGAAAGCTGTTGGTTGTAAACAGTACTCGAAAAAAATCAGGGGGGATGGTGGATTTTATCATATGCGGGACAGATAATTTGTGCTGATTAAGAATAATATAATATATTACAAATAATAGCACTGACCAAAACACAGGCAGAAATACTGCAGGAATAACATAGCAGCAGTTAAATGCAGCCTTCCGTAAGCTTTAAATATCCAATGGGCTTACATCAAATACATCAAAACACAAGAATAAAAAACAGTTTTCTGAACTTATCAATATGACTCTGTCCTTCACAGGATAAGTAAAATGGATCACTGCAAAAACTCAAAATAAGAATATTTGTCCTATTTCTAGTTAAAATGTCTCATTTTAGTAAATAAATCTTATTACACTTAAAACAAGACTCATCACTGGAAAAAACAACAATTTTCACCTGTTTCAAGTAGATTTTCACTTGAAATAAGTAGAAAAATCTGAGATTTTTTTGCTTGTAATGAGAAGATACATCTTGTCCCACTGGCAGATTTTTCTACTTATTTCAAGTGCAAATTTACTTGAAACAGGTGAAAATTGTCAAATAAGTTATTTTTCTGTTGATGACTCTAAATGTTGAAATAGCAGTAATATCACATTCATTGATGAAATGACATAAGGGATGGAAAGGGGGGATGGCAGTTTTACAGGGGGGGTGATTTTTACCGTTTTTATTTCAGGGGGGATGCCATCCCCCCTCATCCCCCCTCAACTCAAGTACTGGTTGTAAAGCTGGTGGTAGGATCTGAAAACCCCTCCACGTCCATCCTTTGTGGGATGTCTACTGCAAATGCAGATAAAGATGGCAAAGCTGGACAGTTGCACTCCTGAAAATCTCTGTGGCTCGCTGAATTTTCAAACCAATGTGACCCCAAACAAAATAATATGGTCCAGTTATCCCAAGTCTTTTTGAGTTGGTAGTTACTTTAGATGTCCAAATTGAGTATGTCCGCTCATTTAAAATCCCTTTATATATTCTCTATACAGTAGAGGGTCTGTCTTTACACCTGGTCTGACAAGGAACACACAGACACACAAAGGTTTGATGAAGTCAAGTAAGTGAAGTCAAGTTTTGCCACATAAACTACATTTTCTTTTGTCTTAAAAGCATTTGGTGCATTCGGAAAATGTAAAGGTCAACCAGCAGATTATATCCACATGTTCTGGTCCTGCCCCAAACTTAACACATTCTGCACCAACATTTTTAATGCCTATTCCACGATGCTTCAAAAGTCATCAACCCCAATCCTGTATGTGCCCTATTTGGACTCACTCCTGAAACGCACTCCCTTAAAGGCAAAGCTCATGTAATTATAGCTTTTTCCTCTTTGATAGCCAGATGTCTCATCCTTCTTTCCTGGAAAGTACAAACTCCACCTAACTTCACAAGGTGGATTACAGATGTTATGCACTTTTTGAAGTTGGAGAAAATCAGATACACCCTTAAAGGCTGGAGTATTATGAGAGATTACAAACACCACTGAATGACAACTAGAATATTATTCTTAGAGAAAAGCGGCGGTTTCCTCTCATAATATCCTTCATTATTATTTTTGCAATTTAATAGTACACCCCCCCATTTTTCCCTTTTCTTTCCCCCCTTTTCTTTGTCTTGTTCTTCATTTTTAAATTGTATTTTTTCACTGGAATAATGGACAATCATTTTTATGTACATCTGGACTCAAAGGGACACTGGGGATTGTTGGGAGGGTTAGGGTGGGTGGTGGAGGGATAGCTGGGTGAGGGATCTTGTATACTTGTAAGTATTTGAATATTACAGCCACACTATGCTTATTTTATCTACAACCTGTAACGCTGTAAACATATGTATATTGTTTAATGTAAAACCAATAAAAATTTCCAAAATAAAAATAAAAGAGAAAATAACTCAAACCCAGGGCTGAAATAACGGCAGATGAGTGTAGTTATTATTTTCAGTTAGCATCTACATTGCACCTCTTTAAGATTCTCTCTCTTTAAGACACTCAATGGAATAAATCAAATTGTATTATTGCTGCAGCTGATTATACATTTTGTGGAGTTTTGGACTATTATTTCACTTATGGTTCTTTGTTTATATGCAGCCTACAATATAATACAATACTGAAAAACTGACGTGGAAGACTGAATAATTTTGACCTACAAACATTTCATTTTTGGTGTTTTCAAAGTCAGTGGGATGAAAGTAGAACAGAAGTCCCGGCAACACATTCTGACTGCTAAAACTCCATGTAATGTCCCGGCCAAGCTGTTATATTACCGCAGAGAGTAAGTGAAGTATCTGAAAACTTTTGATACGTATGTATACCACCTGGCATAATATCACAGTGGGTAAGGACCAAAGCAGAAAAGTTAGGATAAAGCAGTGAGCTGTTAGCAAAGGTTTACGTGCAGAGAGGAGAAAAAAGGAATGGATGGATAGATGGATAGAGAAGAAAGATGGGGAGAGGCAAAAAGACAAGCAAAGCTGAGCTTTCCGTAAGACACTCAAGGGCTGGCAAGCACCTGAGTCACACCTCCGCTGTGTGAGTGCGAGTCCTTCTGTGTGATGTGTGATTAATGAAGACGTGTCAGTGTGGTAATCCTCCCTAATAAGCACCAGTGGAGCAGCCCTCAACCATGTCTCTGTTTAGAAGTGTGTGTGTGTGTGTGTGTGTGTGTGTGTGTGTGTGTGTGTGTGTGTGTGTGTGTGTGTGTGTGTGTGTGTGTGTGTGTGTGTGTGTGTGTGTGTGTGTGTTTTAGTGCCAGGAGTTTTTCTGGAAATGACCTCAAAATGTGTCAAGAAGAGCTCTTCATTCGTTTGACAAAATGTGATCTTTTAACTGTGCTGAATGTTCATTTGTGTATGACCTGAAATCTAGTGTGACAAAGAACATAATAACATTGATAAAAGCAAGATGCTCTGTGTGTGTGCGTGTGTGTGTTTGTTGGGGGGTGGGGGGGGTAATGTGTGTTTGTGTGCACTTATGTGTCATCTAATGTCATTCTTCATAAGTATGCCCAGATGTTGATACTGGAACAGCTCTTTAATTACCATTTAAACAGCAGGAGCTTTGGGTGTTTCTGCGTGTGTGTGTGCCTGTAAGAGAGACGGGATGTGTGTGTGTGTGTGAGAGAGAGCAAGAGAGAGAGGGAGATACTAGCAGAACTAGTGTTTAATTACCATTTAAACCACAAGAGCAGAGTAGATCATTTAAACACAGAAGAGCCTCAGCCAGCTAAATGAAGACACTCAGACAGACACACACACACACACACACACACACACACAAACACACACACACACACACACACACACACACACACACACACACACACACACACACACACACACACAATAAGTGTACAACAAGACAACAAGACTCCTCGAAGCTCTAAACATGCTCCTGTGATGTATCCTACCATAAGTGCTCGGACTCCTGTCTGTAGCTGCTCTGTACACTGTATTGACAAGCGCAATTAAAAAGTATGTGAACCGTGTGGAATTAATTTGTTTTTCTGCATTAATTTGCCTTAAAGTGTGATCTGAGTGTCATTTAAGTCACAATATTAAACTAACTACTACTAAACTACTAATGTAGAACACTTAAAGGAGCATGAGGCAGGATTGAGGCAGGATTTATGAAAAAAATCCGTATACGTTTTAAGTTTTCTAGTAATAATGTCAGATGAAGCGTTCCAAACCAAAAAGAATGAGCCCTCTAGTGCAGGGGTTCTTAACCTTTCTGACCTTGGGGCCCAATTTTTTCAGTACAGAGTGGCCCGGGGCCCATTAAATATAAACACTCTATAGCAGGGGTATTCAACTAAAACTTTAAGAGGTCCATTTAGAGAAAATTTACTCAAGCGAAGGTCCAGAACATAATAATATATATATATATATATATATATATATATATATATATATATATATATATATATATATATATATGTGTGTGTGTGTGTGTGTGTGTGTGTGTGTGTGTATATATCCAAGTAGCTTCATAGTTGTATCAACATCTGCATCTGACTGTTATATTAAAAAAGTACATATTTGCCAATTAACATGTTTAACTTGAATTAAACATATTTTTTTCTCTTAAAAATAAAGTAGATTTTATTTTTCAAATGCTATCTTATTTTATTTCTCTACCAGCAGTTTGAATTTCCCCTTTTCTTTGTTAATTGTCTCAACACATTTTTATACTAAATTAATATAAACACATCTTAACAATTTAACAGTTTTTCTTTCTTCCCCTCTTATAATCTTATCACTTTCTGTTGTTCAGTGAGAGAACTGAGCTCTAATTTCTTCTGTCAGGACTTTAAATCTGGGCTGGATGGTGTCAGGTTCTCATATGCATGTGGAGGTGCTCATTGTTGAGCCTGATATTTAGTTTTAATTATGTTCATTGTGGAGAAAGCTGCTTCACAGCTGTATCTGGACCCAGACATGGGCAGGATGTTTTAAAATGGTCAGTTTATTTTCTGTGACTTCAGTTCAGACTTGAGTGGATATGTTTGATGAAAAACTTTGTGTTTTGTTTCAGTGGCCTTTCACTTTCGCACTTTGAACGCCACGGTCTCTGAACGTATGAGACACTGGTTTTGTCCCAGTGGGAAGACTGAACAGGATGAATTTGTCCATTCCGGGTTGCATATTTAAAAATACAGCGAGGACAAAACTTAGTTTGATTTTACTTTAAGTTATTTACATTAATAAGTTGTCAGGACTCAGTGTGTCGGGTTTCATCCGAGCCTGATCAGCTGCGACGGGCACAGCCCGCACCGCAGCTCTCTGGTCGCGCTGCAGCAGTTACTTTCCGATGCTTTTTCGAAAGCCCGAACAGTCCAGTCCAGCAGACACGACAGCCCACGCATCTACATCTACCATCTTTCACCAGTAACGACGGAGCCCACCGCCCGAGCGGCAGCCTCAGCCGACCTCCCCGGCCGCGGGGACGCGCCGGGATAAATGATCCATGGATCTATTATGATCACGCCGCGCCCGCTCGCTCTGGGCGCAGACCCAATTAATCGATCCCTAATCCTGGCGGATCTAAACGTACTCTGTGCAAAATGAAGGATTTTCTCTGTAAATACACACCATTTCTCTTACTATTACACGTACAGCTAGCTGAGTGTCTTCTCCTCATTTGGTCGGGAGTTGCTATGCAGTCCCGCGGCCCCCGCGGCCCACACGTACAAAACTGAATTTTTTTGGCGGCCCACTAGATGGCGCTCGCGGCCCAAGTGTGGGCCGCGGCCCTATGGTTAAGAATCACTGCTCTAGTGTATCTCTCCTTTGCCTTGAACAGGCTGTGTGCTGCAAAATGTGCTGCAATTCGGTCCCGAATTTCCCGCGCTGTCCTGCGGATGTGACGTCACATGACGCTGCATGCGCGTTCTCCCCGTTCTCCCGTGCCGGCTTCACTGTTGGCTGCAGTACCCCCGACGGCCGTCGTGGTGAAGGGTGGCGCTAGAGAGTCTCATTTCTTAAAAGGAGCCTCATGCTCCTTTAAGATGATGGCACACACAAGCAGTCACAATCTCTGATGTGTTCCTCTTCAGCACTCATACCCCTTTTCAACCAAACTGGCTCCAGGGCTGGTTCTGGGCCAGTGCTGAGTTTGTAACCGGGCTTGCTGTTCCCACCGACAAAGAACTGCTTACTTTGTGCAGGGGGCGGAGTTATTAAGACCAACTGCAATAGCAAGACTGCGAGACGACAACATTTTCAAACAAGCGACAAATTAATATGGATGCAGCGAAGCAGCAGTTGATGTGGAGGAGACAACCTATCTTTTAGCAACATGGTCCACAGAGGACCAAGTCCGTATTAGAGCAAATATGTTGTTGTTGCTTCAATTTTTGCGCCAATGCAAACGCAGCGACGTTTGCAGCAATGTAACTGACGTAATTACGTAATGACGTAAGCTAGCACCCGAGCTATGAAAAAACAAACCGGTTCTCAGCTGCTTTGCAAGTTGAACGACTTGTGAACCAGCACCAGCACTGGCCCAGAACCAGCTCTGGAACCGGTTTCACAGTGCTGAAGGAAAAGTAAACAAGTTGGTCATTTGCATACCAGGGGTTCAATTAATAACATTTGGAGAAGTAACTTAGAGCTACTTTGACTGATCAAAGTAGCTCGAAGCCATGAACATTTTAAGTTTGCTCCCAGGAGAAGCTCCTGCCGATGTGAACTATGCTTGACAAAACAGGAGATCTCTAAAGATAAATGACCAAATGTCAGTTGCTTAAATAGGGCTGGAAAGGGAATAATCAGGCAGTTGAATGTTTTTTTTGCAACAATGATGTCAAGCAAGTGCTTTCAGCAACTCTGGATGTGACCTGATCAGTGTTCTGGAGAAAATGTTGATTGTTCCTTTTTACATAATTGCTTCAACTCAGATGTACTCGTGTGATGTCTGGTGTGAATAGGGTTGCCACCTTTCAGAAATAGAAATAAGGGACGCCCTGATTTCAGCAGCGCAGGAGCCAAAAAAAAAAGCCCCAAAACTTCTAAACTGAATAAAAATGTGTTTATTTTATATGAAAAAACTAAATGCTTTGATTTAAAGTTTAAAGTGCTCTAATAGCATTGAACTAGCATGACTGTACAGACAGACAACCATACTAGCAACTGAAATAGCCTCCTATGCTACGTATGTCCACATCAGCCCAGATGTATAATATAGCCTACAGGTGAAGAATATGGTGTAAAAGTTAATTTATTTCAATAATTCAACTAGAATATTGTGTAAAAGTTAATTTATTTCAATAATTCAACTAGAATATGGTGTAAAAGTTAATTTATTTCAATAATTCAACTAGAATATGGTGTAAAAGTTAATGAAAATACGGTACAAATCGTGTCCCGTATTAGTTCAATACGGGACGCAACATTTTTTTCTCAAATAAAGGACAATTCCGTATTTTACGGGACGGGTGGCAACCCTAGGTGTGAACCACAATCTAGAGCTCATTCCACAGCATCTCTGTAGGGTTAAGGTGTGGGTTGTGAATGCGACACTGAAGAAGGTGGATTTTGATTTTTTTTTTATAGCTGTTCTGTGATGGTTTTAATACAGTGCTTAGTGTAACTGTTCTACTGTACGACTCAGCTTTAGGTTTTGGTTAAAATTTCACATTTTGGTTAATCTAAGACTTAATTTTTCTTCCTTCAGTGACAGCAAGTGGCTCCAAGTCTTCAAGCCTGCCCAAATCGTGATTCTCCCATTACAATAGCTTTCCCCGGAGAGAGCGTTTTATACCCTACGCAATCAGGATGTATAGTAAAAGTTGCTGACCAGTAAAATAGGACTTAAATAATGTTTGAATAATATGTTACGGCTTCAACCTGCGCTGCATTTACATCAGGAGAAAGTGGCTGCCGTTCCCTACAAAACATGTTAGTCATGGATCTAGTCAGTGTGTCACTTCACACATTAACACAGTGCTTGTATGATGTGTCAGAACTTGACGTAAATGATGAGGCAGGACTCAAGAAGACAAAAAAAGGTTTGTATGTGCAGTATGTACAGTAAATCGCATGTTTCACATAATGCACCTTAGGACTCTAAAAAGTAGTTTTTCATGCATTTATCTCACTTGTCTTTCAGTTCCTCCTATCTGAAGTATGCAGATAATGTGCAAAAACACAATGGTCATGTTAAAAAAACACATTTACTTAATTTCAATGCCGGCTAATTGCAAGGAACTCAAACTGTTAAAGATTAAAAAGCAAGATTAAAGAAATTGAATGAAAGTGATTAATTATACTAAATGGCAATTATGAGTTATAGTACCAAATTGTTTTTACAGTGGCATGGCAGATACAAATGATGGTGGCGATGATTCCTTACACAAAGGTAGTTAAATAATTACAGTGTAACAGTGAGAATGATAGGAGTGATCATACATGTGACAGGCAGGCTGTGACGCACTGAGAATATTATGATAATGATATTAATGATGGATCTTGGAAAATGTAAGCGTGTGTGTGCGTAGCATAGTTCGGTGGGGGATGTCTCACCTCACACTGGGCCTTTCAGTTCCATGCCATCTGTTCTGCAGGCGAGCACGCACACAAACATTTACAGATATACAAAAATACATTGAAAATGATACAGAAGCACGCACATTCCTAACAGCTGGGAATAGCAAGCAGACACGCAAATGTTCTAATTCAGGAAAATATCAAACAGCAGGCTTGTTCTGTCCAAGCATGGACACACTTAAAAACACACACACACGCTCCACAGTCTGAGACTGTTGGTAATCCTGGCTCTACCCAGAATCCTCTGTTCTGAGGGTTCAGCCAAAGGGAAACCAGCGTGAAGTCTACTGGACATACAGCAGATCAGGGACGAGGGTCCATGTGTGTATCTTGTACATATGTGTGCATGTGTGTTGGTAAGTACTGAATGGGCATCTCAAGACAGCGGCCGATCCAACCGTACATGAACTGAATGAGTTATCATAGTGGGGGCTTTGGTTTATCAGGCCTACTGAATACATATGGGAGTAAGGAAAATTAAAACATAACACATGGTGCCATAGTTAAAATCTTTATAAGATGCCACATTTATATAAAAAATTATTTCTTGACTGTGGTGTTATTTTAAAGTCTTTCACTCTTCTTGCTTAAGTTGTTGTCTTTTATATCGTGTATGTTATATGTATAATGTTTTTTAATGGTACTATGGACCTCTTCTCAAGATGTGTCTTTAATAAAGTATGAATTGAATTGAATTGAATTAAAGGTTCTGCTGCTTCTCCAGTTTCTGTCATTTTCAGATTTCAGGTCCTGAAAAAAGGCAAAATGTAAAATTAATTTGAAAAGATGCAACATGAAAAGCCTTATCTATCACTGTGTGTTTACCCTGTCACACACCTCGGTGTAATATGCTTTAACCACGAGGGGAATATCTGGACTGAAACTGAAGTAGTAATAAAAATAAAATTAAATAATAAAAAAAAACTTGAGAAATGAGCCAGATTTTAGTAGATTTATTAAGCAGGTGCATGCAAGTGGGTCAGAACACACATCACTCATCTTGATGCAGGAAATGAACAAGGGATGCATAATGATTTTAAACACCACAATATGATGACTCGTCCTCTGATAAACAGATCTGATAAACGTCAGAGCTAATACTTAAGTATCAAAGTACAAAGTATCCATTTGCGCACTATATCCAGGCCAAGGCGAGTACCTCCATCAGTAGATTTTAGTTAATCAAATGGCCAAGGCCAAATTTCCATCCCTCTGTCTTTCACTCACTCACACACACACACACACACACACACACACACACACACACACACACACACACACACACACACACACACACACACACACACACACACACACACACACACACACACACGCACACACACACACACACACACACACACACACAAATGAGTGCATCCATGTGGCATTGCCTGGACGGTGAACGAGCAGCATGTCTGTCAGTGTGTGACAGGTTGACAGCTCAGGCTCCAAGCACTTTGTCCACTATCATCACGTCAAGAAACACACACAAACACTCACGCACCCACACACACACATACACACACACACACACACACACACACACACACTCACCATGATGTGATAACATCGGAATCAGCTTCAGTGGCTAAATTTAATAGTTTATATAATTACCAGAGAACTTCGAATACACATTTGCACACATGCAAAGTGGAAAACTGTCAACAGTTTGAAAGTAAAAGCCAAGGATGTTGGCAGGTTTTTGCTAAAGCAGTAAAAGATTCCAACTTTTTAATGCTAACCAACTTGTAAAAGAGCTGATGTAGTTTTATTGGAAAAGCATAATAAAAGTGGATCATAAAGATGGACAAAAATGCATTTATGTCAGTGGAAAGTGAGTTTTGTCAAAGACAAGGCAGGTGCCATAAAACTGGAACATCTTAAGTTTGAAAGCCTAGCAGCTTTTAAATGAACTCCACAGCTTCTCTCCTCCCCGTATTTCCTGTCACTCTCTGCTCATTGCTATCTGTCAAAGCAGAAATGCTGTAAATCATCTTTAGAAAACAACAATTCAAATTAATTAATGGTATCAGATTCAATAGGATATCAAACGCCAGCAGCCGCTTTTATAAGTTTTATAAAGATTCTGCTCAATGTCACCTCAAAGTTATCGGTACTTTACGGAGCCTGACTTATAGGCTCATGGCAATGCACAATATGCAGACACCACATGAGTGCCGGTAGTATTATCTCTCTATAATAGCTGCATTTAATGATATACACACACGCCTCAAGTCTCCTTTTTATTTCTGAAGATGGAGTTCAGCCCGTACAAAACCAAGCCAGGTCAGAGCAGATAATTTGAGTCACTGGTACAATCACGGATCACAGCTTTAGCACATTTCATACAATTAAGGACTGTGGATTTGAAGCAGACTAAACAATGGGCCCAAATTAAATTCTCAGTTCCTCAGTGAAAGACACCCTGGCTCCTCTGAAAATACAATCAAATAAAATGTGAATACAGACGCAGACTCTAACAGGATTGTTGGGCGTACTCACTCACAATGTGGCATCTTTCTTCTTGATTCTATTACGCTTTCTGTCTTACCCACAGTTCAACATTCAGCGGATCTATAGTTTAGCTCTACAGTTCTTCTATTATATAGCCAGTATTGAGTCTCCTTGTGCCAAGCATTGTGAAAGACCAGAAGCAATAACACAAAGCAGAAGAGAGCAATTACAGCCTTAGTGACAAGACACGCTGAGATGGAGACCAATGGAGAAGGAAGAAAGACAAGGAGAATGAGTGAATTGAAATATTTTTTTCTAGCAAACTAATGTGGAAAAACTTCCTCAGTGAGTCTCTGGTATTAAGTGTTGACTTTTTGCTTCTTTTAAAAAAGTTAAGTATGAAAAAGTGTGTAAATAGTAGGGGGGAGTCAGATTGAGACTAAACCATTTTTTTTTTAATTTAGTGGGAGCAGTTGAGGACGAAGACATCTGATCCAGCTACAGAGATTGAGATTTTACAATGAAGTACACTCTTTTTCAGAGTTCTGAAACATATGGCCTATGCCTGTGGTTGGAAACAAAAATACAAGATAATTAATAACACTTAAAAAGTAAGAAAAGGCACTTAATCAGGTCAAGAGAGGACAGGACACCAAAGACATGAGCTAACAGAAAGACAAAGGGAAGATTACACAGAGACATAGGCTGACACTGGGGAGAGGAAGAAGAGACAGTGGATAGGGAATTAAGAGTGAGAGAAATATATTGAATGAAACAAAAAGAGACACAGGACAGTTTTTCCTTGAGTGAAAGACTTCAAACTGCAGTGGATGAGAGAGCTCGACTTTATGGCGCTATTCTCTCTACATTAGCATTAGCCATAGCTCTCAGACTGACAACGTAGCGCTCCGTTCTCAAGGTCAGGAAGGGCACTCAATACCACGGGCTATGACTACACACACACACACACACACGCACGCACGCACGCACGCACGCACGCACACACACACACACACACACACACACACACACACACACACACACACACACACACACACACACACACACACACACACACACACACACATTCAGTCTCTGTTTGACACACACCCACTACGTGTACGCACATTCTTGTGCAAATACAAATTCAAGCACATTTGTGCATCTCAACAGAAATACAGATTAAGTATGCTAAAGTGGACATGCAAAAAATACAACAAACAAAAAAAAAATACAGCAATTTAAAAAAAAAGGAAAAAAATATAATTAGATTTAAAAAGGAATGTGGGGGAAAATGTTTTACTTTTTTTAGTGTGCTTGAGAGCTTATATTTTGCCATAGTTGGAGCTTCTAGAACAGGGGTCGGCAACCCAAAATGTTGAAAGAGCCATATTGGACCAAAAACACAAAAAACAAATATGTCTGGATCTGCAAAAAATGAAAAGTCTTGTATACGCCTTAGAATGAAGGCAACACTTGCTACATGTAGCTATATTAGTTATAACTGGGGGAAGATTTTTTTTTTGATTATGCACAGAAAAAAGTCGAAATGTCGAGAAAAAAGTCGAAATGAATGTTGAAGTACAATCTTGAGAAAAAAGTCGAAATGTCGAGAAAAAAGCCGAAATGTCGAGATTAAAAAGGAAAGGCAAAAGGAAGAAAAAAGGAGAAAAAAGGGAAAAAAAGGAAAAAAGAAAAAAAGGGGGGGAAAAAGAGAAAAAAAGGAAAAGAAAAGAAAAAAAAGAAAAAATAAGAAGTAAAAAAGGAAGAAAAAGGTCAAACATTTTTGAAAAAGCTCCAGGGAGCCTGTTCTGCCTCTCCTACAGTATATATCAGACACAAAATGTGTAATGCAGTTTAGCGCCATCTGGCGGCCTTGTTCATATGACATCCAGGACTTAATAAAGTTAGCAGGTTTGAATCCGCCATTTTGAATGACATCACTACCTCATGGAAGGAAGCATCTCACAATCTGCCTCCTTCTGCTTTGTTCTGCTCAACAAGAAGCATAATCTGTGAGTGTACTTAGTTTACTGTGGTTGTTTGCTTGGTTTACTGCATTTGTTTTATGTCAGCTACATTATGCTGCTTATTTCATTTGTATAAGAGATTTTTCATTATGTAGAACTCATGCTTTGTGTATTGTTCTTTTTACAGTTTTACACGGCTTCCATTAAAAACACCTAAAGCCAGCTCCTGCCTTGGGTCCTTTTTGGGAGAGTGTTTAGCTCGCTGCATAGCTACATACGCAAACGTGTAGTGAGGGCAGAAGAGTAAAAAGATTGCCTTCATCTCAAGAGCAGCACCAAAGGCTGGAACACCACATCACTGCTGAGAGCAACATGTCGGTCTCATCAAAGTCCAGCGATCAACATGACTTGGAGGTCAGGTCAGAATGCAATGGATCATTACCAGCATCCAGACGCTCTAGGAGGTCTAGTGTCAGTGCACACTCAAATGCATCCAGCGTCAGTGCAGCTGCAGTAGATGCACGTGCAAAGGCTGAAGCTGCACGTATAAAGGCTTCGTATGCAAAGCGTCAAATAGAATTGGAAGTGGAAAAAGCACGTATGGACGCCACATTGAACGCCATGAAAGAGGAAGGTGAGGCAGAGGCTGCATTAGCAGCTGCAGAAGTGTTTGAAGCAGCCGCAAGTCTAGATAAAGGGTGCATGAAAGAGTCTAGTCCCTTTTCATTGGCACAGCAGTCACTACAGCGTACCAAGAACTATGTCAACGTACATTTTGATAACCAACGAGAAGGCGCAGCTAGTGAACACATAGATAATAATGAAGCAGAGACTGCGGATGCTACACAACAATCACAGGCTGTACCTGTTCTAGAGCCCAGGCACTCTCAACATGTTGATCTCAGAGCCAGTCAGAGCCACCCTCAACAGAACACCATACCTCCTTCTAAAGCTCGATACCACAGAGTGCCCCAGACTATCAACCCCTTTCTATCACACCACCGCAACAGAAGTGATCCGCCATATTTGCCAACAACCAGATCTTCTGATATGTCTGATCTCGCCAATTACTTGGCTCGTCGAGACCTCATCTTATCGGGGCTAAAGATGTTCGACAATCGGCCAGAAAATTATCTGTCTTGGAAAGCTGGCTTCTGTGATGCCATCGAGGGCTTGAACCTCAGACCCAGCGAAGAGCTGGATCTACTCACCAAGTGGCTTGGTGGGGAGTCACTGCAGCACGCGAAGAGAATCAGAGCAGTTCATGTGAACAACCCAGCTACTGGCCTGAGGACGGTGTGGCAACGGCTGGATAGAAGTTATGGCTCTCCTGAGGCCATCGAAGCATCTCTTTTTATAAGACTAGAGAACTTCCCAAAAATTCATAACAGAGACTTCCAGCGACTGCAGGAACTGGCAGACCTACTCCTTGAAGTTGAAGCAGCTAAGAATGAGGGTTACCTACCTGGCCTCAGCTTCTTTGACACAGCTAGAGGAGTGAATCCCATCATAGAGAAGCTCCCATACAACCTCCAAGAACAGTGGGTAACCCGGGGTTCAAAGTATAAAAGAGAGTATCGGGTACCATATCCACCTTTTTCATTCTTTGTTGAGTTTATGCAAAATAATGCTGAAATGAGAACAGACCCCAGCTTTGCCTTCCCAGCTTCTACCGCTGCACATCAAAGAGTCGAGAGGCCTCCAGTAAAGCCATGGAAAATGAAGACCCCTATTTCGGTCAACAAAGTAGAGGTTAGGGACTCTCCCAGAGTCTTTGAAAGCAAACTTAAAGCGGACCCAGACAAGCAATGTCCTATTCACCAAAAGCCGCACTCTCTCAAGAAGTGCAGGGGTTTCCGGGAAAAGACGCTTGAAGAGAGAAAAGTGTTCCTGAGAGAGCATTCCATATGCTTTAAATGCTGCGCCTCGACAACACATCAAGCCAAAGACTGTAAAGCTGACATCCACTGTTCAGAATGCAACAGTAATTACCACATTTCAGCTCTTCATGCTGGTCCACCCACCTGGGCAACGAAGTGGTCCTCCTCACCTACCACAGAGCACGGCGGGGAGCAAGTTGAACAAGCTTCAGAAGTAGCCACTTCAAGTTGCACAGAGGTCTGTGGGAAGAGCTTTAAAGGTAAATCCTGTTCCAAGATTACCCTGGTTTATGTCTACCCTCAGGGACAGCCCAACAAAAAGAAGAAAATGTATGCTATGTTAGATGACCAAAGCAACCTATCACTAGCAAGGTCAGACTTCTTTGACATGTTTAACATTCACGGGAACGCTTCCCCCTATACCCTCAAAACATGCTCTGGCACAGCAGACACAACTGGGAGAAGGGCCAGCGGCTTTGTTGTGGAGTCTGTGGATGGCAAATTGCACCTGTTACTGCCTACCCTCATCGAGTGTAACCTCATCCCCAATAACAGGGAGGAAATTCCTACTCCAGAGGCCGCTAGATATCATGAACATTTGAAAGCGATGGCTGACAAAATCCCACCGCTTGACCCCTCAGCTGAAATCCTTCTGCTGCTCGGTAGGGACATAATCCGTGCTCACAAGGTTCGTGATCAGCGCAATGGGCCACCAAATGCACCCTACGCCCAACGACTTGATTTGGGGTGGGTTATTGTAGGCGATGTCTGCCTCCAGGGAGCTCATAAACCAAAAGTGAAAGTTTTCAAGACTAGCATTCTGGAAAATGGACGCCCCAGCTTCTTCCAACCATGTGGAAGCAGCATGCATGTAAAGGAGAAGTTCACAGATGAACAGCATAAACCCCCTCCTGAGAATCTAGGCAGGTTTATCTTTAGTCATTCAGTCGACGACAACAAACTTGCACCTTCAGTTGATGATGAAGCCTTCCTTCGCATTATGAATGAAGAGGTCTACAAAGACGACTCCAACAGTTGGGTGGCTCCACTCCCATTCCGTCACCCCAGACCACGTCTGCCAAACAATCGGGGGCAAGCCCTCAACCGCCTAATGTCCCTCCGTCGAACTCTGCTAAAGAAACCAGAGATGAAAGGCCACTTTGTGGATTTCATGAAGAAAATCTTCAGCAACGGGCATGCCGAAGCTGCACCTGCATTGGAAAATGACAGAGAGTGCTGGTATTTGCCAAGCTTTGGGATCTACCATCCTCAAAAACCGGGGCAGATTAGAGTTGTGTTCGACTCAAGCGCGCAGTCCAACAACATCTCTCGCAACGATGTACTGCTCCGGGGTCCAGATCTCAACAACACTCTGCTCGGGGTCCTTGTTCGCTTTAGGAAGGAACCAGTTGCGGTCATATCTGATATTCAGCAAATGTTCCATAGCTTCTTAGTCAGAGAGGATCATCGCGACTATCTCCGATTCTTGTGGTTTCGCGACCATAAGCTTGATGGTGAAGTGTTGGAGTTTCGCATGAAGGTCCATGTGTTTGGAAATTGTCCCTCACCCGCAGTGGCTATCTATGGGTTGAAGAGGACCGCCACGGAGGGTGAGAAGGAGTTTGGGGCTGAAGCAAGATGTTTTGTGGTGCGCCATTTCTACGTGGATGATGGATTGAAATCTTTCTCCAGCACAGAAGAGGCAATCGATGTGTTGAAAAGAACGCAAGACATGTTGGCCCAGTCCAACCTCAGACTCCACAAAATTGCTTCCAGCCACCTTGAGGTCATGAGTGCGTTCCCAGGAGAAGACCTTGCTAAAGGCCTACAAGACCTCGGTATCAGTCAAGATTCTCCTCCTATGCAACACAGTCTGGGTCTTAGATGGGATCTGTCTACAGACACACTTACCTTTCATGTAACAACCAGCGAAAAGCCCTTCACACGACGTGGCGTATTGTCAACCGTCAACAGCTTGTTTGACCCTTTAGGGTTTGCTGCACCTGTCAGTATTCAAGGCCGTAGTATCCTGAGAGAGCTTACCACTGATGCTTGTGAGTGGGATGCTCCACTTCCTAAGGAGAGGCAGGAAGAGTGGTTAAAATGGAAAGACTCACTACAAGACCTTCAGGGATTGAAGATTCCCAGGATGTACACATCGCTGCCATTCTCAGAAGCACGGAAGAAAGAGATGTGTGTATTTTGTGATGCGTCTACCAAGGCAATCGCTGCTGTTGCATATCTCAAAATGACGAATGCAGAGGGTCAGAGTAAAGTAGGTTTCATTTTCGGCAAGGCGAAACTGGCTCCAAAACCTGACCTCACGATTCCGAGGCTGGAGCTTTGTGCAGCGGTCTTAGCAGTCGAGATGGTAGACATCATTGTAGAAGAGTTGGATGCTAAGATAGATGACATCAAGTTCTTATCAGATAGCAAGGTGGTGCTTGGCTACATATCCAACGAGTCAAGACGATTCTATGTGTATGTGCATAACAGGATACAGCGCATCAGACAGTCCACGCAAGTGAGCCAATGGAATTACGTTCCTACTGAGCTAAATCCAGCTGACCTTGCAACAAGAGCTATCCCAGCCGATAAGCTAGCTCTCTCCACTTGGTTAAACGGACCTGCCTTCCTCACAAACGCACAAGTGAGTCAGCCACTTGGAGAAGTGTTTGACCTTATTGATCCTGGAAAAGACGTGGAGATACGTCCCGCCGTCACTGTATGTGCCACTAAACTCTTGGTCAAGAAGCTTGGTATTGCACGCTTTGAGCGTTTCTCTAGCTGGCCATCTCTCTTAAGAGCTGTGGCTAGGCTCTCACACATCGCTCAGTCTTTTGCACAGGCATCGAAAGACAGCGCTTGCCATGGCTGGCATGCCTGCAACAAACTTATGACCAAAGACCAACTCGACCGGGCCAAGACTAGCATCATTCTCAGTGTACAGAGAGAAATCTACAATAAGGAGATGAACTGCATTCAGAGTGGGAACCCTGTCGCTAAGCAAAGCCCCCTCAGTAAACTCTGCCCTTTCATGGACGCACATCAGCTTCTCAGAGTTGGAGGTCGGCTCTCAAAGTCAGGAATCATGTCTGATGAAATCCATCCCATAATTGTTCCAGGTATGGGACATATAACCACGTTGCTAATCAGACACTTCCACGAGCAGGTTCATCACCAAGGCCGGCACTTCACAGAAGGAGCCATAAGGGCGGCTGGGTTTTGGATAGTTGGAGGAAAGCGGTCCATCAGTAGTAGGATCTACAACTGCGTGACCTGTCGCAAGCTACGTGGCAAAAATGAAGAACAGAAGATGGCAGACCTGCCTGCTGATCGCTTAAGCACAGACCCTCCCTTCACATATGTAGGGCTAGACGTGTTTGGTCCTTGGTCCGTCACTTCACGAAGAACCCGAGGAGGCCAGGCAAACAGCAAGCGGTGGGCATGCATGAGCATGCATGAGCTCAAGGGCAATACACATTGAAGTAATGGAATCGATGGACACTTCCAGCTTCATTAATGCCCTTAGGCGTTTCTTTGCAATCAGAGGCCCTGTGAAACAGTTCAGGTCAGACTGTGGAACTAATTTTGTGGGGGCCTGCAAAGAACTGCAAATCGACTCCAAAGGCTGCAAAAACAAGCAGATTGACACCTACCTGCAAGAACGAGAGTGCACATGGCAGTTCAACCCACCACACTCCTCGCATATGGGTGGCAGCTGGGAGCGTATGATCGGGGTCACTCGCCGCATCTTGGATGCCATGCTCCTGAAACATGGAACTGCAAAATTGACGCACGAAGTTCTCACAACATTCATGGCAGAGGTCACTGCAATAGTGAACGCAAGGCCTTTAACCGCAGTCTCATCAGATGCAGAGTATCCAATCATTCTCTCTCCAGCTACTCTGCTCACTCAGAAAATTGGTGTGCCTCCTTTGCCTCTACACCAGTTTGACGGCGACGACCTCTTTAGACGGCAGTGGCGACAAGTCCAGAGTCTCGCAAACACCTTCTGGGAACGTTGGAAACGGGAATATATCAGTGATCTGCAGGGACGCCGCAAATGGAGGATCGATAGGCCAAACATGCACGAAGGAGATGTTGTCCTGCTGCGAGACAACCAGGCCAAAAGAAACTGCTGGCCTGTTGGGCTTATTACAGACACCTTCCCAAGTGACGATGGGAAGGTAAGGAAGATCCAAGTAAAGATCATCAGAGATGGTACAGCGAGGCTGTTCCTCAGACCTGTGTCTGAGGTCATTCTTCTTCTATCCAAGGACACTCCTAAGTGACTGTATTGAGACTCTTACTCTATGATACATCTTTTGAGTTCTTGTTAGTTTGACATCTTACAGATGCCAGGCGGGGAGTGTTCTGCCTCTCCTACAGTATATATCAGACACAAAATGTGTAATGCAGTTTAGCGCCATCTGGCGGCCTTGTTCATATGACATCCAGGACTTAATAAAGTTAGCAGGTTTGAATCCGCCATTTTGAATGACATCACTACCTCATGGAAGGAAGCATCTCACAATCTGCCTCCTTCTGCTTTGTTCTGCTCAACAAGAAGCATAATCTGTGAGTGTACTTAGTTTACTGTGGTTGTTTGCTTGGTTTACTGCATTTGTTTTATGTCAGCTACATTATGCTGCTTATTTCATTTGTATAAGAGATTTTTCATTATGTAGAACTCATGCTTTGTGTATTGTTCTTTTTACAGTTTTACACGGCTTCCATTAAAAACACCTAAAGCCAGCTCCTGCCTTGGGTCCTTTTTGGGAGAGTGTTTACCTCGCTGCATAGCTACATACGCAAACGTGTAGTGAGGGCAGAAGAGAGCCACTAGGGCGGCGCTAAAGAGCCGCATGTGGCTCTAGAGCCACGGGTTGCCGACCCCTGTTCTAGAACATTCAACTACAGCTGCAACGATGTATTGATCTAATCGATTACGTCAATATGTTGACTTGACTTGATGCGTTGCATGTACACAATGTGATGTTTGAGTCTTATAAGATTGGACTTGGTTTTAATCCATAATAAGCTTCATATCAAACTTTAATGTACGAACGAAGATCATCCAGCAAACCTTGCCTGTAGCTATTCTCGTTTTCGGTCTCCCAACATACACCATAGTAATATAATTAGGTAGTTCCCTCTGCTGGTCACATTAGGTATCACAGTTGATTCGTTGCCTATCAACACACACAACACCCTGACATGGGCGAGTACAAGTAGCATTCATTAATCGATGAAACTTCTACCTCTTAAAACCAGATTCGAGCATCAGGCTGGGGACTTTTTCAAGGAGAAAAACAACAAAATGGGGCTCAGTAAAACCGAAATAGCGTATCACAGCAGCACAGCTGCCATGCGTGAGCATCTCAAAAGAAAACATCCTGTGGTTCCCAAACATTAATATAAGCATTTACCTAATTATTAAGTGACAGTAAATGCATTACCCGCATTAATTGTAGTTTTTTAAACAATGGTGCTAACGGCTTACCTGCTTCAAAGTTTTCCAATCTGTTTGGGTCTTTTTGAGCAACTAAACAATATTGATTTCTATTCATGGATTTCAGTCACGTGACATTTTTTGTTGTCAGCGCCATCTTGAGGACCGACCGAGGACCTTTCCGTCACGCAGCCAATATGACGTCTCACCTAATAACTCACTTAACTCCCAAAGAACAGCAATGGTATCTACAGAAAATTGACACTTTAGGTTTCGATCCGTATATAATAGCTAATCAATTACTGACTCCACTCCAGTCTGCCAAAAACCTGCCAGATTTGTCGTTTGCGGACATATATATCTACCTGGTCCACAATCTTTCTCCATACACCGGCAAAGCTCTCAAAGCTTTTAAAGTACCAAAGCTTACTGCTACTTCACATCAGGATGGGTTAAAGATGCCAAACTTCATCAAAGCATATGCCAGCTATGATAAATGATCTGAAGGTTTTTTTTGTTTTTTTTTTCCTCTTGTAAGCACTAAGTGACAGTCTGTTGGTGAAATAGCATGAGCATTGAATTGCCTGCACAGGATACGTTTATGTAATGAAAAGTAAGAAGGCAGTTCACTTTTTCAGTAACGTTACTACTCTAGAAAGTAAAAGCATATCATCATGTCATCATAAAACTTTATTAAAACATAAAATATGATTTATTATATTATTAATGCAAATGTTCATCTTGCGCTCCCGATCTCCTGCGCGGTGCGTCCCGTGACGTCTCCATCACCAAGCGGTTTCCCAAATCCAACTCAGCCTGGATCATTTCTCGTGTCCTCTGCTTTTTCCCCACATCTCAGTAATGATCTGACATGCTGGCTGCATTTAACACCACGAACACGCCGCTCATTCACGCTGTTTGCTGTTTGATTGCGTCACCACACGCAGTTATTAATTGTTTTTTTTCCCCCCACTTACAGGACCTTTTCTCTCCCTCCCGTCCGATGTTCCAGGACCTATATAATAATAGGATATTATTTATTTCTGCCACTTTATTGTGGTTTTTGTGGTGAAATGAGGAGGAATCATAGATAACTTCTCATTTCAACTAACTGGATCCTCATCATGACTGTTTCCTACAGCGCTTTCAACACGAGTGAAAGGAAGAAAATAAAAGAACATTTAAATATCACAATATCCCACGGCCCACTTAAAGCACTGATAAAAGGTCAATCCCGTTTTTTTAGACTTATTGTTGTCGCATCCCACGGCACAACAGATAGACGGCATGCTGAAAGTCGGTCCTCAAGATGGCGCTGCGAGTACTGTGTGACGTCACATGATATCCATGAATTGTGATGTTTCTGCTGTCTGTCAATATAACAGTTGGTAAATATACATCGCTTTTTGTGCTATCACCTAGTGAAAGAAAATTTAAAATAAAAAAAGGAACATATTCAACTTGAATTGTGAACTGTGACTTACAACATTGGGCAGAATTTACTTTAGAATTATGGTATTTTACACAAAGTGATGTCAAACAGTGTTTTCACTTTTTGGGCTTTGAATAATTTATTTCAGATTTATGGATTTATGTTTTGAATAAACTGAATGATGGCCTTAGACACTTTTGCTTTGGTTTATGTATGAAATTTAATAAATACATAAAAGTTGAAAACTCTGAGAATGGTAAAATGTATTATTTGTTGGCATTTAAAGGAAATATGTATCAAAAAGTGGGAAAAGAATCATCATAAGATTAATCTAAAAAATATAATTGTTAGATTAATCGACAAGAAATAATCAATAGTGGCAGCCTTACACTCAACCTGCCTAACAGTTGGGATGCTTCCAGCATCTTATGGATGCTTCAGGTTGAAGCAATGATCCCCTCCCGAAGTGTCAAAGTTGACCCAAACCACGCAGTCTGGCTTCACATGTTCTTATTTATTGTGACGATGCTTGCGTTCGTAACATTACTGTAAAAACTACAGAAAGCCTTAATTTTCCTTTCTCTTTTATATTTACGTCCTGATGTCATACTGCTCAATAGACTGTAGTCAGCTAATCAGAAACCACAAACTGCCATTATGATTATTTTCTTTTCCAGTTAAACATCATCCAAGCAGCAGTTGCCTCAGAGCAACAAGTTAGAATCTGGTTCAAATCTCCGTTCGGGGTCTGTGTGACGTTCTCTGCACTTGCCTGTGTGTGGTTTTCTCTGAGCATTCTGTATAATTACTGGACGAAATAACTACTCTTCCTTCAAAACTGAAGCAGGATACATGGCTTTCTGTCAGTGCATACTCCAACGTGTCATGGGAAAAAAAACAACTTAATATTGTATTTATCCAACTGAAACTGTTTTAAAATGCATGCACACACACTTCCACGAGTTGGACTAACAAATTTAGATAATGCAGCTGAGGTAATCCTGGATGTGAACGTTAAACTAGATTAAAATGGGACAAAGTGATATGTGAATGCCCCAGAGGGCTTAAAGATGTTTTTCCCACTCTGGGTATTTTTTTTTTTACTTGCCATCGTTTATTTCAATATTTGGGTTCATGCACTGCATGTTTTGTAGGAAATTACAACATCCCATCTTAGGCACAAGAGTATAGACCTTTAAACATCCTCTCTTTTTTATTTATCTCAAACATGACTAATATTATATGTATATATATATATATATATATATATATATATATATATATATATATATATATATATATATATATATATATATATATATATATATATAGGCTTTATATATACACACACATGCATACATATAATAAATATACATATAATAAAATCTGATTTCTCAGTCCTGTGTATATGATACCTGGAATAAATGAGTCAGTAAATGAATGGCCAAATTAATTAATTAATTAATAAATAAATAGATGTCTATATGGTGGTCAGGACTGATCAAGGTGAATATCAGCTAATTACAGTTGGAAATAAGTTTATCTCCAATTTTATGTTGAAATGTCCATCTTTACATGTGTTTGTTTTCTAAATGACTGAGACTACATAACTGACAACTAACATACCCTTAACTGTTTAATGTAGAAACGATGGTGAATACCGATACTGTATTTCCCTCCACCAGTTAACTTTTTTGGGACATGAGAGATTTTGAGAAAACACAGCAAATGTAAAAAGAACAAAAAACAAAAAAGGAAACAGACAACACTGGGGCAATCTGTGATGTGTTTTTTTTTTGATAACCATAATCATAATCTGCCTAGGGCGAGCCAATTCCTGAAACAGTTTATGGGGTAGGGAAGGCCATCAGAATTAGAATGAGATGAGTATAAATGGCTATTTATCCCTGGTGCGTGTGTGTCTGTCTTATCATGAATGACTATTTATGTGGATTAACGGATGGTGAAGCCATCTGAAGAGCAGGAAAGAGACCTTACAGCACACACTCAAACACTTGCATCCATAAATACAGTGGGCAAACCCTAAAACATTAGAATCCATTGGACATCTTGCTTTTCTGCATGGTCATACTGTATAGTTATGGTCTGTGGCACAGGGACTAAATTACACTTCTGTGTGCCACCTACGTGTATGTGTGATATTTTGTGAAGGGGGTTATATAGAGAACATGTATATAACCTACAATGTACATGAGTACACTCACCCATGTGACCTAGCTGTTTGAACTTCATCGTGTCCATAACTACAGGTTTGAGTGTGTATGTGTGTGTTAGAGTGACTGCGTGTTGAGAGAGTGGTAATTACCATTCAGCAGTAGCTAAAGTGACATGTTTGAGGAAGAGATAAGGGAGCATAAATTGGCCTGGTATAAAACGGTGATATTTCCTCCACTGCTTTAGAAAAACCCATTTACTCTGCCTCTTTAGCATGTCAAGACCCCTGTCACTACCCTCTCATCCCCTCGGCCAGAGGAACTCATTCACACATACACGTATATGCGCAACGCAGTCAGCCGGCTTCTTGTGAAAAAGCACTCATCTGCATTCTGCTATTAACTTGGAGAGACAGAGAGAAACAGAGACAGAAAGGGACAGAGTGTGTGTAAATCAGTGTAATGGGGCCAGGACCTCAGAAGCTCTAAAAAGAGAGCAGACATGTGGAGGACAAGACATGATTTTTTTTTTTTGCCTTTCATGAAGAGAAGCAGCGATACAGCACATCTGTCACTGCCGGCCACACAATTGCCCCTACAGTCACTCAGAGAGCGAGAGAAACATTAACAGGTAGAAACTGAATAAAAGAGACAGAGAAGAAGAGTGACAGAGAGGACAGAAGTCAAGGCTGGTAATGCTGGATCAAGGGGGCTGTCAGTTTGTTCCTTTATTTTCTTTTCTTAATTTAACATTAAACTTATAAATTCAATAATGTGGGGTTAAAATGCACAATATTTTTTCTGACTTACTCGATATTTGCACTAGGCTGCAAGGTGGTGCATGGGTTAGAACTGTTGGGGGTTTTCTTTCGGGAGGCTGTATTTGGACTCCATGACTGTGTGAGTTTTCTCCACGTATTCTGGCTTCTGGTGAGTTAAAAAAAAATTAGTGTAATATTATTTTTTCATTTTGATCAAAAAAAAAAATCAAGAATTTGCTTTGTTTTAACAACCAGCCCGGACCTTGTAATGTAACTGTCATGGGATGATCTCTGTTTGTGAATGTTTTCATCAGATCACTTATTCTCCTGTCATTTCAGTTCCTGCCACCCTCATCAACCAGGCAATTGTCTTGTTCCACTCACCTGTGCTACCCCGCCCAACTTCATTGTCATCGGCCCTCCTTCATATACAAGCCCGCTTCCACATGTCCTCTGCCAGATTGTCTAGTTTGTTTGCCTACAGTAGCTCTCCAGCATTTCCCAGCCTACGGATTATGCCTGCCTAATATCGAGCCTGTTTCCCCGTTTTTGGATCTTGCCTGCCCCCTTGGATTTGTCTGCTGGTCTGCCTGATTTTGACCTCTGCCTGTTTTTGGACCAGATTAAAACCTTCTTGGACTCTGCTAATCTCCTTGTTGTTGTGCTCTTGGGTTGCCTGCATTTTCAGCCTTTACAGTAACCAAGAAAAATTGGTAATTTGGTTGTGAGTTCATGTCTGGCAGTTTTCCTGGTACAGGGTCAGTGGCCTGTACATTCTTGTTAAAATGTCCAACTCCTGGTGGAGTCCTGGGCCGGGGGCCTGGGCTGTTGCTCTGGTGCAGGCAGAGTCCTGAGAAGGGACAGGTTGGGGTGCGTCAGGGACTAGGGCTGAATGATTAATCGCATTTTGCGCTAATGTCGTGACATCATGAAATGCGATTTTAAAATCGCAACATGAGCAACTGACTATAGGTTTGACTCGTGGCGCAAGAGTGAGCGAGCACTCAACTGCCTCAACTTTTCATGCTGCGCTTTACTCTGCTGCACAATGGCTTCTGGTTAGACTGTTATACTGTACAGTCTATGGGCGAGATGGACCAGTCTGAAACTGAATCAGCTTAACAGTCCAGAAGAAGAACTTCACATCTACAGTATACTGTAGGATTAGTTGGGTTCTTACAAAAGGAAGATGCCACGCAAGGTCAGGTGTTCAGAGCAAACTGTGAACATTTTACTTCACAGAGTAAAACTACAAACTTGTTCCAGCATGTTAATAAAAAAAAAAACAAAGATCAGAGCCATGTACGACACATGGCTAAAATGCCTTGCCCAAGGCAGGGAAAGAGAATACGAAGCTGGAATGAAAACTGGTCATCACGGTCTTTGGTTTCCCAGAGTTAAACGATGTCTCCTTATTTATATATAGAGACATTAAGAAGTTGGATGCATGGAAAAAGGTGTCTGGGAGCTATATGGTCTGAACAATTGTATTTTGCTACATCGATCCAACACAGAATCATTCAAATTAGTGCTTATTAATCACAGAAAACGATTTTGAAATAATGCTGAAATTAGCATCGTCAAAACGGAGCTACAGTATCAGCTGGTCGCAGAATTTTGTGGCCCCAGATGGACCGGTGGCGCCAGGCCCTGCGCTTCCTCAGCAAATGCACTGCTGCAATACAAAGAATGCTTCCCAACATGCGATCTGTGGTGAAACAGGAAACAGAAGATGTGCATGCTATACATATATATACAGTATACACTTTTTCCCTCCAGTTCTGCAGCTTGAAAGCCCCGCCCCTAGGCCGCCTAGTGCAGGCGCCTGTTAGAGCTGGCAGGCAGCGCAATCCCAGCGACCGCAGGCCATTTTGAATCTTTTGTGTGAATGCACAGTAATGCTGCGCTCACCACCATCCACAGTGCTCTCCTCGACTCCCAAATCAATCGGTCCTCTGGCCTCGAAACTCCCACAGCCTCGTAAACATGCGACTCACGGATCCTAGCTTCTCTGAGCCTTCCCCTCGGGGTTTCCGAAGTCCGTGCCTTAGCTCTAGTTGGCAAAGAAAGAGTCTGCGTTTTTTCCTGCTCCGCTCAGGTCCAGAGAGAAAGAAAGAACAGAGCGTCCATCTCGAAGTCAAGGGTACTACCCCCCTAATGCGCCAGCGACCAATCAGCAGCGACTAACTGTTCATTCACACTGAAAGCAGCAAAAATCGCCTGTGGTCGCTCAGGGTGCCGCTTTCAATCTGCGCTGCAGAACTGCAGAGAAAACGTGCACATCTTCAGTTTTCTCTTTCACCATGGATCCCACTTTTGGAAGCCTACTTTATATTTTGGCGTTATTTCCGCGTAGACAAAAGTGAGTTTGATGCTCTCCTTAACAAGCTTGGTCCGCGGATCAACAGCAACTATCGGCGAGCCGTCGGTCCCAGTGAAAGCTGCGGTCTGTCTGCGGTGAACACCACTGACACACCACGTAGTAGCGAATTTGGTCATATTGTTTAAACTGTGTTTTGTGATTTATAAGCATGGTTTTTAATGATTGTGTGTTGGATCGATGTAGCAAATAAAATTGTCCAGACCATACAGCTCCTCAACCATCAGTTACGTGTTTCACATGAGCAGTTCAGGTAAAAATGGAAGTCAAGTCAGCTAGATGAAATAGATTAATTCCTGATTAAATAAATTTGTGTGTGCACAGCTATGCTCGTGTATGCATGTGAATGAGTGTACGTTTGTGTGTACACAAAAGTACAATGTACATTGAGTGCGTTTACATGGGAAGTTTAATTCCTCTTTAATTCAGAATTAAAATTAAATCCGATTTAAAATTAGTAAAAATTACCATGTAAACACCTAATTCCGAATGAAAATGGCCATTCCAAATTAAACTTAATTCCGAAGTACAGTAAGTGGCTGGTTTATTTAAATCTGAATAGAATAATTCTGTGATCATGTATACACTCATTCCGCTGTAAATTAATTCTGGTCTTTCTGCGCTGCTCATTCCCTCGCTCGTCTGTCGCGATGACTCTTATATTCCGCGCTGGGCTTGTTTTCAAAAAAGTTTCAAGATGGCAGCACGCAGTAAACGGTGGTCAAGAGCAGAGACGATTTATTTAATAAATAGCTTGGAGGACCTGGAAATAATTAAAAGAACAGATGACAGGAAACATAAAAATTGTGAGCTTATCAAAGCTGTAGCGGCTAAGCGGCTAAGTTGGTTTTTCTTCCAGTAGACGTAATTTACAGTAGACGTAACTTCCGGTCCGCCCCCGTATCCAATCAGAACCCTTCCCAACCCCCAGACCTTAAGCGGAATTGGATAAAGCTGATCAAACGTGTTTTCCATGTAAACCTTAATTCGGAATTACTATTTCCATGTAAACTCGAAGGAAAATAGTTTAATTCTGAATTATTTAATTCTGAATAATTAATTCCGAATTAAAAAACATCATGTAACCGTGGTCACTGAGGCTTCTTGCTTTGGGAATCCCGGTCTGTGACGCTGCCTCTTCAACTTCAAATTGAGGCTCTGAACGCCTCCATCGCCTCGCTCCCGACGCCTCTAATGCCTCCTGCAGGGAGCTTTCAGATAAAATGAATGGCAGCCAGACGCCTATGAGGCCCATGACGCTTTCGATGTGAATGCACGGTAACAGAGTGCATCTTTCATAATGACCAATAAGATCAATGAGTAGCGCAGGAATGAAAAACAAAACAAAACCACAACGTTGTCCCCTAATATACCATCATCTAGGCAAAATAACAAAATTACTCCTCTATGCATAAAACTTCCATTTATGATTAGCATCAAATAGAATGTGAGTGAATTATATTTAAATCACCAAAATATAGTTTATCCAGTAACTTAACAAAAACCAATACCAAGGCAGAATAACATTACGTGTCACTGCATGCAAAAAGCAAACAATCAACAACCACCCACTAACAACCTAGTGACCGGCACAAATGTTTTAAAGGGATTAACATTAACCCCCCAGGCAGCCGAAAAGCATTTAACCCAATATAACACCGGGCTACGCATATAATTGATGAAATTTCCAAATACATTTAAAGTGACATTATCCAAGCATTTCCAAAAAAACAAGCAATAAACTGACTCTAGTCCTGAACAACACATCCACTCTCCCACTCTGTAAAAGGCTCCTAACTCCTGATGCTGTGGAATCATTGCTCATCTATTAGTAATCAACATGATTAGCTTTTACTGACGTTAACTTGAAGGCATAGTGTAATTAGCCCTCGACAACTGGAGCTGCAGCCCCTCAACAAATAGAGTTTTAACTTTTTTATACAAGCAGTATATTTGTCGCTTGGCCCCAGAAGTGGATTTTACTATTTCAGTGCAACAAAACATAGAAAGCAACAGTCTTGTTATTGTTGATATTGAGTGAGTTTCCAGAGTGCATTCAGAGAGCAGTCCAAGTGCATATGAGGCTAAAATGTTTTCTGATTTTGCTGCAGCAACAGATAAAATGCAAAGGAGCTGCTGCTGTTTTGGTTCACAAAAGTTTTTTTTATTTATTTTCTGTCAAAAACACATGATTCACAAAAGAATGTATATCCAAATTTTTAAGGCACACCCTTGAAAGTTTTAATATAGTAAAATATATAGTATTTGTCACAAATTGAGATTTTGCACTCAGAAGATGAACAGTTAAGTTTTAACCAAACAAACTTAAATGTCATTTGAGACACCTGTGTTGCACATATGTTGGAGTGAATGGATGGGGAAATTGAAATAAACACATTCTTTAGTTCAAACTACTTTTTAAAGCACAAAGAATATATCTGCACTTTTCTTATTCATAGCCAGTCATAATGTTCCTCTTCTTTTGTGGTCTGAGGAGAGAAAAAAATATTTTATCCTTGAACAAAGTTAGAAAAGACAAAACCTTCCAGCAGTGCCACACAGAGAAGATTGTGAATCATTTCTATGTACCATGTGCTCCAGGTCGCAGGTTAGAGCCCTTGTTGCGTTACTTAGCAAACACGCACACTCAATCCACAGGGGAAGGGGTGAGATAAAAGGAGGAAAAGAGGAGAAGGAGTGGAGCAGAGCAGACAAGAGGCCAGGTCAGACCTCTCTTTAGCCTCACAGCAGAGGGAAAGATAAGCCTTCTTTCTCACAGGTAAATAGAAGCCACACCCGGTACGCTTGCAGGCGCGTGTGTATTTGCGTGTGCGCTTTCGTGTGTATGAACCTCTTTCCAGTGCCTGCCATTTCTGAATCACTGATACAACCCCATACGGAATCTGTGCTCGCCCTCCTCCTACTCACATTTTACTGTTTTTTTTTATACATATTTTCATTTTTTACATGTGCGTGCATGGTGCCGGGATGGTTCTGTCGTAGAAAACAGGAAAACATCACAATATCACAATAAAGTATCATGATATAAAGCTTCACTTTATTTTATTTGTCTCTTATTGGAATGTGTCTGTTAGGAAAAGTAGTAGAGGCTTAGGAGTTGTAGTTACGAGTTAGCAGAGTGGATTTTGATGATTAATTGTCTTTATGTGATTACCAAAGTCTGGCCTAGACTTCCACCTCAGTTGTACCGTTTGACGACATGCCTTTTATTAAACTGGGCCACTCACGCTGTGTGTACAAGCCGAAATAAAGATTCATGACATAACATAACTTAACTCACAGTGTTTAACCCACTGTGAACTGATTTGACACATGAGCATTTACAATTTAAACCTGGAATGATGTGCAGGTCACATTACCATTTTCAATAAACTCAATAGCAACAAAGGGAGCCTTTCAGTGTGGAGTTTACATGTTCTCTCCATACTTGCGTACGTTTTCTCCGGGTGCTCTGGGATCCTCCCACAGTTCAAAAACATGCAGATTTGGTTCATTTGTGATTCAGAATTGCCCATTAGAGGGACTGTGAGCATTTCTTTTCATCCATATGTGTCCCTTGCAATGGACGGGCGACCTGTCCAGGGTCCCCGCTTAAGCCTGAAGAGAAGTGGAATCGGCTCCAGCAGATCCCTATGATACTAAATGAGAATAAGTGATAATGTATGCATGGATGGATTTACATCAGGTCAGTAATTAACTATCAAGTCTAAAGCTTTAATTTGTATTACTTTAAAAAATCTTTTTGTTCGTCTCAATTTTTTTCCCAGAAACCTATATTTTAGAGTTTAATTTTTAATCAAAGCATTTGATTTGAAAGTGATGATGCTTTCTTTCTTTTGGTATTGGAGATTTTCTTTTTTTGGGGGCAATTATCAATTAGCAGCTTATTAGAAAAAAAAAGTATCCAGCCTCAATTTAATTTTATATAATGACGATGACATCACCCACAACCCATGCTGAAAAAAGGAAAAAAATGTAAACACTTCCCAGAAAGGCCACATCAAGGATTTAAACTGAGAGCCTTCTAGTAACAATAAATCTTACGTCTAGAATGTTTACTCACTAACCACCAAAACATTTTGCTGCCCTGTCACTTTGGTCAGGATGACTTTTGTACATACTAGAATCTCCTGAACCTCAGTTTTGTGTTGAAATGCTCATATTATACTTTCAATTACCGTATTGTGTTGACCACCCATATCTCATTTCATACGACTCATATGGTCCCTCCTGCAGTTTGTGGGCACTCAGGAGGGTGAACCCATCTTACTGTATTAGAGCTGAGCCTGACTGGGGCCAGTCAGCAGCTGTTCACCCATTGGCCCCTAACCCAGACCAGAGTGACACCCCAGGAGCCCACCTTCTGGAGAGGGATGTTGGACTCCTTGATTTTTATTTTTCAATATGTAGTCTACTGAATTCTTCTTAGTCTGGTCTTTCCCATGGGAATCATTTGTCATGGGAGACCCTACTAGTGGAAATTGCACCAGACAACATACTGTAGCTCCCAGGATCACTTGACCGTATAAACCTCTCCACCATGATAAGCTGGTGATTCAAGGAGATTTTTTTCCTACATTATGAGACATCATAAAGTAAAAAAAAAAGAAAAAAAACAGATGAAAGAGAGCATACTTTATTTTTCACGAGTTTCAGTGAAGTTATGGGGGAACACCATATGTGTAATCAAGTGCTGAATAGTGAGGAAAATGTGTATCAGCCAAACACACACACATACTGTACACATAAAAATACACACAAATACACAACAGCCACACAATTTAAGCACCACTTATCAGGATCACAAAGAAGTGTTGAGTCTGGGAATAATGAATTAAAATTCAAAGGGAACAGCAGCCTTTTAAATGGATGCTGCACTTTGTTTGAAATAAAGTCATTATATGGATTTAAAGTTAATGTGCATAACGAAACCATTTTTTTAAAACTATGGTTTAAAAAAGTCCCTCTAATTTATTACATCAATTTCAGTTTTCAAAGCTTTGAGTCACTAAATAAATACTGCATAGTATATACAGGATGAGTATTTATTCATAGTTTGATTCACTTAAATTTGGACTGTGGGATATGCTAAGATAAATATCCATTTGCTGAAAGATGAAAGACGAGTCCCAAAGTAAGTGGAAAGGTAATCAGAAAGTGGAGTTAAAATAAGCTGGTATTAAGTGCATAATTAGTATTCTGCTATGAACTATGTCTTCAAAGTAACCTTCCCAAACGTGATTGAGTAAAATGAACAATAAATGTGTCTGACAATAACAGTCACATTATTCTCTTGTTGTGGGTAAACAAGCAGGTCTGGTGGATTAAGACGCCAGCCTACTCCTCCGCAGTGGCAACAGAAAAGCTGTGTACCAAATGAAATTGAAGAGGTTTTCCTCCATAAGCACAGGCTGTAAAATTATTTCACACGAGGAACACCAAATCACTTTATAACGCGGATTTACATATGATTAATGTCATACAAAGACAGGATTACTACAAGTAGTCGAGAAGCTGCCTTTTTTCCTCTCGCTGTGTCGTTCTCCTTGTCTTGATTCTAAGAGTGTTGACATGAGTTAACGCTGTTCTTTTGCTCAGTCTTTCCTATACGCTGAAATTGCAACAACTAATGCAGACAGCTTGTATCTTATTAGTGAACCACACATAATAGAAAGGAAAGTATGCATGTATAGAAAAAAGATACAGGCTAAAATGCGATTGAGGAAGCTTTTCAGAAGAAATTAGCAATATCACTCTTTTTTTCCATCATCCCATCTCTTCCCAAGTACCATGTAATCCAAAAACCAGCAAAGAAGGTAAAAAAAAGAAGCTCGATTCTGGTACCCTTGGATTCACTCATCACAACTGTTTTTTCTTTTCTTTCTTTGGCTTGCAGCAACTATGAAGAATAAACAGGATGGGGGAATAGAAAAAAAAAAAAAAAACATTTACATGACATTCTTACTGAGTTAGGGCATTGGAGTCTTCAACAGACTGATGGGTGGAGAGCAGGAGCAGAGACTTTAAAGCAGCAGAGTTGATGGATAATTACTGTCAGGTGTGCTAGCAGCTAAGCCAGATACCCCGCCTACCAAAAGACAGAGACTTGCAGGTATTAGGAGGAGCGATAAATTAGTCAGGCAGAGGCGATGCTGCCTCCCAACAAGTTTGTGTTTTGCAACAAGGATAAAGGAGGATAAATAGTCCTTCAGTGCTTTGTCAACATAAAAAGACACGTTGCCATTCCAAATTGTCATTGATTACTCAAAATGAGAAGAGAGAATTATTGACGTAATGAAAATGTCGCTTGAGAACAAACATCATTACCCATTATACTAGTGTTATACACTGATTTTCTGTATTGCATTCTAGAGCAGCAGTGAATCCAACTGCTTCCAAACGAAGTCATTTTATTTTAAAAAAACTCACAAAACAATACTTCTCTATTCACCTGTATTTACTGTTTTTTCTTTTTTTTTGTACTTGCATAAAAACAGCTATTTGATCAGGTGACATTGCATAACTGGACAGCAGTGAACTTGTCAGTCTTATGTTACTCTGCGTGTCACTGTTCTCATGTATGGTAGAAAAAGAAGCTCATGGATAAATAGAGACAAATAATACAGATTTAAGACATGCTCAATCAAGGTTTTATGGATTCAGCTGATTGCTGTGATTGGCACCTCATTAAGCAATTTGGATTCCATTGCAGATGAACTGATGTTTGATGGATCACAAGCATGCATACACACAGATATATTCAAGAACACACATGCAGTGAATATCTACTGTATATACCTTCAAAGTTATGATAATTTGCAAGTGTTGCAGCGCATATGTGGCACTCAGAGACCCAATTCATCTGTGTATCAATATATGTGATAGAAAGGGAAGTGCATTTTTATAATCAGAAGTGTAACATCAATGTGCATGTGGTTTATAGTGTAAAGTGTTTTGAGCAGTGGATAAAAGGGCCATTAATATAATCCTTTTATCAATATTGTTTCTTGTTTATGTGTGTTATATTAACAAAGCTTTTTTTTATTAAGTACAGGTAAAAGAAAATGTTTAAACAATTCTAGTTAACACTATTTAAATCTTGAAAGGAAGAAAAATATGTGACTAATGTCACAATACACTTTATATCGGCACTGTAAAAAAAAAAAAAAAAAACTGGCAAATGGCCTGATGTGGATGCATTGCTGCAAAAGCTTCATGTGTGATTAAATTGGGTTCTCTTCATGTTAATTGTCTTTACATTCGTCACATTATACAATGCATTAATGAAGTATTTAGCTCAGACGACTATGCAAAGTATGTGAACTGGCCCACTGACACATATATATGGAGATAACGACCAGGGAGAAAAGTAGCTCGGGGGTAAAAGCAGTCGAGTCTCAAAAGGACCAGAGCACAACACGGATGAACAGATGGACTGACAGACACATTTACATACACGGGTACGAAGTGACAGACAGACAAACCTCTCTTTGAGTGACTGTGATGGTAGTAAGGGAGAAAGGCAGGAAGTTAATGAGTAGATTGTGGGCCAATATCATAACCAGTCACCCACAACAACGCACTGCCCGTACTCCGTACCTGCCTGGCTGGCTGCACTGCATTCTGGGAGCCGAGTTGCAGAGCAGAGTGGCGATGGGATTTGAAAGGCGTTCTGCTTGGACAACTCACTGATTTGCATTCAACAGTGAAGGCACACAAACACATACACCGGGCGAGTACAGTTCCAGAGCACAGGCGCACCGCAAAACAAAAACAAAAACCTCTGTAAACAACCACACACACGCGGCCGTGTGTGAGCACGGAGCATGTATGGGTATTCAGAAATTATTAACCCCTCTCATATTCAAGTATGTGTGCGCGTGTGACAGAGAGATGATTGGAGAGGGGATGAGGGGAAGAAGAGGGATTAGAGGTTGGAGGGAACATACTTACCCTTCTTCAAACCCTCTTTCCTCACCTCTTTTTTTTCCTCTGGCATGTTATTTTTCGCTTTACGATTCTGATAATGATGATATTAGAGAGAAGGGGAAGGGGAGGAGGGAAGAGAGGAGAAGATGATGGGCGCCGCATGCGATTGTTCACCCTGTCTTCCCTTTTTTTTAACTGCTACACATCTCATAGAGAGCAACAAAGGGAAAGAGCGAGACTAGAGGATGGGGTGGGTGGGGGGGGGGGGTCTCAATGACTAATTTTCCTTTCTTTTACGGCAGCATAAATTTAACAGGAGGGGGGTTGAGGGGTAGAGAAGAAATCCTTTTAGCGCTCTGATTTATGTACGTCTGATGGTCGAATCATAGATCACCGCTGGAAGATGGCAGACACACTGATGATGATGGGGCCCTTCGACGGGGCCCACTAATGCTCTGCCGAACAAAATGTAACCAATCTGTGGGGGCCCTCAAGCATGCAATGATCCCCTAATAGAAACTATAGCAAACTATATGCCTGTCACCAGTGACTGGAGTGGGGGTGTTGTTGGTGAACATGTGAGTTGAGAGAGGCAGAGAGAAAAAAAAAGAAGAAGAAAAAGCAGTGGAAGTAAAAGATTACTTATTGAAATTGACATAGAGAGAAGAGAAGAATGACAGCTTGAGGGCAAATGTTCAAAAAGAATGATCAAGAGCAAAACACAGCTATGAAGAGATGGAGAGAAAAAAACACGAGTAGGACAACAGAGGCAAGACAGATAGATCTACAGGAAAACAACCAAGAGTGGGGAAACAGAAGCACACAGGGGGGCCTGGCTGAAGAGGATGCTACTGTAAATGTCACGTTGAAATGAAAAATCAAATAAAAACTCATCAAAAGTAGTAAACAGCTAAACAACAGGCAACAACAAGTAAGCATCTCAAGTATCCACCTTAAATCATCCAATCATACAAGCCCAAAGACACATAATGCAGTGCATGCAGCCCCACCAATCATCTTTATATCAAAACATCATTATGCTGCTTGACAGCAGCTAAGATTCCACCGTGACCTCGTTGTCATAAATCGTCAGCTGTTGCAGCGCTGGAAAAAGAGCGTTTTCGTTTAGAAATGTCAAGGCTTTCCTGAGCCTCGCAAAGAGTGGTGGAGACTTGGGAGATTGGGAAACAGAAGTTAAAGTGTTAAAGGTATTGTGACATCATTTTTAACATGCTTTTAACACTATTAAAAGTCTTGGCCAACATCCCTCAAATGTGTCTAAAAGAGTGTAACAAGAAAAACTTCACTCTAGTACTCTTTTCCTGGCTTTTTATTACAGTGTATTTTTGCGCCGTGAAAAATGCTTCCTTTCCCCCCTTTCCTGTCAATCATTGCTCCGCTCCTCCTCCAAACCTCCTCCAGCCCAGCCATACGCTCACAGCGGCGTCGGAGCGACAGGCGAAGCATGCACGGAAGAGCAGCAGGGAGAACCACAGCAAACAATCATAAAAATAAAGGCATGCAAGCAGCACTGTCCCCTTATCTTAAGTCCAGTCAGTGGCCGCGGGTCTTCTTAGCAGTTTTCCTCCGGTGATTAGAACAAAAGACGCTCTAAACAGCTCCGTGTTAAGCCTCATTTATGGTTCCGCGTTAAATCGACGCAGAGCTTACGCCGTAGGGTTCAGCGTATGGTGCGCGTCGCAGCTTAACACTACGCCGTAGGCTCTGCGTCGGTGTAACGCGGAACCATAAATCAGCCTTTATGGTGCGCTGCAGAGGAGCGGAGGCAGGGAGCTGGGTGGAGGGGGCGGTGATTTAGCGGATCGTTACGTAACGATCCGCCACCAAACCACATGCGCCGTTTTTGCACAGTTATGCGGAAAATCCCAGAAAGCACACAATACACTGAATGTTAAAAGTTCGTTGTTTTTTGGGTGTAATTGATGTCAAGACACCCAACAAAACACAAAAAATCAAGAAAAATGTGTTTTTCATGTCACAATCCCTTTAAAGCCTGGGGGAGAAGGAGGATAAGTGAAAATGGCAAGCCGGTAGAGATAGCAGCAGTCTGCATGTCAGACACCAAAAACAGCTCTGTCAATGTGAATTTAAAACACTTGGTTCAAATGTTTGGAATAATTGGTAACTTTTTCCATATTGTAGCTACAAATCTTTATGTCCATGTGGAACTTTAAAGTAGGCAGTGTTGGTTGACCAGTCATCACTTTAATCCATATTGAAACATCAATTCAACTATTAAAATATTGCAGAACAAGGACAATCAACAAGGAGAAAGTTTAAACAGGAGTTTTTTTCTTTCAGTTTTTACCTGCCGTTGTTTATGTAATAATTGCTCGGGGGTCATTTTCTGGGTCCCTGGAAAGGGCCTATAGAAAACTTGTGTTGTAATAGATGTAATAGATAAATAAATTGAATTGAATTAATGTAATGTAATGGTGGCAAAAACCATGTCACCATGACGCCCCCAAAAAATGTATGTCAGTCTCAAAAGATTTTTACAAAAACCTTTGTAACCAATTTTTTAACTTATTTATTTCTTAATTACTCATTATCAATTCGTAAATTCATAAATAAAGTCATCATCCATATTATCCTTTATAATAATCCATTATAATATATATTTCAATGGCACCATACTAGTGGCTATGTTTATAATCTGTCTCTCTTTGTGAGATTTTTCCATTTATTTTATTTTATTTTATTTATTTTATTTTACTTTATTTTATTTTATTTATTTCCTCATGGTTTTTATAACAGTTGTTTTTTCTTCTAAATTGTTTTTTAAACTATTGCTAAACTCTGTGTCTAAAACACATTTAAATGTACATTTGTCGCTTCTATCTCAGTTGAAAGAAAGATCAGCAACAAATGTGACACTTCAATAAATGTTTATGTATACAGCTTAGATATAGCACTTTTATTTACAGTATAATGTCGAAGTGCAAGTATCGCGTTTGTGCTATGATGTTAAGAGCAATTTAAGTTGATAGAAATAGCAATAGTTTGTGCCTTTCATTAACCAGCAGCAGTCTTGATTGCCATACAGAGACAGACACTACTGTTATGTTGTTTTTTTTAATGATATGCTTGGAACCCATAACAGAATAGAAACATAACAGAGTGCCAAAATCCCTGAAATGTAGCAACTCTCTACAAGACAATATGGGAAAGTGCAGAGAACAAAAATATGAATTTGATTTGGGTTAGGCCTTCATTTTTGATTCATTAAATGTCCAGTAAGCACACTTTGTGGGAAAAAACTGCTTTAGTTGTTCGTCAAATTAATCGTGAAATCGTTGCAAATGAAAGCTGGCAGACTGCACTTCGCAGTCACTGTGTCATTTCACATCAAAAAAGTAGGAAAAAAAAAAAACCTTATGTATGTGTGCATGTGTGTCTGTGACTAATGTACTGTGGAGCTCTTCAGCGATGCTGACAAAAAGACAAGTTTGCGTCGCTGGTGCTTGTGTGTCCCTCCAGGGCTTCCGTCCCTTCCCTGGCAGGGGAGATGAACTGAGACAAGATGTCAGAGCAGGAAATGTCAGACCACTGCCAAACCGCTGTTCTGCACATCACTGACAGGCACACACGCGCACGGACGCAGTGTACACAAAAGATTAACACATACTTCATGTTTGACATGACACACATTCCCTTTCACATGCACACAAAAACATAAGTGCAAATGATGCCGTACAGTAAGTAAATACTCATAATCTCCCCAAAACAATGCTCGCTCACACACAGGTTTCTCTTGCAGTGCTGCAATCGAATTCTTGGTTTCATACAAAAAGTCTACCAAAATAATTTGTAATGATGTGGAGGGCCTTTTATGTGTAGATTACTTCAGAATTTTTGTTATTTTATTTGGAGAAAAAGTGACAAGTTTGGGAACGAAAATGCAACCAAGTGAAAGGGAAAAAAGGTTCAGGGGGAAATGGAGAGACAGTGTGATGGGATGAAGACAGCAGCAGTTTATATCTGCTGGCAAATTCTTATGTTTGTTTTCTTGGGTGGTGTGTACACATTACAGATGTCTTGAGTAATGCCTCCATCTGTAATCTCTCTCTTCCTCTCTCTTTCTCTCTCTCTTCCTCTCTCTCTCTCTCTGTCTCTCTGCTATCCTCAGGACTCAGTTTTCCTTAAGTGTGTCAATTTGGGTCTCCTTGTTCAAGTTCAAACATTTAGCCCCCAAACAGCCATTTGTCTCCAACGTAGCACACACACAGACAGAAATAGAGGAAAATACCTCAAGAAATAAAGAACAGATAGAGGAAAAATAAACATCTTGTATGTTTGACAGCACTTTTTGCTGCCTGGTAAGAGCACAGACAATCACACACACTAAAACACACACGCGCACTCACATCACCCCCCGTCTTGTCTGGTTACTGGCTGTGCACTTGCAGTCCCTCTAGGCTGTGTGGGGTCACTCTGTGTGTATGTGTGTGTGTGTATGTCTACGTCTGTGTGTGTGCTGGTGGGTGAGTGGAGTTCAACCAATGCCAACCACCCTTACCCCCCCAGCCCCCCATCCCCACGCTCCCGATGATCCGCACACATACGAACACCCGCACTCGTTCACAAACAAGCACACACCCTTTTCTTCAGAGAGCTACAGATGATGTGCCGTCCAGCTGCATCTTCGTCACTGTGACGATGAACGCTCCTGCCAAACGCCCGGCAACCAGAGTCACATCTGCTCCTGTCTCTGGTGCCACTGCAATACTGCCGAAGTCTGCTTGACAACCAGCACACGACCAGGGGGCAACGACGGGTGGCACAGAAAGAGAATGAAACAGAGAGGGAGCGATCGAGAGAGTCAGTTACAAATAAAAGATTTTTTACAAGCTTTGAGTTCATTTATAGGTCTCTTTCATTTGACTTGCCCAGATGCTGCCAAGAAAACTGGTTTTGTATAAATGCATGTAAAAAACACATCATATTAACATAGGGCAAAGTAAGCACGTTGCCCCGGCATGTATCTGTGTCAGTGATTCTGTTGAGAACTTTGTGTTTTCAGTGTTTCTCTTCCCCAGCACGCCTGATTAAAATGAATGGATGAGCTTGTCTTTAAGTAGTGCTTAGGCTAAAAATAGCATACATTTGAATCGAGTGGTCAGGGATCATGAAAATGTTGATACATTCAGGGCTGAATTTTTGGAATTTTCTTTTTCATTTTCTCCTGAAATTTTTTAAGCTCATGCTTTTTTTCCTCTCAATAACGTCATAAAAATATAATTTTTCATTTTTCACAACTTTATTTGCATCAATTTTTTTTCTCCTGCTCCTGACTTTTCTTCTACTGTTCAGATACACACAATTTACTACCTCTCCCTTTCCCCCTCCTCCCCTGTCTATCCTGCCAGGGTGTTTATATTTGCTCGGCCCACGGCTGAGTGCCTAACAAGGTGGAAAGAATTAGGGATGAAAAGACAGCAGTGCTGCCAGCTAGGGTCTCTCTCTCTCCTTCCTTCTCTTACGTTCTGACAGTAGATATATTTCAGCTAATGCACTCCCGACCTTTTCTGCACCAATGAAGTATAAACAAAAACAGTTATCAACAGTCTAAATGAAGATGATAAGGGAATAAAATGACTTTGTACATGCAATCCTGTGAATAAGAAAATACACCATCTTTCAGTTCTGGCCTTTGACACATCCAGACATTAAACAAAGAGAAAAAAAAATAATTTGGTTCTAAAACAGTCTACCGTGGACTAAAAAGCCGTTACATATTTCACCCAAAAAGAAAAAAAACTTCACAATGCCATGTTGGAGAGACATCCACAATGTCAGTATGGGAAAGGTGACGAAACCACGAACTGCAGCCTGATTTACTGCGAGCGAGCAGCGGGTGAGCAGCGGGTGAGCAGCGGGAGTGCCAGCGGAGCGCTGCTCTTCTTTGTTTCAGCACTGGATGGGCCTGTTTCAGATATTATTGCACTTTAAACAACACTTTAACATGTTGGTGTTCGGACTTGATGAGAATTCCTGTAAATTAATATTGGTCAGCATTATTGTTTAGCATAAGTTTAAATTGCTAACTTTGACTGACATAAGGCGGTGTGTCCTAGCAAGCTTTCCAGGCCTGTCCGTTCCCCTCATTTCCAAGAGGCTTCAAAACCGCTTATCAGAAAGCAATGGGTGAGTTCACAGAAGGTTTCTCCAGTAATTATACAGTCTATAGCGTTTCCCCAGTAAAAACACTGGGAGGGAAATCAACTGTGTTTTTTTGTTTTTGGTTTTATGGTAACTTTCAGCAGGAAGATGAGCAAAGCAACTGCAGTGTAAATTTAAGTCAATGTTTTTTTTTTTTATATACTCAGAGGTACCAGCAATAACATATTTTTTTTTAAATATGTTCAGATTTTTAAATATGTTTTTAATATTTTTTAAACATTATTGGTATTTATAATATTATTAAGTACAACCGACTCTTTTATTAAGTACAACCAACTCCTGCACTTGCCTATAGTCCTCCTTCATGCATACTGACTGTTTTACTTGGTTAATTGTTTTATCTTTTGTATTGTGTTTTAATGTATTTTTGTGTATTTATATAACTTTGTTTTTTTTCCATCTTAGCCCCCTCCCCTTACCCCCCTAGGCTGCACTTGTAAATAAGAAATTTGTTCTTAAATTGCTTGCCTGGTTAAATAAAGGTTAAATAAAAAATAAATAAAAAACATATATATAAGGGGCCTGGGGAGGTGGCGGGCGGGGGGTGGTTGAGGGGTGGCATCCCCTGCAAGTCTGAAATGAGAGAAACACAGGAAAACACACAAAGGGCACACAAGGCTTTGGAATCTGCAAGACAGAAAACAAACAAACAGACACGAGAACAGGCAGAGACACAAACAGCAACCATTTCAGGTCTCTAAAACTGAATCAAGACTAGGCCACTGCGATTATCTGTCCCCCAAAACTGTGGAGTGAGTATGTAGGTGAGTGAGCAGGTGTGTATGTCTGTGTAACTGTGTGAAAGCAAGGTTTTACCTGAACTGCAACTATATTGGAGGAGGGAGGGCACAACCACGCCACCCGAGAGACCAGAAGTCGAAAAGGAAGAAACCCGAACCCAGGCCACCAGCAGTCACACAGAGGAGCCAACTTTTTAATAGATGACATTGGAGGTGCAATATTAAACATAATTTCTTGGAAAAACATCATAATAAAGTTTGAACCCCTATTTGGTACATTTGTTAGCTAGCTAGTGGAACCTCTCCTCATACATGGTTCAAATCGTTTCTAAAATGTTGAATTGTTTACCCACAGCCTCCACAGGTTGATTTCATTTACGTTCAATCTGATGTGTGTACACTGACACGGTTTAGCAGAGGTCAAGCTCCAACATATAAGATGTGTATTTTTTTACTGGAGCAGAGCAGATTGTTGCTTCTTCTCTCAACCATTCAACAACGCGTGCTGTGTCCCTGCTCTCATCAACTAGAATGGTAGTGATTCACAGCGGCTGGTGTGGTGTCTGTGTCTTAGTGGATTTCATCTTTAGGCTTGTAAAGCTGCACCTGCACAGGCACAGTTCCTCTGGAACAGTGATTCAGAAGAAAGCATCGTCTTTGGTACTGTAAGAACAAAGCCCTTTCATATGACCACAAACATCTCATACCCACTGTCAAGCACGGTGGTGGTGGGATGATAATGTGGATTTATTTTGAAGCCAGAGGATCTGGGAACCTTGTAGTGAGTCAACTATGAAGCCCTCTGCATACCAGGGTATTCAAGAGTCAAATGTTAGTCCATATGTCCCACAGCAGAACTTAGTTGAAATTACATGAGGGACAATAATCATGTATGCCCAGCTGGGCATACATCACTGTTAACAAACTTGAATGAAGTAAAGCATTTCTGTAAATAGAGAAATTCCTCCACAACAATGGGGAAGGCTCAATATTTTTTTTTATTTTTTTTTTATTTCACCTTTATTTATCCAGATAAAAACCCATTGAGGTCCCAAGACCTATTTTCCAAGGGTGACCTGGCCAAGGAAGGCAGCAGCACACGTCCACACACAAATAACAGCAATAACATAATAAACATTAAAATGAGAGTGCAAACTGTTAGCGAATAAAGTGCAATAGTGGTGACTTCAATAATATGTAAAAACAACTTCAGAAATAATTTTAAAATTTAAGAACACAGGCACATGTAGTTTAAAAACACAGGCACTGCTGAAAGGATTCCCGTTGTCGTTTTTTCAGAAGTGAGTGAAAGGCTTCAAAAGAAACAAGTTCAGGCATTTTCAGTTCATTTTGTAAGGTATTCCACGCAGAGGGTGCAGAGAAACTAAAAGCTTTTTTTCCCGAGTTAGTCCGAACACGAGGAACAGCCAGGTGCAAAGTGTCATTCGACCTTAAAGCATAACTGCTTTTAGTTCTCTGAAGAAATTAACATAAATAAACAGGAACCAAGCCAAGAAGAGCCTTATAAGTCAGAGTCATCCAGTGTGTGAAACGTCTTGCATTCAGAGAAGACAAGCCAGCTTTAGCATACAATTCACAGTGGTGAGTGAGATGGCTACAACCAGTTATGAACCGAAGAGCACAGTGGTAGACCGGAGTCAAGGCCTGTAGACAGCTGGCTGACGCACACATGTACACAACATCGCCGTAATCCAGAACAGGCAGAAAAGTAGCCGAAATCAGAAACTTTCGTGCTTTGAGGGAAAAACATGCCTTGTTTCTGTAATAAAAACCGAGTTTCACCCTTAGTTTAGAGACCAAATTTTGTATGTGTGCTTTAAATGTAAGCTCCCCATCAATAGTTAATCCCAGGTATTTGTAGCTAGAGACCAGCTCAAGAGCTTTAGCATGGACAGTTTTAATTGATGGGGTATTCTCCGGGAGAACTGATGAATTGGAAAAAAACATGACTTTGGATTTTTCATCATTTAAAACCAGTTTCAGTTTCTCCAATTTCAGTTTCTCCAATTTCTGTCATCCAAATATGATGACAGAAATTAATTATTTCAAGTTATTGGTGCTTACGCTGGATTTACGGTCTGTTGAATCATGTGGTGATTTCAGTTTTTTACGGACAGCATCTTTATTCTGGGTTAGATTTTGTTAAAGAAATAGTTACATTTGGTAATAAATCATGTGCTGTTGTTCATGTCGTTTGATATTTTATGTATTTAATTTCATTTATTCTCTTTCTGTCAATATATTTTAACAATTAAAATCTTAAAAATGAAAGAAAACATACAAATAATGTATTTCTTTGATATTAGTATTGTAATCATTTGGATTAAGTAAAAATATTTGATATTTTTTGGTATTACTTCTAATTGGACCAAACAAAATGGACACGGTCACAATTTTCTATCCCTATTAAAACACATTAAGACATTTTGAATACCATTAACACGCATTTTTCATATTTAATTTACAGCTGAAAACCCCAACTCTTTTAAACTACAGATACACAATATGTCCCCACCAGACACTTTTTCATTTGTGTAAATTTTTGTTGCTGCTGACTTAATTAAAGGCCACATGGAGGTCTTTGCTCTTGTAACAAAAGAAGAACACTTAAATAAATTGTTCATCTTCTGTTTACAGTATAAATAAAAAGTGACCCAGAAGAGGTTTAAAGCGGGTATAGAAAATAAAGGAAAGAATGAAGAAAGAATCTAAAACATGACCTTAGGATGCAAACAGATTATTCTTATTAAAATAACTGGAATCTAATTGCAGGTTTTCTGTTTTTCCAACAGTATCTGGCTCTTTTTGGCTGTCTCTTCCCGTTCTCTCCTTTTTTTTCTTTTTAGTAGCTTCTCTTGTTTTCTTTGAGTGGGAAATCTCAAAGGCAAATGTTAAAATAATATTAATATCCAAAGACCATTAAAGAACCAATCCTCTTCTCCTCTCCCCCACTGCTTCAGAGAGTTCATTACAGGTGTTTAACCTTACACTTGCCCGGGATCGAGAGCAGGAGAGAGTTGCGGGCAGCCTTTTAACGACTGCAGCAAGGGAGCGAAGGAAAAAAGTGAGGGAAGCAGGGAAGTAAAGTAGTGGTGTGTATGGTGATTGGGTGGGGTATCCCCTCTTTAAATGCAGACAGGGTGAAATCTTGCCCTCCTCTTCACCTTCTCTGCTGTCCTCATCCCCTCTCCCCAAAGTGAGGCGTCGCATATCCTCCGTTATTAAACACTGAATTATTCCTTCTCACTGAGAGAGCCGGGGCCACTGTGCTGCTGATGGGGAGGACAAAGCGCTCCATAAATAGTTAGTTAGAAGGGACGTATAGAAAAAAAAGAGGTAGGTGGTGAGAAGAGGTCATGCTGTTTTGGTTTTCAAAACCTGAGGACCTGTTTCTTATTTAAAAAAAACATAGTAAAGGTGGTCAGAGGTCATCTATTGTTATACTGCGTCCTGCAAAGAGTGTGGATATATGGAATTTGTTTCAGTGGAATTGGCTTTGTGGATGCATGTGTATCTCCTATGCATATGTGTCTCTTTTCTAGTGTGTATGCTTTTTCATACTTCTGTGTGTGTGTGTGTGTGTGTGTGTGTGTGTGTGTGTGTGTGTGTGTGTGTGTGTGTGCGCGTGTGTGTGTGTGTGTGTGTGTGTGTGTGTCTGTGTGTGTGTGTGTGTGTGTAACATCCATCCAAGAACAAGGTAAGTGATTAGATGGATCACCTTGAGCGCATGCCTCAGCTTTTAAATGCATTTTCAAAGTCACAGTATTTTAGCTCAGGACATACAATATGCTATACGAATGAAGACTTCGGTAATGGGAGGCAAGGATGTGTGTGGTTTGACTGCACTCATTTGAAACAGTCAATGTATAATGCATTTATCTGTAACTTGAATATCTCTACCATTTTCTACTACCTCAGTTTCGTTCAGGGACCTCTCTGTATTACGGTTCATTCCAGTAATTAAGATCCTACAAACTATAAGAGTCACACTGAGCCAATTTTCCTCAAATCACACATTTAATAAATAGAATTTTGAAAAAAAACAAAGTCATTCATATAAAGAAATATAAACATTATGTTATTAATGTGTATTCTAATAAACAGTGGTGCCTCATCAAAAACCTCATCACCAATTTCATTGATAATGTTTGGGCATCTTAAAAAAAATATCTCAAAATAAAACAATAGGACTCAGTGCTGTCTTGTGCCATGAAACAAAACAAATGAACCAAAAAAAGGATAACAGGATAACAAGTAATCATTGACAAATTTCTTTCATGGTCAATGTATTACTTATTTAAGCCAAGTGTGTTAGAGCCAGACAACATCTAAAACACGCAGGACATTGGGCCCTAAGGATCAGGGTTGAAGAACATTAGTGTAAATTAAACATTTACCGATTGACCGGCCAGGGACTGGAATCTGTTGATTTTCAGCTTTACTGGCCTGAACTGGTGACCAACAGGTCACCTTCACTCTTTTTTGCGATTTGTGATTTCTGGTTCGTTTTGCATATGCACCATATAATACGTGTACGTGGTACATAACATGTGAAAGCCTTCTGTATACACGTAGAAGTAGCAACATGCTAACGTGGAAATTTATACTGACCATAGACGGATGTTGTTGGACAGATGATCCGCAACATCACGCGATAGGTTTTATGAATAGCAGTTTTTACGTCTCTTTTTTCTCGTAATGCGGGGCATCATGGGCAAATAGGCATCCGAAGGCGACATGATTGCGCCCACCCTATGTCAAATAAATGTTAGCCATGGCCACCAGCTCCATCAGCCCATCCACGATGGAGGAGCACCTGGCGAACGTTTACAGCAGAATATTCACTCACTATTTTCCCCTCATTGTATGGTCTGAATACTTAAAGGAGCTTGAGGCTCCTTTTAAGAAATGAGACTCTCTAACGCCACCCTTCACCACGACGGCCGTCGGGGGTACTGCAGCCAACAGTGAAGCCGGCACGGGAGAACGGGGAGAACGTGCATGCAGCGTCATGTGACGTCACATCCGCAGCCCAGCGCGGGAAATTCGGGACCGAATTGCAGCACATTTTCTAGCACACAGCCTGTTCAAGGCAAAGGAGAGATACACTAGAGGGCTCATTCTTTTGGGTTTGGAACGCTTCATCTGACATTATTACTAGAAAACTTAAAATGTATATGGATTTTTTTCATAAATCTTGCCACAATCCGGCCTCAAGCTCCTTTAAATGATAACTTAATTGATTTTTCAAGAACCTTGAGGAATCTTTGGGATTTCACGTAATTTTTAAAATATGTTTAGTACTGCTTTCAAGCTATTGACATCTTTATCATGATCAGTCACAAATTAGTCAATAATTAATCTAATGTATTTATTTTTTGGTCTGTTGAAATTTTTACTAAGTAAAAGAATTTGTAGTGCATCCACAAATCTATTATCTAAACCTTCTTATTCGTATTACAGGTTCACTCTGATCTGCTAGAGCCTATCCCGACTGTCTTGGGGTAAATGGCAGGGGTAACTCTGGTAAGCCCACCAGTCCATCGCAGGCCCCAATACAGTATAGACAAACAACCACACGTGCTAATGTTAGGATTCTGCTGTGTGTGTGAGTTCCTGTTTCCAGAGAGGATTTTTGCTGGAGAGCTCCAATGGCTCAGGCTGCTGCACACCAAGCTGATCATCTCGCCAGGGAGTCTGCGGTTATAAGGAGTCATGGAATATCTACTCCTTGTCCTTGCTGGATGATTGCCATTTCCTACCTGAAGCTCTTGTGTGCCTCTTGGTTTCTTCTGGGAACATCTCATCCGTGAACTGCCAAGCGCAGGTAAAGGTTCCCCTAGAGGAAGAAAACCCTTAAAGTCAAACAGTGGCCAGGAAAATCTCCCCTTTAAGAGGGAATGAACCTTGAGCAGGACCTGGCTCATAAGGGGGGACCCTCCTGCCAAAGGCTGGTGAGGTAGAACAAGAAAAGAGAGATGGGAAAGCAAAAAAGAAGAAACACTGATATATTGTCAGTAGTACAATATATTGTCAATTGTATACCAATTAACCTGACATACATGTTTGTGTACTGTGGGAGGAAGCTGGAGTGCCCTGAGAAAACCCACAGAAGCACAGGAATAACATGAAAACTCACAGACATAGAATGTTCCATACAGATCTACAAATGTCCTGTAACAAGAACGCCTTCCCCTTTAAGAAGGCACATACAGTATGTCAATTACTTGGATGTAATGTAATTATTTTGAGTACTGACAACCTAGCTTCAGCTAAAAAGTTTTTTTGTACAGATGTGTGTGTTTGTAACTTCAGAAGATGTTGATGCTGTTATGACAGTGTCATAAAAGCATCAACTGCACCAACAGATTGCATCTATTAAAAAAAATGATATTATGATTCATAGCTTTGGCTTTAGAGTTCTTAATGGCTAAATGGGGCTTCATTGAGTGACAGTCTGTGGTGACAATTTCTACCTTGGACAGGTAGGTTTGCTGTAAACCAAGCATCATTATGCAGCACACTACCATCAGCCAATCAGTGCTTAATTAATTATTCATGAGAACACCCAAACAGTTTATTCTTATTTGAGGGCCATACACAGGATTTGTGTATGTGTGTGTAACATGCATGCAGGCATTCCATATCCTATTTAGAGCCTCAGACCTCAGACCATGAATTTAAACAGTGAATAAGTGCATTCCAGCGACCCTTAAAGTATTTGTTGTCTGTGCTGCTGAAAAGACTGATTAATGATCACTGTTTTAAGTTTAGCTTTAATAAATGACAACTAAAAATATGTAATTCTTACAACCTGCCAACACAGTAGTGTTTTAGCAATGGTTGATGGCACAGTCCACCCTCATGTATTTCATTGGCTAGCACTGGCGGTGCCACAATCTAACAGGTTAACTTTCCCAGCGATGCATGAAAAGTGGAGCTTTCCTCAAGTTCTGACAGAAGCAATACTGCCATGGATTCACTACGCAGTTCGGCAAGGTAATCCCAGTCAAAGGGCAGCAACACTGTTGACGCCACCAGTGCACAAATGTGAATGAGAGGCTAGAAAATAGTACTCAATTCTACAACTGTTACACAGGTTTGGGGCTTCAACACCGATTACTCACTGACCTGACTGAAAATGGTGACAGGTAATATTTTGCTGATTCAAAATAGTGCACCATTAACACTTGTACGTGTGTTTCATTTTCATAGGATCAATGACAACAACTTATTCAAGAATAAAAGTGTGCAAAAAAAGGGTGTTTCAGAGAAACATATTGATACACCTAAAGCACAAAAAGCTGCTGGTCCTTCCTTGATAATGCCCACTGGATGTTCTCACCTTTCACAGTCTGTCCATGGCTCTATTTATAATCCTATCACTGAGTGCAAGCACATACACACACACACACACACATACACACACACACCCACACACACAGAGTTTGTTGTTGCACATCTGTATGTGCAGCTGTGTGTGTTTCTGTGTCGCTTAGGAGATGGATCCAAGTGTATGGTCCCAGCAAGGTTTGCTTCAGTGTGATAACAGCCTGTGATTTGTATCTGTAGATGATGCTCCAGCATAATAAATGTTCTCCACCTCTCACCTTCCCCCATCTCTGTCTAACTCTCTTATTCTGAATCTCACACACTCTTTCTCTGTCTGTCTTCCTCTTTCCTGCTCTTTGTCATTCTGTCTTTCCTTTTCCTGTCTATTTTCACCCTAAAGTTTGTGCTTCATTTTTCATTCAATGGTACTGTTATGTGACATTTGTTCTTCCGGTTTTTCTTCTTTCATTTTTTACTCATCTGAATGCACATGCGTGAGCACGCGCACGTGCAAGCAGGCGTGTGTGGTCGAGAGTGAGAAGGTGTCAGTACTATTCTCAGGTCAGTTGGGTTTTATCTTTTCCACTTTCTGCTTTCACACATTAACAGACAGCCTGTAGGCTCAAACAGAGAGGAAATGAGACTTGCGCACACACAGGGAAACAGAGACTTCACAGTCTGAACACCACGTTGAGAGATTTTATAATGATGACAGGCATACACACAAATAGCAACACACACATTCGCATTCAGGTTTAAAAACTGAATCACAACCACTTAGCAAGACATAGGAAGATGAGAATTACATTCTTACTTTATTCAGACAACTTTTGCGATGAAGACCTCAAACATTTTCTTAATGATAAAATACCTGTCTTGGCTTAAACTAATATAAATCCACTTTTAGGGCATATATTGAGATAACTAAATCCCTCAAAACAGAAGGAATTCAAATGTAGATTTAGAATACACAAGTAAATAAAGAATGGAAATTTGGGAATGTGTGCTGTCATGAGGCCAATCTTACCAAGTACACCAGTTGCCATGAGGCCATTACCAAGAAATACAATATCGCTGTTATAAATTCATCAAGTTAGTTAAAGAAAAAGTTAAAGGTTCCTCTCTCGGTTTTACGTTTTCCACTTGTGTGCAGTAATGTAGGAATGAAGTCACTGACGATGTGAGTTGTTAATCATGTGAAATGCATGTGTTTGAGTTACTAACACTTTTTGACTGTGTTAGAGAACTCTGTGTTAGGGCTGTTCGATTAATCGATTTTAAATCGTAATCGCGATTATGTAATTAGAACGATGTTAAAACGTGAAAATCGTAAAATCGATTTTCACTTTTTTTTTTTTTTTTTTACCTTGTCTGCACACATATTAATGATTGATACCATATTAATGATTGATGGGAATACCTCTCAATACCTGCGACAAGTGCCCCATGGGAGAGGCTCTTTAGTGTAGGAGGGGGCGTTGTAACATGCCACCGGGCATCCCTCAAGTCAGATGCGGTAGACCGGCTCGTGTTCCTTGCAAAAAACTTGCAAATGTGAATAGCAAATGTAATGACTGACATTACACACCTCTACCTCCTTCATGGGTTGCATTATTATTTAGCATGCAAAGACTCAGTTTAGTTTAATTAGAAATATAACTTACTGTATGTTTGCAAGTGCTGATTTGCTGATCTTTTTTTCAGAGATAAAACTTTATATTTTATTATATTTTTTAAAACTTTTTTTCAACTTATTTTACAGAGCTTTGCACTTTATTCATTCATTTTTGCTTTAATAAGAGCAAAGTTTGCACTTAAAGCCCAATGGGGCAAATGTTCAATAAAAAAACAGCATATTTGAAGTCATTTCTTTGCCTTTTGTCAATTCACAAAATAATCGTAATCGTAATCGAAAATCGGATTTTGAGAGAAAAAAAACGAGATTTTATTTTTGGGCAAAATCGAACAGCCCTACTCTGTGTGTGTGTTTGCACTCGTTAGAAGGTATATTTTAATGCATTAACATAAGCAAGAATGAGCATTGTTTGAGCTCAGAAACCTCTCCTCTACATACTACTCTGTACCAGAAACCATGTTAATTCTTCAGTCATTCAGTAAAAATCTGAAATTCATCTGATGATTCATGTGCTCTCTGACTGGATCCCTTCAGTGGTCAATTAATTTGGAAACAAGCATCAGAGGGCTAAATCCTCAACAGTCACAAAGGGAACATAGTATCTGGTGATCGTGCAGCAATTCCCAACTAATAAAGTGTTATGAAGAGTATATACTGTCTACTGAGAAACTGCCATGTGTGGCCATGTCACCTACTATACAATCAACTCCAACAAGTACAACATCATGAAAGAATAAGAGTTCCATATGAGGCAGTGTGCTTAAAGGAGCTTGAGGCCGGATTGTGGCAAGATTTATGAAAAAAATCTGTATACATTTTAAGTTTTCTAGTAATAATGTCAGATGAAGCGTTCCAAACCCAAAAGAATGAGCCCTCTAGTGTATCTCTCCTTTGCCTTGAACAGGCTGTGTGCTGCAAAATGTGCTGCAATTCAGTCCCGAATTTCCCGCGCTGGGCTGCGGATGTGACGTCACATGACGCTGCATGTGCGTTCTCCCCGTTCTCCCGTGCCGGCTTCACTGTTGGCTGCAGTACCCCCAACGGCCGTCGTGGCGAAGGGTGGCGCTAGAGAGTCTAATTTCTTAAAAGGAGCCTCAAGCTCCTTTAACATCAGTAGCTTTGGTTTTACGTTCAGAGCAAGTGGTATTTGAGTCACTAACCTTAGAGCTTCTCATCCAGATCGACTCTTGGAATGCACCAAGATTCGATCTCTCCCTTGATGAGGAGGAAGGGTCATCTAAGGACATTTGGATGAGGAAGGCCATCACGCTGGGATGTGTCGCAACAGCGTCATTAATGCCGTGGGAATCAACTGGCTGAGGCTCGGTTTCCAGAATGATCCTGTTGTAATTAGATGCCAGAAAAAGGAAAACCATCAGAAAGGGATTAGGCTCTGTACATTGGGAATAAAAATCTAAAGATAAGATGCATTCATTTGGTGTCTAGTTAAAGTGAGCTTGGTGAACAGTATTGAGCTTGGTGGGTGAAAGATATCCGAGGATTTGTGTACCTCTAGTTCCTTAAATAGGTCTAAGGTAGGTGAAGTAATTGGAATAAACCATGGAGGGATGAGAGTGACCCTAAAATGCAGATTGAGGCGTCTGCCTGCGCCTGCTCTGGGAATTGCCTCATTTGTTAGTGATCATGGTTATTTGTTTCCCTTTCAGTGCATTCATTCTCATGGTGTTTAAAGCTCATAAATAAATAAGAAACATATCTTCACTTTTGGCATCAAACTTTTACTTTCTATTCTCTCAGTCCAGCTCTGTGTTTAGTCTTGTGGGTGCAATTTTTCCAACTCAACAAAAGGATCCCCTACTGCAGTTGATCTATAGTTTTCTGCTGGTCTGTCATAAATTTCTGTCAGTGGTATTAGCCGAGGTTAGGCTGTATTCAATTCCCCTCTCCACAGTCAGTCCATCTGCCTGTTATCCTCTCTAACTCTATCCTCATCCTCACCTCAGCTCTGCCTAATTCTCACTGCTGCGGGAGAGAGCTTGTTGGCAAACTATTCTCTTCTCCCGCTCTCATCTCTCTTGCTCTTACTCACATCTCTACTTTAACTTGCCATTTGTCTTCCCCGACTCATTCTTTTTGGTTTTTTCTGCCTTTCCGTCTTATTACCTGATATTTACTCAGTTGTACAGTACATCTGATCTTCTCCTGCTTTTCCACATTGCCCCTCCTTTGCCTGCTCCCTCCGCTTAACTTCTCCTACTATTTCCCACTATTTGTTCAATGTGTGAAAAAGTGCTGGATGAAGCCTCGGTAGATATATCAGGGATATACCTGTAGCATGAACTTAGTCTAATTTTACATAATGAACTGCCGCCCAATCCTCACCTTCATCATCTTTAGATCTCCTCTTATGGAAGTGGAAAGAAATCAATTTTTACTCTTATTAAGGGAAGCCTGGTCCTGCTTAAGTCTCTGAATCAAATGCGTGCATATGAGATTTTTTCTGTGCTCTTTCTCTCACTCTTAGCATCTTTTTTTTTCTTTCTCTGTCTCTAATGTAATACTCTCTCCTTTTTTCCCCTTTTGTGTTCATTTTTCATTCGTACTCGTCTGTCTGCGATTATCCCGGTGCATATCAGAGGCTCTTAATGAAGATTCACAACATTTTCTACCCCCAGCTAATACCTTATCAAAGGAGAAATCTCGTTCCAGAAAATCAATTTTCTTTCATATTATTAAGTCCTCCTCTACTGCACTTGCATGTGTGATTCCTTTGGTTTAGCGCTGCAAAGCAACAGTGAGGGGCTTAACCCTGCGAGCTCGGCTCACTTCATCCATGCTCACTTGTCTGATATACATGTACCTTATAGCTGAAGCATATATGACACGAAAGACGAGAAAAGAAAAAAAAAGAATTTTTTTTCCAATACACTACACGACTAAACACAAACCTCTTATTTTGGTTGTCATTTTCAATGTAAGTTGATGCTTGTGAGCAAAGATCAGTTTATTCTAAAACCTTTCACATTTTTAATTTCAACTTAGTTTAGTTTGGTTTCATAAAATATGAGACAGGATTAATTAGTCAATGCTTTGCTGCAGTATAGACAGCTGAACACAGAAGTTACAGTTTAGAAGCAATGTCGTAACCTCGGCGTTAGCCACAACGTGCCCTAACTCCATTTAGGTTTTGAGCAATGCGGGCTTGAGGTACCATTCTTCTTAGGATTTTACATTCTGTCAAGTGTAGACGATGTAAAAATCAATAAACCAAGGTCAAGATAATGTTACTCATCTCACCAGAAGAAATTTGTATGTCAATATGAGTCAGTGAGAGGTTGGAGTAATTCATATTGCTCAAGGTATGACGAGCCTTCCCACATTTGTGTATTAGCCTCTTGCAGATAAGACAATATTATTAAAAAAAATTACTTTACTTCTTTGCAGGAGTTTTTTTTTTGTGGACATCTTCTAAAAATGTATATGATTTGACTCTTAACTTGTCTGTGTGATGGATTCAGTCCAAGATTCCTGTTGAATGAACTCAGTCAAGATCAGGAAGATAAACTATTGTCGCCTGACGTTTGAGGATGTAATACATTTAAATTTTATTAACCGATATCAGTTTCACCCCAGTCAATTCTGCCAGTACCACATTGTTACACTTCTTCATACACACACATACACACACACACAAACACACGCACACGCACGCACACACACACACACACACACACACACACACACACACACCCACTCAAAGCGAAGAATGTATGTGCTTTGAGTAGCTACTACAGCACACATAAAACTAGTTTTACACTCAAATTTGAATTGCAAATTGTTTACATTTCATATACTGTTAAGTGATTACATTTCTCTTTTTGCCAGCATACTGTATATTTCATTACTACTCCTGTTATATGCACAACATACTGTAAACCTGTCACTGTATGGAATATATACTTACAGGATTCAGTCCAAGTATACGTTGGCAGTGCTGCATTACTTTCTCATCAGAGTCTTAAAATCATTCATTATAAACTAATCTAAAGGATTTATTCATAACAGAGGAAATGCTGCCAAGTCAAGCTCTTTAAAGCCTCTTGAAAGTAATTGGGAAGGAGTATGTGCAATAGAGCAGCCAAGGTTCAGGCCCAAAAGTGGGAAGGGTTCCGCCCGCAACATGTCGCTGCTGTCACAAGGATGTAAAGAAAGGATCTAAATTCTGTTAAGGCAAGCAATATTATGGCATCAAAAGGGCGCTTTAATAGAACCTGCCGAATAAAAGTTCAAAATCCAAACAAATTGAAAAACTGAGGGAAGAAAATTTAAACAATTAGGCTCGATGAACACAGTGGAAGTGACTCAGGTAACAAAAGAGAGAATACATTTGGGTGAGGAATGAGGGAACAAGCACAGATCAGATGAACACATGAAGATGACTCGACGTGGAATCAGGGAAAAAACGGCACTTTGGGCTTGTTTCCAAAAACAGGTATTTTTGAAAACACTTTGTTCTTTGCATTTCTGCACACAATCACATAAAATGTTGTCAGTCATGGAAGACAAATGATTTGAGAAGAAACCAGAGTTTTTTTAGAACCACTGTTTGCAGTAACCATTGTATAGATATATATCTGCACGTTATTTGAAAGCGCTGGGGCATCAATTCGCATCTTTCACCTGAAATGTCAGATTACATGCAGATTTACTTGATTTTACATCAAAGTGTACAGCATTCTCTCATTTATTTACATCATGACTCCAGACGCAGATAGACTCAGATTTATTTTCATTTTGTTCTTTTTCTTTTTCTTATTAAACACAGACAGACCTGCAGTTGGAGGGAGATCTTTGAGAATGACGTGGTTGTTGCAGCAGAATTACCAGAGCATTGTCTCCGTCTTTGAGTGACCTGCACCTTCAAGGGAAGACAACTGTAATAAAATCAGCAGCCAGTGCTGTCAGAAAAGCTGCACAGCGAACTATTTAAAAGGTGAGTGGAAATAACCCATGACAGTGAATGACTTTGAATTGTCAAGATAAGTGGTTAGTTCATGGGGTCTATAAAGTAAGCTGCTGTTGTGGGACTTATGTTGGGCCGGTTGCGTTTTGCATTTCTACTCAGTTTGTGAAAATGTCTACGCTCATGTCCAATACAATTACAATAATTTAAATCAGAGCTTCGTGCACAAGAAAAAAACTTTACATATAACTTATTACATATAAGATTACAATAAAATAAGTAACTTTAATCAGCCTAGATAACACTTGAAATTTTTAAAATGAGATTGTAATTATTTTGGAAAAAAATACTTGTTCTTGAACTGAACAAAAACAACGGTAATGTTTTTTGGGCCTTGTTTTAGCAGTTGAGAACTACTGCAGCGGACGTGGGAACCAGGCCTCCGCTGAAGGAACAGCCTCCAGAGCCACGGCATGATAGATAAAGTAGAGCAGAGGTAATGATGAGGCATCATTGATGTAAATGATACTCGGGGAGACCTGGCGAGGTGTGTGTGTGTGTGAGAGTGTGTGTGTGGTGGATGGGGGAGGCCTACAAGCAGGTGAAAGTGAGAAAAAAGGGAGAACGATCCGAGACACCAGTACTCTTGAGAGATGGGAGCAGGTGGGAGGGAGGGTGGGAGAGGAGGTGGATGGATGGAGGGAGGGAGAGAGGGAATAAGGATGATGAAGAGGGAGAGGAGAGAGAAACAGAGGTGTTGGGGTGGTGATATATGTAGGCCTGTCAGAGAGTAGTCGGGGAAGATACAGTGTGCTCCTTACACTGGGGAAGCAACACCCCCACCCACTAAAAGAACACACACATACATTTGGCTTCCATCCCACACACACCCACCCACCATCTCTCCCTGGTTTGGCCTCGATAGAGAGGCTGACTGATAACCTAAAGGTTGTCGGGTTGATCCCCACCACAGACGGAGGTGTTTTCTGGCTGTGAGCTGGCAGCTGGAGGATTCAGGTGTTACTTTTAAACTTTTCATCAGCAATGTCCTTGAGTAAGAGTCTCAGGCTGCACTGCAAGCGGTCTCCAGCTTCTCTGATGAGGTAAAAATGTATAGAGAGGTGTATGCATTAGCAGGGGGAACACAGAAAGGCTTGTGACAGCCACCTCAGTAAACAGGTACGTAACTCGCTGCACCAGTCAGACCAAACAGAGTCATTGCAACTTTTTAAGATGCACATGACATTATTTTGCACTTTTTAGTTAGGCAATCAAAAGCTAAAGAGCAGCTATCCCTCCAAAGAAAGAAAAAAGAAAGAAAGAAAGAAATTGATTGCTTTTAAGACAAACGGTTTTGTATCATTATATAACTTTTTTCTTCAACACTTCACACTGACTTATTTAGTTGAAATACATATATACATACACTGATTCTTACTTTAAATAAAAACCAAGCACTTCTTTCAATATTAAATTTGAAAGGTCTTGCAATTCACATGCCATTTGGAGGGTCAACAACGGTGGAATATATATGTATATAGTTTAGCCCGAGGCAAGTTTATTTATATTGTACACAATTCAACAACAAGGTGATTCAAAGCGTGTAATGACTGATTCCTGCTGATTCTTTGGTAAGCAGTCTTTGTAAGTAGATAAAGTTACGTAATATCAGGGATGATACTGTAACATGTTGACACTGAATTCAATAATGAGGCGTCTGATTTGAAAAAATTGACATATTACTTTTAATCTATCTGTTTAAATGTGTCTTTCTAATGTTTTGAATTTACCTGAGTGCAGCGCGTCCAGCTACGCCTTTTATATTTGGGTGGAGAGAACAAAACTAATGCAAAGGATCCACACTGGAGTAAAGCAACTCCCAAACTTTTATTTTCACCTCACAGATCATAAAACATTTTCCCTGATAGTAGTGTTTTTTCTTTTGTAAAACATTATTATTTCCATATATTTAATTATATATCAAAATGAGGGAGGAAACCTTCAGGGATTAACACAGTTTAAGAATTAGACATTGTATCACCCAATCTGACGTTGGCGGTAAACTGGATAGGTCTTAGATTTGAACTTTTTACTCTTTAATAATATAATCCACATAAAACAGTGGGAGTCCACTGTAGAGATAATTTATTTTTTTAAAAAGGAAGAGGGAAAGAGTTATTTTTCTGTCTGCATGAATGTCCCAAGTTTAGCGCACATGTGGAGTATATGTAAGGTGTATATGAGGAGTCAGTCTGAAGAGGAGAATTGTGTGCGCATGTTTTGAGTCAGAGAGCAGAGTAATCCATTCTCTCCACAGTGGTATGGAGAGACAGTGCTGTCGTGCCGTGTTTCACACACACACAAACACAGAGACACACTCAAATACACAATCTGTTGTCATGCTGTGTTACATGGAGTCGTGATCACATTATCTTGCGCTGGACCCTACACACTCATTCACTTATATAGCATTCTCTGTAGATTTCCTGCACGTACACACACATGCACGCATACTCACAAACACAGACAACATAAGAACTGTTGGCTTACCTGATGGGCTGCTTGAGAAGAGAGCCTTCACACACACACACACACACACACACACACACACACACACACACACACACACACACACACACACACACACACACACACACACACACACACACACACACAAACATGCATGCACAGTGGTCCTGCTGACAAGCTCTTCCACGCCAGATTAATCTGGTTTACAGTCTTATCTGAGCACAGATAGCACCTCCACAGGCATATACACACACAAACAAACAAACAAACAAAAAACACACAGATATAATATCACAAACAACATTTGGACCGGGAGTGGTGATGAACTGGAGCCTTGGAAACACACACACGCAGTTACAAACCCAGACCGATCTCAAGAATACAATTGCCTGTTTGTCTGCAGGTGGGCCGGTCAGCAGAAAACAGCCAAACTAAACAAAACAATAGAAAAAGAGAGCTTATGAAAAAAAAAAAACAAGTACTGCAAAGAAGGTAGGTCTGTCTATGTTAAAGCTGTAAGCAGGTGGGGGGGCAGCAGCAGAAAGTTTGGATCCGACAAACATCACATTAGTCACAGCGAGGCATTTCCACTCACTCCCCCACGTCTACACAAAAATAACCACAAGAATATTGAAGCTGGAATCCACCAAACTTCTCCGTCCTTTCTGCCTCCTCAAGGTCAGCTTACAGTCGAAAGAATTGCTTTGCGCTCTTCACTTCATCAAATCTCCGTTCTTACGAGTCTTCGCTGTCAGGCAGCTTTCCTCACAAATACATTCTAGGACTAAAATGTTGATTCTAGCTGTATCACACCAAATCCCAGTCAGAATAAGTGGAAACAAGCCTGAACGTATAATAAACCTCTCGGAGAAACTTCTGATTCCTGTTGTGGAGAAGTGTTTCATTAGAAATAATGAGTAATAATGGCCTGATGTGAGCCGTCGAGCAGTCGACACCTGTTTCCAAAAATGGCATAGACAGAAAAGAAAGTTTGATTTTGATTAAAACATTTTCAACATGAAAATTCACTCATTTGTTTTCATTTTGTTTTGTGTGGCATGAAGCTGGAAAAAAAAAACTACATTACGGTTATCTTTTTCTAGTAAAGTTGATTAAATACCAGATGACTTCTGTTTTAGTAATAACAAAATACATTTAAAAAACAACCAAACCAATGAATAAGTTAAAAATAAAAATACAATTTAAAAAGATTAATTAATTAATAATAATAATAAAAATATATATATATGTATATATACATATATATACATATATATATATATATATATTGGAAACCTGATCCTTCTTCTTCTTCCTCCTCCTCCTTTCCTTCTTTCAACTTCCTCGGAGGAGAAGTATTGATTAGATGTCTCATTTCCATCCAGAAGATGAAATAATTAGCGAATGTGGAAGAGAGGAGGAGATAGCAAGAAATCAGCGAAAGAAAGAAAGAGAAAGAAAGATAGAAGAAAAAGGAAAGAAAGTCTGTTGGGAAAAAGCGAGCAGCGAGTAGGATTAAGATGATTTCATTAACTATCCTCTGTGACCTCTTCCCCATTAAATCCCCAGATTACACTCTCATTCACACACACACACACACACACACACACACACACACACACACACACACACACACACACACACACACACACACACACACACACACACACACACACACACACACACACACACACGGCTCAGTTTCTCATCAGCTGTGTGTGTTGATTTCAACACTGAGGGCAAACCTGCTTTCAAATGATTAAGAAGAAATAATGACAGAGATCATTTAGTAACAGTCATTTAATTTATAGTTAATTTCTTAAAGTCTCAGGCAACACTCGTCTTGTTATTTTATCAAAGTTTAAATGATAATCTATATTTTAAATGTCTTTAATCAGTCAGAAACAGAAATACAGTGATGATATCAACGGTAAACTGATGAATCTGTTGGCTGATTAATTGCACACACTGATTATCGGCCACTTTACAGTAATCGGTACCAGCCACAGAAAACCAATATACCGTATGTCTACTTCTATGACTTGTATACGAAATAAAATGACAAAATATGCAGAACAAAATTACTTTAACAGCAAAACAAGAACCAAGCACGTATTTTACTCTTTAAGGATGCGCTCCCATGCAGATGTTGGCAGCGTTATTTTTGAGGGTACGCCCTGAACAGGTTGCCAGTCCAGCGCAGCATTAAGGATTCAGTTCTGTTTAAGGTTAAGACACCCAGAATCCTGGGGTTTTCTGTTTGTCTCTTAAAGAGGCTGGAATATAAAGATGAAAGTCGTGAAAACTTTGATACCAAGAAGATGAGGGATGCTTAGCATTTCTTAGCGTACAGTTCGCTATACCTCATCTTTTCAAAAGGATGAATCATCTCTAATTTAATTTCTCCCTTTTCTTCTCTTTCTGCTTTACTGTACTTTTTTAAGTTGTTTCCATCTGAATAAAGAAAAGGAGAAAAATAGACCGCAGAAGTGTGAATGCACAACAACAGTTGTGTGTCATTACAGTTACGACGGGAAACTACAAGGAAAACTAGATGACTGTCAACTCCAGTTTCTCACCAATTTCTCTGCCCACCTCAGTAAAAAACAGTGAGCAGCGTGAAACTGGACGGGAAAAACAAAATGCAACATCTGGGCTCTCTTCTCCTCTTTTCTTTCATGTCTGTCATCTTTCAGATTTCTGTTGTCCGTCCTTTTCCCTCCCATTTTTGCATTTGTCCCTACCTACCACAGCCTCCCTCACCCTCACCCGCCCTTTCCTTTCCCTCGTAACGGACAGCTGTCGTCAGTGTGTGAGTTTGTGCGTGAGTGTGTGCATATGTTCTGTCTGTACTGAATGCTGTGAGTGGCCTCTACTGGCTGACTGAAGGGAATTAAAATGATTCATAGAAACTGAACACAGAGAGTTCAACCACTGCACATTCGCATAAAAAAAGCATAAACATGTAGGAATATAGTTTAAAACGCAAATACCGCCTTTGCTCAAGAGATTATGCCAGATGGAGTGCAGAACATAAAGCTATACAGTTATTGTTGCGCAAAGGTTTTCTGTTGTACAGTACAGTTAACGTGTCTGTTGGTCCGTGTGTGTTCGCGTGTGTGCTTGAGCATCGGAGAGAGAGCGAGGCTCTGCTAGGTACACTGTACAGGGAACAGTAGGCCATAGATTTATTGCTTTCAGGGTAGTGGAAGGCTGCAGACCTCAGGGGTCTGTCCTCACATCAATATAACAATGACACACATCGACCCGACAACGGCCCACTTGCTTCATCACGAGAACAAAGTAGCATCAATAGTTACACAGAGAGTGCCAGAACACTGGTTAAGTACAAAACAGAATAGATTTGGATGGAACTGCAGCTCGTGGATATTGTTATATAAAAATGTTAGAGGAATATGTATATATATATATATATATATATATATATATATATATATATATATATATATATACATACTGTATATATACATATAATATATAATGTGAATAAAATGACTGATATTGGGCCTTAATCGAGGATGCAGCACTCTTGATCTATTTTTTGTCTTTTAACATAGTATTCAAATTCATAATTCTTTCAAGCAATCTGCACATTTGTTCATGAAATTGCATTTTTCTCCATGAATTCCTCATGCTTTTTTGATAGTTGAGCAATAACGTTGCTCAAGCAATATGTTTTTGGAAGCTTATCCAAAAAACATGCTGCTTATGTGTCATAATATGGATTTTAAGCTGCAACATCACTATATGGAGTACATACTCCATACATGCCATCCATTGTTTATGTACAAAATTATCGTACAACACTTTTCCCAGTAAACTTTTGCCTACATCTGAAATCAGAATAAAAAAAATTGAAAATCAACTATCACAAAACGCACATCTTTGTGTTGTGGAGTATAGGTCAATTTGAAGGGCCCTTAGTTTTAGATTAGTTGTAATTAAAAAAAAAAGCTCACACAAAATAACTTTTGGTGGCACTTGCAATTGTACTGATACAAATACCACGTTCTGAATTAAATGTTATGGGTGAGTTACCACATTTTTGCAATAAATGTAAGGTATAAATGGTTTCGTGGAAAATGCACTTTAAGTTTAAAAAGGTGTTATGACTTTTTCAGAAAATGGGCCATTTTTATTTGAGTGTGAAAAACGGATTTTAACTGTTTTGTTTTTTTTATTTAACTTGCCACCCTGGGAAACCTTCGGTTTATAATAGACTATTAATATTTAAATTCAAGTGATTCAAGGTGGAAACAGCTTTAAGAAAAAAATGTAGGGGGCCAAAAGTATATACGGTACCACAGTATTTATAAGGGATTTGGGGGCACAAGGCAACAATGTGAAAATTTCAATGTATTTATTTATTTATTATGATATCAGATTTTTTCAGTATCAATTAAAATTAAAGCTGCAAGCAGCGATGAACGGGCCCTCGCACTCACGTCCACCGCCCCCCATAAGCATATCAGAAATGACACCACCCACGACTCTCTATGTCAAACCATTCAAAAGTTATAGCAGAAAATCGGACAACCTATCAGAAGAAGGGGCGGGGCTAATTCAGGCCAATGAAGCTCAAGGACTCAATACAGAGTCAGATGACACCACCCACTACTCTCTATGTCAAAACATTCAAAAGTTATAGCGGGAAATAGGGACAACCAATCAGAAGAAGGGGCGGGGCTAATTTTCACCAATTATGGTAAAGGAGTCAATACCGAGTCCCATGACACCACCCACGACTCTTTATGTCAAACCATTCAAAAGTTATGGCAGAGAATAGTATTCTAGGGGGCGCTGTTGAGCCGTTAGGCCACGCCCATTAATGCAAACCATGAAATATCAAATGTATCGCCAGGCCTGGCTTGCATGCAAAATTTGGTGACTATCAAATATGGACCAATCAGATGAAGGGGGGGCGCGCCTTTTGGCGTCTAGCGCCGCCACGGTAACACTTTTGAAAGAGAAAAGTAATGCGCGTAGTCGCAAGATGAAGACGCACATTTTGACGTATAACACACCTGGGTGCACATTACGGTTCAGGCCGTATTAATTGCCGAAGGAATGGCATAAATAAAAAACACAATTAATTCAAAATGGCCGACTTCCTGTTCGGCTTCGGCCATGGCTCCAAGAGACTTTTCTTTAATTTGTGCCATGATACAGGTGTGTAGCGATTTTCGTGCATGTACGTCAAACCGTATTGTGGGGCTTGAGGCACAAAGTTTTCCGGGGGGCGCTGTTGAGCCATTTTGCCAAGCCCATTAATGCAAACCATGAAATATCAAATTTATCGCCAGGCCTGGCTTGCATGCAAAATTTGGTGCCTTTTGGGGAACTATCAAATATGGACCAATCAGATGAAGGGGGGGGTGCGCTTGTTGGCGTCTAGCGCCGCCACGGTAACACTTTTGAAAGAGAAAAGTAATGCGTGTAGTCGCAGGATAGAGACGCACATTTTGATGTATAACACACCTGGGTGCACGTTACGGTTCGGGCCGTATTAATTCTCGAAGGAATGGCTCATATTGCTCCAAAATTACGCGATTAATTAAGAATGTTCAAAATGGCCGACTTCCTGTTCGGTTTCGGCCATGGCGCCAAGAGACTTTTCTTTTAGTTGCGACATGATACACGTGTGTACCGATTTTCGTTCATGTACGTCAAACCGTATTATGGGGCTTGAGGCGCAAAGTTTTTTCTGTCTGAACCAACCAGATGAAGGATGGGCGCGCTTTTTGGCGTCTAGCGTCGCCACGGTAGCGCTTTTGAAAGAGAAAAGTAATGCGCGTAGTCGCAGGATGGAGACGCACATTTTGATGTATAACACACCTGGGTGCACGTTACGGTTCGGGCCGTATTAACTGCCGAAGGAATGGCATAAATTGCGCCAAAGTGACACGATTAATTCAAAATGGCCGACATCCTGTTCGGTTTCGGCCATGTCGCCAAGAGACTTTTCTTTAGGTTGTGTACTGATACAGGTGTGTACTGATTTTCGTGCATGTACGTCAAACCGTATTGTGGGGCTTGAGGCACAAAGTTTTCCGGGGGGCGCTATTGAGCCATTTTGCCACGCCCATTAATGTAAACCATTAAATATCAAATCTTTCGCCAGGCCTGACTTGCATGCAAAATTTGGTGACTTTTTGGGCACGTTTAGGGGGGCAAAAAGGCCCTCCTTTCGTCAGAAGAAAGAAAGAAAGAAAAATTCCTACAGATACAATAGGGCCTTCGCACTGAAGGTGCTCGGGCCCTAATTAAAGCTGCAAGCAGCGATGAACGGGCCCTCGCAGCCTTGTGCACGTTCAGGCGTGCTGCAGTGGAAGCGCTTGTATGACTTGCATGTAGATTCTTCAGGCCTGGACATTTAGCGGATGACACCAGCCACGACTCTCTATATCAAACCATTCAAAAGTTATGGCAGAAAGTAGGAACTATCAGATATCGACCAATCAGATAAAGGGGTGGGGCTAATTTGCACCAATTAAGGTGAAGGAGTCAAAACCGAGTCAGATGACAACACCCACATGTCTTTATCACAACCCGTTCAAAAGTTATGGCAGAGAATAAGGACTATCAAATATTGACCAATCAGAAGAAGGGGCGGGGCTAATTTGCACCAATTATGTTCAAGGACTCAAAACTGAGTCCGATGACACCCCCCACGACTCTTTATATCAAACCATTGAAAAGTGATGGCAGAAAGTAGGAAATATCAAATATGGACCAATCAGATGAAGGGGGGGGCGCGCTTTTTGGCGTCTATCGTTGCCACTGTAATGTTGACTGAGAAAAGTAATGCCCATCGTCGCAGGATGGAGACGCACATTTTGATGTATAACACACCTGGGTGCACGTTACGGTTCAGGGCTAAGAAGCGGCCGAAGAAATTGCATAAATTGCGGCAAAATTACACTTTGAATTCAAAATGGCCGACTTCCTGTTAGGTTTTGGCCATGGCACCAAGAGACTTTTCTTTATGTTGCGACATGATACAGGTGTGTACCGATTTTCGTGCATGTACGTCAAACCGTATTGTGGGTCTTGAGGCACAAAGTTTTTTCTGTATGGACCAATCAGATGAAGGGGGGGCGTGCTTTTTGGCGTCTAGCGTTGCCACGGTAACGCTTTTGACTGAGAAAAGTAATGCGCGTCGTCGCAGGATGGAGATGTACATTTTGATGTATAACACACCTGGGTGCACGTTACGGTTCGGGCCAAGAAGCGGCCGAAGAAATGGCATAAATTGCGGCAAAATTACACGATGAATTCAAAATGGCCGACTTCCTGTTAGGTTTCGGCCATGGCGCCAAGAGACTTCTTTAAGTTGCAACATGATACAGGTGTGGATGATTTACGTGCATGTACGTCAAACCGTATCGTGGGGCTTGAGGCACAAGGTTTTCTAGGGGGCGCTGTTGAACCATTAGGCCACGCCCATTAATGCAAACCATTAAATATTAAATTTATCGCCAGGCCTGGCTTGCGGGCAAAATTTGGTGACTTTTGGGGCATGTTTAGGGGGGCAAAAAGGCCCTCCTTTCGTCAGAAAAATAAAGAAGAAAGAACTTCTACAGATACAATAGGGCCTTCGCACTGTAAGTGCTCGGGCCCTAGTTACCTGAAAGATGTCACGCCAACACACATGGACGAGCACACAGTAAGACTCCCAAACCACAGCGCCTGAGTGATGAATAGACTTGTTCTGCAAAAATCAACACTGGTCAACAATGTGATCACCACCTTTGCTCTTTATAGAATTTCTAAAGAACTGCATGGTAAATCTAAAATGGGAACATTTGCAATGCATGTGTGTGCATCTGATAGGTTCACTTGAAATGTGCAACGCACATCTTATTATGTGATGTGTGTGTGTGTGTGTGTGTGTGTGTGTGTGTGTGTGTGTGTGTGTGTGTGTGTGTGTGTGTGTGTGTGTGTGTGTGTGTGTGTGTGTGTGTGTGTGTGTGTGTGTGTGTGTGTGATAGTAAAACGTAACGATCGAAGCTTTTATACACTTAGCAAGTGTTTTATAATAGCCATGGTGACATGATCACTGCATGACAATTGAGTGTTAAAAGTCACCACACATAGACACTAACAAACAGATCAAACTATTTGCAGTTAGTAATACAAATAAACCCAAATACAAGATCTCAGCACGCTCAAATCATACATTTATTCCTCAGACGTCAAAATAAAACAGCAAAAACAAATGTTTAAAAATCATGGTTACGTAAGTTACATAAACGAAACGGCTTTTAGTGGCAAACAAATCTTATGTTTGAGGCAAGTAGAAATTTAACACAAATCTCAGTGAAAGGCTATAAAACACATTTATGTCAAATTTCAAACTACATTTTTTTTTCGGTGAAAGAATGACAGAAAAGATCAACAGAGGACAGAAAAACTTGAGGAAGGAGGGAAAGAGATCCAACATGCTGTAACTGAGTTGGTAGAGTTTGTTGCCACTGAGTGATGAAAAGTCCATATGTTACAGAGCCATCATAAATTATGTCCTACAACGTATGGCGGAGGTGCACCGAGTTTGGTGTGTATCTGTGTGTGTGCCATCCAAAAATAGGACACCCACACTGCTAGTCGGACAGTTAGCCAAGGAAACAAATAGCTGTCCTCACCACCAGGACAGACCTGTTTCCAATATCCATGCCGCACCTCACGCAGCCCACAAACATGCATGCACACGCACACACAGGCCTAATGTGCATGCACTGACTGCAGCTTAGGTGCTAACTCCAAAAACCAAACCGAAGGGTGTGAATTTCACATTTTTAACAGTAACAGCAGAGAGAGTAGGTGCAAATTAAAGCTTAAACATCTTGGTTGTGTTATTGTTACTGTTGTGTTGTTACTCTTCTGTTATCTTAAATCAGATGAATAGGAGGGTCATAGAAAAAAAGGTTAGGAAGGGAAAGGTAATAATGAGTAAAAACAGTCACGAAAAACATGGAAAGAAAGATTTGTGCACTGAATATAAGAGTAGCGGAAGTGAATCGGTGTGGATGTTGCTAGTTAGCCTGCCAATCATCCAGACACTGAATGTTCTTTCTCACCCACAAGACCAGTCATGTTTACAGTCAAAACCTAATCAGAAAGGCATGACTTGTTCTGTTGTCCATACAATAGAGTTCAACCTGGTTCCTTAATCCTAGTTTGCTGTATGTATGTGAAAGCAGTTCTGAAAAAGGGGTTATGATGATGCCATCAAACAAGGCTAAAATGCTAAGAAAATACTATACATAAGTTGCAAACTAGTCTTTTCCACTCTGATACATTTGGACACAGCCAGAGGTGGCTGGTGATCTTGCCCTGATATATAATCTCCACCAAACCAGAGAATGCAGCACGGCTACCTGACTGTCTGTGTGTCCCTGCTCTGTTTGTGTGTTTACTAATAAATCATCCCATTACACATCATAAGTAGGCCATCATAATTAATTGGCCAGTCGAGAGAAGCTCTGACAACAAGCCCCCAGCGGTGAGCGTGCAAATACACACACTGTACGTGGACACTCTAACACAAGCAGAAGTTACTGTTGTTATGAAAGAGTATGCACAGGAAACGGTACACACTTCTGCATGTAAATGAGCATCCACATATGAAATACAGGAGTTTATCTTTATGCCACACTTTCAGGACAAAAAAGCATTTTTATAGCATTATTTTTACAAGTTTACTTACGTAATGCATTCATTTTATTTAGTCTGACTGCTAACACTCGACATGAAGTTATGGTGAATATCCCTGATGTTTATGTAAGGAGAGGAGAGAGATGCAAAATAAAAAGGCCAATCTGAACCTTGACGGTATTCTTACATTCAAACCTTGTTTCTCTTTTGCCTCCCAATGGTCAGCAAACTCCCTTTGTCACCTTTTGTTGTTCCCACATCAAAGCAAGTTGCATGAGAAGCAATAATGCATCACATCCTTGCAGTCCATGAGAAGGTCATAAGGTATACAGATACATGGAAACACATAGGGAGAGTGAACAATGTCCTGACATACACAAGAGAGCTTGCTGCAGGGAAGGAGGGATGGCCAGGTTTGTGGGTATGTGCGCGCACTAGATATGTACATGGTATGTGTGCATCAAGGTGTGAGACTGTTTATGTGAGTGCAGATGTGCGCACAGCTGCTTTGTTTTTTGCATCCGCATGCATGACTTTATGTAGCAGCATGTGACCACGGCAACGACCCATATAGCATTAGCGAAATAGATAGGCATTGAAAGTTTGTGAGGGTGTCGGTGCTAAAAGGAGAAAAGGGAAAGGTGACCCTGGAAAGAAGAATGAATGACCTCTGATACCCATCTTTAGATCAGAGGAGAAAAAGACACCTGATTGGGCTTTGAATAATTTAAAGGGACATTCCACACAGGCTTGTAACCCCACCTCCTAACACTGAGCTAAAATAAACAAATGTTACTCTTGACTTCAGGTGAATGGCTGATTCTAACCATTTGTTGCATACATGTTTCTCAGGTTTTATTGCTTTTTAACTTATTCATTACTTAATTTGCTTTTTCCATACATCATACATTTATTATTTTCTTTGAATCAATAACAACAAACAATCCTTATCTTGTTCCTGACCTGAAGGTCATATGAGAGAGAGATGTTCACCTATTTGTAAGGATTTTGATGACAAGAAGATCTGATGTGAAAAAGAGTTTACAAAGGCTAATTATATGAAAATGTATCACCCAAAGAAAGTCAAAACTTTTCTTTCACAGTACCTTGTTGTGCAACACATAGGGGGGGCTGTTTCAGTTATCAAGAGTTATTAATTATTGTCCTTCAACAATTATTAATAATTAATAAAATAGATTACTTATCGAATTGAATTATTCAAAATTACTTAATCCAACAGGGCACCACCTGAATTTCCAGGAAAATGATAACTTTAACAGCAGAATCAGTCTCAAAGTATGGGTTATTCTACAGAATAGTACATTTACTATATTTCTACAGAATAACAGTTAAAGGGGTTGATAGTTCGGCACTAGCTGTCACGGGTGTGGTTTGTTGAGGACCCAAACGCAGGAGAGCAGGAGCCAGGAGTTACAAAAAACTGGATTTATTAACCAAAAACAAGAACCAAAAACGCTGCAGAGCAGGATTAACCAAAACACGAGCACAAAAAGCAAAAACCTGACAGAACACATGGAGGAAGGAAACAGTACGGACCAACATGGAGCAGGGAAAGACAAGATACCCAGGGGCTAACGAGACACAGGTGCGGACAATCAAGGCAGATGGAACACAGGAGCAGAACTGAAAACACAAACTGGGGGAAATGTCAAACCCTGACACTAGCTCTGTCAAACCAGCCATTATGACAAAATATGTGCAAAACAACACAAACAACTTCTCTCATTAAAATCAACCAGAATTTATTTACATTTAGGTGTCAAGCAGGTGGAAAAGTGACACCTTGGATAAGACCTGATGGCAATAGATTAGGTTGCGACATGATACAGGTGTGTACCGATTTTTGTGCATGTACGTCAAACCGTATTGTGGGGCTTGAGGCACGAGGTTTTCTAGGGGGCGCTGTTGAGCCATTAGGCCACGCCCATTAATGCAAACCATTCAATATCAAATGTTTCGCCAGGCCTGGCTTGCGTGCAAAATTTGGTGACTTTTGGGGCACCTTTAGGGGAGCAAAAAGGCCCTCATTTTGTCGAAAAAATGAAAAGAAAAACGAGAAAAAAAAATTCCTACAGATACAATAGGGCCTTCGCACTGTCAGTGCTCAGGCCCAATAACTGACACAAAAATTCAGAAAAAAAAAAATTGCACCCAATTATTCAATGGATTTTAGATATGTTTGTCCTGTCATGTACGATCCTTGAATTAAAGAGGGGAGACTAGCATGAAAATGAAAATGTATGTTTCAGAATGCCTCAACGTGTATCAAGAGTTCTGATGATAAAACTTATGTGCTACATTTAACATGACAGTCAAAGGAGAAGCTAAATACTTATAGAACAACACGCTGACGTCAAAAACGATCGACAAGATAAACACATGAAATGTAGATGGGAAATGTTAAAGCAGGTGGGGACCACTGTGGCCTCTTGGTTCAAACCTCAGCTGCATCATTTCTATGTGGAGTTTGCATGTCCTCTATGTGCCAGAATGGGTTTTCTTTGGTACTCCAGCCACCTCCCATAGCATTGACTACGTCCAAAAACATACTTTTTGTTGATGCTGATTGGTCATTTCAAACTGTATAAGTGAGTGCGAGCGTGTCTTCCTTTATGTCCCTGTGATGCACTGGCGACACAAGCTCCATCCCAGCCATGAACCTGCATGAAGTGAATACAGAAAACAAATGGATGGATAGATGGATGTTCAATGATACACCAAAAACCTATAATATATGAATCTCAAAATATTCTCAAAAATTTTCACATTATAGTTTAACCGTTCAATAGGAACAATGGTATTAGGCATTAAATAGCTATTTTGAAATATTTCACACAGTGTATAGAAGGTTTTCTGAGTCGAATAAGTAAAATGGACCAGTTTTGAAAATATTTTCAATCCCTTTGATTTAAATCTTAAATTCATTTTTTTTTTTTTTTATGGATTTTATTTATTCAGCTATACAGTGTTTTGAGCAGTAACATGTTAACCAAGACATTATATATTATGGCATCAGAAGATCGGTTAATTTTGGTGTCATTAGTTTAATGCACAGTTGTGTCAGTCACAGTTACATCATAATGAATGTCAGGCAAGTTCCAAAAAATGAGGCAAAGCGACAAAGAGAAACTGTTATCTTGCTACGTTTGTCTGGGAGCTCAAAAGATTTCAAAGATTTATTGGCTTGATTTGGTGAACCCTGCCCTCAAATTAGTGAGTGAGGGGAAGGAGTGGAAGGAGTGTGAGATCAAGGTCAGTTTTAACAGGGTCAAGTTTAGTTCACCTCTGCTGCTTTGCCTTATGCAGTCAGCTGACTGGATTAGCATGATGACCCAATTTAGCCGACTTCTTTCCTCCAATTTACCAGTATAACATGTGCGCACATACACACAAGGCTAACAACATTGCGCAAAAGTAGTATCATAAAGATATTTGACTCTGATATTCAAGTTATCCAGAATTCAAACAAAATCTTACTAGTTAACTGTGAATGTACCACAGATTGTTCTTTCTGGATCAACTTTATCAGAAATCCCTCATTTCAGTTTAAATTTAAAACTCAAGTAACTGTTGACTAAGTGCAAAACAAACATCATATTTATGGGCATTTTATGTGAGAAATTTTAGATTTTTTTTACTGCTGAATTCAGACATTTTACTCAGAACAAACACTGTTCAAGTTTTATACTGAGTACACAACTCAAGGCGTACTGTATAAGATTGATCAATGAAAAGTTTGGTCAAACTATTTCTGTTAATTGTAGTCGTAATTCCTCTGAAAAAAACTTGATTTTGTGAATTTTGTAACTGAATTAAAACCACCTCAATTTAGAGCACTAATGGTAAATGGCTTACACTTGTACTCCTACAGCCCCAAAGCATTTCACACTGTAGACAGTCACTCATTCACACACCGGTTGTTGGCAGATTTGGATTTTGCTATGGATTTGGAATGTGGGCCATGAATGGCACTCCCAATGACACTTTGGTGGACACAGGAGGAAGTAGGGCTCGAACCAGTGACCTTCTGGTTCATGGGCGAGCGCTCTACCAACTGAGCGACCATCCCCTCGAATAGTATGGATAACATCTTCTTCGAGTGTTAGAGTACACAACTCTAAGGAAAAGTTTTTAAAGTTTGGTGGTGATAAGATAAATTAAATAAACATCAAAATGTTTTGAGAATGATGCAAAACTATTCAAATGATCAGTTAAAGAGATGTACAGATGAAAAACGTGCATAAAATAACGAAATGGCAACACCTCTTTAGCAATCAACAGAAACAAAGACACAGCAATGCCCACTGATCATCCAGCAACAGAGAGAGGGAGAGAAAAAAAAAGCTAAGTCTAAATTAAGATGTTGGACGCCGGCTTTCCAATAGGACCTTGACACAGCGGTTGACCTACTCATGACAGAATCCCACTGCTACGGATTTGGAATTCTATTAGTATTACCAGCTCTAGGGGAGGGGGAAAATGTCATGCAGTCATCAGGAAGAGGCCAATCCATAGCTTCTATCCATCAGCCAATTACTGGTGCTAAAGTGGAATTAGATAGGTATTGACAATGAAAGGAGGTGGAGGGAGATTAGCGGGAGAAATGGGAAGAGCAGAAGAAGGGGGACATAGGAGCAGGAAAGAGATGGAGGAAAGAGATGAAAGGAGGGGAGAAGAAGAGTGACAAGAAAGGAAGAGAAATGCAAGAAGAAAGTCCATGAGAAGAGTTTACAGGAATGAAACGAGAAGTGATCTAAGTAGCAAGAGAGAAAAAACAACAATCGAGTCTGGTTCAAATTATCTTTTTATAGGTAAGAAAGGATTAACAGTCTAAATGTTTTAAATAATTTCTTTTTAAATTTAATTTAATTTTTCCCTGTGATGGACTGGTCAGCCATAGATTGTTTACCCCTGACTTTTATATGAAGATAGCTGGGCCGGGATCCAGCAGACCCCTGTGACCCTGAATACGAATAAGCAGGTGTAGACAATAGATGAATGGATGGATAGATGGATGAATCTCATGTTGATACGCCTTCATCATAACTAAATGATGGTTTTGACATATTCATATATTGTTATCCTGAAACATTTCAGCATGGCAAATGGTATATAAAAAAAATGAATAAAATACTAATGACATATCTAAACAAATGACTCAATATCAAAACTTGAAAGTGACAAATAAAGATGCTTCTCTCTCAATAAAGAACAACAGAACATTTTTTTTCAACAAAATACAATACTCTTGGCTGGGACTGGTGGAAACAGTTAACACATCTTAAACAACTGCCTAAATGGTGCACTTGATTTACCTTTAAACCCTTTAAGAAGAGCAGTAAAGGCTGTTAGGGTAAGAAGAACATGAAAAAGGAGGCTAAAGGAGGAAGACTGAACATTCAGACAATAAAACACATGAGAGGGAAAAGAGAAGAGAGAGAAAGAGAGAATATAAACTCAGAGCTATGTAATGAATTTATGCCTGGCTGGCAGATCTTTATAAGTTATTGGAAAAATAGCCAGGGCGGCATATTGACACAGCTGGGTCTGAGATCAATACATTGAGAATGGGCAATACATTTTAATTTAAAACTGTTCAAACTTTAGCAGCAAATCCATGCAGCACAGTGCAGCCTCCTTCACCATTCAAACACAGATACTTCCACATATACATACATGTACACGTGCGTGTGCACACACACAAGCACACAGCATCATCGTTTGGGAAAGAAAGCAACTTAAGGGTGCTTGATCTCAGCACAAACACACCAACACACAGACTCATACCCACACATAGGATTTCTTGTTTCTAGAACATTACATTCATTTTACTGGAAACTTAACCCAATGGTCATTATTTAACTGAATGTAACTAACTTTAAACACAAAAAATAGTTTACTTTCTGTTTTCAAAAATGCTTCAAATTTCAATAGTTCCATGGATCCATCCATTAACTTCTGCTTTTTAGAGTGCAGGATCTGCAGTGGAAATAAAGAGGCCAAGCCCTCTTGTAGAATTGGAAAATTCAACTCTAATACAAGAATCAGAAAATATGGACACCTCCTCTGGTCTCCTCTTATAGCAGGGGAATATCAGGGCATTCCCGAACCAACTGAGAGATGTAATCACTCTGGCATGTCCTGGATCTGGTCTGTGGCCTCTTCCTGGTCGGACATGCCCAAAACACCTTTGCCTCAAGTGCTTTCCCTTGATGTGGAGGAGCAGGAACTCTAGCAGGAACTCTACTTCAAGTCCTGCGCAAATGGTGGAATTTCTAACCTTGTTTATCTCTGAGGGAGAGTCCAGCCATCGCTAATGGTATCTGCAATACAATTCTTTTGTTTGTTACCACAGAGTCCACATTACTACGGATGGCGCATTGGTCCACATGTCAATCTCACCCATTCTTCCCTCGTGTGAAAAAGTTCTTAAGATTCTTCAACTCCTCCTGTTGAGGCAGCACCTCAGGGAACTCCACCCCTTTTCCATCTGGGAACCATGTTCTCAATTTGAAGCTGCTGATTCTCATCCCCCTTGCTTCACACGTGTCTGCAAACTGCTCAAGTGCAAGTTGAAAATCATGACTTGATCAAACCAACAGGACCACATAATTTGTAAAAATAGACATGTCCTTCTGAGGCCACTAAACTAGAACCCCTTTCCCCAGAAAGGTTGTATCTGGTCCAGTGTTCCCAAGGCCGAATGGAACTAGCATTGTCATTCCTGAATCTGAGGCTGGGCAATTGACTAGTCTCTCTCCTCCAGCACCCCTGCATAGACCTTACCAGAAAGTCTGAGGAGTGTGATACCTATGTAGTTTGACCACAGCCCTCTGAGAAAGAGGAGTGATCCCCCCAGTATATTAACCCAAAGACAGCTTGCAATGTTCACACAATATTGGAGAGGCAAATCAACCAAGATGTCTTGTCACAACATCCAGAGCCTAAAGGCACTAAGGGAGGACTTCATTCACTCCCAAAGCTTTCAGCGGTTTAACTACCTCAGCAACCTCATCCCCTGAAATGGGCAAGTTCACTACAGAGTCCACAGATTCATCTTCTTCTGTGGAAGACGTGATGGTGGGATTGAGAAGCTCTTCAAACTATTCCTTCCACTATCTGAAGATATCCACAGTCAAGGTTGACAACATCCCACCCTTACAACAGATAGTATTGGTGTGTTTTCCCTCCATGAGCCGTAAAATAATTTGTTAGACTTTTCTCTGGGGCCACCCATAGTCACTTTCCATGAGCTCACAAAACTCCTCCTATACATGGGTTTTGTCTTCACATGCCACATAGGCCTTAGCTTGGCCACCCGTACCTGTTGGTAGACTCTGAAGTCCCACAAGCTAAACAAGCTTGGTAGGACTCTTCGAATTAGATGGTCCCTCTCACCCGGGGTGTCCACCACTCGTAGACAAAAAAAAAACAGTCTCCATCTGCTTAATTGAAAGCTATTGTAGATTTACTAAGAAAGGAAATTGTACTAGAATGTTGCTGAAGTTAACAGTCCTGTTGATGAGAACTGGATGTAAAATATGACTACATAAGGAAATTCCACCCCAATGATGTCATAGAGAGCCAATGCTAGAAAAAAGTTCCAGAAGGAGGCATTCCTTAAAACCGTGAAAACCAAATATTTTGTGCGGAAGAATACCACCAACAAATATTTTACTAATTTCTTGAACCTCTTTTTATGGCAAAGATGTTAATTCAATAACACTTTACAAAACAAAGAAAAGACAAAAAAGCTGCAGCACTGCAATTAATGCGACACGCCCAACAATCGCAGAGCCCCCCATTTGTTCCAAGTTGCTTTCCAAGATTATTAATCAAAACATCTGAAATGATCATATACAATTCCTTTGAGAGCTTTTAAAGCAATATGCTTTTCAAATTTGATTCAAGATTGTATTGAATTTATTTATTTATATTTTTATGAATTTGAGGCAATAAAAAGTCAGATTAGGTCCACATCTTGGGTAGTGTGAACAGTAAATGTTAATTTACTATTTGCCTCTGAATGCAGGGCTGTGTGTTTTCTTTGAGTATTCTTTTTTAGATAAACCAATAGTAGCTCTAGGGCCGGTTTATCATGGGGTGGGCTGGGGAGCAGTTAGGACATCTGTTTCATCCTGCTCAATTAGCATAATTAATTAACGTTAATCAATCCAAACAAATTATTATTGGTGTTAAATTATTTTTTAACACCAAGTATAAATCAAACCACATCTCTGCATTTCCCAGCTTTGACTGATCAGCACTATGCAAAGAATTCATTGATCTCCTACGAAATGAGACAGTGCTGGGTGATGAGGCTTGTTGTATTGCATTCCTGTTGTATCTCGCTCTCTGTATTCTTACATCCTCCTTCATTACCATTATGCGAACAAAAAGACTGTACTTAAAACCTCATAAATTAAGTACAAACTTTATAAAAAGTCAGACAGTGAACAACTAGGGAATCCTTTTCGTATTCTTATCATTTTTAATTTTACTGTATTGAGGTAAGCTTAAAAAGAATGCAAGGACGTGCAAATATTCATGATGCACACATTTTTTAGACAATACTCAAAGTCCATTAAAACTGGCACAAGTCTTAAAGGGCCTTAAAGTGTTACTCCCAAGGGCCTGAGTGAGGTACCTTATATAAACCAGCCAGGTGAAACTGCTTATAAGCAACGACACATTAGGTTGAACATGATCATTAACTTTAGCAATAGTTTTCACATTAGTGCTTGTACTAGTGTAGAAGTACAAGCTTCATTATGGTTTTATCTACTTAAATTATGCACACATGTGATATAGTCATTATCTAGAAATACACTGGGCTGCATTAAAAATGTTTTAATTTGACACATATTAAGCAAATACAAACCAAGTTAAATTGCCTCCTCAGCAATAGTGTCTATAATTATACGGTCAATTTGAAGAGGTTTTTTTTTTGTCTTGATGTTGAAAGGTTTCTGAATAAGAATGATCCAGAAATATTAAGCTTAGCTGTAAGAACTGTCTGAATTCTTTAAAAACAAAACTGTGGGTATATAAAATTGATGAATGAATGAAATAAATTAATGACTATTTAAATGTACCTATAAATAAACTTACATTGAGAAGTTCAGTGCAAAAAACTCAAAGCTGCACCCACTCAAAAATAGAACCCCCACTCATAAATGCAACTGTCTTCGTATATTGTATATCCTTACAGCTTTATGAAAAGACAAAGGCAGCACCAAATTGATAAGGCACACATGCACACACACACACACACACACACACACACACACACACACACACACACACATACGCACACTCACACAGACACTTTCACATACATGAACACACACCTCTAATACTGTTATATTGCTGTCAGGTTTTCAGTGACTTGGGTTAATCAGAAACGCAAGGGGAAGGGTGCTATCTACTCACCACATTGCCACATTTATCGATTCTATTTACACATATACACAGGCAGACTCGCACACACAAACCGACAGCCATTTTCACCTGAAGAACAGGCACCCATAACACCCCTTAACTATTCTATTGGCCCCAAATAGATTTTCCCATTTTACGCTGTGGGAGCAGGGGAAACACTGGAGCAGAACTGAAAGTGATATAAATGTATCAAAAAACAGATGAACAAACATTGTGGAAAGATTTATTACTGGAGATTTTAATAAAAATTGGAGGCGGATGAATTGATTTTGGTTTAAGGGAGGGCTTTATAAGGAACAATTTATCGGGATGGCCCGGCTAAGATGCATTATTTTTCGATTGTTATCTGGCTTGACTGTTTAAAGGGATGATTTGTGTTGTGTATTGCATTTTATGGGTAAGAAAGAAAAGGGAACTTTCAATGATTTAGGTGGGATGTATTAATCAAAGGCAGACGGTGTGAACCATAGATCGCCAGGCAAAAGAGGTACAGGTGACAGCTCATTCTACTAAAGAATGCTTTGGAGCTCGCACATCACCGATTCTCAATTCCCTCTGCCACCTCCCTGTTTCTCACTCTCTCCATTTTACTATCTTTCTTGCCTCAACATCGAGGTCTCTCTTTCTTTCCTTTCTTTCGTACTACCTTTCTATACCCATGTCTCTTCTCCACAGTGTGGTGCACATATGGTTTTAATTTTATGAGGCTGAGAGTAGCTTTTAACCACCCATGCGGCAAATAAACTGGGGATTAGGAGTATTTAGTGTTTTCCTCCTTTCTAAATGCTCCCTCAGTGCTCAGTGACCTTTGCAGCTGCCTGTGACATGTTAAGAGACAAGCCCATCATCATCAGGTTTATGCATTCCCTCCACTATCAGTCAGTAAATGATGCACTGTTTGCCTTTGTACTGACTGCTTGGTTTCTGGTCTGCCTAACTCATGGGTTAACAGTCTTAGGTCTTGCTCTCTTGAGGTATTTTGGATTTCACTGGTTCTGTGTCTGTCGTTGATTATGAAGCCATACCATCCTATTTTTTGTGTCAGTCTATCACCAAAGGCCGATTTGTAACTGTTTCACCCTTCAATGTGAACGCCTACCAGGCAGCATGCTTTCCGTTGTACAAACTGCATGTCAAAATTGTACAATTTGCTTTTTCCTCAATATTTAAAGTATTTACTGTATTATCTTTCCTGTGGTTCAGGAAGTCCTTGTTATAGAGAATACAATCGTGAATAAAAAAAAATAAAAAATTTATGTAATTTTTTCCTGGATATAAATTGCACATTTTAGGGTACACACAGTGAAAAACAACAAAAATAGCTCATTTTAACTGATAATATAATAACGTAAAGAGAAATGAGAAACAAAGGCCACTTTGCAAAGTATGTAGTTTCAATGGTGGGAACCTCTGCCCTCTTTCTAAATCCTTTTTCAACAACAAAGCTCTCTCACGCACACACACAATGAAAGGCTATTTGGGTTGGCCATTCACCTGTGGTCAGTCCTGATTACTGTTTATTTGTAAGATTGGTTCTGTGATGAATGAGGCTATGTGTGCATGTGAGTGGATAGGGTAAAGGTGTAATGAATTAAATACAGAAAACGCTGTCATAGTTACTATGTATATAGTTTGCACATCTTTCTGCTTTCGTCTAGTTACTGCAAGAACGTTTGTAATCACTTCTAGATGAAGCCTATACAATATGCGTGATTTGGCGAGATGTTTTTTTTCTTTTTTGTTTTCTTTTGAATGAGGATATTTTTCTTTCTTATTTCTTGAATAAGTCATTGTTTATGGAGTCAAGTGGAAACACACGGTATCAAAAACTTCAGTGCATTGATTATTTGTTTGTTGCCATATAAGACAAAGATTTTGATACAGGCTAATGTTTTAAAGTACAAGTCGAGCCACAGCAATCATCTAACCATGAATAGAAGTAAGAAAACAATACCATCATTAGGTTAAATGATCAAGGGGCCAAGCTCAGTCAAAGTTGTCCGGACACACTCGCTGATCTCCAAATGCAAGTTTGTTCATGCATGTTATTGCGTGGTCACTGGCAACCATCAGCTTCACACTGAAAAAGGCGAGGCAAGTATATTTGTATAGAACAATTCAATAACAAGGTGATTCAAAGTGCTTTACAGAAACATTGGAACATCATTACATATTAGGGGAAAAAAGCAAGATCTGAAATTTAAACAAAAAGAAAGAAAGAAAAAAGTGCAATAGATAAAAAGAGTAGTTAAAATATGATCAAGTGTAGAAATTCAAGCTTAAAAGTAGAAGTGCAGATTTGGAGCTTCATTCAAATGCAACTGAGAACAGGTATGTCTTGAACCTGGACTTAAATACAGTGTTTCAGCTGATCTGAGGCTTTCTACGAGTTTCTTCCACACATGTGGTGCATAGAAGCTGAAGGGAGCCTGTCCATGTCTGGTTCTGACTCTGAATTGGAATTGAAGAAAACCGGATCCCGATGACCTGAGGGGTCTGGAAGGTTCATACTGGGTCAGGAGGTCACTGATGTATTTTGGTCCTAGACCATCAACGCTTTATAAACCAGCATCAGAACTTTAAAGTCTATCCTCTGACGCACAGGCAGCCAGTGTAAAGACCTCAGAACTGGAATGAACATTCTCCAAAAACATCCTATGTAAGTGTGAGTGCGAGCGTGCACGGTTGTTTTGCCTATATATGTGGCCCTGCGATGGATTGGTGACTTTTCCGGGGTGGACCCCTGCCTCTCGATTGTAATGAGCTGGCATAGGCTCCAGCAGACCCCCGTTCTCACCCAGATTTGCACCCAGATTTCTGGTGTGGTTGGTGAAAAAAAGGAAAGTCTGTTTAAAGCAAGCATAACATGACCACTGAGGATCACCATGCAGTGTCTCAGAAAATAATACTCTAATATTTTTTGTGATATGTTCCTCATATTATACCTCTCTGCATGTGAGTGTGCGTGCATGTATAGGCTAATGGGAATTATTTTGTAGGTCAAGCAATGCATTAGCATAGACTATAGAGCTGGGATGGGCAACTACAATCTTCAATGGCCACTGCCCTGCATGTTTTAGATGTTTCCCTGTTTTACCACACCGGATTCAAATTAATGGTTCTCATTGGCTTGTCATCAAGGTCTGGACAACTCCGTTTATGATGCAGTCATTTGTATCAAGGTGTGCTGAAACAGAAAAAATATCCAAAACATGCAGGACAGCTGCCCTTGAGGACTGGAGTTTCCCACCCCTGCTATAGAGGATGATACGTCACCCACTGTGAAATATAAGACAGTATCGAAGTGCTTTACAGGTTTCTACTGCCCACCGACACAAGATACTGATTCCAAAATATCCTCAATGAAATCCCATTCAGAGATCATATTGTTCCCTTGTAAAGACTAAAGTCAGTACTTGTTTCATACAAGTCATTATTGTTTCATTACCTCGATTCACAACCTATGTCTGTATCTTCTTCTCTAAATAGTTTCATTGTTAAATATTGTAATGTTTCAAAAGAAGAATGCAGTAATTTTGTCTTCTCTGTTATAAAACTACCAGTCTTACCCAAAATCGGTTTGTCTCTGCCTATGGAAGAGCAAGACAGGGTAGTAAAACAGTAAAACAGTTCAGAAACCAGTGCGTGACATCATGAAGGATCCCACGTGTTTTTAATTTTCAGTCTCTTTGCCAATGAAATGTAAAAATGAAAACGGCTGCAGCTGAGTAATCGTAGACAAGGAATAATAGTAAACACTTAGGAACTCTCCCTCATGTGGACATCCTACAATAAAAACTAACATAAACAGATAAATGGGGTCCTCAGGCCCCTGTAGCATATGTGTCTTGCACAGAGGCCCTTAAAGCAGCACAATGTATCTTTTCCACCTTAATATAATATTTCCAGAGTCATTGTGATGGTACATCAACTTCCAACATTTTTAATGACACCTCTGTCATGGTCTGAGGGGTCTGTATCGCCTTCACTGGCACTATGTAACTTGGAGGTGGATGGTAGGAACCCTGCCACACTACTGGCACTGCCGCTTTTGTCCAAAGGAGCCGCCAAACTCAACAAAAGGTGAAAGTTACATTGTGCTGCTTTAATGGGTAAAGGTCAAGGCCCAAACCAAATACTTCAAAAGATTAAAAAACAAAATGGGAGGGGAAAGCTAACGTTGTTTTTTCCCCAATGCTTTTCTCATTCATGTTTTTTCTTATGGGCTCACCAAACAGCCAAAAAACACCAAACGCAAAAGGTTTTGTTTTTAGAAAGCATATCTATCTTGTGGAAGTTGGGAATTTGCACTTGTAGTTAGTTGTAATCAATACTCATGGCAGAAATGTACTTGTATCTCTCCTTTACCTCTTTACACTTATCCTGTTAATGTCATTGTTGATATCTGAGTCATTAATAGGCACGTTTCCACTAGCGGTGGTTCCGGGTAGATTTTTGGGGCTGTTTGCGCGTGTTTCCATTACTAGGAACGGCCCTGTAATGTGGCCTTCAGGAACCTTTACGGGGCCAGAAAACGGCCCTGTAGTAGGAAAGGGACGTTTTTCGTCCGAGAGGGGCTACCTGGTGGGTGGTCTCTGCTGATTGTGTATTCTAAAGGCAGGAAATTACGTCCAGCCCTCTCAAGTGAACTTAAATCATGTGACCACAAATCATTAAAGCATTTTGACCAGAGGCATTTTGCTACAAATTCATTTGATTAAAGCAGCACAACGTAACTTTCAGCTTTTCTGAGTTTGGCGGCATCTTTTGGACAAAAGCGGTAGTGTTTTACCTGAAAGAACACTACGTTTCCCATAAGCACCAGCGCGTACTGCCGGAAAACTCCTGTCCCGTCGCTGCATTTGTTTTGATGAGAGGAGACGGGACACTTTTCTGTTTCACCAAGTGAACAGACAGAACGCAAAAAAAAAGATGTTAAACTGCTGGAAAGGAACTGGAATTTATCGGGATACCTTAAACAAGGAAGCCAGGGAGCGGTATATGGAAAAAATAATGATTATTAATTATTATTAATTATAATAATAATTAATCCCTACTGAAGACCCATGTGTTTCAATAAATTTGTATAATAGTACAACATACAGTACATGTTTTGTATCCCTCTTACTTCTCTTTTCTTTTTTTTTGACTGCTATATTATGTTGAAGAGGCTCCGAGGCGTGATTATTTTTGTTTTCCTCGTGAGATTATTTTTTTCCTCTGCAGCTACAAATAAGAGTTAATATAAATTAAATTAAATTAAATTAAATTTTTCCTCAACAAACTAGTTTTATCTGAATATTGGGGTTAATTGCACCGCAGAGAGCTGGCCAGCAACTGCGTTTAGCTGGCGAAGTGGGGAATAAAACCCGTGTTTTGATCCGACCCGTCTGCGTGAGTGTTTGAGGTTTAAGGCTGTTTATGGTTCTGCGTTAAATCGACGCAGAGCTTACGGCGTAGGGTACGCGGCGACACGCACCATACGTTGCGCGTCGCCACGTACCCTACGCCGTAAGCTCTACGCCGTAGGTCTGCGTCGATTTAACGCAGAACCATAATTCAGGCTTTACTGTGTGGAAGCCGGTGTTTGGTCGTTACAGCCGCAATCCAAAGCGAGCCGACGACGCTTTCACTCTTTTACTTTGTTATATCAGATACTTGGCCTGCGTGGTTCTGCCTCCGAGCAGGAAACCGTTGAAAAGTTAAACCATTAGGATCTTTTCCCCACGTCTGTTGTGTGGAGCTGCTGCAGCAGCAACGGGTTACCAGCTTCTGCGGAGCTGAGATCCACGCCCCGCCCATTTTCATCTCGACTGCGAATCGGGAAGGAGGGGGAAGTGACGTATGCCGTAAAGCAGTCAAAGTCGTAACGATTTGTAGTTTTTTAGTGTGGCAGGGTTCCTACCATGCTCCTCAAAGTAACATAGTGCCAGTGAAGGCGATACTGACCCCCTCAGACCATGACAGAGGTGTCATTAAACCTGTTGGAAGTTGATGTACCATCACAATGACTCTGGAAATATGATATTAAGGTGGAAAAGTTACGTAGTGTCGCTTTAAGTTAGACAGTACATAAAAAAACGAATGATCGAAATACAAGTTGGGGGTTTCTTTTAATTCCAATCGCTACGACCGCAGTGTATTTTTAAAAATAAAAGCAAGTGCACCCATTTTTTACATGTTTTTTCTTCTCTTCTTTTTTCTGCTGGCCGTTTGCAAACTGCAAAAAATGCGCATTACCGTCACCTGGTGGCCGGTGGCGCTATTTTTCAGACAAAGGTTCCTGTCTGACGTTACAGTGTAGTGGAAACACGCCGGCTGAAGGGACCGAGGAGACCATAGACATACGTAGACGCCCCACCGAGTGTTTTTGCCCGCTGCTGCGATACGTCAACGTCGCCGCCATATTGGATGTGGCAAGACTGCGCTGTAAAGTAACAAGTAAATGACCTATTTTCATAAAGCGCCTTTCTACAAAGAAATTTACGTTTTACGTCTCATTTATTCATTCACACACGCACTAATATACTTGGGAAACAGTTAGGCACCAAATATAATATATTACATTTTTCTCAGATGGCAAAAATAAGAACTTTATGGATCCCACATACTGTAGGAGTAATTCATGTTATATCAGCTATAGAGAACAAGGTAGTGCCGAAAAACAATATCCCCCCTCACAAAAATAAGAAAAATAGAGAAACATATTTTCTCATCAACAAAACAAATTTAAAATTTTTCAAATAACAAATTAACACATTTGAACCATTTTTCAGACAATAAAATAACTAAAAAGATCTGAAAAATGGTTCAAATATGTTATTTTGTTACTTGAAAAATTTAAAATATGTTTATGTAAAATGTGCTTTGTTGATGAGAAAATATGTTTCTCTATTTTTGTTATTTTTGTGATGGGGGGATATATATTGTTTTTCAGCACTACCTTGTTCTCTATAGCTGATATAACATGAATTACTCCTATGTGGGATCAATAAAGTTCTTATTTTTGCCATCTGAGAAAATTAAATATATTATATTTGGTGCCTAACTGTTTCCCAAGTATATTAGTGCGTGTGTGAATGAATAAATGAGACGTAAAATGTAAATTTCTTTGTAGAAAGGCGCTTTATGAAAATAAGTCCATTTACTTGTATTAGTTTACAGCGCAGTCTTGCCACATCCAATATGGCAGCGACGTTGACGTACGGCTCAGCGCTCGATGGGGTGTCTACGTATATCTATGGAGGAGACGGGTGGCGCTGTAAAGGCCTCTGTCCGCTAGATTTACCCTGAACTCCTACTAGTGGAAACGCACCTAATGGCACCACAAAATTACGGATAAATCCACCACTTAATTTTTTCAGGCGTGTCAACACTTGAAGCCAAACGTGCATTAATTTTCTCATACCTTGAATACATGAAAGTAAAGAAAAAAACGGCTACCTTTACTAACCCTAGAATCGATGGTATATTTTTATTATGAAAAAAGAAAAATAACATAAATCAGCACTTTCATGATTTACTTCTTGTTGCAGTATATCATATGTTTCAATATAATGGGGCATTTTATCACAAAAGCAGAAAACAAACTTCTCCAGAGGTAAGCAAACATGGAAAGAGGGAGTTTCGATAACAACAACATATGTAGGTACAGATGTTCACACAAGAAAAGATTCAATTAATCATTAAGTCACATGTCACTGCCTCAGCTAAACAAGGTCCAATGTATCTGAGCCAGAACCACTATGTGTTCTCATGCGTGGCCATATAAGTGACTGTGTGTGCGTCCCTGTTTGTGTGTGTCATGGCTGATTGCTCTTGACTTCATTAATCTCTGCAGTGTGGTTATGATTAGCTCTCTGAGGCATGCCAGAGGACATCTGACACAGTCACTCACACACTCACTGTCAGGACTGGCCACCTCTCCAGCCTGTCTCTTTCATGGTCCAGCCAATTAGCTGTGTGCAAAGACAAATACACTTGCTCCTGTGGTGACAGGAGAAACGTGTGTGTATAAGCATACAAAAGATTTTTTTATATATTTCACTTTAAAGTTAAAGAGCTTCTGCATGTTTAGAATTTAATCATGGTCCTGGCAAAGCTACATCCATACCAGTCTGTTTGTCCTGTGGTGCTATTTCGTAATGAAACTGATGCACATGTGCACTTGCATTTCAGCTCGGTATCAAATAAATCACATCATATAATATCACTGTAGCATACATACATTACAAATAAAGAACTTAAGGTCATAGCTCTCTCTTACCTTGAAGAACTCACATTATTACAACAAAACACTTTGCTCTCAGACTGCAGGCTTACTTGTGCTTCCTAGAGTTTCCAAAAGTAAAATGGAAGGCAGAATCCTTTCTTGTGGGAACAGCTGTCAGTTATGGGTTTTGGACTCTTTATCTTTAGGATTGGGTTTTAGACTTTGCTTTTGTGTCAAGCTTATAGTTTGGGCTTGCTCAGGAACCCTGAACCATTGCTTTAGTCATGCTGCTATGGGCCTAGACTGCTGATTGACCTTCCATGATATACTGGATTTGTTTCCTCAAATTGTTCTCTTTATTCTTTTTATATGTATTTATCATTATTATTGCAATTAACATTGTTCTCTTTTGCATCTCATAGTGTTATCTAAAGTGTTGCGCTTATGAATTCTTGCCAAACATGTCAATCTTAAAAAAGAGAGAGTCAGAGAAAGAGATGTACAAGGTGTTGTTGGATTTCTAAGCTAAATTAACAATTAACAAAGTCTTGCAAACTTTATTCTGAAATACTTTTAATATTTAGTTGCTTGATGTCCTGAAAGTCATTTTAAAGCTGCAGCTGGGAACTTGTAAATGGAAATGTAAATGCATACAATGTTAATGCCCCTCCCAAACTTTCTCCAGAACTGTGTCCCTTGCCTTCGCCTTCCTGTCCACGAGTGTGCTGTGAAGTTACTACATAAACCAGAGAACAGATACCTGAGGATAAATCAGTAATCAAACAAATGGACGTTAATACGTTTTATCTGACTAAACTGTATCTGGATGTATTGTGACATATTGTTACTTTTGTTACTTAAGACTTAGTCACTTACATGACATGGCTGCCAGGGCCAGCGAGCTTGCCTGATACTTGTAAAAAGACACCGTGTTTGTTTATTTTGATATTGCAATCAAATTACTTTGCTGGAGAAAACCTTACCAAAATATACAAATAATTCCAATCAATGTTGAAGAAATTAATGCAAGCGAACTGAGTTTCTCAGTACACTAAAAATAACCTTACCTTTAGCTTAGTCCACGGTCTTGGTTTTTTACAATGCGCTAGCATTACTTCACACTTTATGGTAAGTGGTCTGGTCTTGGTCTGCTCCAAAATGCCAGATATAAACCAGAGACAACCAAAAATTAGATGATTACCTGTCAAGAAGAAAAACAGCTAATTCTGCATCCATCTCTCTGCCGCTTAAACGCCACACCAGTATACAGTTTTACTTCAGATATGGTCAGTTTCTTTCTTTTTGCCTTGCTTATCTGCAACGGTTTTCTTCTGTTTGCTTTGCTTAAATGTGTCAGCAATAACTTCCAAGGAAGGAATCGCTAACTTCGCCTGCGGTGTTTGTTTGTCTGCCTTTCAATAAACTTTTTACAACGGCTTTACATCTAGTTTTCCTCAAGCGGTAGCGTGCAAATGTTTACATGAAGCACGGTGCTGGAAGGGGTGAGGGGTTGTCTGGACAGTGTGCAGATCTCTGTGATTGACATTTGACCCTGCAACCGGCCCAGCGGAAACTTGTAGACTGCAGTGCGAGCTGCAGGTGGTGCCAAATCAGCGGATTTGTTTCTCAAATTACCGAGTTATATAACATTATCATAAAACAGTAATAATCTCACCAAAAATGAACAGTATGACAGTAACTACATCACAAGGTGGGGGAGGTCTTCCTTGGTTGGACTTTCCCAGAGACTGAAGGTCCAGTTTGCTTTCACGAGGACAACTTCTGGCGAAGCCTCATAATGTCACCAGCCAAGCCAAGAAGAAAAAACAATATAACACCAATATACTGGTACTGTTTTGATATAGGCTACTGTATATCCATCCCATGTCAATTTTAAAGTAAAACTTCCCAGGGAAAGAATGATCATCTTCAATATCTGCACATATACTGCTTTTTATTTTGATAATGTCTAGGAAGAAATGTGTATTTTGTTGTGAGAAAACAACAAACATTGTCCAGCTTTATCAGAGGTACTTTTGTAGACAGCCCAAACGGAGATCTTGGCGTATAATCTTGTGCTGCAGTTTCTCCAGTTGACAATTTTTATGCTCCAGATCCAATTCTGACTCCTACCTGCAAGCAAATGTAGAAGTAGGAGCAGTTATATTCTGTTTAATAATTATTTCTATTTTGCTCAATTTTTTTTTTCAAATCAAGTTGAATGCCTTGACCGTGTAGCCAGAAAACTTGCTGCGAGATGAATCTGTGAGTGTGTGTGTGTGTGTGTGTTAACACAGACAGCGAAATGACAAATTGTGGAAAAGCAAAATGAGAGGAGTAATGATGGAACAATAATGCCACATGTGTTCCATAGCCTGTGCATGTGTGTGTGTGTGTGTGTGTGTGTGTGTGTGTGTGTGTGTGTGCGCGTGTGTGTGTGCGTGTGTGTGTGTGTGTGCGTGTGTGTGTATGTGTGTGTGTGCGTGTATGTGTGCATGGATGTGTGTGTGGTGATGAATCTCTCATTTTGACAGTGGGGCCGGCAGCAGCGAATGTCCTTCTCGGTGGAACACACAAACACACACACACACACACACACACACACACACACACACACACACACACACACACACACACACACACACACACACACACACACACACACACACACACATACACATGCACACATGTACGCACACACACAGCACACACATACAGACACACACACTGAGACACGCGTACACAGATGGGAACGACCACACTAATGGATCACCCCTGTCTGCATGCAATCCACCACAAATAATGATGAACCACCCCTGCATTAAACTATTTTACACAATGCTCAATTCATTACTCCCCCGCCCTCTCTCTTTCTGGATATATGTGAGATAATAAAGGAATGATATTTCTCCTTTACCAGCAGAATCTTAGTTTTTATCCATTAGTATGACATTAGGAATGGGGAAGGTGGAAGGTAGGGGGTGGGATTGAGAAGGAACTACAGATGGCTCTAAATTGGTTTCAAAGCATCACCACTGTAAAAAGTAACAGTACATTTATAAATACTAGAATGTATGTTGTGAAATTGTTTAAAACTGTACAGTACCGTGTCTGAAAGTACTGTAACAACTGAAACACATTCCTCAGTTCTTAATGAAATGTCTGTGGCATGCTTTGGTTAAGACACATGAGAGGCCCTTTTTAATCACATCTTTTATTCACAGTTCAGAGCAGCTTGTTTTAGGGGGTCAAGTCAGCATCTTAAATCCATTCCAGCCCTCTCTTCTACACTGTTTCCCTCTATTACTTTGTGCTTTTCCACTTAATGGATACAGCAGGATCAGTAAATGCTAAACTTTGTAGCGATAATGATGGAAAAAGTAAATTTACTCTGATCTGAGTATGTGACATCACAAAACTCTTCAAATCTGAACTGTTCACTTCATGAAATCTCAACGTTTTTGAGCTGGTAATGACTTCAGACAACCAAACATGTGATTTTAATCGCATGCACAAAAAACAACTACAAATATATGACATTAAATTATGACATAAGTTTTAGTGAAACAGTGGTTTGTTTGTTATTTTCTAAGTCAACAACAATGTATACATTTATGTATATGAAAAAAGCAGCAACATTTTGTAGATCATAAGTCGTAGTTTTTCCTTAAATCTGTGTCAAACTGTTAAAAAGTATACATAGAAGAAAGAAACACAATGATTAGTTAACAGCATGAATAAACACCCTTTTCTTCTAAAGTAAATTCCCCTCTTTCACTTTGTTCTCTGTGACAGAGAAAAGAGGAAAGAGTCATTATGGATTTCAATTAAGTGATCCCTGGGCAGAGAGGGATGCGTCAGAGCAGGGGAATTAATGTTGTGCGGACAGATGTTTAATAATAATGGCCGAACTGTCCCTGCTGAGAAACACACATTTCATCCGCTGCACCCAACTGTGGCCGTGGGTACACACATGCATGGACAGACACGCTGAAAAAGCACACAGGCCAGCTTCACATAAGCAGGCACTTTTGTGTAATCAGTCATACAGTGTTACATCCAATAATGATTCAAACACACACGCTGTGCAGAGCAGTGTGTGACAGAATTACACACATTCCCACTCACCCACAGAAACTAGTAGCGCCACTGGTGAATGTGTGTGTCTTCATGACCAGTGCTGGCCGCAGCGCATATGGCACTTATTTAGGAACAATGGACATGGAAAATGACTGGCTGGATGAGCTACTCGCTGTGAGAGGTGACTGGAGCCATGTTAAATGACATGCCCCGTATGGAGAGATGGAGTAAGACAAGGAAAGAGTGGGTATTTGCGAATAATTGAGGATAAGGACTTATTGCCTCACTGGGCAAACGAAATGCTATGGCCAAGAACCCAAAAAGGATGTGAAAATGATGTGTGATATGTTTGATATGAATAAGATTTTAGAATGGTGCCGCTCAAGTGCCATCTTGTACGGCTTTGTTTCTTCCGTACTTTCTTTTTCTTGATTCTTTTCTATGATTGTTCTAACGATGAGGCGACAAGCATAGGTACTAGTAGTGGTTGTTAAAAGATTTCGCATTCCTGGACATGTGAGTATGAAGGAGCACCTCTGCAACCCAGATGTTGCATTGTTAGATGCAAATTTCCATCAATGCTGTCCACTGAGAGGGTTCGCCTATTTGCCAATGCACCCATGTGTTACGGTTTGGTATTTTAAGGACCCAAGTGCAGGGGAGAGAGGGAGGCCGGAGGCAGGAGTTCTCAACAAAAAGGGTTTAATCCACAAAAAGGCAAAACATAAGGCGCTGCAGAGCAGGATAAACAAAAACCAGGAACAGGGAAAAACCGACGAGGAGACATGGAGGGAAGAACCAGTACGGACCGACAGGGAACCAAGGAATGACAAGACAAGATATACTGAGGGGATAACGAGACAAGACGAGACACAGGTGTGGACACAATCAGGGCAGATGGGACACAGGCGGGGCAAGACAGAACTGAAAGTTACAAACACTGGGGGGGAAGTGTCAAACCCTGACAGTACCCCCCCCTCAAGGGACAGATCCCAGATGTCCCCAGAGTCCTAACCCAGGGTGGGCGGAGGGGGCCTGGAGGAGGGCCCAGGCCACACACGGCCAAAGTTCCGGGGGCCGACCTCGGGACCGGGCAGACCAGCGAGACCGCTCGGGGGGGCGTCCCCGAGGCCTAGGCCTTGGTCTTGGCGGGGGGCGTGACGGGGATTCTTGGCGTGGCTTGGGGACTTGACAGGGCTCGGGAACCTGACGGGGCTCGGGGACTTGACAGGGCTCGGGAACCTGACGGGGCTCGGGAACCTGACGGGGCTCGGGAACCTGACGGGGCTCTGGGACCGCCTCAGGAACCGAGGGCTGCGGGACCGCCTCAGGAACCGAGGGCTGCGGGACCGCCTCAGGATCCGGAGTCGGGGCTGACAGGAGGCGGGGAACCGGAACAGGGGCTGACAGGAGGCGGGGAACCGGAACAGGGGCTGACAGGAGGCGGGGAACCGGAACAGGGGCTGACAGGAGGCGGGGAACCGGAACAGGAGCAGACAGGATGCGGGGAACCGGAACAGGAGCAGACAGGATGCAGGGAACCGGAACAGGAGCAGACAGGATGCGGGGAACCGGAACAGGAGCAGACAGGATGCGGGGAACCGGAACAGGAGCAGACAGGATGCGGGGAACCGGAACAGGAGCAGACAGGATGCGGGGAACCGGAACAGGAGCAGACAGGATGCGGGGAACCGGAACAGGAGCAGACAGGATGCGGGGAACCGGAACAGGAGCAGACAGGATGCGGGGAACCGGAACAGGAGCAGACAGGATGCGGGGAACCGGAACAGGAGCAGACAGGATGCGGGGAACCGGAACAGGAGCAGACAGGATGCGGGGAACCGGAACAGGAGCAGACAGGATGCGGGGCGTCGGGGGGCAGAGGATCCCCGGAGCTGCCCGAGTGGGGACCCGGGTCCGTGGCGCTGGCTGCGGGGGTACCCGGGTCCGAGGTGCCGGCTGCGGGGGTACCCGGGTCCGAAGTGCCGGCTGCGGGGGTACCCGGGTCCGAGGTGCCGGCTGCGGGGGTACCCGGGTCCGGGGCGCTGGCCCCCCCTCAAGGGACAGATCCCAGATGTCCCCACAGTCCACATCCAGGGCGGGCTGGGGGGGAACACGGGTCCTCGGAGCTGGCTGAGGGGGGGCACGGGTCCTAGGAGCTGGCTGAGGGGGGGCACGGGTCCTCGGAGCTGGCTGAGGGGGGGCACGGGTCCTCGGAGCTGGCTGAGGGGGGGCACGGGTCCTCGGAGCTGGAGCAGGAACAGGGGTCGATGCGTCCAGGACCACCGCTAGAGCAGGAACAGGGAGCGATGCGTCCAGGACCACCGCTAGAGCAGGAACAGGGAGCGATGCGTCCAGGACCACCGCTAGAGCAGGAACAGGGAGCGATGCGTCCAGGACCACCGCTGGAGCAGGAACAGGGGGCGATGCATCCAGGACCACCGCTGGAGCAGGAACCGGGGGCGATGCATCCAGGACCACCGCTGGAGCAGGAACAGGGGGCGATGCGTCCAGGACCACCGCTGGAGCAGGAACAGGGGGCGATGCGTCCAGGACCACCGCTGGAGCAGGAACAGGGGGCGATGCGTCCAGGACCACCGCTGGAGCAGGAACAGGGGGCGATTCGTCCAGGACCACCGCTGGAGCAGGAACAGGCTGGGGCTGGCGCTGGCGCCGTCGCTTCCCCTGGGGCTGAGAACCCCCGGGCCCGCCTCGAGCCTGGCAGGTTCCCAGAAAGGGGTCCCCATTTTTCTCTGCCTCTCGGCGGGAGAACTCAAAAAGAGTAATATACTCTCCCGCTGGGTCCATGTTGGTCGGTCCGTTCTGTTACGGTTTGGTATTTTAAGGACCCAAGTGCAGGGGAGAGAGGGAGGCCGGAGGCAGGAGTTCTCAACAAAAAGGGTTTAATCCACAAAAAGGCAAAACATAAGGCGCTGCAGAGCAGGATAAACAAAAACCAGGAACAGGGAAAAACCGACGAGGAGACATGGAGGGAAGAACCAGTACGGACCGACAGGGAACCAAGGAATGACAAGACAAGATATACTGAGGGGATAACGAGACAAGACGAGACACAGGTGTGGACACAATCAGGGCAGATGGGACACAGGCGGGGCAAGACAGAACTGAAAGTTACAAACACTGGGGGGGAAGTGTCAAACCCTGACACCATGATGATCTTGTGATTTCAATCACGCCTCCTATCTAACAATTTCTCTCCTCACGTTTATTTTATTCCAACTCATGTACGTTCTTCTGTATAGTCCTTAGTACACTGCGAAAACAAAATTTCCATTTAGAACTACCAAAGTATTATTTAATTCAGGTAACTTCAGTTCAGCTCGATTCAATTCAAAAGCATCAAACGTGACAATAGCAGGGCCGCCCGCTTCTTCAGGTTGAAGAAGTGGATTGTTAGACAGAGTGTAAACATTGTGTCTTTATTTATGAAATGTTATCTCTCTCCTTTTTGTGTCACTCTCACATATACATTCCTGGTGACACCTAATCAGTGCTGTGGCTGGACAAATAGCTTCCAGCTGTCCGTTGCCAGTCCTGTCAAAAAGAACACTTTCCTAGAAATCCTTCCCCAACCCCCCCGTATGTTGTTCATTATTGTCACAACAAGTCTCCAGTAATTACTAGGGTGGCCGCTTTCGATGGATGGGTCTAGCAACCATGGGTTCGACCCTGCAGCCATAACTCTACTTAGGACGGCTGCCTACTGCTCTTCACCACAGCGGTGGCCCTCAGACAGCAAATTGGCCTCAGAGAAAGACAGAGAGACGGAAAAAGATCTTCAAACAAGCTCACTCCCAGGCTCACAACGAAGCATGCGTGCCGGTACAAAGACATGACAGAGCATGGAGGCAGACACATACTCATTCACTTTCACTGTTTGTCGTTTCCCTGTCTCCAAGGAGTAATCTATAAAGCAGACACAGCCTGACCAACGGCCAGTCAGATATCTTTCCTTGCACAGATACAAAATTGCACGCACAAACACACACACACGTTCACCCTGCTGAGGTGATAATTTTGACAGGAGAATATGACTGAAGAGGAGTGGAGTGAAGATGAGGAAAATAAGGAAGGAAGAGTAGGGAGACATAAACTGATAACTGTATGATGAAGGGTGATAACGTCAGGAAAAGAGGGAAATAGATGAAGGGATGGATGGCAGAGTTGAGGCAGCTGGTAGATCAATACCCACATCCACAATCTGCATCCAGATAGCAGGTATTTCAAAAATGTATTTTCCAGATTTTCACTTCCTTTTCCATTAATTTTACTTCGTTTTTTCCCTTTGGTGGCTGTAATGAATTAATAAACAGTTTTTTGGGTGAAACTTTGGTTCAGTCACACATCAGTGGTATTTTTGGTCAGGCCTGTATAAGTATAATTGATATTGGTAATTAAAAATAAGGCCTTTTCTGCAATAAGAAATAGTTTGTCAAAGAAGCTATTATGACCTCTGACTTTGTGTTTAACCATATTCATACCTATATGTAGGAAAATGTATGGGTATGTAGTGGCCACTCATGAGCAGGACACTGTTTAACTGTTTAGGTTAGAATTCACAAGAATCTAGCTGTTAATAATGATGACGATGTGTTTTCTGTTAGTGTTCTGTTACCGTTGGTAAAGGTCAGTTAAAAACGAGAGACTGGATTAAACAACACAAGTTTTTTCTTCCTCCACAAAAAGCGTTTCTCTGCTTTTTTGTTCCCAAACTCCTACAGGTAGCCTAATCCTTTTTTCGTTTACAATCATCTAGTAAGAAGATGTTAAAAAATGTTGGGATTACTAATCAGCAAGATGTTAAGTTTCTATGTTTTTACTATTTGCTATTGACTTTGCCCTTTTAGACAAGGCAAGGCAAGGCAAGTTTATTTATATAGCACAATTCAACACCAGGTAATTCAAAGTGCTTTACATCAACATTAAAAGCAGCAAGACACAATTAAACAGTAAATAACAAATAACATGAAATAAAATGATAAGAAAAGAGGAAAAGCACAAGTTGTTAAAAAGCAAGGACAGTAGAGTACAGCAGGTACGTATTTAATTAAACAGTAATGTTTTTAGGCCTGATTTAAGGAGCTGACAGTTTGAGCAGACCTGAGGTCTACAGGAAGTTTGTTCCACCTCGTGTTTGATATGAGGTGTGTATAACATAAACCTTACAGTTTAGAATATTTTAAAGGGAATAAACATAAGTAAAATAGTTTAATCGGTTTTTCCCACACGATATACAGTTGTTTAAATAAAATACCCTTTTCCTATTACAGTGAACGCATCTCCCTGCTTGTACGCGCTGTGTTGTCAAGACAACAATAAACTGTTGGCCGTGAGGACATGGAGGAGCTGCTGAAAAGTAAAGTTGAGGAGTTTAAAAAAGAGTACTTCTACAGACACAGGTGTGTATTTTATATTTATGTGTGGGTTATGGGTTGTAAATGTATCATTGTTAACTTTCAAAAGATCGCTCAGCAGGCGAGCGGTGTCGCGTTTAAAGCCTGAATTATGGTTCTGCGTTAAATCGACGCAGAGCCTACGCCGTAGACTACAACGTATATTATGTGTAACGCGGAACCATAAATCAGCCTTAACGCGTAAAAGTTATTTTATCGGATTTTCTGGTGGTGCTGGAATAAATAAACCTTTCCATTAATATAACTGCGATATTAATTACCTTACCAGCAAACATAGGTTGCTTTTTTCCAAATAATTTATTTAGAGTGTTTTCACGTGATGCAAAACGACAACAAGAGTGCATGCTTTTCTATCCCTTCCATTATGATAAGCTATTATTGTTCTAGTCGAGGAGTGTGTGTGCAACAGTGACAAAACAAAATGAAAGGAAACGTAATGTTGTCCCGTGTCTTTCAATATCAGTAATCTGGATGCGTCTTTGTTTCTTAGCCAGGCAGAGGAGAACAGACAGCGAGAGACCGAGGCCGCCATCCGAATACAGAGCTGGTTCCGAGGCAGCAGGGTGCGAGCCTACCTCAGGTATATAGCCTAATAATAATAATAAGGTATATAATAGTGACTACCTCAGGTATAGTGACCTGGCTGCACCAGAGCCGGATTAACTACCTCAGGTAGGCCTATAGTGACTAGTCCAGGGGTCGGCAACCCAAAATGTTGAAAGAGCCATACACAAAAAACAAATATGTCTGGAGCCGTAAAAAATGAAAAGTCTTGTAGGCCTATAAGCCTTAGAATGAAGGCAACACATGCTGCATGTATCTATATTAGTTAGTATAACTGGGGGAAGATTTTTTTTTGATTATGCACTTCGAGAAAAAAGTTGAAATGTCGAGAAAAAAGTCTAAATGACGAGGAAAAAAGTCGAAATATCGAGGTTAATGTTGAAGTACAATCTCGAGAAAAAAGTCCAAATTTTGAGAAAAAAGTAAAAATTTCGAGAAAAAAGTCGAAATGTCGAGAAAAAAGTAAAAATTTCGAGAAAAAAGTCAAATGTCGAGATTAAAAAGGAAAGGCAAAAGGAAGAAAAAAAGGAAAAAAGAAAAAAAGAGAAAAAAGGAAAAAAAAAAGAAAAAAGAAGAAGTAAAAAAGGAAGAAAAAGGTCAAACATTTTTGAAAAAGCTCCAGGGAGCCACTAGGGCGGCGCTAAAGAGCCGCATGCGGCTCTAGAGCCGCGGGTTGCTGACCCCTGGACTAGGCTGTACCAGACCCGGATTAACTCAGTGTGGTTCCCCAGGATGGCCACTCTTGAAGTGCCCCCCTCCTCACACATTTTACGGTAAAAAAAGGGAAATTTACTACGGTTATAAAGACCATAGATTTACATGTACGTATTGCTGAAGTACATGCTCAACACTCATACTACAAATAAATGTAAGACAAGCAATCAACTAAGAGTAACACCACAGATAGACAAGAGTCTACAAACGCCATACTACACTGATGCTCCAATCAGAATGCAACTCACATGCCAATGTAAGACCACATGTTAACTATCATCATTTCCATCATATATGGCCTGTCTGAGGACTACATGCAAAACTATTACAGCATATGACTAAACAGTCAAACAGGCCTACTGAAGGGAACAGCACACTCACTCAAACACAATTCTTTTTATTTTATTATTATTATTGTTATTCTTTTCATGTATTTTTATTATAGCATCGGTTACTGCTGTACCTGTTTGCTCCTCTTCCAGCAAATATATAGAGAAAATAACAAAATATGACACATATGGTCCAGTTAGTAATTTGATTTGGTGCCCCCTCATTGGCTGGGGCGCTCGCCCGGTTCAGTATATGGATAATCTGGCCTAGGGCTGTACTATTATAAACCCACACATGAAGAGACTTTTGATACTTCCTTTTTAAGAATAGGTTAAAAAGCATACAAATACGGAACATTTTTAAACACAGATTAACATGGATTTTCCTTTGGGGGTGTAAAATATTCAGGCAGTTACTTCCACTGGAAAGCCTGATATTAGCTCACATAATTATCCCACTTCCAGAGCTTTGTAAATGGCCCCAAGCAATAATTGTGGCTTTCACTCTTAGCTCTTTTCACACACAGAGAAATATATGTCTCTGTGCTTCTTCTGATACTGTGACCCCAGCACCATTCTGCAGGGTCAGCAGACAAACTTCCAGACAGTAGGTTAATTCAGATTACTTTAGTTAATTGATCAATGCGTTAAGTGGATAATTAGCAACAATTTTAGCTGCCTAAGTGCAACTCTGGGGTTGTGCGATCCCCACTATAAGCATTGATTTTCTGGGCATATAAATGGCCTTTTGGAAATTGATGGCCTCATTGGAGGCCACGCATCGCAGTGGACTTGCATTTAGAGTATGTTTGAAGATGAATACAAATGTGCACCGCTGACTAAAGGGGTTGAAAAGCTCATCGGACATGATCGAAAAGCCTGGAAGAGCAGGGGGTTCCTTATTTGTGACTTTGTGAAAGCCTTCTTTTAATGTGTTCCTGACCTTTTAATTTAAGTTATTTTACAGCGTTATAATTGTTTGAAGAAAATCCCTCTTTTCTTATTTTATTTCTTTCAGTTTCTTCAGACAGCATCATCTGAAGGAATTGTGTGACTTAACTTTATTTATTTTTCATGCGCATTAAGATGAACATTTATTTTTTTCGTGGCACATCCAAGTTTTTCACATTGAGATGGATAATTTCTCAACACAAACATTCTAGTTAACGATCAAACTGATAAATTCATCATTTATTTCTTCCCATATGTACCTGAATAACTTTTTTCAGTGTTTCATTCATGTCAAGCTACTGAAAAATATCCATCCTATCCTCTCCCCAATATGATTTCATTACAGCCATCTGCACAAAAAGACAATCATTATACAGAAGATATGGCGGGGCTTCACAGCAAGGGCACGTGTCAGACAAATGGTGAAGGTAAGCCAGAGCCTGGAACAGCTATAGATATATTGATTATGTTATGATAGCATGCATTAGAATTCAATTGCCTTATTCCCAAGTCCCTGCCTCTGACCTTAAGAAATATAATTCACTCATTACACATTTGAAAATTAACACTTAGCAAATATGATGCTCTATGATAAGGAATTCCATCTATTCCACGAAAGCATGTGAGAGAGTGTGGTGAGAAACAGAAATAGGGAATGCGTTATGTGCATGATGAATGTGTATGTGTGTGCTTTAGTAAGACAAGGCCCATTTTCAGCATATTGCCTCCAACTGCTTCTTAATTGAACAGATTGTTGATACCGGATCCAATACCCAGTGCTCTCACGTATAATTTTCCCCTGGATTGAGTTTTGTAAACGTATCACAACAAGCTATTTATCATGCCTGTAAATTGACTGTTTGCTAAAGCATAACTGCCAGCCGACATTTGGGAGGCATTCAAGAAAAGGGAAAGGGGGTTTGGGGGTAGGGGGTGTTAAATAAACAATGAAGGATGTGTCACAAGACACATATGGGCTAAAACAAGGCTGTTTGGTCTCATTTGGAAACAGACGAGCGTTAATTCGAATCACTCAAAATTGCCATGGAGCACTATTTTGAATTAGGCCAAAGATATTCCATGCTTCACCTCCTCTCTCTCTCTCTTTCTTCTCCTCACTTGCAGACCTTATCATTTGTAATGTGACTTGCACAAAGTCGCTTCTCAAAACATCAAGCTGAATTTACAACCTCCTTTCAAGTCTTTGTCTTCCTTCCCCTTCCCGTCTTCCTTGTCTTTCCAGTCGTTATTGAGAACGACGTGTTGAAATATGAATCCCTTTCATGGTCGACACTTCAGTTTGCTCCTGAAATGTGCCCCCAGTGGTCGACTGGCACGTTTAGTCTGTGATGGCTTGTTGAGTGTTGTGGTGAATATTCTGTGGCCTTTTGTTAGTCTCTTCTGTGGCAGTGCTGTCATTGATTATGAAATCCAGAGGAGAGCGTTTGGCCGTCATACATCTCCATTAGCGCGCTGCTTGACTACCATAGATTTTCTTGGCCCTTGTCTGCGTTGGTGTATTAAGGGAGTACCGTCCTCCCCTTGATACAAAGTCCCACTAACCACTTTCTCTCTCCCACTCTTCCCTCCATCCCCCTGACTTTTTCTCATTCCTGTCCTCTCTCTGGCTTTCCCTCTGTTTCTGCCCTACACCCCCCCCCCCCCCCCCCCCCTCAACTGTGGACCCTATCTGTGCTGTCTTTGTGCAATGTATTATGTATAAAGAGCTCTTTATCTTTGACGCCTGCTGTGGACAGATCAGAGGACCGACAGACAAGATGTAACACGGTCTTTTCCTTTGTGTTCACAGGCAGCATATTTTATCATGAAGATGAATTTCTACAACGAGATGGCAGTCAGGGTAAATATCACTACAGTGTCTTGTATTAGCAAATACAGCGTCGAGGTGGGGGGACACTCTGTTGCGCTGTATGTGCTATGAATGGGAGGGCCTGTGAATAACAGTGTCTAAACTCTTAGCAAACATCTATCCAAAAGTTGTTTTTTTGCTTCATTTTAAACACATGGAAAAAATATTTACATTCCTGTACCATCAAATGTTGTCACAGTGTTTTCCACGAATATATTAAGCCCAAGTGTATTTTTCAAACTATGTGTGGTTTTTCTGCAGTGTAACATGGTAGCAAACTGAATCAGCTTCTCTCGTTACCTCACCCACAACAACTGCTTCTCCTCTCCATAGAAACACTGTTTGTTGGCCAAATTGGCCATGATGATTCATATTCACATACTATACACTTACACACAATACCATGACGTGATTGAACAAAATCAGGGAATAAATGTTTGGACTCCGATTATTAAAATTAGATTAAGAATGAATACTATTGACCATTTTCTATAGCATATTACATTTTATCAAATGGTCTCTTTATCCGTACTCTTGAACTCATTAATCATAACACTGTGGCTGTGATTGATGTTTTGGCAGTTTTACACAAGGATGTTTCACAGAAACCTTATATTTTTACAGTTCCATGTAGCCTTTACTTTTGGCGAGCATTCTCATGCTGACTAAAACCATTAAAAGGTTTTATAGACCAACAAAAAAAATCCACCAGTGTTTATTGAGGGTGTGTTGCTGCCCAGATGGACAAAGATGGCCATAATATTTTCTTGTTGCTGGGAAAACCTAGAAATCACAGGATTTATGATTTACACTGAACAGAAACCAAAACAGATTAAACTGACCACCCTGTTGTTTCAATAAATGTCCTGTTACAGAAGAGACTTTAGGTTCAGAAGTAGCCTTTGACCCTGCTGCTTAAGTCACAGGGCCCCTTTGTAGAACAAAGCAGATACTTCTGAAGTAAGAGGGGAAATGTATTTATTAACCATTTAAAATAACCTCCATATTCCCATAAAATTACTATTATTTCCTTAATTATTTGAAAAGGTGTGGGGGCTCAGTGATTAAAAGTTCATAAAGTATTAGGTTTATCTCCACATGGGCCCAATGAAGCCAGGCTGACTGTACTCTCCGTGTGACTGGATTATTTTCAGGTGCTCCAATTTCTTCCTACTGCCCTTGACCGAGACTTTGGCCTCAGCACTAGACAGTGTATCTGGGTGCTGAACTGTGAACTTTGCACAGCTCCTAGAGACATATAATGGGGGAAATTTAGAGGCAACATTATGATTGATTACAGACTTTTTACATTTGTTGGTGTACATTCTTAATCATCATCACACTACAGGCCACCGATTGGTCAGGAGGCGGGGGCCGTCAACGTCTAGTCAGGAGGAAATCAGCGAAAGAGCGACTCGCGGCTTCTTGTTCATTTTATTCGACCAGCAGTGCAAAAGTCCGTTTGGTGATCCAACTCTGAGGTGCTGATGTTTATAAACCTGGTGGCTGAGGAGAGAATTAAAAAAGGATCTAAACGGGCGATAAGGAAGGACCAGATCTACCAGGAGCTCTGTCACTTCATAGCTGCTCACGGCTCCCAGATGACTTTTCAGCAGCGCCGAGACAAACAACTCACTCTCATTTTTTAACTTGATATCGAACACAAGCCACAGACCCAGCATCACATACATCATCTCCTCCAGGTTCTACATCTTTAGTGTTGTTGTCTTCTTCGTTTAGATTACACAATCAAATACGTCACAGCAGCTTCGCTCCAACCCCCTACAACCCTCCGCCTACTTCTCCAGATACTGAATTGTTATGGAAAAGAAACTTGGCCGAGTTGAGTCGAGCCGAGCTGAGTTGAGTACTAGTGTAAAAGGCAAGGCAAGTTTATTTATATAGCATTCAACACAAGGTGATTCAAAGTGCTTTACATCGACATTAAAAGCGGCAAGACATAATTAGACAGTAAATAGCAAATAAAATGAAATAAAATTATAAGAAAAGAAGGTAAAAGCGCCATTAGAGAAACAATTGTTGCCGCCCCTCAATCTGGGACTGGTTTATAAGTGTGGCTTGAGTAGAAGAATTGCCAGGAGAAAGCCTGCATGGCTCGGTACATTTGGTGACACTAACTTGCAAGATGAATTGTGGTACATGTAACTGATGCAAAGGTGAGGCAGTGTAAAAATCTAAATGTTGGTTTGTACCACTAAGAAATAATGATGTTTGGGGGGGAAAAAAACTCCCTTCAAGAGACTGGTACAGGAAAGATAATGCAAAGAGTGGACCTACATTCCTCCACTACTATGAATAAAAACGGGAAACATCATAAAGAAAATGTATTACTTCAAATTATTGCTGTTAAGGGTGGTTATACAACATAAGGCATGTTTCCATTAGCAGGAGTTCAGGGTAAATCTGCCAGACAGGAACATCGAGCAGGGCTGACTGTCTCCTCGGGCCCTTCAGCCGGCGTGTTTCCATTACACTAGCGCCACACCAGAACCTTTGTCTGAAAATAATAGCACAGCCAACCACAAGGTGGCGGTAATTCACATTTTTTGCTCTTCGCAAACAGCCAGCAGCATAAAACGACACGGAGAAGAAGAAACAGGTAAACAATCGCGGTTGTAGCGATAGAGATTAAAAGAAACCCCCCACCGGACCTCTCTATAGGTGTAATATGGCAACATATTAAGACCTGAACCGACTCGTCTACCCATCCCATCCTTCTTTTTTTGATGTACTGTACTCTAGGTCCAAAGGCCTAAATGATCTCTGGTCACATGATCTATGTTCACGTGGGAGTGCTGAATGTAATTTGGAAATCCCGATCAACAGAGACCCCCCCAACATTTGCTCAGGTTCCTGAAGGCCACTTTTACAAGGCCGCTCCTGGTAATGGAGACGCACACATACAGCCCGGCCCGAAAGATCTACCTGGAACTTCTGCTCGTGGAAATGCACCTATGCACCAATGAATCTTGGGTATACTTAGATTTTCACACAGTTTCCCTATTTTGGCAACATTTTTGTTATATAAATAATGACAGAGTGCAATATGTAATGCGCTGTTGTTCATCTGAGGTTGTTTTTACTTGCTTTTAAAATCTGGCAAGGAACTAATGTTGTTGGTTTTTTTTTTTATTAATTAATAATTTTAAACCTGATGCAGAAAAAAACATTATAACTGAGAGGATGTGCTTTCTGTTTCACATGTTTGGACTGCCCTATGTTTCTTGTCCACTGATGCATGTACCATCTGGACAAAATAAAGCACCTGTGCCTGTTTTAAGTGTACCACAGAAGCATACATTGTCTAAATAAAGAGTATGTGTATGAATGAGCGAGTGAGTAAATAAACAGATATATAAACAGAGAAGAAATAATCTTAGCATTCCTTGGTCACATTTCCTTTGGATCAGTTATACCTGTTATTCTTTTCACTCTCTTCCCCTCTTGTCTTTATAATGGTGTGGTAGATAACAGAGGATAATATATTAAGGCCATAATAGAAACCAGTGTTTACATGCCGCACCTTGGATTTGTATTAGATTCAACAGCATTGATTTTACTAGTCAACAAAGGTCAGCAAGAACTTGGGTGGCACCAATTACTTTATTTAAAATTATCTATTGACTGACAGATCAATGCTAATTCTTATTTTGTTCTTTGTTGTTTTTCCCCCATCCTCCACTCCTCCTTCTCTCTCCTATTCTAGCATGATTATTCTTTTACCTTCCATTGTTTTAATCTCCTAATTAGCCTGAAGGACATCCGCCCCCTTGCTTTAAAATGGTCCACTGGTGTGTGTGGGTGTATTTAGACTAGCCCTAAATCAGTGTGGCCTGATATGGTTAAATAAATGATGCTGTGACAGTTGTCAGTCCCACCTTGAAATGTCCCTCTGTCACTCTACTATGGAGTACAAAACATGTTTTTTTATCGTAAACAATAAAGTTCAGCTGCCAAAGTTGGTTTGTCCCTGCTTTTCCCATTTTTTTAAATGCAAAAATTCTGAAGAAAAACTTCTTTAATTCTTTACAGATTCAGAAGCGGTGGAGAGGTTTCTTTGTGAGGAAATATATCCATAACTTCTATGCACGCAAAAGCTATTTTGAGGGACTTCTGACAAATGGACTTACAAGGTGAGAAAAGGTTGTTTTTTTTAGACTGAATTAAAAGAAAGGTCCTCTTTGAATGCACATTAAACATGATATCTTATGAATTCCACTAGTCCACTCGGCAATACAGCTGAATATTCAGCACTGAACATTAAAAAATAAATCATAAGCCTTTTCTGAAAATAAGCATGGAATGCAAGACTTTGAGATAGAAAAATCTAAAATACAAAGACAAAACGTACCCTGGGTACAAGCACTTGAAATGATTGGTCATGTTTGATATCAATGATCATAAAACAAACTTATTGGGTGGTGTCAGCTGCATATTAAAACTTTTCAATGAGCAAAAGGCCAATGAAGGCACCACTACTGAAAGAAAGGCACGGAATGGAGAGATTTAGCAAAAATGTGGGATCTTGTGAAGAGAGCTGTTCACAAAACTACAACCAACAAACAACACTTCCACTGGCTGCTGATGCTAATTTTATCGTGGAATCAGACAATTTGATTATTTGTTTTCCTTCGTCTTTGCTTGCTGTTGTCGTTTTGTATGTATTGGCAGTTGGCAGCAAAACTGGTAAAGGTGCCACAATGGCTCAAAGGACCGAAGAAGTGGGTGACGCTGCTATAGTTCAAGCTTCCAGCCTCCTAGGTTTTAACCTGAACTCCTGCTAAAGAAAACCCACCTCAAACCATAAAAAAATCTTTGAAAAAGCTTTTTCGATGAAAAAGATGATGGTTAGTTTAAAAGTAGTAGAAAGCTGAACCTATAAGTTGGAGATATGAGTAGGAATAAAGGAAAAGTGAGGTGGTAAGAAAGACTGAGACATGTATAGACAGAGGAGAAGAAGAGGTAGAGAGAGAGAGAGAGAGAGAGAGAAAAGTCCTTTAAAGTGCTCGAGGCTAAGAGACATTGAAGTGAACGATGTGAAGAAATTAAAAATTAGCCTCTGATTTGAACCGCAGCTTTTGCATTAATAAAACATCCTGTGCTTCAGGGCTTAGTGCTAGACATATGCCATCTTTTATATTTGACAAAAAAAAAAAAAAAAGGTCCCGTTTAGCTAATAGTCAGATTTTTAATGTTGCTAATATATTTTACCAGAAAATATCTTTAGGCTCCTGCTAAAATTAAATGTAAATTTGTTAAAAGTGCTCCTTGGATCACTGACTTCCCGCTCACTTCCCTAAAAGCATTCCTGCTTTCCCCCACGCTCTTCGACCCTTTTAGAGGTAGGAGGGACGAGGCTGTTAAAGTCGATTAAGGAAGTGTTGCCACTATAGATTATAGCAAATAAAGAGAGATACTAACAACTCTGTCAGGTTATCTCACACTTCTGGCCAGTGATTGGCATCATTAATCAAGTTCATCTTTAAGTAACGCTGATGTATGATTAGACTGAAGTTCACAAATGCTAACTTGTAATACAAAGTAAAAATGGTAAATCGGTAATCAAACTGTTTCAGAGAGAGATAGATTAAATTCAGCCACTTTTTCAGAGTGTACAATAAAAAGGGAAGAACCGAAGAAACAGAAACTGAAACTGAAGAAAAATATATATGTAAGAAAATTTCACACACACAAACTCTCAACTCAGAACCCATCCTCCATGTTGCTTTAGGGTGTTTAGGTCACATTAGCTAGACTTAATCACATGTTTATTTGATGCTGTCAGGGTCATGATCAATTAATGCTGTGCCGTCATTTATTTAAAATATCCTTTCTGTGTTATCTCCTAACCCCTCGGATCGTACGCTGAACTGATCACTCACCCTGCAATGATCTGCTCTTTAATCCGACAGCACGCTCTCCTCCTCTGTGAGTCTGTCTGTCTAAACTATGTAATATATTATTGAATGTCGGACTAATGGTACCCATTCACTGAATACTGATCAGTTGTGCATGTTAATGACAGGGGAGTCATACATGCACTGACGAGCCTCTCTCTGTCCTTTCGCACTTCTTGCTTCTTTTTCCGTCTCTCTTTTTAATGACAGATCTCCCCAGCACAAAACCATCTGTGCCATTTCATTAGGTACAGCATCCAACTAATCCCTGCCACATACACCACCCTCTTGTACCCACGGCTCCGTCTCCACCTCCTTTCCGTAATTTCTAACTCTTGCCTCTCCCTTCCTCAATGTATTTAGCCCTATAATCTTTCCCTCCTTCTCTTTGCTACAGGTTCAGTCTGCTTCAGTGTCCATCCTTATTCATTGTTTCTCTTCTTCTGTATAGCCTAATGAAGTCAGGACCCCAGCACAGTCCCCACTCTGCCACTATTTTCCTCGATACCCCAACAATTTATCACATTGTCAGGGAGACACTTAAAGTTCCTGGTCTTTAATAAGGCCATGCAGTGGGATGATGGGGCAATTAGGAAAGCGGCGCAAGCACGCTTAGCATATTTTCTAAAATGTGTTGGTGTCATTGCTGCTGCCACTAACACGGCCTGTTGACTGCATGAATTATTCCTCTATCTGCAACAAGCAGCTGGGTAATTATTACTACCATAATCAGATAAATAATGCTCTCTGTGATGTTGACACAGCATGGTGGAGTCTTTTAACAGTTAGAGAAAAAAAATGTCTGTATAATAGGTTGGGCAGGAATAATGTATTTTTTTTCTTTTCTAGTTCTAAGTTTTCTCTCTTTCTTGAACAACTTTTTTGCTGTCTGTCTTTAGTCCAGGCTTCTTCATTCCTCTCTCTCCTGTGTCCCTCCCAAGGACATTCATGAAAAGAGGGTTGTTATGGTGGAGAGAGTGGAGGCCTGCCCTACGATCACTCACCGCTTCTATACATCAGTATTTCTTTTGCTGCTCTTTCCTTCTGATCCTGTTTAGGTGCAGACAAGTTCACTCCTTCATTCTGATTAGATTTGTATGTCTAGAGTATGTGTATTACTGCGTGCGTGTGTGAGGGTTTGCCTGTGTGAGTGTGTCTGGTGAGAGTAAAACATTAGTCAATAGTAGGTAAGATTTAATCATTTGTAAATGCCTCTTTTAAATTTCAGAAATATCAATATCAATTGGGAAAATTGTAATGCCATCATTGGTTGCCTTAATACCTTGCTGTGGTCTCTGTTTAACTAATTAAACCAACATTTAATTAATGAGAAAATCAGGGAGTCAGTCACTTAAATGGAAAGGCTGTGTTTTTAGTGTATTGAAAGCTCAATACATTGAGTGTTACTGTCCACGTGGACTTGCTGAACAACCCCTCTTTGCCAACTATTGAATCATTCAATTGTAGTAATTAAATCAGCCAATCAGGTCAAGCATCCATTAAACATTTAGAACCTGGCCAATTAGCTGCTCTGATGCTGGCCAAAGGTGTAGCCTGCTGTTCCACAATATCTCACGCTCTGATATCCCATCAGTCCTTGACACTTTTTTGTGAACCATGGACTAAATTATTGAGAAAGAAGTGGGAAATGTAGCTGTATTATATTAGCCATTTGAATAAATAAAAAGTCCAGGGCCAAAATGTCAGCAAGAGTTTCAGTCGTTTGAAAGCAGTTCAGGTGTGCTTGATTCACTTTTTCAGTGGTTCAACAGCCTTCAGAGGTAATTTGTAGTCATAGTGTTTGTACCATATTATATGGCACGGTAACACCATTGTTAGTCCTGTCATTATAAGGTCTATGTTGTAATAAAGTAATTACACAATATGCAGAAAACAGAAAACCCGACCCAGCGCCCTTGAAAGAGAGTTGCAACATTTTCAATCACTGTAAAAAGACACTAGCACTTTTATAGCGATTTCTGCTCACGGAGCCCACCAATACTTAGAATTTAGGGGCTCTGGATGGCTGGGTGGATTGAGGCACCATTCACAGAGGCTACTGCCCTCGTGCAGGCGAGCACAGGTTCCAGTCCCAGCCTGTCTCTCTTTGCTGCTTGTCTTCCCCCTTCTCTCTACCTATTTCCTGTCTGCCTACTTTCCCAATAAAGGCCACTATAGTGCCACAACAATCTTAAAAAAACACAAAAAATATACAAAATATTATCAACACATCTAAATAAAAGTAACACATGCACAAGACAAGTTAGTACATTATTACTCATTAAATTATTACATTTTGGGAAAGTTAGGCGACTTAGGCGAGAAATAAGTTAGCGACACACTGACTATCAACAGCTTATTATTTTTTTAGGTTTTGACCTCTGAACACCATTTCATTAAAAATTGTTGAATTGGAAATGTCGTCTAAACTTCTTTTTGTGTGTGTTATATTTATTGGATTTGTAAATTGAATAAAATATTTCTCTGCATAATGGATATTGTGTAGTGATAGGTGGTAGTTTTGAAATTAGGTTATTCATTATGGAATTAGCTTTAGTATGCTTAACAGTAGCCTACAAACATGTTCAGTATTAAAATTATTGTTTTATAAATACATTTATACATCACACAAACAAAATATTTTTGTCTACATACAAAAAAAATGCACTTGTTGAGGTATATAGTTTTAGTTATCTATAGTTATTTTGAAGTTGCTCCTTCTGTTTTGAGACAATCTTTTTTTCCCCTCCTTTCAATGTCATTGGGCAACTGTACAATCGTATTACTTTCTTGGGGCGATCAAAACATCCTATCCAATACAATAAACCACAATGGGGACTGTATGCAAAGAAAACAGAGGAAAGGAAAGGGATATGTTCCTAAACATGCTACATGTTTGAGTTTCTTGAAATTGTATTTTATGATGCACCCATTGCAGTAGATGGGTTCATTAAAAAGATAAAAGATGATTAAATGTGTTTGTGTATAGATACAGCCTCTATGAATGTTTTAACATGTGCTGTTTGGATGGGATGTGTTTTAGATTGCAGATCTTGCAGGCCATAAAGAAATCTCTGCCTTTGCAGACTAGTTGACTAAATTGTTAGACAAATGTATGTGAGCAGTATAGTTGTCTCCCATAAAATTGCCCAGTCATTGCTTTTGACAGAAAAGTTTTCTTTGATGGAGAGAATGATCAGGGTAATCTAGACATGTATAACGATGATAAACAGTTTAGTTTTAGATTGTCAAGGTCAAGTTATCTGGACCCCACTAACACAACTATAAAAGACTCAAGGATGCTGATGACACTACTGCAACTGATATCATTTAAACATTTTATGATTCTGAAAAATTTAACAAATATACATGTTTTTATTAAACAAAAACATAATAATACATATAGCAAATAAATACACATGAATAAAAAAAATGAATACAAACATAAAAACACAATAATAAAATGGCATTACAGAAAAAAGTATGTTGCTAGACGGTAAAATTCTGGTAATTGAAAATATTCCTTTTTGTAATTAAACTCAGTGAAGAAGTCTGTAGGAGTTGTGGCACTGTAGGAAGTGTGTGACTCATATTTACCTTGCCTTTGGATTTATAATTGTCATCAAAATTGTTCATAGAAAGTATCAGGCTTTGTAAATATTGTTTGATGTACTCTAAAAATTTTTAATATATTATATGTATGTGAAATTTGTATATGTTTGTTTTATTTGTCATGGTATGTCAATTAAGATGCTTTCTTCTAAATTCTTATGCATAACGAAAGTGAGATGTTGCAAGACAGGATTAAATCCAGTGTGTGTGTTTTTTTCCCTCTCTTTCTTGTTTCACTCTTTCAAAAACACACGCACATTCAAACACACACACATGCACAGAGGGCATGAGCTTCTTGCCGAACAGGGCTAATGAGGGTTGTATGTTGTGGCGACTGGTTGGGTCGACACAGATCGAGGTGCCTTCAGCCGTTACAAATCTGTTTGGCTTTTGTCCACTACACAGCAATTAATAACACTGGGACTGGGGGCAGGGAAGCAAAGGTCACCCATTCACTTCGACTTACACAACACACACACACACACACACACACACACACACACACACACACACACACACACACACACACACACACACACACACACAGATACACTAGTCTGAATTAAACTCTCAGCTCAAACACATACAGACATATGAAAAGAGGTTATGTCTCTGAAAACATTGCAAGTTACGGATGTGAACAGAGATCCTTAGATATACACATATGCACCAGTTTATGAGTCGTGCAACACAATAAACCACAGCTTTGTATTTTACATTAATAAGTAATATTCCTGTTAGGTAGGTAGACAAATAGAGGCCAAGCAACCTCAATATTTACACTCTCACACACACACCTCTTCAGTGTATTAAATAGCTATGTTTAATATTACATAAACATGCACATTTATATGTAATCCTTTTCTCACTAAACACACACACACACACACAGGTCTGCATTTTTCATTTATTTTGTAATTTAATCTGGTACTCGGGAAGGAATGAGAACGCAAAGGCAATGGGAATGTTTTGTGATTCCTTTTTAAATGTCAGTTCCTGCAGAATGTGTTAACCTCACATTACAGACACACTTTGAATATCCTGATTCCTGTGTGGAGACGTGTAATTGAAAACAGAAGTTGAATAGGGAACGAAAGAGTAGGAAAGAATTAGAGAAAACACATAGGGAATAGGTAAAGAAAAAGGATAAGATTGTTGATGAGCTATAGCTAAAGTCTCATTAGTATTGCGCTTTCGGAAATAGATTGATTTTACTCTTTGCTTTATGAGTGTCTTTTCAAATTATCATGGCATGTGTGTTTTAGTAATTGTTTCCAATTCTCCTTTGAAGTTATTGCCTCTTTCTAGGGAAAAGACTGTGTCACTATGGAAAGAAATAGCTTTGTATAGGGTTTTAATGCATCCCATTTAACCAGCTTTGCTAAACAGATGTCACAGGCAGACCTGTCCTGGCTGCGGTGATGAAATATATCCATCAACCTCCCGCTTATAGCCTCTCAGTCTTTCACTTTGCTTCCCCCCTCTTCCATGCAGTCTCATTTCCTTGTTTTTCTGAAACAGCTCCTTTGTTTTTCCATGCCTGCCCCGGTGTGATTAGGCAGTTTTGTTGTTCAATAAAGGACACTTATGGAATGATCATACTCTGTTGATAGATGCAAACACATGCCCAGATTTACATCCATAGGGTTTGCAGTGTGCACAAATCAGCTGAATCTCCAAATAATGTATAACATAACAAGTTTTATATATACAGTATATATATGTACACTTTTTATTGAGATTATTCAAAGCTTTTCATAATAAACTCGCAATTAACCACAATAGATGGCATAATTCTTTCTTGTGTTCTGTTTATCTTAAAAAGATACCTTTTAAAAATTGCAACAATACAGGAGCAGACAATTTCCTTGCTTTACACAAATGATTGTTATATTATAATATGTCAAATCATAACCTGAAATCGTAATTTTGATTGACAGTCGGCTCAGTATTTTACAGTTCCATGGGAAAAAGAGGCTCCAAAACCGAACCAATGTGTCGCAAAAAAGAATGCTTTATATATATACATACAGTATATATATACATATATATATATATATATACATACACACACATACATACAAACCCAATTCCAAAAAAGTTGGGACACTGTACCAATTGTGAATAAAAATAGAATGCAAGTATGTGGAAGTTTCAAATTTCAATATTTTATTCAGAATACAACATAGATGACATATCAAATGTTCAAACTGAGGAAATGTATAATTTTAAGGGAAAAATATGTTGTTTTTCAATTGCATGGCATCAACACATCTCAAAAAGGTTGGGACAAGCCCATGTTTACCACTGTGTGGTATCCCCTCTTCTTTTTATAACAGTCTGCAAACGCCTGGGGACTGATGAGACAAGTTGCTCAAGTTTAGAAACAGGAATGTTGTCCCATTCTTTTCTAATACAGGCTTCTAGTTGCTCAACTGTCTTAGGTCGCCTTTGTTGCATCTTTCTCTTTATGATGCGCCAAATGTTTTCTATGATTTCTGTGATTTCCACTACAGTAGCATACCTGCATGTGATGCAGTGCCGTCTAAGGGCCCGAAGATCACAGGCATCCAATATTGTTTTGCGGCATTGACCCTTACGCACAGAGATTGTTCCAGATTCTCTGATTCTTTGGATGATATTATGCACTGTAGATGAATGTAACTTCAAACTCTTTGAAATTTCTCTTTCGAAACTCCTTTCTGATATTGCTCCACTATTTTTTGCCGTAGCATTTGGGGAATTAGTGATCCTCTGCCCATCTTGACTTTGGAGAGACACTGCCACTCTGAGAGGCTTTTTTTTATACCCAATCATGTTGCCAATTGACCTAATGAGTTGCAAATTGGTCCTCCAGCTGTTCCCTATAAGTACATTTAACTTTCCCGGCCTCTTATTGCTACCTGTCCCAACTTTTTTGAGATGTGTTGATGCCATGAAATTGAAAAACAACATATTTTAACCTTAAAATTATAGTTTGAACATTTGATATGTTATCTATGTTGTATTCTGAATACAATATTGAAATTTGAAACTTCCACATAATTGCATTCTATTTTTATTCACAATTTGTAGTGTCCCAACTTTTTTGGAATTGGGTTGTGTATATATATATATATATATATATATATATATATATATATATATATATATATATATATATATATATATATACACACACACAGAGTATATATTATATTGTTACCAGGCCTAAGATGATTGACACAAGTACAAGATGGTATACAAAACTAACTTTGAAAACTAACTCAAGATACCTCTGTGTCTATCATACAAAGTAAAATCAGTGGCTTTGCAAAGTTAACTTTAGGTTTAACTCTGGGTTTAAAGTAATACAAACCTGGGTCGCTTTTTTACCAGGGGTTATGAACATGGTATGATAAAAAAACAAACAAAAAAAACAACTTATCTGCTCTGGAGCAGGTTATGTTTCTCACATAGCATGAAACGTGAGCCATGAACTCAAAATCACAAAATCTTTTTACTGTAAACAGTGCTCTTTAAAAGGAGATAAAAAGGAGACCAGTGTGGGTAAAATCATGAATCAAGTAGTTTTTTACTACTAAATTTTTCCATTATCTGCACATATATGACTGTAATTCATACCCACTGTAACACTCAATATCAAGTACAACAATTGTTTGCAAAAACATTTGTTTATGCTTTGTGTTTTCTGTAGGAAGGACCTTGATGAGTTTGAGGAATTCCAGAAAAGAGAGATAGAATCTCTAGAGATGGCAAAACAACAGAGAGCAAAAGTCTACCAGGCGCAACGGTCACACTATCTTCTGAGTACAATACAGGTTGGTCTGCAGGGGCACAAATATGAAGACAGGAGTCTTTTTATACATTTGACCAAAAGTCAATATTCAACTGTGATTCCAATATATTCATATATGTTTATCTATTAGCTATTTAATTCATTATAAAGTATTCTCTAAACAGGTGCTTAAACAAATGGAAAAAACTGGAAAACACACCTTCAGTGAACTATAGTGATTACTGTAATCTATCTTTGCCCTTTTCTAGCCATGAATGTAATCTAATTCTCCTACATCTTTGTGTTTACTTATATGCACGACTGCCATGTTACTGTTAACTTTCACTTCTCTTTGGCTGTAGGGCTCTCATCCACCAATTCAATATAAAGCAAAACAATGTCAACTTTTCTCTTTAGATGTTTTTCCCACTTACAAAATTTTCAAACCATGTTTATATTATTGAGGTATTTGAAATATTTTATATTTAAAAAAGATAAAAAAGATTGCTTCATTCATTTTATGATAATCATAAACCTTTGGTTATAACATTGCATTTTAATCAATTTGACTAAAGATACCTGATACTCTGCCAAGCACTTTGAAATAAAGTCAAAGATGGAAGCTCTGCAGGAAGATAAGGGTTATTGGCCAATTATTTGGTTGCCAGGTGTGTCCTTGTCCAAACTATTATTGTTATAGGTCCATAACAATTTAACACCGGTCAACCTCTGATTTGAATTCTATTTAGGAGGTATTTTTACAGTTTGAGAAGAACTCATGGTAGATAAAAGAGTGGTACAACTGATTGCAAAATTATGAGGTGACATGGTATTACGGTAATAGTAAATCTCTGTTCTGGCGAATAAACACTTTCACATATGGACACACACATCTAGGGAGTTCCTCCAGTGACCGGTTTGTTCAGGGAGTGTGTCTGCGTGTGTGTGTGTGTGTGTGTGTGTGTGTGTGTGTGTGTGTGTGTGTGTGTGTGTGCGTGTGCGTGTGTGCTGGGTAAGTATGTGTCCTCATGGCTCTTCTGATGTGCTGAGTGGAGTATTTTAGCGCTTCCCCTGGCACAGGTGCAGGCGCGTGTGTGGCATCTAAGCATCTCTATGACTCCCCACTGGGATCATAATGAAGACAAAGCACACTGGTCACTGTTGATTCAGCGCCACCACTCTTGCTTTTTCTCTCCCCCCCATGCCTAAGCAACCAGCATTGTCATCTTCTGAAGTCGTGCCTATGTCCTGCAACAATCCTGGGATTGAGTGAGACACATTATCACATGCTCATTTAAATATGTAGTTGTGGAGGTATAGAATCCTGGAATGCAATAAAGAAGCTTTCAGTTGACTGTACACCCATATGTGCATTTGTTATAATTCATAAAATATATACAAGAGGAATAACAAAGCAAGAAGGAAAGTTTTTCTACTCTTTCTGTCCTCAGGTCTATCTTTTTTCCTCTCTATATATCTCCCTTTCTCTTTCTCTGCATATGGCAGGGGACTTTTTCCCTTCGTAGCTCTGACCTTGTCAGTAGTGAATAGATGGCTCTCTCACGCAGTTCATCCTTCCTCACTTCTCGAACCCCAGCCCACACACACGCATACACGAACACATATACACACACTCATACACATTCTCACAGCTTACCAAAAGGCCCCAAGTTCCTCTGACAGAGACAGAGAAGCTGTGTTCCGAGGGTCAACATCATTGCTCTTTTCGTAGCTGGCATGGTACTTTTGGGCTTGTGTGTGTGTGTGTGTGTGTGTGTGTGTGTGTGTGTGTGTGTGTGTGTGTGTGTGTGTGTGTGTGTGTGTGTGTGTGTGTGTGTGTGTGTGTGTGTGTGTGTGTGTGTGTGTGTGTGTGTGTGTGTGTATGTGTGCGTGTGCGTGTGTGTCTGTGTGTGTTGCTAACATTTAACTTAGTTGTATAAACTCATCCCTTATGTGGAGTGTTTCTCATAATTGGAGTATCAGACAGTTCAATGCTGATCCCACAAGAAACCTTCCTTAAATACTCTTCGCTCATACACAGCATAAGACATGGTGACAAAGTGATGCATTCAGAAGGACGGAAGACACTCAACGGGAAAGTGTTATGCAGAAGAGGAAATTACACTTTTGCTGTAGCCTGTCGGCAAAATGCCAAACACATCTACCTGAATGATTTGAGTGCCATCTTCTATTTAATTTTTGGAGATAGAATCAGAATCTTTAACTGTCAATGATAAAACCGATTCAAATGGTAACTAATCCTCAGCTACAGCCATCTACACTTTTTACATTCAGATAATGTCAATGCTGGTCATAATTGTGTTGAGCCCTCCCAGAGACTCTTTCTACAAGAATGGACTGATTTGATTGGCCCTCCGAGACTAGACATACCTGCAAAGCAGATTTAGATATGCTAGTGGTATGTCTAGATTTCTAGGCTACAGTGGCATGGTAAAGTCTGATTGGAAATTGGAAAATATTCAGAAAAAAACTGTTTCTCAAATGTATTTTTGCCCCTTCTACAGAATAGTCATACAAACATGTTTTCAGATGTCTTTACTTCAACAGATGTGATAGAGAAAGACAAAAAAATGCATAAGGAACCTAATGTACAAATCCTTATGCCTGTCTAGCTCCTGTGGAAAGTTCAATTCAATTATCTAATTTGGGTTTTAAATGGAAATTTTAAACAGATGAAGCTGTTAGTTGTCATGCAATATTCTGCCAAAGCAAAAATAAAATTACGTCAATGGTACAATAATTCAACAAGGAAGGATGTTCTCAAACAACAAACTTAAAAGAATACAGATCAATAAATTATCATTGGATAGAAAAAGTTTAGAGGACATGGAAAAATGTAATCTTTTTTTGTTTTTTTTGTGTTTTGTGTTTTTGTGTTTTGGGGTTGCCACAGTGGATCACCCGTTAAAATGTATCTTATGTCAGTGTAAGATGTCTTTTACATCTACCCTGTCACACCAACCAACTCCATATCCTGCATTTCAAGCATTCTTCTGCTGTTTTCACTATCCCTTCTCTTTATGTGCCCAAACCATCTCAATCTAGCTTCTTTTACTTTACTGGCTGTTCTTGTGCTGCAGTTATTTTTAATCTCATTCATTTTTGTCAGTTCCATACAAAGTGTCAACATCTTCAGTGCTACCTGCAGCTTTTCTTCCTGCCTCTTGGTCAGTGTTGCTGTCTCCAAGCCGTATGGGGCCATATAGAGGCTGTAAAGGCTGGCGTCACTGCCCTCTTGTAAATCTTTTCCTTTAATTGCAGCTACAGTACTCCTTCTATAACAGATAACTTTTATCCACCCACTCCACCCTGCCTGAACTTTCTTCTTCATCTATGTTCCACACTCTGCTTTGCTCCTAACAACTGAGCCAACTGAGCTAAGTATTTAAACTCCTTCTGCAATGTCTTCACCTCTACTCCATGCAACCTCACTATTCTTTTACACACATGTTTTCTGTCTTGCTGTGACTGACCTTTATTCTTCGTCTCTCTAGTACACAGGTTTTCTTCCACCTGCTCCCCGGTCTCGTTACAGATCACAATATCATCTGCAAACATCAATCCATGGAGACTCCTGCCTGACATCATCCGTCAAACTATCATCATCATGACCAACAAAAAGGGCTTAGAGCCAATCCTTGATGCAGTCGCACTTTCACCTGAAACCCATTTGTTTTGGCTACTACACACTTCACCACTGTCGTGCTGCTGTCATGCATGTGCTGTACCACTCTAACATACTTATTTACCACCACTGACGTTTTCATACAATATCACACTTTTTTCCCTTTGCACCATGTCATACTCATTCTCTACATCTATAGAAATGCAGTACTCCTTCTGACCTTCACTGTACTTCTCCATCAAATCATTTTAATTAAAGGAGCTGTATGTAAGAGCAATAATAAAACGAATCATAAAATGACCCCGATATGTCAACAGACATTTAAAAATCATGTTCATTTCAAATACTTATGTCACTGACAACAGCACTCAAGCCAGGATATTCCAGTTTAAAAAGAGGAGTTGCAGCCCTCAACTGATGTTTATGTTGTCATTTTTTGTTTTGGCCTGAAGCTCCACCCTCCACCTATCTCCCAATCACCAAGTCAGTATTGTTTCTGAAGCTCCACCCTCCACCTATCTCCCAATCACCAAGTCAGTATTGTTTCTGAAGCTCCACCCTCCACCTATCTCCCAATCACCAAGTCAGTATTGTTTCTGAAGCTCCACCCTCCACCTATCTCCCAATCACCAAGTCAGTATTGTTTCTGAAGCTCCACCCTCCACCTATCTCCCAATCACCAAGTCAGTATTGTTTCGGCATCCGGGTTGCCAGCTCGGCTCTAATTATCGCAGCCATGGCAGCCTACGTTCCTGCTGCATTCTGCAGCCTACCTGGCAACCTCTGGTCGGGGGAGGAGGGGGAGGGTACACGCCGCTCAACAATATTTTGAAAGTGACTGCAGTACCAGTTTTGGCCATTTCTTACAGACGGCTCCTTTAAATGTTATGTATATGACAGATAAAAGTAAATGCAAGTTAAAACAATGATAAAATACGTGCACATATTATAGTGAAGTATAATTGTATACTAAAACTATTAGTAAAAATAAAAAAGAGTATATAAAATCAGCCAGAGACTCTTTCAGAAGGAAGGTCTTGAGATTAGATTTAAAAGTCATGACAGAGTTAGCATTTCGTATCCAGACTGGTAGCTGGTTCCATAGGGAAGGAGCTTTAAAAATAAAAGCTCTGGCTCCCATTCTAGACTTGGACAAAATGGGAACTTAGAGTACACCAACAGACCAAGACCTAAGTGCTCTGGTAGGTTGATATGGAACAATTAGGTCTTTAAAGAGGACCTGCTATGAAAAACAAGTTTTTTCTTGCTTTAACATATATAAAGTGGTCTCCCCTCAGCCTGCCAACTCAGAGAAGGAAGAAAGCAACCAAATTCTGCAGACTGGACGCCCGGATGAGCCGTCCAGTCTGATGTGGCTTCTACGAGCCGTTCAGATTCTGCTCCCTTTCGTTACGTAACGAAAATGCGATTTACATAGGTTGGCATCCGATGCGTGAAACCACGCCCACAACTAAATCCGCCGGCCGGAGCTTCCGCCATTTTTTCGTAGCGGTGTATCGCGTCATTCAGACAGCCAATCAGCACAGAGCCTCATTATCATAGCCTCCCCGCCCACTCAGAATCCCGCATAAATAATTAGGTTAGAGAATGAGATGATAAAGACGTGGCTCAGAGGCTGAATTTCTAATTTATTTAGCAAAAACAATCAAAAGCTTGTTTTTAAGACATTCAAGTCCTGTTTAAGTAAGTAAATAAGTAAGTAAGTAAGTAAGTAAGTTTTATTTGTACAGCGCCCTTCACAGACCATGGTCACAGCGTGCTTCAGTTACAACAAAAACAAAACACAGTTAAAAGCTACATACAAATTTAAGTTTAAAAGGCCAAGACAACAGATTGACAATCATAACAGCCCCAAGACAATTAGGCAAAAGCCTGCACAAATAAATAGGTCTTAAGTTGCCTTTTGAAGGAGTCAACAGACTCCATCGAACGCAGAGAGAGCGGAAGATCGTTCCAAAGCCTGGGAGCAACGGCCTGGAAGGATCGGTCTCCTCAAATGAAAAAAGCAATTCCATTTCAGCTGTTTGCAGTGTTGGACTAATGACATGTCTTTGTCAAACACAACACCCAGGTTTCTTAGGCTCGGTTTAACAAACTGGCCCAAGTCACCCAAATACTGGTTAATCCCAGGAATGGAGTCATCAGGGGCAATAACCAGGGTTTCTGTTTTGTCCACATTTAGCTGCAAGGTGTTCACACTTAGCCATTGTTTCTCTCCACCAAGCAATGAACTAAGGAATTTAGCCTGTGGAGCTCATTAGGCTTAAAAGAGCAGTAAAGCTGAATATAATCAGCAAACATGTGGTAAGAGACATCAGGAAATCTCTGGATGATTTTTCCCAAGGGGATCAAATACAACAAAAATAATACAGGACCCAAAACAGAACCTTGGGGGATTCCACACAACAGATCTGCTGTTTAAAATAGGTATTAGATGCCATAATAGGTCCCCTTTAAGATAAGATAGGGCAAGGTCATTTAGTACATTATGGGCCCGATTTACTAAGATCCTAAATAAAGAGTACTACATTGCGTGTGCACTGAAAAAGTTTGCGCGTGCTGTTGTTGTGTGTTTTGCGGGTGATCAACTAAGACCCCGTCCACACGTAGCCGGGTATTTTTAAAAACGAATATTTCCCCCCTCCGTTTATAAAAAAATTTGCATCCACACGTAACCGAAGATCTGCGTTTTCGAACACATTCATAAGCATTCTAACCTGTAGATCATCTGCGGCTCCCGGGGAAGCTCCGCGGGCTCCGCCGCTCCGCCGCTCCGGGGCTCCGGGGGGCTCGGCGGGGCTCGGCGGGGCTCCGCGGAGGTTCAGCCTCCGCGGCTCCGCGGAGCCCTCTGTGTCGGTGTAACGCAGTAAGCGGCCGGTCAAGAGCAGAGACCATTTATTTAATAAATGGCTTGGAGAACAGATGCTGGATCATCTGTATTTCTATAGTAAACAAAAGTCGCACGTCAGAGCAGATTTGTTGTTGTTTTGGCGCATAATGTGACGTTCGAAAACGCAAATCTCCGGTTATATGTGTCCACACGCATCTACATAAACGGAGTTTTCAAAAATCTTCACTTTGCCCGGAGTTTTTTTAAACCTTCGTTTATTTGCGTTTTCGTGTGGATGACAGGTCAAAACGGAGGAAAATATCTCCGGTTTAGCAGATATCCGCAGATATCCGGCTACGTGTGGACGGGGTCTAAGATTGCGTGCGCAATTGATAACAGGTGCAAACCTCAGTATTTAAATGAGGTGTTGCGTGTCTTACGGTTTGCGGCGCAAACTTTGCGCCATGGAGAGTGGATGGAAAGCAGGATATAGTCGCAAGCGCAAAATGAAATTTGACGAGTTGGAGTTATAGAGATATTAGTGGAAGAGGCAAATTGTTGTGCCGTATTCAGCACCCCTGCCGTGAAAAGCACCCCCTCGTATATTCAATGATAAGTAGACCAAGAAAAAAAACAACACACTGACACTTCAATATATTTATATATACACACTCACACAAACACATACTTAGGAGTTTATATTATATATATTTACAAATATTATGGAAGACAACACAGTAAGCAGGCTATTAATTAATGACATCAATAACCATTTACCCGATTTTTTTTTTTTTACCCGAATCCATGAGCGCATTTAAACATGAATCATTAACACAAAACTGGACGCTAAACAGAACATGGACAACAGAACATGAACAGAACACGGAATGAGAATATCATTTTTGTCAGACGAGGGGGTGCTTTTCACAGCAGGGGTGCTGAATACGGCACAACACCGGGGTATGACTGCAGAACAGGCGCACAATGAGAAACACTTTTTTCTCCATGAAAACACGTGATTTATTTATTATCACAAATAAAAAAATGAATGTGCCTCCTGTGGCAACCTTTTGCTGAATAATACTCGATTTAACATTCAAATAAAATATTTCTCCTTTTGCATGTGGAGATTAGCACCTTCCTTTCGAACGTATTAAATACAGACGCAATCACAATCCACGCAAAAACTTTCAGGCTTGGTAAATCTCATTGCGCGTGGTAAATGGACCAATTTGCATCTTTCCCTCCCAGTATTTAGCGATTTCTGGTGGGTACGCCCCATATTGATTATTCATCAGGGCAAAAGTACTAAATGGATTGCGTGTGCTATTTTGCGCATTTGAGAGACGCAGTCCTCTTTGCACGCTGTTAGTAGATCAGCTGGCACTTTGGTTTGCGGGTGCTGTCAAGTTTGCACACATTTTTACACACGCAAACCTTTAGTAAATCGGGCCCTATATGTCATAAGGAAAATGTTGTATATAGATCTAAACTGAACTACCAATCAATGCAGTGAAACTAAAATTGAGGAGATGTCATCTCTCTTTGCACTATCAGTCAATCTTCCATCAAGACACACCTGCTCCACCACCATAACACTCAGTACAGGAGTACTGCAGGGCTGTGTGCTGGCCCCATTCCTGTACTCCCTCTTCACCCACAACTGCACGCCTGTAGACTGATCTAATTATATAATCATTTTTGCAGACGACACAATGGTTATTGGCCTTATCATCAACGATGATTAGACAGCCAACAGGAAGGAGGTACAGCATCTGACCATTTGGTGCAATGAGAACAACCTGCTCCTTAAACCAGCAAAACCAAAATTGTGGACTTCAGGAGGGAGAGAAGAAGCAAGCATGACTCCATCCACATGAAACGGATGGCTCTTGAGCATGTCTCCAGGTGCAAGTTCCTAGGGACCCACATCTCCGGAGACCTCTCCTGCTCCACCAACACCTCCAGCCCGGTCAAGAAGACTCATCAACACCCTTTTTTTCTGATAACTCTGATGAAACACCATCTGTCTTCAGCCATTCTGGTGAGCTTTTACCGCTGTGCGATAGAGAGCATCCTGACCAGCTGTGTCACAGTGTGGTATAGAAACCGCTCTGATGCTGATCACAAGAGGGTGCAGTGGGTGGTGAATACTGCTCAACACATCACAGGGACTTCCCTTCCAGCCATTGAGGAAATTCAGAGCAAACGCTGCTCATGCCGAGCTTGCAGCCTCCTCAAGGACTCCAACCCTGCTCACGAACTGTCTGCCCCTTTGCCCTCCGGCAGGCGCTTCAGGAGCCCCCGGACAAGGACCACCAGACTGAGGAACAGCTTTTTCCCCAAAGCTGTTTCCCTACTGAACTCTGCCCCCAGCTGACCCCTTGCCCCAATATATCACTAAAAACATGTCCCCACCCTCTAAGTAGATTACCGGTACGCATTTCTCTACTCACTTACTGTATCTGTATGTTGTTAGTATTTCAATCGTGTAAGTATGTTAATATCTCTTCATATGTGTACATCCTGTCTATATAATCTATATCCATATATCTATTTATTTTCAATGGTCTACTGCATCGTAATCTCTTCAATACAACCTGTAAAATATATCTATAATATATTCATAGCAATTCCTTCAGTATATCATAATCATATTATAATCTACATCATACATATCTGTATTTTCTCACATATTTAAATACTCTTTACATACTGTAAATTTATACCACTTACTACTACTTCTTATTGCATATATATATACTTTGTATATACTGTAAATTTGCACTACTACCTATTCCACTTCTTGTTAGATGCCAAACTGCATTTCGTTCTACCTGTACATGTGTAATGACAATAAAACTTAATCTAATCTAATCTAATCTAATAGAATCTAATCAGGAAGTGCAGGAGACTGGAGGCAGGCATCTGCAGATCAACAGTTTGATAAGCCCAAAATTCTGCAGAGGAAATACAGTAAAAAATATAGATAAACAAATCATTGAAGATAAAGCAACAAGAAAATTAACTGAAAGAACAGAAACCAGGGCGAGACAACGACCAGGAAAATCTAGGGCAGAACACAGTATGGACCAGCAGTGCAAAGGGGGACATACAAGATAATATATGCAGGCAAACTCAGGGGTTGGTCAGACACAGGTGCAAGACACTATGGACAGACCTCAAAGATAAAACCGAAACTAAGTAAACCCCAAACTATGAGATCTCCAAAGCTGCCTTCACTTCAATGTCATGTTCACCTCTTGGTCCACAGATGCATCATCTACCCTTTCGTCTCTGTCTTGGTTTCTTCTATTATCAGTTCTCCAAAGTACTCTTTCGGTGTTGCTCTCACACTCCTCCTGTTTATTCTTTGCCACATACCTCTTTGTCTCGTGTCACATCCCTCTGTACTCCCGCCTACTTTCTTTTCTCTTTTGCTGTTTGCTAACTTTTACCAACCTATACTCACTTGATTGTCCTCTTTCCACCACCAAGTCTACTTATTTCCCTTTTTCTTTCCAAATGGCAGACTAAGCACCTTCTTAACTGTCTCCCCTACAAGATTTGCTGTGGACCGTCATCCTGCATACTTCTGTGCTGTCTGGCTGTTCTCTCCCCTGCCAGGACTTGCAGTTTAGAGTCACGACCATTAGGCCGCGTTCAGACTGCAGGCAAATATCCGATTTTTAGCCCACCCAGATTGAAACTGGATGACTCTTTTGAAGTCTGAACAGTCCCAAACCGCATGATATCCGATTTTTGCAAACCAGATCGAAACCACCTCCGGGAGGTAGTTTCATATCCGATCCATATCTCATTTGGGCAGATGCGTCTCAGTCTGAACACTCCAAACACTCAGATCGGATATGACTGTCCCAGACGCTCCAAACCACCCGCCCATTTCCAGTTGTGGAGCTACTCATCCTTTCACAGAGAGCATGTACAATCTCTGATGTCACGTCAAAAAACTATTATTTGTAGTTTAAGTGTTGCAAATTCACATTACAACATGTTTTAATAGCAGAAAAAAAGACCACATTTCCACGTACGGTGCGGGTCGCCGCGTCCCCTACGCCGTAGCTCTGCGTTGGTGTAACGCGGAACCATAAATCAGCCTTCAGTCGCGCTGTGAGCCTGAACCTGCAGTCCGTCAGCCCCTCTCCTCCTAGGAGGAGAGGTTATGGAGCGGGGCTGCCAGTTATTCATTGCTGGTTTGATTTGTTAACTCTGAGCTTTGTTGGTTGGTTTGTTAGTTTGCTGATGGTTTTGTTCTGAACACTTCTCTTCTCTGTTTCTCATTTTGCTGGTACGCCGGGTCCCTCCACCGAGACACAACTTTTGCGGTATGCGTTCATTGTTATGTCTAAAAATGATGCGCAGTGCCGACCCAATCAGAAACGGTACAGATATTTTGGGATTTTTTTATATAAAAAAAATACATGACTTCACACAATACACGCGCTGGGTGACGCCTCCGCTCCGACGTCGTTGCTATGGCAACCCGTCAGATCAGTCAATGATGTGGCGCTGTCTGAACAGAGCAAGGTCCGATATGGACACTTGCTAAAAACAGTGTGGACAGTCAGCCCTCAAAATCGGATATGAGAAGGAATCAGATATGAATCAGATTTGCCTGCAGTCTGAACGCGGCCTTAAAGTCTCACTTCATTTCACTGCAATTCAATTCAGTTCAGTTCAATTCAATAATACATTATTAATCAATGAAATAAATTATGAGGGCTGAACCCAAATACTCATTTATATTTGTTCGCTCGGTGGAGATTTGGTTTTCAAATTGTGTAACTGCTTTTATTTATTCATTTATTTTGCTTTCAGGAACACCCAGTTGCAGTCTCACTCACTTTTGACTTTGAGCATCATCTATAGTTATGTTTCCGTGGTTTTTAACTGTAAAGGGAATGACAGCATGCCAGTTATCACAGTTCTGTGGGACACTTTCAATTGATAGACATGTTGGCATGTAACCTCTTTCCATATAGCATATACAGTATTCCTGGAAAATATATTTTCCCTTGCACTCATTAAAGATTTCAAGCTTCTTTGAGTTTCTCTAAAGACTGAGAACATATAACTGAGTGTGTGTATCCCTTGGGCTTGGGCACCTGCATTTGGACTTCGCTTGTTTAGTTACACCAGATGTGGGCCACATTTGTTTGGTTATGTGCATCTGAACCTTCCTTGTTTGGTGTTGCACATTGTTTCACCATGCCATAGATGTGTTATAGTTTTATTTTCCAGGGTAAATAAAGTCTTAAAGGGGACTTATTATGGCATCTAATACCTACTGTATTTTAAACAGGCCTTGAATGTCTTAAAAACAAGCATTTGATTGTTTTTGCTAAATAAATTAGAAATCCAGCCCCTAAGCCATGTCTTTATCATCCCATTCTCTAACCTCATTATCTATGCGGGATTCTGAGTGGGCGGGGAGGCTATGATAATGAGGCACTGTGCTGATTGGCTGCCTGAATGACGCGATACACCGCTACGAAAAAATGGCGGAAGCTTCGGCCGGCGGAGTTAGTTGTGGGCGTGGGCGTGATGCCAACCTATGTAAATCGCATTTTCGTTACGTAACGAAAGGGAGCAGAATCTGAATGGCTCCTAGAAGCCACATCACACTGGAAGATTCATCCGAATCTCATCCAGATTCATACAGACACTGCAGAATTTGGTTGCTTTCCTCCTTCTCTGAGTTGGCAGGCTGAGGGGAGACCACTTTATATACGGTAAGTTAAAGCAAGAGAAAACGTGTTTTTCATAATAGGTCCCCTTTAACTCTAAAACATATATAGAATATAATCATACGCAGTGGTTATAACGGTTTTCGTCTCTATCGTTCTCTCACTTTTAATGCTCATATCTTTCTCTTTCTGTATTTTCTTTCTTTAGTGCCCAGGGGTGTTCAACTCTCCTTTCAGGTCGGCCCCTCATGAAATGGAACTACTTTTGAGGCAGGTCAAGTCCCAGGCCCCCAGCAAACTACCCTCGCGGAGTGGGGCTTCTATCTTGGGCATTTCTGATCCAGCAACTTCCAGTCTCTCAGGGACTATTAAATCCCAAAGGATCAAATTTGCTGCAACTCATAAGTCTAGACCCGTCCTGCCTCCCATTGCCAGCAAAAAAAACGCAGGTGATGATGAATGACCAGCAGGTGATAAAACAGAATGTTTAACAGTCTTACTAAATAGAGCTTTTACAGCTGCATGGAGGAGGATTCTTGATGAAAGCAACAATATTGAAATCTTATAGACCAAAGACATCTCTGGCGAGATACACTGCCGACATCTCTCTCAGTGGCTACTGCACAATGATTTAATTTGACCATAATAAGGCCCTTGTTTGTTTTGTCTTTTTTCATGGACACTCCTGTAAGTGCCAACCCCTGGCCTCACTTAGGTGGTAAAAATGTCTTCCTGCTACTTTGTTGAATCCTTTGTCTCTGTGTTGCAAATGCGGTAGATCAGGGACTGGGCCTGTCCTACTCCAAATAGATTAGAAGCAGCTTCGCTTTATTTCTGTTACACTACAGCGCAGGTTAGCTGACACAGAGTCACAGCCATTCTATTACATTTCAGTATTCTTTACCTTTATGCCTAAGGACACCGCTGTTATTTTTTGTTTGTCATTATTTTTTCTGCCCTACTGTGTTAACACTCAAAATTATTAAAAATAAAGTTTAGTCCTGAAATACCCAAACACTTTAAACTTTTTCTTTCTTTTTTATCTAAACTGGGCATTTACAAATTCTTAGTATAACAGCTTATACTAAAATTTGTGTGACAGACAAAATCCAGCCATTTTTTGTGATTAGATGTTGAGGCTGTTTACAAGTTTGTACAGGTTATGGGTGAATGTGTGTGTACGTTGAAGATTTGATGGAGTCATTTCACCATTTGTGTTATTTACGCTCTGTAGCTCTTTATGGCAAAGTGCTTTGCATATTATTAGTTTCTAGTAATGTAAAACATAAGTGAGCAGAAATGAGGCATGGATTTATCTCATTTTATTAGCTGCACTGAACACACTTATATACACACACTGCAGCTGGTTTTAGCATGATTTAGGCCATTAGTAGTATCAGGAAAGTCACTTGTGCTCGGGGGATACTCTACATGTCCATAAACATACGCTTTTTTGTCTTTTTTTATTTGTTTGTTGTATTTTTGATTCATAAGTGCAGGGTCTTTCTTTCTTTCTTTCTTTCTTTCTTTCTTTCTTTCTTTCTTTCTTTCTTTCTTTCTTTCTTTCTTTCTTTCTTTCTTTCTTTCTTTCTTTCTTTCTTTCTTTCTTTCTTTCTTTCACTCACCTCACAGCCCCTCCAACCCCGGTGATTACTATCTAGTAGTGATGGATAAGGTTGAGGTGCTGGCTGTGGAAGTGGTCAGGCCAGGCCACTGATCCTGTGGCGATAGGAGCAAGGACAGGATTCCTGTCCCTTCCTCTATCGCTCCCCCTCATGCTCCCTCCTTCTTTTTTTTAAACAAAACAACAACTGAAGGTCACCTGAAACAAAGCAAAATTTAAGTTAATCTGCAGTGTGCAAAGTTTATATATAACTCCTAAAAATTGGCTTAGTGTTTGAAATTACAGCATTGATATTAATAAAATTAAGATTTCAGTTTGTCTTGATATAACCTTTGTTGTTTTTTTTTTTATTAAACTACTGTACTGAATATATTTTTTGAGACGTGCTAACTGTCTTTAGTGGTAAATATTTATAGTCTGACAAGCATGAAGAAGTCTTAAGGGGACAAAAGGAGGGAATGAGGTTTGGCAGACAGAGGGACACAAACATTTTTGCTTAAAACTATTGTTTTTGCAAACAACTGAAATATGTCAACTAAAATGTTAGCTGACATAAGAAAAACATCACTCCAGGGAAGAACTCACAATGTCAAGAAGACAGACAAAGACGAATATGACATCTGTCTACAGTGTACTGATTTGCTTCGGAGATTTAGGTCCAAAAATCTGAGTGGAGTTTATCAATTTGATTAATTAAGTCAACTGCAATTGTATATTTAACTCTTTGAATGTTACTTATTAGAAATAATTGAAGTAAATAATTATTCATGTTTGTATGATTTCTAAGAAACAAATGAAAGAAAAGAAAAAAATATATACATATACGTTAAGTTATTCCTCCGTTTTGTAGATTTTTATTGTCCAGATGGTTCCCATTTTTCTACAATTTCGCAATGTTTTACACTAAATGTTTTTTGGACCATCAAGTATTTTAGTTAATACTTCATCTTTTACCTAAATATATAACTGAATGCTTTGTCTCTCAGTTTCACTGCTAGCGCTCACTGTAATTCTCTCTATTCTTTTCAGTAACTTCCATTTGTATTTTTCTTGGCCTCTGACTCACTAAAAGTTAACTGACATGGACTGGTATTAGAAGAATTATCAGAGTAAGACAAAGATGTGGCTCTAACAGAAAGAGACACTTTACTTTTTAAAATTATTTTGTCTTTTTTGATCATTCTGGCTCTGTGCATATAAGTGCTGGTTATTCCAGGGTGTGTTTAGAGAGCCAGGAGCGTTTGGGAGCAGCACCTGCAAGGTCCTGGCCTGATACTGTGAGCGCAGACCTCTTACACTCACTCAGAGAAGGCCGAGAATCCCCAACAGCGATACTAAGGTCCCCCAGTGTCACTTTGTAAGATTATAACTCAAACACATACTTCACATAACATTGCTTACAAAACCTTACTTTGATGCAAACTGATGCATACAATTTTTTTTAATGTCTGTTAAAAGATTTGAATCAAAACTTTGTATTTTTGATGCAGCATCCACCACGACATATTGGTAAACTATATTATGAAAGAAAGTAAATGTATAACGTACCAAATAGTCAAAGCTTTACTGTTGGTGTATTCTGGGAGATTATTTTAAGAATATTCTAAACTGGATTCACTGCATACGGCTTTAATGTCTGTCTCTGCTTAAATTCAAAGACTTGATCTGTTTTAATTAGGAGTCATGCATGTGTGTGTCTTTGCAAAAACACTTCACTATAAAGTCATTACCACTCACAGGCTAATCTACTCAGCTGTAAGAGTGTGAGTGTGAAGTACTGTTATTAACCCTCTGTTTGATCTGTCTCACACAATAATTTCCCCGACTACACAATTAAAGTCCACTTTTTTCTTTTTTTCTTTGGAGCACATCGCAGTCAAATGATCAGTCAGTGGGTATAAATATTTTGTCTTCATAATTTTCAGTTTGTGTCATATCTGAATATATTGCTTTTATTGTTTTGTTTTTTTTTGTGTTCAATCAATTACAATTTTGCACTTTTGTGAAAATTGTCTTAGTTAATATACAAGTTATTTTCATTTGGCTACTGGAGGAACAAGAAATGTACACCACCATGTAAGACACAGCAGCAATTCCTTCAGATAAAGCAGTAGATTACAGACGGACTTCTATTGGAGGTACAGTATGATAAATATTACAAACATAAATGGATGTTCAAGTTTTAAATACTTGCATTGTCCTGTATACAGCAGCATGGACTTATACGGTATGTCCAATTTTTGGAGCGTCACAAAAAAAAAATAAAAGAATGACACAAACATACAGGTTAAAGTGATTTAAGAACTTTATTAACATATACAGATACGTCTGAAATACATTTTTACATCCAAATGTCACTGTTTAAGAATTACTTAATGCTCTCTTTGCTGCTTGGCCACCACTGTCAGAGTATTGTATGCTGATGGTTGAAAAGGAAGGTAGTTAGTTTTTGTAAATGTAAGTTTGTAGTAATTTCTCCTGTTAGCACTATTCAGTAGAGAATGTTAATCCCAGTTGTGACACTTGATTTTGACGTTAGTACAAGTTTCAGCACATGCAGATTGGCACTCATGGACTGGTGAAGTTGCCTGGGCTTGGTCTGAAAGATATAATTCTCTCCTCAAAGAAAAGATGAAAAACAGAGAAGCGGAGAGAGCAGTCTAAACCTTTCAACCCGTGTTGGCACAAATTTGTCAAAAGTGACAGCAATTTAATAAATCGCTGCTCTCCATCACACGCATATGTACACCCACCCACACAGATACGCACAATTCCCAGCTATGCCCTCCACTGCCCGCTCTACATGTATACGTAAATGAAGTATATGCATGGATTTATGCGTGTGTGTGTGTCTGTGTGTGTGTGTGTACATGTATGTTAGTGAAAGAATGTGACAGAGAGTATGTGCATGGGCCCTGCAGTCAGGTCCAGGCATTAGGTAATTGACTGTGTCTTTGCTCAAGGCCTTTCATGGATCACCGTCCTTTATTAGCTCACTTCCCAGCACACACACACATACGGGCACAGATATACACACACGTACACACAAGTACAAAGTTCCCAGCAGCTCCACCCCAACCCCTCACTCCCCACCATCAGCACCCAGACCCAATTGCCCGGAAACAAGGAGTGAAACAAGAGAGAGAAAGAGAGAGAGAGGGGGGGCAAGGGAAAAAGAAGAGAGCAGCGACAGGGGAATGAACTAACATGGCCCCAGGAAGTGGAAATAAATAAGTATGAGCAGTGAGTGGGTGGGTGAATTGGTCTACTACAGCTGGAAACAGGGATTGGAGGACTAAGGCCGGTTTAACTCGGTACATTCTACAATCTGTGAATTATGCAGCAAATACAGATTTGGTGGTAAGGTTGTAAATCTTTGTGGCAAATCAAAACTTAACTTGCGTCACAAAAATGAAAGACATTAGGGATATTGTTGTTCTCCATTCTAATCAAAAATCTCCATGTAATGTCAGCCTAAAACAGATAGCTTCGCTTCCCTGAAAGAGTAAAAGAAGTCCCCAAAGGGTCATGGAGTAAAAATATTCCTGTTTTTTTCAACATTATTTACACATTCTCTTCTCAATAGAGGTTTTTTGAACCAAGTATTATACGTCAAGTTGCAGAGTCCTAAATAGTATTAGGTCTAAAACTGATTGAGAGAATCTGCAGTCATGTCAACTGTAGCCATGACATGCATGTTACCCTGATTGGGTTTGGTTCTTATGGTAAGAGTATGGCTATGAGACATTACAATGCATATAACATAAACTGCACATAGTGGCTGCGTATACAGTAAAAACTTCATCAAGTAATTCCCTCAAAAATAAGATGGTGGTTATCTTCAAATGTGGATTAATAGAACTTTTCTTGTTAATTGAAAATGAGCTTTCATGTAGGTGAGCACAGATTGATGCCTGGCTGGTCCCTTTCTGTGTGATGTGTTTGCTTTGTTTTATATGTGTTTTCTTTCTCTGAGACTCTTGCTTCCTCACACACAAACTAAAATGTTGAATGAATAAGATTGTGTGCGACTGAACCCTCAGCATGGCCTTGAAGGGGACTGAAGAAATGTAGAAAATGGATGAAGAATTTTCATGTTTTATGCCATCACTTCATTGCTTCCATGCTTGTGGCGCATGTCCTTGTTGGTGGTCCATTGGACCTCAGATAGAGTTTGCTTATTATAGGGCTGGACAATAATTCAAGGTAGCACAGTGTCACTCCGACTGGCCCGGCAGGAGTCTTTCTGTGTGGACTTTGCATATTCTCAGCATGCTTGGGTGGGTTCGCTCTAGGTAGTCCAGCTTGTTCCCACAGTCCAAAAACATGGGTGTTAGCTTTATTGATGATTCTAAAATGCCCATAGTTGTGAAAAATGTAAACGCGCAACCAAAAACATGCCAGGTCAGTTTTTTTCAGGGACTAAAGTTCAAATTTCTCAGAAATTGCGCTCCAAAATGTGATCAACCTCTCCACAATGTCTGCTCTCATTCTCCTTGACTCCCTCTTTTTATTATATGTGAGGGTTTTTTAGTTCAAGTTTGTATTCAATGTCTTCTTCAATCTCAAAGTCTAGGGCCCGTCATAGGATGTCATTAGCCTTGTCTCAGTGTAGCACTTTTTAATATTTATCCTTGCTAAATGCTCTTTTAGACAATACAGTGATTTAAGAATAAGCCTGGTGAAAGCTTAAAAGTTAAAGTTTAAAACTGGCTGTTAAAGGAGCATGAGGCTCCTTTTAAGAAATGAGACTCATTAGCGCCACCCTTCGCCACGACGGCTGTCGGGGGTACTGCAGCCAACAGCGAAGCCGGCACGGGAGAACGGGGAGAACGCGCATGCAGCGTCATGTGACGTCACATCCGCAGCCCAGCACGGGAAATTCGGCCCCACAATTGCAGCACATTTTGCAGCACACAGCCTGTTCAAGGCAACGGAGAGATACGCTAGAGCAGTGGTTCCCAAACTGTGTGCCGCGGCACACTGGTGTGCCTTGAGGCAAGTCCAAGTGTGCCGTGGGATTTTGTGACAACCATAGCCTACTGCAATATAGTATACAACTAGACAAAAATAATTATTTTAATTTACTATATACTACTTTGAATGCACTCATTCCATAATACAGAGGCAAACTCTTTATCTAAAAACTATTTTAAAAAATCCTCCTGAAATGGGTGTGTTTGATGAAGCCCAATTTGATAAAGTTTAAATATTTTTGTGAAGTATTTTGTTAATAAATATTTCATGAGTAGAATAGTTGTCTTTGTCATATCTTATTTGGCATTAGTAAATAATAAACTTAACAGATAAACATGATATTAGTGATAACACATGTTATAAGCAGGGCTGCACATAACTATTTTGGTCTGGTGCTCAGAGGAGCCCCTGGATATGTGACTTGGGCCTCCAAAAACGCGGTGACCCGTCTCGCCGGATCGATAAAAGAGGGATGCAGGAATAAGTTATAGGCAAAACGATATTTATTCACTTATAAAGATGAATTAACAAATTATGGTGCGTGTTAATCTGTAGAGTCAGTATAAAAGTTACAGTTTTTATCGGCCAGATTGGGATGCTCATGGCATATTTTGCACCTAGGGTTGCCAACTTTCAGAAATAGAAATAAAGGACACCCCGATTTCAGCAGCGCAGGAACCAAATAAAAGCCCCAAAACTTCTAAACTGCATAAAAATGTGTTTATTTTATATGAAAAAACGTGTTCTTTAGTAGCATTGAACTTGCATGACTGTACAGACAGCCAACCATATAGCAGCTGAAATAGCCGCCTATGCTCTGTATGTCCACATCAGCCAAGGTGTAGAATATTGCTTCAGGTGAAGAATATGGTGTAAAAGTTAAATTATTTCAATAATTCAACTAGAATTTGGTGTAAAAGTTAACTTATTTCAATATTTCAACTAGAATATGGTGTAAAAGTTAATTTATTTCAATAATCAACTATAATATGGTGTAAAAGTTAATTTATTTCAATAATTCAACTATAATTTGGTGTAAAAGTTAATCTATTTCAATAATTCAACTTAAAAGGTGAAACTAATATATTACCTAGTCTTATTACATGCAAAGCAAGATATGTTGAACCTTTATTTGTTATAATTTTGATGATGGAATTGTTTATTGATTTCATAAATTAATTTAGTTTTTATTTGGGGTTTTCATAAACTGTGAGCCATAATCAGAGAGCAACGTCTTGCTGGTGCAGGAAACTGCTGCACGGAGATGAGTGACGGACACTGGTTGATTTATGGTTCCGCGTTGCACCAACGCAGAGCTTACGGGGAGCATACGTGGGAGAGCGAACGTACGGTGCGCATCGCCGCGTAACATCATGCAGCCACTTCTCGGCGAACACACGTTTTCTGTTCGGGTAGTGGTTCAGTTTGGCGTCTCTTTGTAGTTGGTGGTGGTGGAACGCCAAAATAATTACTTAATGGCGCTTGCTTCTTGGACATTTTGACGAGACATGTCGGGGTTTGTTCAGTAAAGCTGATCCTTACCTCTTTTCCTCCCCATCCACCGCCGCAACGAGTATGGAGGGGGAGGACGCGCTGTGATTGGCCAGTACAAACTTTGAGTAGCAGTTCTGGGGAAAAGCTCTCGCAATAGATTTTTTAATATTAGTATTCTGGTCTGGCTACAACCAATAATATGAGCCCCAGCTGTTGGTATGCAAAAGCGCTTCGCAGCACAAGATTGACAGCGCACTGTGGATTTTGACGGCGCATGCGCTCTGGCGGCCCACTTATGTGCAGCCCTGGTTATAAGGCTATTTTGCACAATAGGTGTGCCTTGAAATTTTTATTTGTCCTTTGGTGTGCCTTGGGCACAGAAAGTTTGGGAACCACTGCACTAGAGGGCTCATTCGTTTTGGTTTGGAACGCTTCATCTGACATTATTACTATAAAACTTAAAACGTATACGAATTTTTTTCATAGATCCTGCCTCAATCCTGCCTCATGCTCCTTTAATATTGACAGTGCCAAGAAGTTGATAATAATGGCGTGTTTCTTTGTTGTAACTCTAAATAAACCATGAACATTGATTTAAAAAGGAAGAAAGAAAAAATACTTTTGGGGTTTGTGGGCATTCATGACAGTTTTTTCTGTGGTTTTCATAAAGTTCATATTGAAATTAGAATTATATGTCATCAGCCAAAATGAATAAATATATTGCAGTATAAATCTTGGCCATATCCTCCAGCCCTGGCTTGTTAAAACAGTCTTGTCTGTAGCCACTACAGCTTAAAAAGTAGAAGACAATATTGGTGTATTTCACTAGATTTGGTGTAATTAACTATGTATGTGTGTTTTCTGGCACCCGGCTCTGCAGTGGAATGCTTCCTCTGTTTTTCTATGATACCCCTGTGCAGGATGATTGAATAAGATGACGATGTGCTTGTCCTTAACACAGCCCTGTCACATCGCTGTCACTCAGGAGTCATCAAACGTCACATTTTCCCTGTTTCATCTTGCTGTTTGAAGTTCCTTCTTTTTATCTCTCTACCTCTGTTTACTCTCTCTCTCTCTCTGTCCTCTCACTGTGTGGTAATTAGTGCATTAGTCCTATCATTGGCATCACCGCCAGCTACAGCGGCAGCCAGCAGAGCTTCTTGTCACAGCTCACAGGGCCAGTGGAGTGGACAGCTCAACCCTGGTACTCATCATCTTCGTACCGTGCCTTGCCAGCCTCCCCCCAGCCACATTGTCTTTCTATGCTATCCAGCCATGCTCCTAATTATTTTTCCAACCCCAGCCAGAGCCCTCTCACCCAGCCTCTGCCACATTACCTATCCCTCCTTGTAATCATCACCCTAAGCCTTTGCTTTAGACTCTACACTCCCTGAAGCCTCATCACTACCATTGCCCAGTCTGTTTTTTGTTTTTGTTTTGTCTATGACTATGGCTCTTTGGCTTGACCATCATAACTCTTGGCAGTATGTACACAGCACCCCGAGTCCAAACCAGGTCCTAGAAATAGCACATGACTCCTGGACCTTTATTTACCTTAGCCATCTGGGTCACAGTGACACAGTCTGTCAGTGTAAATGTAGTCCAGGCAATCAGAAATCACACACATACCCTCACACAGTCACATACAGTACTTTGCATAGGTCTGAGACCGCCCCTACTGTTGTTGTTTTATCAACATTTTAATGACATCCATATTCATTTTTCAGTCTGTTTATTAGGATCATTTGATGAAATGCGTGGGTCAACAGTCCATCAAAGTGCTCTTTTTAAGTTTCCAAGTGAAACATGCAGTAAAAATGTATACATACAATGAAACAAAACCACACAATGTTCAGAACAAAATAACTCTACATACAATTTTACTGTATTTACTGTAACAGATTTAGCTCTTCTTGAGGGGTCTGTTCCAAAAATATCTCCTCTCCTCCTCCTTTTCTTTCCCTTTAGGGGGTACCGCAGTGGATCACCTGTTTTCATCTTCCCCCTTCAAACTCTCCCCCGAGAACTGTTGCACTAAATACTTTTGCCTGAAGAGAAAACAATGCCAGAAGAAAAAATGGCATTAACAAATAAACTTAGTTTGAGAGAAATTGTGTGTAAGACCTGGTATGACAGAAAGAGAAAACATTATTTATTTGGTATTTATTTAATGTAATGTTCCTTAGTTTGTGTTATTTTGTAACAAAGCAATAATGTTTTTGGAAATTGTGTGTCATAATAACACTGTCATACGAATGGGTGTGCATAATGTTGTTGCGTATTGAATTAGATTTGAGCATAGTAACATAGTAACAGGAAACACTGACACCGAGTATTCTCTGACTCAAGCTGATTGTGAGCACTGTGTGTCATTTCCTACTGTTATTTGGTTTTTATTTTTTATTAAAAGGTTAAAAGAAGGGTAAAAAGCAAAAGTTTTAATGAGTGAATAGAACCCAGACCACTTAAAAGTAGAAAGGTTAATGCTGGCAGTAAAATGTTCATTGTGAGATTAAACACTAAAGGATTCTCTAGTTTCCGACTTATTTCAAATTCAGATATGGGAAAGCCCTCACTGTTTATGCTAATGTTGTATAGTTGTGTTATTAGCCATGTCACCAGCGGTTTTGCCTGTAACCATAGAGGATAGCTAATTAGGCAGCTACGTGCTAATCAAGTACACTACAGTGAGTGGTCACGTCTGTGTCTGGATGTGCTCCAAGCATTCCTTTCCTCTTGCATTAGACTAACATCCATCACAACTTTCAAAAGCTAGCATCTGATCAGAACCAACTTACACTCATAGATAACACACATTTGCTCAAGCTTCACTTCTTTCCTGACGACACACAAACACATGTATAACCACTTCCATACACAGAAACATGTCTCTAAATAGAGACCATTTCCCTTAACCTCGCCCCATCATGTGTCATGTGAAATCGAAGAAAGTATACTTTAATTCCATGGTTCAGTAGGTTGTATAACCACCTTTATCAGCAATACATTAACAGTGGCCTAAAGTAATTGTTTTCTGTTGAAAATCCCTTACTCAAAAGCAGTGCAGGAATTTTGGTGAGTGGGCTGGGCATCATGTTTTAATATATGCCAGCAAACTGTCAAAACCTCTGCTTTTACGGAGGTGGTCACTGACGATCAATTGATTAAGTAAATTTGATTAATTGCATTTGACTAGTACACTGTTAAATCCCATGGAAAAAGAAAGGTTGTCCTTGCTCTCATCACAACACACTCAATACACGGACCCACAGATGTTACGCCATTGCCTCCTTCCAGCTACTCAGCTTTGAGATATCTTCATCATTGTATGATTGGTGTGGCGCTTCAAGGAAACAGAAACTTGCGTCTGTGCACACACAGCGGCTCACAATTACTGGCCTCAGTTGAAATATATCAATATGTATTTTCAATGTGAATACTATTCATTAGGGCCTGAGCACTTACAGTTGAATTAATCGTGTCATTTTGGCGAAATTTATGCCATTTTTTCAGCCGCTTCAGAGCCCGAACCGTAAGGTGCACCCAGGTGTGTTATACATCAAAATGTGCATCTCCATCCTGCGACACCACGCATTACTTTTCTCTTTCAAAAGCGTTACCGTGGCGACGCTAGACGCCAAAAAGCGTGCCCCCCCTTCATCTGATTAGTCCATATTTGATAGTTCCCCAAAAGTCACCAAATTTTGCACGCAAGCCAGGCCTGGCGATAAATTTGATATTTCATGGTTTGCATTAATGGGCGTGGCCTAATGGCTCAACAGCGCCCCCTAGAAAACTTTTCTCTGCCATAACTTTTGAACGGGTTGTGATAAAGACATGTGGGTAGTGTCATCGGGCTCTGTATTGAGTCCTTGACCTTATTTGGCCTGAATTAGCCCCGCCCCATCTTCTGATTGGTTGTCCCTATTTTCTGTTATAACTTTTGAATGGTTTGACATAGAGAGATGTGGGTGGTGTCATCGAACTCGGTTTTGAGTACTTGACCTTCATTGGTGCAAATTAGCCCCGCCCCTTCTTCTGATTGGTATTTTCGGCCATAACTTGAATGGTTTGATATAAAGAGTCGTGGGTGGTAATCTACATGCAAGTCATACAAGCGGTTCCACTGCAGCACGCCTAAAAGTGCGCAAGGGTGCGAGGGCCCGTTCATCGCTGCTTGCAGCTTTAATTAGTAATTAATACTACAATTGAAATGGGCCACCAGTAGATACAATGGGATCAGGTGGGGTAGGGTTACCGAATGCAAGACATGAATGTGTCCAGGTTTATGTGTTCATGGATGTGTTTGTAAGTCCATCCAGCTTGCCAGGTCTCCTGCATTAATGTTACTGCAGTAAGAAACAAGGAATGCTAATTCCCCATAACCATTTTACAGCACGTGTAAAAATCTGCAGTACCTTCATTTGCACAACCATAAAACATTCCCCACGCCACAGTTCTTCCTTCTAAAGACCTCAGATATATCTATTAACCCAACGCTTCGCTGCCATTCCAGTGACATTTTACATTGTGAGTCCTGCATGTAGAGTAATGATGCATACAGATGCATACATCCTGACATTAAACATGGATGCAATTAAATAATTGGCCATAATATTTAGGTGTGACTTAAGAGAATGAATGACACTAGACCATTATTTACGTTGAAAGCTGTAGGACCTGATATGACCTGGTGTAACCAGGTCACATCAGATCAGTTATTTAATAAAATTTACGTCAAGCTCCTTTTAAACCAATAAATACAAATTTTTTGCAATCTACCACCGAATATCAGCTGCTGGTTTGAGTTGGTTGTAGATTACGTTTTAGAATTGCTTCTCTGGATGCACCTTTTAAGCCTTAGTCAAACCCACACAATGGTTGATACAAATTGAAAAAAAAATATCTATGTTTTATTCCACTACTCGAACCTGTCGTGTATTTTCAAATTAATTAGATTGCATGGAACTAGTCTTTCATTGTCCAATGAGGTGATTTACAGTATGTATCAGCAGGATTCAGCAGGAAATAATTATATTGTATGACAAACAGCTATTATTATATCAATCTTTGCACAAACAATTGTTTTTGTTACACTGTGGTGGCTTGCTTACACATGAATACGCAGTAAATGACCATGGAAGTAACGGCATGGAAAGAAGATGCCCAAAGTGTAAAATGTTGTGTCATCATGGATAGAAGAGATCAGAATGGAACAGATTTTTTTGTCAATGCAGTCGGTGCTTCAACTCCAGGTATACATGCATGCAAAGAAAAATCAGGAAGACAAGCTGGGTAGGGATGGGTGTAGTCTAATGGACTGTCTGTCCCTGTGCAGATATGCTCCACTGAACCATACTGCATGTAGTGTGGAATAATCACTTTCTTTCTCTTTTCTCCCGCCGTCACTCCTTTGCTTTGCTAGCTTGTTTATGAGCGTGTAGGCTTTCGCTCTCTCTGTCATCTTCATCTGCCGTGTCTACCGGTAACTTTTTTCCCCACACCTATCAAATACCTGAGTTGACAATACACGCACACACATACTTGTGGAACATGACAGCTCTCTTTTACACCAGTGTGTTGGTGATAGAAGCCAAACCTGGCTCTGAAATGCAAATGGATGCGTTGAAACTACAGTGTAGATGGACGGCGACGATACAGCAGACAGGATACATTTTGTAGATGTACATGGGTTTTGTTTTGTTGTTGTTGTTTTTTTTCCCCTCTCAAAAAATTCCAAGAATACTTTTTTAAATGCAAATATAAGATGTTTTGGGAATATTTCCGTCTCGCTCTTCTTGTCTGTTTGTTGGTGTTTCCAAATGAGTATGTATGAGAGCCTTGTTGTCCAGCCGTGTTTGTTTTTTGTATATTCTTTTTTTAACCTGATAAATTTCTTGATGTGTATGTGTAAACCTCACTTTTATATTTGATGGTTCGTGTTCATACCTGTGTGTGTCATATTACAGGCTTCAATGTCCACAGGCCAGCATGGGAACGCCTGTGAGGGGATGATTATGGTGTGGTGTGACAGTAGGACATGGAAAGGAAAGCAATCACAAACACTTAAAACTGCAAATGGCCTTGATGTCCTGTGCAAAGCAGCCTGAGTTGACTGATGAGCCTGTTAACCCTGGCTGAAACAACTCCTGCACAGGGGATTAGACGCCAATGCTGGTCTCGGCTCTTTGCGGCCCGTTTTGCATGGGAATTGTGCATATTTAATCTGAGGTGTGCCGAGGTGCAAAGACAAGCCTCCCTCTTCTCTGTTTCTCATTATAGATGTGTAATAGCACCCCGAGGCTGCGGGCCTTAATTCACCAGCCCCAGTCTTAATCTTACCCGCAGTCTCAGCCCCCGCCTTCCCCTCGTGCCTGCTCACAGCCCAAATCAAAGCCCTAGTTGAAAACTTCTTCCCAGGCTTTGTCTTTTCTGCATAGTTCCCCCATATTTTATGCCTCAGGGTGCCAGCATAGTTTTTTTGTTGTATTTTCAGGTGATAAAATACCATTTCTAAACCTGTTTTGAAGCTAGAATTGAAAATGGGCACAGCTCTCTATTATATTTCATGTTCTACATCTTCAAACAGCTGTTCTCTGATTTTCTAAATTCTTCCAAACTTTTGTAAAGCACCACCAGAGGAAATACCTACTCACCTGGATGAAAAATAAGAGTGTTCCTACATTAAAGCATGAAAGTGAATACTACTTGAACTGAGAATACAATTTCATATTAAAAGTATATAAGAAGATTACTGATTTTAATTGTTTTTAGTTGTAATACTTCTACAAAATGTTACGACATACTCACGTAGGACTTTCAACTTTGGGACGCCGTCATGGCAGCAGCTTTTTTGTGCTTCTTTGTGAATATTGTCAAGGAAAGATGAGCAATATGGCATCTCAAGTGAGCCATATTTAGCTTGTGTTTGAAACATGGTACTGTGGTAACGATAATTGAAATTATTTAAATTGATTTACAAGATGATTTTTTTCTGGTAGTCCTTGTGCTTGATTGTTTTTCTGATTATTTATGACATTATTGTTACCATCAGCAGGCATGTGCCAACTTCAGTCATTTCTTGTTTATGCAGTTGCTGGTGCTTTCCATTTCAATGGATTCTATCTTTGTTTTTACATATTGCAGTCATTGTGAAATCACTATTGGCTCCCTGATTAATGCGACTGACAATGACAAGACCGCTCTGAAACTTTTGTCTATAATATTTCATCTATCGCTTTATCTCTCTTCTCTGCAGGACAGAACAACTAATAGTCTTCAAATGCTCTTATCTTTTTTTTTCCTTACCCTTTTCTTGATGCTCTTTTCAATATTGCTTTTCTTATGCATTTCCCATGCACTGTTATTACATTAAGAAAAAAAAGTAGAGGGGTGTGAGTGTGGAGATGTTTGTGTAAGAGGGACCCCATGCTGTGTGTGTAATTTCTTGCTTGTACATGATTCTAGACATCTTAGGCCGCTGCAGTGCAGGGAACGGATACAGAGAGGGACAGAGAGGATGAATAAGAAAAAAAAAAGATTGAGAGGAAAAGAAGGAAAAGGGGAGAATGAGAAAACAGGATGATAACAAACGCGGTTCAGATTTCACAGATGCATATTTCATCAATCATGTGAATAAGTCGTGGTGATTATGCATGGCGGTGGCAGGCCGAGGGGGGGCTGATTACCATACACCATAAAGGCTGCTTTCTTATCTCACACACACTGATTAGTTTCTGTCTGCAGATAGCCCCTCACTCTTTGCTCTTTCTCACATACACACGTGCACACACATGCACCTGGGCTGTGCCTGTCTCTATCATACACTGTATGCAAACACAAGCTGAGACACACACACACACACACACACACACACACACACACACACACACACACACACACACACACACACACACACACACACACACACACACACACACACAGTAATGCTACAAAACAACCAAATAAGTGGAATTTACCTGGCAGCAGTGGGAAACCAAAGAGCCTGTCTTTGCTAACTTATTTTTTTCTTATTACAGTTTTTTCTGAAAGCTTAGGCGCTAATTTTGTTCTTGTAGCACAATTTCTAAAACTATTAACACACATAGCAAAACCACTCACTGAGTTAGCGAAATTAAAAGCACAAATACTGCTTTGCACTCAGTTTGTAATTTTGTAACACACACTTTTCAAAACTGTAGGCACAATTCGCTGCTTACACTCAATTGCCAAATTTCCAAAACACTCCTAGCAAAATTATACACATGTATGGCTATTATTTACACTATTTTGCCAACTGTCTGGCACACTTTCACATGTGAAAACAATTTTAGAGAATTAGTTCACTTTGCAATCAGCGTAAGCACTATAAATAAGCCACAGGTAAGCTGTGTGTGGAGTACAATGGAAGGAGCAAGAAGAGTAAGAATCAGAGGAGTTGGAGGAAGAGGACGTGGAGGTGAAGAAGCAAGAGGTTTAGAGGAAGTTAGAGGAAGAGGACAAGGAGCAGCAAGAGGAGGACGAGGAGGGGGAAGAAGAAGGGCCAGAGCAGACCTGATATGTCATCATATGGGACAATGTTAGTTTCCATAGGGCTGCTTTGGTCCACAACTGGTTTACCGATCACCCACTCTTCATGGCACTGAACCTCCCCCCATACTCTCCATTCTTACTGTAAATCCAATTGAAGAGTTCTTTTCTGCCCGGCGCTGGAAAGTCCACGACCGCCTTCCCCATCAACACGCAGCCCTTTTACAAGCAATGGAGGAGGCATGTGGAGATATTGAGCAGGCATCATGTCAGGCCTGGATACGGCATGCAAGGAGGTATTTTCCCCGGTGCCTTGGACTGGAGGACATCGCATGCGATGTGGATGAGATTTTGTGGCTGGACCCAGAGAGACGGCATGATGTAGGCTGATTGTCTTTTTTTTGTGAATGTATTATTTTGTGTTCTGTGCTGTGTCTTTGTTTTGACGAGTGTGAATAAACACCAATACTTGAAGTTTGGATTCCTGTGTGTTTACAGAACTATGACAAAAGTATGACCTCAAACTGACCTAGCCTACCTTGTGCACAGAAAAAGAAAAAAGCCAGATGTGTTTTGTATTCATACCATCAGTGTGTAGTTGGCACATTATGTGCTTAGTAAATGATGGCATGTGTTTACTGTCTGATATGAAAACACCATTTTTACTAAGGTGTGTAGAGTTAATCAAACTGTGTTTGATTTTGCAAGAGAACTATAACGTTTTGATAATTTGGTGAAAGGTTTTCTCATTTGTGTGTAGAGTTTAGCAAAAATAGCCAATGTTGCAAAAAATGTACTTAAGGATTCAGAAAAAACTGTAATCAGAGTGTGAAATATTTCTTTAGAGACGGACTTTTGTCAGTATGTGGATGGTGTCCAGTTTTTTTCTCAGTGTTACCACATGTCCAAATGGTTTCAACCTAATTGTATAGACCAGGGGTCGGCAACCCAAAATGTTGAAAGAGCCATATTGGACCAAAAACACAAAAAACAAATATGTCTGGAGCCGCAAAAAATGAAAAGTCTTGTATAAACCTTAGAATGAAGGCAAATGGTGAAAGGAGAAATGTCGAAAAAAAAGTCAAAATGTGGAGATTAATGTTGAAGTACAATCTCGAGAAAAAAGTTCAAATGTTGAGAAAAAAGTCGAAATGTTGAGAAAAAAGTCGAAATGTTGAGAAAAAAGTTGAAATGTCGAGAAAAAAGCCAAAATGTCGAGATTAAAAAGGAAAGGAAAAAAGGAAGAAAAAAAGAGGAAAAAAAGGAAAGAAACAAGAAAAGAAAGAAAAAAAGGAAAAAAAGAGAAAAAAAGAGAAAATAAAGACAAAGAAAGAGAAAAAATGAAGAAAAAAAGAAGAAAAAAGGGAAAAAAAGAAGAAAAAAGCAAAAAAAAAACAAGAAAAGAAAGAAAAAAAGGAAAAAAAAGAAAAAAGGAGAAAAGAAAGAGAAAAAAAGGAAGAAAAAAAAGAAGAAAAAGGGGAAAAAAAGGAAAAAAAGGTGAAACATTTTTGAAAAAGCTCCAGCAGCCACTAGGGTGGCGCTAAAGAGCCGCATGCGGCTCTAGAGCCGCGGGTTGCGGACCCCTGGTATAGACCATCAAGTCTCCCACAGCTGAGTTAAGACATTATACCCTACTGTTTTTGTGACGGCTCTCTGGCAGATGCTTTTTAAATGCATATGTTTACTGGGCAAAATAAATCCATCGACTTAAACTTAAATTACACAGAACAAGTGGGTGAAAGTAAGCCGGGAAGAGGACGAAGACGTTAAGCCAATGGCAAACATTACCATGTACGAAAGGCCTTGCTTTCTGTCTCAACCAGAGAATTAGAAATTGCTCTTTTCTCTTGCTCTTCTTTTTCTCTCTGTCACTTTGATATATAATATAAACTCATTTGGAAAACAGGCAGGGGTTGTGTTATGTTGTCTGAGTGCCTGCATGTGTGAAGTGTGCCTGGGACGCATTAGGGCCTCCTGACAGGGGCCTGGGTGAAATAAGTGAAATTAATGGAGCTCCTTTCATGTCGGACAAGGCCGCGGCACCCCTTTCACGCCGCATACAGTCACAGAAAAGTCAATACTTTTTTATTACTCCTCGCTTGCCCTACATTCCCCACTACAAGTGCTCTACCCACTAATTGGTTCTAGTTTGAAGAGAAAGAGAGAGGGAAAGCAGAAGAAAGAGTAAGAGAGGACTCCATCGCAAAGAACACTGAAGCAAATAAATCAATCTCATATTTTTCTCCATGCTGTCTTTTTTCATAAAATAACATCATGGCAAAGAGAGGCACGAGAGGGAGAAATAGAGGAGAGAGGGCAAATGGTTGGTTAGAGCGCGCCTGTTCCCCAGGGAGCATAATGATATCTGGGAGCCTGTTAATGGAGACGAGTGGTTAAAGTGGTCTGGGGCCCTGGTCAGGTCACCCCTGAGGGCGTCTAACCAGCAACTCCATTCAGCTGGTCGCTCACGCTCAAAGCTCAAAGGTACAATGAGGCATCCCACCAAAATATGATTTCAGGCAAATGCTCTGATAGCTTTGCAGAAAATTAGATTCATCTCAGATGGGTGTGGGTCTCTGTGAGTGTTTTGTTGGTCGACTTTTACTCAAGTTTCTTGTTATTCACCTGCTGCATTTCTCAAACTCTTGTGTTATCATCCTCCAATTATGTCACTAAACTCTTACGTTTGATAGGATCAGCCCAAAAAGAAAAAAAAAGTTACACCAATATGAGTTTAACCACTGTTGAAAGTATCAAATAAATTGAGCTTTTATTTATACCATTTCATTCACAAACCATACCTTTGCTTTGTCAGCAAACGACACCCTCTGTCCCTCTGTGTTATCCTCCGCCTAGGTGAGGAACACTCACCCCAAAACTATATGAGAAAGCATGCAAACCTTTTTGGGTTGGACTGTCTGTACTCCGTGTGTACTGATGTATTTATGTGTCCTGTCTGCCAGTATGCTGTTCACCGTTGGGCTAAACTTAAGTGGCAGTGGGGTTAGCCTCTTTCAGAAACGGCACAGCCACAAATTGATGTGACACTTTGAACCCCACTCTCCTGCACACACACACACACACACACACACACACACACACACACACACACAGTCTGTTGCGTGCATGTTCAGCCTCCAGTTAAAGGGAGGTTCTACCAGTCTCGTTTTCTCGCTGTGTCCCAGCTTTCACAGCTCTGGAGTGTGGAGCAGGGCGGGGGGCTTCAGCATGTGAGCGGGCATGTGTATGTATGTGAAGGAGCTGTCACATAAAGCTGGCATCACCATCCAGTTTGCCATGTCTTCCATGGTTTGACAAGTCCCTGTTCTCTACCCTGTGGCCAACGCAAGCACACATACCCGCACAAACGCTGTCTCTCTGTCTCTCTGTCTCTCTGTCACTTGTCTATCACATGCGTATGATATGTGAACACGTATTGTAGGAATACTGGATACCTTTACAACCATGGCCATACACACATTCCTGCACAGATGTATAGACCACATGCTGCCTTTTGTACAATGATTGTGTTTGACGAAGCATGCTCTAAAAACGTTGACGGAAATCCATCACATCGTGTCATTGTTGCTGATAAATAGAGCTTTTATTTTAAATTTGAACTTGAGCTTGCTTTGCTTCACATGTGCTACAGCTTTTATTTGTGGCTTTGCTGCCTGATGTCTGTGTGTACATGCGTGTCTGTGCGTGTGTGCGCATGTGTGCATGTGTGTGTGTGTGTGTGTGTGTGTGTGTGTGTGTGTGTGTGTGTGTGTGTGTGTGTGTGTGTGTGTGTGTGTGTGTGTGTGTGTGTGTGTGTGTGTGTGTGTATGGGTGGGTGCGAGATCTTCTCGGCAGTTGTTGGCGTCAGATCGTGGAGAGGTTCTGTTTGTTACAAGGACAGGCTTGTCCCCGCCTCCAGGCTTTGGCATTATGATGATTGTCATGGCGATGGAGTGTGAGTGACAGGCGGGATCACATGTGGTAGCCGCGGAGCAGGAAGCCCGAACTGCCGCAGTCCCTGACATTAGTTTGTCCTTCATCAAAACTTTAAACTTGTTCATAACTACTCACTCCCTCAGTTGCAAAATAGTTCTTGTTAGCATTTTTTTCTCCTTTTCTTAAAAAACCATCTGTCTCTCTCATTTAAGGATTTTTTTTCCCTTTTATTTCTTTTTCTTCATCCTTTCTCTTTCATGTGTGTTTGATGTTGTGGCCAATAATCTTTATCTTTTGCTCACATTTACATTTACATTTAATTTTTAGGGTTTTTCATGCCCTCACACAACTTTTGAGGTAATCCAAGTAATGGCCAAAAGAAATACCAGACACACCTTTACAGCGCATTCTCTCAGCAACTAAACCAGCTGAAAAACCCACACACAGAGGAGCAAAGTGTAATTGCATGGATCTGTGTGCATATGCGCACGCAAGCGTTTTCATCTTTTAAACTATTTTGGCTCTGCAGTGTTTTTGATAGGATGTTTCTTTTGGCTTAAGCTTATACCTGCGTGTATGTGCTTGAAAACACGTGTGTCTTTTGGTGAGAGAACTAGGGCTTTTTGTGCATCACAGCAGAAAAGGAGGTCAGGATTTGCGCAGAGACTCAGGCATTCATCATTAGCCTGCTGCTGCTGCCGGTAATGTTGCCCGTTACAGCTGTGATTAAGAGCCCCGCTTAGTTCCAGCAGCCGGTGCAGGCTCACAAACACATGTAAATGTACAATAGCAGGCACGGCTCTAGCACACTACACATTTACAGAAAAACTCTACCATGAGCCAGTACGGCATTCTTTGAAACGTGTGTGTGTGTGTGTGTGTGTGTGTGTGTGTGTGTGTGTGTGTGTGTGTGTGTGTGTGTGTGTGTGTGTGTGTGTGTGTGTGTGTGTGTGTGTGTGTGTGTGTGTGTGTGTGTGTGCTATACATACATGGTCTGTAAATGAAGGAAAGCTTCAGGGTCTGATGAGAAACCTGTCACAGTCACTCACGAAAAGAGCAATTCACTGCTAGACACACATATATGCTCTCTTTGTGATTCACATGACCTCACAGAAGCAGTGCACAGGAATACTTTTCATTTTAATTTTGTTCACAGGTATTTGACGATATTTCCTAAAGGTTGGAAAGCACTTTGCATGTTGACATGTCAAATTAGATATTATCCAGTTGGATTTAATTAATTACTGTTCTAAGCAAATTTCTTTCTGCCCCTCTTCTCCTCATCTCTCCTCCCCTGTGCCAATCTGTACTCCATATACTGCAGCCTCTCTAGAAATCAGTGTAATATTCCATAAATTAAAACAAAATGATCTTTTTTTAAGCAAAAATATCTTTGTCCGTGGGTTAAGAACATTTTTCTACAGTCTCACAGGGCAGACACACACACACACACACACACACACACACACACACACACACACACACACACACACACACACACACACACACACACACACACACACGCACACACACACACACACACACACACACACACACACGCACACACACACACACACACACACACACAGTTACATCCATGATGCTTCAAAGGATATACTTCACACTCACATTCATCACAGACTTATTTTAACCATCACCATGACTTTTTCTTTTTTTAACACCACCAAAACAAAGATTTACATGCAAATTGAATTATTTACCTTTTTTACCTCATTAAGAGACAAATTTACCACCTTGGTTGTGTGAACATATTCAGGTCCTCTTACAGTAATATAACAATGATCTCTTTTTACCTTCCTCCCATCACTTATTCATCAAAAGTGCATGTTGAGTCCTTATTCTTACTGTAATGCAATGGCGCCTGTGTGAATTATGCCAAAAGATTTTTTTGGTTGGACTTTTCGGCCTTAAATCTTTAAGGTACAGTTGGTTTGATGCAAAGTGAGGACAGAGCATCATCTAAGGAACACTATAGCAACAGTGAAGCATGGTGGGGGTAGCATTATGTTTTGGAGCTGCTTCTCCTCAGCTGGGTGTCTGTCATTTGTAGAAGGAAAATTATTTGCTCCAAATGGCAAGATATTCTGCCACAAAACCCTCTGTCCTCAGTCAAAAAGATGAAAATGAAGAGGAGTTTCACATTAAACACGGCAGTGACCCAAAGCACACATCAAATTCAACCTATGGGACGACCTAAAAAGAACTACTCACCGGACTTCACCGCAGAATATTATTGGACTAGTAATGTTTTGCAAAGAAGAGTACTTTTGTTGTCAAAAATAAGGATATTTTTGGTGTTGCCAACATTATATATCTGAACTATAAAACTTTTTCAAAGGCTCTTAGAGCTTTATGTAAATTTAGACCCTTAATTATTTAGACAAGCCCTGAACTTTTTCTTAAAGTCTTTGCATGAGACCCTCCTGTCCCCTGAGGCAGAACTTCGTCACCTGCTCGTCTGTTCAGATGGTGAAACGTAAAGTGAGTTCAGAGCCTTCACTTTCTGTCTCTGTAACAGACGTGAAACAAGTTTTACTTTAGCCAAATCTAGCCATTACGTCTCTGACTCAAAACTTCACATTGTTCCTTCTACTCTGTGATCACTCTTTCCCCCCCTTGTTTTTTCCCGTGTTTCCTTTCCTTCATCTCTTCCTCTGGTTCATGTTGCTGTCATTCCCAGGAGCTTGTGCTGTTAGGCGTGGAAGAGGAGCAGAGACAGAGCATTTAGTAATGGCTTCTTAATGGGCTTGTCGACAGCCACATTAGAGCGCACAGGCAGTGGGCGAGGCCGGGCAACGATATGCCAAGCCAGATGCCATGCCAGCTGCAGCACTCCGCGCTTTCGCTCACGCTCTCATTTGTAATCACATTTCTCATACGGATGGGCGCCATGTGCGCAAAGATGAGACTGCTGACAGGAACGTCTCTTCCATGTTAACATCGCTATGTTCCTTACATCTCATTTCATTTGTGTGTGTTCTCTTCGGTTTGGGTCTGTCGGGGCTCAGTAATAACCTTGTACTTGTGACTATATCAGTTGAGATCTTGAACGCCAGCTTCAACAAAGGGGATCCGAGGATTATCAGACAAAGCCCCACATGTGACCCTTTTTTAGAAGGTGAAAAAAATGTGTTTAAAGTACCACAAATACATTTTTTATGTCTTAACCGTGCTGTGTCATATCGCTAGTTCACTTTTCGATCATAAGCACGGTTCAATACATTTGTGATATGTTGATATTGCTCCAACATTTATGCACTGGCCTACTTAATTTCCTCGTTCAGTTACGGTATGTGCTACATCTGTGCTAGGACTCAGTGCTAACGTTGTGTGATCGTTCAAGGTTTTGAACCGTTTCTGTTTTCTAGCTGATTCTACTATTGTAGGTGAACATTTATTATTATCATAAACAATAAAAGTAATTGAAAAATCCTACCAAATTAGTTATCTAAAGGGTTAATTCTCCATGTTGTATTTGTGGAGAAAGAAGACATCAATTTCTAAACCTTTACACCGAAATTAAACCAAGATCTGTAGCTGTAGAAGAAGAAAACATACAAGATAAAAGTTGATCAACAACACAGAGAAGATAGGGCTGCAGGAATGAAAGGAGGAGGAAGATAGGAAAAGGGATGTCAGGGAAAGGAAGGAGTGATTATAGAATAGATGGATGTTTGAATCAATTAATGAATGTTAATGTGCTACGGTGTAACCAGGGACGTGAATGTCATTGCCAAAGGTCTTCCAGGTCTCCAGTAGGGGGAGCCGTGTGTCAGTGACTCCAGGCTGTGTCAAAGACCTTTATCAGTACAAGAGTGTGTATGTGTGTGTTTGATCCTCTGAAGAATGAATAGTTAGAAGGTGTTTCTTTGTTTCCTCATCTGATCTGATCTTGTTGCTACTGAACCAAATTTTCCTGTGTCAGCGATGATCAAGTGTGATGAGGATGCAGAGAAGAAATGGTGTGTGCGTGTGTGTGTGTGTGTGTGTGTGTGTGTATCAAGCTGTCTGTGTTTATGTATTGGCAGCTGATAGCATTTTAGGAGCTGAAGCCTGTATACAGAGTAGCGACCCTCTAGACTGTATCGACAGCTGCCAATTGTCACTCCTGTGACTGACAGTTCTGTATTGATGGAAGGGATCTGCTGACAGAGGGATGGAGGACAAAAACAAAAGGAAACAGAGAACCATCGGTGAAGAGAGGCTGTGGAGACAGTTAAGAATAGAAAGGGGAAAAAAGCAAGGTGAAACTGGGATCCTTTGGAACTTTCTCAAGGTCACAGTATAGACAAGGAAGAAGAATTTCTAGATCGGGTCTAGATCTAGATCGGGTTGGAAACTAAAATCGGGTTAATCGTTTTGATTCCATCTGATCCTCGCTGGGATCAAAATCTCTCTCTGCGGTCTGTCTCTCTAAATAGCTGTAGTTATAACCCTATCTGTAGCCTAATTGTGATACGTTTTTGGAAATGAACGTCATTACCATCAACACCAATGCCAAGCTAGAAACCTGCTTGCTGAAAAGACCCAGACCCAAGCCCACCCAATATGACAGACAAGGTTTAATTTTGGCACCAACTACATTTATCAGCAGAGGAAAGGTTCAGTGAAGTCTGAGACTGGAGCCTTAATCCAGCGCCTCAGACCGCTCGGCCACACTACCACATATACGGCCTGGCTAAGGTGTATACATGGCTTTTAAAACTTTGATATCGGTCGGATTAAGGCAACAATTCGACTTTCTGTTAGTGCACGTAAACTACTGAGTGATATGATGTATAATCTAACCGTTCTCCAGTGTAGATAATAATAATAATAATAATTCATTTTATTTAGAGGCGCCTTTCATGTCACCCAAGGTCACCTTACAGGATTAAAACAAGAAATACAATTAAAAATACATTTTATAAGTTAAAAATACAATAAAACATCCATAAAAGCAGCAATAGACAGCATAAAAAATAAAAAGTATATAAAACGATAAGTAAACAAACTGGTGAGAAGTAGTGCACAATGTCCAGTCAGAGTGAGATAGACCTGTCTGACAGGACTACTTGTTTTACTGTCTCCAAATACCAACAAGTAAAAATAATTGCATCGATTTATAACAAACACAAGCTAGTAAGGATGTGAAGAGTGTGTAAGAATGCATAATTGAGGCCTGGACAAGGACTGAACAAACTGAAAGCAGGCTCCTCCCAGAGACAAATCACAAATCACTGTGATATAAAGGCAAACAATCACAAGGATTTTGTTAGACCTTTTTTTGGTTTAGCATCATGTGACCAGCACAGTAGCGGAACATATCAGAGGTGGGCCGGGGGGCGGGGCATATGACCGGCCCTTTGCAGCAATTTACCACAAACTCACATTTTCTTGCTGCCAGTGTGTGTCTGTGATTGTTATAACTGTAGCCTACCTGTGAACCTGCTCCCTGACCATGATGCAGCTTTTGGCAGCCCGGGCCCGGGGATGAATCGCTGCTAACAACGTCAGGTTCATCTCCCACAGGAGGAGGATTAGGGCGAACAAAATATGCGTCTAGCTTGGGCAATTTGGCTTTTTCTTGCTCCCTTTTTTCTTTTTCTTTGCGTTTTATCGCTCCACTTTTGTGTTTATAACTCCCGCTCATGTTTAGGCTGTAGGATTACTGTTGCTCTGTTGACAAGTGGTCGATGCTGACGTATGATGTTGATAGACGGCTGTTGATGACGAACGATTTTACCCAAAATACATTTGGAGATTCACTTGTAATTTTTGTTTTAATGTTAACTGTGAGTGAGAAAATCTGAGCACAACATATTATACAATGCTTTACACAAAAAAAATAAAAAATCTCGCGGGCAGGGCCTGCTGCCTTAGGGGCGGGCCCATTGGGCCCCGGGCCGGGGGAGTAAGGCCCCCCCCAGTCCCCCCTGAGGCCCCGCCCCTGGACCAGCATGTGTTATCGTTTTGAGTCTCCACATGTATGGCAGAGTACAAAACAAACGTTTTTTAGCTACTGTAAGCTCTAATAATCATTGCAATCTTGGACAAAGATGAGCTATTCATGTCTTCTGATTGACCTTCGCAGCCTATCTCCAGCACACTCGTCAGATCCCAAATATTTTGTACAGTATGTACACACACACGCGCGTCTATAGATCTGTGCGTTATCTCACCTCAGGAAACCTGTGGATAATTCCATTAGTGGGAGGAGAGAGTATGTAAATGAGGGTAGACAGCTGGCAATGAAGAGAAGTTGATGGAGTGAGCCTTGGGGGGGCCCACAGAAACACACCTAACACTACTCTTTACACATGGAGGCTTTTTTTCTGAAACAGTATGCTTATTTGATGATTAAAAGTTGACTTTTTTATGTGTACTACATCTAAAATATGAAAAAATTGCAGAATACCACTAATGATTTTGAAAAAAAAGAAAAATGTTAAACCAGCATCTCCATTGGCTTTTCAGATATGAACTTATCACTGCCTCTTTAGTCAATCCCAACTTTATCATTAAAGGCAAAGACAGGGTTTGCACCAGATGCGAATCGTCAATAAAGGTGGCCACTAGTCACAGTTTACATTTCTGTAGATGGTCAGTGCTTTGCTTTCAAACACACACAAACAGGGAGGTGTTGTTTATAATCCTATTGTGTAGCTGTGACCACTGTGCAGGACTCTCATCACCTGTCAACTCGTGCACACACGCTCACACATAGACAGTATAATCCTGTCAGAATCTGTGATGGAAGTCAGAGGGGATTTAATTTTTCTATGGTCCTAACAGCACATTGTTATTCATGAACAGCAAAAAAGAAAGTTGTAGCATGAAATAAAGTAAGGTGTATGAGCACCTGCACTTTTGTTTTTATTCTGATCCGGATTGTTTTTTTTGCATTTTATTCTGCCATTATATTAAAAACTCTGAAAAGCAGGTGACTTAGTATTTATTTAATGTACCCCTTAGTTTTCACAAAAAATATGTGATATTTTTCTTCTCCCTTATGGCTTAGTGCAACAATCAAATTATAGTGAAGCACCCATGTGCGACTGGAAATGACTGTGGGAAAATGGTTACATAGGTGTGTTAGGAGGGCAAAGTCTACTAAATGGTGCTGAATGTTATTAGATTCATGTTGAACTGCCCTAAAGCACAGGAGCACCATGTTTAAAATGTAATTTGTTGTCTAGATCTTAAAAGTTAGGTATTGCTCACTCAATATGCTTGACTGACAGGAAATGAGGGAGGAGGCTGGACAGTGTGTCATATTGTTAATGTGGTCGGTAATGCCCAGAGGACACATACACGCAACTGAATGAGTCCGTATCTGTCATTCTATACACTCTGTTCACACCTATGTTTCTCCATCTTTCTGTTTCAGTTTCCTTCACACACCCATATCAATTGTCAGTTTTTCCTTTTAACTCACACTCTCACTCTCACTTAATCACACACTCTTATATATGCTCTCCTGGCTTTTTGGTTGTGTGGCATTTTACCTCAGGTTAATAAAGAGAGGAGAGGTGCGTGACCCTGTCAGAAGTGTGAGAAACTGACCCAAAGAAATCAGACAGGGGCCGAGACCCCCCAACCTTGAGGGTATTAATGTGCATGTGCAAAAAAGAGAGGGGGGGGGGGGGGGGTGTATTCGTGTGTGTGTGTCCATCCCCATCTTCTTGTGGATGGCATATGTGGGGTCATTTACATAGTATTGCCTTTATACTGGATATGAGGTAACACACACATACATGGGACGCTGGATTTGGCTGGTGTGATGTCCCTGTCAAATGTCAGTATGCAGATGGGATGGGATGGAGGGGGGTAGGTCACGTCCGTTTCTCTTTTTCTCACTTTCACTCACATGCACGCATATGCACACACACCTGTCCCGCCCACCCCCCCCCCCCCTTAGGTGCCCAGTTACTAAGAGAGTTGTCAGCACGTCTGCGTGGAGCCTCAACTGTTTGGCATCTGCCTGCAACCCGACAAAACATGCACATACACGCACGCATCTCCCCCACCACTTCATCTCAGAACAACAGAGCATCTCCCAGTGATCAACATTTAGACACACTCATTACTTACTGGTCCCAGCAGCATCTAGACACAGACACACACACACAAGGAGGAAAAGAATGTGAGAGATGGGTGAATAGAGAGATAGCACTAAAGGCCTGAGATAAGTTAGGAAGGAAAGAAAGAAAGCATAGCTTTTCAGTTCACGGTGTGTATGTATGTGTGTAGGGAAAGCTTTTTTTGTCAAGTCTCCAGACTTACACACAAAGTGATAGAGAGACAAACCTCCATTTGTCCCACTTTCATACAAGATAATGAAGCTGTCATTCTCAGACAACTTCATTGGATTGGTACAGGAGCAGAGTGGTGCTCAGGGACGCCCCCACACACATCTAACTAAGCGCACAACGCTACAAGAAATCTCCCTGGACCCCTTAAGCATATGTCAAATATAACCATGTATAGAAACTGAGATTGTGTGACATACGTACAGCTGGCTGAGTGGCAGACACAAAGCGTAGAACAACACAGACATGCACACATTCGTGCACATACTTTGTATCTTTAACATGCAAAGAGACAGACAGCCCTGATAGCAAATAAAATGAAATCAACCCTGAATGGTTAAATCCTCTGTGAATACTTGTCTCCTCTTCACGAGTCAATTTCATATCTTGTAGCTCAGGATAAACCTTAAGAGATTTGGGACAATTGTAGAAATAAACACAAGATAAAAAAAAGGTTTCAAAAAGAATTTGAAGGAACTTAAAGATTGCGATGGAAAAAGAGGGAGAAGGGATCTCAGTGAGAGCAACGGTTATAGATGAAACCAAGCTTGAGAAAGCCATTGATTCATTATATAGCAAATCAGGCAAAACTGTATAAACTTTTGTCCAAAGTTCTCTGGTGAGAAAAAAAAGAGATCACCTCGTCAGCATATTTAATATTAATTCTTCAATTTTATTTATATAGCATCTATTACAACATAAGTTGCCTCCAGGCGTTCCTGGCTCCTCCAGACTGGGCAGAGCAGGAAAAGAGAGAACAGAGAGAATGAAAAACAGAGAGAGGAGAGACACAGACACAATGGTTAACTGGTGCACTGCAGGGAGGCCTAGATAAAGATATTTAGACAGCAGACACTGAGGTGGTCAGAGGGGGGGGGGGGGCTGCAGATCAGGATATCAGTAGCTATTCAACAGACATCAATAAGATGTTTTTTGAGAAATATTATGAGCAAAAGTAATTATTAGCAGTGGGGCTGGGGACTTCCACTTTGTCTTAAAAAGGCAAAATCACACACCCCATATGTGCCGTGTGCAAGACCGGAGGACTTAATCTGATTGCAGGGCCAGTTTTGCTTTACATCTAACTTGCTGTTAAGAGTCAATTAAATGAGAAGCTCTGGGGATTGTTCTGGAGCTCCTGGAGCTGAATGTGTAAAGGAGGATACCTTATAAAATGAGGAAGATCATGGACAACCTTGAGCATTTATCACAACAGAGTCTTCAGTCGGAGGCTGCAGCACTGACCGCTGCAGGAGATCCTTTCTGCCCACAATAACCCTCTACAATGACTCGTTGAAAAGACTTAGATCATGACTACTGCAACAATACATTTCCCTTTAGGGATTCATAAAGTATTTTTGATATCAAGTGAATTAAAGTTTCAAAGACAAGCTAAACCAACTAAGTGGAGATGATAGCAAAAATAAGGAGGAGAAGCTAGAGGTACTTGACATTCTTTTTTCTCTGAAATCAGTAAAGCGGATGATACTCGTTCCATTTAAGGCTGTGTAATTTGTAATGGTTTACATTCGGCATATTATTTGGAGATGCTGAAATGTTCCTTCAAAAAATATCCCATTTTATCTATTGGGAAAATTACATTTTGGACAGGTACTTCATAAGGTTATCTAAATAAAAAATTGGAGGGTTTTGCCATGAGACTAATTAAAAAGTCTGATGTGTTCTGAATATTTGCGTACAAGCGATTGTATCCATCAGCTCTTTTATTTATTTGTTTATTTTTATGAATATTTATTCTCTCTGTCACAATCTTGTTTGTAATTTCTGCACTCGAGCAATGAGTCTCTTGGAATGGCGCTAGCCAACGACTCAACATCTCAGCCTGTTTGCATGACAATAGCTGCCCCTTTCTTGCTGAAAATGAACTGAATAAATCTCCAGCTCGGTTCTTCCCTCACTCGAGAACAAGAACCTGAGATACTTGAACTCCTTCACTTGGATCTGATACTCTGATACTAGTCTTGGATCTGATAGTCAGTCTGTTCCCCGACCTGGAGAGGCCACGCCACCCTTTTCTGGCTGAGGATGGAGGATGGAGGATGGATGGATGGATGGATGAATGGACGGATGGATGGATGGATGGATGGATGGATGGATGGATGGATGGATGGATGGATGGATGGATGGATGGATGGATGGATGGATGGATGGATGGATGGATGGATGGATGGATGGATGGATGGATGGATGGATGGATGGATGGATGGATGGATGATTTGTCGACCAAACTCTTAAAAACTCTTATACATTGTGATTGCATCAGTGTCTAGAAACACATCTTTTAAACACTACACTAAAGCTATTTGATTAACTTTAAATAAAACCCTCTGTGTGTACCATCTAACTGTTTAATGCTCTTTACAAAGGAAATACTCAGACTATGATGGATAAGTTAGCGGTAATCAAAAAGAAGTATAATTAAAAAGGAAAATCATAGATGCAGAGCAACTGACTGTGTTCTGTGTGAATGAGAACAGTTGGGAAAAGAAGAGAACATTTACAAAAGCAGTTAACTTTTCTTCTGTCCGCTCAGGCGCACTCATCTTCATCTATTCAAAGACAGGCATAATTACAGCTTTGAGTATTTAGCCTTGTAATTTACTCATTTTGTCACATTATTTACAACACTTTCTCTTCGCTCTTACTCTTCCTCTCACTCTCGGCAGGGGTTCACCCTTATAATCTAGTCTGTTAGGTCCAATCCATATTCCGAGTTATTATCACTCTCATTTGCTTATTAAGCGCTCCCTTGTTTTCTTCAAATAAAGTTATAATTAGAGATTTGGTGTCGGCAACTTGAAATACTATCTCCTCTTTATGGAGTCTTGGGTGGGATGAGAGAGAATCGTGTTTTATCATACTCATGGAGTTAATGAGGATGTGCACAGCTTGATATTGTGTTTTTATGTGTGTGAGAGTGTGTGTGTTTTCTAATTATGTCTCTGTGACAGCTTTCTGGCCTCTAAAGTACCCACATACTCTATAGCCTCTGCTGTTTTGTTTTCCCACTGATTCATGTTAATGAAATGACTCGCAGAAGAAGAAATAAACAGTTTAAGCTCTTGCTTTATACATAGAGATTTAAAAAAATATATACCGTATTTTCTGGACTATAAGCCGCTACTTTTTTCATAGGTTTTCAACCATGCGGCTTATACAAAGGTGCGGCTATTCTGTGGATTTTTCTTGCACTGCTCGGGGCGCTCTAACCAGAATTAGAATCAAAACTAAGACAAAATAAATGCAAAGAAGAATACACTACTTCTTCTTTAGCAGATAGAAGTAGGTAGAAGCAGATTTCAAACAGATAAATAGAAATAAATACCGGTTATTTTTTTTCTTGGTTCTGTCTCGTTTTAATCAGCAAAGTTGCTGCCGTGTTAAAAGACACTGTTAGGAAAGGATCTATTTAGGTACAAACATGTACATCATTTACAGTTCAAAATGGTTCTGTACATGTAGTAAATATCTAATCTAACAACATAAATATCTGCAGCTTGCATATCTTTTTTTTTTTTTAAATAGAGCGGGTGCGGCTTGTATATCGTTTTTTAATTATTTTTAAAAAAATAGAGTGGGTGCGGCTTATAGTCCAGAAAATACGGTAGGCTATATAAAAATCTATATTTTCCCATTTGCCATAATGCTTTAACAGCCAGTGATTCTAAACAGTTGTCAATGTTTATTTTTATTTGAGAAGACTGCTGATAAATACAGGATATAGTATTTTGTTCCACCCACATAATGTTCCCTGTAAACCGATTTCCAGGCCGAAATCACATTATTAGAAACTGAGAGGACTTCATAATTGGTGAATACTAATCACCGCCATGTCTGGAGGATGATCCACTGATCCACTCTTACCTTCTTGTGACCCACCCCCTGGGTCCAACCCTGTCTTTGAGAAACTGAAGAGTACATTAAGACACGCCCCAGCAACACACTGATTACATATGCTAGCTATGGTAATGAGCTGAGCTGGACAGCACAAGACTGCTGCTGTTTATGGCAACTCATTATCTGGCCCATTGACCAGAACTGTTCTACACATCATAGAGCCCCGTGTCCTCTACATCTACTCGACCATCACTCTCCCCACTTCTCTGGGTAAGGGGGTGGATGGTGGGGGGGGGGGGGGGGTGGGTTATGTGTGTGTCTATGTGTGTGTGTTTGCTTACATCTTGTTTACATAATAAAAAGTTGGATGATTCGTAAGTTAATGATCTCACACTCGTTTGTTTGGCATTAAATGTCCATTTGAGTAACACTTGGTGCTGTTAGTTTTGTTTAAGTGAGTGTTGGTGCACGTATGATTAAATGCTCGAGTCTTTTACTCCAGAGTGTGTGTCTGTGTACACCGGCGTGTGCATGCTACTATGATCGCCTGCCAAAGTAAAGTGTTTGCAGCCGACAGAGACAGGGGCGCTAAGCTCAAGGGCACATTTGTTTCAAGTTAATGATAGAATGTAAATGGAGCAAATTTCCTCTGCAAGAGCAGAAGCTCTCTCTTGCTCTGGCGCTCACACACTTTTAATACTGCATACACACACACCTAAAGACACACACACGCATATAGCGGCATTGTGTTGATGGAGTGCAGAATCTCATTACACATCTAATAGAATAAGTGTAGTGTGCGTATGGGGAGAGAAGAGGAGCAGCCAACCTGATTAGCCTTATCACTTTATTATGCCGCTCTGCACGCAGCACACAGGACAATTGCATTAGAGAGGAGCAGATGAGCTGAAGGCAAGGAGAAGTCAGCAAACACAGCCTTAATTGATTCCTCACCAAATTAGCAGGGACAGGTGGGGGGCTGGCTGGCTGGGTGGCTGCTTGACTGACTGGATGCACGATCGGAGGCTTCACTGACGGGCTGACTTGTTGACTCGTTTTCTGGTTGGCTGACTGAGTTGCGGCACGAAAAGCTGTCCGACTGGTTTACTGGCTGCATTAGAGGTCTTTAGTGAAACTGAGGATACAAGAACTCAGTAAACTCTTCAATGCTTTGATTGAATGCTCACAGGATTACCAAGGACAGGTGAGCTGGCAACATAAATGACCTGCTGACTCCAGCACTGGAGCCGCGTTTACACTGCAGGGTTCACATGACCCCGATTCGGATTTTTCTCCTCTTATGTGGCACAGATCGGATATGATCAGTTGATCTAAAAGCAGCAAAAAAAAGTGCACAAATTCTGATATTTTCAGAGTTTAGGCCTCATTGATACAATAAGTTGGAAATCACATAGTTGGAAATCAACAATGTGACAATTTGCGCAGGAATGATCTGAAGAGTTTCTGTCAGGATTTTAACATCATGGCACAGAAACGTCACTTGTGAAAGATTCCAAGGAACTTCTTGTGGCACTAGGAAATGGACTCCATACATATCCTACTAGATTTGCACATTTGATGCAACTTATGAGAGAATTTTATGACGGAGGCGTAAACGTATAACTGGGATCAAAGGAACTTCTTTAAGCTAACTGATCAGGTTTTAAGTCATATTTACCTGATAAATTTCCACATACTCGAGAGTTAGTCATGACATTTCACAGTGTTCTTTATTTTCAATTTGTATGTTTCCTGTAACAAGTATTATCAGACAGCACTGTATTCAGATGATACTCAATAACATCTGAAGTCACTTAAACCCAACAGTTAACTGTGCTGTAAACATTAAAGACTGAAATTGTTTGGATGACTTCTAATCTCTTGCCACTAAACTCAGTGTAGACTGAAATTGTTGCTTTTGGCCCAGAACATTTCAGGTTTTGACTGCCTGCTCATGTAGGTACTTTGAATGGCATGACTTTGGGATCTTTGTTGTACTAGCGTGAGTAATCTGGGAATTGTTTTTAGCCCATATTTGTCCTCTAATTCCACACTAAAACAAGCGTCTCGGACCGCCTGCTTTCATTCACATATTATTGCCCCGATGGTCGCCCTTCCTTAGCCAAGCTCTGCTGAAGGCGCCTCCTCTTAAAAGAGAGTTTGTCCTCTCCACTCCTGCTTGCTATTGGATTTTTTTATTTTCTTAAATTACCGTTATATGTAATATATTTCATTATAATCCATTTATAATATTCAAATTAATTTTGATTCAATGGAATACAATTGGATTGAATTTGATTTGACTTGCACTGATATTGTTGGATTTCTCTGTTAACTAAACTGAACTGAATTCTTCTATCATCACACAGTGGAAACCTGCACTGTGGTCACATTATTCAGTTATTAACATTTTTGGGGGGGTTTGTGTGTGTGTGGGGGGGGGAGGTTCTGTGATCCAGACTAAATATGAAAGCCAGTGTCTGTCTTGGTGTGTGATTGTATTGTTGCCCTTTGAAAAAAGTATTCACAATTTAGTGATAGCAGCATTAATAAGGAAAATTATATTGGAATTTCAGATGATGTCTTTTCCAGAGAAGTCTGGGCATTTCTGAACATTTTTACCTTCAAAACCAGGTTTTGGACACATTACAAAGGCATGGCTGCAAAAGAAGCACGAGAGAGAGGACTGCAGATTGATTCGCTTACCTTTCCCAATAGAAACACATTTTGAAGTCAAAACAATAAAAATAGCCCCATGCTGGTCTACACCTGAAGTTACAATCGCTGGCAGAACGAGTTGTTTTTTTTTTTCCTTCATTGGATGGATGGATAGATGGATGGATGGATGGATGGATGGATGGATGGATGGATGGATGGATGGATGGATGGATGGATGGATGGATGGATGGATGGATGGATGGATGGATGGATGGATGGATGGATGTCGCAGTAGGAAATAATAGCACCATCGTCTGTTAATCTATGTTCCTTAGACATCTTGTGTTGAATTCAGGCAGTGAAATGTGTGAGGCGGGGTGGGAGGACTGGGTCCGTGTAATAATGTTGGGGGGGGGGGTGGGGGGGGGCACAGGACACAAGGGGAAGAGAGTTTGTCTTTGTCTCTGTAGGTCCTCCCTCTGGGATTTTGGGATGGTGGAGGTTAATGAATCTGATTGGCTGCTGGGAGTTTTTCTGCTGGTGCTGCGGTTTGCACTCTCGCAGAGCCTCACTTTTTTATTTCAACCAAGTTTGGCTTTAACACCCCACACCATGAAGGACAGCATGGCAAAGTGAATGGGTGAAAAGTTTCATAGCCATAACTAAAATACACTCTAAATTGTATATTACCATGAGAAATTTAGTCAATGTCTTTCACTTTATGTCCAAAAGTTCCAGCGCCTCTACCCACTATATGTGGCTGTGTGTTGAATAATGCCTCAACAATAAGGTAAAAACTAAAACATGCTGTGTATTGTAACGTTTTCACCTTATCTAATCTTAATATGCTGTGGATCAGTGACTTACATAAGACCTGGACCAGCCGGATCAAAGCTTCTGATTGTTTCAGTTACATCTCGACATGTGAAGCTATGAGTGTCTGTGCACACGTGCACAAGCATTCATGCTCTTGTGCGTGTCTATGATTGTCTGTGTTTGCATGAAGCTGTATGTGTATGTGTGCTAATGAGAGTGGGGGGGGGGGAGAGAGCGGGCTGTCGCAGCAGTGCGTCCTCTGCTCTCCCGGCAGGTCACTAGCGACAGATGTTCTCAGCATATGTGGCGAATTAATTAGCCGCTAGTAAACAGAGGGGGCTGCCGCCATGAGCTGCTGGTCTGTGCCGACGCTGAGCCGCAACGGGCCACCTTTTGTCCAAATTCCTCTTTTCCCACCACCCTCCTCTGGTAGATAGTTACACCGAGCATCATTCTTTTTGATCAGTCGACCCGTAATGAGTTGGGGCCCACGTGTGTGTTTGAGGCGTGCATGTGTCCGTATGTGTTTCCACAGGGGTGGTATGTATCTAACTGCTCGCGCAAGTGTGTGTTCTGTGTGTCTCTAGAGTTTGGAGACGGTTGAGGATGGTGAGCATGTGCATATGTGTGTGTATGTGTGTGTTTGTGTATGTCAGTACCCCATGATTTAGAAGTGGCAGTGGGCCTGTTTCATGATGACAGATCCCCTCGACAACCTAATTGGCTGTTTGAGGTGGCTCGCTGCATGTGTCTGTATGTACGCATGTGTGTGTGTGTGTGTGTGTGTGTGTGTGTGTGTGTGTGTGTGTGTGTGTGTGGCAGGGCCTCAGGATTCCCAGAGCTGGGAATGTTTTCACAATCTCAGGACAACTTGGCAGTGACTGTAAACACTTTGAGAGCTGCATGGATAAACACGGAAAAGCGCACCACAGTGGTACATTTCGCCTGTACTTGTAACACTATATACTAAAATACACTAAAATAACAACTATAAAAGTTATTTTCTTATGGCGTCCACATGACACTGTAAGGTACTGTAGGTCAGTGGTTTCTAAACCTGGACTTCCCAAATTACTGGGGGTGCGTAAGGTTCGCACTCTGCAGAAAATGTCGACAATAGATTTGCACACCCACAAAATCGAAACACATTTACTCATTAAATTATTTTACCCGGACAGGCGAAACACAGAGTTCGTTCCATTCGTTATTATTTACCTGTCGAAGGAAATCTCCAGGATTTAGTGACAATAAAAACAAATGCCTTTAAGAGCCTGTCATAAAGATCGCACCTGACTGCCTCATCAATCCTGGATAGACAAACTCTGCAAGTTTGTCTATCATGTTTTGTAGATTAAAAACATGTAGGAACCACTGTTGTAATCAATGCTCATGTATGCAGGTCTAAACTTTGCATGTGGATGTTTAAATCAACTTTCCGCAGTAAAATTCTTTTGAGGCCATTTTAAAATAAAACTGACATTAGATAAAGATAATTTCAAAGTTTTCTGTCTGAATGATACCTGTAAAAAGCCTGCTGTCTGTGATCAACAGTACTTTTCTGTGTGTGAGTGTGTGAGTGTAGTTGCAGTAATGAAGTTGTTAGTTAAAGTGGCCCCCACCCCACGGGACCAGCTTAAGCTGTGTGTGATTGCTCAGGGATCGGCCAGATACACACACACACACACACACACTTATCATTATCCACACATACACATACACTCAGAGTCATTACTCCATTACGCACATGGACTATTGATTTCCTGCCATCTTTCCATCAGGTGAGAGCTTGCCAGGGAATATGGGAATGAACGCCTGGCTAGGAAAATCAAACTGTCACTCCTCTTTTCCTCTCTTCCTCCCTTCCCTCCTTTATTACAGACAGATGACAGGTCAAAGCTGCTACTGTTCACTCTGTTGTTTTCCCTCCACCCATCATCTCTCAATCACTTCTTGCTTTCTAACGTCTTTATCCAATAAATCTCTATGTCTGTGGATGTATTTTTCATCTCTGTCCGTCCTTTCGGTTTCTCTTCTGTTTAGCTCCAGCTCGTTTTATCTTATTCTTTCAACCCCTCTTATCTCCTACCTCTCTTTGCATGGCAGTGCCTTCCTCTCTCTTCCTCCCTCAAAGTGATGGATTCAGTCCTCTGTTTTCTTTTCCCTTTCCCCCTCTTGTCATCCCTCTTTCCTCAAGTCTCCAACACGCTGCGCAATCAATCAGCTGCCCCGTCTTTTCTCCATGCATCCATCCCTAAACCCCTCAGTCCCCTCTGTAGTCCCTCTTTTCAGATTTCCTCCACCTTTCTCCCTCTCCTGTGCTGTACCTTTCCGTCGGAATTTCCTTTTTTCCAATCTCATACTTCTTCTGAGCCATTAAACTCTATACACTTTACTTCCAATCCCCTTTCTTCTTCATCTCCTTTCATAATTTCATTTCCTTTCATTTTCCTTGTCTCTCCTTGTTTTCCAGCTCCTCTCATCACACTCAAACTCATCATAGTGCTCTTTCCTCTTTCTTCTACCTCCAGACCACCTGTCCTTTCCCCTTACTTGCCCTCTCTTCCCACCAGTCCTCACCCCTTTCCTAGCTTCAACTTTCCCCCCCTACTTCATCACCTGCACTCGTCTTCTCTCCCCTCACTTTATCCCTTTCCTTCCCCTCCCATGACTCCTCCCTCCTCACCTCTCCTCCCCGAGAAGAGGATAGGGGATCAGAGGATGTAATTCTCTGACAAGGGTATCTATATTTAATATTAATGGGCGCATAGGACCCTTCACTCTCACGCACGCAAACACACACACATATGCGCTCGCATGCATAGCGCCAAATAAAGAGAGATCAGAGGCTGTGGAAGGTGCTGCGTTGTAGCCCCAAGGATAGACGGCTTGTGGACACACACACAACATACACACCTAATCGCACAGCACTTGCCGCTCCAGGATGGATGTGGCATCATTAGGCAGAGGAGTGTGGCCGTTCTCGGTAGAAACGACCACGCCGGCGGTACACATCAATCTAGCACCGCACGCTCCCTCAGATACTGTCTCCCTCACACACACACACACACACACACACACACACACACACACACACACACACACACACACACACACACACACACACACACAAACAGAGACGGAGTAACAGCACAGAGCGGTGAGGTTTTTCCACATGTAAAAACATATACCCAGGAACGCCATGGGCCTTGTATCCGCCACTATCTTTCTTGCTTGGTGTTTTCCTCTCTCTTTCCACACACAACACATTTGCTTTGTCTAATTTATTTACTGTTGAAAAGTGCCACCAAGGAGAAAAGGACAGAGAAGGAGAAAAATGATGCATTTCTCATCATCCTTACTGCTCTTGTCAATTCTGTCACGAGCTTCTCTTTTCTTAATTCTGCCTCACTCACCGCCAGTGTGATCCCAGTACTGTGTTGGCCTGTAGCATTCAGGTGAGTCTTAACACGGCGACAAGGAGAGAAGACACCAGTTATGATGTTAGAGAACCAGTTTTTGTTGCCCATCAGCCTGGAAAGGTTGAAGAAGGGTGAGGGATCGGTGCAGCATCTGCAGGGATTTCAAACTCTATAATGGTCAGTTGTGGTGAAGAGTGAGCTGAGCCTAAAGGGGACACTCTCTGTTTACCAGTCAATCTATGTTTATATCCTCACCTATGGTCAGGAATTGTGGGCAGTGAGTGGAAGAATGGGAATGGGAATGCCAGCTGCTGAAATGACTTTCTTCTACAGGGTTGCTGGTCTCTCCCGCAGGGTGAGGAGTTCAGTCATCCAGGAGGCTCCTGGAGTAGAGCCGCTTCTCCTGCACATCGTGAGGCGCTAGCTGGGTTGATTCGGGCCTCTAGTAAGGATACCTTCTGGACCCCTCCCTGGAGAGGTGTTTAGGGGCATCTCAAACTGTTAGAAAACACCGGGGCAAACCAAGGACATGCTGGAGAGATTATAGCTCTCAGCTTGCCAGTGGAACGCCCCGGTATCCTCCCTGGGGAGCAGAGGAGGTGGACGACAGGGGCCGAGGCCTCTGCTCAGGTCCTGCACCCAAACCTGGATAAACTAGGGTTTATCCAGGTTGGTGAAATAAATATGAGCACCATTGTACTGAATAGTGGACTAAATTATTCCAAAATATTGCATACAAAAAGATCACTTTAGCTTATTGCTGGTAAAGTTGGTTCTAAAAATTATTTAATATTTGGTCGTCGTCAAACACTGCTCTCTCAAACTGACTTATACCAGACTTCATTTGTTGCCATATCTTTGCATAAAAGTCTAACTAAAGTGCATAATAATTAAATCACTGCCAGTTTCATAAATGTCATAGTTATTGTTTATCTGGACTTTAAAATGTTCCATCCATCCTAACAACCTCCACGTCTGTTGTTTTTAGCTATAGCATCAGTATGCAGTTATTTAACAACAAAATGTTACCTAGAAAAATCCCACACACATCGCTGCTTTAATGTTGCAATATCTAAAGTTTTAAAATCATGTACGCTTCAGGTGTTCCAATGTGTTTTGGTGTTTTTCTCGTGTTAATGATTTCCATATCAGTCGTTGAGAATAACAAGCATCTACTGCAGATAACGTCTGCCTGTGGGCTAAACTGAGCCCAGTGTGTGTGTGTGGTGTGTGTGTGTGTGTGTGTGTGTGTGTGTGTGTGTGTGTGTGTGTGTGTGTGTGTGTGTGTGTGTGTGTGTGTGTGTGTGTGTGTGTGTGTGTGTGTGTGTGTGTGTGTGTGTGTGTGTGGTGTCTCCTTGGCTTCCATTGATCTGTAGGTATCATACTGTATCAAGTAACAGAATGCATTTGGGACAGGGGCAATATTTAAATGAACGTGGATGTGTATTTCCATGAATAAATGTAAGTGGGTGTGTGTTTGAATGCATTGTGTGTGTATGGCTGTGCATCGTTGTGAATGCCCGAGTGTTGAAATAAAAAGAGAGCGGCGCTGGAACGGGTGCAGAGCAGAGTTCCTCCAGCCGACAGATGAATAGACGGCCCTATTGGGAATCAATGGTAAAACTCGAGCCATTGAGCAACTGTCCGCCTTTTCAATTGTGTCCCGTTTGAGAAACAATTTGACAATAACGTCAGCTTGAGAAAAAAGACACGCAGTCAATATAGAGGGAGAGCTGTGTGAAGGACAATTTACGGAGCGTCATCATCTATACGTGAGCGTGTGTGTTCTTTGTCCTATAGAGTGTTTTTGGTCTGTACTGACAACAGAGTATTGTATACCCTTCAGTGATAAACAGCTTCCAAAGTCATTAAAACAGATTTGGTGTGCGCACACACACACACACACGCACACACACACACACACACACACACACACAAACACACACAGACCTGTTCAGGTCAACACAGGTGAGACTACATGATTTAATGTGGATAATAAAATTCTATTTTCCATGTCAGGTATAAGAAGGGTTTAATATATGTATTAAGTGCATATTTGCAAAGGTTTTGGTTTGTAAAGAAATAAGAAAGGCACTTTACAATTTAACCTATAAAAGCATAAGATTATCATTTATAAAACCTGAAGATTCTTTGAAAAATGTTAAACTGTCCACTACAAACCCTGAAGAGACTAGACACATGAAAATAAAAACTATTTGACATGATGAACCTTCTGCTTTTATTGCAAATGACTGATTTTGCCCTGGTGTTTATTAATATAGTTTTCAAATTGGAATATTCTTTGTCTTGAAAATATTATGGCAGAGTCTGTGTCACTGAAGGCTTGAAGCACAAATATGTCTCACCAGATCACAATGGCTAAAGCTCTTTATATGTATCTTAACATAAATATGCTCATGAAAGCTAATTATTTGGATCATATCATGGACGATGTGTCTTAATATAACCAACATTTCAAATTTTAATGTCTGCACTAATAAACATAATGTATTGTCATTATTGAAAGGCAAACTGCATATCAGCTTAAATATAATGGGATGATAATTTGTGTAAAAGTCCATGTACTTTCGTGTCTTCATGTCAGTTGCATTATTTTCTTTAATATAGCATTAATTAACAATATTCAAATTATTCTATTATGCAAAATCTCCTGGACAAATCAACTCTTTCCATCCACACACGGCTGCCCTTATGTGTGTGTGTGGACCGGGTGTTTCAGTACATGTGTCATCACATGTATTTCTGACGAGAACAGGCAGTTTTTTTCCCCCTCTTCTTTTTTTTTTTTTCAAACACACACGCCTTCATGACTTTACCAAGTTTTTGGTGTTGAACACACAGACACATGCACATGGTAATGTAACACCTTCAGCTGCTGATGCTCACACTGCTGATCTGTGTGTAGTACGTGTGTAGTTGATTAGGGCAGGGGGCCACAAGAGATCCGACCCGCTCCCATCCATCAGCTGGATAATTCTCCGAACAAGTAACATATTGCCTGGGACGCAAAGAAATGGCCAGGGATATCAATTTTCAACCATCTCACACAGCCACGCTGCTACAGTAAATTTGGACAGGGCGCATCACATACGGCATCAGTGAGACTTGCTCGCACAAACACAACGCCAAAACGTAGAAGAGTTGAGAGCAGGGGATAAGGGAGAGGCTGAGAGTGTGTTTGCAGAGGGTCAAGCAGAAAGGGAAAGAGTTCATGTATCCTCTCCTTTTTTTTTGTATAATTATAAAGCCCTTGATGGTACTTCTATATTTGGTTTTCTGTTGGTATACATATGTATGTATATATATATATATATATATATATATATATATATATATATATATATAAATATATATATATATATATATATATATATATATATATATATATAGTTACTTTCTTTTTTAACCTGATTCTTGCGTTCCAGCTATGCATAACAGTGTGGCTCGCCTTATTTCCTGTAGGTGTAAAATCTTGCCCTTCAGTTTTATTTTTTTTCAAGCTGTGACCAAACATTTAATAAATTCAATCTTGTGGTGCCCTCAGGCATTGTAACTTTATTTATAGGTCCTCACACTGTAACCCATCAAGACCTAGATCAGCCGTGTCTGTCTCATTAGTTACAAACACAGCGACCAGGCCTCAGCATCAGTGCGTACGTGTGCGAGTGTGTCAGTGTGTGTGAGTGTGTGTGAGTGGATCAATAACCAACCTTAACCAACCTACAGATGTGGATGAAGAGGGCCAAGGTGAGGGTCAGGGTTAGCTTCCTAGTGTTTGGGAAATAAGTGGATAAACAGATGAAAAGAGAGAAAGACAGCATGAGTGAACATATGAGCTGCACTAGAGAAACCGAGGGAAACCCGTTAGGACAGTGTAAGGGAGAGTAAGAATAACCCATCTGTTTTTACTTGTTTATTTTTAGAAAATCAGTGATATGCAGCTTTTATAGCGTGCACACACACTCACACATGCACAATAGCACAAGTTTTTTATTTTATTTTATACACATCAAGAAAATCAATCACACAGTAGTGGGCAGACATACAAATACATTTACAAAACATTTTCTAACTTTAAAAAAAGTATTTAATTCGTATGATCGTCGATATATTAATAGGAAATTGACGGACTCAAATCTCCAATCATAAAACAAATCAAAGTATAAACTCAGAGGGGAGACGACAATTTAAAAAAAAAGTGTCGTACATATGTATATTTGACAGCTTCAAATGTCAGTCGTAGTGTGTCAGTCACTGTGTGTATGTGGCTGCTGACAAGTAGCACATACAGTGAGTACTTTGCTTTCTACATAATTGAATCAAATTTTCCAGCACCCTTTAAAAAAAAAAAAAAAAGAACTAGCGTCAGCGTTTTCTGTCCCGTTTTGCATGGCCACTGATTGTCCTTCGCGCTCCTCTGTTCAAACGCACTGTAATGGTACAAATGACTCCACAGCTCCGAGCGAGCTGACCAAACTGTGGATCATCAAACAGGCAGCAGTGATATATGCATTCCTCTCTTCCTGCCACTTTTTTCCCGTTTTAATTGTCTTTTTCCGACTTGGGTAAAACCATGTCACGTCCGCCGCCTGCACGTATATTTGTGCACAAAGTCCTATTGTCATGATAATGGTTTCTATGTTGTTGGCTTTAGGGTCAGGAGGTCAACATAAGCTTCTTAATGGACTGTGAAATAACCCTAACTGCATTAACCTCCCAGATCTCACATCTCAGTCGCTTTCTCTCTCACACACACACACACACACACACACACACATCTGTCTCATCTTTACATGTAAGCGTATACATGTAAACACACACACACACACACACACACACACACACACATACACACACACATACACGGCACTTCCCCACACAAACACGCAGGAGCTCTGATGCGATTGGATTGCTCTTTAATTGGCAGGGCGATTGCACCTTGAGAATGGAGAGAAGATCCTTCAATCACATGGAGTGATGGAGCTGGGGATGGACAGGAGGGAGAAGGGGAGTAATGGATAGATGGAGAAAAAAAAAACAAATGAAGGAGCATCAAAAAAAATTAAAATGAAAGGACACCTGTGTGTCACGCAGGGCGGCTGCGAGGCTCCTGCTGCAACCGGACTATGTCAGAGAACAACGCCCGCGCGCGCATGCACGGCGTGCGTTACATTAAGATAATGTGCTGTGCAAATGCTGCTTTGCCTTTTAGAGTGTATTAGAAGGTGGAGGATGTTCAAGTGCACGCTCGGTGGGTAAATGGAGAGCCGGTAAGAGTCTGCCGTCGGCTGCGTTTGACCTCAGGCCAGTGTCATTCTCCTCATGCTTACCTCTAATACAATTATTCTACTCCATCTGTCTGTCTGTCTATCTATCTATCTATCTATCTATCTATCTATCTATCTATCTATCTATCTATCTATCTATCTATCTATCTATCTATCTATCTATCTATCTATCTATCTATCTATCTATCTATCTATCTATCTATCTATCTATCTATCTATCTATCTATCTATTGATGATTTTTTTACTTTTATGCAAGCACACAGCTTAAAGATGAATGTAATGTCCTGTAATACTGGCGTAAAGTTTTCAAACCTTAACTGTACTCCTGATTTCCCCTCATTGCCTCTCCTCTCTTCTCCTCCCCTCTTCCCTCTTCTCCTCTCCTCTTGTGCCAAATGGGTGTCTCCCTGAGCGGGGATCACGCAGGATTTGGGGGGGATTTAGCTGCGTCTCTTAAATCAGTCTTAATTTTTGCTCTCTGCTATTAAAGCGCTGCCATTAAGCTCTTCTCTCCTCGCCTCATTTCCCTCTTCCTCTTGTTTCACTTTTTCAATTTGTGTGAGAGGGGGAGTTCACTCCTCATAAAATTTCACTTTGGCCAGCCTATCATTTGCATCTGAGCCAATAAATAGCAATTAGCATTAACAATTAAACCAGCCAGTGGAACTGCGGGCAGCTCCCTGAGATGGCCTGATGGATGGGAAGGTGGATAGGGAGGAAGAGACAGAGGAAAGGTTCAGTGTGTTCTTGTAAGTGTGTGTCTGTGTGGCTGTGGGAGTGTGTATATGTGGCAACTTACTACATGAAGTCTCACAGGGCAATCCAGTATATCTTTCACTTTCATTTTCTTCCCAAAGCTAATTTATCTACTGTCTCCATGGTCTAATCACGAGGCACAAGTATGCAGTGTGGGCAGAAATGCCAAGCTGGCACACCATTTGGTACTCAGATAAAGAACAAATTTTACTTGTTAATTACACTCATTAGATAACAACTGTTTTGGGTGCTCCATCTTATTTTATAGTTGTGCTGCTCGCCACCACAGAGTTTTTCATTTATAAAGGTCTAATTTAATCATGCCAACACAAGTCTGGTTATTTCTTTTAATATCACCTTGTGTCAAATTAAGTTTCCACAAGTGCATATAACTCAAGCAGTAAAAGAGGAGAAATGCTTTTTTTCAATTCATGCACAGAGGAGAAATTTGTTACAGAAGACTAAAGTATGGTGGAAATAAGCAGGTGCCTTACGTAATCTTGAAGATGTGAGACAGCAAAAATCAAGTAGCTACACACCAAAGGAGTTAGTATGCTGAGAATAGATTGAAAATAATTTGACCATAATGACATGTTAAATTAAAGTGTGTCCTGTAATTACTGTCCAAGGGTGTTTCTAGACCTCTTGGGGCCCCAGGCAGGAGAGAACATGGGCCCCCCCCAAAATCATGATGAATGAAGTCCAGGACCATAGATCAGTAATGAAATATTTTGTTAAACAATTAATATATAATTTTTAACAATAAATAACATAACTATATTAATGAAAACTTTAAATACACACTTACTTATTATGTAGCTATGAAGAAAATGACTAAATTCACTTTACATAGACTCTAATGCATAGTAAACTTGCTTGGTGGATGACTGGGAGTTTGGGATAAAGTGGCAGGCTGGCTAGCAGCAATTTAACACACACACCTTATACATTCCCACTTACCACTGTCACCTTTTTTCTTTCCATCTTCTTCTTGTTTTTTTTTCTTTTCATGTGCCTAGAGGGATATGTTGGCTATTTTTTTTCAAATTGTTAATCACAATGGCCACACGTCGATGCTGGCTAGTAAGGGGGCCTGTTACAACCAAAAACGTAATAATGGCCAATAACGTAATAACTGCCAATAACGTAATCATTTTGGCCATTTCAAATGTAATAAGGCCAATAGTGTAATAATGTGCCAATAATGTAATAAAACTTTTGAGCCAATAACGTAATAACCTTTTGCCGATAATGTAATAAGGCATTACATTATTGGCTGGTTATTACGTTATTGGCCTAGTATTACAAAATTATTACAAAATGATTACATTACATTATTGACTCAAAGGTTTTATTACATTATTGGCACATTATTACACTATTGGCCTTATTACATTTGAAATGGCCAAAATTATTACATTATTGGCAGTTATTACGTTATTGGCAGTTATTACGTTATTGGCCGTTATTACGTTTTTGGTTGTAACAGGGCCCCATTATGGAGATTCCTGACTGTCATTGCAGAGTCTATGGGGGTTTTAAGCTGTGTTGCAGATATGGAGCGACATCAGCCGTCTATTGGGGCCCCCTACTCTCAACGAGCCAGTGACGACGTGGAAAGGGCCCGTTGCAGGTCATTTCTGATGCGTTGTCGTTGCAGTAGTTCCATTATTTTATTGTTGACGTCAGCCATCTCTCGGGGCCCCCTTCAGTTCGGGGCCCCAGGCTATTGCCTGGGTTGCCCGCCCCGTTGCGGCGCCTCTGTTACCGTCAAAGGTGTCTTCAGTGTTGCAACCAGTCAGTCTTACCAATTACACGGTTAAAAGTCATCACTCTGCTGTTCGGTATCTTGGTATTTACCACACTGAACATGTACCAGAGAAAACAATTGGCTGAGGAGATCAGACAGAAAATGATACACAAGCATGTTAAAGGTAAAGGCTTGAAGACCACGTCCAAGGATTTTGATGTTCATGATGACAGTTGCACATTTCTTTCAGAAGTTCATGGTCTGCAGGACGGTAGTCAGCCTCCCTGAACATGGTTGGAAGAGGAGAATTGATGACAAATTGAACAAACAGAAATATGAATGGCATCCAAAGAGCCCATAACAACTTCCAATGAGGTTCAAGCTGAACTCCAAGATCAATAAAAACCTTAGTGTCAGATTGTACTGTAAAAGAAAGCTTGTGACTGATACCACAGGTCAAAGGTCATGAGCCCTCCATCAGAAAAATGAACCAAAAATAGACAACTAAAAAGACCCAAGATTGACTAAGAATAAAACATTGGGCTATTAGCTTTTTAAATATTTTATTTCTACTTTTTATGTTATAAGATTGGTTTCATTATTTTTTTAGTTTTATACCTTTCATTTTCTTGCTGTGCAACTTTTTGGTCCATTGTAGCAATTTAAAGTGCTTTATAAATAAAGTTGGCATGGTATTCTGAAGTGGTCTCCTGATGGCTCTGATCTACAGAACATCTGTGGAAAGAACTCAGACATGCTGTCTTGAGAAGAAACCCTTCAAATCTGAGACAGCTGGAGCAGTTTCATGAGGAGACAGTCAAATACCTGTCTGCAGGGACAGAAGTCTCCTTAGAGTTACAGAAATTGCATGAATGCAACGATTACTTCAAAAGTATGGGTAACAAAATATTAAACTATTTTGTTGAGGGTTTTTGTCCAGGACCATTTCATCATTTCCTTTTTATTTCCTTTTTTTTTATAATTCTGTTGAACCACAATTCAAAAAAAATGTCAGTTTTTGTCCGTTCAAAGTTATTTTAGTGACCATTTGTGGGTTTTTCTTTCTTTGATGGAAGGGTACCAGCAAGTTTCTCCATGTCTGTATATGACATGCAAGGGATCTGTGCAGATTACCTGAAAACGATATAACACCACCCATCCTTTTTGTAAGGGTCATTGTAGGAAAGGGTAGAAGTGGTGAGAAGTACATCTTTGAATGAGCAGAATAACATGATTCTCACGATATATTAAAACTTTGAGATGAACTCACAATCTCACAAATCCAGCGAAAGCATTTCAGAAGCATTTCTGAAACTCTCACTCTCACTCCATACTAAAGATGTTCATAAATGTTTGTTCCTGAACAAAAGTGAAATATCACTTTCATAACAGTTTGACATAATTCAAAACACAGACATGGTCCAACTTGCAAATATCATTGAAAGACAATGTATCTGAAACCTTGAACATGTAGTTATTTCACAATTTCCATGTGCAAAATGTAAGCATGTATTGCTTTTAGAAGCCTGACTGTTTTAATTTCACAACTTATGAAATTAATTAATTAATTAATTAATTAAATTATGAAATTAATAAATTTTACTGTGGGGACCAAAGTAGTTACATAATTTGACATGAATATGTTTGCAAAGTGAAGCACAGAGCATCTGTCAATGCTGACTTCTTTTACTTATAATTAGAGAATATACTGGTTTTGTCCATAAAATGCATTGCACACATGAATAGGAAAAAGTAAAAAAAAGAGAAACATGTGATATTCACAACAATTTAAGCACATATGACCAGTGTTTAAGAAGCGTGACTTTTTATATTTTTTTCAAAACATAACCCAACTTGTTTCCACAGATGCATCTCTGAAGTTGTTGATCCACGCCTACATGTGAGAACACCCATTTCTGCTACATTTGCTTGTGACTTTTTGCAGAGAATACTGTATTTGGCAGACTATTTAGTACTAACTCAAGAAACTCATGTTTGCCTCATGTATACATGTGTAATTGTAATCAAAGAAAAAAATTACATTTACATTCCATTGCAAACAGATACGAAGTATCATACACCATTATTAAAGACATGTATAAAAAAGGTAATATTTTTTTTTATCTAAATGCCAAAAAGACATGTCTTTTGCATCATTACTTTCCAAGTGATTTATCCATGCACCATCCCGGAGTATTTCTTCTCCTGGTGCGAAGGAGCATCTCCAGCAGCTCTGAACTGCATTTGTGGATGACAATAGCAAAGACAGGCCTGACTCCAGAGGCATTTTTCAGTGAATTTCCACTCATTTCCACATGAGAAAACGACTTCAGATGCTCACTCATCTGCTAAAATAGTCACTAATTGTGCTCAAAAGTTCTTGTTTAATTAATTTAGCTAATTATGTTCACTCTTCTCTCTCTCAAAATCTTGAAGACTTGTAATTTTAATCTGAGTCTTCAAGATTTTATAATTTTTCTAAAACAGGATTTTTTTTCTGATTATTTGAAGCAATTTTTGCATAGAAACTTTTTTGCTCATAGTTAATGGACGCAGACATATTTCATTTTCAGTTTGGTGACCACGCTGTACCCTCTTGGTACCCCCTCGTGTGCTCCTCCACTGTGCCGGCGGTGAGTATATTGTTGGTGGCTGGTGACAATCAGTTCATCTCCATACATTAATCACCACCAATAGAAAGCCCTGACACAGCAGCCACAGCAGTGCCACTGCCCTGCCTAACAAAGCATGGAGCAAGGACACACAGCACCAACAGCGGAAACATGGAAAAGAAAAGAGAGAGTCGGTGTGTCGGGTGTTTTGGTGTATCGCAGGAGATGAAGAGAGTGGGACTACTATCGGTGGGAAAATCTGGAAATGTAGAAAGAAAACAATCACACTTTGTTTCCCTGACTGTCCTAACCTCTGTCTTATTCCCTTTCTTCCTCCGCTGGTCTATTTCTCCTGTTCTCCAGGTTTTTATTGTTATTACCATCGCAGCGCCATTAGAGAGCTCTACGTTCTTCTCCACTGGAGCAATAAATGAAGAGGGCCTCACTCCTTTTTTCCTCCTCATCCTTTTCTCTCTCTTCCGTTCATCAGGTCCCCTGCTCATATCCTTCCTCACCTCCCACCACCTTCTTCTATGCCTTTCTTTTCCCAATTCGTGTCCCTCCTTTTTTTGTCACTTTGATTTTACTCCACTTGTACTCAAGGATAAAATTTTAACTCTTGAAGTTCTGTGCTACTTTTCTCTCACTATTCTTTTCTCCTTTTTCTTTCTTTTTCTCATAAACTTTCAGGACCCTGTCTAATTTTTTATATGACACACACACACAGAATGTGGAGTTTAGAAACACTTGTAGAGGACAGATGTTATATAGATATAAAGAAGAGAAAAGTCCTCAGTACAACAACATTTTGAAACTGATAGTGTGAGAACGTTTTAACCGATTAGGACGTCTCGTGCGTGTAACTGCGTACTCTGAATGCACTTGTGAGAAATATAAAGTTTGCATACTTTACTATGATCCAAAACAGAAAAAAGGATATTCGACACCAAAGTAAAAGAAAATATCTACAAAACTGCATATAGCTCCAGCACTGAAAGTGGATGCAGTAGGGACTCGTCAAAAACTGAAAAAAGGGTTACAGCTGGAAAAAAAAAAATCTCATGCTGCGGGAAGCCAATGATACAAGAGCCCCAACAACAAAAGAACTAAAATCCATCCTCACACACAGACACTCAAAATGACTGTGGGGTCACCTGCCCTATCAAGTACGTCACATGGTACGAGATGCGCCACAGACACAGCATGGAGACAGAGAATAAAAAAAAGGATAAGGACACATGTAAACTGAGTCAACGGATATATGGAGTTGTAACGGGTGGAACAAGGTACGAAGACATGAGGGAGGTGGTTCAGGGAGCAGATGCCAAGTCTGTATGACAGTGAGTGTCAAAGAAGGAGACAGTGAGGGTGGAGGGAGCAGTGGGTGGCTGCAAGGACATAGAGTTGGAGGACACGGTGGCTATGTAAATATGACAGGACGTTGTGTTAAATTGCATCCTTTGTCAGAATTGTAGTGGATTTGACCCTAATGGCTGGTTGCAACTTCTACTGAAACAAAGTTTCCGAGCTTAAAAACCTAAAATTGTAGCATGATATTAGACAGAATTGTTCATTAGCAACATGTTAAAAAAAAGGGGGTGGGGGGTTACATGTGATTGTTACCTTTTGATGCACGTTCAAATTTAAAAAGAAGAAACGTTCATAAGGCTTTTTCCTGCGTCTATAACAGGGTTATTTATGCAAACCGTGCAAACTAGTCACCTTTACAGTGTAAAAGACCTTGAACTGGATATAAGGGAGGAGGTGATGGCAGGCTGGGGAGGTGATAAAGAATAATATGCGGGTAATATTGGAGAGTCCAAAAAAAGTCTGTTTTAAAAGTCCCTCAAGTGAAAGTAACAGTTTGTCGCGACGGTGGAGGAATGTTCTGTATGTGTTGGCAACTGCCTTATGAAAACACATAAGCCTTTCAGACAAAATCTAAATAGCAGATAGGGTCGGAGGAACGGGGGCAGGGTTAACAAGCCCGTACCTGCTCTTGAAGACAACGACAATGTGCTAACGTTTTTTTGACACATTAGGCAGACAGATTAATGGAAAGCAGGGTGAGAAAGCATGGGAATCCCAAGGTCACTGTATCAATGGTAAACGTTGAAAACTCCCTTTGAGGTGCAGCGTCCACAGATATGTCCAGTATTGCACATGCCTGTGGAGTCAGAGTGTTTTTGACTTGTCATCCCATCTGGCTGAAGATACCTTCACTTCCCTACAGAACACCCGACAGGTAGACAGGTACACACTATCTCTGTCTCTCTGTTCGTCTGTCCGTCTCTCTGTTCTGTCCCCAACACTCCATCTCTTGGTTATTTTGGGTTCCTGATAGGAAGTGCTGCTTCTCACCTGACGTCCCTGAGACATGTATTCATTACGGGGCCCGACGCCACTGGGATGTCCTGTATACGTGTGTCTCATGTAACTCAGCTCAGGACAATCACTTGTTCGGAAAAGTGCTTAGAGCTGTGCAACATGTTCCATTTGTATTTTTCAGGCTTCATCTTTTATTCCTACTGTTTATTTGTAAATCACGTAATTTCTTTCTTCCGTCTTGTGTCAGACACACAAATGGAAAGCACAATAAGATCTGAAAAGATGTATTTTATGACTCCAGTAGGTGGAACTGAGCGTGAAGTGGCTGAAGGATTGTTTTCGCCCTTTTATGACAGCTGCCTGGAAATGGGAAACTCATACATTTTGCAACCAAATGATCTCTATTACAATTGCTTTCAAATGCGATATAAGTTGTTCCTCATAAATATACTTCTGTTTTGTCAAGTTGTAGTTGATTGAGTTGTATGACTTACCTCATTACAAAAATTGAGGTAAGTGGAAAACACTTACCTCATGAAAGAAAACAATATATTGTTACAAGACCCACCTTCTTTGGCACACGTTAGTTCAAATGAAGCTAGGCTCCCCCCTTTGGTGCTTTCATGGACACAGTCAACTCTGCAACATCCTTTCTTGCTTCTTAAGTTTCTTCTGCTTCTTTTTCAGAAAAGATCTGACTTCTTCCTCTTAATCCTTTATGGCTAACCTTTGTATATTTCTTTTAACTCCCCTCTCTGTCTTCATTTCCCCTTCCTCTCCCTCTTTCAGTCTCCAGTCTCTCCCTCAGCGCCCCCAGTGAGAACAGCTAAAATTAAGTGGTGCCACTTCTCAATGACACTTTAATGATAGCACCGCTGCTCCACACACAGAGACAGGAGAGGTATGAGCATCTGCTAAAGATAGGCCCCTCAGACACAAACACACAACACCGTCTCACACACAACCCACACACGCTCACGCGGGCACGCTCACACGTCCAAACGAGTGAACCTCCCTTTGTCTCGCACGCCACGGGGAACTTGGGGGACGGGTGGCGTCTAATTAAGAGCATCTTTAGGGAGACGTTTGTGTACGCTTGTGTATGTGTGTGCGTGTCATACCGGCTTGGCATCACCGTCACCTGCCTGCCGCTGCCATTATGGCTGGCATCTGAGAAAGAGAGGGGCAGACAAGGAGGCAACTGATAGCCCAGAAGGATAGAAAGCCTTTAGTTGTATTAACGTTTCAGGGAACTGCAAAGGGACACAAAGGGAAGTTTGCCTCTTTTTCCATCAACCATTTGAGAGGGCTACTACCTGAAATGCCTAAGCGCTACATTAAGATGTCTAGTTTTAGATGTCAAAAAGAAATGCTAAAACAATCCGCTGAAAATGAAGGAATAATGTTGACATTAGCATGCTAACAAGTCATGATCCATCTTGGCTCGTAATACTATATTTTACTGTACGTTTAGAGGACACACTGACCCTCTGTAGTGTCCAGGTTGGTCTGTCTGATCTGCAACAAAATAAAGAAACAATGGAAATATAAGAACTAACTCTACAAACAGCTCATCTCCTGTTCACATGTACGCTTTTGGAGTGTTGCTGTCCACTAGGGTTGCCACCTTTCAGAAATAGAAATAAGGGACGTCCTGATTTCAGCAGCGTAGGAGCCAAAAAAAAGCCCCAAAACTTCTAAACTGAATAAAAATGTGTTTATTTTATATGAAAAAACTAAATGCTTTGATTTAAAGTTTAAAGTGCTTTAATAGCATTGAACTTGCATGACTGTACAGACAGCCAACCATACTAGCAACTGAAATATCCTCCTATGCTACGTATGTCCACATCAGCCCAGATGTATAATATAGATACAGGTGAAGAATATGGTGTAAAAGTAAATTTATTTCAATAATTCAACTAGAATATGGTGTAAAAGTAAATTTATTTCAATAATTCAACTAGAATATGGTGTAAAAGTTAATTTATTTCAATAATTCAACTAGAATATGGTGTAAAAGTTAATTTATTTCAATAATTCAACTAGAATATGGTGTAAAAGTTAATTTATTTCAATAATTCAACTAGAATATGGTGTAAAAGTTAATTTATTTCAATAATTCAACTAGAATATGGTGTAAAAGTTAACTTATTTCAATAATTCAACTAGAATATGGTGTAAAAGTTAATTTATTTCAATAATTCAACTAGAATATGGTGTAAAAGTTAATTTATTTCAATAATTCAACTAGAATATGGTGTAAAAGTTAACTTATTTCAATAATTCAACTAGAATATGGTGTAAAGGTTCATTTATTTCAATAATTCAACTAGAATATGGTGTAAAAGTTAACTTATTTCAATAATTCAACTAGAATATGGTGTAAAAGTTAATTTATTTCAATAATTCAACTAGAATATGGTGTAAAAGTTAATTCATTTCAATAATTCAACTAGAATATGGTGTAAAGGTTCATTTATTTCAATAATTCAACTAGAATATGGTGTAAAAGTTAATGAAAATACGGTACAAATCGTGTCCCGTATTAGTTCAATACGGGACGCAACATTTTTTTCTCAAATAAAGGACAATTCCGTATTTTACGGGACGGGTGGCAACCCTACTGTCCACTCACTTTGAATCAAACAGTGCTGCTTGCTTCAAAAGTTGAGAAATTACACGTCTTTTTTTCATGCACCAAAACAAGCATCAGCTAATCAAACTGAAGTGGCCAATGAAATCAAACAGGGTCATTGGACTCTGTCAAAGAACTCAGCTTACTTGTGTTGGTTGTGGGAAGAAATGTGATCATTTGTTGGTATTACAGAAACACACAATGTCAAACATTGCTGCAAACTTTAGCCAGTAGCAACAGCTCCTGAGAAGGAAATGTGTAAAGTTTATCGTGAAGAGATTTATTTATTCCTAAAACTGGCCATGTATCATACGTATAAAGGTACCTCATTTTATTACTGATACTGTTAACGTGTGTTTGTTAGCCATGTGTTGATAGTGCTTTCAGGGCACTAAGCTACATCTGTCACTCATATGTACCCACAGAGCGTATAACAAATGGACACAGTTTTCTGCTGTCTGACAGGAAGCCGATACAGAACTGTAATACCACAGAGACCCTTAAAATCCTGGATCAAACATTTTGGTCTCACATAGACATAGACCTCCAATTCAAAAAACAAACTTCTTTCATGATAAACTCTGTCAAGACGTTTTCCTCACAAGTTAAAGGTTACTTCCTTGATTAACTCCTTCTGATCAATGTGGTGGTGATCAGCCCTAATATTGTGTTCTAATTAAAGACAATATTGCTTCTTGAGCCCCAAAATAATGAATTTAAGGCAGCTAGACTTTCTTTTCTTGATCTTTGAATACATTTCACCTCTTATCCATTTTAGGCTTATAGGATGATTAACAGCTTATCAACATTTACTGTGACCTGAATGACCATGAATCTACGCCAGTATTGCTTTGTGAGTTTGTAGATACGTTTATTATTAATTCTGTGGTAACTTACTGTCGTATACATCATATTACAATCATATCAAATGCATCACAGTGTGGTTGACCACGTGGGTTACCCATGATTTCACTGTCAGGTCATCTGAAGCCTCTTGGTAAAGGAAATCCAATGTGTTTCTAATGTTGTCCGCGTGAAGGAAGTGGCCGATCAATTAGGGCACTGCTACCCTTCCCGCATCAATACGCTGACCTTAAACCCAGTGTCAGTCATGTAAGGGATAATGCCCGACGAGGTGTACATTATCAGAAATGTATGGATGACGCGGGGGCGTGAACCGCCCGACGCGGAAGTGAAGTTATCCCGCTTATACCACGGTCACTTACCAAAAAACATAAATATTAAATAAGTTATTCATGCTTTAATGTGTTTTCAGGGTCTGACTAATACCTGGAACAATCACTACCGTCCCATAAGGTGCTTATGCAATGGACACAGTGTTTACTTCTCAAGGAACTAGGACGGACCTGAGATACGACTTAGCAACGGGAGATCAGTAACAAACAGTAAATATATTTGTTTCAAAGAATCAAAGTCCACAGATAGTTTCCTAAATTGTTTTATTAAGCTACATATATGATCAACCATTCAAAAAAATAAACGTTTCATTAAGCTACAAATATTAGGCTATCGATCATTCAAATAAATAAACGTTTCATTAAGCTACAAATATTATCAACCATTCAAATAAATAAACGTTTCATTAAGCTACAAATATTATCAATCAATCAAATAAATAAACGAAACAAGACGGTCTATCCCAGAGTAGAAACTACTTAAAATTAAATGCTACATTTCCATTATTTGTGAAATTGGAAAGAGATACTGGCATGTCCATCATGGTTGCATTTGATGGACAAATATTTAAAGTTTGTGGGTGGCGATCCTCGCCACTGCTTCCCGGAGCGTTGTACTGTCCTGTACTGATGGATCCCAGTCAGCCTGCAGGCTGCTCTCACAGCGATGACCCGTCATCGACATGATCTGCAGAGTTTCCACTTTACAAAATGTCGCCGTCCTGCGGTAGCCGGCTCTTCTTCTCTGAATCTCCGTTGCCGTGGTTACCACCTGGCAGTTGATCCAGCGCAATTATATTAAAGTTATCAGGCAATTTGACCAAACTTGTTTCCTTATAAGTTATAACCTACACCTGCCAGCCAATCAGAATCGAGTATTCACACAGACCGTGGTATAAGTAACATTAACTGCTAAAACACTGGTAATAACATACACAATGACACACAATTACGAGGCAGATTTTTACTGGAGGATAAAGTCATTATTATAGATTCAGCTGTGGGTGATATTATGTTCTAGAAACTGTGTACTTTAGGTGTTTGGGTTCCTCTTTAAATGTTTTTTCCACTTTTTTCTAAAAGTGTGAAGGCAAGAAAAACGTAAGCATGAATGTGTGTTTTTCTCTGTGTGTGTGTGTGTGTGTGTGTGTGTGTGTGTGTGTGTGTGCTGAGGTTATGACCAGGTCAGAGATACAGCTGCAGGGTAAAGTGCCAAGTGACATTTTAAGACTCCCTCTAAGACCCTTTAGCACACAGCCACACACACACACACATACATATACACACACTCGTGAGGTTCTGACTGGACTAGACAGGTCATCAGCAGTGTGATGAAGGCCGTCATCCTAAAAGACACACACAGAGATGCAGACGAAAACATGTCACTTAGGTGGCAGATGAGATCAGAGATGTTCTCTTTTCGGCAGACGTCACATAGTGAGCTACATCTGCTTCCCCAAACACACACATACACACACACACACACACACATGCGCACACGTATAGACAAAGCTATTCTCATTCTTTGTGTCACATACCCTCCCACCCCACCCCACCCCCCACCCCTCACATTAAACAACTGAGCAGTGATTGTTTGTCATATTTAATTCTTATTCCAGTTACTGGTTCAGCACACATGCTCAACCCTGCATGGAAAATGACAAGCAATAAGGAATGCCAGATGACTGTGTTGTATTGTTGAATGAAATAAAAATAAACTATTATGGAAAAGAAGTTATCAAGACTTCCTTTTGCTTATAATCTATAATGTAGATTAGTCTCAATCTGTCTCAATCTGTAGTTTAGTCTCAATCTTTGCCCAAAGTGCAATAACACAGTAATGTCACAATAAGGGGCAGCAACCACTGATGGCAAACCACAATTATTTTATGTTTTTAAACAAAGTATTTACTTTTAATGCATAAATCTAGCCAGTCACAAGTAAGCAGAAGAGTGAAATAACTAGAAAATATTGGATCAGGTCAAACTCAGGACTTATGCATGAAATACTTTTAACTAAAGCTACTGACTAATCTCTCTAACTTCACTTTACACATGTTAAAAGTATGCACTGTAACACGAATCTGCATACAGCGCAAAATGTTTATGTGCAAAATGGTAAAATATAAACCCTATTTCCAATTAAAAAGTTGAACATTTCAGGACATATTGCAATATCATATCATCCTCACTGGCTCTTAAAATGAGGTTAATGCGACCTTAGATTAACAAAAAACAATGATAGTCACTTCATCAAATGTATAAAAATTTCAAGGTGTTTCAACTGTTTCCACAGGAATTTGGAGGATGACAGGTGCTGCTGGACAAGTGAAATTGATTAATTGATCATCAGCAAGTTTTTGGCAGTTTGCTGGCCAAAACCCTTCAGATGTATGTTAATATAATGCCAGCGAGAATAAAAACACCAGCTGTGATCTAACAGAAGTGAGTTAACCCCAGGTCCCAGCCAGTCAAGTCCACCTGAGCCGCTTCAGCCATTGAGAATCTCTACTATGGTGACAGAGGTCCCACCAGAAGCACCACAGCACATTTTAGAAGCATCCCATAAGTGACACTTGTGTTTGTTATCAAGTATCTCTGAAACAGTCAAGTAGCATGGACAAAATAAGGATGAGACAGACCTATAACACAATGTTACCGTTTTGTTTATTCTGTTAAAAAGCAACATGATCTTATTACTAAACTTAAACATTAGATGTGTGTTCTAAAACTGACTTGATTTCACGTTTAAGTATGGAAGAAAAATTCAGTCCTGTGGTTTACTCTTACAAGGTTTACAGAAGACCTGTTTAATGATGTAAAAGCAAGAAAAGTGCTTTTTAAAAGATCTAGGTGCATTTTGTACCCCTGGAATGCTGTACATGTTTGAAGTTGGAGCAGCTGCCACAAAATTTGCAAGAACAAGATAATTCTTCAATCTTCTGCCTCTTCTTCCTGATGTCTATCAAAAACCAGGCCTCCAGCATCATGGCTCCAGAACACATGAACACCAATCTGAGGTGGAAAATTACTAGTTACATTCACATACTGCTGTGATTGGCTGTTGTTGGCCTGGAAGGGTCCAAGGATGAAGCTCAGCTAAGCTGCAGGCAGCTTGTTCTAACTGTGCGTTGGCTAACTATGTGTTGGGTAAATGCCACCAAAATGACATTAAAATTGGAGCCCCTGCTTCAAATGTTTGCCAGCTGCTCCACAGCTCCGCTGTCGTGGATCGACTGAAGGAGTCAGGAGCTATGACAATTCCTCTCAGGAACCCTCCAGGTAGTTTTAAAGCTGATATCTGCGGTCAATTGGGCCGCGACACAGGTAGAGTCTAACTCCACTAGCTGCAGGCAAAGGGACGGCACGTCCAGGGGAGCTCTGCTAGTCCTAGTTTCCGCTCTGGCAGCACTCATTTCAAGTGTGGTTTTAGTAGCAACACTTGAAATGACAACATTGGGACAAATGGTATCAGAATGAATGAAAAGTAATATTAATTAGCGGCATAAGCTAACATAAGCTAACCGAGCCAAGCTAAAATAGCTAACAGTGAGTGATATGAGTAGGACGTGGTCCAGCTGGAGGCCCAAGAATGCTCACTCTGACCATTTATGACATGGAACCACACAGACTACACATGTACCTGCCGAGACCACCTCTCCGAGGTGGTCTCGGCCCAATTCCATTCGAGACCTGAAGCAGTTCATTTTTTTTATTTGTAGTGAGAACATAATCGACACAGCAACCGACACAACTCCATTCATTGTGTATGTGCGACCGCGGTTCAAGGAGAAGAGTCGGTGCAGCCTCCACCACCTTCTCTCCTATTGGGTGTGCCGAGATGTCGTCCCAGCGCGGCACGGTGAAATAAAAAAAATTTCAATTCAGGCAGGGTTTGCGCAGCGCAAACCCTGCGGCAGGCGGCCCCCGCTCTGCGCCGAGCGCACATAAATGAATAGGTAAAGCCTGATTTATGGTTCCGCGTTAAATCGTGTGAAATCACCCTAAATGTCCGTTGGTGTAACGCGGAACCATACATCCGCCTAAAGCCGGCAGCTGCGGTCTGCGCCCTCTCTGTGAAAGGGGCTTGTTGTTTTTCCCGGGGTGCGGAAGAGGAAACTCCTCCCCCGTTCATTTGACCAATCAGAGAGCAGCTGGTTCGCGCATGGCATTTGTTATCAGCTTTGAAACGGTACAGACGGTTGCCTTGTGAACACAAACCCCACGAACGAGAAACGAAACAACTGGATCGATTTAGCCCCTGAATCGGAACAAAACAAACGGGCCACAGGTGTGAAAGCACCCTAAATGTCCGTTTCCCTCTGTTTGCAAATGTGAAGACGGAGTTTTTGAAAATCTCCACTTTAGCCGGAGTTTTCCGAAATTATCGTTTTTGGTGACTTTGAGCTCCGTTTTCGTGTAAACGAATGACCAAAACGCATGAAAACAGCACCGTTTTTGCTACGTGTAAATGGGGCCTTAAACACAAGTCTGCTCTGATATAATGGAATATGCACTCCAACTTTTCATATTTATCCCAAAACACTTTTTTATATTATTATTTATCATTACAATGTAAAAATAATATTAGCCAATAAAAAAAAAATGCTTTTTAAAATGACCAACATCTTTAAACTGACAAAGCAAATATGAAATTCCCTTTGAACACTCAGTACATAACAAAACAGTCTTTGTAAAGTCAGTCCTAGATTAATGATGTAATTATGAACGAACTGCAGTAAAGTTTGGTTTCTTTAATTCCTATACCCTGAAGAAAATCCTACTCCTGTTCTATGTATTTATTTATTTTCATGGCTGTGAAGAACGACTACCACACACATTTACTGTGTATTTTCCCTAAATACGACTATGCCACAGTACTTCTTGTGTGCAGGTTTTCTTTTTGCTTTGCTTCTAGATCAATGTCTAAGAGAATAAGAATATTCAAAGGGAATAAGAAAACAATGAAAACAAAAATATGTGGTTGTCATGCTTCTTTCTTTCTTTTTGCTTCGCAGTATGCCTGCCATCAAAGTGGAAGCTACATCTTCTCAAGGACAGGTCAAAGTCGTGCACATCTAAGCACACAGAAGCCCTACGCGTGTACAAACACATAGCTACATGGAGGACATGGTGCAGCCTGTATTAAGCAGGTCTTCAGCAAACTTCTGTGGGTCTAGCCAGAGAAAAATGCAGAAACGGAATGGAGTTGTCTGGTTTCTTTGAGTCCACACGGCCATTCTAGATCTGACTTCACGTCTCTTTTAAAGGCTTCATATGCATCTCCTCTGTTTCCTGAACTCTGTCTTTTTCACTGGATCTGTATTTTCATTTTATTTCCCTGTAAGGTTTTGCTTGAAAAAATGTAGGATATCAATGGGTGGAAGAAGAACTGAGCGACTGAGCATATGGCAAAAAGAAGAAATGGAGTTATCAAACACTCACCATCAATTTTATGTCAGTTCTTTTTTAACAGGTCTTCTCTCCTGTCGCTCTCAGAACACACTTGTGTGTGTGTGTGTGTGTGTGTGTGTGTGTGTGCGTGTGTGTGTGTGTGTGTGTGTGTGTGTGTGTGTGTGTGTGTGTGTGTGTGTGTGTGTGTGTGTGTGTGTGTGGTTAAGTCTGTTTGATTTGACAACTTTAAGCTATACACAGTCTTCAAACTAGGTCTGGTGATCGAAATCAAAGAACTGACAGAGTGTTTCACATTCCCAGTAGCTCCATTTCCCATCTAGATTTGTGTTGTTAAGGACGTGAACCAGAACTCACGTTTCATTTTCATCTTCTGTACACTGTATATACGTCTAATGCCTCTCTGTGCTGCACTCATCATCTAAATCTCAGGTTTACTGTTGTACACAATGATCAATCAGTTGGTCACAAATACAACCAGAGCCATACATGATATTACATGTTTATTTAAATTGTGTATTCTGTGGCATGGCTACCCTAAACAATTCAAAGATATTTTATTAACTTAAGTGATTTCTCTGTTTTTTCTCAAGTGCGTTCCAACTAACGTAGTTGGGTATCACCAAGACTGAAATGTTGGTCTACCTGGTAAACGTTGGTGTGTGTTTGTTTGCTTTGATGATATAAGTGCAATGCCCTACCTGGCAACATTCTTGGAAGCGAAGCACAGACAGAACGTGTATTACTGTGAGTGATATAAGCATGGGACTTCCTTCTGAAACAGGTCTTCTGTGGTCAGAGCATGTGTGCATGTTTGCACTCATGTGTGAGCTGCAGCCTTGCGCTCTACTTTCTGAGAGCACAGGGCGGAGGGAGCAAAGCGTGGCGTAAATAGGCCACGATTTGAACTCTCTTAGTTCCTCCCTGAGAGGGGGCAAAGGGTCATGCCAACTATTATAAATCGCACTGGGTTGAATATGTGCCTGTGTGAGTAGGTGTAGAAATGTGTGAATTTGCGTGCCTGTGTGAGTGTATGCATCTTGTGACTTTAAGGTAAACTGTTAAATATAGCTTCATCGAGGCAGCGTGTGTTTCAGTGGTTTGAGGTGCATGGTGCATTACTTCTGCCATCATTCATTACAGTCTTACAAGTGGGAACAACATTAAAAACAAGGAAAAAGCACAGTTATAGTTACATTTACTTGCAGTTAAAGAAAAGTTGGGACAGGAGCAGTGTTCTGTTAGAAAGGGGGTGTAAGGTTGAAATGATTATGTTATTTTAAACATGTGATGTCAACATGTGAGTAAAGTTAATTTGGTACAAAAACAATATCAATGAAAGTCTTTGAGTAGCAAAGATGCCGAGGATCTCCTCTTTCCCAACAAATGCATAAGAATATCCTTGAAATGTTTGCTGTTGTTTTTTTATTTTAAATAGCTCAAAGAAATGTGGGAAAGATTTGTGTATTTCTCCTTCGACGGTGCATTTTGTCATCAAACAATTGACGGAATCTGGAAGAATTTCGGTGTGTAAATCTGATCGGTGTGTAAAGCCTAAACTGATCATCCTTTATCTCTGATCCCTCAGATGGCACTGGATCATCAATATCTGATATGAAAAACTTTGGAACCTTCATCTTAATATTTTGTTTCGAGACAATCACAGCAAGAAAGGAATTTCTGTAACTCTCAATAAGACTTCTGCACCTGTAGACAGTTATTTTGGTCCACTCCTCATGGACAAACTTCTTCAGCTGTCTGTGGTTTAAAGGGTTTCTTCCCCAGACTGCATGTTTCAGTTTTGTTCACAGATATAAAGGAAAGGACATGATACAGTTATTGTATGGGGGATAAGTGGCAACTGCATGAGAGAAAAGTTGATACTGATATGTTTCCTGTCCACTAACCAATCCCGCTGCTGCGTGCTTAGCAACGGATGTGACTGTAGAAGACGTGGCGTCACACAACCTTCCCAGTTCTGACTTCAGAAAGGCAGGGATTCAAACACAGCTTCAGAAAATAAGAACTTTGGTTGAAGCATAGTTATATATCTCAACATTTATGTTTCATTATTTCTTACTGTGGATAGGACCTTCAGTGGGTCTTCCAAGGCTGATGCTTTGAGATTATCTGCCCGCATAAAACCAGAAAACTGAGAAAGACCTAGGAATTTAACAGGATGTAACAGAACTGCTGAGTAACAATTAGCGAGGTTATTGATATGAGTGGGTCGTCAGACCGTATAAGCACAACATGGACCAAAGATGTACAGATGTTCCGTACTTGATTCTTGATATCACGCTTACATCGTTCTGCTAAATGTGGGAGTTACATTGCAATTTACACTTTGGTCAGTTTCCTTAAATCACACTTTCACTTTGTATGGAACAAAAGAAATCTTCCTGGTATTTCATTACTTTATATATTCAAAATATATATATATATATATATATATATATATATATATATATATATATATATATATATATATATATATATATATATAATTTTTTTGGTGGTAGTGGGGTAGGGTGTGCGTGTGTGGGGGGGTCCTTCTAAGTAAAACTCACATAGTTTTGTAAATTACATTTTTCTGTCTCCTGCCTGATAATAGCCTACTCTGGAGCCACCGATCAATTAAAGTCCTTTTGTACCCTCCCCTGCACCCTGCACACTCAACCCATTAATGAATGGACGGCTAATTAAGACTCAAAAAAGCAGGGGAGTCACTTCTTTTTTGATTGATAGCACCCACAGTCTTTTTCCTTTCTGCTATTTTGCATTTTAATGTTCATTAATAAACTTTTATTGTTTTGTTAATTATAATGCCACCCTCCCCCTTTGAGATAATAACTGAACAAAGCAATTTGTTCAGACTTTTGCGGATTTTCTGCAACATGAAGAAAGCTGGCAGATGAATTGGCAAGACAAAGAAAAACACAAGAGGAGAGCAGCAAAGAGAAGAGATGAAATACAAATGAACCAAGAGAAACAACAGGAAGAGGAGGATGATGTTGGGGAGGGTAGTTGCTTTTTAAGATTGTATTTTAACACACACTGCAAAGCTATTCACAATTGCTGTCTATGTAATATGAATAGTTTCAGTGCCATTTTTTAATGTTGTCCCTCTGCTTAAGTAGACATGGTTATTGGAGTGGGTTTATGAAATGTATCAAAAATTATCAAGGCAGCAAACCTTAAAAAAAGGGGGAAAATCTGTCTCACTCTCTCTCCTAAGAGCAGTGACCGGTAGAGACTATTTTTGACTGCGAGTGTGTTTGTCTTCAGGGAAGACAGACTCTAAGTACTCCAACATCTGATTGGTTTGTTAAATGTTTTCATGCTTAAGTACATCTGCTTGAGTAGGCGTATATTTATGTGCGTATGTTTGCATGTGTTTGACTGTGTGTGTGCAGGCACTCATTTAGATGTGTGTGTGTGTGTGTGTGTGTGTATGTGTGCTATGGCCCGAAGGTGCTGGGCCAGGGACGCGCATGATGGATCGTGGAGGCCAGTTGATAGCACCATTACTCACTGACACCAACACACACACACACACAAACACAGAATACTCCTGCCTGACACCTGTTCCCCATGGGGGTCAGCCTGCCCCTGAGGGCGTTGCCCTGGAGACGGGCTGAGAGATTCTGCACGCCAGCAAATACAAGTAAAGTTTAAAAAAGGAAAGAACTCCAGAACTTTGTAGGACATTCCCACACTCTCTGTCCCATGACTTGACTTTGACATTTTTTTGTTTTTGTTTGTTTGTTTTTCGATGCTCATAAACAGTTTTTTAATACTGTGATGTAGGCATGCTGGAAATTACGACGGAGTATTAGGGCCAAACTAAGACAAAAAAAATTTGGAAATTACGAGAATAAAGTCATAATATAATGAGAATAAAGTCGTAAAATTACGAGAAGAAAGTCGTAATGTTGTGAGAATAAAGTCGTAATAGAATAAAGTCGTAATATTATGAGAATAAAGTCGTAATATTACGAGAATAAAGTCGTAAAATTACGAGAATAAAGTCGTAACATTACGAGAATAAAGTCGTAATGTTGCAAGAATAAAGTCGTAATATTATGAGAATAAAGTCGTAATATTATGAGAATAAAGTCGTAATATTACGAGAATAAAGTCGTAAAATTCCGAGAATAAAGTTGTGACATTACGAGAATAAAGTCGTAATGAATAAAGTGGTAATTTATGAGAATAAAGTCATAATATTATGAAAATAAAGTGGTAATTTATGAGAACTAACAGGAAGAGCAGTCTTCTCCCTGTGTTAAAATGAAGAATATTGAGCATCTTGTGAAGTTATATTTATATATTTATAATATATTACAACTTTATTCTCGTAATATTACGACTTTATTCTCGTAATATTATGACTTTATTCTCAGAATTTTACGACTTTATTCTCATTACATTATGACTTTATTCTTGTAATTTCCTTTTTTTGTTTTTTTGTTTGGCCCTAATACTGCGTCGTAGGAAATGTCAGTTATATCACGAGAGATAAAATGGTGCAGGTGAGACACAAAGTCTGGTAGCATAAGAGTGAAGAATTTGCGTAAGGACAGTAAAATGCTCTTTTGAAAAGTGGATAGCAGGACGGTCCGGTCATTACTGACAGAGAATGTTCATGTACCTCTGAAATGCTCAACAGCCGACTTGTGAGGAGCCATGGGAGAGAAACTGACCGTCTTTTCACCATCTGGATGGTGAAAAGTTCATTTAGACAAACCTTACGCTGATGAGTCTCCATCCTTCCTAAGTTCCTTTACCCTTGAACTAGCTTGCTGTCCTCCAACTCACAAAGGTGGTAAAATGAAGGGCCTGATTCTCGACAGAAACCGCAAAGGTGATTGCATACTGATCACACCATTACACATCTCTTTCTGCTGTTGGACGTTCTCGTCGAGAGAAGAGACTCATCCTTTTAGGGATACTGCTCTTTAACCAAATCATTATTATAATCACCTGTTTGAAATAGTATCAATGTTTTTTTTGCTGATATTTCTTTAAAGTGGCAGATTTTTCAAAACAATCATTTGAGATAGACCAAGCTTTAATGCAAGTGCTGATTAGTTTTTACAGCATAAAATGTAACAGTTACTTGTCATAACTTTTTAAATCATTCATACACTAAACAACCATCTCCATAATTTTGGAAAACTTTCACTCAGTTAAAAGGAAGTGCATATTTGGGAAACAGTTGATCATCACTATACTGCATGCACTGCTTCATAAGTGGAATGCTGAAAACAGGCTGAGTGGGCGTGTTTTACTAACACTTTCACTATGAAGTGGATCAATTTAAATTTACTTCAACGTACAGGTACAGTAAGAATGTCATTGTTGATCTGAGGAGAAACACACATCTCGTCATGTGCTCACAAACATTATGAGAAGAGAGAAAAACTCAAATCAATAAATAACATGACAACAATTGGGGTTCAGTTGCTAATTAGCATTAAATGGAGCACTTAACTGGCAAGAAGCACGGTGAGAAAACACTCATATCTCACTTCATCTTCATTAGCAGAAAAAGCTGATGTGATTTGTGTGGTTGTGTGCTATGTGTATGTGTGTGTAGCGAGCATCCAGCTGACATAATAAAAATGCTATCACAGGGTTGAATGCACACATGCCAGTTATTCTAAATCAGTGGTTTCTTTGTGAATAATAAGTAAAATGTTATTAGAATAAATTCAAATTACCTCAAAAACTACAGAGATGCACCATCTACATGAAACCAAGTTCTTGGGGAAATGTAATATTCCTAGATGCATTTTTGGATAGAACGGTCTTTTAAGCACTTCTAAACAGCAACTTGATTTAGAAATAGGTCTTCTGTAACTAAGTTTTTAATTAGGTCAGGAGATCGATTTTCCTCAGTAAATGTAAGATGACTCTAACTAACAAAAAGTTCTTAGTAGAGTTGATTAATACAGCAGTTCAGAAATAAAATGAAACAAAATTGAAAAAAAATCCATATCCGAGTTATTCACAGGAAATTCATTGGCAGCTTTATATGTAGTGATTTCTAGTGAAATAATTAATGATTTCAGAAATTAAGAGGTGGTCTAATAGAACTCTATCTTGTCAGGTCAATGTGATTCGAAATGTGTGTAGGATTTTGTTCACAACTCAACCCAACAGAGTCACAACTCCCAATCTCACAACTCTTACAGAACATGGTTTAAACTTCAAAACGGTTTCAGACACATAGCTACATGTGAGCTGGGAGATTGTTTCATGTTTTATGAACATACTACAGACCCCATACTGTGTTGGCCACAAAAGCAAAGTTATTGATGACATTTTATTTAGAAATTAGTTGTTGCATCTGTCAGTCATTCTACAATTTGTTGATTCACATTATTTCAATGTTGAACACACACAAAATGCAAATAAATGGTGAAGATTTTTAATTTCATAAAAGGAATCATTCAATTATTGGTTGATTGTCCTTCCATTTAATAATACAGGAAATAAAACTTGTTCTCATAAATATTTTAGAGCCGTGCTTTCTGGTAGAAAATGTGAATATCTCCAGCTTAATTATTCTGTTGATTTTCTGTCACCATAGTCCCAAAGTATGTATAAATGCAGGAAATTGTCACTTTTTTTCTCTTCCCCGACTTCATTCTGTGTCCATTTCACTTTTCACACCAAGGTTACACCCATAGCAACCCTGGTGATATTGGTGACCAGCAGCTCCAGCTCCTCCAGCTGCTGCGTCCAGTGCTCTAGTCCAGTCAACTTGGCCCCCAGACTCTGCCAGGCCATCCGAGAGCCAGTTAGGTGGTCTGCTTTGTTTTACTTAAAGATAAGAATAATTATGTTCTGATAGCTCTTTATTCATGGATCAGAAATCAGGTTCACAGACTGTGCTAATTAGCTCAGTTAATGACCACAAGCCATTTAACACAACACACTGCATTGCAGGTTAAAAAAGATCAAATAAAGAGCTCCCTATCGTGAATGGATTTTTGGTATTATATACCAAAAATCCATTCTTTTTTCTTGACTATAAGCCGCTACTTTTTTCATAGGTTTTCAACCGTGCGGCTTATACAAAGGTGCGGCTATTCTGTGGATTTTTCTTCCACCGCTCGGGGCGCTCTAACCGGAATTAGAATCAAAACTAAGACAAAATAAATGCAAAGAAGAATACGCTACTTCTTCTTTAGCAGATAGAAGTAGAAGCAGATTTCAAAGAGACAGATAAATAAAAGTTGCTGCCGTGTTAAAAGTTAAAAGACACTGTTAGGAAAGGATCTATTTAGGTACAAACATGTACATCATTTACAGTTCAAAATCATTCTGTACATGTAGTAAATATCTACCGTAATCTAACAACATAAATATCTGCGGCTTGCATATCTTTTTTTTAAAATAGAGCGGATGCGGCTGGACTTATAGTCCAGAAAATACGATATTTTAAACAGAATCCCTCCCTCGCAGTCAGCATGGATGTGTAATCAAGCTATGGACACCAAAACCATTTTTTATACCAGACTGTAAGTGTGTTTTTTTCCGCTGTAAATTTGGACATTTTAAATGGGGGTCAGTGGAATTTTACTCACTTTTTAAAGCAAATCTCATCTCAAATCATCCATACTTGACATACCTTTTACATTTCGTCATCACTAGTGGTCATTTGAGAAGTTGCACATTACTGTAGTTCAGCAATGGCTTTATTAAGAAGGAGAAAAAAAAATCCCTCTTAGTCAGAATTAGAGGTTAAATATTTTTAAGTTACATTAATAAATATCCCTCATAAATGTTCAACAGAACTAATGTGAGAACAACCCAGTCAGACAAACATTCAGAAGCGGACAGATAGACAGAAAGGGGGCTGGCCTGGCAGACAGACAGGTAGCTAATGTTATATCTAAGGACTGCGGGGACTTCTGCCGCACACAGCGGAGCACCTGGGGACGCTGTAGCTATATGTTTAAGCTTTGTCTCGTCCTACAAAACTCACTCTGCCCTTCACGTGATTTGTCAAAGGGCCGTGCACCGTGACAGGTACAGGGTACAAGAGGACCTAAATTATGGAAACACACAAACTTACAGGGAGTGGTGGCTGGGGTGAGAGCGACCAGAGGATAGGGGAACGTATAGAGTACTGGTGAGGAAAAGAAAGGGGGGAAGCAGAGTAAGATACGGGTTTCAAAGCGCAGGGGAAACAGCACCACAGAGGTGCCAGCCAGAGGGGCTAACTCTGGGTTAGGAGGCAAAACGGCCGTGCTGGGGGGAGTGTACGAAGGAATTTAGGACACCAATACGCACAGTGGCGGAATGGGAAGGAAAGAAAGGAAGCAAGAGGTAGAGCCCAAACGGAGCGTAAAAGATGGTATGAGGGGGGGTAAAGGTAGAGGTTAAAAAGCAAAGCACCTCAAGGCTCCTTTTCCTCTCCTTTCCCTCATCCCTCGCTCTACCCTCTTTCTCGCTTCTGCTCCCGTCCCATCAGCCCCCCCTCCCCTCCAAGTAACCTGTACCTCCATCCCCCCACCTTCTCCACCCTCTCTCTGCCCTTCTGTGCAGGGGGTTGAGGCGCTGAACAGATTATGGCGTAATTAAGGTGCTAAAGCAGCACATTATCCACCTGGTGGCTTATCCAAGGTGGATAGCACCACGGCTAGGCTAATCAGCCTACGTGCGTGTGTGTGGGAGCATGCATGTGTAAGAGATTGCTGTGAAATCAGTCAATTGTATATTTGCACTCTTCCCATGGCTGTAAACATCTAAGTATAGTCGTGTGCACGTGCGTGTGTGTGTCATGTGCGTGTGTATGTGTGTGTGTGTGTGTGTGCGTGTGTATGTGTGTGTGTGTGTGTGTGTGTGCCAACACACTGAGGCCCATCTCACCTGATTAAGGCCTCTTACAGGGAAGTGTTAAAAGCATTAGGTGAGGACAGGAATGTAATTCGTCATGTTTAAAGGCTGGAAATTAAATCAGGGATTAAGCGACGGCAAATGAGCACGCACACACACACACACACACACACACACACACACATACACACTCAGCTAAATTCGTATCCTCGTCTCTTTCATTCTGCCTGTTTCGCTTTTTTGTCATCAAGTATCTTCATCAATTCCCCTAAACTTTATTATTCTTCATTTTCTTGGGTTTTGTTGCTGAGGTTATACATTTCTGTTTGTCCTCAATTGAGTTTGAAGTGGTTGAATTGAAAATGATCAGACAGACAGACAGACAGACAGACAGACAGACAGACAGACAGACAGACAGACAGACAGACAGACAGACAGACAGACAGACAGACAGACAGACAGACAGACAGACAGACAGACAGACAGACAGACAGAACGAACCCCAGAACGCAAGTAGAGAACATGCCGAAGAGATCCTTCCCTTATCACACTGGAAAGTGTGCTAAGTAGGGAAACACCTTGGAGACTAATTTTGTACCTTCAGACTTTATTAAAGCTAATAGGTTTATGTATATATATATCTCCCAGATGCTGTTCAGTGTATTAGTTATAATCATTATGAACTATTACGCACACAACAAAGTCAGAGCACTGAGAGAATGTGGGTATCTGTTCAGCTAAAACTGTGTCTTTCTGCTCTCTGAGAAAGTAGATTAGATTAGAAAATGTTGTCAAACATGGATCAGAAACGCTCTTATGGATATTTTTTATTAGTAACCAAATAAGATAGCAGAATAATAGCAGAAGTTAAAAACTACTCAAAGAATCACTGTTCATCCAAATTAATGTATTAAATGTAATGAATTTACATGTAATGTATTAGTAAAAAAGTGTGCTGCTATGTTTTATTATTATAATTTTTTTTATTATTATTATTATTATCATTATTATTATTAAGATTTGCTACCAATTAGAGTCCAATGAGTCAAATTAGAACTCTAAAAAAAAAGAAAGCAGTCTTGTAACACTGGGGTGTCTTTGTCAAGGGCACTGCCTTTATTTTCAAACTGTGCTGAGATGGACATGCAGAACAGGGAAAGGCAGAGCGCTACAGAGCCAGCAACTTGTGTGTTTGCGTGTGTGTCTGTGTGTATACGGGTTCCTGTATGTGTGAGACTCCTTGAGGGGATATAGAGGTGATGATGGTTCAATCAAAGCCTGTCCCAGCTACACACAAAATAAGGAATCAGGAATTAGAACATAATTGTACTCGGCATGTACATGAATTATTAGATTGATTTGAAGATAAATAAAAATGTATTTTCATTTTGTTTTTTGTTTTGTTTTGGGGTTTTTGGGGGGTTTTTTTACTGATAAAAATGAATGTCTTCTTGATCTTTCCAGGATATTCTAACAAACCTTAACTCCTTGAATGGAAAGATGATTTTCTGCAAATACAAAGCAGCCGTTGTAATGGAACGCACTGCTGAGTGAGAATGATTAAACCAAAAAATATTAACATATGCAGTTTTACATGTTGGGTATTTCATCTTACAAAATATTAAAATGTGGGGAGGCGTGGGGGTCGTGTCTCCCCATGTTAGTAGGATTTTTTTTTCTTTGCTGTAGTGTCCTTGAGCAAGACACTGCACCCCGTGTGGCTCCCATGAGTGCCATTTTATAGTTAACCCCTCGCTTTGACCTCCCTGGAGGCAGCAAATGAAAGAACTTAATCTACAAGAATGAGAGGCTGAAATGGTAAATTTCCATGATACATTTTAAGAGTAAATTGTGTGTCGGCTCGTGGACGCACAAACCACAATCAAAATACATTAATACATAAATGCATAATATGGGAAAATGCATAATATTAGTGTCATTAGTATGTAGAAGTATAAAAAACATATTTAATAAAGTCAGATAATACTCATTTTCTTCCTTTAATTATATGAAGAACAATTTCTTTTCATCACACAAGTTGAAAAAAGATGCAAGTAAAATGAAAGAGTTTTTCTTTTACCGTTGTGGATGTCTGTAAACTCACTTGCGTGTGGCCTGGCAAAAATAAATATGGTAAATTAGATGATGATAGAGAGTATCAATGCAGAAAGGATGAGTCATTGTCAAGGACATCTTTTTTCCGCTCAGTGCAGAGTGCGACATATGTGGTCATGCATCTGCAGCTCTTATTAAATTATGACTGTACTGTCTCCAGGAGCAGAGCATATGGCCCAAAAGTGTTCTGCTATATTAATCAGTGACTAAATGCTTAAAAGATTAAATATCTGACACCTATTATTTCTGCGTAAGCTTGTTTTCTTGAAAGAAAATGTTGCAGATTTTTTTCTGAAGTCAGTTTGATAGATACTTGGCTGGCTGCAGCTTTCAGTTGTTTTTGTTGTTGTTTTGGTTTTTCTTTCTTACGATCTGCACGTGGATTAAGAGCCAGATATCTGATCGTCTGAATTCGCTTAAGACAAGTGTCAGCAAAAAAATAGACACGTAAACTAGATGACCTTATTTGGAAGGCAGAACTTTTAGAGTTTTGACATCATCTACTTTTTTAAACAAGCATATGAAATTTAGTATTAAAACCTGGCCATGAAATAGGAACTACATGTAGAGGGAAGAGTTAGCAGCTATTTGAGACATCTGCATTTTCAGGTTTTTGGTTGTTTTTTTTGTTTTTTTTTATGGAGTCCCCATCACATGAATGTCTTTGCCACTCAAATATATTTTATGAAAATGCTTATTTTCTGGATCATAGACATTAATCATACATAAACCATCACTATCTTTTTTTCCCCTCTTACTAGGAAATGATTTGTGATACAACACTTGAAAACACATGGAAAATGTAGCATTGATCATTAAAGGCATCAGATTCTGTTTGTGTCTCAGCATGAAATAAAATCACTTTTTTCTTTACATTATTGATGCTTGTGAATATTTTTTAATTAAAGTGCAATCACAATGAAACAGCTCCTGACACTGCGCATGTTACCACTATTCCAACTATTCACCTGACATTAAGTAAATTTACCAATCACATGGTAAGATGTGGTGAAAAGGTAAGGGGCAATTTGTCACTGCTCTATAGAACTCCCTATGTCGTAGAAGCAATGTACTACAACTACTACAATTTTGTGTATAATTACTTACCAAATAGATCATAGTTGCTAAGAGTAGTGATACAGGGTGAATATATGATAATATATATTTTTTTAACAAAATGACAAACATTAGAAACAGATGTGTAAAAATCTAGATGTCTGTGCTAAACTTCAATCTTACTTGTTTGCAAGTGTGTATACATTTTTCCCGTGTATGTCACCTGTATAATAATAATAATAATAATACCTTTATTTATAGAGCACTTTTCCAAAACAAGTCACAAAGTGCTTTACATACAATTAAAAACAGGAAACAAACAATTAGTACAATACTATAATATTGTAATATATAATATAACTTATAATATAAGTACCTGTATGTCTTACTATGTGAGTCTCTTGATTACAAAGCTGTAAAAAAAAAAAGAATAAATAAAAAACATGCGCTATGTTCTATTTATTTAATATGGTTTAAGAGCACTCAGACAATAGATTTCAATATCAAGCAAACCTCCAGAAACGTCCAGTCCAAGCGTCTGTGTGAATATGTGACTCGTGTGAGAGGCTGCATTTATCAGCAGCAAAACGCAGAGTCCTGTCTTCCCTGATGATGTAGTGCGCTCTTTTTTGTTTATAACTTCGCTTTATGCGGTGTTGTTCTGTGGCTATTCTGGTGCTGAATGTGCTGGATGACTCCGTCTGCAAGCTCAAAGACAAGGAAGGACGGTCATTAGACTATTCTGCAACACCAGGTACTGTAGCCCTCTCTCTTTCCCTGCTCATACACACACTTTTCATCTTTCTTGTTCTATTTTCCTATTTCTCCCCGCGACTCTGCGCAATACGGTCCACATTCCGGTCCAGCTCGGTGTTATTTCCTGGTCTAGAGCTCCATCTACAGGTTTCATAAGGACACTCTCATCTGCTTTTCAGGGTCTTTTTCAGGTCTTTGTCCCTCATTGGCTTTTTTTTTTTTTTTTTAACAGGGAAATCAGGGGTTTCAGACACCAGCAAGAGTGCTGAGGGTGTCGTTAACCAGGTAGTGATTGTGTTGCAAGAGTGCTGTCAACTTATATGGATTCATTATAAATACCTGCAAGCAAATACATTAAAACAGCAACCCTCTCCAGAGAATTATACCTTAAACTTGATGAATGAGTCTCCAAGTTGGGTTGCTGGATGAATATAACTGGAAGTTGAAGTGTGCTGCAGCTCTTCGGTGTATTGCAGTTCAGTACCTCAGGAAATGAAGCGGCTCAGTTTGACTTAGGAGAATATAGAAACTCAGGATTTCTTCTACTGGGCAAGCTAAGTTTGTAGCTGAAATTAAAAACAAAACGCATTTTTGTGTGGAACTAGATGTTGACGTGCGTGTGTAAATTTGCATACTGTTATGATAAGGATGCATGTGCTGGAGTGGATTCAGCCACCGGCTGCAGAGCAACTGTTTTAGCTGTTTTATTCTCTCCTTCGATAGCCTGCAATATTTGTTAAAGTGATGAATGAGTTTGCCCATTCCATTCTTCTTTTGTGCATATGTGTGTGTGTGTGTGTGTGTGTGTGTGTGTGTGTGTGTGTGTGTGTGTGTGTGTGTGTGTGTGTGTGTGTGTGTGTGTGTGTGTGTGTGTGTGTGTGTGTGTGTGTGTGTGTGTGTGTGTGTGTGTGTTCCAGCATTTTCAAAGTCATTGTTTCCCTAGAGAGGGGTCAGTGTGCTGGTCAAAGCTTTTGTTGCCCGCTCACCTCCCACTCCTGCCACTGACCAAAGAGGAAGCGGGGGACACATGCTCACTTATACTTGTCACGCAGGGAAATTAAAATAGCTCTTCTCTGCTCCAGCCTTTTGGTTGCATTTAAATGGTCCACATTTAGATAATATTATTGGGGAAAATCAAAGGTAAAGAAAAATCTCAGGTACAGTTGTATAAACAAATACAACCACGGCAGCTATTCAACACTCAAACATCCTTTTGATTGAAGTTTTACAAAGACTTTATCACTTATGTCAAAGTGAAAGGTCATTTAAAAGTCTCTAAACAAGGTGAAACTTGTTAAATTTGTGTGGCAAAAAATCTAGATTTCAGGCAGATAAAGCCATAAAGGAATAAAAGGAAATATTCACAGAAGGCCTGCCAGTTGGGTCATGGGCTCACTCCTCTCATAAACACATACGTGCACACAGTCCTGTACAGCCATTATTAAACAGTCTGCCATGGGGGTTGAGTGTGTCGCCTCTCTCCCTCGTTCGCTCACTGCCCCTAAAACAATTTCAATTTTAATAGCTTTTACTATGTATCTAAAGCACTGGAGACTCCGAAAGAAAGGGCGACACAAACACGCTCTCTCTTGCATGCGCGCACACACACACACTAGTGAGGGAGAGAACTAGTCCCCCTTGTTGAAAATAGAGCCATCAAAAATGAAGGCCAGCCCAGCGTAGCCGACAGACACACAGACAGACCCCAGGAGCATCTTGTAATTATCCCTGTGGATGAGATGCCTCTAGCTGGGCTCAGCTACCCATCCCAACCCCCCTCCCTCCCTTTTTATCATCGCTCCATCCTGCCACTAACCCCTCCACTGCTAATTTCATCCCAGGGATTAGCCCCTGCTTGCTTGTCTATCTTGTAATATTTCTGGAGGGTGAAATGGTGAAAATGTGGCCTTCTTCTGCTTATAATAGGACTTACTGGGCTGGGCCAGGGCACAGCTTCCCTCCCTATAGTTCCCTTCTCCCTCCCTTCCTCCAAGGAGATGGAGTAAGAGTTTTTTATTATTATTATTCGGAAAAAAGGAGGTAGATGTGGAGAGAGAAAGCGGAAAAGACCACCCCAGCAAGTGCAGCAGCGAGCTCTACTGGGAAGTGACCGCAGAGAAGGAGTGAAGGTGAACGTGAAAGCGGTGCGAGGCGGCGCAGAGCTCTGGTAGTACCTGCAGGGCAATGCAAGCTGTTTTCTTTATGCATAAAAGAAAAAGGGGGGGTGGAATAGAGAGACAGGGGCAGAAGTGTCACATACCGCATATCCACCATCCTGTCTTTTGTTTAAGTACATCTGCCTCAAGTTCTGTAATGCCTCTCTCAGCCCTATTTTTGTCACAGCAAGTATACATGACATTTTAACTGGCTACTTTTAACAAGCTTCATTATCCGTCTGAAATTGGTTTAAATGGCTATCCATTAAGCAATGACTGCCAGTGATGCTTTTCTTCTTCAAAATGTAAATGCAGACAATTGTTTTTCAACAACTAGTACAACTTTCTCCGTACTAGATGGTTCAGATTAGGAATTTTAAGGTCTATACTTGTCAGATTGTATTTCAATGAGGAAGAACGAAGTGATCGTCACAAACCAAAGGTGCTGCAGAGCAGGAACGTCACAGATCAAAAGCTAAATCAAAGAGGTAATCCAAAAAAAGGCAGCATGTCAAGAGCTGGAGATAAATCCATGTGGTGGTTTTGGCACCGAACAAAGGAAATGGGTACTTTGCATATTGGGAAAGGGATGACTGGCATAGTACAGATGTGGGTGGGTAGCTACTGAAATTAGGTTTGGGTAGAAAGGGTAGAAAGAAAAATGAATTAAAATGCACAATGGAATGATTCCTTTCAAAATAAAATAGTGTGTAGATGAAACTACCCAGCAGAAGATCACAAACCAGTAACCACGATGCCAGGTCACTTTCTGAACTGTAAAACCTCTTGAACTTATCAGTGATGGAAGTTAAAGCCCAGGTTTCTTTAGATGTCCAGAGATCCAGAGCAAAGTAGCACATAAACGTAAAACGCAACAGAGGATATGATGACTTGTTCACTGTACATTGCTTATGAAAAGGTAATAAGGTGTCCAGATTTTATTATAAGTTATCAAATTATTCATAAGTAACCTTTAGAATTTTAAACTGAGATTATGAGCCAATTCTCTTTGTTTGTATGACTCTATGTGTGAGCGAAGGTGTATATATATATATATATATATATATATAGATGTAACTGTGTGTATGTCTGTCAGAGAGCGTCTACATACATGTTTGTCTGTTCATACACTAAATGACCTATACCCCTCTGTCTCTCACACGCTCCTCTCCATCACTCCAGCCTCTCATTACAGCTGCAGAAGCCCGGCCTGTCATGTAATTAAAGGTAAAGTTATAAATGACCAGCAGGCCAAAAGCCATATTTCACAGGTGGCCGCATATTTATTTATAATTTTTCACCTTTAAATGTGTTTCTTATGCAAATGAGAGCCAGGACACTTTTCAATTAACTTTGGGGGGGCCAGTCCCTCTAAGTACCACAGAAGCTTGTTATTGAAAATTGAGTATTTCTTGTTATCATCCATAAATTATTCCTGTGTGTCAAAGAAATTGCGAGATGTAATGTATGGACCTGAATTTGGGGCTACCAGAGGTGGCGGCTCTATTTCCCCTCCCTTAAAAAACTTGATGATTGCTTTTGAGGAAAAGCACTTTTTAATGTTCTCTAACAAATACGCACTAAACTCTCTGATGGACCGCCTCCCTTTTAGTGTTCCTTTCCCTTTTCTCGCTCTTTGTCATACTCAGCCACACTTGCACTTACACTGCAGGGCAATTTAAAGGTGCGTTATATGAGCAATTGCCAAGCAGGTAGTTAGGTATGGTCCTTTTATGGTGGCAGACTGAGAGTGTCCCCCTCTGCCTCATTTTCCCATAATTGACCTACTAGGGGAAGCAGCAGAGCAACCCAGCTGCACTATCACATCGGGGAGAAAGATTTAGAAAGCAGAAGGATTAACAAAACTGACTCCTGGCAGAGAGAGAAAGAAAACAGTTTCAAGAAAGAAGTTCAAAACAAGACGAGTGTTAACTTGGGAAAGAACATGCGCACCTCCTGTCCCATTAGCCCCCCGTCTTCTCGCGATGTGAAAAGTGTACCACTACTTTGAGGTATGCATGTGTTACGTTTGTTGCTAAGTGTATGCATCACCCATTAAGCTGTGTGCGCAACGGTGCCCTCTCCCTGGTGCGTAAAAAACGTTGGTTAATTGAATTTCCCCCTAATTTCCCGTCAGCTTCGCCTTGCGGAGCGAGACGCCTGCCTGCCTGCCCGCCATCCAGCCAGCCGCACAACGCCACACTTCAGGTATGGTGGATAATGGAGGATGACATTTCTGTCCCATCATGCCTGGGGGCAGCATGTGATACATGGCTTCCTCTATGAAGGTTAAACTCAGCTAACCTGCCTTTGGCGTTTCATTACCCACTTGTTAAATACTCTTTTGGTAATAAAATGATTAAAAATTTTATTGCTTCTCTCAAATGAGGCCTCTTTTCAAAGGGCTTTAACGACTTTGGAGATGGATATGAGTGAGAGTATGCATGTGTGCGTATGTTTGTGTGTGCGTGTGCATGACATCTCTGTAAGCATGCATGTATGTACGTGTGAGTGTGTCCATATAAGTGCATCTCCATCCAGTTAGCCACAACCAGTGTGTAAAAACCTAATGAGAGTGATATGCTTTACAGCAAAACCACCATTATTCTCAGCCAAACGACCTGGGCCCTCATTACGTGTAAAGCAGCAATACCTTTTCCCCCTCTGCCAGGGCACATTCAAATAGACATGTTTTACATACAGCTCAGTCTGTGTCTTGAAGCGAAGTGAAGTATTTATACTAAAATGAATGGGCTGGACTATTTTTAAATCACAAGTTAAGCACCGTGGCTATAGCAACGGGACATAAAATATTATATTCAACCCATTAACAGCAACTACAAGCCTTGCCTAAGCCAATATGGCTCCACAGCGACTTAGCAAATCATTATACCCAGTGTCATTTTGGCTGTAAAATTCGCAGTTAAGGGGCTTGAGAAACTAATCTCAAGAACCCAATAAACCAGTTTCGTAAGGTCTGAGTCAGAAAACATAAATGGATAATGAGTATCTGATTTAAGGCCACCTGAAATCAGTGGGAAAAAAGTTGTCAGTCGGAGGTGTTTCATTTGTTTGTCGTTGATCTAAAGAGAAGATTTTTTGTTGTTCAAACAAGAAATATAAAAGGATTTACACAAAAACTACAGTCTTTTCATTTCACACCTCTTTATATCATATAAATATGTACAAACAGGATGTTTTTTTTGTTGCTTCAAGCAAGCATATGGAGTTTTTGTTGAGGGATTTCTCAGATTAGCCTGCCTCCCTGTTGGGTCTTTGCGTCCCAATCAGTTTTGTTGGGGTTCATTGTTGTACTGCTGCTGCCCTCGCAGAACCCCCACACACACCATCACGTGTGCGCACACACTTAATAAATGGCTGGGTCCCCCTCCCTCGGGCCAGACGAGTGTGTGCTGGCCGGTTCATCTGGTATATGATAGCAGCTCGCTCCGCTCTGCTCCACTGGACCCTGTCCAACACCTGTTCTCCCATCAGGGGATGTTGTGTTGGCGTGGCATGGCTGTGCCACTGCACAGATTGGCACTGCCCAGTTGGGCCAGTGGAAAGGATGAAGTATGAGTTTCCAAGTGACAAAATGTAATCTGTAATTAGGAGGGAGGACCGCAGTGGAGAATTGTCAAGCCTTCTCTAAATAAGTTTTATGAATTAAGTATCTGTGGAAAGGATGAGACGGAGCACGGTGTAGCGGTTGTAGCACTGTAGCATCACAGCTAGAACGGTTTTCACTCAGATCCTGGTTGCGGCCTTCCTTGTGTTCTCCCCATCCCTCTCTAGGGTTCCTCCAAGTACTCTGTCTCCCTCCCACAGTCCAAAAACGTGTGTGAGGTTGACTGGTGATGTGAGGTCCTCAGCCGGAGTGTGTTTGTCTGTGTCATGTGCAGAGGTGTCAAGTAACGAAGTACAAATACTTTGTTACCTTACTTAAATAGAAATTTTGGTTATCTATACTTCACTGGAGTAATTATTTTTCAGACGACTTTTTACTTTTACTCCTTACATTTTCACGCAATTATCTGTACTTTTTACTCCTTACATTTTAAAAACAGCCTCGTTACTCTATTTCATTTCAGCCTTTAAAAAAAACTATCCAGTTAAATTGCGCCATCCTTATAGAGTGAATTTGGTTGTGTTTGTGGCACAGATGTTCTTGTCCAGTTTTGTTCTTACATCCGTTCCCTCAGATTCCTGCAACTAAACTTGGATGTACATTCCAATAAAGGTTAGGATAAATGATAACATGCCTCTGAAGTTTGACTTTTTGCACCATTACAATACTTATAGGCAACTAGTCATCATATCTTCTGCTCTCTGAAACACATGTTAATAGTACACATATATGGTTATTTCATATATTTGCATTATACTAAGATGCATTCATTTTCAATGGCTTTTGTCCTTAATGGCTTTTTCCCCCTTACATTACTTTTACTTTTATACTTTAAGTAGTTTTGAAACCAGTACTTTTATACTTTTACTTGAGTAAAAAACTTGAGTTGAGTTGTATTTTTAAACTCTAGTATCTATACTTCTACCTGAGTAATGAATGTGAATACTTTTGACACCACTGGTCATGTGGCTGTTTGATGGACTGGAAAAGGATGGAAATGGAAATGATAATTTTTGCAACTGTATGAACAACTCTGCTAGCTTGGATTTAGAGTTTTAAAGCATCCACCTTTGCCCAGGCGTTAATACCCAGCTCAAGGTTTTTCTCATCTGCCTATTGTATGCTCTCATTCAAGAAAACAGCTTACTGGCTCATTCTGACTCTTTACATATCTGTCACACTCATGTGGAAATGTATTAACATGTAAGTGATATTCTATTGAATAAGCTGACATAAGTAAATACCTGATAGTGTTGTCAGCGTGTCGTGATGATGATAGTGGCCATTTCAAGTTCTCAGAGGATGATTAATTACAGTAAAACGTTATTATAGATTTATTCATATCATGATGTTTATCAGACAGCTTACAGTATGTTGCTATGTCCAACTAAAACTACTGGGATATTGCATTTATATCAACAATGCAACTGGTGATTAAAACATTTTAATACTGTAAACTAACAAAAATTAGAAATATATTTAAGTAATTTTGTCCTTATATATAAAACTCATAAAAATGTGTAGTTCTATCTTCAAGTTTAAGGAAATGTTTAAATAAAATACTGTAAATAAATATAAAACACTATAAATATAAAGTATACTATCAAAAACATTCTAGAATGTGAATCGTCAATTTTATATTTTGTCTTACTTATTTTTGTCTTCTTTATGTATTGTTTGTTTCCACGGAGTAAAGCTAATGTCTCATATTTAAGCTGATCATAAGAAAAAAAGGGTAGGCACTATAAACTACGGCTTCAGCCTACACCTTTTCAGCAAAAGAAATGTTTGTTTTTTTTACCTTTTCATCTTGTTTTGTAAAAAAGTGTGTACAAGCCGAAATAAAGATTCATATATATAAAACATACACTCACAATATACACATATATATAAAACATTGAGCTGACTATTTGTTCTTAGCACCATTTCTTGTGCCTGGTGAGAATAAAGTAATAGCATCACGTCATAACTAACTAATGACCCGGGTAAACTCACCTGTCTGTTCGTCTGGTTTGTTATAGCCACAGGGACATTTAGCACAGGGGGTGGAGGGGTTAGATGGTTGTTTCTTTGTCCGATCAGCATGACAGATTGCCTCTGCGGGCGTGGGTATGGTGGTGAGGGCGTGTTGAAGGAGAGAGATATGCTGCCTGGGAGGTGGGCTCTGTCATCTGGGTGTGCACTTGTATATTCATGATTCTGGTCATGCTGCTAGCAGCAAAACCGGAATTTCTACGGAAGCGGATTTCTGTTTTGACTCATTTGGTTCATTTTTGTCTTATCTGAATTTGAGTTTTGAATGTCACACTAGAACTTAGAAAGTGAATAAAAAAGAAGGATTTTTGTCAAGTGAGGATCATCGTTAGTACTTTAATGCTTTTCTGGTATCCCCAAGAAACAGCACTTCAGCAACAACTACAACCAGAAATAGAGCTCTCATCCACTCCCAAGTTTCTGCATTAGCTACTTTCCTGCTTTAGAATTTATTTCCAGGTTCTCTTGTTTTTTCATCAAACTATTCATGTTTTTTCACCATAGTTGACTAACAGCAAGGAGGTCCCTGGTTCAAATTCCAGCAGGAGTCTTTCTGTGTGATTTGCATGTGCTTCATGTGTTTGAATAGGTTTTCTCCGGGAACTCTGGCTTCCTTCCACAGTCCAAAAATATATACGATAGGCTAATTGGTGAGTTTAAATTGCCCAAAGACTCAGGACCTACCTCTTCAGCTCAGCTTGGAAACCTTCCAGAATGTTTTTAAAGCTGCAATTATCTTAATCCCAAGAAAATGTTGTGTCTTCACTTCTTCTGCATAGTATAGTGTTGCACTCGGGTAAAGTGAGGTGTGTGTGTGTGTGTGTGTGTGTGTGTGTGTGTGTGTGTGTGTGTGTGTGTGTGTGTGTGTGTGTGTGTGTTCCAGCATTTTGCTGTGTGCGTGTGTGAGAGAGTTTATGACTGATAAGAGGTTACTAAGAACAGAAGATATTTCCAGCCCCACCAGCCGCTCCATGACACATTTCTACAAGGACAAGGTTAAAACACAGTGATGTATAATAAACATAATACAAGCTACTAATATGTAAGTGAACTGTTCATATTATTGAAGCTTGCAATATTTTACCTTAACAAGAGTGTCTCCTATCCCTGCTTCTACCCTGTAAATCCATATTTTGTACAGTAGAGGGCGACATAAATCCACGAACGATTCGACTCGGCTGGAATTAAATTAACTGTAATTGATGGCTTATCTCAGTCTTTTCAATCACGAAAGGTTGTTTTTGTCACTATTTCTTTCCCATCATCATATTTTTTTCTTTTTATCATTATTTTTCTTTAAACTAGAAAGTGCACCATGATGTCGGCCTGCTCTGTAACCTCTTTTCAATTAAGCCAGGTGGGTATCAGATGTAAGAAGTTTTTTCATGCCTTATTTTAGTTCTATTTTATTTTAGTCTAATTTCTTCGTGGGGAAAAAAAAATGAGTTCATTTCTCACCTGAGAATAAAAATACAATATCACATAGCAGCCAAGCTAAACCTAACACCCACAACTACAGGAGACTAAACTTTGTACCTCTCTGTGGACAACAAAAAAACACATCAACCTCCAGTGAATTTATATCGGTGTTCCAGTCTTCTGACAGGATTGTGTACTGCAATATTCCCAGGAACCAAGTCACTGAACAAAGTAAGAAATAACAGTTATTATGAAACCTCGGCTCATTTAGACGATGTCTTTTTGTAAGTAATCTTTGTGCATGGGCTTATCTGCAGATCTGCTCAGGGTTTTCACTTGTCAGTACAAACACACTTGTAAATGATTTGGCTTAGTTGCTAACCATGCATTTGTATGGAGAATTTTGTATCGAAAAATCTTCATAAAAAGCTTCAAGTGATTTATATCAAATCCTCATCAAATCAAGTTAAACAACATATATGTATCTGTGTGTATGTATGTATATTTATGTACTGTATGTATGTATATATATATATATATATATATATATATATATATATATATATATATATATATATATATATATATAAAATTTCCAATAATTGTGTTAATCTGTGAATATATTTTTATGTATTTATTAAACTTTTTTTTTTTTTTTAGAAATTACATCTATAAGAAAGATAATAAGAAATATCGCATTATGACTTTCCAAATTTCAAAGAAGAATTACTAAAACTAAACTAAAGGACCTGGCAAGTTTACTGCCCATAAACTCATTTAATGAATTAATTCCTACAAAGTCCAAGAAATGTTCTTACAGGTCATCATTTCCTACATATATCCTACAGCACTGTGAAAAAGTATCAGGCACGTTTGAAGAAATACTGTTTTAATATAAAATGTAAAAGCATATGGTTTGAACACGACATGGCAAAACTAAGCATAGCGCCAAGATACTGCATCAGCAAGGTCTTTCCCGGAGCAAGATTTCAAAGCAGACGGCTGTGTCAGTGTGTGCTGTTCAGGCTCCTTTAAGAAAGAAACAGGCAACATTTAGGGCATTAGACAAAGCAATCAGTCAGGAAAAGTTAGAGCAGCAGATAAAAATTCCGTTATGCTTTTTTCCTTTCAAAATCAAAAGATCTCCAGCTGCGTCCTAGGCTCAGAACTATCAGAAACCATCAGGACTCTGGTATGCCCATCTACTGCCCAGAAAAGTCAGAAATGGTCCTGAGAGAATTGCAGACCTCCCACAAACAGAGCCAAGCAATTCAACCATGTATGAAAACATAAGAGCTATAGTGAAAAAAGGCAGAAGGTCCTCTGGACTAATTAGTCAATATTTCAGATTGCTGGTACAATAATCAGTGTTTGCAGGTAACAGTGAAATATAGTGGAGGTTCATGACAATTTGGTCAATTTTTCTGCAACTGGAGTTGGGGATTTGGTCCAGATCAATGGCGTCCTCAGTGCTGAGAAATACAAATAGATGCTTATCCATCATGCAAAGCCAAAGAGCCACCTGACCTGCCAAAAATGATTCTGTAGCAGGACAACAAGGAGGGAGGAAGTATCTTCAGTATTAAAAAGATGAAGCTGTGGCACAGATGGTATGGCCCCAAGAGAGCCATGATCTCAACATCATCAACTCTGTCTGGGATTACATGGAAAGAGAGGATGATTTGAAGCAGCCTTCATCCACAGACGATTTATTTTAGTTCTCTAAGATTATTGGAGCATCCTTCAAAACCCTTGTACATGTGCAACTAGAAGAACTGATGCTGTTTTGAATGCAAAGGGTGGTCACACCAAAAACTGACTTAGATTTCCCTGCTTTTTAAAATAACTTTGCATTGTAAAAAATGAATTAAAGGAAGAAATAACATTAAAATTTCTGAAGTATTTACAGCATTTCTTCATACTTGCCAAAGACCTTAGCAAATTCATTATGTATATTATCCTTTTGAGGATTTGAACTGCACTAAAGTAGAATTTAATGTATGATATTATGTAAGATTAGGACATATACTTGTACTATTATGTAGTGTGAGGTATACATGTCAAAATGGCCGGGAAACTATTGTATTTAACCCCTCTTTCCCACTGTACTCCCGTATTAGTATTTTCCCGTAAATTTCCCTTTTTATAATATAATAATTTTTAAAAAGCATTATTGTGCCTCTCCAAACTGAATTTTCGCTAACCTCGTGAGAACTGCTGCTTGCTGTATCCTGGGTGGCAGTTCTGGTTAGTGAGGTTAGTGGTGACGATGGGAGCAAACTTGGAACAACAAATCAGAGATGGATGGATGTAACGAGAGGGAAGATATTTCTGGCAAAAAAACTTCATGTAAATATCTCTAAAAATGGGATACCGAATTTACTTTCCTAAAGAGGAGCAAGATGGGGCTCAGTTACGCGTCCTGAAAGTTATTTCAGCTAGAGGCACAGAAACATGCATCTGTGTCATCAGTCAGTGAATGCCAGAGAGCCACATGAGTGAAAATGTAAATGTTACACTTCAAGACAATCAATGTGTATATAAACTGAAAATATTTAAAATAAATACATGTACTTAAATTCCCTTTTGTGTTTTCATCTCTATTGTAGGAATTAGGCAAGGCAAGGCAAGTTTATTTATATAGCACAATTCAACACAAGGTAATTCAAAGTTCTTTACATCAACATTAAAGGAGCATGAGGCAGGATTGAGGCAGGATTTATGAAAAAAATTTGTATACGTTTTAAGTTTTCTAGTAATAATGTCAGATGAAGCGTTCCAAACCAAAAAGAATGAGCCCTCTAGCGTATCTCTCCGTTGCCTTGAACAGGCTGTGTGCTGCAAAATGTGCTGCAATTCCGGACCGGAATTTCCCGCGCTGAGCTGCGGATGTGACGTCACATGACGCTGCATGTGCGTTCTCAGCGGGGCACGAGTTAACATTGGATACGCGTTTGAGTCATGGAGGCAGCTTCAACTTGAATTTGGACTGAAAACAGATGCTAACATGGCTCATTTCCTACTGACAAGGTAAGATAACATTGTAAGTCATATTTAGAGCTTGATTTGAACGGCGCTCCCATGCCGGCTTCGCTGTTGGCTGCAGGAACCCCGACGGTCGTCGTGGCGCTAATGAGTCTCATTTATTATTCTTGCCTCATGCTCCTTTAAAAGAGGCAAGACACAATCAAACAGTAAATAACAAATAAAATGAAAAGAAAAGAGGTACAATAATAAAAAGCACAAGTTGTTAAAAAGTAAGAGCAGTAGAGTACAGCAGGTAAGTATTTAATTTAGGAGTATGCTTGAGTAAACAGTAATGTTTTTAGTCCTGATTTAAAGAAGCTGACAGTTGGAGCAGACCTCAGGTCTACAGGAAGTTTGTTCCACCGGTGAGGAGCAGAATAACTGAACGCTGCCTCACCTTGCTTGGTTCTGGTTCTTGGGACACACAACAAACCAGATCCAGATGACCTAAGTGGTCTGGGAGCTTCATAGGAACTAACAGATCAGGTATTTTGGTCCAAGACCATTCAGTGCTTTGTAGACCAGCAGTAAGATTTTAAACTCTATCCTTTGACTCACTGGAAGCCAGTGTAGTGATTTCACGACCGGTGTAATATGGTCCAGTTTCCTGGTGTTTGTAAGGACTCTGGCGGCAGCATTCTGGATCAGCTGCAGCTGCCTGATAGATTTCTTGTTAAGGCCTGTAAAGATGCCATTGCAATAATCCAACCTACTGAAAATGAATGCGTGAATAAGTTTTTCCATGTCTTGTTTAGACAGAAACCCATTAATTCTATTACATATTACATATACAGGAATGTCCACTGCATTTCAGTGTCAACAAAGGTAGTCCCATCAGATTCTGAGCACATAATTGTAGTTTTTAACTGGTTGCAAGGTAGTTATTTTAGATTTTTTGTAAATCTGCCTTTTTAAATCCAATCCAATTTTTAAATCCAAAACATGACAGGTATTGTCACAATACCTCAGCCATCCTGCTAACAGACTGATGGGAGGTGGTGAGCAGCTCATTCTCGGACCGTACCATTGTTTTGGGGGAAGGGGGCGGGGCCTGCGGGGATCACAGGCGCCGACACGCGCGAGCCCCGCAGCAGTCCAGTCGGAGGTCTCGCGCCGGAGACATGGTGACGAGACGCCGCATCAACTTGCCAAGCTTCCGTGAAGAGTAGTGGTTCGGACTGTTGAGGTCAGTGGTACACCCAACAATGCTTTTTACCTGTTTGGTTTGGAGATGATATCTATTCCGGTAGAGCACAACCACTTTTTAAGCCTAAATTATGGTTCCGCGTTAAATCGACGCAGGGCCTACGCCTTAGGTACGGCGTAGGGGTCGCGGCGACGCGCACGGTACGGTGTGCGTTCCGCGTACACTACGGCGTAAGGTCTGCGTTGGTGTAACGCGGAACCATAAATCAGCCTTTAGTGATGCCAGCAGTTGTTGCTGATGCTGACAAGCAATATTAGACTTTTTGTTAAATAGTACTCAGTATTTTTTTGTTTTCAAACTTTATACTGAATTGTCTTCACTTTTAATACGCTGTAATTAATACTAAGTGTGTGTGTAATATTGAGTTTGAAAATGTAACTTTAAAACTCAAAATCCATTAATTCACATTATGCCCCCTCGTTATATATTTTCGATAACATTATGGGTCCCCCTTTAAAAAAAATATTTTTTAAATATTTTTAAAAAGTATTATTTATTTATTTTTGTTACATTTTTCAGAGACATAGTAAAACTTTTTTTTAAAGCTGGGTAATTAGCAGTTTTTTTCTAGTACAATTTAAGTTGATGTTACATGAAGTCTAGATTCATATTTCAAAATCAATCTCTCTCTCTCTCTCTCTCTCTCTCTCTCTCTCTCTCTATATATATAATATATATATATATATATATATATATATATATATATATATATATATATATATATATATATATATATATATATGTATATATCCTCAAAGACATTAACTGAGAACAATGTACACACATTTGAAAAATCTATCTATCTATCTATCTATCTATCTATCTATCTATCTATCTATCTATCTATCTATCTATCTATCTATCTATCTATCTATCTATCTATCTATCTATCTATCTATCTATCTATCTATCTTCTAGTTGTGAAGGCTGAAGAGTTATTTTGTTCCTGTCAAATGCTGCTGCTCAGAATTGTATGTCTTGTATGTATAAGTCTTTAAATCACTTTTAAATCTCTCAAAAAATGTTTTGATGTAGATGAGTAATTTTTTCTCTTTTGACTCGTGATTTGATCTTTAAAAAAATCCTTTAGCAGAAATGTTTTGCCAACGATACACTTTAAGCCGTATTTTCTTGCATGCAGACAATACAAGTGCTGCTTATGCAAGCAAGAGAGAGAGCAAAAGAGACAGAAACTCCTCAAGGACATGCACTGAGATAGCAAAGCGACAGACAGAGCAGATGCTGGACATTCAGGGAGGTGGAGATAAATTGTGTACAGTATGTAGACTGACAAAGTGACCTGCAGGAACAAATAGTGTGTTTACTGGTAGTGTAGCTGGCAGTGTTTTCTATGTGTCATCCACCTAAACTGTATATGCATTGCTTCTGTTTTGACATGATTGGCAAAATCATTTTGTGAAAATAGTGCATTTTATGGGCATGCACAGGTAAAAAGAACAATTTGGGATATTTATTATTTGTAGGGTTTCAGTAATTGGAGATTATTTGCAGAGTGTACTGGTCAGCTGAGTGGCTGGTCAGTGCAATGTGTGGATGAATGTGTGGGTAAATGTGTGGATGAATTTGTGTATGAGTGTGTGGGTGAATGTGTGGATGAGTGTTGGGATAAATGTGTGGATGATTGTGTGGATGGATAGCTGAATGGCTAGCTAATGGTTTGCATTACCAGTTGGCTAGGTGGCCATCAATCTGGTGTCGGCTGAGCAAACTGTGAATGAAAGCATTTGCTGTGGGTCACTGCTCAGTGATACTCCCACCTGAGGGTCCACTTGAGCGTGTATGTTTGTCTATAACTGACACCCCTTTGCATATGTGTCTGGCTCAGTGCTCACAGTGTATCTGCAGTGGTGTAAGATTTAATTCTACTATTCAGGCCTGAAAGAGATCCTGCCGTGGCCAGCTGACACTGCTCAACATTCCTTTGCCTCTTTATCTTATCTCTTTCTCACTCGCTAGCACACACACACAGACACACACATAAACAAGGAGATGTGCACATGGTTGTCAATCCTGCTTCAAATGATATTAATGTATCTCCTTATTAACATTAGTCATAACTACTACATGCCCTGCACATAACAATTTTACTACCTATTTCACACACACTGCTATTCAGGAATGTCTAATGACATGCTAATGACTACAGATATCTTGCTTACATTTAATGTGCTTGCGTTTAGTTCTCTGTCACATTTGCGTTGGAGATTATGTGTCTATGAGGTGACCCCCCGGTGTCAAACTGGGCATAAAGAAAGAATAGAAGGGATGCTGCAAGTGTGTGTGATTGGTATGTGGGATTGGTGAACAGAAAAAAAGCCAGGGGTCTTATCTGACCTCTCCCAGCCTGACCTTTTACTCCCCCCCAACACAAGGCTTTTGTGTCCGCTGCGCTGGAGACCATGGGAGAGCGTGTGTGGGTGCCTATGCATTTATAAATGTGTGCGTGTGTGTGACCATGCATGTTTGTGTGCACATATGAGAAGTATAGGGCACATCAAAGTCTTACTTAAACATTGTTATCTGAACTCACCTTTGACCTTGTGGTCATGAGACATCTCAAAACTAATTCATCCATCTCCTAAAACAGAGATTATATATGTGTGTTTGCACACGTTAGCAGGCAGCTGAGCCGGCCGATCAAGACGAATGAACTGAAAGAGGGGTGCAACGCTAGAACATATGAGAAAAAATATTGAAATTAAATATTTAGTGTTGTGCCAGAGGACATTAACAAACGTTTTTACTTCATCATGTGCAGAAATAATATATTTATAAAATATAATGAAATATTAATTGTTTTGTGTGTTATTTAAAATGGACCTGATCAAATTTAACATATTTAATCAGTAAAATGTCACAAAAACATTTGTGGCTTATTGCACCATTAAATAATTATTAGAAAACTATTAATTTGGAAGTGAGATTTGTGGACTGCACAGGGCTCAGACTCTTAAGGGATTCTAACTACAGGTTTGCATGTGCGAGGTTCTGTGTGTGTGTTTGAGGTGGGGGGCTTGGGGTTAAAGGGGTCATAAAACACCACAATAGTGTCTCTCTCCCTAGGGTAAAGAAGGGCAGAAAGAGGAGAAGAGGAGGAGGGTAGATGAAAGGATCTCCCACTTCCACGTCAAGGATAGAGGAAAGGGGGGTGGTGGGAGGAGAAAAGATCAACAAAGCTGTCTTAAAAGTTTTATTTACGGCTTATTTCTGTCATCTCTGCTGCGTCTCTGCTGCATGTCAACTTTGAGAAACTCCTGATTGATACAAGCACAATCTTTTACACAGCAAGAGTACTAGTACTAGATGGGCATTTACTACTCTAACCCATAACTTATATATGTATATATATATATATATATACATATATATTTTATTTTATTATTATTTTTTTTTTTCCTTTTTGACATTCTAGAGAAACAACTTACCTTGTGGTCTTTTAGAAGTTTTCCCCAAAGGGGAGACAGATTTATTTTTTTGAGACCTTTAGTAGCTGGTTATTTGATCAGAAGTCTTGAGCTCTGGTTAACATCTAGTAAACTTTAGAATACACTCCCTCCCTTTTTCCCCTCTCCCGAGTTGTAAAAAGATCAGTGTGCTCTGTGGTAGAAGGTGTGATTACTTCCTGTCAGTGCCGACTGTGTAATGACATGGCTTTTTGTTTTCAAGCCTCTGTCTCTCTACAAGGTAGTGCAAGGCCCTAAAACCCTGTGCTGCCTCTTTGCATATGAAAGTGTGGCGGCAGAAGGTGGCTGGTGAGGTGTGCATCCATCTCCAGTGGGAATTTGTGAGGTCAACGTGAATCTGAGATCAGTCTCACAATACTTGACTCATTAGTGACAGCTATGAAACCTGAATCTGTGCAGCTGATGGCATCTGTAGCTGATGTTGCTTGGGAATTCATGTGAATGGGATGTTTTCAAAAGGTAAGGGGCATTTCACTGCAACAACAAAAAAAAAATACTATAACAAAGATTGTAATTCCACATCACCATTTCACAGATTATTCATTTATTTTTTTATTTATAAACTAGATCCTGTGATTGTGTCTTTTGGCTGCTGTATCCACTGTATATTTACACTAATGACTCCTGCTTAGTTATTTAGACAACTGTTGTTGACCAAAAGCTTGAGAGGTCGAGGTTTTCCATCTTCTTTAAAATTAGCAAATTACTGCAGAACTTTTCAAAGTTTGGTTTTGTAAAGTAATGCAAGGCTGGGTTTCCGCTGGCTGTATGGCATGTTCCTCATGTGTGCGACGGATATCAAAGAATGAAAACATGAGGCAGAAGATTTTCCAGAAGTTTCCGTGGGAAGTTAAGCCTGGAAATTTTGAAACTATTTGGAATCAAGTGGCACATGTCACATTACTCTATCGAATAAAATTGGGGAAGCGGGGGGGGTTCATTTGAAATTAATCTGATAATTTTAGCTAAGATTATGCTAAAATGTGCTTTTGTTTCCAGTTACATTTAAGTTGTTGATATAGACTACCTGCAATTTAGCTTGTTTTCCACTCTCATTAATTCTCATATATTCCCATTAATTCTCATATACTATCAGCATAAACTTTTAACATACTCTTTGCCCTTGTTGATATGAAGTTTTGTGTAATTTTGGGTTGAAATGTTTTGAAAAGACCGAAGAGAAAAAGCACTGATAACAGTTAAACTACACTTTAATGACCTTTTAATAAGACATACACATGACCCCGGCTTCAATTTACCACCTGCAAGTCTTTACATGTAGCTGTTGCCAACTGGCCAATTAGTTTCATGGATTTTTGTTCAGCACTGCCACCAGGCTTGTGAGTTATTCATGCAGCTTTCTGTTCTCTCTACAACACATTTGTTTGTGTTCTTTGAAAACATTGTGGGTTTTACAGCATTGTGTTGTCCATCCATCCAATATCTATACTACTATACTATTCCTGGGTCACAAGGATCTGCTGGAGCGTATCTCAGCTATCGTCGGGGAAAAGGCAAGGGTACATCCCCGACAGGTCCTGAAGCCACATACAACCACACTCGCTCACACTTACTCCTATGGGCAATTTCAAATCACAAGTTAACCTGACATATTGAAAATCCAGCCAGAAAGACCCCGAGCCAGAGGTCTTTTTAGCTCTATGGCAACAGTTCTCACCACCAAGCCAGAAAAATATGATCTGTCAAAAAGAGGTTTAGAAATAAACGAGAGAGCGAAGCAAATTCAGAGAAAAGCACTCGGAGAGAAAGAGGGGAAAAAAGAGAGAGGGAGTCTAGGTCAGGATGTCCTGACTCTGTCAGCGCTGCTGATTTTATAATAAATTGTTTGGGCTGATGCCATGTACCAGTAACCACAGTTTAGGCTTGTGTGGATCTGTCTGTGCATCTGTGAGTAGATGTGCTTCAGTTTGTGTTGGGTTTTTTGGGGGGGATGTCTGTGCATGTGAGTGTTTGTGTGTCTAAGTCTTCACTGGTGCACACAAGTGTGTGTTTACATGTGTGTTACTTCAGAAAGACATTTAATCTTAATGTCAGAGGACTAGAATAAATAGTATAGTATTTAAACAGGAGACATGGAAAGGTTTTGTCTGCTGTATGTAATCTCTACTTTCATTTATTTCCCCTTCCCCTTTCCTCACGGGGCCTTTTTTCCAGAAAAAAAATTGAAATGTTTCTGTAATGTTCTTCCCAAACGTATAAACAGGAAGATGGAAAAACCGCTAAACCTTTTTTCATTATATAAGAAAGCACCAAAGCTTAAATTGCAGGGGTTTTTTTTTCTGTTTTCGATTGCAAACAACAAAACAGCTGCCCATGAATGTCCAGTACAAGGCTGCTTTTGTATTGCAGGACACCAATGGGGAACTCTTATGCGGGCCAGCTGCGGACTACACGCTTTGAGGAAGTTCTTCACAACTCCATTGAGGCATCTCTGAGGTCGAACACCATCGTGCCTCGACCTGTCTTCTCACAGCTGTACCTTGAGACAGAGCAGCCACTGGCACAGGATGGTGGGTTTCATAAATGTGCAGCAGAGATCGCAGTGAGCATTGCAAAAGGGCTAAAAATATGTGAAATCCTATCTATTCAGAATTCCAATCTTGGATTGATTTTGAACGGAAGACTTTTAAGATCATCCTTTCAATGTCCTTCAGATTGATTTGCACACAACTCATATTTATTGCATATTCTAGTACTTTCTTCATCCTTTAAGTGAGGCATTACATTTGTGTCTCCAACAGGCCGTACAGAGAACGGTGATGAAGATGATGACGATGGCTCGGAGTCTAACAGCCCACCAATACCCTACCAGATGAGGCCACCGCCTGAGGGATGCTGCACCACAGATGGCATGTATACCCGCTTTATGCATAACCTATTTACAAATACACTCCTTCAGCATTATATTCACACAACTATACACCTGATGTCACTATTGACTATAAAAATTTGGAATAAGATGTGGACTATATTGACAAAAGGGTATGATATTTTATTCTTGTCTTGTCCTCTCAACAGGGTTTTGTCAAGCTGGCAAGGACCTTCGTTTATCCTCCCTTGCATCAGATCCCTTGGATGTTCCCCCTGGCTTCATGTTAGTTGGGGTAAAGTCCCCGTCTGTCCTAGAAACCCTGCTGGTTTGCGCTGTGGACCGCCGCTTTCTGCCAGACGAAAGGGGTTGCAACGCCTTGCTGGGTGAGAGTGGACACTTTACACAGGAAAATATCATTGCTTTGTAAAACGATTTAAAATGTCAGCTTTGAGGTACGAAACACCCACATTTGTGCACCTTTGTGTACTTGTGATGTAGAATAGAATAGAATATCTTTAGTGTCATTGTAACAAGTACGAGATTAACAGTGCCACCCAATCTGTGCATCAATCCAGAAAGATACAATAAAAGCAACTAACAAACTGTTATAAAACCAGCCATCACTCACCATCAAGCGTTATTGTTATTGGGCTGATCCCTTTGAAAACATATTGCACATTAGATGTGTTTTTCAGTATTGAGGGTGATGACGGCAGTGCGAGAAGAACTGTTTATAAATCTGTTTATCCTTGTTTAACAGTTATCTAGTTTATTATATGTGTGACTCTGAGGGTGCACAACACTGTTGCTCTGGAAAAACTTCTCCTTCTTCAATGTTCTTCCAGGATTCTCAGGTAATTGCATGGGGTGTGGAGAGAAAGGTTTCCGCTATTTCACGGAGTTCTCCAACCACATAAACCTGAAGCTTAGCATCCAGCCCAAGAAACAGAAGCACTTGAAGTACCATCTGTACCGAAACAAACAAGGCGTCCTGGTCAAAGGGGCTCCCATCTGCTGGAGGGGATATGGTAATAAACGGAATGAAAATGTTGTGACTTTCAAATTTCCTTGTGTCCATTTTCATATTGAGATTTTGTGCAAGCCTTCAGCTCCCTGCTTGATGTTTGGTCTAGTCCTGCTTTAAAGATCCCAATGTGACATGTAGTTTGATTATTTGTCAAAATAATATTATTTTGTCCCAACTTTAAGAACGTATTATGCATTAGTATTATTAGTTACAGATGTAACACAGGCAGGTTACATCTGAAGACAAAGTAGCAAAAGAGAAAAGCCTCTTTATGCTGACGACTCAGGGTAAGAGTGACAGAGATTAGGAATGATGAATAAGATTTTTGTGTAATAAAGGGGGATATAGATGTGTCAAGGTTGCCTTTTATGGTTTTTGTCTTTTGATAAGAAGTAAATCTTTGATCTTCATAATGAAACAGCTGGCAGTTGACTGAAAGAGCACAAATGTTATTGAGCAGGTGTGTTGTGTAATCAGAGGTAGCCTCGATGGTATGAAAGGATTTGTGTTAAGGCTTGCGCTGATATAGCTGTTTTTCCTCTTGTTTGGGCTTTTTTCTTATTTTTTGCATCTTGCCATTCGGGAGGCAACAGTTAAAGCGTAGCAAAATAAATAGAAACATGTCAGGCAGTGTTTGAATCCTCTTTTTAAAGCATACCGAACTGCTTCTATTGAGTGGCTGGACTGTATAACGTTCCTGCTGGTTAAGCTTTTTAGACATGCAGCACTCGCTAAACCCAAACTAATAACCCTAAAGAGAGGACATTGAATGAGGGTCAGGATAGTTGCAGGTTGTCTCAACTCATACTAAAAGAAAACATATTTTTGTCGGGTTTTGTTTTGGTGCAAGAGGGACGTGAGATGGGAGAAAGAACAGAGGACGGGCACTGTGGTTCCTGCAGGGGGGGGAAACAGAAAAAGTGTCCATTAAACACATGCGATCACTAAAATTCCTTCCATAGCAGTCATTCACTTTTCTGTGTTTCTCGTCTTCTGTCTCAGGGTTTGACTTGTACTACTCACTGACTCAATATTAGCATTAGCCTGGAGCCAGGTTCAAGAAATAGGTTTATTGTGTCCTGATTGTCATATATTGTGGTGTGTTGACAGCTTTAGTTCATAGTTCGGCTATGACTCTGTAGAATGGGGTTTCCAGGCTTCGATTCCCAAAGATAAAACATTTTAGTTGTTAGCATTTTTTTTAAGAAGTTGTTTTTTTATTTTTTTGCCCCTGAGCTTTATCACACACACGTACCACACAGATGGAGAAGCTATTAAAGGCAGCGCAATAACAAAGTCGGACAGTGTTTCTGTCTTGATGGATAACAGTTTTTTTTTTTTTTTGGCTTTCTCTTGTGTGTGTGTGTGTGTGTGTGTGTGTGTGTGTGTGTGTGTGTGTGTGTGTGTGTGTGTGTGTGTGTGTGTGTGTGTGTGTGTGTGTGTGTGTGTGTGTGTGTGTGTGTGTGTGTGTGTGTGTGTGTGTGTGTGTCTGTCTGTGTCTGTGTGTGTGTCTGTCTGTGTGTGTGTTGTGTGCGTGTGTTTGTGTTACAGAAGGCGCTATGAGACAGATTAGGTCCAGTCGTTCAGAGGGCCTCTTGACATCTCATGAACAGCCTCCAAGCTTGGCTTTGACCTACCCGTCACACACACCTGGCAGCTATACAGGTCACACAGACAATTTTCCACACTCACATTTTCTCAGTTCTTGCTAAAAAATTACTTTGGTGATTTGTTTTGCCGTGAACAAATAAATAATGTAGTACAGAAGAATGGTTCCCACTCTCTCATGAATAATTGTTGTCTTTTCAATTTGTATATTGCAGGACCACATGTGGAGGCACAAACAGCTGACGTGCCCCACACATTAATAAATGGAAATCATGCCGTTTCCTCTGTTGCCCCGCCACGCTTAAGTCAGTCAGGACCTGGGAGACCCGCTACAGGTACTGACTGATTATCTCTGACAACTGGTGCTCTCAGCTCATAATTCCACTCCACAAGTGTGATGTTAGACTGACAAATGATAAATGATGATGTTCAAATGCTATTTTAGCAAAGATATAAATCTGTTGATGCATCTTCATGTGACAGCATAACCCCCCCCCCCTGTTCTGCTAGGTTACATACATTTACTGTACATACAAAGCAGTTCCACCCCAAAAAAGCAATACTAGGGTTTAACTAAGCATGTGACTTATCCTAAATTACAGCAGTAATAAACATTTTCACTGACTCAAATCATTTAATCCCATCTGATACCGTAACTAAATTCTCAATTCTTAAATTACTACGCCTGAAGACATATCCTATGATCAAATTATTAGTCTGCGTGAAGCAAACAAACTACTGAAGCAGTCGCTGAAAATACTGACATGAGTTGAGAACCGTCCCCTGCATTATTAAACCTGGAGGGATCGGAGCAAACGATCGTCTTTGAGGAATATTGTCAGAAAAACCATCTTGAATCATCATGATCAGAGGTGCCTTAAACATTTGGTGAAATCGTATTGAAGAAAAAATATAACAGTTGAACTCACTTCAATGTTTAATCGTGAAACAAAGAGCATTTCCACACGCACAATGTGAAAAGAATTAAAAGCACTGGAACAAAACAGAAACCTAAGCCTCTTTTTGTGGCAGCTGTATACATGATTAAATGGAAGAATCATTTTTAAACACCTTGATATGACAATGTTTTCTTTTTGTACTTCTGCAAAGACATAATACTTTGACAGAAAATATTCTAAATCTGATTTCTTTTGTTTTTTTTTACAAAATATTATAGTTGTCTTGTTCTTTGCTGACTGGCTCCTCATGCATGTAAACATGATGAGTTTGTGTCTGTTTTCATGAAGCCCCCCCCCCTCCCTTCACACCTCTGTTTGGGAAACATCCTGTGTGTGTGTGTGTGTGTGTGTGTGTGTGTGTGTGTGTGTGTGTGTGTGTGTGTGTGTGTGTGTGTTTGTGTGTGTGTGTGTGTGTGTGTGTGTGTGTGTGTGTGTGTGTGTGTGTGTGTGTGTGTGTGTGTGTGTGTGTGTGTGTGTGTGTGTGTGTGTGTTATAAGGCATGCTTCATACATAGAAGCCAGCCAGATACAGTGTGTGTTGGGGGTTGCCCTTTGTTTTCATTGCTTTCATTTGCCAGCCCTTGGGTCACTAAAGTCTGCCTCTCTTTTCTCTTCTGTCTGTCTCTCCGTCCTTTTCCCTCCCTCTCACTCACTCAGACTCCTCTATAAACCAGGGTTGTAAAATTCCCTCTCTGTCTCCTTTTTCCCTGCTTTCTCTCTGAATAAAAAGCTTCCTTCCTCTCAGTGTTGTGTTTTACATCGCCCTTTTAACAAGTAGGCCTTTTATGTGTCTCCTTTTTTTAAAGCATTTCAACACATACTTGAGAGGAAAAGACGGATGGCTGCATGACTAAAATACAACTCTTTTGCATGACTGTATTCACGGTATTCCTCCCTGCCACATCATATAGTGTCTGTGTTAATTTACGTGATATTAGAATGAGAAAAGAGGCTCCTGTGCTTAACAGGAAATCATTCCCAAAGCAAACTGATTTCAAAAGTGACTAATATTAAAGCAATGAGCAGCAGTGGGGCAGAAAATAAAAAAGCATATGACAAAATAAAACAAAAAAGTGTATGTCATGTAAATATACAATATATGTTTATATATTTTTTTCCAGTCCCCCATGCAAATACTGGCCCCCCCAAAAAGAGGCACAAGGGCTGGTCTCCTGAATCGGCTGTGAGCAGTCTGTCAGAGAACACGGTGAAGTCTCCATCATCGTCATCCATAGCCATATCAACATCATCAGTGTCTGCTGTCGTCACCAATGGGGCCAGATCAGGTACAAACCAGAAGAAAGGTACATTAGAAAGTGATGCATCCATTGTTTTTCTGTTTCTCTGTGTAATTATGTTATAAATGTAAACCTCTGTGTTTGTGTTTACTTTCATGTGTCAAGAGGTGGCATCCCTCCAGAGTTCATCGCAGGGGTCCTCAACCCCACTTTCACCTCCAGAGTTGTCTGTATCAGTTCCTGCTCAGCTGCAGCAAACCTGCAAACTTCAACCTGTAATATTTAAAGGTTAGATAAACCAGTTTATGATCTTTTTTTTCAAAAACCTTCAGGAGTTACAGCTCCACGTACTCATGCAAACCTGCACTTAAATGTCAGAGGTTTCCGTATCAACCAATCAATTCATCAAACTTTATTTGAATAGTACTTTTCATCCAACTTGTGCAACACAAAATGCTTTCCTGGAATTACTCGGTCATGTAACTGGTGAGTTTTAAGTCACAGTCCCACAGATGTTTATTCCAGTCAGACTCACCTCACAGGTTAGAGGTTAACCACCACCTGCTGGTGCTTCTCAGCTGCTAATCATCCCACCTAACTCTCCCACCCATGCGTATTAGCTGCCAATTCATCTTTCTGTTTTTACCTTTTATTAATCATCCACCTCTCCTTATTGAATACTTTTAATACTTTATGACTGCTGTGTGTGGTTGCTTGAGGCTACAACAGTTTGTGACTACTTGCGTTTGTAGAAGTTATTTATCTAATCATTTTTCTCAGCCAACTTTCAGTTAAGTCTCATGCTTCCTCTTTTGTTGTATTGCTTTGATCTGGAAGACGCAGTCGCCTAAAGCAGTTTCTCCCAACCTGGGGTCCGGACCCCCCCCTGGGGGGGTGCCAGAGATCTCTGGGGGGGGGCGCGAAACTTTGTCTGCTTTGAGGATATGCAGTTTTAAAAATTATATTTGCACATAAATAAAAAATCATAATAACACACCGAATGGAATACTGTAATCCAAGTCTGTATAAACCCACTTGAAAATATATTTTGGTAATTTTAAAATACTAAGTTATTTATCAGGATAAAAACTTAAAAACGTATTATTATATCATTATTCAACATTTAATCATACTACTACTCAGACAGGTTGTTAAAGCAAAAATGTTAAAAAAAATGTTGCTCTCATATTAAAAGACACATTTTTCTGAAATATTTTTATGTCCTTGCAATTATTTTTTGTGTGTATTTTATACATTGGTGACACAAAAGGAAGGTGAGAAAAACAAAGTACAGGGTAAACCAAAGAAAAATGTATAAAAAAAAACGAATTTATATTATTATTAATTTATATAATTAATGTTCATTTTTTCAATTAAAGGTTTGTAACGAGTAACTTTACTCTATTGCTGCTATTACGTACAGGTCGGGCGGCCCGGCTGGTCTTAGACACAAGTAGGGGGGGATCCATTGAAAAAAGGTTGGGAACCACTGGCCTAAAGGACTCTATCCCCATCAAAATACATTTCTGAGAGTATTTTGTGGTTTAGTATTTGGCCTAAGAACATTACTGTGCGTGTAAAGACGAAGAAACAGGCCTGATCCAAAACATGAACGTCTTCTCTTCTCTTTGTGTTTATCAATTTGGTGCATCACAGGTCACGGGCCTCTCCCTCAGCTGATTGGCAATGTGGGCGGCGTCCTCGTCAGTTCCCTCCTCCAGAGCTGTTACCTGAGCTCTCAAACACTCCCCAGAGTCTACCAGCACTATGGACCATCACCCATCCAGCCACTCTCCACTGAGATGCAAATCCTGCTCACCGTTTACTACCTGGTTCAGTTAGGTTAGCATAAAACCTTGTTTCATCCTCTATTGTTCAGTGTAGTGGGTTTCATGTAACTTAAAGTCATTTGGTCAAAACTATGGATTGACATGTGATTTGCAGTGAAGTAAGTGATGTCAGAAACCTATTACTAAACCGAAAATACATTTTATGAAACTGAATGTAACTGTTTTGAGGGAATAAAAAAAACTGCTTACTACGGCAATGATATTTTATTGATGTCACAAACCTTCTTAACTCCAGGCCCTGAGCAGGTGCCCCTGATCGAGGACTTGGAGCAGATATTCATGAGGTCGTGGAGGGAGTCCCACCTCAGCGAGATCAGACAGTTCCAGCAGCCCCAAACAGCAGCAATGCAGGGAAGACACTATGCCATAGAGGTGAGATATGGCAAATGAAAATAAAAACAACCTTTTAGAACCAGATCCAAATGTTAGATGTAGTGCAAATGAAGCTAAATAGTTCAGTAAGATGTTAATAAATATCATCTCTGTGCAACTTTTTGTTTTCAGAAACACTGATAACAAGAACGTGAATAAATTAAAATCAAATTCTTATTTGATTGTTTCCAGGCAGCCTCTGCAATGCCTGGGCTTCCCCAGCACATGTCTTTACCTCCCCACAGCCAACAACCCTTGACCCCCAGCCAGCTGCCCTGGCTTGCCCAGCTGGCTGCATCGTCCTGCGGAGAGAGTGTCCTGGTGCTGGCAGAGGAAGTTAGATCTTTGGCTCAGGGCCTGCACCAAACATTAAGGAGATTGATGGAGGGGCAGCTTGAAAACACTAACTATGTGGTCATCATTGTCACCTCACCAGGGCAGGAAACACAGTCCTGTGTGGTAGTTACAGGTGGGAGTTTGATGTTCATATATACAGTGAAACTGCGATGAAGACAGATTTAATGAAGTCATGAAACTAATTGCACGTCTATTGCAGGTAAACACCAGTGCCGGGCCTTATCAGAGAGTGTGTTCTCTCCCAGTGAGGGACTGAAAGAAATCAACTACCAGCTCTCCACGGGTGTTGCCCAGGAACTTGTTCACTACTGTAATTCCCTCGGGCAAGGTAAGTCTGATTTTTATCATAATGTGTTTTAAAGTCACTTTCAGATGATACATGTACCATTATTGTCTTCATCAAACTTATAAATTGATGACTTTCAGTTATTCAGACACTGGTCTCATCTGTATATACAGTATGTCCTTGGGGCTCCTTGTAGACAAAAAGGAAATCAAGTGAGGTATAATAAAAGATTCCTCAGAGAGTCATTGTTTTCTCACAATAACAATCCATATAACCATATCAGTTGATAACAGTTTCCCATGCATGCAGTGGTTATACGAAACAGCTGCAGGGAAAACAGGTGAAAATGTCACTTACCACTTTTCTAATGTCAGTGTTAGGGTTTGATTGTGATTGTTGGAAACTGTCTCCTCTGCCACTGCTGATTGTCAGAAGAGAAACTGCACAAAGCTCTCATTTTCTCTGGAGTAACAGTTTTCTCCAGAGAAATAATTCATATCAAACTGATGCGCATGCTACTTTGTATTGAACAAAATAATGGCGAGTGGGAGCAGTTTAAATTATTCCCAGCTGCAGCTCTAACACTTGTATGTTTTCTCTTGTTTATTTGGTTTAGATGTTGGGATAAAACAAGAAAAACAACTTATTGTTGCAGCTTTACCCATGAGAAAAACTTTGGCCCGTGCTATTATTTGTATATTCAATAAGGCAATGTGTTTGATTCCTCTGAACAACTCCTTGGAAACCGATTAACCCACCGCTGCTCCTGTGTGTGTGTGTGTGTGTGTGTGTGTCTAGTAACATGACTGCAGTCGTTTCCTCCAGTGCCTCACTCGGGGTCATTCAAATATAACCTGAAGTTTTAAGCAGCCACTCAATAAATGATAAGTAGTTTGAAAAGGAATACTTTTCATAATTTTTCATAACTTTCTGTTTCTCAGATGGTGATTTAGATTCTCTTCTGGACGGTGCCAGCGTGTACAGCAATGAGGCATCACCACTAACCAGCAGCCAAGAGTCAGCTGAAGACAGAAGTCTTAAAAACACGCATAGCCCCAAAGACATGCAAAGTCTGAAGGATTCCCAAACACATTGTTCAAAAGATGCACTCAGCCCTAAAGAGACCGGCTCAAGTCCCAAAGACACTTGTTCAGGTAGCAACACAATATAACACATATATTTAATTCTTACAATGTATTTATTTCATTCTGTTTCATTCATTCTGGACTGTTGTTTCTCTCTGACTTTGAAATGAGTATTTGAAGCGGCATGTGTTTGTGTGTAGAATATACGGTGGAGTGGCGTGAGGTCCGTCCCATCCAGCTGGCCGTGGCTAGAAAGCTGCTGTCCCACGTTTGTGCTATAGCAGACTCCAGCACACAGAACCTGGACCTCGGCTCCTTTGACCGGGTCAGCTTCCTCATCCTCGTCCCGCCCTCAGAGGTCACATTTCAGCAGACTATTCTTCACCTCTGGAGCTCTGGTAAATGACAAGAGAGCATTTTTAAAAGCTGATTTATGAATGAATGAATGAATGAATGAATGAATGAATGAATGAATGAATGAATGAATGAATGAATGAATGAATGAATGAATGAATGAATGAAGTTTATTCAGTCATTGCAACACAAATCAACACCAAAAAAACATTGTACACAGCATTAACATTTCATACAAAACCAAAAAAAATGTGTTGAACAATAACTGAAATGGCATAGGCTGAAGCAAAATGCTTATAAAAGCCTATCCTATAGTACCAACTTTCTATTTTTGGCTACCGACCTCCAGAAAACCAAAAAGAGAATAGAAAAGCAAAGAAACAACAAAAGGCAAAGAAACAATAGAAAAGCAAAGAAACATTTTACAGATGGTCAATTGCACTTATAAGCTTCAAAAATAGCTTTACAAACCATTTTCTTAAATACAACAAAAGAATGACATGTTTTTTTCTCCAGAATTTAACTCCAGTGATGGAGACACATTTCCTTTTCATACCTTTTTTAGCTATTTGTACATTAAAATTGCAGATACCTCTAAGATTGTAACGAGTCTCCTGAATTGAAAAGAACCTTTGTATTGGGTCAGGGAGCATTTTTGATTTTGCTTTAAACATAATTTGCATGATTTTAAAATAAAACAAATCATAAAATGTAATAACATGAGAATTTAGAAAAAGTGGATCTGTGTGAGCGTAGTAATCAGCCTTATTGATGATACGTATGGCTCATTTTTGAAGTTTTATTATTGAATTTAAGGTGGTTTTAAAGGTGGATCCCCACAATTCCACACAGTAAGATAAATAGGGAACAATCAATGAGTAGTAAATCAAATGCAAGGCCTTGGAATTCAGTACAATTCTGGATTTATACAGGATTGCGAGTGATTTTGAAATTTTCCCTTTAATATATTCAATGTGTTGTTTCCATGTTAACTTTTGGTCGATGACAACCCCAAGGAATTTAGTCTCAAAAACCCTTTCAATATCAACATTACATATTTTTAATTTTATATTACCATCACTTTTGTGAGTTAACATAAATCAGTAAACAGTCAAGATCTGTAGGGAATGTATTCTTTTTTAGATTTTTAAAATGTAAATTATTATTATTTAAAATGTATTGATTTTTTTCTGCCTTTGTGTGTCTCAGGTGTGCTTCAGGAGTTGGGGACTTTAGAGCAGGGGTGCATGTCTCAGCCAGAGACGGAGCATTATGTGGTCAAGATGGACCACGGTGCTCTGGCACGAGTTGACAGCCTCATCCAGGAAGCACACAGCAACTCCTCCACACTCTACATCCTGGTTCATGATCATGCCCACTGGGATACCAGCAGGTTAGAAAAAAAGCTAATATATGAATGGTTTATATGTTTACAGGACTGTCTCAGAAAATTAGAATATTGTGATAAAGTTCTTTATTTTCTGTAATGCAATTAAAAAAACAAAAATGTCATACATCCTGGATTTATTACAAATCAACTGAAATATTGCAAGCCTTTTATTATTTTAATATTGCTGATTATGGCTTACAGTTTAAGATTAAGATTCCCAGAATATTCTAATTTTTTGAGATAGGATATTTGAGTTTTCTTAAGCTGTAAGCCATGATCAGCAATATTAAAATAATAAAAGGCTTTCAATATTTCAGTTGATTTGTAATGAATCCAGAATGTATGACATTTTTGCATTACAGAAAATAAAGGACTTTATCACAATATTCTTATTTTCTGAGATAGTCCTGTATACGTTCACTTTTTATTTTAGTGACATGGAGAAAGAAAAGTAGAGCGGGTGGGTTTACTCAGCAGTCTCTCTCTCTCTCTCTCTCAGCTCATCCTGCAGCAGCTCAGGCAGTGGTTTGGGTCTGGTGGATAAACTGCTAAACTCACAGCAGGTGAAGGATGCTACGAACATCCTGATTCTCCATGTCACCTCATTCCCCTTCACTCTTCAGACGCAGTGTACTCGCATCAGCCCTTACAATGAGATACATTGGCCGTCTGCATTCAGCAATGTGAGTCTTTTTGAGTGAGGCTGTATTTTTACTGCAACATACAGAAGCATCTGGAGACCCAAATGTGTGACTCTTTGTGTTCACAGGATGTGGATCTATATCATGAGAGGACACGGTACTTTGGTGTGTCGGAGCTTTTAGACTCGACTCGCTCGGGCAGCAGCATGCCTCTAATGCGTCATGACTCCTCCTTCGAAAGCATGGCGTTGACCCTGGAAGACAGGTACCAGTTACAATACTCTTAGGGCCCGATTTACTAAAGGTTTGCGTGTGTAAAAACGTGTGCAAACTTGACAGCACCCGCAAACCAAAGTGCCAACTGATCTACTAACAGCGTGCAAAGAGGACTGCGTTTCTCAAATGTGCAAAATAGCACACGCTATTCATTTAGTACTTTTGCCCTGATGAATAATCAATATGGGGCGTACCCACCAGAAATCGCTAAAAACTGGGAGGGAAAGATGCAAATTGGTCCATTTACCACGCGCAATGAGATTTACCAAGCCTGAAAGTTTTTGCGTGGATTGTGATTGCGTCTGTATTTAATACGTTCGAAAGGAAGGTGCTAATCTCCACATGCAAAAGGAGAAATATTTTATTTGAATGTTAAATCGAGTATTATTCATCAAAAGGTTGCCACAGGAGGCACATTCATTTTTTTATTTGTGATAATAAATAAATCACGTGTTTTCATGGAGAAAAAAGTGTGTCTCATTGTGCGCCTATACTTGTTCTGCAGTCATACCCCGGTCGTATTCAGCACCCCTGCCGTGAAAAGCACCCCCTCGTCTGACAAAAATGATATTCTCATTCCGTGTTCTGTTCATGTTCTGTTGTCCATGTTCTGTTTAGCGTCCAGTTTTGTGTTAATGATTCATGTTTAAATGCGCTCATGGATTCGGGTAAAAAAAAAAAAATCGGGTAAATGGTTATTGATGTCATTAATTAATAGCCTGCTTACTGTGTTGTCTTCCATAATATTTGTAAATATATATAATATAAACTCCTAAGTATGTGTTTGTGTGAGTGTGTATATATAAATATATTGAAGTGTCAGTGTGTTGTTTTTTTTTTGGTCTACTTATCATTGAATATACGAGCGGGTGCTTTTCACGGCAGGGGTGCTGAATACGGCACAACAATTTGCCTCTTCCACTAATATCTCTAACTCCAACTCGTCAAATTTCATTTTGCGCTTGCAACTATATCCTGCTTTCCATCCACTCTCCATGGCGCAAAGTTTGCGCCGCAAACCGTAAGACACGCAACACCTCATTTAAATACTGCTGTTTGCACCTGTTATCAATTGCGCACGCAATCTTAGTTGATCACCCGCAAAACACACAACAACAGCACGTGCAAACTTTTTCAGTGCACACGCAATTTAGTACTCTTTATTTAGGATCTTAGTAAATCGGGCCCTTAATCAGATAAACATTTCAGCTGATAAAAGAAGTTTTAAATTATACTGAAAATAAAATCTTGTATTCCTTGTTTCCAGGTTTCCAAACCTGCACAGCACCGTGATTCGGACTACGGTTTTGATCCAACACTACAGTGTTGCTCTGATGGCTGCATCTGGCAGAATCAAGAACTCCCACAATCTCCACAAACATACCTCTGTGGAAACCATGGAGATAGTACAATCCCTGCTCACTGCACCCCAGCAGTGTTCAGCTCATCATGGTCACATGGTCCTGCTGCGGATCCCCTCTCTGGCTCTGGCAGCGTGGGCCCACCGACGCCTCTCCAGAGTGAGGAAGCAGCTCGGTCTGGAGGAGAATTTTGAAATCATACTTGGAGATCCCAGCCAAAGTCTGAGTATTGGACAGAATTTCACTAATCAGATCAAGGTAAATAATAATAATAGTGCATGATGTCATGATAAACTATTAGATAAATAATTTTATGGCTAGATTAGCTCATCATTACAGGACTGTCTCAGAAAATTAGAATATTGTGATAAAGTTCTTTATTTTCTGTAATGCAATTAAAAAAACAAAAATGTCATACTGGATTCATTAAAATCAACTGAAATATTGCAAGCCTTTTATTATTGTAATATTGCTGATTATGGTTTACAGGTTAAGATTAAGATTCCCAGAATATTCAAATTTTTTGAGATAGGATATTTGAGTTTTCTTAAGCTGTAAGCCATGATCAGCAATATTAAAATAATAAAAGGATTGCAATATTTCAGTTGATTTGTAATTAATCCAGAATGTATGACATTTTTGTTTTTTTAATTGCATTAAAGAAAATCACAATATTCAAATTTTCTGAGACAGTCCTGTAGATAAATGACAAAAGACCTTAAATACTATGGAAGTTGTACATTTCTTTGTTGTTATGTTTGTGTGTGTGCATGTTTTGCAGACATGGTTGAAAATCCAGGATGCTGACTGGGTTCCTCACACCTACTTAGAGCTGGAGGCCCTTCCCTGCATCTTGATCCTGTCCGGGGCCGAGCCCCTGGGTGAATCGCTGCCCAGGTGCTCACTCTTTTGACCAAAACCTGCAGCTGCTCATTAAAAATGTTTAACCATCATAGTTTCTTAAAAGGAAGTCAAGAAAAAAAGCAACAAATGTTAATTTGAGATATAAACACTGAAATGATGCTTCTCACAGGTCTCTGAAGTACTGCGACCTTCGGGTGATAAGCTGCTCCTACCTTCACCGGACCACTCTTGAACAGGAGCTGGGATTGGCTGCTTATCTAGTAAAAGCAGATTCACAGCCAGCACACAACTCTGGACTGGGAAGTGACGTGATTGAAAGTGATGCGGAAAAACTCAGCAGTACTGATAATGACGAGGAGGATGGACAAGAAAATGGTGAGATGAGGCTTTCGAAGACATTCATTTGTAAATTTTGCGCTGACTTTTATTTATTTATTTTATTTCAATCATGTGCTCAATATGGTACACTCATTCATAGCATATCGTGTAATCATTTGGATCGAAAATGAATAGGCTGAAGCTCTGAGCTTATAAATGCCTACCCTTTAACCTTCACATTATTATTATTTACACTTTCTACAACAAATGCTTTCTAGCATTTCCACCCAAAAAAGAAGCAAACACAAAACACAAAAAAATATATATATGTAACAACAAAGAACCAGTAAGAAAAGAAAAAAGGAAAAATAAATAATAAATAGTCCCGATTAAAACAAGGACAAAAAGATCAGTAAATATTACCTGCATAATTCCATAATTCTCTCTCTTGCATTTTATCCTTCAATCTTGTTGGTATTTACCAATCATGGTCTGTTTTAAACTATTTTTAAACTGTATGATGTTTTTACTTTGTTTAAGATTATCTGGCAAGCTATTCCACAACTTAACCCCTGTAGCTGAAATACACATACTTTTAAGTGTTGTTTTAACTGTTGGTTGTTTGAGATTATGTTCCCCCCTTAACTCATATTGCCCATCTCTATCCTTAAACAGTTTTTGTATGTTGCAGGGGAGTGAAATATTATTTGCTTTGTATATTATCTGTGCCGTTTTAAATTCAACTAAGTCAGTCAATTTTAGCTAAATAAATACTCTTGCCATGACCCTTTCAGGAGACTCTCCTCCATCCTCCACTCAGCCACTCCAGCCCTGCTCAGACAGTGGAGTCCTAGAGTCCATCCCATCGCAAAGCACCACCTCTCCAGATCTCCAGAAAGGGACTTTGGGCAGCATACAATCTCCCTCAAAATCACAGACTCACCTTCAGCCCAAGAGCTCATCTCAGACGTTTCCATACCCTCACACTGTACCTCCTCACCAAGCCCAACCTCCAAGTCAAAGTTATCCTCAAGCCCAGTCAACCTCGCAGCTTCACTTACAGCCCCCAAATCAACTCCAGGCATTATCCCAAGCATATTCTCAGCCTTCTACTCAAACCCCCCCCTTGCAGCAGCCTCCTTCCCAGATGCAACTGCGATCCAAATCTGCATCCTCCGGCTCTTCATCCCCAAGGGCTGCCTCTCCCCATCTGAACTGCTCGTGGGCACGAGGGGTGAGCCGTCCGCCTTCTGTGCTTCTGCCTCGCGCCCTGTACGACATTATCACAGCCAGTGACAGCAGCGGACTCCCACGATGCACTTCCTTCTTGCCACATATGTCTGTTGCATGGGCAAGCAGCTTCAGGTAGAGGAAACCTTTTTTTTCCCACATTAAAGATATGACTTTTTTTTTTATTATTCATTGAAGAGCACATTGCTACGACGGAGTATTAGGGCCAAACTAAGACAAAAAAAATAAGAAATTACGAGAATAAAGTCATAATGTTGTGAGAATAAAGTCGTAATATTACGAGGATAAAGTCGTAACATTACGAGAATAAAGTAATATGAGAATAAAGTCGTCATATTTAATATGACGACTTTATTCTCATATTACTTTATTCTCGTAATGTTACGAGTTTATTCTCGTAATATTACGACTTTATTCTCATAATATTATTATGAGAATAAAGTCGTAATATTACGAGAATAAAGTCGTACTATTATGAGAATAAAGTCGTCATATTATGAGAATAAAGTAATATTATGAGAATAAAGTCGTCATATTATGAGAATAAAGTCGTAATATTACGAGAATAAAGTCGTAATATTATGAGAATAAAGTCGTAATATTACGAGAATAAAGTCGTAATATTATGAGAATAAAGTCGTAATATTACGAGAATAAAGTCGTCATATTACGAGAATAAAGTCGCAATTTATGAGAATAAAGTCGTAATATTACAAGAATAAAGTGTTAATTTATGAGAACTCTGACAGTAAGAGTGTGTTAAAGTGTTGAATATTGAGCATCTTGTGAAGTTATATTTATATATTTATAATATATTCAATATTACCTTTTTTATTCTCGTATTATTACGACTTTATTCTCATATTATTATGACTTTATTTTCGTAATTTCCTTCTTTTTTTTTCTTAGTTTGGCCCTAATACTCCGTCGTACATTGCTCTTGTGTCATGCAAAGTTATTTAAACATCCATAATTTAAGTTAACTTCAATAAGAGATAATAAAAATCCTCATAAAACACTATTTTCTAAAAAAATCTAACATGCAAATCTTTGATTGGAGCTATAGTGAGCTGTTTTAAAGCTGTACACCTGTGTCGGTAACATATTTTTAACATAGCCAGGTACATTTGTAGCACACTAGATGAAATAAGCAGAAGCTGAAATCCAAACACACTTCACTCACCGCAGGCAGAGCAGCGTTGGTGAAAATCCGATTACACTTGCTGAGATGAACAATGTGTTCTGCATGCAGGCCTCTGCTGAGTAAAATGATGACGTGCACGGAGCAGTCGCTCTACTATCGTCAGTGGACGGTCCCTCAGTCCTACCACATGGACAGCAGCAATCGTGCTGAAGGACGTGACAACTTTCACCCTCGCAGGTTGTTGCTCAGTGGACCCCCGCAGGTACTGTTCATCATTCTTTCTTTAGATCAGACCCAAGCTTGTGTCATACTCTATATTTCATCTCCCTCTGCCAAATCTGACATGTTTTGTGCCTTCATGTTCCCTCAGCTAGATTATTCACCTTCCTTGTTTGTAGGTGAAGAGCGGTTTTCTCTTTCCTGTCCTGTAGCTAGTTATATATACATCCATATGGGTGACCTCATCTTACTTGAGACGCATCGTCATGTCATTTACGGCGCCGTCATTGAGAAATCAGATGCTTTTTCACTTTTAATTTCTTTGCTTTTCATTTTAAGTGTTTTTAACCATGTTTCAACTGTAAAGAGCTTTGAGTCGACTCCTCCTGCTTCTGTTTTGATATATTAATTATATTTAACATTGACACCTTTTTCCCATTCTTGTTATTTCCACGGTCAGGTGGGTAAGACAGGAGCATACCTGCACTTTCTGGGTATTCTGTCCCGTATGTTGATCAGGCTTATGGAGGTGGACATCTTCGATGAAGAGGACATCAATTACAGTCAGTATATTTGTAGCAGAAACCTAAAGTTTAAACTTTAGAAACTGTATCTTTAAATAAAAAGGCACACTACTCCAGCTAATTTTAAATATTTTAAATGTGTGATGTATTTAGGTGCCCAGGCAGAGGGGGTTCAGTACCACCCACCCAATGCTGCTTGGCCCAATGTAGAAATCATGAAGACGATGCCGTTTGACTACACCATCCATGATGCCAAATATGATGACATCAGCTCTGTGTACTGCCCTGAATTTAAAACAACTGCAGAGGGTAAGCACGGTGAGAAAAACACTGACACAATGACACTGACACATTATATTTACACACAAGCTCTGCAGAACATTCATCTTTTACTGCTTTCTGTTTGTTAAAACAAATCAGGAACCTTCCTTGGAAGTTATTTTGCGGTAATCTAATCTCATCTTTCCTTCTGTGGTGCTGTCAAGGAAATCCTGTGCGGCAGGAGGATGTGTACCTACGCAGGCGCACCTCGAGAATAAAGCTGTCAAAGTATGCAGCCTACAACACCTATCATCACTGTGAACAGTGTCATCAGTACTTGGGCTTCAATCCCAGATACCAGGTCAGCACAACACACTCAAAACAACGTAAACGTAAAACAGAATGATACTCAAGCTGCTTCTGAGATGTAAATGTGAGCCGTTTCTACATATAACTCAGATGTATGAATCAACGCTGCACACCTTCACATTCACCCACCTGCTGCTGGGGGAAGACATCCAGCTGTACTTCATCATACCAAAGTCTAAAGAGCATTACTTCAGCTTCAGCCAACCAGGAGGTCAGCTGGAGAGCATGCGGCTGCCGCTCACGTCTGACTGGGTAGGTGTTCTGTTCGTTAAGCTGGAAGCACAGAATCTCAGCTGATAGCCATTTACCTAACATTTATCCAGTACTAATATCCAGACTAATAACTAAGCTACAGAATAAGCTTTCTTATATGAGTAAAGCAACAGTTAATGAGTATATCAGTAAAATATGAAAGTCTGTTGTGCTACACTCACAGAATAATCACCAAATCTTATTGGCTTGGTAGATCTTCTTTTAGCTTTTCTGCACCTTCCACCTGGAACTCATTATAAAACACTCTAAAAATTAATTCACTAGTGTCTTTTGGTCATTTTAAATCCCTGATCTTAAATCTTTTAAGCACTGCTTGTATCTGTTTTAATTGATTTTATTGTTACATTATTTATTAATTGTAACTTCATATTTGTTTAATTGACTGCTTTTTGTTGTTCTATTTTTGTCTGTCTTTTCTTTTTACTTTTGTATTGCTCGACGTCATTGTAAAGAGGGCTCGCCCTCAATGATTTTCGAGTTTAAATAAAGATATATTACAAATGTTTATTTCAAGCACAAAGAAGTGAAGAAATGGCACCACAACTAATAGAAATGATATGTGAAAGTTTAAGATAAACTAATTTCAATACAGAAAGCAGGTGTTATTTTTGTTACAGACATAAGTACTTATATATCTCCTTTTTGTAAACAAAAAAAAGTATTTTCATGAAGTCTGTTGACCATTTGCAGGTACAGTGAATACACACTAATATCCTCTCCGCTTCTAAGTATTCATATGTAGCGTTGGCCGGTGCACTTCCCCAGTTGCTCCACTAGGTGGTGCAATTAGTAAAACAATGGCTCATATTTCTAGTACTTGTTTGATGCACATAAAATTCCTGCTTATTTACACACAATCTAGAAATCTAATAAAAAAAATATCTTCATATTTATTTATCTTTCATGGCATGTTGTCAATGTCCTACACCGTTGTTTTTATTTTTCTTTTCACAGAATTATGTAAATATCCGTCTGTTATCTTATTTGTATACCAGTATTTTTTATTATTATTATTATTATTATTATTATTATTATTATTATTATTATTATTATTATTATTATTATTATTATTATTATTATTATTATTATTGTATATATCAGTACTGTTTATAGTGTGTCATACTCTGTTATTATTATTGTATTATTATTATTTCTATTTCTATTGATGCCTCTTGTTTTACACTATCCCCTTTGCTGCTGTACACTGCGAATTTCCCCGCTGTGGGACTAATAAAGGAATATCTTATCTTATCTTATCTTATCTTATCTTATCTTATCTTATCTTATCTTATCTTATCTTATCTTATCTTATCTTATCTTATCTTATCTTATCTTATCTTATCTTATCTTATCTTATCTTATCTTATCTTATCTTATCTTATCTTATCTTATCTTAGAACCCGGACTGCATCAAGAGTCCCATCTTCACCCCGACTACGGGCCGTCATGAGCACGGCCTGTTTAACCTGTACCATGCTATGGACGGCGCTTCACACCTACATATCCTGGTGGTTAAAGAGTATGAGATGGCTGTGTACAAGAAATACTGGCCCAACCACATCATGCTGGTGCTGCCCACTGTCTTCAACGGAGCTGGGATAGGTATGTTTCTACTGCTCATTAAAGGGGGCTGAGCTGTAAAGCTGATAGGACTCAAACCTCTGTGTTTTTTCCATAGTTTGACACATTAATAACCAGCTCTTTATTTTTACACAGGTTCAGCTCACTTCTTGATTAAAGAACTTTCATATCACAACTTGGAGCTGGAGCGCAGTCGACGTTTGGAGGGAGGAGGCCCGGCGAGTGATGTCTGGCCGTTCATCATCCTTGCTGATGACTCCTGCGTTATGTGGAACGCAGTAGATCTTGATGCACGGGGGTGAGGGATGAACTAGCTTTTGTCTCTGGGACAGATGTATGAATGTTTGGGTTTCCGTAATGACGAAGTGACAACTTCATCTTTGAACTCTTTGTGTTTTTAGAGGACCGGTGGAGCGCACTGTGTCACTGAAGCAGGTCTTACAACACATGGAGGCCTGTCCCGAGCTGGAACACTTCGGCCTATGTGGCATCAGGAAGTGGAGCAGTCGTGGATTTGTAGGTCAGGAGCCACAATATCGGAGAGCAGAAGAACATTTCCACAGAATTTCTATTTTGATTCTAGAAAAATACTGGGTTTTTTGGGGGGGGTTTAACCTAACAATCTGTTTTTTTAATGTTCTTATACTCCACTGTGGTTACATGTAAGATTTTATTTATTTCGAATCATAGTTTATTTGCTTGTGGTTTCAAGCTACAATTGTTCTCAGATGTCTTAACGTCCATCATTTATATAAATCCTTTATCTAACCAGGTAAAAAACTCATTGAGATTAAAACTTCTTTTTCAAGAGTGACCTGGCCAAAATGGCAGCATAAAAACAATACAACAATACATACAAACACAGTCAGTCAGTCACACATTCCGGGGAAACAATAGTAAAACAATAGTAAAATTTACACAACGGGGCAGTCACAAGAACCGAGAGAGGTAATTTCTTTGTCTTTTAAAATGGATTTGAATTTACCCAAGGATAGAAGCTCAACCAATTTCAAGTCCTTCTGCTCATCATTCCAAGTTGAGGGGGCAGAAAACTTGAACGCCTTTTTACCCAGTTCAGTTCTGGCTCTCGGGACCTGCATTAGAATAAAGTTCTGTGAGCGCAGGCCGTAATGGCTGACGTTTCTACACATGCGCACGCACAAATATGTAGGGAGACGTCCCAAAATGGATTTATAAACAAAAGTCAGCCAGTGGGAGAGTCTACGGACAGGCAAAGAAGGACAATTGGCAGCAGCATACAAAAAACAGTGATGTATCTGATAGCTGCAACCGGTGATAAAACGCAAAGCACAATGATACACGGTATCTAATTTCTTTAAATACTGCTCACGAGCGTTCATAAAAAGCAGATCGCCATAGTCCAACAAGGGTAAAAAAGTTGTTTTGATCAAATGTTTCCGGACCCGAAATGAAAAACATGATTTGTTCCTAAAAAAGAAACCTAATTTTAGTTTCAGCTTAGAAACAAGGTTATCAATATGAGATTTAAAAGACAAGTTGTCATCAATCAGAATGCCTAGATATTTATAAGAACTGACCAATTCAATTTCAATCCCCTGAACAGTTAACAACCTTGGAAGGTGAGATGGAAGCTGCTTGCCATTTGAAAAAAGCATGGTCTTCGATTTATCTGCGTTTAATACTAGTTTAAGCTGAGTCAAACGGGATTGAACAGCATCAAAGGCAGTTTGCAAGAACTCAAGGGATTGTAACGCTGACGAAGATGAACAATAAATAACTGTATAATTTGCACTGGATCAGATTGGATTTACAAAACCCTAACCCTCAACAATAATCTAATCCTTTCTTTTTTTAAAGATAAATGAATGAAAGATGATACAAACAAACTTTAGTTGGCTTATAATTAATAGAATATCTCACTTTTTCCCCCTCTGTCAAAGTAGGTAAAAAACAGTGGGAGCCTTTCTACAGGGGTCACCTTCATAACTTCCTCATGCTCAATGTCGACCGGAGTCAGAACGTCCAGTACGACCAGAACCGCTTCACCTGCCACGACGTGGACCTCACCCTGAGGCTGCACAGTGCCGGGCTGCTGGTCTGCAGGTTCAACAGCTTCAGCGTCATGAAGAAGCAGATCACCATCGGAGGATACAGAACCTTTATTATCAAGACCAAGGTAGAGGCTGAAAGAGCATTAAAACGTAAAAAAGTCCATGAGGTGGCATATGATCAACAATGATTTTCATTTTGCATAATAGTTTAAGACATTTAGAAGGTTATAAAAAGTATTTTGTCTTTGCTTCCAGAGTTTCACAGACATTTAATATTCCTCAAAGGAAGTTTCTACTCTGAATGAATATAGACTCTTCTAGATTAATAGTTTTGTATTTAACCACCCGTGAATCAACAGACTATTTTAAAGTTGAGTCCCAAAGTTTGCAGCATGGCTTCTGTACTTAATCTTGACCAGGGTACTAATGTCAAATTTAAAAGTCTGATTCACATGAGGATCCAGTCATTTCTGAAGAAAATAAAATTGCTTAATTCCCCCAGATGACAGATGTCCCTACCTCAGTGGGACCCTCACAATACATCTGTGCCCCAGACAGCAAGCATCTTTTCTTGGCTACACCAGCGCAGCTCCTCCTGGAAAAGTATCTCCAGCACACCAGCCAGAAGCTGTTTCCTCTCAGCATAAAGAACTACACACAGCCCATACTGTCGGTGGACTGTTACCTCAACCTTGGACTTGAGGTACAGTACATGCTCATCTACCCATCTGTGCTGACATACGGTCACACACATGTTTACGTGCAGAATTATCGCTCATTTCTTAGTGGTAGACTAACCTTTGAACAAGAATGTGTTCTTATCCATGTACATTTCAACATATTACTTGCCTCCTGCAGGTAACCGTGTGTTTTATGAGTTCCAGACCTCATTCTGTCAACATCAACACTACAGGGATGCTGTTCAGTGGTCTTCTTCTGTGTTTCGCTGATGCCTTTGTGACTTCTGGGTTCCTCAAGAAGTTCACCTTCCTTAAAGGTGAAAGCAGAAAGCCACTCTTCACAGAATTGTTCACAGTAAAAAAGCTAAAGCAAAGTTGTTTAATTCTCTGAGCCAGTAAAAATGTGAGAAAAAAATTGATTAAAAACAACACAGCACTCTCATTCACAATAATTATACCGTGAAAATTATTTTATCACTGCTCACATTTTTGAATATCACAATAATTTTTTTTGAACAGCTAATTGTAAGTTTATTTTAACCAACAAATATCTGTGACTGTGATGTTTGCCGCCCCGCAGGTGCAACCCTGTGTGTCATCAGTGCAGATCGCAGCTCGCTGAGGCAGACAGTGAGCAGGCTGGAGCTGGAGGAAGAGTGGAGGTTCAGGCTCAGCGACGAATTCCAGACAGCCAACGCTAAAGAGGATCGACCGCTCTTCTTCCTGACAGGAAAACATATCTGACTGAAGCAGGTGTGCACAATAAGATGCGAGGAGACACAGGGAGGACTGAAATCACTTTACTTGCCAAAGAAAAGGGTTGCACTAGTGTTTTTTTTGCAGCAGAAAAATTCACACAGAGACATGTGAAAGGAGGAAGGACGTGGATTATTATCTTCTGCACGGAAACTCAAGTAGGACTTATGATTTGGAGGTGAAAAGAAAGAGAAGGTATTTGTTTACATTAGCCGTATGTTGTGTGTTGCTTCAAGAAATTCTGTATTGTCCATTTGTTAAAACTTTCAAAATATTCAAAATGTGACTGTTTAGATGAATAAGAAAAAAAGATGCTAGAAATTATTCTTTATTGTACATTTCTTGACAGATGTAGTAAACACAAAAGTCAGCAGAAATGTAAAGAAATTGTCCAATCTGATCATTTTCAGGTGCTAATTTGAAATGTCTTATTGTGTGTCTGCAAGTTTATGTGTGCGGAATTTCTTATTGCTCACTCTTGCAGGTTCACACAAGTTTCATTTCAAAAATGTTTCCAATATTTTTATACGATGACTTTTGTAGATGCTTGTTTTGCATGTAAGTTTTTAACAGAAAAAAACATTCATGACTTGTATGATGTCGTATTTCTATCATGTAAAAAGTACTTATTTTCAGTTTATACAAAAAGTACGGAGTTTTGTGTATGAGGATGTTTGTAGATCTCAGAGAAACATAAACTTTCCTTGTTATAATCAACTTTGTACAATTATATATACCTCTGATTGTATAAATGTACAGACAATTCAAACTTCAAGTCAAGTTATTTCTTCTGTCCCAACATGGAAGTCCTGAGGTGTTAATTTGAGATGCCATGCCTTGCATAACTGTCCATTTGATATGGGATGGTAATTGCTTCATGATATAAACATATACAAGTGCACAGACAACATGCAGATACATTTTTTCACACTTTATCACAGATAAGAAACTTAATTATATTGTTCATAGTGTTGCGGTCATGTCAGACCAGCACCTGAGAAAGAGAAGAGTCCAGCAACTCTGGATCCTCTCAGATTTCCTCCAAGAACTGCGTTCCAAGAAGACACTTGATAAATGTAGTCCAAAACACTTGTCGCACTAGCTGCTCACTCAAAACGGAGTCAGTTTTGAAAGACTCATCGTGCATCTTCTAGAAAAGCTTTTGCATCATATTCAAGAGGTTTCATAATAATAATAAAGAAAATAAGGCAGTACAAATGTCTGAGGAAGCTGGCCGAGAAGCAACCAACACAGTTTTTGACATATTGGACAACTCAGAGGACTGAACTGCTATTCCTTTTTTTTATTTTATTTTTTATTTTTTTACATTACATCTAATAATAACTTCAAGAACTGCTTAAGAGTTTCTTCTCTGTTCTGAGACATTGAATGACATTTCACTGAGGCCACTAAACAGCAAAATGGAGCCATGACCCACATGGAGGAGCAGAACTTCGGCAGCGGACTCAGTGAGGATGGCAGCCCCACTGACAACTGGTCATGGGTAATAAAAAACTCAAATAACAAGATTAAATGAATGATACATATCATTTACAGTAGTATAAAGGGACAACAGTGATATAAAGTTGTCGTCTGGAGTTTTGTCAGCCATATATGGACCTGTGCGTCTGAGCATAAATGCAAACAACTAACCCAGACTAACTGCATAACAGCTTTAGAAACTGATAAACAGATTTACTCGGGATAAGACGAGCATTGGTCCTCCTTTCTGTTGTCATAAAATCTTTATAAGAAAACTGAGGAGCAGCTCAACAGTCAGCCTTTCTTTACTTTCTAAGAAAACTATTATGTTCGCTCTGTGTTTGTTTACATTTTTGAGCTGGGAACGTTTCTTTTTTGGTACCATATACTTTACAGTCTGCAGCTGTCAGCATGCGGTCTTTTGCAGACAGGGGTCATGAACTTTAGTCTGTGCCGGCAACAGAGCCATGAGCCTGATATCTCCAGCTCATATCTCCATGCATGACATAAAGCACACACAGGTCCATATAAAGGCCTTTTCCACCTGAACCAGTGAATATATTACATAACAAACAAGACTAGCACTCTGTGAGCACATCCACGTTTCTCCCCTCATATTTTAGATTAAATCTGCCTGAAGTTAATCTTTAATGTAAGAAGTTATTTTGCCCTTTTTTTATATCACTTTTAGGTTAATGTTTCAGAGTTGTTTTTTTGGGGGGGATGGAGAAACTATGCAAATTATATATAATTTTAATTCCTTTGTTTACAGTCAAATGAAACACAGACAAACCTTCTGGCAACACATTGTTTTAGGGCTTTTTTCTGTGTGTAACTGAGCTTAATTAAATGTTAATCTTCACCAGCTTCTTATATGAGACGTAGGTTGTTGTTTTCATGTTATCCTGCTAACATAGACACAGACAGACATGTGAACAACAACTATCACATTTTGCGCATTTTTCGCCGCCTCGACTCTCAGCTTGTCAAAGGAATCTAAAACATGCATATGCACACACAGGCTGCGTCTCAACTTAAATGCAGGACCATTTTGCAAGAAATTTCATAACAGCTTCTTGTACATCTTTACTCTTAGGTCCATGCTCATTTAAATGTTTTGTAATTAGGAACCTTAGGAAAGTAAATAAAAGACATCTACTGTATCCGTTAATCAGTTACTGTAGTCCCTGAGCAGTAAGTTTTTTCACAGAACATAATAAAAGTTATTTTTATGAATAGTGCCAACTCCAATCACTACACAATAAACAGCCCTGCTGGGTTGGGTTTTTTTTTTTTCTTTACTCGTAAATTATACTGCAGATATGTGTTCAGTCTTGTTGCTGTAGTTGTTACAAGCAATTGTGGCTTCAAGCAGCTTTACCACTCCTTGAGACTAAACTAATTAAGATTTTTGTAAAACTCCACAATGTGCCTGTCAGGACTGAGTAGTTGAGCTGTGGTGTGTGGCTCAGGGAGCTTTGTGATTGGCTCACGCAACCCATCCCCCAAACAGACACCCACCGTCTCCGTGGTGATGAAATGAACTCATTGTTGACCTCCGAGGGAGTGCCTGCCATGAAAAACATCCAAGGTTTCTCCCATACACAGTAGGTTTATTCCTCCGTCACGTGTCAGATATGAGGTCTCCCTGCAGGGCAGTTCTGCTGGACTGCAGAGGAACATATCAGATAGCGCACACACAGGCAGAAATAACCTGTAAACATACCCTGGGAGGGCAGGGGGGCAAGTACATGAATACATCCGAACATATGACCTAGTTGACACGTGCAAATTAACATAAAACTGTTGCCTTTCACAGACACATTGACTCATGTAGTTTGTAGACTGACCGCTTCTAGGGAGACTAAAAATGTGGTGGAGTTTAAAAACTTTAAACCTTTTTGAAACTTTGGCAAGTTTGATGAGCTTCAACATGGCATGATACACTTCCAAAAACACGTATTGTAACGCTCACACTTTAAAGTTTTCTGAATACATCTGGACATCCATTCATACCTGATCTTCATCTCATAGACTGTGAAACATCATCTGGGAGCTCCTCATCTATTTTGGGAACTACTAAGAAGGTCTGGGGATGTTTTGAGTCATCTTTACGCAGAAATAGGTTCCCAAACTTTCCAACTCCACTTGAGCTTCAAACTGATATGCTTTCAAGACAGTTATTACTGTCTTCACTTTAAATTCAAATCATCAGCGTGATATCAGAAACCTGTTCCTCTCATCTGTCACTGCTTTGAAACTTTCTCTTTATGCCAAACCCAAATCCACCTCACCATAAAAATCAGCACTAAATTCCTCTAACGCCATGGTCCCTGCATCTCTCCATGCCCCCCTCCCTCTCTCAGTCCACTCGGCAGTTAGTTGCTCCCCGTTGAATGACTCAGTTCTTAGAAAACTCAACACGTGTTTCCGTGTTCCCTCTGCCTGGCTCTGATAGTGTGTGTGAGTGTGTGTGTATGTGTGTGTGTGCGTGTGTGTTGGAGGGAATGTCTAAAGTGAACAGTCACATGGTCCAAGCTCTGGCAATGTAAAGTATCTGTAAGGACAGCAAAGGTTGATTCATGGAGTCATTAAATGCATCACGTGTCGGTTTCGCGCCAAGCACACAGGCTCAGACACAGACACACACACACACACACACACACACGCACGCAAGCACGCACGCACGCACGCACGCACGCACGCACGCACGCACGCACGCACGCACGCACGCACGCACACACACACACACACACACACGGGCATAAAATTGCTGGTCCTTTTTAAAGAGATCCAGAATAACAAACAGAAGCGGGAACAGTTGGAGCGGAGCGTACTGTAACGCTGGGGAGCTGGTTCTTAGAAAACTTTGAGCAACAACAAAAGGCCTTGAGACCGGGCCAAGTGAGACTCTTTGGGTTTGTTCCCCTAAATGGGAAACTGGACTCTCTGTCCAGACTCAACGCTGGGGTCAGCAATTGCATAATCTGATTTAAAAAATGAAGCAATTTCTGCAAATGTGTTTGTCAAGCATCAGTATTTGAAATGTAATATATAATCACATATAACAGGTATAATTTGAGCAGAAGAAACATGTCTTTTGGGAGGGATTACTACACTGCTGACCTTTCTATAGATGAGAAACCTTTCTACACATTTCTATTTTCCCAAGAAAGCAGGCGGTTTTCTTCACTTAATACTGTAAAGCTCATTGTAAAGGCGCGTAATCATCCTACAAAAAGCAGATTTTGGCATCCCCAGACAGATCCAGGCTTGCAGTTTCCTACTGATTCCAGTCTTTATGCAAAGCTGTGGGGAGGTGCTTGTTGTGTCTCGTATGCAAGACTTTAGAGTGACATTTTTTCTAACCAAAGTATAAGAGACACAAAGCATCTTACACACCACATGTATTCACCCACACTGAAAATGTTACTTTTATTTCCATTTTCCATCATTTCTGAGATAAAATCAAACATATTAGAGTCACAGAATTCAAATGTTCCAGAAAACCAACATATCAAGACTTTGCAGATCTGCCTTTAATTTACCTTAAGATACAATCAGCCCTTTTCAGAGTCACTGATGCCTTCAACCACCAGAGTGTCATGGCTATTTTTGTCTCCTCAGCCACGCATGCTAGCCTTGTATTTCTTGAAAATAGAAACATGATCCCGTTGTTCCTCCCTCAGATATACTCACGTGGAAATGCACAGCATGGACAGCATGCATGATTTTGAGATTTTGCCAGCACTGTGTAATTTGAGATTTCCCAGGATGTTATATTTGTGCCATTATACAATCCTACCATATATAATCACAGCAGACCAGTATATGTCTTCATAGCTGAAGAATTCAATTGTGTAATTTAAGCTCATGTTGCCTTGGATACTCTCTCTGTCTTTAGATGACTGCAAGGACACTGACATGTGACGCAGCTGGGGATCGAACCTGCAGCCTCTCAGTTAAAATGCTGCTGGCCCTTCACCTAAACCTCAGTTGTCCAATATGCAAAGACAGTCATGTTTAAGGCATTTCTGCGGCAAACAATATTATATATGCATGAACATATTATTTCACTTGGATTTCACCTGTTTCACTTATTCATTTCTCTGCTGCACATTTGATTCTTGGGGAGTTACAGTTAAGTTGTTGCTAACAATAGCTCATCAGGTTGGATTACCACCTATTTCCATAGCCACAATAGCCCCTTAATCATTTAAGAAATGGCTTAAAGGTTGGCACATGGACTATTACAAAGGTGAACGTTATAATCTGTTGAGTGTAAACTAAAAATTAAATAAGAGAAGAAAATAAAACAAATGATCTGGAAACAGAACTTGATCTATGGCAAGATTTCAATAATAGATATTTCTCCTGTCTCCCATCGTTAGGAGAATACGATTTTATTTGCATCTCTGAATGCAGACAAAAACAGAATCAGGAATATAGAAGTCAAATAAAAGTTAAGACTTATTTCTAATAGGAGACCTTGTATGAAGGGTTTCCAAGCTGCAAGTAATCTTAACAATCTTTATCTGTCAGTATAAAATAAAAATAGTTTATGTTTCCAGGTATAAAAACAATTTAATAGTGATTGATATTTGATATTTTTGTTTGTGTGCTTATTGTGTTTTTCTTTGTTTCTTTTACCTTTTCTTTTTTCCTTTCTATTCTTTTTCTATTGATTGATTTGTTTTGGTGATTTTGTATTGAGGGGGAGGATTTTTTATCAGCCCCTCGGGCTTCTTTTCCTCTCCTGCACAATTTATTTGTCCTTGTATGTTAAAATTACTGTGTTATCATTGTGCAAATAAAAAAAAAAAAAAATTGATTAAGCATCATGTCATCAAGACATTATTAAAGGATCGCCAATCCATCACTTTCAAATTCTCCAGTAGCAAGACATCTATAATTACTATAAAATACCCCAGCATGAGGGTTTTTATGTGTGGACAATGATAAGTTGAAATAATGAAAGATAACTTTTATTGGATTAATATGTTGATCGCAGTTTTAGATATAACTAACTAAAACGATGATACGGCCTAATAATGTAATCAAATTGAGTCACTTTTAGAGGGAAATTGCCTGTAAACAATATGTGACGTCACGCGGGCTCAGCCAATCAGGAGCGTCGGTGTTCGCTGCTCCGCGGCGGAGGAGAAATATCTCAGCTGCGGTTTTAAAAAGGAGCTGGAGCGGAGGATATTAGATCTGGTGTGATGCTGCTGCCCGCTGTCGACGATGCTTGATCTGCAGATCCGCATGCACTAAAGCTAGTGGGCACGCCGAGTGGAAAACACCCCGGAGCGAAGAGCGACGTCCTGAAATAATGTAAGCAAAGACACAGTTGCTGCCAGAAAGAACACGCTTTGACATTTGAATTAGTGTCAGTGTAAAGAGCAGTTTGCTCAGTGCTGTCGCAAATGTTCATGTTTATCTGGTTTTGTGTATTTTAATGCATGGCTGTGCGTGTGTACGCTGCAGAGCCTCACCCTGTGTGTGTGTTTGTGTGTGTGTGTGTGTATGTGTGTAGGTGTGTGTAGGTGTGTGTGTATGTGCAGATGTTTACATGTCACCACACACCATACTGCTGAAGAGGGCTGCTCATGCAACGTGTTTTATTTTATACCTTGGCTTTTTTCAGTTTCCACTTAGATGTAGAAAATATTTACTCCTATGCATGTTGTAAAAACATCAATTATAGCTTAATGACCTTTGTTATTATTATTATTATTATTATTTTTTTTATTTTATTTAATAGGGACAATGCAGGTTTACATGTGATCACATTCACTCATTACAAACAAGCCAATGTGACTGATGTTCTGCATACAGAGATTATAGCTATTGCTAGTTTCCATCTCCTGTCCCTAGTTAGGCTTTTAGTAAAAGAAAACGAAAGAAAGGAGAAAAAGAATACAAAAATACATTCAATTTTCAACATGCAAAGCTATATCCTATTTACAATTCTCAGCTTGCAAGAGAGCACCCTATTAGCGGTTACAGGTGATTAAAAATGCATACATTTCTGATTTTGCTTCAACCAGTCTTTGACATTTTTAGTAAAAACCTTAAAATCTTGAGTTGTTTTTATCTCAGTTGGCAGTGTGTTCCACATTTGAGAGCCCTTTATAGAGAACGCTGACTGCCCAAAGGAGGTCTTACGGCGTTCAACCTTACAGTTACCACTTGTTGTTCCCCTGGTGATCCTACCACTATTCTGCCTGCTAACTAACTTACATAAAACATCTGGTGCTAGATTCTGTATTATTTCCATTCAGTTGTAACAGACAGTAATCAGACTACCAGATTTGCTGCTCCAGTCATTTTAACTGGATTTAATGGGATAATCCTTCACTTCATTATGTGTAAATCCTCCCAGTTTCCTCTCTGACCTCTCCGTCACCTCACTGGTCAGTGATCTGCAGTGAAAGTCTGGTTGAATCTTTCCTAACTTTCTTATGGCCTCTGGGGACTTTTATGTTAGACACAGTGCAGTCTGACCGAGAGCTGTTCCCAACATGCCTCACTCATGGCAGCAGATATTCACAACAGTTTATTTAAATGTTTTGTTCTTTCTTTTATGGCATGTCATTGAGGGAGGCAGACTGACCCTAGGAGCGGTCTCCTGATTGGCTATTACATAGCGGACAGGCCTTGTGATTGGCCGAGACAGACAGGAGTTCTGGAAGAGTGGGCCAAGCTGTGGAGCCCTTGTCCGCATGCCTGTGTTTGTGTAGATTCTGTTTTAAAGAGAGAGAGACCTTTATCTGATGTAAATAACTGATCTTGTCCAGACCAGTAGACTTCATTAAAGCCGGATTCTATGAGATAAGAGTTAAAAGAAACACAGTGTCCTCAAAATACAACAGGAATACAGTTCAAAATATAGTCCTTAACCATGTTTTTACAACTGTTTATGAGAAGAAGTGGCTCACTGCATTCCTATCTCCTGCAGGGTGTCCCTCCTATGAGACCGGCAATACTGATTGTGCAATGTGCCGTGAATTTGGACTGGAGTATATTATTACTATATAAGAGAAGAGAGTATATACTTAACTGAAAATATTGCTTTCAAATACCAGTATTGTCATCATCTGTGATTTGGTCAAAGACAGCTGGTACTGGTCCCTCTTTTAGGCACGATTTGATCATGAGATATTAAACGCCCGGGGTGTTGAAGCACTACACTGTGGTTAGAATAGCGCATTGTAATTCATCTGACACACTTTGGCTCGTTCCTCCGTGTTCTGCTTAGGTTTAGGCTGATGTTTAGATCCGTTGCATATATGGACAACTGTTCGTAAATGCAGTTTGTGCTCATATACACGCATTAACATGGATCATCTCAGTTTCAACCATGAACTTCATTGGTTTATTTAAAGCATTACAAAATAACTTTTGCAATTATTTTGCAATGCTTGAACTGGAAGTTAAGTTGCTTTCACAACATCCAAGATTTGCTCATGTTTGCTCTGCTATTCATCACACTGTCACTCAGTGCGGTTTCATGCACATCTAAATCAAGCTATTGGCAACAATCTATTTTAGGACTAAACTGGAGTTTCAGAGAAATCCAAGTATATACACAGGAAGACAATCAATTGAGTCAGGTGCGTTCGACTCCACGATGCTAGGTGCGCCACACGCACTTTTGCGTTGGCGTTCTCCGGTTCCTTCTTTGTTGTTCATCTTCTTCTTCTCCTAGTGTGTTGATATTCTGTTTTTTGCTGTGTCGTTGTCATTACCCGATGTGAGTCGCTACCCGATGTGAGTCACACATGCGCAGTCGCGTCCAACATCATCGGCCATCTTGGAAAGCAACATACGGCAACACCACTTGGACAAACTGTCATTACGAAGAAGTAGATGGTGTTGTCATTACCCGATTATTGATTAAAATGAGCGACTTTAATTTTTTTCCATCAGCTCCATGCCTACATGGAATCCGGAAAGTTTCATCCCAGTTTGGGAAAAGCTGACAAATGGAAGATTACTCGTTCTATCTTGTCTATCAAGTCTGGCGACGTAACTGTAGTTTGTCCAAGTGGTGTTGCCGTATGTTGCTTTCCAAGATGGCCGACGATGTTGGACGCGACTGCGCATGTGTGACTCAAATCGGGTAGCGACTCACATCGGGTAATGACAGTCGTCACTTCCGGAAGGGGGAGTCCCGGGGTCGTCAGTAGCTCGGCTAAGTGTGGGTTCGGATTAGGACGCATTATGTGGCACTAACATCTCTGATCCCAGTTCGACTAAAGCCCGGCTAAGGTCTATACATGGATTTTAAAAATTTGATATCAGTCGGAATAAGGCAACAATTCAACTTTCTGTTAGTGCATGTAAACGTACTGACTTTCTCTTCTGTCATTATTTTCCTTTGCCTTTGAGTCAACATCACCATGATGTTCCCTGTAGGTCTATGAGATAGTTTCACGTGCATATGTGATCTGCCATGACGCCATGCACACTTGTCATTAAAGACAACTAAGATGGAAGTCCAAAGTAACTGTGGGTAGTTTTTGCTGACCGTAGTGGTGGGAGACTGTAAGAGCTATGAAAAAAGATACTCAAATATTCCTTCAAATTAAATGAAAACAGATTTCCATAACATGAAAAACTGCCTTGTGCTGCTTCAAGTCATGTATAAAGCTGGGTTACAATGTAAATGTAAAATCTTGTTTTTCTTAATCTAATGAAGCATCAAGTCAATTATATAACTGATATTGAGTTTTTACTGTTACAGTAATAGCAAAGTAAATAGAAGCAGCAATAAAGTGCCTGCATTCGCCTTCTGAGCTACAGTGAATGCAGTGGGATGTAAACTTGTGTGTGTAAAAGTTGTGGGTCTTACCGGACAGATCTGAACGGCTTGCTAATTTTACAGTGACTTTATTTTCAGATCTATGTGTTCCTAAAGTTGTGTTTTATGTCGGAACTTTTAAAACAGTGACTTGAGACTCTTGAACACAGAAAAGTTATACAAAAAACACTACAAATTCAGTTGGTTCAGAGCTAGCATGTTGAGGTGTTCACAAACCCAATGGAAATCACTACAATCTCCCACTAAGGGTAACTATTCGACCTTGTGTGTGTGTGTGTGTGTGTGTGTGTGTGTGTGTGTGTGTGTGTGTGTGTGTGTGTGTGTGTGTGTGTGTGTGTGTGTGTGTGTGTGTGTGTGTGTGTGTGTGTGTGTGTGTGTGTGTGTGTGTGTGTGTGTGTGTGTGTGTGTGTGTGTGTGTGTGAATGGAGGCATTTGTTTGCACGTGGGCAATGTTGACAGTGAAATCAGGGCCTCGGTATGCAGACTAACAAGAACATGTGCATGCTGTTATTGCTGAATCAGAGAAAATACCGGTAAGTTGAAATGAGAGTGAGTGAAAGGGTCAGATAGTCATGAAATCAGTGTAAAATAAACCCATATTTTAGCCCAGGGGCTGAAATATGTAACATAGCATATAACAAAAATAATAAAATATTGAACTACTCTCTTTTATGGTATTTAGTGTTGAAAAAAGTCTTGCCTTTATTTGCACAGTCAGCAAATTAATCAAAACACAATTATTTTCTTTTTGAATAAAATGGTATTCTTCCTGAAATACAGACAAAAAACTATCCACATATAAAAAACAAGTTTCTTATTAAGTGGCCCACTAAAAGAAAGAAAATATTGAAGGGGTCAGAGTGTGTTCATTGGGTTTTTAACTGGACGTCATGGTGGACTGTCGTGGGACGATCAGAACTAGGCTGTGATAAGTGACTCCTGCGGTTTGATGTAGAATAATGCTGGACAGTAGAGCAGCACAAGATCCCCAATCTGTGATACTTGGTAACAAATTGTCCTCGTGAGGGTTTTTATGTGATGACCGAAGGATGAGGCCATCTGTCCCCTACACATGCTATTATGTGTGAATGTGTGCATGTGTCCAATATTGTCTGAGTCAGCACAAGCAGGTGGCAGGTGGATATTTTAAGGTTTGCATTGGAAGGGAAACCTCTGAAACAACATCTTTTTCTACAGTTTGTACTTTCCAATGCTGGTCTCCACATAGAAAGATCCCATCTGACATTATTTATTTCAGGACCTTTGTTGTGAGGTGCCACTATTAACAACCACTTCAGGAAAAACCTCAGAGTGCTCAGTCCATGATTGAGTCAGACGGTTAATGAAGGAGGAGGTGGGGTGGAGGTGGGTTGTAAACCAGCTTGCACAGGAAGCAGCTGAAGTAGGCAAGTAAAAGCAGTTTAAATCAAGACCTCTGTAAGATTTACATTTTGAAGACAAGGGAAACATCTAATGCATCAGCAATGCATCAATGCATCAGACGTGCGGTGTCTCTGAAATCAGCTGATTTTCTGATTATGGGCTGATCTTGACGACATATCTTGTCTGAGTTAATACTATTCTTAAGTCAGTGCCTTTCACCTCAAATATTGGCTGCAAGGCCAACAAACCCCCAGTTCTAAGTAGTTGGAATATTGTTATTTACTTAATTTAAAATCATGGTCTCAGAATGGACCCACAACAACACTGCAGCGACTGTGTTTGCATTGAAATTCATGGCAATGATGCCAATAAATAATCATCAAAATGCAGTCTGTACATCACAAGTGCCTTGAAACAGCGAGTAGGGAAATGAGGTGGAAATGGTGCTGGAAGATTAACACATGAATGGCAGCTATTATGCATATTATCCCTTTCAGGTCAAATAATTGCAAAGAGGTTGTGTTTGATAAATGGTATAGCTCCCCCTAAAAATATCTGTTTACTATACACTGACACTGGTGTGGCTACAAATAAGGTAACATTTCTTTGGGGTCATTACTGTAACTGGTGCATTATCCAGACCAGCATATAGTGAAGCAGAAACAAAAGATAGAAACAAACTTCGTAATTGTTTCAGTTTTTCATGTGTCCATGTGTATTCGATAGCTTGAAATGTCAAAAGTATCAGTTTGACAAAGTATCATTCATAGTATTTAGTTAATTTGGATGTTCCTTGTTCCTTTCTGCCACCTCTTAACAACCATGCAGCCTGGTTGAATGCATTTCCCTTTCTGTCTCCATGGGGCCATGTTTTAACATTCTAGACATACAATTATTACTGATTAAAATGGGAAAACAGATAAAGCCCACAATCTTTTTTAAGCAGTCCATACGTATTTCACCAGTGGTTTTGTTTTTAGTTTTAGGGGCTTGGAATAATGGTTTCAACAACTTCCCTAAATGAAAATCCAAAGCTGGCTGATCTGTGTCTCCTCTGAGTTCTGACTAAGCTGATCAACAATGAAATAAATTGGCCGGACGCCAGTTTGGTCTTATGGTTGCTGCTATCTTACATAAAAAATACATGTGAATAAAACCTCACTTAACTCACAAATGAGAGGATTAAATATGGTTGTCTTTGCCTGTCCCCAGTTACAGACCATGAACTATGTGGGTCAGCTGGCAGGGCAGGTGTTTGTGCAGGTCAAGGAGCTGTACCGAGGACTCAACCCTGCAACGCTGTCGGGATGCATCGACGTCATCGTGGTCCGGCAGCCCGACGGCTCCCTGCAGTGCTCCCCCTTCCACGTTCGCTTCGGGAAGATGGGTGTCCTGCGGTCCCGCGAGAAAGTGGTGAGATCAGAGAGCATGCTCTGTACACCCACACTCTCACCTACCGGTACCTTTGATCTTTCCATAAAGTGTCTAAGGTTATTTGAAAGCTCCAGGTATGTTGCCTTAGCCCCAACTGGATTACTTTAATCTTTATTGATATATTTTTTTCTTTTCTAAAGTATTTGAAATACTTTGGCCTTACATAAGTAATTTGCAATTAAATGGTCTAACAAAAAAACACTTACAGAAGAAAAAGCATATAAAAGATCAAAAACCTTTAAGTTTAGACAATAGAAGAAAAACACCCATTTCTTGTGAGTAACTCAGTGACATAATTGAATAATGTGCTGATAACACTAATGAAATTGATTAATACTTTTAATAACTGTACAGGAAGTAGAGAGGATGAACCAGGATGAATCTTGGTCAGTTTTGATTTTCTGTCTAAAAACTATAATCATCCCAATACAATAACAGAAAAAAAAACAATTTACCTGTGAAGACAAAAGCTTTGTTACCTTCATAGCTTTGTTAGCTTTATAGCTCTGGTCTCCCTTATCATTGGGCATGCTCAGCAGGATGATAGTCTTTAGAAATTTGAATTAAATTTGGTATTTCAATGTTGGTAGCTTATTTATGTTTTGATGTTGTTTTTACATTAAAAGCTGTACAAACTTGCCATATTTAGCTTCTGTGTAACTAGGAGAAAACCTCTTCTGGTCACTATCCAATCAGTCACTGCATCTCTAAAGCAAATCACAAGTATTTTTGTCTTCCAAAACCCAATTGTTTTTATTCTACTCAAGATTCAATAAGGAGTTTGTTTAACTCTTAATATTGTGTTGCAGGTGGATATAGAGATTAATGGAGAGCCAGTTAACCTGCAAATGAAGCTGGGAGAGAATGGAGAGGCCTTCTTTGTCAAAGAGACGGAGAACCATCTGGTGAGTCAATAAACACACATAAATATAGAATAGGACATAGAGTTATTTGTTAATGTCAACATGACACCTTACACCGGTGCAGTTAAGATGCAGGCTGGGTCGGATTAGAGGGCATGTTCTAGTCTTTAGTCTTTGGTCTTAGTTATTTATTTCCTTTCCTTTTTTCAACCTTTTATATGCAATTCGATCTTACAGCACATGTACGTTTTCTTACTCTTTTAGTATCATTCTAACTCAAACTGGTTTTACCACCTTTACAGTAATTAAGGTGCACCCACATGTTATTACTTTGATGTTCAGGAGTAAATTGCTTGTTTTCCTGACCAGACAAGTCCATAGGAGGAACAAATGTGTAGCTATTCATTCGTAGCCTGAGATGCAGCACAGGTGGCATCAAACATCATTAGATCAGGTGGCGCTAGCACGTTTTATAAATTGTATTTATTGTTGGGTTGTTTTTTAATCGAGTGCTTATTTGTGTTCCTATGAAGTGAATATTTAAGTTGTAAGAAAATGGTTTCAGTTTTGTGGAAAAAAGAGTTTTGGACTAAAGAGAAAGAGGGAAAGAAAAACCTTACCTGATGAGTGAGACACGGACATTCTGCTGTTTTTATACAAAAGTAGTTGGAGCGCTCATGCATATGAGATGAAATGAAATATAAACAGAACAGGCCAGGACAGAAGTATCTGTTGTTTCGTGGTGTTCCGTTGGCCTGCATGACTTTAGTTTCCTGGAAATAAAACCTCAGGACAAAAGTGCAGCATAAACAGGCACTGGTCACACCAACGTCAACAGCTTTAATGTTTGAACATGTTAGCATGTACAAATAGATCTTTGTTAGATTGTTTCTTTCGCCTGACAAGCATCCAAACATGCTATGAATTGCATATGTACTGCCAAGTCAGAAGGTCGGGAATAGGTCATAACATCAGCATGTTAAAAACATAACCAAAGGTCAAAAATACAGATATCTGTAGAGAGAACATACCACGTATAAATGACAAAGGATTAAGTGAGGCACAAAGGCGCATTACAAAGCAAAACAATGTCACTAGCACTCATCCAAAGGCTTCATTTTAGAGTCCTGCGGAACTGAAAATGTGAGCGGAGCGCTGGTTGAGCAAGAGAGGGAAGGAGAGGGGCAGAGTTGGCACACGTCCACCTCATATCTGCTGGCGGTTTGGCCTCAGCCTCCTGAAGCAGCAGCTATCTGTCAAAGTCGCTCTCTGTGGAATCCAAGTACCACAGTGGAAAAAATCCTTCTTAAATGCTTTCCCCTGGCATTGACGGGGGAAGACGGTGTCACGTGGAGGTATTTGCAGCCAAATGCAAACATAACAGGAACGAGACTAAACTGGAAACATTCCTGTTTGTTTTGAAAACTGATGTTGTAAATTGATAAGTGAAGGATTTGTTGGAGGGCAGAGAGCTGGGGGGGGTTTACAGGGACGATGATAAGAAATGACAAAGAAACAACGATAAACTCTCCCACTGCTGTGCTATTCAGTCGTTTTAAGAAGTTATTTCCGAAGTGGTGAGCAATGAAAACAGCTGGCAGTGTTTCCTAATTAAGAGGAATATGTCATAATTTGAGAAGCCCTCCTCTACTTCCTCATATTAAGGATGACATCTGTCTTAGTAATCTTGCATTACTTGACTCTTGACTCAAAGAGAAGGAGCCGTTCTCCAGTAGTCAATAACTAAATTAGGACACTAATGGCTGTTGATATTAACCTCAGTCAGAAAACTTAAAATAAAATTCCCAGTATAGAATACAGATGTCTTATTGAGGCAGTTTTGCTGTTCAACCCTGTTTGTTATCCTGTTTGGGTGTAGCGTCAAATACGCTCTTTAACATAACCCTTCCTCCACAGAGGGGAAAAACACCGGAGAGCTATTTATAGCCCTGCTCGTTTTCAGCCTGTTTAGTTTGTTGGCGACAGACTCGCCCTCAGAGATGTGCTGGTCACGGATTTGGGTTTGGTCCAGACGGGCACGAGGTGGGATGATCAGATGTACATATTCTAAAAAAAAAGGGTCAGGGCTTGGATATAAAACGATTGGCCGGTAGCAGCAGCGCACTCGTAAATCACAGGGTGTTTTTCACGTTAGATCAACGGGCCCTGATGGGGGCAGCTTGAGGTCTGAATGGTTTTGGGTTATTTATCTTTCATTATTGCCGTCACTCTCTCCTGCAGCAACAGCTGAAGTTCTCATCGAATCACTTTACAGAAATCTACTTGGCATCAAGCCCAGTTGTCTGTGGCGCTCCTGCGTTTTACCCACTCCGTTTCTGCTCCTTAGGGGTGTGAAGTTAACCTAAATGACTGGTTGGGACTTGTGCAATAATACTGCAGATCCTACATTTGAAACATTAACCAGATGTCTTCATCTTCAGGCTACAGAAGCAAGTTTGCATACAGTACTTGGGGTAAAACAATAATGAATCTGGAGCCAACTTTAACTTTAATGAGAGCTTGCATGAATTTGAAATGCTTATTGAAATAATTTTCTACACTAATACAGTGTTTAATGGCAGCTGTTGGAGTCTGTAATGCTGTCATGCTGCTCCGTTGAACATAACAGAACTCAACATATGTTCTTCTTTTCCAGTCAGATAAATACTGTTTTGTCTCTGGAAGGCTGAAAATTAGACATGATTTAAATGTGTTTTCTTTGGTGCTTGTTCCCAGTAGGAGTATAGCTGAGACCAGATGTGGCCTTTTATAGCAGACATTCTGAAAAACGTCCCTTTTCCTCACCCATCTACAGGAATTGGACTGTGTTATGACACGTGCAGTGTAAAGCGTGTGTGAGTCCATACTGCTCAGATTATCTCCTTATCTAGCTCTTATTCTGCACCCCCCCTCTGTTTATTCCCTATTTGTAGCTTTAGGATTAAATCGGATCTATGTGATTTAGCTAATCTGGTTTAGTCCCAAAATTCACACTATATTATATAAACTATGGAGGAAAGAACACCCACTGCTTCATCAGTAAGTGAGAGTTTAAAACCACTCTCTGGATTGCTCTGATGTTACACACAGATATTGTGTACTTATTTCGAAGTATGAAAGTTATCCGAACTGTAAAAAACACAATAAATGTGGACATGACAGTCATATTCTGCATTTATCTCAAGGTTTTTCAAGACTGTATAGCTGCTGTTATGGTTGTGGATTCTTACTGATGTCTTACACTATTCAAAATGACATTATCATGTATCAACTCTTATTTACTTTACACCCCTTTTTAAAACTATGTTAGTCTGGCAGAACAACTTAAATGGATTTACATGCATGCTATAAAACAAATTCTTCACATATTTTTCAATGGACCTACATTTTTTTTACTTTGAGAAATTCTCAGTTAAAGCCTCTGTCTCTTTAAGGCTGAAAAACCCAGTTAGCTCAAGCTGACAAGGCTCAGTTGTTGAATAAAAAAATCTATCAGTGTGCAAGGCCGCAACTACATCATGTTGCATGTAATGTGTATATGGAAACTGGTAAATGAGACCAAATTACACATCCATGCACTTACGACCCCTTCTCGTAAATGGAATAGAATAGAACAGCCTTTACTGTCATTGTATACACAGTTATGCAACGGAAATGGTGACAAAGCATTTTTTCTTGTGATATTAATGACTTTTACCTCTTGTAATCATATCATGTGTCCTCAACAGGAAGTGGTTCCATCCTATCTCGCAACATCACCCATCCTGTCACCAGGACAGGATTTGATGGCGTCTGAGTTGAGCAGGGGCAGTTCCCGTCACCACGGTAGGCTGAGCAGAAAAAAACCCGAAAGACAGAAATGCTGGAATTTGCACTTTTGGGACAATAATCATTCTCCTCTTTCTGTATGCTAAGACAACATCCCTTCCGGCTCGCTTCCTGTTCAGAACCTCGGACCAAATCATGGTGATGGGGGGTCAACCAAGAAGAGGAGGAAGAGGAGGAAGAAGGCAAGGCCAGAGGGAGGATCGGGAGGAAGGAGAGAGGAGGATGGAGACGAGTTCTCAGAGGACGAGGACATGTTCACTATTGACCTGAGCTCAGATGAGGAAAAGGAGGGAGATGGCAGCAGGTGTGTACCTGAGAACATTTGTTGGTGTACAATACAATACAATACAATAAGCAGCCTTTTTTTGGTTTCTTTATCTAGACGTGTGCCAGACATCTCTCTTCCAATGGGCATCTACAGGACTGTCTCAGAAAATTCTAATATTGTGATAAAGTCCTTTATTTTCTGTAATGCAAAAATGTCATACATTCTGGATTCATTACAAGTCTTTTATTATTTTAATATTGCTGATCATGGCTTACAGCTTAAGAAAACTCAAATATCCTATCTCAAAAAAATTTGAATATCCTGGGAATCTTAATCTTAAACTGTAAACCATAATCAGCAATATTAAAATAATAAAAGGCTTGCAATATTTCAGTTGACTTGTAATGAATCCAGAATGTATGACATTTTTGTTTTTTTAATTGCGGTACAATAAATAAAGAACTTTATCACAATATTCTAATGTTCTGAGACGGTCCTGTATGTATGTTATAAGATACCTGCAATCAGATAGATAGTTCCCCCAAAGTCAGCTTGTTGGCGATCCAAACTGATGGGTTATAGCCTTGGTAACGTCAGTATATTTATGTAGTTATTCAGAGCATGTTAGGTTGCACTTAGCCTAAAGCCACTCTATTACTCAGCTTCACAGATCTGCTGGCATCACTGAAATGATTGTTATTCTTCTTTTAATTGTGATTAAAAAGCATTTAGACTCTGAAGGGAACGCACCATCAGTAATGCCACATTTGACCACATGGGGGCAGCAAATTACAAAAATGGTCAAAGGTCAACCCCTGATTTAAGTCAACAGAGTGGACCTGTAGCCCAAAATAGCATTACAACATGTCCCAGACTGTCCTCACTCATTAGTACAGTTAGTTCTCTTTTGACAGCACAGTAGAGCTCTATGCCTGCATGTGGTAAGAAGTGTTAATTGCTACATCAAATAGCTTTAAATTCCTTGAAAATTAGCTTTTAAGTTTTGTCTGGTATTTTTCCTTTATTGTTTTGGTTTAACCTTGGCTCATTGACCAACATGATCCAGGTCTTGCCAGTTCAGTGAAATCATTTCAGTGGAGCAAATCACTTACTTATAACTGTTAAGTAATTTAATGTGTTAGAGTACAAGTTGGTGCACGTTACTGTTTTTGTGTGAAGCCCTTTGAAAAGCGTCCCTGCTGTTGGATGAGCTCCAGTGGTTCGTCCTGTTCCCACAGTCTTCCCTGTCTCATTAAAATAATGGCGGACAGAGTGCAGGGGTTCTGAGCCTTCTTTAGATAACTCACTCCACAGGGGGCTCGGAAAACCCTTCAATCCCTCAAATACATCTCCTTCATCTCCTGCATCATATTGTAACTGATGAGCATATTTTCTCAGCAGCTTTGAAATGTTTGGTTTCACACAATCAAAGCTAAATATGTTAAATATGACGTGAATGGACAAATGGTCTGTATGGATTTGCAACAATGCTGGATTTAAATATTACGGTGTGCGTCGTGAAACAGTTGTACAATAATGAGTTTGAGTTGAAGCTGACAGCTTTATGTTTATATTTGTCATCAGACCTTCGTACAGAGACCTGAAGTCTGCAGCAAACACCAACACGCACCCCATCACCAACTGGACTCATGCACAGAGGTATGACTACGATACACAAACACACACACAGAAAAACATCATATATCATACATATATTACTTCATTAAATTCTTGTTCCCTGACTTACCTGCCTTTAAACGATCTCTTATACACGCCTTAAGCAACTTCTTCTCTCACAATAAGATAATTATATATAATTAACGTTGTCTCTCTTCTCCTTTTTTCTGTTCTGCCTGTTTTTCTTTTGGATCACTGCAGTAATGCGATTAAAGAGAGTCTCTCCATCCCTCAAGCCTGTGGTCTGTCCATCTCTTGTCCACAGAGGACATCTCAGTTCCCTTCTCTTGTCAGGTATCATTTTTATTTCCAGCCTCTCTGTAGAAATGTAATATAAAAAAGTACACATGCTAGAGGACAGAGCAATGCTTTCTTTTGCTGTAGTATCGTAAAGCCCATAAATCATGGTACCTTATTTGAAAAATTAAGGAAGACAAGCTGTACTTAATTGTATGATTTCGCTTCATCGGCAGTCGAGATGATTCGCGCTCATCAACCCCAAAGAGCGACTCAGAGCTGTCCAATCAGGTGAACCCTGAGATGTTGTGGACCTGGGGGGAACTGCCACAGGCTGCACAGGTACACACACACGCACACACACATGCGCACACACACACACACACACACACACACACACACACACACACACACACACACACACACACACACACACACACACACACACACACACACATACAGCATATCATTGTCATTGTCATGACATGATTTCCTGAAAAAGATGGATGTTTCTTAGATACAACAAACTGAATTCACCAATTTCTTAATTCCTTTGAACTTTTATCAGATGCAGTCATAAAGAAAATGGTTGTCAATGTCTTTTTTGAGAATCTTCATTGTATTTAGACAAAATAAACAAACAGAAACAGACAAAAAACAGATTTTATTTTACCATTATATTACATGATCCTGCTGCTTTTAAGCATTTGGGAAACAGAGGATACAGAGTTTTGCCTTTTTACATGAAGAATTGGTGTCATGTAAATACATGAGCTTGAAATATTAGCTTGTTCATCTTTGGCCAGTTCTTCTTTAATGATCCAGATTTGAACTGGGGTCAGATTTGGACGGCAGACAAGGCCAGTCAAGTCCGGGTAGACTGTGTAGGAACATCTGGCATCGTCTACCCGAAGAACCACAGACCCCCTGAGAAAAGACTGTGTCAATGATCAATGATACATGACCTCATTTGCACATTTTGCTTCTAACAACCTGGTTGTTTCTTCTCATCTGACAAGTACATTTTTCTCAAAACAAAAAAAAAGAAATGTGGACTTGTCACAGAGCAACCAACAACTCATCAGCTCTGCAGCACAGAGTTGATATAAGGCCTCTTCTCTGTGGTTCAGATCACATTTTTGGATGCAGAGTTAGACTCTGATGAGTGATTATGGTTTTCCAAGGTATTGCCAAGCCCATGCTACACTGGTTTAATTGATCATTGATTTTCTGACAGTTTGGCAGCATGTGGCGATCCCTGACCCATTTTTCTTGGAAAAACTAAGCCTTTCATAAATTCATAGATGCTTTTTTATACCCAACTCTGACACCCTCAACTGCCATCAATTGTAAAATCTTCCACAAAAGTGTTTAGTCCATATTTTATAAACCTTTCTGCCTCCAAAACAGCAGATTTTAGATTTAGTTTTTACACGTTCCGTTCTGCACAGATTAGACAAACGACTGCGTAACTTGTTTCACAGGGAATAACACAGAATAACTGAGAGAAACCTGCTGCAGAACAATAAATTGTTAAGACTTTTTGCCTCTCTTTCTTCTGCAGCCAGCCTTCCTGGCGTCCCACCAGAAGCAGGATTCTGCTGCAGCAGTCTCCATCCCAGTGACTGCCAGCACTCACTTCAGGGCCATCGGCAACACCGGGCCTTCCACCCCGACTCTCTACAGCGCCCAGACGGGGGAGAGCGCTGCCCTGGAAGGGGACAAAGACACTGAGGAAAACAGAAGCAAAGCTGTTAAGTCAACTTCTGGAGAAGAACATGGTAAATATAGTCAGTCTCCACAGTGGTCACAGGGAGCAAAAACGGCATTCTGCTTTGGAAAAAGTACATCATCATCACTTGATTTAAAGTGTTATTGTAACTTTCCTGGAAACCTGGACAAAACTACAACTAAAGTTAAACTATGTTCTGTAAAAACAGCATCATGTCCAGAACTGTTTGTCTGTTCTGTTTGTCTCCTGTGGGAATAATCTCTCCAAAAGTACAAATGATTGGAGTGATTTAAGGATAACACCCTTAGAGCTTCAGCTGGATCAGTTTGCAAGTTATAAACAACTTAAAACTTTTCCGCAAGTTTAAAACGTTAGTGACCTCCAGTGGTTGTTGTGTGGATAGACCACTGACTGTCTGACTGCTCTCACCTGCACACGTTTAGCGCTGTGGAGCAAGCCCAGCACTCATTTATTTATGTTTTTGTTTATTGATGCAATGTTTGTGTGAGTGGTGCAGGCTGCAAAACAAATTTGCCCCAGAGGGATAATATCGATATCCATGATCTTTTTTTTTTTTTACTTTGTTTTTATTAGGCAACTTCACATAGAATACAATATCCACATATTACAACTGTTAACTTTTTTTTTTATACATACTCAGCTACATAAAAAAAATAAATAAATAAAATACAGTATATCCCTACACACATCTCCATACACATAAGTATCCACAGTAGCAGCATGAAGGCAGCGTCGGACAATACAAACAAAAACAAAAACGGGCCAGGAGGTCTGGTGGGAAGTGTAGGACAGAAAATTACCGAATTATAATGGTTTGAGTCTATTGCTTCATTAATAGGGGCATTGCAGGGCTCCATCTCTTACAAAATATATCCAATTGCAGTCTCAAAGAATAAGTAATTCGCTCCATTTGGTAGATGTCCCTTACTTTCTCCACCCACAAGCTATACGTGGGCGGATCTGGTTTTAGCCAATTTATAGTAATGCATTTTATAGCCGCTGTAAGTAGTATATGCAATAGATATGTTTTAGCTCTGCTCCCCAAACCCTCCGGTATAGCTCCCAGCAGCATCACCACAGGGTCGACTGTGACAGGCTCATCGAAAACTCGTTTCAATGCTTCAGATACCTCCAACCAGAAGGGTTTTAATTTGGTACAGGTGCAGAATATATGAGAGTGGTTCCCGATGTGTGCCCCACATTCCCTCCAACATACATTTGAATAATTTTGACCCATTTTGGCCACTATTTGAGGTGTCCTAAAGAATCTGGATATTACTTTCCACTTAAATTCCCTCCAGGTATTGGAGTTGGTGCTACTTCTATGCCTAACTCAGCCTCCCATTTTTCTTTTATAGATATCCATGATCTTTGATCCTTGATTCACATCCTACATCAATGGATACTTAATGAATCCAAGTCAATGCCATATTCACTCACAGGTAGAGACATGGAAAGCGCCGAGATGGAGGGTTTAATGGCCTGTTCTCCAAGGATTGTCCCAGATCATCTGGACGAAAGCAGGAGCAGAGGAAGTCCCATCAGAAGAACCGATTCTCCATCCAAGAGGAAAGGTATCATCAGCGTTTTTGCTCACAAACGATTCAAACGTCTTAATAAACAGAAAGTGTCTTCATCTTTGGCTTCCGTTGCTGATGAGGTTTGATCTTGTCACGCCTAGAAAAGAGAAGCCAGCACCTGGGCACTGACGGCATATATCTGGACGACATTACAGACCTCGAGCCGGAAGTTGCTGCTCTCTACTTTCCTAAAAAGTATGGTAACAAACATGTTGTTTCATTTACTTACATGCATGCATCTTATGGACACAGCATTATTCACTCTGCAGTGGATGTAATAAAAGTCCTGAGTGTTGCTCAATTAGAGGGGAGCAATGCCCAGGACTGTCTAGGTATGAGCACTGAGTGATAAAATGGGTAAAAAATCGGGGATAAAAAAAAAAAAAGATTTATTGAATATTGTCTTGTTTTTACAGAACTACTGATGTTTTGTCATTGATTTAATATGAATGATAGCGTGTCCCTGTTCTAACTAATCATTGGTATCCTATTAACCCAATGAATATGTGCAGTATGATAATATATCAATATAAGTAACTTTAGTACTGATTACTTAGGTACTACAGTATAAGCCAGGGGTCGGCAACCCAGAGCCTAGCGCAACCCTAGTGGCTCCCTGGAGCTTTTTCGAAAATGTTTGACCTTTTTTTCTTCTTTTTTTCTCTTTTTTTCCTTTTTTCACTTTTTTCTCTCTTTTTCTTCCTTTTTCCTTTCCTTTTTAATCTCGACATTTCGACTTGTTTCTCGCAATTTAGACTTTTTCTCGTCATTTCGACTTTTTTCTCGAGATTTTGACTGTTTTCTCAACATTTCGACTTTTTTCTCAAAATTTTGACTTTTTTCCTCGACATTTCGACTGTTTTCTCAACATTTCGACTTTTTTCTCAACATCGTGACATTTTGACTTTTTTCTCGAAATTTTGACTTTTTTCTCGACATTTCGACTTTTTTTCTCGAAGTGCATAATGAAAAGCTTATACAAGACTTTTCATTTTTTGCGGCTCCAGACATATTTGTTTTTTGTGTTTTTGGTCCAATATGGCTCTTTCAACATTTTGGGTTGCCGACCCCTGGTATAAGCAATTACAGTACAGTTTAGGTGTTTTTCTTTGAAAGCATGATATTATTAAAATGTCTTTCCCTACTTTATGTAAGGGAACAAACTGAGATTTTCCGTTTGTGTGTCTGCTCAGCGACGGGGGGAGCAGTTCACTGAAGGCGGAGTCAGAGATGATGATGATGGGGGTCAGGAGTGCTAACCAGTCCCCTCAGTCAGTGGGCAGCAGTGGCGTGGACAGCGGCGTGGACAGTCTGGTGGACCACATCAGCGAACTGCCTCATGTTGCCATTTCTCTGTGCGGAGGTCTTACTGACAACGTGGAGATCACAAGAGGTAAGATAAGTGACCCGCAGGGAGGAAGTGACGTGTGATGCTGAAATACCAGAAGCTTCAGCAGTTTAAAAGAAATGAAGGAGGGCCACTTGTTATGGCTCTTGATGTTTCTTTAAAGCGGCAGAGCAGATGGTAACATGTTTAAAATGTGTAATATGACCATTAGAAAAAGAAAAAGTTGTGTTTACTTTTTGACTTAAGCAATGTCTGGATCGTTTATCCGTAAGCTTTTATCGACAGTATAAACTAACTGTCTTTAACTTGTTTGTCCGTGTGTTCGTCCTGCTCCATGTTTGTGTTTCATGACACAGAGCAGTTCCTGGAGAGGAAGATTTCCTTCCAGCAGTTCTCTGAAAATCCTTCTGTTATCGATGACCCAAACCTGGTGGTCAAGATCGGGAACAAGTACGTACAACTATTTCTGCACTTACTTTCTGATAGATTTTTATCAATATGCATCAACAAGTTAAAATTTTAAAACGGCCGACTAAAATATTCTGTTTATAATAATGTCAGTTTGTTTTAGACACATCTAATATAAAGCATCATGTAAGTTTCTAAAGAACTTACAAAATGATTGTTGTCTTTTAGAAGTGCTTTTGATCACTTCTGTCAAACCCCACATGGAGAATTTCTTTCCCAAAACTTTGAACCAATATTCTAAATATCTTTTGCACAGACATCATAATTCCACATTTTAAGTGGAGTATGTGAGCTTTCCTTTACAGATGAGTGTGTGAGTAGTGAAGGACTGACGGTGTCATGTGTTGTAGGTACTACAACTGGAGCACAGCAGCTCCTGTCATGTTGGCCATGCAGGTGTACAAGAAACCCCTGCCGCAGGTAACACAACACACTGCTACATGCTGGTCAGTGGGAAGTCACATTTGATTCCTGCATTTTATTTATTATATAACATACATTCAGCAACATTGGCTGAATAAGTAAAACTCTAAATCGGAAAAGTTCTATTGCTGTATAAAGTGGAAAAAGTGGAAAGAAAGAACACATTTTCTACAATTATTTATTTATTTATTTTTTTTAATTTTTAATTTATGATATTTGTGAAGTTATTTCTTGGAAAAAGGGGTAGATCAGAAAAGATTCTTCTTCTTTCTGCTCCCTTTTCATTCACAATTTAAGAACATTTGTATTTGTATTGAATTGTTTTATTTTTTTGAATGAAATAAAGAATAAAAGAATGAATGAATAAATGAATGAGATAGTTTATTCTGTAATAATGCAGTTATTTATTTACTGAATTATTTTTTTATTTTTATTTATTTTTTGGCTTATAAGATCTGGGTGTAGCTCAGATCTTGTGTTTGCGCTGTTTTGAAACCGCCCTGCATCACTTTTCTCCTGTGCGCTCCCAGCACTTTGAATGAATCAGACGCTTCACTTTGTTTCAGTTTTGCTGTTTGCAGACGTCCTTTTGTTGTTTCATGAAAACGCCACTCAGGGCTTACAACTAAAGTTTCTTTGGACTCATCTCTGCCTCTCATATTCAGTAATTTCCATGAATGTGTTATATAATGTAATTAATTACATATTTAACATGACCCCCACTTAACCAAGAGCTCTAACCCACAGTAGTGTTGGCCGTCAGTGAAATATTGCACTGAATCTGCCCTAACACTTGAATAACTGTATGTCTTTGTCCACCTTCTGTATTTGTTTCCCCTTTTATTTATATACATCATTTTACTCACCATCTGATTTATGTTTATTAAGTGTTGGTGTTTAAGTAATATGTTTTCTGCCTTTGGCCTGTTCTCGTACTGCCTCCCGGGTCTGTTTGGCCCCAGCTCTTCCCAGCCTGTATGACGTTATTTTGCTCTGCTCGAGTCTCGGTTGGAGCATGTTTTAGTTGTTGCCTTGATTCTTTGCCATCATGGTCCGTGTCCAGCTGGCATCTATCCATAATACTCAAAAGTCTCTACTTCCCATGCTTTGATTACACACTTTGTGTTTGCACGTCTTCATATTTTCACCTCCAGCCGCCTGTATTTTTCTGGAGTTCAGTCAAATGTTTTTTTTTTATTATTTCCCTTTTGTCTCGTTGATCTCATTTGCTTTGTGCTTGCCAGTTTTAAGTTGCATTTTCAGTCAGTTTTGAGTTGTATGTGCGTCACTGTCTTCAGGAGTCAGTGGAGAACATCATGAAGGAGAAGATGCCCAAGAAGGGAGGACGCTGGTGGTTTTCATGGAGAAGCAGGAATAGCGACTCCAAGTCGGTCAGTTCACAGATAAAACTTGTTGTTGGTGAGATTTAATTAGTCCTCAGCTTTAATTATGTACACTGAAAAACTGTGAAGCCATAGGGAGGTAGGGATTTAGATTCCTTAGAATAATATGACTTCCTCAACATCAGCCCATAACGCTTCAGCGGACTGAGCAGGTCGTGACCTTTGTGCTCTTTAGGAGTCCGTGACGGGAGCCGGAGGAGACAGCTCACTCCCTACGGTCTCAGTGGACAGGTGACTGTTCAACTTTCTTTTTTTTTTGCTGGTCTAATTTTCACATTACTATGTAAACTCCTTTATGTCATCAGTTTTCCTCTTGTACCAATGTGGATGTTTTGGTGGTTTTTTTTTCTAGGTTGAAGGATGAATCTTCCTCAAGTGATGACGAGCACAGATCATCCAGTCAGGTGTCAGGATCCTGTCAGTCAGACACCGTTCCGGGTCCCAGTAGCGTCTGTTACAAGAAGACTCTGCGGCTCACCTCAGAGCAGCTGGTATGCTGGTTATTCCTATTGTTGGTTTTATTGAACTCAGTGGAGACCAGTTATTTTATGTGCTTTGAAGGTCTGTGGTGAATAACGTGATCACTGATCAGATTGATATCTCTGCTTGCAGCCTACATTGTCCTCTGTTTACTGAGAGCTACTCTGTGGAGATAAACTTTTGGAAATTGTTTCCAAAAACAAAATGTTGCTACATTGGATATTCTCATTCAGTTCAAAGGCAAAAGTTTAACTGGACCAGGAAAAGTTGTGGATAATATTTTGCGTGATTGACAGTCTGAAGAATGTATGAATGTATGAAGACAGTCTCATAAATTGTGTTATAACCAGTACTCGAGTTGAGGGGGGATGGGATCCCCCCCTGAAATAAAAACGGCCAAAATCATCCCCCCTGTAAAACTGCCATCCCCCCTTTCCATCCCTTATGTCATTTCATCAATGAATGTGGTTTTACTGCTATTTCAACATTTAGAGTCATCACCAGAAAAATAACTTATTTGACAATTTTCACCTGTTTCAAGTAAATCTTCACTTGAAATAAGTAGAAAAGTCTGCCAGTGGCACAAGATTTATCTTCTCATTACAAGCAAAAAAATATTGTTCCACTGGCAGATTTTTCTACTTATTTCAAGTGAAAAACTACTTGAAACAGGTGAAAATTGTTGTTTTTTCCAGTGATGAGTCTTGTTTTAAGTGTAATGAGATTTTTTTTACTAAAATGAGACATTTTAACTAGAATTAGGACAAATATTCTTGTTAAGATTTTGAGTTTTTGAAGTGATCCATTTTACTTATCCTGTGAAGGACAGAGTCATATTGATAAGTTCAGAAAACTGTTTTTTATTGTTGTGTTTTGATGTATTTGATGTAAGCCCAGTGGATATTTAAAGCTTACAGAAGGCTGCATTTAACTGCTGCTATGTCATTCCTGCAGTATTTCTGCAGGTGTTTTGGTCAGTGCTATTATTTGTAATATATTATATTATTTTTAATCAGCACAAATTATCTGTCCCCATATGATAAAATCCACCATCCCCCCTGATTTTTTTTTTTTACAACTCGAGTACTGGTTATAACACCATGTGTTCCTTATTTAAAGGCTGTAACACTACATATATAACCTGAAAACTTCTTAACCTTTCTCATCCTCCGCGTTTACCGCTTGCTTAACTTGGTGTACGTTGTGTGTACTTGTGCTTGTTACAGGCGAGCCTGCAGCTGAAGGAAGGGGCCAATGAGGCGGTGTTCAGCGTGACCACCCAGTATCAAGGCACCTGCCGCTGCAATGGCACAATCTTTCTCTGGAGCTGGGATGACAAGATAGTCATCTCCGATATAGATGGAACCATCACCAGGTAACAGAAGTTCCAGCAGTTCCAGCTTATTACCAGTAGATGTCAGACTCCCTCCAGATTTGGGGTTTGATTTCTCTTGCATGTGAAAGACCATGGAAGTGAGCAATATGGGATATTAACCACTGAATGTTGCTTCCCCTGTGTTAGATCTGACACCCTGGGCCACATCCTCCCCACGCTGGGTAAAGACTGGACCCACCAGGGGATTGCAAGGCTTTACCACAAAGTCAGCCTGTGAGTGTGGTCTTTTATTCACTGTTTACTTTGCTTACGGTACAGTAGGGGTGACCGCTTTCTGTCGTTCATGCTGGGTCTTCAAGGTTGCACGCAATAAGTAAAACCATATACCGTATTTTCTGGACTAGAAGCCGCTACTTTTTCCATAGGTTTTGAACCATGCGGCTTATACAAAGGTGCAGCTATTCTGTGGATTTTTCCACCGCTCGGTGCGCTCTAACCGGAATTAGAATCAAAACTAAGACAAAATAAATGCAAAGAAGAATACACTACTTATTCTTTAGCAGATAGAAGTAGGTAGAAGCAGATTTCAAACAGATTAATGGATAAATAAATACCGTTATTTTTTTTTGGTTCTGTCCCGTTTTAATCAGCAAAGTTGCTGCCGTGTTAAAAGACACTGTTAGGAAAGGATCTATTTAGGTACAAACATGTACATCATTTACAGTTCATAATCATTCTGTACACGTAGTAAATATCTAATCTAACAACATAAATATCTGCGGCTTGCATATCTTTTTTTTCAAATAGAGAGGATGCGATTTATATGCAGGTGCGGCTTGTATATCTTTTTTTATTATTTTTTAAAAAAATAGAGCGTATGCGGCTTATATGCAGGTGCAGCTTATAGTCCAGAAAATACAGTATATTTACACACAACATTCATAAACTTACCGCTCAACAACTTAATTTTAGCGTCTTTTTAGCAGAAATGTAGTACATTTGAGTGAAAGTCTTTTTTTCCTGTCACAGGAATGGATATAAATTCATGTACTGCTCAGCAAGAGCAATCGGCATGGCTGATATGACGCGAGGCTACCTGCACTGGGTCAACGAGAGGGGAACCGTGCTGCCAATGGGCCCAGTTATGCTCAGCCCCAGCAGTCTGTTCTCTGCCTTTCACAGGTCCAGCACACTCAACATGTACACAATTGTTGGATTTGTTGCTGTCATTGTTTGATTCTGAGCATCGTGAACATCAGTGAGCCTTATCCTGCTTTTTATGTTTGTCGTGCAGGGAGGTGATTGAAAAGAAGCCAGAGAAGTTTAAGATCGCGTGTCTCTCAGACATCAAGCACCTTTTCCATCCCAACACTGAACCTTTCTATGCTGCCTTTGGCAACCGAGCTACGGTGAGATCACTGGACACAAACACGTGCACGTGCAGACTTGCTGACAGACATACTGAAAACCTCTTGTCAACATTTTGTCACATTCGTATTTCTGAACAACTTAATGCAGATGGTTGTTCCTATTTTTTTTTTCCACCTTAAGACATTTTGGGATGCTGATTGTTTTGAGTGTGTGCCATTTCAGGATGTGTATTCCTATAAGGAGGTGGGCATTCCTCCCAACAGGATTTTCACTGTCAATCCGAAGGGGGAGCTAATACAGGAGCATGCCAAAACCAATATTTCCTCGTAAGCAACATTGTCTTGTTTCTCATTTCCATCCATGCAAACTTACTGTGAACACATGTGCATGCGGATGATTACACGTCTCAGTTTCATCTTTGCACAGTAAACTCCTAAAGCCCTTGTGTGTTTCCCTTAGCTATGGACTTCTTTGTGATATGGTTGACCACGTCTTCCCGGTGCTGGGTGGAGACGAGGAAGCCGACTTCCAACGCTCTGATACTTACGACCAGTGTAATTACTGGAGTAAGCAGCTTCCCGATGGAGCCGATCGGGAAGAGGAAGAAGACGCGCAACCTCTTGAAGCGAGCTGAGGAAGCCCATCAGATCCAGCAAGAAGGCTGCTTCGGTTCTGTCCACATTACAACCACAAGGCCAGTGGTTTAAATCTGTCCGCTTAGCTCAGAAGTGATCATTTTAGAGCCCCTAGGCATGTTGGATATAACCAAAAAGCTTTTCCTAAATGGAGAATATAGGTAGCTCTGAAGTACAAAGCTGAAACTAATAAGTAACTGTGACTACTGATTTGAACTTATTGAATGTCTTTCTAAATCCCTCATTATCAATAATAATGCTCTCCTCCTGCACTGAGAACACAAGGACTTCTACAAACTAAGGAAAATAATACAGTGTATGTACAAATTACAAAAAAAAGAAGAAGGAAATATGGAGGTATAAGCAAAATAATACTGATGAATTAGAGCAGCTGTTTGGAAGTTAAACTTCCTTATGCTTCATCGTTAAGCAGAGTTAACCAGGATTATATCAGATGTTTGTGCACTGACTCACACCTACACTTGCATTATATACACAACACAGACAATACACTGCACTGCCACATCATATCCTTTACTTACCTGAGAGTCTTTCAACTGGTCATCTTGCTCTCTGTAGTCAGAGTTAAAGGTTACAGTTACACTTATAACCCCAAATAAGTGGGCAACTGATTTTTAAATCTTTTTTCTACACCACCTGCAACTAAAATCTTTTTAGTTTAGGTTGTACATGGTCCAATACAAGTATGCAGGTCGTCCTCTCTGATGTCATTATGAACACTCTGCAGACGAAGATTACACAACAGTAAAACCATCCAGTTGATGCAAAAAAAAAAAAAGAAGAAAGAAAGAAAGGAAAATGAAGGAAACACAAAGGGTACGCACTGCAGTCATGCTCTGTACCCGACTCCCGTGCAGGTTGAGCTAAACGTGTGTGGTCGTTTGACCGTGCAACTGTGAAACATGTGACCACTGCACTTTCTTTTTTCAGGTTTCAGTGACTATGTTCAAGTTCAATGTAGGAAAATGCAAAAAAATCTGTCTGTGTTATTTCAATATTTATAAATGTGCAAATAAGGCAACTCTGGTAATATGTAAGAATGTAACAAAAAATCACTCATCATTCTAATAACTAATGCCCATCAATGCAATTATTTAATAGACTTATGGAGGACTAAGATCATGTATTTTTATGTTTTGAAATGTTATTGCGCTGATCAGTATGACTTGTGTTCAGCACTTACCTCTCCTGTTGTGGAGACTTAGTTGCTTTTACAATGATCTATTTTTTCTATATGTATTGTGTTTTATGTGCAACATATTTGTATCCTCTGATCAAATCACATAACCATTCTGTATTTATGCAAGATGGAAGGTTGTTGGTATTTTTGATTTTACTAAAGTAGAAGCAAACCACTGTAAATATTAATACTTTATATTTCTCTGACCATCCAAAGTGACAATTTCAATAGCTCTTACAATCTAATATGTTTTTCAAAACACTGTTACTGGTGCTCGTTCAAATGCCTGTGCAAGCAATTTAATGTATTACTGGAACTCTCTTCAGTAACCACTTGTGTTCAACATGTGTACTCTAAAGCAATAGATCAACATGCAGTATTTCAGAAACATGATTGACAGCCTCTTTACTCAATTTGGTGCCAATGGAGGATCAAAAGAAGAATTTTAGTTTTGAGTCTGACTCAGCTATGTGGTGTATGTACATGGGATTGGATTCTGTACCGTGGTTTTGACTTTGCCTAAATGAAAACTAATCAGGGATGAACCTTTTATTGAATCTAAAACTGTTAACATACCTGTGGGATTAAAATGACACATGCTGTCGTAATGTTAATACATATACTTGTGGTTGTAATGAAATACTGATCTTTCAGGGAGTATTTCACTTTCAGAAAATGAGAAAAAGAAAGCAGAGATTACCATGTGTCCAAACTGTTGTAATAATTATGAGTTAATACTTTCTGTGAAAGATTTATTAAAACTCAGTCTGTCTCTATGTTTGCTGCTTTTGTCCATGTAAAGGTTTTCTTTTGGCACGACACAGCAGTCAGTGTGCAGTGCAACCTATTGTTAACATAGCTCGATCTGTAAAAATAAACATTTTTAAGTAAACTCAAAGGTAAACTCATTTGTGCTGCTTTTAAAAAGAAAAGCTGGGTCTGAGTTGCTATATTTTCTGGTTCTTTAGGTCTCAACCTCCTTTATATCTCAGGCTGAGCCTCAGCTGAGAAGAAATAATTAGTTCACATAATACACTCTTGAAATTAGTTTTTCTGGATTTATTTAACTGAAAGTCTTCATGAAACAGTGGCGTTTAGACTACCAAGGCAAAAGTTGTGTTTCTGCCGCAGAAAAACAGAAGTTTATCCAGCCCAAAGAGGAAATGTTTTACCCCTGTGGTTTCTTTAGAAAAAAAAAAAAGAAGCATATGTTTCATATTTAAAAAAGTGCCTGTTTTTTCTTTCTGTTCCTTCTGCTGCTGCCGTCTGTCTTGCAACGTTATCGTCTTCTTCTCCACCCTTTAATTTTGCAATTCATACTCATAAGAGGCAGCTGAAAGAGTTTGAAAGTACAGGCATATCTTGTTTCCCTTTATGTCTTGAGAGTGGAGCATGCTCAGAGCACACAGCTGTCTTACTTTTTTTTTTTTTTTGGAAAAACAGGAAATTTCATCACACTCCTTATGCTTCTCCATTTCAGCCCTGCCCCCTCCACATACTCATTCTGCTTGACCGTCTTTCAGGGATGACTCATTTCTAAATGTTAATGAAAGTAGTATTTTTTGAATGTCCCTCAGTGCTGAGTACTTAAATAGAATTTAGATACAACTACAGTATTGCGCAAACATCGTAGGCACCCATGATCGTGTTTTACCAAGGTTGTAATGACATCCATGTGTATTTTATTGTCTTTTTAACATACAAACAGAAAATTATCCAACCCATCAAACAAATGGAAACTGAAATTATATCTGAAAACATCTTTTTAAAAAGTGTTAAATCTGGGCTTGGCTTGATATCGGTCACAGTAAATACTGACATTTAATTAATAATAATTTAATTTGCTTGTAGAGTAATTTTTTTGAACATTGTTTTTTTTTGGTGCGGTTGATTGTGGATTTTCTATGAATCATGTTGATCATTAAAATTGTGGGTGGTTATCAAACTACTAATGAATAACTCTACCTCTAATATAACCACTGTATTTTCATATATGGATAATCATTTATACTTTTATAAATCATTAAGACAAAGATGCCTAAGACTTTTGCACAGTATTTTATGACCAGATGCATTTATGTGCATTTGAAGAGACATGTTATGGCTTAGTTTGCAAAAGTATGCTCCTCAAATCTGTTCCCATAAAAAAGAAATGTAATCCTCTCCTTTTATAATGAGCACCATGAAGTCCGATGTCAAGGTTTGAAATAAATGCTCTCAGCTCTCGGCATACTTGTTAAACTTGTATGGGACATGCACTGAAAAAAATAAATCTAAGCGCATGTAAATATAACATATTTAAATCTGTGATATTAACAATTAAATTGCTTTACATGAATATATCTATTTATGAGCTTAATCTGCATTTGTTCTAAAAACAAGACATTGTGCATTTCTTCCTTAACAAGGAGTATTTATGTAATCCAAGGTAATCTTTTCATTTACACACAAACAACAAGCAATGATCTTGTTGTATTTACCTTTCTTTTAACAATTTTAATCTATTGGGCAGATTGACCAACGTTTAGATGAAACATGCTTTATTTGTTTAAGTAGAACACCACAGTATAAAATATCTTGCTTGATCTACTTTAAAAAAATTAAGGTGACTTTTTCGCATGAGATTTTTATGTAGATCAAGAAAGACTAGTCTTTGTATAAACTACTTAATTTTTAGTATATACAAAATTCATTTGCAAGTAAAGTCAACTTAATTTTGGTAAATAAAGTGAACTTAACACAATTAAGTTGACTGTACTCGCAAAATGTATTATTTACATACAAAATATTAAGTAGTTTATACAAAGACTAGCCTTTCTTGATCTACATAATAATCTCATGCAAAAAATTTACTTGTTTTTTTTTAAGTAGATCAAGCACAATATTTGTATCAGTGTGGAGAAAAGCAAGTGATGGAAGCCAGTGATGAAGTGTTGAGTATAAAGGGGTCTGGTTGTGCGGGGAGGGATCTGCAGGGTTGTGAGACCACCGAGACCGTCCCATCAAGACTGAAGCCTGAATTATGGTTCTGCGTTAAATCCACGGCGTAGGGTACGCAGAGACGCACACGGTACGGTGTGCGTCGCCGCGTATCCTACGCCGTTGGCTGTGCGTTGTTGTAACGCGGAACCATAAATCAGCCTTGACGCTGCTCCAGATGTGCGGCAACGACCACAGCTGCAGCTCCGATCAAACAACTGCACAAGGTCTGCGTTGTTGTTTGTTTTCCGTGTCCTCTCGACATACTTTGTATGTGTTATCAGTTTGCGTGGCAGTATCTCTAACATGTATCCTCTCCATCGCGTTTTCTGAAACTTGTAAGTAGATTGTTTTCGGTCCTTACGGAGACTGAGCGAAGCTCTGATACTGAGTGATATCTGTCTGAGATCAACACCGGTGGTTTGTTGAAAATGTTAGAATTAAAATAACAGTCAGAAAGCTGAAAAAGCGGGTGTGGTGTACTGGTTAACCCCCACGCATAGTTTAGTTAAGTTGTTCCACTACATCAAAATCAGCAAATGACGAGGCGCGGATACAGCCCCAAAGCTTCATGGGAAATGTAGTTTACGTTCATTGTGTAAACTAGAAACACACCACGGTGCTCTATTTTAGACGTTTCTTTCCATTTAAATTAAGGTTAAATACAAAAATATATGTAAAGTAAATATAAAATAATCAGACCTGACGGAAGGCTGCTTAGATGAAGTCAATACAATCAAATTATATATATATATATATATATATATATATATATATATATATATATATATATATATATATATATATATATATATATATATATATATATATATATATATATATATATATATATATGTATATATATATATATATATACTGTATATTTAATGCTTAATATGTATATGTATATATATATATATATTTATATAAATATATATATATTTAATGCTTAATATGTATATGTATGTATGTATATATATATATATATATATATATATATATATATATATATATATATATATATATATATATATATATTTATAAAAAAAAAAAAAATATATATATATATATATATATATATATATATATATATATATATATATATATATATATATATATATACATACATGTTCATGCATGGTTATCTGCATGGTTGCAGATAAATGCCCATGTTTGCATTGTCAGTCTGTTATCTAATATCTGGTGTGTGTTTGTCCATTAGATGTCTGCTGAAATATACACAGTGACTGAACGAGATGGGAATGATGTACGTGTTGTAGATACCACAATAGGAGGAAGCAAACCCCTGCACCGCTTCTTGAAGGGGCAACCCAAGATTATGGGCGTGAGAAACACACACGCGCACTCACACAAATGCACAAAATTAAATACTTAAAAATAGAAGCTTAAATATTTATTTGTGTGTGTGTGTGTGTGTATGTGTGTGTGTAAATTTCTCCTAGATCATTGTGCTGACCATGGGCTCTTCCTTCTTCATAATTTCGGTTGCCTTCACAACACTCCACGTCCCTGGCACCGTATGGGCAGCCATCCCACATGACTTCCTGACGGGAGCACTGGTTGGTAGTTTGTCAAGATGAACAGTTTTATGGATGGCCAATTCACAATAGTCAAAATTCACAAAGGAGTAGACTGAAGACTAATATTGTATCTTGAAAAAATAGTATTCAACCCCCTTGAAATGTATTGTATTTGGCTGAATTTCATACCATACCCCATCCAGCTATTAGCAAGAATAGTCCTTTCTCTCTAGGAATGGGAGAAAAATCCTTGTGAATAGATGTACTTTGTTGCAGAAAGAGGCTCCACAAACGATTTGTTTTTGGGAGGTGCTGACTTGCATAAAATCATATTTTTCACCTTCAAAGATGGCATGCATTCTGTTATGGTCAAATGAGACAACCCTTGCTAGAAATTCATCCAAATTCCAGATTTTATGGCAACAACATAGAAAAAGCTCATAATACTATCAATAACAAGAGTGACAATCTCTGAAATTAATTGATTCCTTTTTTGTGTGAATTGCATTCAAAAAAATTGGGGGGGGGGGGTTTGGTGCATAAAAGAGTAAGACTGAGGGTATATGGTCACTGTTTCCACAAAAGAACTGCTTTAAATCCACTGGGATGGAAAACATACTGGATTCTTCCTGTACAGTTACAAACTATTTAAACAACTTCCTATTGTGAACACACATGCCGCTATACACTGAAATTCCACTTTAAATGACATAGACAGCACAGTGGCAGTGGTTAGTGCCTTACACAGAACGGGTACCTGGTTCAACACCCAGGCCCAGCAGGACTCTGTTTGTGTGGGTTTTCTCCAGCTTCCTTCTACAGTCCAAAAAACATGCACATTGATTTATGTCTCTAAAACTCTAAATAGTGTGTGAGCCTGTATGGTTGGTTGTCTATATATGTTACCTTATTATAGATTGGCAACCTATCCTACCTGTAATGAGACTCCTATGATCCTGTACAGGATTAAACATGTATAGAAAATGGATGGCCTCAGTGATTGGAAAAAAAAACTAAAACAGTAGTATTTTTAAAAGTATTTTGAGCATAAAAATACTACAAAAAATATAAACATAAAAATACAACAAATACAACAAATGTAAATTCTGATTCCGATACACCATATATTTAGTTCTTTAGAGCGTCCAGTCATGTCTAAGATAATAATTAATCAAAACAAAACTAAATAAGTCAGAAAAATACAAAAAAAAGAATATCATGGCCACTTTATATGCATTTTGATGGATTAACACTAAAACAGTTTTTCTCTTTGTCCTCTCATAGTTCATCATAAGCGGGATTCTGTTTATTCTGACAGAGCACAATCCAACCAAGAAAACAGTAAGTTCAACTCTGATATTTTTCCAAAACTCACCATTTGGAAAACCAAAAAAAAGAGCTCTATAGATAAAGTCCATCAAGGATCCCTTGTGCACATCTTAACACATGAAAATAATCAACTTTAAAAAGTAACTGGCAGCAACATATCTGACTACTAAAAAAGTAAAATCCCCCCAGTTAAAAGTTCTGTTAAAGTAATTTCCAAAGATTTACAAATGTTATTTATATGTCTTTATAAGCTCAGCTGTATAAAATGATCTGTGTTTCTCCTTCATCTCTCCCTGCCGTAATTGTGCAGGTAACCATATCATTAGCTCTAAGCATCGTGTCCTTACTGGCCGTATGTTGGACACTTCTGCAAGTTCTGCCATACCTGGCTGACTACGGGGCCATTTATCTGGATGATGAAAACATCACAGACACTAGCATCGTATGGAGATCATATTCTGAGGTGATCACTGTTTCAGTTGTCATCCAAATTCCTGTCTTTTGAGACGGGGCTGGTCCATAACTACCTCAATTTCAAGTTTTTCCATTTATTTCATAAAGTAATGAATACAGTATTAAACAATCTAGACACACAGAACATCGTCTGTGGATCTTTGGTTGATATTTTGACATTTTTGTCCTGTTTACCTTGACTGACTGTGATAAAAAGTACTATGTTGTTGAGTTGAGATTCATTTAAAAAATAAAGACTATGCTTAACTGACTACTGGTATTTGTCTTTAAAAAGCTTTTGCCTGAAGAAATGTTATGTAAAATGTAATATTAATTTATTCTTGATATGTTTGTTCAGGCTATGAGCGTTTCTGTGGACGCAGTCATCGTGTTCTACAGTTTGACTGGTGCGATCATTTTGATTGTCATGTCAGCGCTGGCCGGAGCCGCCCTGCGCTCCACCAAGAGCCAGGTAAAAAGGCTCATCATGGATGTGCATGGAAAAGCTAACTAACCAATATGAATTTAACTTAAAGTTGCAACCTCAGAAGCAGTTACTCATTCTTTGCTCTCTCTTTAGGCCCATGTAGTGATGACTAAACTATCGACACCAGCTGAATAACAAACCACCGCAAGAGGAAGCAAGAAGCAGTCATCTCTCTCTTTGAAGGGATCCAAACATACTTGAATTCTGAATTTTTAACTACTTCTCTCTCACATGTCGTGGTTATTGTGTAAAATTCAGAGACCAAGTCTTGTGGTGATACCCTGAAATCTTGCTTTCCTCCAACATGTGAGCACAAAATGTTACCTCTTTAAGCATTTGCCTCCAAAATCAGCAGAAATACAGCTTTGAACTCTCCCAGAACAGTTGGACTCTTATCCTCGAGTCTTCACAGCAGGTTTGCACCAATGAAATGTTTGAAAGCCAGGGTCAGACCTGATCCGGTGGGAATCCTAATTATATACTGTATGGGTATCATTTGCTTCTCCTCTGAATCATTGGATCCATCTCTATTTCCAGCAGTTTAAATGGTGTATTCAGAAATATGGTAATCCAGACTGGTGTTAACAACTCAGAGAATCAAAGACTCAAAGCAGCACAGAGGAACTTTAGCTTTCTTTTTTTAACTCAGGGACCCCCATATTGGCGTGGAAGTGAAGTAGATTTATGACCCTAAGCTTTTCTGTTGTTTGGTCTTCTGCTCGGTCACTCTCGTATTTTCTCGTATGTTCTCTTCCCCCATTACGTCCCTTAGACACCTCTGCAATGATGTTTCCTGTATCTCTGTGAGCTGGTTTCTTTGTTGCAAAAGTAGACCCAAACAGGCGTCCAAAGTTACTTTTGCTGATTCTTGTATGGTGGGGAGACCATGACAGCTGGAGAATGTGTCCTACAAGTAGTTAGATATCCCTTCCTATGAAACTGAAGCTGATATTTTAGCATAATAAAAACTCCCTTGTGCTGCTTTAACGTGCATAGTAGACACTGCCGGCTCATTTGTGTGTAGCTCCCTCATATCAGATGCTATTAATCCATTTACATGGTCTGCTTTGTGCTGAATTGAATTATATAAATGTCTAGACTTTTTGGGTGTCTGTGATGCTTTTTTTTTTTTTTTAATTCAGTCAGAGAGGAAGCTATAAAACATGAAAATATAACGCTAACTATGACAACTGTGACATGATCCTTTTGGCGTGTACGATCCCGAACATTCACAGAGCCTCAAGCCGACACTTTTTCGACCTTCTGGTCATTTTTCAAATAAAACCATATCAAGCAAGGTGCAAACTTCCTTTACAGCGGCTGTATCTGTTGTTCAGAGAGTTCAGAGTAGTAAGTAATGCAGTGACGATTAAAAATAGGTACTATAATACTGATGGAATCAACATCATCCACACTATTCAATATTCAACATCACTGTTTTATTATCATCAATACCACTTCTGCAGTAAGCGGTCATCACCACATAAGCTTACAGTATATTGTAGGTTTTTAAAACGTACACATCCAACAGAAACAGGCAAACGGTGCTATATGTTTTGGAGCCATGACTCTGGCTGCGTGTTGATTGTACAATATTCTCTTTGCTTGCTGTTTTTGGTCTCGATAAACTCACAGATAGAAACATGAGGCTGTGTAGCTGGTCTTTGTGTTCTATGAGTTCTTTAGCTTGTGGCTAACTGCATCTGTCAGGTGTTTGGTGGAGAGGTGTATTCCCAAACACTGAAAATAGCTGCCTTTTTTATAACAGTAAACACATCAATTTAAAAACCTCTAAAGCATTCATCTGAACAACTTCAAAGGATAATTTTATTGTGCTCCAGAAGAAACTGCAAACTCTGTCAACCCTGAACTGTTTCACTTAAAATTGAAAGTTGACCCAAAGAAATAAGGTTGCAAACTGAAAAACCATCAAACAAAAAAAGCTGAAAGATTATAAAACCCTCAAAAGATCCGAGGGAGGCTTGTATATCAATTATCTGAGTTTATTCCTGCAATGGGTCGTCTCGGCAAACGGGTCGCCACATTCCGTTGCTAATGTAGTATTTCTATTACAAACAAGTTTCAGTTCAGTGGTCCTTATTTGTTGCCTTTCATGGAGGAGTCAGTGTGCTTTTGAAAGTCATTACCAAAAGCACAGCGCTGGTGAACACGCATGTGCTCTGTGACGCGGTACTGGCGGGAAAAGGTCATAGGGCAACAAGGGCATGGGAAGGGCCGTACGCCGAGGTGGCTGCGCACATGTCTGTTCAGGGAGCCCCGCTGGCTGAAGGAACGATCACAGAGAGAGCACTGGAAAGGTTGGTGACATGATACGTCAGCTGACATATCTGTTGGCATGCAGACCGAGAGGGTGGAGGATATACAAACAGATATGGTGGATGGCGCCTGTACGGCGTCCGGTGCAGCTGCAGTTACAGATGAACACTCCGGCCAGGTGATGGTCTTGTTCTCATCTTCGTTAGGGCTGGAAACCTCCGTGCCCCCAGCTTTTAATCTAACCTGAGCTTCTGGTGTGTTGTGGTCTTTACCTACAGGCTGTCTTTCTTCAGCACTTGTCCGAGCATTAGTCTCATCAGAACTCTCAGACCCAACACAAGTCCGTTTTCTGATTTTTTTCATTTCTGTCCTCAGCGCTGATCCTTTACTGTTTTGTTCTCTGTCATGATCCCTGGTCGACATCTCTGCTGTGATCCTGTTCCCAGTCTCGTTCTCCTCTACGGCTGATCCGTGCTTGCAGTGCGCAGGCACCTCGGCAGGTTGGGTGTGTGTGTCCAGCAGGAGAACCTGGTGGGTGCTCTCTGTAGCAAAGGGCCCTTGTGAGGGCTTTGGACCTGAAATGGCAGAGGTACCAGCCTCATCCCCATCACTTGACTCATGCGAATGATGAGTGTGGCCAGAGTGAGGGGGTTTGTGATCAGAGCCTCGGTGGGACAAGTGCCTGTCCCCTTGGATGCAGGGATAATGAAGATGTCCTTGGTGTGACTGCCCAACAGGACTAGTTGCAGTGTCATACATCTTGTTGTCAACAGATGTTGTCAGGGTTAAGCACTGTTCTTCGATCTTTTCAGGCTCTAGACTTTTGCAACATTCAAAGGCAGAGAAACTGCCAGTGACCTTAACCGAACCTGATTCTGATGCGGTGCAAACTGGCCGACACAATTCCATAGTGTCCACTTTGTACTTCGTAGCCTTAAATCTGCTGTTAGGATCATATTCGTACACAGCTTCCTTCCTGCTTTTCTCACCTCTGTACGTTGTTGAAAACCAACTACTCTCAGGTCCATAGAGATTGCAGCGGCTGCCCAGTTTATCCATTTCAGTCAAACGTCTGCTGAAGTAATTGTGTTCCTCTTTCGCTTCCATGTCAAGACACAAATCTTCACAGTGAGAATCGCTTCCCGTGTCTGAGTCCATTTTAAGAAGTGGAACTCCAGCTCTCCGGTTTTGTGATGGCTCTTTTGTTGCAGTTGCCAAGGAGACATTGAGGCATTCAAAACAGTCCAAACGTTGATGTTTGGAGGGTAAATCATCAGCACCATCCTCATTTTTGTGTTTTGATCCTTTATCCCAGTCCTCGTATTGTGGAAATAAATCCTCCCCAAGATGTTTTGTGTTACGCTGTGATAAATCACAATGAGCGTGCTGATCATTCTGGACTATATTGTCCTTGTACTTCTGTTTGGTATTGGTAATCATATACTGATCTGTGGGGCTGCTGTTGCAATCTTGCTCAAACTCAGAATGAGTGCGCTTTTTATTATGTCTCGGCAGCTGATCCTGTGCGCTGTGTTGATCCTTGTGTTTAGTGCTAATATCTCCAACAGTCCTGTCGTTGTCTGTGCTGGCCGAGCGTGAGACAGATGTTCTGCCGGAGCCAAACAAAGCAGGCACTTCAGGCTCTTCGGCCAGAGGAAGGCCAGTGGCTCTGCTGCTGTGACAGATGACAGGCACTGCCCCACTACATGGTTGTGGTAATGAGGAAGAGAGTAAGGAGGAGCTGGTGCCATCATCACACATCCTCGGTAACCCTTCCTCTGTCTTCCTCTGGAAGACCTCTGCTTGTACACAGCCAGCTGGAGAAAAATGATCCTCATCTACGTGTTTGTTCCCTCCAGATATGTCCAGCATCTCAGCAGTGCCAGGTGTATTTATCATTGAACCCTCTTGGGTCAGATATGTTCCTTGTCTGTAGTCCATAACATTCAGGCCATCAGTGCCTTTCAGTATACAGTAGGTTTTTACATCCCGTAAATCCCGCTCGGTTACACTACAGCTGTGTGGATCATTTCTACTTATACTTGTTTTTTCATCTTTAACACTAGAATCTATGTTGGGTGAATGAATCTGGGCTGCATGAAATGTTCCCGCACTGAAAGAATGCTGCATACTTGTATCTTCATGTCTTCCAAAAGCATCAGTAATGTGGGAGGAAAGAAGATTACTGAAGGGATTCAAAGGTATCCCATAAGGGTCATTGCTGTCTTTAGATGCTTGAATTTCGGTGCTACTGGAGGTGCTTGAATCAACTGCAGTGTCCACTTCCGTCTGTGGCCATGCTGCCTTCAGAGCCTCTTGCAGTTCTTCCATCTGTAGGTGGCAGGCAGCAGTGAGCAGTCTGTCGTACTCCTGCTGGTTGTGAATCCATGCCAAAGTTCCAGAGTAAATGAAGTCCAGAAGCAGTGCGAGTACAGAGTCAGTCAGACATGGATCCCGCAGTTCCACCAGAGCACCAGTAGAGGGCAGGATAGATGCCAAAACCGGACTAGAGGCAGCCAGCAGACACCTGGGAGCAAACACACACTTGGGTTGTTATATAATAGATCCATGGTTGTAACAAGGACTATAATCAAGACATAATGTGACATATCTGACATAATACAGACACAATGTAGTCATCAGCCTAACGCAGCAGAAAACCATGGCGGATGCCGCTCATCTTGGCTAAGGACAGTGTTAGGATTTTATGAAATTGCTTAAAGGTTTTCCTATAGATGCTACAATCTAACTACCGTACATGAGGATCGTAGGCTTTAGGCTTCAACCATTTGGCCTTTTTTGACCTTTTCCGTGCTGTAGCGTGTCCTGGAACCTGAGAGACAAGGCTTCTTTCTCTTTGCGATTTTTTTTTTAATACAATAGGGAGTGGGGTTTTTTTTCGAGGGGGGGGCACATTCCAGCAGGACCTGGTGCCTGGTGCAATCCATGGATTTATGTCTTATGTCTTCACTTATATGAAGCAATATAACCCTGGAGATCTTCTAAATCATTTTTGGTAACTGTAAAAAATCCTTTCCAGAACAGTCCTGTTTTTTTTTTGTTTTTTTTTCCTGACAGTTTGGACTTTTTTGCTGACATTCCCTAGTAAAACAATCAACATGAAGTGATAACTTAAAACTGGCATGTGTGGGTGTCTTTCTTGGTGTCTGGCTCAGATAGATGGGGCTGGAGACCCCCACTCATAGAAAAACAAGAACTCCTCCTTTTTTGGTGATAAAAGGACTGTAGGGAAAATCATAGGTGTGCATTTCTCTCCTACCTCTGTGGTTTCAGACAAATGTACCTTCAGCTGGAAAATATTGTGCATAATATAATAAAACTCGTATTAACATTTGATTCTGTTCTCTGGTTTTCTTATGGTACACCAGATTAACGAACACGCAGGTCTTTCAACAGCAAATAATTCACATCAACAAAATCCCTTTGAACATCTCAGGTCACCCTTTAGAACAGTGGTTCTCAAATGGGGGTACGCGTACCCCTGGGGGTACGTGAAGACACTCCAGGGGGTACATGAGATTTTAAAATATACATATATTTAAAAAGTAGCATCCATGCAAAAATCCTTTAAAAATAATTATTTCATAAATAATTGAGGAAAATAGTCTAAATTCATGAAAATGAATTTTATCTTCAGGAGTAGGCTATTCAACTTATCCTAAAACCGCAGAGTATCCCCCACATCAGGATGGTTCCACCTAACCTGTCAAATGCCACCTGGCTTCACCTGTCAATCACTTGGACCAACGATGGAGTCGTGGTTGAAGCATAGCAGCAATATTTTTATCTTTAATAAATCAGTTACTGATGGCACAGTGCTCTGTTTTAGGTCTTTTTTTTACAACCAAAAGTGCTTTGCGCTGGTTAGGGGGTACTTGGCTGAAAAAATATTTCACAGGGGGTACATCACTGAAAAAAGGTTGAGGACCACTGCTTTAGAAAACCGCTAGTAAAAACTGAGACTTGTTTAAACACTACGTTCTACCTGAGCCTACCCACTATATAACCACATGCACATATCTTCTGATTGGTACTTAAAGCAGGATCACAAAATTCATATCTCTTCAAATTAGTTTCTTGAATACAACAGTGACTACGTTTACATGCAGTCAAAATTCGGGTTATTGCTAATATTCGGGTTTTAAAAGGGTTATTGAGTGCATGTAAACGCAGTCAATAACGGCACTGTGGTCAGAAAAGACCCACGGTCATGAGGTCTAAATCCAACAAAAATGCCCTTGGAATATGGTGGAACAGGAGATTTGCATCATGGATGTGCAGCAACTGTGTGATGCCATCATGTCAATATGGACCAAAACCTCAGAGGAAAGCTTCCAGTACCTCGGTGAATCTATGTTACTAAAAAATGAAGGCAGTTCTAAAGGCCTACTGGATCTAACCTGGTAACGGCAAAGTATACCTGATGAAGAGGTTTATTCATTAACATTTTTAAAGGTTTTGCCGACATGGTCAGTTTGGGGTCTTTTTCCTCAAACAGATGAAACTTGTTTCTGAGCCTCACCTGTGTGCAGGGAACAGGTGACCTGAGCTGTCGCTCTGTCTGAGCACACAGTCACAGAACTGAGCCTGTTGTCGCTGAAGGCTCAGATGTTTCAGCAGTGATGCTGAGTGGTGGCCAACTTCCAGGGTACAGGGAGCCACCTGGAAAATAAGATTCAACAGAAAATAAACATGTGACAAAGCTTCAAGCGTCCCATTTTTATATCTGAGCCTTTAAAAGTGAAATGATAAACTCATAGTTTCTTCAGCCTAAAAATGTAATCAACGCTAAAGTTAATATAGTGAAGTCAACCTTCCAAGTTAATTAAACTGTCAGCTTTTCTAAATATTGAAATACTTAAGTACCACATTCAGTCCGAACAAGTATTGGAGTAAGATTTGTACTGGAACCAGAGTTGATCTTGGTCCACTATAGTAAAGAAACACAAAGATAATCCAAGAGACTGCTGTGTTCGCTTTGCCCAAACTCAGTTAGGATAGAAAGCCCTTCTCTGGTCTGATCAAGCAAAAATGTAAATTTCTTTTGTAAACTGAGTCTACCGGGATAGAATTGAAGTAGGTATAGGAAATGAAAGAGTGAATTATGATATCTGGACATCGATTTCTTTTTTTTTTTGACAAGAGGCAATTTGTTTACTCAGGCAAAGACATGAAAGCACATTGTGCATGTGTCTCAGCCTACATGACTCTGTTGTAAAAAGTTTAGATGTAAAACGGTTTTGCCTGCAGCCAAGACCTGCTCGCAAGTGAAAATATTCAGAACTCTATGTATATATTAACTATATATAATATATGTAACTATATATGAAGCAAGGATATGGACATTTTTTGCCAACACAAAACCAAAGGAAGAGGTGATACAACAGAGCAGTAAATTATACTCTGGTATCACCATTTTCTTCAACATCCATGTGGCATCAAACTCAAAGTTACCATTCATAAAAAATAATAATTTCTCAATTTTTACATTTGATATCTCATCTTTGTACTGCTTTCCATTCAGTAAGAGATGTATATGGTTTGCAGATAATTGATTTTGCGTTTTTATTTACACTTTACTCAGCATCAAAGCTTTCAGGAAGCGGATAAAATCCTCTTAATTCTGTCAAATCATCCAACAAAGTGCGAGTACACTGTTCTTTCTTGTGTAGTAAATATTTTCAAACCATATGGAGATATTCATTTACAGTTCTCTTAAACTACTTTGTATTTAGAAGCATGCTTTCAGGATATATAACTGACATTTACAATAAACTGAGAGCCATTGTTAACAGAAATAAAACTATTACTCCTGAGATTAACTGTAACTCCCTTAACTTGTTCAAGTAAGTAAAGAACAAGAGGATTTCAGGCTGTCTGAACATGTGCATAAAGAAGAAATTAATAAAGTCTTACCTCCATAGTATACAGGGTGAGGAAGAGCAAAAACCCAGTATCTTGCTGTGAGTTAAGTGAAGGAAAGCAGCTCCATCGTGGATATATAGTCCCAGTTTACTATCTGTGTGCACCGTCTCATTCGGAAAACAATCACACGCTTTTCATATTGGGAGCATGGCATGACGTCGCGGGTCAGGTGCATAAAAGGAGCGTTGCCCCTGACGTCAGACTCTCCATGGCCTGTTATGGAGGAGGAGGATGACACCGGCCCACAGAGAACCAACGAGAGACCACAGAACTGCAGCAAGCAGAGCAGAGCTGCAAGAGGACTGCCTCTGTCAGGTGGTTTTTCTGAATGACTCCAATATGTAGTGGCTCAGGATTGTCAGTACTTCTTAGAACATAATATCTAAACATGTCAACATGGGATTAAACTCAAAGAGAGGTTATTTACACATTATAGCCTCTACAGTGTTGTTATCAAAACATATCTTAGTGTAATCTCTGAGTTCTGAGCCTCCTCTACAGTCTTCTGCAACATAGTGAAAGTGAAGCCTTTGTTGTTATCGATGAAGAAAAGGGGAGTGGAGCGATATGTAAATATTTCTATCTGTTTTAGTTCTACGGAAGGAAGCGTCTCCAGTGTCACGAGCTGACGTTTTGTTGACAACTCCATAATAAGCCATTTCTCCACCCTGCTGACCACGTGCGTAGTCACGCCTTTTAATCTCCACTGAGCTCTAATGTTACAGCCACACCTCTAGCTCTCCATGTGGTGGTTGCACATTTTCCCCTTACAACTGTGCAATGGAAATACTACTGCCGTGCACTGCTGTGAACTGTGCCACAGTTACAAGGAGTCTTGTGGAACTGATGAATCTTTTTCCATATAAATAGTTTTTATGTCAAATAAAAATGTATATTAAAGGTTTGGAATTTGTCATTTACAGTGAATTAATTGCTCTTCAAACAACTTAGTAGAAACAATAAAATGCTGTTGTATTTTATGATTCTTTCCCCCCAGAAATTAAGTACAGTGAAATACAGTATTTGAAATCTGTCCAGTACCCCTGCTGCATGTTACACAGTCAAGTCCAGAAGTATTTGGACAATAACAGTTTTTATGATTTTCCCTTTTACATTACCACAATGGTATTGAAATAATAAAAGTCAAAACAAAATGAGAATAATATATGATCAAAGTATACATTATCAGCCAGGGCCGCCGCAAGGGGTGTGCGAACTGTGCGACAGCACGGGGCCTCGCGCTATAGGCCGTTTTGTTTTGTTTTTTTTCCTTCTTTCCCTTATAAATATCAATAGTCACGTTCCATTACAGACCTAAATGTGTACTAGTCTGTGCATATCAATAAATATATGTGCAATGATGTGCTTGCTGATTGATGTCGAGTTGTTCAATAGAACTGCGTCAGACCAAGCGCATTGACACAGGGTGCTCTCATCGAGACGGGTGGAGTGTGTGACAAACTGTCACACAATGTCGAGAGAACGAGACAGATTCAGGAAATTTCCAGCAGGGGATGAAAAAAGAAAAAAACTCAAGAAAATGGAAGAGTTTAATGCCTCTCTGAAAGGCTCGTTTGATAAATTTGTTACAAAAATCACCGATCCGACCGGGTCTCAAGCAGCCGCGGTGGGCCCCGCGTCGAGGCAAGCCCAGATGATGATGAGGCAGGGGAACGTATCCAGTATTTTGCTAATTGGAGAGTTAAAATTGCGCATATAGACACCCGATGCGACCCGAAAAACCCAAAAATTTCGGGCGAGGGCCCCCCCCCCAGGCCATTTTGCACAGGGCCTCGCAAATCTCCCAGACGGCTCTGTTATCAGCTATAGTTAAAAGACTTTCTCAAAAAAAGGAATTCAAGGAAAGTGCCTCTTTCGGGGATGCTGAAGTATTTGGACAATTGACTGAAAAGAAGTTCATTGGTAAGGTTTGGTCCATTTCCTTTAGGAGCACAAAAGGTCTGGAGCCGATCAAAGCTATTTGACGGCTACCAATGTGACTTCCAAGGAGATTTCAGTACAAGTGAAGGAAGTCGTCTTTAGTCTGGTAAAAACAACATAAAGTAAGAGATAGAAAATGTAGAGCCAGTCTGGTAAATTCTTAAAATGAAGGAAAGCACCGGTGAGCTCAACAATACCAAAACGGAGGAAAGGAAAATCCTTTCACAACATCAACAGGAGTCGAGGATACTATGGAGAAGGTCAGTTACAGTTATGATCCATACCATATATACTACAAGATATACCACACCAGGTGTCCAGGATGGTGGAGGCAGTGTCATGGTAAGGGTGTATGGCTGCTCACTGGTGTTTATTGATGATATATTTCTAGGTTTATAGGATTATTCGCTCTGCTCACATGCTAAACAACTGATCAGAGAGCTTAAGAGTACAGATGGACAATGGCGCCTAAACATTAAATTTAGCAGATGTTTTCATCCCAAGTGACTTACAAGTGAACAACTGAACATTTCTTTGGATCTTCACAAGCAAAAGGATAAAATGCAAACTCCCCACATGAAGTCTCTTGGCGGGAATCAAACCAAGAACCTTCTTGCTGTGAGGCAGGAGTACTAACCACTGTACCACCATACTGCTGGAAATCAAGACCTTTAAAAGCAAAGAAATGGAATGATCTTCAATGAGCAAGCTCGTCGCTTGACTTCAACACAAGTATGTTTTTCAATTACTGGAGATTAAACTAAAGGTAGAAATGTTCAAGTAGCAACAGGAGGTGTCTGCAGCAAAGGCCTGGCAGAGCTTTTCCAGGGAGGAGGAATCATTTTATCCACGTATCAAATTTACAGTTGAAACCAGAAGTTTACAGACACTGTGCAAAAAGAACATTTTCTGTCTGAAGTCAAATCAGACTAAACCTGTCCTGTTTTTTTATTTTATATTACATATTGATTTCTTTATTTCAAATATATTATGGTGTATTATGGTGTATAAAGGCAAAAATCATAAAGACTTTGTCATTGTCAATATTTCAAAGCCTAAATGTAGCGTTAATATTTACAACTCTACTATCAACCCCAGAGCCACGGCTCTCCTCTGCTTCTTTTGAAAACAGATTCTTGGCATCAAATTAAACTAGCCATCAAACTCATCAGTTTGAATATCTTATATTTGTTTTCTTCACTAGTTAGAGTTAAATGTGGGATTGAAGTGATTTTATAAATCATTGCTTTCATATTTCAGATAGCTTCCAAACATTTTCACCCTTCCTTGTTAGAATTATGACCAGCGGCCCCTTAATGAACTTCATTTCCTTCATTCCCTCCGTCTCACTACGCAAACTGTCAGAGAAGAGTAAAGCCCCCAAAACGTAATTAGACAGACACATTTAAATCAATCACAATAACTTGCTTCATTACAATTATTTGATTTGTGCTACAATTTATGACAAAGTATAACAGTGTAAAATAAAAAGAACACAAACACTGCCGAATGTGATTAAACTGTAGCAATAATAGCATTGAAGTCTGAAGTTAGTTGGGCAGAAAGTGTACAATAAAATAAAAGTGGAGGCAGTTTCAAGAAAAGATCAAGCAAGTTTAAATTAGAATTTATAAAACAAAGTTTAATGGTATATTCATTATAAGCAGTGGGAGAATAGAACAGTCTTGTTATAAGGGGGGGTGTCACCCAACAGCGAGTAGCACGATGGACAAAGGCCAGTTCACCATGTGTAGTTTGAACTTTAGGACATCACGAGCCAACACGCCTGTATATAACTGGGTAAATCCAATAATAAATGCCTCCAGACAATCAGTAAGGTCTTAACTACTGTTCTATATTTAACTGGAAGGCAGTGGACAGATTAAAGCACTGGAGCTATGTAGGCTCTCCCAGAATACCCCATGTAAGCTGGAGGCATGGACACTGAGACCCAGAGTGTTTCCATTCACGGAGCATGTGGTGACATAGCTCACTTGGCAAGTGCACCAGTCCCGCGCTGAACCGAGTGCCTCCAGAGGGTACAGCTGCAGCTTCTGGAAAGTCATCCATTTTCAGGTGGTACACATAAAACCTCATCAGTCTTAAGCTTCCATTACAAGAAATAAACACTAGTTATGTGAGTTCTATTTGTATCTATTACAGGACTAAAGCAGATCACACAATTTAGCACCTACGGGTACTGAGGAAAACCAAAATCAAAGCCAAACTTTTCTATGTGTATACAGTCCCTAAAAACATAAAACCTTATTCTGATACAACAAAGATGTAGTCATGACAACAGACAATGATTCAAAAACAGATGTATAAAAAATGGAGGCTTGAGATAGCACAAGCAATACTGTACAGACTCTGGGTTTATATTGGCGCTTTTACACTAGTACCTACTCAGCCGAGTAGATACTTTTTCTGTATCTATTCTGCCGAGGTTCTAAAAGCTGAATTATGGTTCTGCGTTAAACCTACGCCGTAGGGTACGCGGCTACGCGGGAGGCTCTGCGTAGCCTACGCCGTAGCCTGACGTGCACCTCCCAAAATACGCGTCGAGGCGACGTGGACCCAACGCAGACAGAGAGGGCTGTGATTGGTTCGTTTGGTAGCAACGCATTTCCGGTTCCGGTTCGTGTAGCAGTAGTGAACTTTCAGCGCTCTTTTCTCCGTGTGTGTGTGATTTTTTTTTGGGGTTGTTTTGGTTTTTTGCACAATAGTTGACCGTATCTCTTTGATTCACTGTGGCCGGAAAAGCCGGAAACTAAACAAAGTATCAACTAGCGCTCTGGGGGGGTACTGCACCGCGGCGAAATGGAGTGACAGAGAAGTCTGAAGGGTTCACGACGGCGTCACGGCAATGGCGTAGGCTCTGCGTTGGTTTAACGCCTTAAATCAGGCTTAAGCTTGCTGACAGCCTGTCCTAACTGCATGCGAGCATCCGACTGTCGCGTCACACTGCGTGGCATCGGACGCGCTCTGTCCACACTGAATGCGTTATCGGCCCCCACGTTCTACCACGTTCTTTTGATTGACAGCTGAGACTCGCCTTTTAAAAGGCTGATTTATGGTTCCGCGTTACACCAACGCAGACCTTACGGCGTAGGGTACGCGGCGCACTCACCGAACGGTGCGCGTCACCGCGTACCCTACGCCGTAGGCTACGCCGTCAATTTTACGCGGAACCATAAATCAGCCTTTATTCACCTGCCCGTGCGCTCCTGAAAGAAACTCCTAAAATTACTCCTAAAAGAGTAAAGGGACAAGTAAAAGATGGGTGATTACTTGTAATCTTCCCACGTTTGTACTTTCTAAACAGAAAACAAGCTTATTATTCGGTGGAATAAGTGGGGAAAAAAACGAACGGTGACGCAATCAAACAGCGAACAGCGTGGAGTGACCGGCGTGTGGTGTTAATGTAGCAAACATGTCCGCATGTCAGATCATTATTGGGATGTGGGGAAAAAGCAGAGGACACAAGAAATCCGGCAGGATCCGGCACAAATTAAGCCCTAATAAGATTAAGATAAGATTCTTATTATATCTTATTATCTTATCAGAACCTTCCAGCTCCCTGTCCATCTCCCTCCAGCCAGCTGCCACTTTATTGAGGTTCTTGTATTGAAATGACTGTTTCCTACAGCGCTTTCAACTTTTTTTTTCAACTTTCAACCGGCTTTCAACGCGAGCAACAGGAAGAAAATAGAAGCAGAGCGTGCGACAAAAGTCCAGCTCAAAACGGCGCGCCACGTCGCGCCACATCGCTCGCAACCAGTATAGACAGTGCAATAAAAAATAAAGCAATGGAACTGTTTTTGACGCTGACGCTCGCTTGCGTCGCATGCAGTGTGGACACGGTGTGAGTCGGCTGCATCTGACGTCATCACACTGTATGCCACTGATTGGTCGGGGGGCGTGGCCGTCAGACGTCTGAGTCAGGAGGCGGAAATCGGCGGAAATCGGCGGAAATCAGCGAAAGAGCGACTCGCGGCTTCTTGTTCATTTTATTCCACAGGCAACGGTAGCGCAAAAGTTTGTTTCGTGATCCAACTCTGAGGTGCAGATGTTCATAAACCTGGTGGCTGAGGAGAGAATTAAAAAGGGATCTAGACGGGCGATAAGGAACGACCAGATCTACCAGGAGCTCTGTCACTTCATAGCTGCTCGCGGTTCCCAACTGACTTTTCAGCAGCCCAGAGACAAACAAACAAAAAAAAGCGTTGCCGCTTGAAGCTTCTTTCACTCTCATTTTTTAACTTGATATCGATCACAAGTCACAGACCCAGCAGCACATATATCATCTCCTCCAGGTACTACATCTTTAGTGGTGTCTTCTTCGTTTAGATCACACAATCAAATACGTCACAGCAGCTTCCCTCCTACTTCTCATCTGTGTGTCTAAAAAGAAACGAGGGCAAGGCGTGACGAGGCGTGACGAGGCGTGACGAGTAGGTACTAGTATACAAGCGCCATATGTAACCAGTAACCACAGGAGAGATAACAGTGGGATTTTTTCAGGTTCATGTTTAAAAAGGAAGACTTGCACTCTGAGAACGTTAACCTGCAAGCACATGGCAGGATAACAGAGCCGATAACAAACTAAAAACACACAACACACACAAAAAAAAGCAATAATAAATTGGATTATAAAAAACCAACTGAAACATGTTAGCTGAAAGAAACAAAAAGGCTAAACTAAAAACAAATCTAAGTAATAACACAAACTGAAAGACTATTTTACACCCTTCTAGTCAAGTCAATTGTTCTTACCCCATGGACAAAGATGTTCTGCTCAAAATAAGACCATTTTTACTAGATTCATGGAATATCATACTTATTTCTAGAGGGACTCTTTTTGCAGTGTAACCACCAACATAATGGACCATTATAAATGTTGTAACTGATCTCCAATCTTTCCATCAAAATGTAAACGAAACACAATAAAAAGCTGAAGAAAAATCAACACACAGTCACTTACATGTTCACAGATCAAGTGCTAATGACATCATCCACACTACTATGACCTGTGGGAATAATGAAGTGGCTCCATGGATCTGCATGAACACAGTCAAGACAGCTTCGTGCACAATTTTCACGAGTTTACACAAAAACAGAAATGAAGTTTGTCATTGAGTTACATCACTGACAATAAAAGTCTTCTCAAATGCCCTTACATGTGTTCAGTTGTCAATTTCATAGCACGAGATGAAAAGCCAGTAGACCATCAGAGTAGTTTTCATCCGTCAGGTACAATGAATGTAATACATGTTCCAACAGTCCAGTGGACAGTAGATGTTGCGGTCTGAACAAGACCAGCTTGCACTGGCTCATGCCGTACCCAGCTGACTACATTCCAGCCCCGTTTCCGAAACACATACAAGGGCTCCAGCTGTGGACTGGCTGCCCACTTTCCATTTTTACACACGTCGGTAACATCATCTTGCTCTCCATGTCTTTTACTCACTCTTCCAGAACAGGGTCATCAATGCTGCTATTCTTAGCTCTTTTGGTATGACATTGTCCACACCCCCCCTGCATAAGTGACCCTGCAAAAACCTGCACAGAGCGGCACGAGAACAGCAACTCTGTCGAGGACTGCAGCTGCCAAAAGCAGTGCCAGGGAGCAGCATGATTCATATTAGACTGGAGCACATTCAGCAGTGACGGAGTGCCCTGGTAAATGTTGAGATGTGCTGCACGCGGGAAGTGCAACACGTCCAGTTTTATTCCGGATGGAGACCTTTGCTCCATATTTCACCCCTTCTTCCAAGACTTCTTAGAAAGTCTGTCTGATACAATAGTCATCAGACAGGCAGAACTACCATGATTACAATTAGGAGCGTTCAAAAGTTACGTTTCAGCTGGCGCATATTAACAAATGAAATACTGAACTGAAAATGTTTTAAGGATGAAGGTAACATGTAGACTGCACCTTTATTTTAAAAATCTTTTATTTTTTGAGGAATGTTTGTTATCCCTACAGAGGCAATTTGTTTTACGGGCAGTCTTTCTCTTACTTTTTGCTTTTATTTTATTAATTTAATTAATCTTTTTGAGGGTAGGCAAATAATAAGCTTTGCTTCAGCCTACCCCTTTTTCGGTCTAGATGTTATTTGTATATTTGTATACTGGAAACTTTTTTGTTATGTTTTCTTTGAACAATTGAACGTTTTCTTGTTGTCAGTTTTATTCTTGGTTTTTTATTTATTTTTTTGTGTGTCATGACCGAAAATAAACTAAACTAAACTAAAAAAATAAATAAATAAATAAAAAATGGAAAAAAAATAAAATAAAATAAAAAATAATATATATATATATATATACATGATTTGAAGAAAAAGAAAAGAAAAACTGTTATGAAGCTTAATTACTTCATTATGGAAGTAATTTTCAAGAAGATGCCGTTAAGAGGAAAGAAATATCCAATAGTGTAAATATTTGTGGTCAAATTGTATTTACTTATTACTGAAAGAATGTTTAAAGGTAATATTAATGCATTCAGCATGTTTACACTTTTAGATTCTTTCTGTTTTAATGTCCATCGTTGAATCTTAAAAATGTAAGGCTGGACATTTAGGTAAAACCATGTTTTGTTTTGTTTTTCCTCAAATGTTGAGCCTTTGCTTCCATATGTCCTCTTTCAGAAGATAAAAGAAAACATCCAAAATACAGAATTAGCTGTTCATCTTACAAGATTTTGTTTAATGAACATTCACGAAAATCTGAGATTTTTCAATAATATGAAAAACATAAATGCAGGTTAATTTTATTTAAATGTACTTTTTTTTTCCTAAATTGCACTTTAAAATCCATACATTGAAAAGGAGATTTCATTAGTACTACAGACCAGAAACCCTAATCAAAAGCACTTTTTTTTAAATATTCATATCCAATATTAATATAAATCCATTTAAAAAGATGGTTAATTTATTAATAATTCTGTTCTGGAGAACATGGAGAAACACGACATTCAAAATTGCATTTGTAAAAACAATACTTTTATCTCAATCTGTCAACATGTAACATGAACATTTCACTCAGCTTGCCAACATTGTGATTCCTGAAAATTGCTGAATATTTCCGAAGATATCTCTTGTTTAACAAACATTTACCATTAAAACATTTCATTTTAAAACCAGTCACTAAACATTAGTCAGCACATTTGACTGCTCTCTCACAAGGTTTCAAAACTGAGCTTCAGTTTAGGCAATTAAAAAAATAAATAAACAAAGTAAGTTAATCCTACACTTTATTAAATGACAATGAATGCAAACTGCATAAGTCAGAAGAAGCCTCTCCTATCTTTAGTGTTTGATATAAATATTCAGCACCAGTACTGCCAGCAGCCACTGTGCCCTGTCCAAATATACATCTGATTCTCACAGTGTTAAAACAAGAAAGCGTTCATTTAATATGGAACAGTTACGCTCAGATTGAGTCAGAGAAAAGATCTCTAGACCAGTCAGACGTCTGGTTCTCGTCAGCGAGGTGGGAATCATTAGATCTACCAAGGCTCCCCTCAGTAAACCCCTCACTGCCAGTATTTCCTGTCCATGCCAGACTTCTGCGTGATGCGAGAGTCTGATCCAAGAGAGGTCCTTTACGATAAAGTCCATCTCCCTGACACGCTCTCCACGAGGAACCCAAATCCCTGTTGGTGATATCAGTCTGATATGACAGAGGAGTAGGGGCGACAACCGCTTCGTTGTCCTCCTGCTCAACCGTTGCATCACTAACTCCCGAGTCACATTTATAGAGCGTTGTTCTTGTCGACGCCAGATCCAGGGTTCTTCTCTGCAGCCTGAGATGATGCTCAACCTGAAGATGGGTTTTCCTAAGCCTCCTGTCAGGAGTAGGTCTGTTTCCACATCTGTTGGGTTTCACACTCCATGCTAAGTTTTCTTTCATAGACTCACCTGTAAAGTATCTGCGCGAGGACGCAGGTGACTGTGTCGCAACGCCGACTTTCACAATTGGTGTGGACTGAGAAGGAGGGACAAAGTCTAAATCTGGTGCTTCTTGTGTAATTAAACTCCTTCTGTAATTGTATAGTTTTCTCTTTAGATTGGGTTTGTGAGGCGTGAAATATGTGGCATCTGCATGTTCATTCCTTAGATGCTGCCTGTCGGCTTTAGAAAAAGGTGAGCAAGCTTTTGTCTTTGTCTTTTGTGTTTCTGTGGGTGTGTTGAACATTTCTGTGTTGTTATTCGTGGGGGAGCTGGTGAATAAGTCAGCAGAGCAGTCATACATGTCCTCTTCAAGATGCTCTTCTTTGTTTTCAAAGGACAGATAAACTTTGTCATCCTCTTGACTGAACTCACAGGAATAAATATTTTTGGCTTCACTCCTCCTCGTGGATTTAAAACGACTGTCGCGTACTTGATTAAATAAATCAATGCAACCATCTCCGACCGGTGCAGGTGCATTAGTAACACCCAGTGACGTCGCTGAATGGCTTGAATTTGTCTGACAAGCAGAAGGTGATTCAGCCGCAAGGTTTTTGACTTCCAACAAAGTTCCTGATGTTCGTTTTTGAGACTGTTTAGTTAGATTTGGTTTGGTTTGGCCAACAGAATCAAAATCTGTTTTTTCTTCACATAAAAATTCAGAAAGACTCTCAGAGAAAGGCAAATCATCCCAAGCCAATGAGCTGGACAACAATGTCCTTGTGTGCTCCTCAGAGGAAATCTCTTTGGGTTTGTGGCTGTATCTTCTGCGATCAGGTTCAGCGGGACCAAACCAAGTGTTCACACCGAGACCGTTTCCAATAAGCTTTTCAGTAGAGTTTGGACATCGATCAAATGATGGACTGGTGTAAAAACTGGGCTCAAAAGAGAGAAGGGAAGTTCCCTCTTCTATTACTTTGTGGTTATCCGTGCAGCCTCTCTGAGCAGGTGGGGGTGTTGCGCTGATGTCGGTGTGTCTGCTGCTCTCGTGTTCTCTGTCCTGAGTTCTGCCTCCCCCCTCCGTCTCTGCTGATGAAGTCACTAGTCCCAGGGATTGTTGCCAGGGAGGGGTGGCAGAGAGGCTGCAGTCCTGGTGTTCTGCTGATCTAGCATGAAAATAAAAGAAACATCCAAGTAAGAATGGGCGATATTTTACCGTTCACGATATACCGTCAAAAAAATTCCCCACGGTAAGAATTTGTCATCTCGCAGTAAAAACGATAAAATACCTGTTGATGATGTTTTTGTGTAAAGCGAAGACAGCGTTAAATCGACGCACAACGTACGTGAAGGAAAGAAGGAAGGAAGGAAGGAAGGAAGGAAAGATATGAGCCTGAAAGAAAGAAAGAAAGAAAGAAAGAAAGAAAGAAAGAAAGAAAGAAAGAAAGAAAGAAATGAGCCTGAAAGAAAGAAAGAAAGAAAGAAAGAAATGAGCCTGAAAGAAAGAAAGAAAGAAAGAAAGGAGCCAGAAAGAAAGAAAGAAAGAAAGAAAGAAAGAAAGAAAGAAAGAAAGAAAGGAGCCCGAAAGAAAGAAAGAAAGAAAGGAGCCCGAAAGAAAGAAAGAAAGAAAGGAGCCAGAAAGAAAGAAAGAAAGAAAGAAAGAAAGAAAGAAAGAAAGAAAGAAAGAAAGGAGCCCGAAAGAAAGAAAGAAAGGAGCCCGAAAGAAAGAAAGAAAGGAGCCAGAAAGAAAGAAAGAAAGAAAGAAAGAAAGAAAGAAAGAAAGGAGCCCGAAAGAAAGAAAGGAGCCAGAAAGAAAGAAAGGAGCCCGAAAGAAAGAAAGGAGCCCGAAAGAAAGAAAGAAAGAAAGGAGCCAGAAAGAAAGAAAGAAAGAAAGAAAGAAAGAAAGAAAGAAAGAAAGAAAGAAAGGAGCCAGAAAGAAAGAAAGAAAGAAAGAAAGAAAGAAAGAAAGAAAGGAGCCCGAAAGAAAGAAAGGAGCCCGAAAGAAAGAAAGAAAGAAAGGAGCCAGAAAGAAAGAAAGAAAGAAAGAAAGAAAGAAAGAAAGAAAGGAGCCAGAAAGAAAGAAAGAAAGAAAGCAGCCAGAAAGAAAGAAAGAAAGAAAGAAAGGAGCCAGAAAGAAAGAAAGAAAGAAAGAAAGGAGCCAGAAAGAAAGAAAGGAGCAAGAAAGAAAGAAAGAAAGAAAGAAAGAAAGGAGCCAGAAAGAAAGAAAGGAGCAAGAAAGAAAGAAAGAAAGAAAGAAAGAAAGAAAGAAAGAAAGAAAGGAGCCAGAAAGAAAGAAAGAAAGAAAGAAAGAAAGAAAGAAAGAAAGAAAGAAAGGAGCCAGAAAGAAAGAAAGAAAGAAAGAAAGAAAGGAGCCAGAAAGAAAGAAAGGAGCAAGAAAGAAAGAAAGAAAGAAAGAAAGAAAGAAAGAAAGAAAGAAAGAAAGAAAGAAAGAAAGAAAGAAAGAAAGAATAGATTCCCGTTGATACGTGTTTGTGTAACAAACATGGCGGATCTGAGTCATTACAGTTTTGCAGTACAGGTGTAACTCATTTAATTGGTTTTTATCAATTCAATTGAATTGCTGTAGTTTAGTAGCATTTAGTATTCTTTTAGAGCAGTGTTTGGGGGCTCCAAAGACTGAATGTGGTGATAGATTTATAGTTACAAAGGTGGAGTTGAATTGGTATTTTTTTCATCGTCATTTTTATCGTTATCGGGATAAATGCCAGAAATTATCGTGATACGTTTTTTTTAGTCCATACCGCCCATCCCTACATCCAAGTTATGTCACAAAAGTGAACACCAACACTCCTGCTTCCATCATTATAACATAGCCACAAAATGCTGTACCTGACAAAAGCCTTGTAAGAATCTGCATTGATTTCAATGTTGTTTATTTTTTCCTCATCTAATTATTAAGTTCCAGCATCTAGTTTCTGGAAAATTACCAGACAGAGAGCACCAGTGAAATTCTTCATTTCCTCACCTGAGCAGTGGTTGGGAAAGTGGACTCCAGCCACACGGGGCGGAAGTGCTGAAGCTGCAGGTTGGGGAATGGCCAGGAATGTGTTGCAGGGTTGTCCCAGGAAGTCTGGAGCTTTTGCTGGGATCAGCAGAGCCTGCTTCGTCTTCTGAAGCCTTCTGAAGAAGAGTCTGATAATAACTCACCACTGTGCAGCCCGTCAGGCCCCTGGCTGTCGGGAGAATCATTTGACTGGCAACAAACTGCTCGGTCCGTCCGCCTTTTGAAACAGGCAACTGAAACAAGGGCCCACTTCCCGATCCACTTAACTGGAAAACACAGATGAAAACAGGAAGATTAATCCATGATTAGAATCAAACTTAATCTGCAAAATGTTTCTGTTTTCTCATCGACGGTTGGATGATCCATGATCAACAGACAACAGTGATTTCAAGTACATACCATCTTTATGTGTTTCAATATAGTCAACATTCATTCACAAGTTCATTACCTTTATACCAAAGATGAAATGCCTGCCGATGAAACAGTCCTCGACAGCCTTCACTAATAATTTAGATCTTAGCGTTTGCTCAGTGGGTTGGTCTGAATCCACTAACCTACAACACAACAGGCAACAAATATTCATTTTGTTATGGGACAGATTAATCACAAGCAGATTTCAAAATCTGTTTTATTGAATGTATTCAAGTTGGGTTAAAAGGTCAATACTGTTTCCACAGAACAAATCAGAAATTTCTCACTGTCACTATATGAACATGCGCAATATCAATATCATAAAAACAAAGAAAATATCTCAATAAATGATGGTCTATTATATTTTTAATCCTAAGTATTTACACTCTTAGTGTCAGTAATACAGGAATATATCTGTCCACTCAATTGAAACCTCACCGCCAAAGATAATCAAATACAAGGCAAATGCACATAGAGGGTGTTGTAAGTGTTATGGAGTCAATTTAAGCTGCAAAGAGAAGTTTAGATTTGCTGGACTCACCTCTGTAAACCCTTTGCAGGAATGCCAAAGAACTGGTTCAAGCTGTTTCCAAATACTGTTACACCAAATATGGCTGAGTCCCGGGTCACCTTGAGGGAGATGCGGTACCTGTAACCCACCTGGTCCCTCACACACCGGTATCCACACCTGGAGCACCGGAATCTGAGGGGACACACACAAATTAACTCCCAGCTTCTCGTTAGAAGTTCAAACAAACAGGTCGTCGTTTTGGTTGGTTCATTATTGGATGTGTACAGTACTGGAGTTGAGGGGGGGATGAGGGGGGATGGCATCCCCCCCTGAAATAAAAACGGTCCAAATCATCCCCCCTGTAAAACTGCCATCCCCCCTTTCCATCCCTTATGTCATTTCATCAATGAATGTGGTATTACTGCTATTTCAACATTTAGAGTCATCACCAGAAAAATAACACCAGAAAAATGTGACAATTTTCACTTGTTTCAGGTAAATTTTCACTTGAAATAAGTAGGAAAATCTGCCAGTGGGACAAGATTGGCAAGGGCGGGGGCGGGGGGGACATGACCCCCCAATTTCTGAAAAACATGAATTGTCTCCCCCAATAAAAATACCCTAAATTATTCACAATTGAACAAATGTATTTTCAGACTTAAAGGTTGAATATGTAGAATATTTATTATAAATATATTTAAAAAAAAATACTGGTCAGATTGATGATAAACAGGGCAACATGGGTACATTATGTTGATAATTTTCATGATTTTGTTGTCTCTTCAATGAATTAATATGAATTTATTGTCAAATTGTATTATCCATGAGTTGTCTCTAGATACAGATAAGAAGATTTATACAGACAAGAAGAGTTAGCCTATTAAGATACAGGATCTCTTATTCTAGGGAGTCCTGGAAAATGACAGATGAAAACGAACATGGACATTTATGTAAATAAATTTGATGTTGGGTCAACTTGTGCTGTGTTTATTGTGCTCTTAGCAATGGGTGCTTTTTTTTTAGAACTGTTTACCACCATAACTGTGTTAAAACATGATCAGTTAGTTAAAACAACTTGTTTAGGGCTCTATATTTCATCCATATATCAATTGATCATGCATAAAGTAGTCCCATAGGATAAAAGGAAGATGGTGAGAAGAATTTGAGATGAGTAGACACTACATGCCCAAAACCCTTAAAATTATGATTTACGAATACAGGACTGTCTCAGAAAATTAGAATATTGTGATAAAGTTCTTTATTTTCTGTAATGCAATTAAAAAAACAAAATGTCATACATTCTGGATTCATTACAAATCAACTGAAATATTGCAAGCCTTTCATTATTTTAATATTGCTGATTATGGTTTACAGTTTAAGATTCCCAGAATATTCTAATTTTTTGAGATAGGATATTTGAGTTTTCTTAAACTGTAAGCCATGATCAGCAATATTAAAATAATAAAAGGCTTGCAATATTTCAGTTGATTTGTAATGAAACCAGAATGTATGACATTTTTGTTTTTGTAATTGCATTACAGAAAATCACAATATTCTAATTTTCTGAGGTAGTCCTGTATAACAGTTAAGTAAGCAGTGACACACACTGTTGGCTGTTTAGGACAAATAAACAAGAAAGGTAAGCACAATAAATGATTCCCTCTGCAGTATTTTTTGGCGAGCCTTTACCAATTTATGGCATGGTATGAGTTGCATATTGGCAAAAAATTTAAAATTAAAATCACGTTGGTGTCCCCCCCAATCCTGACATCGGATCTGCACCCCTGTGTGTACCTGTTGTGGTCCTGTAGATCCGCATCGATCCTGGAGCAGCAGTCCCTGCAGCAGGGGTAGAACACGCAGCTGTCCTGCAGGGCCAGCACCGAACAGCCCACCAGAGCCCGTCTGGCTGACATCTCTGGAACAAACCATGCAGATCACCCAAACACCCCACAACACGTTAGTGCTGCTTTCACTTCATAACGATGGAAGCAACTTTGGTAACAAAACCCGTTAAACAAGTTTGAATGTACACCAGAGAGCAACAACAGTTAGTCAGAAATCTGACTGTAAACGGCTGGGAACTACTTCTTCTTCTTCATGTTTGGCATTACAGACTGCTGGAGACTCGAGTGACATCACCGCCACCTTGTGGACGATGAACGTAGTTCGGTTGTTGTAGATATACAGGACTGTCTCAGAAAATTTGAATATTGTGATAAAGTTCTTTATTTTCTGTAATGCAAAAATGTCATACATTCTGGATTCATTACAAATCAACTGAAATATTGCAAGGCTTTTATTATTTTAATATTGCTGATCATGGCTTAAAGCTTAAGAAAACTCAAATATCCTATCTCAAAAAATTAGAATATTCTGGGAATCTTAATCTTAAACTGTAAACCATAATCAGCAATATTAAAATAATAAAAGGCTTGCAATATATCTCTCTCTCTCTCTGCCCTGCCCTCCCTCAACCCTGCACTTTAACTTTTTAACCAATAGCACTGCCGCCTAGAAGTCTGTTCTTTTATACTTGTACTGTGTTTTTATATCTATTTTTATGGTTTTTCTGCAATGACATATTGTTATGTGTCATGTCAGTGTACGTCTATATTGTCAGTGTTATGTCTATATTGTCACTGTCTTGTCCAAATGTATATACACTGTGGGCCTGAGCATTGCAATTTCGAATCCTATGTATAAACCTGTACACATGGTTTTGACAAATAAACTAACTTGACTTGACTTGATATTTCAGTTGATTTGTAATGAATCCAGAATGTATGACATTTTTGTTTTTTTAATTGCATTACAGAAAATAAAGAACTTTATCACAATATTCTAATTTTCTGAGACAGTCCTGTATATTAGTCCATGGCAGAGGTGTATAATCCATGTCCATAAAGTAAAAATCCAGTCCAGCAGTTGCTCCAACCGGTCACTAAACCAGCTCCTCTGCAGGTAGATGGTTGTTAGTGAAAACACCTGTTTTAAATGTACTGGCTGATCCACAGGTATATGTTTTAATGAGCAAATATCAGCTTAATGTAAAGAAAAGTATTTGACTAATGGTGCTTTGAGACTGACCCCATTTCAAAATTGGTCTTAATTTAAGATTGATTCAAAACTATTTTTGAATTTGCAAAAAAACAACATTAAAGCACATTCCAGAGGTGTATAATCCAGGTGCCAAAAGTAAAAACGCTGCCATATTTCTGGATCAGCCTGTACATTTAGAACAGGTGTTTTCACTAACAACATACCATCTACCTGCAGAGGAGCTGGTTTAGTGACCGGTTGGAACGACTGCTGGACAGGATTGTTACTTTATGGCACCTGGATTATGGACCAGAGCCCAAAATTTCACTTGTCAGTACCACTGAAGGTGACAAAACTTACTTATGATTTTTTGAAAAGATCCATGTCTGTAGATGATATTTTGGTATGATAACCCTTCCTGAGTGGCAGCTGTATCATAGTTATCAGCTCATGAAGTTACCCACCCCCTTCAGAAAATTACATTTTAGATGCTAGAAGTTAAGATGTGATACATTTCCTGAATCCTTATGGTCCTGGGAGTATTCCAGTTTTTTGTATTTTGTGTCTCTGTTGTTCCTAGGTGACACAGGGCTAAAAGAATTGTGTAAAAATGTATGTTGTTTATAATTCAAAGAGCTGCAGTGACCTCTATGCTGGTCAGAAAGATTCACATCTTAGCTTAAATGAATGCTTAAAAGGTCCCCTTTAAAATGATACCAAAGACAATATTGTGAAACGTTGACAGATATCCTGTACATTAGTCTAAACCAAGATATGTACCAGCAACAATTACCGTAAGTATCTCTACATAAACCTGATGTATTAAACAGTCATCCAGTGATTTTTATTACATATAATTGTTTTCACTGACAAGTCTGTGAGAGGTGCAGAGTTTTACGAAGTCTGAGAGACTCAAAGGTTAAACTGGAAAAACAAACAGAAATGACAACCAGATCCGGGCTCAAGTGTGCAGCTGACACAGCCATAGACCAGACAGTTAGTTCCCTGAAGCTATGAGATATCTTGGGAAACCCGTGTATTGTAATTTCCTTGTTATGAAATATGAACAATGACAAAGAATCTTGAATCTATTGGACGGAAAGGACTGGGCTCTGCACAAATCCAGCTGTAGAGCAATGCATGTGTAAGGAGTAGATGAGACATAATACGGGCTCACGAGGAGGAAAGGCGGATGGAAAGGTCAGTGGAACAAATGGTCCCAGGGCCCATGGGCAAAAAGGGATCTGCCCAAGCGCAAGACCTCCTGTACGGAGCGACTGAGCCCCAACTTATTTCCTTCCTTCTGTGGTCTCTGTATGACACCCTTCCTACTCCATTGCATCTACACATATGGAGGTTCAGAGAAGATCCAAACTGCAATTCATTACTGCCAGGGGACTGTACAGGTGGCGCCATGACAAAGTAATCCTGTTTCTTGTTGAAACCCTGGAGTGGGAATGGTGCAAGAAAAGATCCTCGGAGTCAAAGAAGGGAGTCACATCAAGTCGGTGGCAATAATCATATAGATCAAAGTAGTCAGCATTAACTCATTTTAAGACTATTCCTACTTCACGATGGACATGAATATTCTTCTTTTTACATGTTTTTACATACATTGTCAATGAGCTAATGTAAACTTTAACACTTTAAACATATTAAGACTCCATAAATGAGCCATTGCACCTGTGGCATTGAAAAGAAAAAAAAAAAAAAGACCAACAATTCAAGTCGGGAAAACGGAAAACGTCGTTAACAAAGAAATGATTCAGCATAGATGGCTTTGTTAAGTTTCTGTGGAAAAGTGGCCTGGTGATCAAATAGTTGTGTCACAATCGGTCTCGATAAGTCGCAACAGTTAGTTTTTATGCTCAATTTACAGTATTCATCAACATGACATGCTAAGTCACTTCCTTATTTCTAATATCTTCTGACAAGGAAAAGGATTACAAGAATAAAAGAGGGTAAAACAAAATAGGTGACATTTCCATGTAACCATCAATTCATTGACACAACTCAATATAATAAGGCCATTGTAAAGAACTTTTCATTATAGAATTTCTTTCATTTTATCTTACCCTTGCATAGAGAACTATCAGACAAAAGAGCATGACAGAAATATGAAGATCAGATGAATGTACTCGCAACCATTACAACATGTTGGTCTGTCACAAACCTAACCACTTCTGTAAATAACCAGTATTCCTGTAAACATATAATTTCTTCTTATGAAATTCAGAAACACAGACAGTGTGCTAAGCTGTTCCTCTGTATTTGCATACCAAATGCAAAATAACAAACTCTAAATTCTGCCATGGTAACTGAAACCACCATTAGAGTACATTTACAGGATAGTAGCAGACATGGACAGTGTTTTCTTTATATACGTATCAAAATAACAGATATGTCTTCAAGAGAATATGTTTGTATGCGTCTGCTCCATCCTAGCAGTCTTCTGTCAGCAAGACATCAAATCACCCAGCTGGCAGCCAAGAGGGACTGGAGCAGAGGAAGGGAAAGAAACATGGAGATGACGGAGAGATTTTCCTGGGAAGAGCTGTAGACACATCTATCACTGGAAAAGAAGCCATATTCTTCCTTGCAGTGCCACTTAGTTTCAGTTGTCCAATTTTTCTCACTTTCTGTTATTTAGAGATGAAAATGAAAATAACTGTCCTTTCTTGAAGCCTCTGTCCCACACTGAAACCACTAAAGTTGGAGTACTTTTATTTTTAGAAACATTCCTCCTTTTAATTCCTCTTTTCATTTGCAATCATTTCATGAGAACAGGTTAAAACATGGGTTATCCCCACTTTATGGGCAACAAATGTTTTCATTTGTATGGTTTGTCTCTTTTTTGACTCAAAACTTCATCTCAATGCCATAAATGAATGTTTAACTGCTGTTATCTTGTAAGATGAACACAAACGTAGTAAATGTGTGCTGACGTTTATTTATACAGCACAATTCAACAACATAGTGATTCAAAGTGCAAATGAAGGATTGATGAAGGAAAATAGTTTATTCAGGCCTTGTCTCCACCGATTACTGCATGAAAAGTGTTGAAAATCCATCTACGTGACACTTGTGAGCCGATAACTTCTCTTTCTAACTTCACTTTTCAAAAGAAATGCAAATGAAGCATTCACTCGTCAACCAAGAATGAAATTTAAACACAATTTACATATGTATTTTCTTTTCTTGTCTCATGTTGTCTCATATATCTTGTCACGTATCATATATCTTGTCCCATATGTGCGTTATATATATAAATTATTTTACCTCATCAGATTAATATGAAAATTGGTCTATGTGAAGTGTGAAAGATGTTTGTCACCTTTTAGCATCGTATGTGTGCATATGTGTGCGTATATAATATGATCGTTTAATATGTGTGCATATATATATATATATATATATATATATATATATATATATATATATATATATATATATATATATATATATATATATATACATGGGCGTGGTAGTGGGGGGAAAAGTGGACCTGACTACCCAGGGCCCGAGTAGAGAGAGGGGCCCATGAAAATCCGGATTTTTTTTTTTTTTTTGTGATGTTTTTATTTCGAATGAATTGGGCCCTCCAATTAATTGGTGTCATAATTTATTTCAAATATATTGATAACATCAAATGAGAGAATGAACTTAATGTCACAGTTCTCCCAACATATTAGACATTCTGGGCCCCCCCTATGCAAAATGGTTTAGTCCGCCCAACAGCGACCGGCAACAGGTATGGGTCAGACAGTGCGCCCAGATCAGAGACCTGTGTGCAGGACATCATGCTGCCCAAAAAACATAAATCGGGCTATCAGAAAAAGAAATAGAGGAAACAAAAAGAAAGATGGCAGAACGAGGGGAAGGAGCTGCTGACTGCTTTCTTTCCCAAAGGTGAACCAAGTTAGCTTGTCATGCAAAGTCCAATTAAAGTTAACATAGTCCACTCCAGACAGCTGCTGCTTATACAGGCCCGGTTCTACGAGGGTGCATAAGCTTTGCACCCTCAGTTTATGTGTTTGCATGCTCAGTTATAAAGACGAAAAGAAAACTGAGAAATGCGTGCGCGTTAAGCCTCATTTATGGTTCCGCGTTAAATCGACGGCGGTGACGCGCACGTACGTTCACGTCGCCGCGTATCCTACGCCGTAAGATCTGCGTTGGTGCAACGCGGAACCATAAATCAGCCGGACGTCACTGATCTGCAAGACGCTGCTCTGCTGCTCCATTAACACAAAGTAACGATGGATATTCAGAAGTGGTTCAAACACAACCACGCCAGCAAGTTTACAAGACTGTCTCAGAAAATTTGAATATTGTGATAAAGTCCTTTATTTTCTGTAATGCAATTAAAAAAACAAAAATGTCATACATTCTGGATTCATTACAAATCAACTGAAATATTGCAAGCCTTTTATTATTTTAATATTGCTGATTATGGCGTACAGTTTAAGATTAAGATTCCCAGAATATTCTAATTTTTTGAGATAGGATATTTGAGTTTTCTTAAGCTGTAAGCCATGATCAGCAATATTAAAATAATAAAAGGCTTGCAATATTTCAGTTGATTTGTGATGAATCCAGAATGTATGACATTTTTGCATTACAGAAAATAAAATGAAACTCCGTGCTGAGATTTAATGAATGATCCATCTAGCAATATTGCTGCTGCATATATCAACATGTAAATAACATACCAATATCACTGTAGGCTCAAGTGCACACTAGTAATATATTAATTGAGCAATAACGCAATTTATTATTTTTGTCTGGTAAAAAGCCTTAGCATTGCGGTGCAGTGCTGTGCTTAAAAGCTATTGTCAATGTTCAATAAATTCATGATATTACCAAAGCCAATGAATAATCATGTTAAATAACTGTGATCTCACTATCAATCAAAAATGATTGTGATTCTGATTTTTGCCACAGATAGATAAATAGAGAGAGAAAGAGATAGGTCTGGGTGGTGAGAACATAGAAAAACAATTAGCTATTCTTCTCAATCTGGCTGAAAAATGGCTTAAAACATTTTTGCCTCTGCAACTTATTGCAGCCAGATGTACCCTAATTTTTTAGGTATTTGAGCACAAGTAGGCCAAATGCATCAATTCAGAACCACTCATCAATATAATCTGATCTGATTGTAGTTGATTGTATAAATACGCCCCCCCCCCTTTTTTTTTCTCTCACGCGCCTCGCGGGCATGGATAGGGGCCCACTGACATTGAGAGTGTACAGGGCCCAGAATTTGGTGCCACACCCCTATATATATATATATATATATATAAATCATTTGTAAAGTCTAGATAATTGTACGAAGATAAAAGTTCATCTGAATCTGACTGATAACAAATCAATAAATGTGAGTGGGCTGTTCTGCTGTGATGCCATCTCTGTTTATTCCACATAACAGAAGTGAAAATGACTAGTGTTTTACCTCATCACCTCAGCAAGTCACTGTCTAAAACCCCAATCCCAAAGAAAAGAAAAATAAAATAAAATAGAACCCCAATCACAGTTTTTAGATGCTCTAAAAACATTGTTTTTGTTCCCCGTGTTGTATATTGGGGGCGTTTGCGAAGTGGGTCGCGTCCCGAGCGGAAAACTTCCCACGAATCGGTGTCGCAACATTTCCAGATGTTTCACAAAGATCAGGAAGTGGCGGCTCAGACGCCGCAGGCTCCCAACATGGCTGGCTGCTGACACAGCTGAGATCCAGAGCGAAACCGACGCGGAATCATGGATTCATTTAGGTAATTTAACATTTTCAAACGTATTCTCACCGAAACGGTGTCATTTTCTCTCAGGAGACAGTAAAAGTCGTGCTTTTGTGTGTTCTTCCAGGCTGCTCTTCCCACTCCTCCTGCTCGGACTCTTCGCGTCCGCGCTGCGTCCCCACGGTGCGTTCAGGACAGTCTCCGTGAAATCATGTGTCGGAATAATAATAATAATAACCCTTTTATTTTCCAATGTGTGTGTTTCTCGCAGGAGCGAACACGGATCCAACTTTTGACTGTATCAACGACTTTGACGAGAACATGTTTTGCCAGTTTGAACAACAAAACTGCAGTGAATATAATTTGACTCTCGTCCTGATTAATGGACCTACGTGAGTTGCTTTCATATAGAACCATTGTTTAACATTCATGTCTCTGATCTGTGCAAATAGGGTTGCCACCTTTTAGAAATAGAAATAAGGGACACCCTGATTTCAGCAGCGCAGGAGCCAAAAAAAAAGCCCCAAAACTTCTAAACTGAATAAAAATGTGTTTATTTTATATGAAAAAACAAAATGCTTTGATTTAAAGTTTAAAGTGCTTTAATAGCATTGAACTTTCATCATGACTGTAGAGACAGCCAACCATACTAGCAACTGAAATAGCCTCCTATGCTACTGTATGTCCACATCAACCCAGATGTAGAATATAGCTACAGGTGAAGAATATGGTGTAAAAGTTAATTTATTTCAATAATTCAAGTAGAATATGGTGTAAAAGTTAATTTATTTCAATAATTCAACTAGAATATGGTGAAAAAGTTAATTTATTTCAATAATTCAACTAGAATATGGTGTAAAAGTTAACTTATTTCAATAATTCAACTAGAATATGGTGTAAAAGTTAATTTATTTCAATAATTCAACTAGAATATGGTGTAAAAGTTAATTTATTTCGATAATTCAACTTAAAAGGTGAAACTAATATATTACCTAGTCTTATTACATGCAAAGCAAGATATGTTAAACCTTTATTTGTTATAATTTTGATGATGGAAATGTTTATTGATTTCATAAAATATTCTCTAATCTGTGTTTTATTTTGTTAATTACTGATAAATTTAGTGTTGATGTGTGTGTGACAGACGTGTGTATGGGGTGTTAATGAAAATACGGGACAAATCGCGTCCCGTATTAGTTCAATACGGGACGCAACATTTTTTTCTCAAATAAAGGATAATTCCGTATTTTACGGGACGGGTGGCAACCCTATGTGCAAAGCAAACTAAATGATGTCGATAAATACTCGGATTGTGTGTGATCTTGCAGGAAGACCCAGAGCAGCTGCTCTTTCCAGGTGTGTCAGGCAGGTGTGTGTTGTTGCTCCATGAAAATGCTGTTAATCCACGGGGAAACCCACAATGCCACGGTGTGGAAGGGAGGAGAAAGATTTGCGTCGAAAAACATCTCTGTCACAGAGACCAGTATGTTACCTTCTTTTAAAGTGCATGACTGGGCCATAAACATGAAGTGACAAGAGGTTAAATTTCTGTTGTGGTACTTCCCTTCCTCCTGTCTCTGCACAGTTAAGCCTGTGACTCCAACTATTGTCTCAGTGAAAGAATCCAATGAGAATTTTGAAGTCCTGTGGAGGACAGGAAGGAAGGAATTAAGTATCCCTCTCACTGCTGAAGTGACTTATCATAAAAAAGGAGACACGAATAAGGTAGGTGCAAAGTCGTAATCACTGAACACTGACTGGTTTGTTCTTGGGAACCAATAAATGGGTAGTGTTTGTCAAGCTGATAAATAAATAACTATTACGTCCTCTTTTTCATCACTTTTATTTCTTGACAGACTGTTTTGCTCACCAAGAAACAAGAGAAAGAGGGATTGTGGTTCTACGAAATAAATGGTGGAAAGTTAGAGCCCAGAACGACATACGCTGTCAGTGTGAGAACCTTTACGGAGTATAAACAGTTCAGCGACAGCAGCAAAGAGTGGGAATTCAAAACCGGTAAGTGTTATTGTCTTTTTGTCCTTGTGCATAAGAAGAGTACCTCTTATCCCAGCAATGCTTCAAATCATGTAATATTTGATGTTATCATTAACCATTACCATACAGAAGCAAAAATGTAATAAAGGCATTTTTAAGTCTAGACTGCCTGACTAAAATTATGTCACCACAAGGATTAAACAAAGCAAATAGTTACGAGCTTATGAGGAATACCGCTGTGAAGCTTTATTTAGAAAAGTGATTTAACCTTTACTGATGCAGCAGCTCGCCTCTCAGTCCTTAAAAAGCCACCCAGGACATACATTCGGATGTTTCAAAAGAGTTAAATTAGTCATCTGAATAAAACAAACTAAATAACCGGCGTGGTTGCTGTGGTTTAGGTACTGTCCAAAAGCCAGGAGGATAGAGGTAAACTGTTGTTTTTTAGGAGTAAAAGTTGGATAAAGAGTCTTAACTACTGATGGAATTTGGTAACTGGGGTTAAAATATGTAGTGTTTGCACAATTTTCTTTTCCTTTTATTTTATTCACCTACTCCGTGGACAGAGGTGATTGTTAAACTGCCTTTCTTGCTCTTTGCAGGTGGCTCCCGTAGCTCTGAGATGTTGGCCATCATCGTGTCCCTCAGTGTCGTTGCAGCTGTTGCCTGCGGTGCAATATTTGTCTGTTATGTAAAGTAAGTCTTCCAGATAAAAAGAACGGTTGGCATTGTGTTACGTAATGTGCGTCATCATGGGTTTGTTTCTTCACTACTGTAACTGCTGCATGTTGTTTAATGATGCTCGTATGTTTTTATGTTTGACTTTAGGCTCAAAACCAAGTTGTGGGACAAATATTCAAGTATACAACCTGTCACGCTGAGTACGTGGCAACCATCTAAAACACCGGTGAGACTTTTTGTGGCATCAGCTGGGTGTTGCATTTGACGCATGCTTTTGTTTTATCTGATGGTTGTACTGTCTCTACTGTAAATAGTAGTTTTAATCCTGAATAAGATGAATTTTTCCTTCACATGCACGGTGCACTCACAGGAAACGAGGCAGCATCAGGGATCTGTGCTACTTCCAACACAAAATCTGATTGTTCTGTTTCTTTTTCAGACTGAATTAACATCAGTTTTTGTTTATTAGCTGTAAAAAAGTAGCATGGAAATGGTCCTGTATGTTACCATGGTGACTGGAGTCACCAGACATTTTAATCACCATAAAGAAAAATGGAAAAGTGACTTTCAAATTGTGTTTCACTCGAAAGTAGTTTCAGATCATTAATATCTGTCTATTTTCAGATCCTGAAAGTGGAAGAACCTAAGCCCTCCACTGTCTTCATTGAGCCACCTCGTCCCGATGACATCAAACAAGGGTCAGTGCAGCCGCGCCAGTGCACCGGTAATTTGTTTTGTATGTGATTACATTGGCAGTATAATAACCATTAATCTAATTTTAGATTGAAGACGGTGTGGACAGGCAGCGAAGGCAGCGGAAGCTTTCAGAGCAGTGGAATCAGTACGGGCTCCTCACATCTCAGTTATGCTGAGACAGAGCCTCTTGACGTCAAAGCTGCCGTCCAGAATGCTCTTATGAAGGACTTAAACATCAGCCCAGTATCACTAATGGACACCAATCCCTTTAAGGAATTAAACAAAGACAGTGTTTCAGTCTCTTCTTCCTACAATCCATGTGATGTCAGAGCTGCCGAAACGAGTTCTGGATCATCAGGCCTAATGAATCTCAGCTATTCCCTGGTCATTCCTACTTTGGCAGACCCCTCTGAGGTGCCAATGCAGTCTGAAACGCTTTGTTGCCCAGGGTATGACCTCAACAAGAACAGCATCATGAACAGTCCTGAGCCGCAGGTGTCAGCCTGTCTGTTTCCTGCACAGCCAGATGTTTCCGGGCCTATGCAAATAGATATGTCGTATCAACAGTGCAGCGCGGATCCTCAGAGATCTTCAGACTCCGGCTCCTTTTCACCAGAGCTCGAGTCCAGAGTTGAGCTCGCTGGTCCGAAGAAGCTCACGAGCATAGGTGAAAACCTTCCCAGTTGTGCAGTTTCACACGGCTTTATTGAAATGGAAGACGGCTACCAGCCGATTAAAAGTCAAGCCGAGGAGATAGAGGTTTTGATTTCCCAAGGGACATGTGGTGATCACCTGGAGAATTTGAAAACGCACCCAGAGGAATCATTCAACCAGATCCCCTCTGGCTGCTCAGGGCTGCTCAGTGCAGGTTTCAGTAGCGATGCCCCAAGTGGCCCTTCCCTCCTTGATCTCCAACGTCCCTGTCTTCCCTTGATGTCTGTCGGTCAGCGTCCACCAATAATCACCGACAGCGGCTATCAAAGCGTGTAGTGCACTGACTCTGACTGAAGTTATTATGAAACACTCACCTCTAAGTGGCTGTTTGTTGCTTTGCCAGACGTTTTACTGGTCCCTGCAGTCTTATTGTTCAAAAATCCGATTGTTCACAGAGAGACGGAATTTTAGAGGACATTTTATTTTATTTTTTCTGTCCAGTGTATGCTGGTCATACAATGTAAGCTTTGTTACAGCTACTAAATAGAGACTGATTTTACTTTATTTATCTTTAGCTAAGATGTGGGATGTAATCAGCAATTGTCAACCATGTCAATGTTTGCTATAATGTTACTGTACAATTGTTTTGGCTAAACAGCACTTCATAAATAACTCATTTTAGATGCAGCTTCATTTTATGTGTATTCAGCATGTCATTCTGGAAAACTGATGGAAAATGAATGGATGATTTTGTAAATATTGAGTAATGTATTGTGATATGTTTAATCTAAAAAGTGTTCCTCTATCAAACCCCAAATGAACAGAACTGAAGAGCCATTTAAAACGGCATGAGCTAATGTAATGGTGGCCGGAGTCAGCAAATGTGTTAAGGAAGAAAAAAAAAACACATTTAAATTTGAATGTTTGAGTTGACTATTCCACCAAAACAAGCCACAACACTCAGTGCTCACAGAGTGATTTGGCTCTTTGGCTCTCCGGGTTTGTGAAACTACTTCCTCATTGCTGTTCTCCGGAGTCGTTGACTCATTTCCACAGAAGTGTGCGTCACAGTTGCCAGGCGTGTTTCACTCACTGCATTAAAGAAACAATAAATGATATGAAAAGCCAAGCGGTCTGGGGGAAAAGTTACTCAAATTATATACATATTATATATATTCTTATCTTAGAAAATGATTCAGATAAAAGTCATTTTTGCTCTGTTTATTTGTTTATTTGCAGAGAGCTTATTCACAGCAAGTTATCTCTGCAGCAGTGCAAATAGAAACCATCCAGTTCAATTATTATCAATTAAATATTTATTCCCATGTGCTTGCAAAACTGTCAGAATTGCTTGTACTTCCGTTTAGTTAATTCAGTATTATTTAATTTAGGCAGCAATTTCCTTTTTAAATGTAAACATTTTTTTTTTTAAATAGTACAATAGTAGTGCTTTTGAAATACAAACATGACTAATTGCTTATGTAATACTTTTTACTGTTTGTGTAATATTAAATTAAACAATCTTTGACATAGTAACTCAGTTGTATATAAAAAACAAACATTTAATGTCCAATACATGTAATGTTAATGAATGATTCAGATTATTATTCTGGTTCAAAAATTTATCATATTTTCTTTACTAATTTTACTTTACCATTGTTCTATTGTCTCTTTTTGTTTAAATTTTAAATCAATCTTTCTATTCATGTGATGTTTTAATGTCTCTTTAGAGCAGCGTATTAGAGCTTGGTGTTTATGTTTCTCTTTATTCCATCTTTTTCTTCATTATCTTTAGATATTTGGATTACGATGGTGTAACTGTAGCTTCTCGGATTATTCATTCCAGCAACATGCTTTTAAAACACCAAAATGAAGGAAACCAACAAATATGATGACATTTTAATGTGATGTAGGTACAAATTAGGGATGCCCCGATACCGATACTGGTATCGATATCGGGGCCGATACTGCCCTCATATACTCGTACTCGTACTCACAAAAAGTCTCCGATACCACACACCGATACTTCATTGTTGTTGTAGTTACTGGTTAGCGCCGCTAGGGGGAGATGTTGGGTGAGTGTGCAGCCTGGCGGCGGAGTAGCCGCCGAGCCGCTGCTGCTCAGCCAACTGTTCCATGTTTCAGTTTGTTCTTCCTTAATTATACAAACTGGACAGTTGAGTATTACCCTTACCTACAGGGAACTTTATTAAACACTCCACGTAACTCACAGTACAACATAAACAATCCCATTGTACATTCTGGTTAGCTGGTTAGCCGCGCCGACAGCCTGCAGTCTGTCTTGCTTCTGTCGTCGTCCCTTATTTTGAAATATGTCCAACTGCTGACATCCCGCTCGCATTAATTGTCGCTATCTTGCCTGAAACGGCGCTGCCAGTCTCACTCATGGGCACCACTCTATATAACCGGACTGTAACAATGGGATTGTTTATGTTCTTCTTCTTCTTCTTCTTCTTCTTCTTCTTCTTCTTCTACTTCTCTGTTTTATTGGCGGATCACAACCAACTTTAAGGTGCATGCCGCCACATACTGTACAAGAGTGTGTAACATCATTTCATTTAGCCTGTTTTTTAAATTCTATTTGATTATTTATGTTGTTTCACACAAACGGCTTCAGGTGAAGCACCGCACATGCTCAGTTGATGTACCTGCGACGAGAAAGCGCGGAGGAAAGACCGGCCAGCTGAGCTTTGTTTCAAATTGAATTTCTCTTCCAAATAAAACCTGTCTTCTAATTCATTGCATTTTTCATTGCATTTTTAGCCTAGTTACCTAGTAGAAGTATCGGATCGGTACTCGGTATCGGCGAGTACACAAATTAAAATACTCGTACTCGTACTCGGTGTGAAAAAAATGGTATCGGGGCCTCCCTAGTACAAATAGCATAAACCGTAATCTTCCTTGCTTACCTAATTTAACTTTTTCTTCTGTGAATCTGCATCAATCAAAAGGCTGTAAAATTCCCGCTGTGAAAGTTGTTAACAAGAGACGCGGCTTTTCATCTCTTCCCAAAGGCATCGTTGCAGCTCATGAACACGAGTTACGTGTTGCTTTAATTCTGCTTCCATGTGGTGTTCCTTACATGAGGACAAATTATCTTGCTGCTGCCACACTTACATCAGGTATAGAAAAAAAAAAAAGAAACTACATAATTAAAATATTGGCACTGACTCATACAGCACGTGACATGTACTATACGCTTATTAAGCTGTTTAAAATTTCAACATAATAACACTCAGAAAACCATCCAACAAGTGTTATACAAAAATTTAAAGGGCAATGCAAGCCTATACAAGGACTTTTACACCGTGCTGCCTGCTTAAATTCACTCCATCACTCTGACACACAGGGAGAAAAATACACTGTATTTCCTGTAACAGGAGAAGTCCACTTAACCGGTGAGGAAGGCGCTGGAGGAGGAGCTTCACTGGCTCAACTGCAGGCGCTTTGATTGGAAGAACGTGGCTGACTTTGAGGAATTTGCCAGTGTAGCTTCTGATTTATTCTGAGCTCATCAGAACTTATGTGCCAGTGGTGAAACTCCTCCGTAGGCAGCAACACGTCCTTACTGACTACCTGTCTGCACACCTGAGGCTCAAACTGCAGCATGCAGCAACCGGTGAGGCTGAGGTTGAGGCCGTGGCTGGAGGAGCAGATTCAGTCTGGGAGGTATCCAGGGGTCAGCTGGCTGGACCAGGTAGACCCCTCCAACTCATCTCATCTCTTTTCACACCTACACAGACCTGAGTTCATGCCGTGTCTCATGCGTAAGTGACTCATTCCTAAGTAACAAATTATGTTTTATCTCATCTTCACAGTCAGCCCGCATCTTCCAAATCCCGTGGAAACATGCTGCTCGCCATGGTTGGAGTATTGACAGGGATGCTACACTCTTCAGGAGCTGGGCCATGCACACAGGTACGACCCATGCACTGACACAAATGTGTCCAATTCCACCTGTCCGGCTGTCCAGGCAAATATCTAGTGAAACCAGCAGGAAAGGCCTACAGACATCAAAATGAGGTCTGGGGTCTGCACACCTGAATCATGACTCAGTTTGTGATTTACTGGGTGGCAATGGCTCAGTAGCAGTAGCTCAGGTGGTAGAGCGGGTCGTCCAATGATCCAATGATCGGAAGGTCGGCGGTTCGAATCCCGCTCTGTCCTTAGTTGCTGTCGTAGTGTCCTTGGTTTGGCGCGGAATGGCAGCCACGCTTCTGTCAGTCTGCCCCAGGGCAGCTGTGGCTACATGTAGCTTACCATCACCAGTGGGAATGTGTATGAATGAATAATGGTCTAAGTGTAGCACTTTGAGATTCATTGAATTGAGTGCATTACAAGTTAAATTCATTACTACCTCAAAGTTTTCAGACGGGAAGGATCACAACATCTTTATTACCTGTTAACTTTTCCACTCGCTTTCTGATCACCTATATGGTATCAATGGCATCCATGGTAGAGTGACTATTGAAATTATGCTTTCACTTGGTGCCCAGTATGCCTGATAAGGAGGTTAAAAGTTGACAAATTAATTTGAATTAAAAAAAGACTGAATTTAGTGGACTTTATTAACAATAAACAAATTCCAAAGTGACTCTGTTAATCGGCATGTATGGCATGTAATCGACATCAGTAGGATATTATAATCGAAGGGACAAAATGTGTATCTCAATTCTCTCTAAGGGTTAAATGCTGTGAAGAGAAGCCTCTTCAGCAGCACATTTTGTTTTTTGTTTTTTCATCTAGTAGATTTTCCAAAGAAGTGCTAACTTGTTTGTTGTTTTGTCTTTCAAGATCTACCACATTCCTGGCATCAAACCACTTTAAAGCTAAGCGACGAATGCAGCACAGCCTCTATATATAAAACAAATGAATCATTAAATACAAATGTCAACAAAACCATAACCTGAGAACACAAATTCAGACCAAATCTCTTAACTTACATGTCACACAAGGTGAACATTGTAAATGTAATAATCTAGGCCTTTTTTAACGAGAAATGAGAGCAATGATTGGCTATTTATATTGGTCATACATATAAGAGAGTGATTTCTGTTTTGACACTGCGGTAACCACAATCCACAAAATATGAAACATGTCTTCACAACCTGCTAACCGGGTGGTTTTTGCAGTGTTCTGAGTGACTTAAGTAACTTCCACACATGCACGGACATGCAAATAAGATGTTATTAAATGGGGGCATTTTGCGTCCTTGAGTTTTGAGAAAGTCATGGTTTGTTGCCGTGGAGCTGTATCACATCATGGGAAAGCTTTGGTTCAGCAGCTGTACTTGTATGTGTGCTGGTGATCGGATTGCTGTCAAAGTACAACCCTATTACACTCATCTCAAATTCAAGAATACATGTCAAAAATATAAATGGTTTGCACGTTATTTCAAGATTATGAAGACAATATGAACATTGTGGAGCCAAGAACAATTGATGCTCATTGACAAAAAAGGAATGACCCTCTAAAACTCTGCGTTACTAATAAGTGTGGGAAGTTGCAGCTTGTGTAGAATAAAGCCTCTGTAGCTCCTTGAATTCATGTCTGGCCTTGTCTGATCTCAATGGCCCATAGTGGACCTTACAGCTCCACTGATTTTATTACCAAAGTCAGTAATTATGGGCTGAAAATGGGCTGAGAGCCAAATCATGCAGCAGCAGTAAATCTGAGAAAGGACTCGACTGATGCACTCAGTTGACAGCTGAGCTGTTTGACAGCTGCAACGTAATATCTTCAGGTACCGGCACAATGTGAAGTGTTAACTGTAACAAGAGGGAAATCTACAACCACACATGAATACCAAAATGGACACCAAAGACTGCAGTTTTCATAGAAATGTAGTATAGAAAAAGTGAAAAGAGTACCGTATTTTCCACACTATAAGGTGCACCACATTATAAGGCAGATATATAAAATCCTACAGCAAAAAAAAAAACAAGAAGAAAAGTACGGTATGTCAAACTTTATTAACAAAATAAAAACCAGCTTTGCTGCAAAGTCGCCATTATGCAAGTCAGCGACGCTGCTGTTGTCTTGAATGTCTGTGTCGATTCCTGACGTTTTTAGTGCCATTACTTTGGCGACACCAACTACAGTAGCTGCAATCCCCCTGACTACAGTAACAGAAATTACCGTAATCATCATATATAAGGCGCACTGCATTATAAGGCACACTGCCGGTTTTTGAGAAAATTCAAGGCTTTTAAGTGCGCCTTATAGTGCGGAAAATACGGTTTATTTGTTTACTCACTTTGTTTAAAGAAAAGGGTTTGAAGAGGTTGTTCATTCGGAAAGTTTTGGGAGGCTGTTTGTGTAAGATGTTGTTTTGAGAGGGTGTTTTTTGTTTCCAGTTTGGCTTTTTTGTAAAAGTCCCTATCTGATGAAAATCAGATTTAACCTTGTTGTTTATAAGGACACACAAGGTCACAAAGACATGTGAGCATCAGCGCTGCAGCTGGGGATTTCTGCTGGGAGTCTGCAGAGCTTCAGCGTTAGAAAGATAGGGTCAGATGGTCTCCAGGTTCCTGGGAACAGATTAGAAGAAGTGATCCTGAATACGTTGTGCATGAGTCTTTAAGGTGTACTTGAAAGCTCGGTGAAGAACTGATTATGTCATGCTGAGTGCCAGGCTGTGTCTAATTGTTTGTTTATTGTTTTGGAATTGTGTTAACCATTTTATTTGCATGTTTTTGTTTTGTTAGTTACTGTTTGAAATGTAACCTTTTCTGTGTTTTGAGTTGACATGCAATTACCTTTTGTTTGAGTTGATTAGACACAGCTGAACACAATCAACTGAATCCTGACAGACAGCTGCAGTGGCCAATAAACCACTGCAGGCTGGCCCCCCCAGACCAATGGTGAACGAGGGGAGGGTTTCCTTCCCCTTATATATTCAAGGCAGACATTCAAGCTGGGAGATTGAACGGACGGACAGAGGCCCATGAGGGCCGAAAGTTGATGAACAAGAGTGGATGGACTGACGTACAGAGGCCCATGGGGGCCCAGGTGGTTGGGGAGCCCCCGGCGGACTCGGACCGGGGATCCCTGTTGGCATGGGCCCTGTTGGCATGGGCCCTGTTGGCATGTTGGCCCATGCCTGTTGGCATGGGCCAACAGGGAGGGGGCACTGAGAGGGCACTGGAGGACAGTGAGCCCAGAAAGACTAAGACTGAAAGACTTGCCCAGAAAGACTAAGACTGCTCATCTTTAACCTTTTTTAACCTTTTATGGATTGGCCATTTTAGAAACAGTTCTATTTTTAGTGACTCCCCCACCCCTGATTTTATAACCGTTTTGCACAATAAATGTTTGTTGCTGCACCCAGGTGCTTTTTGTTGTGGGTTACTAAGCGCTGCTCACCCTCGAAAGTATTTAATTGGGGACTTGAACCACCCCTGTGACAATTAAATGAAAAGCTAGCAGACTACGCAGGAAAGTTGGAATGAGGTGGAGAAGTTGCTCGGTGAGCTCCTCTCTTGAGGCCGTGAGGATGGCAGGTCTGAAATGTTCTGCTTATAGGTGTCATAGCTAATAGTTTTTCTTCAACAATTGTAAATTCTGACAGAAACGTTGCAGTGCTCCATCAAAAATACCAGAAATTAGAAAGGACACAGGTCTGCATTTGTCATGTATCAGACAGGTGTTTTGGTTTGAGTGCTACAGCAATGCTCACTGCACAAAGAAACGATACACTTGTGCATTCTGGGACAGTAAAGTATAACTACTGAGTGTGCTTACCGCACGATAAAGTTTCCCACCACACACAATCCCTGATGTAAGCACAATTAAATAACTCGTAATTTGCTTATACAGCATGTCTTGTTTTAACCGTTGTAGTTTTTGTGATGTGACGGATTTCCAAGAAACCTGTGACAAGCGATCAGTCAAGTGACCCACTTGTTTTTTCTTTTACATCTAACTCCCTATTTTCCATTTAACTCACCTCTATAGCAAAACATTCTGTCACAAAGGAAAAGGCGTGGACTATTAGGTAATCTAGATTGTAGTAGCTATCATACTTCAGTGAGCAAAGCTGATTATGTTTAATTTTTCTAAATTCAGCATTAAACCACTGATTTGTAAGTGCTGCAGTCAAGAGGAAAAGTTAGTGTTTTACTGAAGCTGATTTAGGCAGAAAATTACAAGAAGTTTCCTGTGATCAAGCATTGATACTTTGTCGGAGAACGTTTTTTATTTAACTAAGAAAATCTACCAAGAAGGATGGGGCTAATGTTTACATCTGGGCATGCTGTCACACGCCTCGCTCTGAACGTGCATGCTTCCTCATACTCTGATGTTTGTGGGAAAGAACGAAAAGTGGTTCCTAGGAAACGGGGAGCAGCAAAGGGGTTGAAGCTTCTTCTGTAACAATGTCATATTTGTCACTGTCATATTTCTCTGTAAATTATAACTAAATAAATATTGGAACAACAGACATAAAGAAATGTTTTGATTTGGAGGTGAACATTACCTCACCTCCAAAACAACCCAGTCAAGTTTTATGTGAACGAAATCCCATAAACGCCACACGGCAACGTTTGTCCCCCTGCTTATCGTCCTCAGGTCGCTACCATCCAGGCAAAGACAAGCCAGACCCCAAGACGTGGAAGGCAAATTTCCGCTGTGCCTTGAACTCTTTGCCTGATGTCAGTGAGCTCCGGGAGCACAGCAGGAAGAGAGGCAGCAACGCCTACAGAGTCTACAGGATGCTGCCCAGCTCTCAGACGCGCAGGAGCAGGAGAGGTGAGTTAGACACACGTTACAAATGTAGGACAGCTTTCACGTGGAAAAAACATTCCCCGTCACAGTCCTGTCCTGCTCTGTCCTCTTCTAGGGCCGCGGTTGTTTAACAAAAGCAGAGAAAGACAGACGGCTGAAGGAGAACACAGACACGAGAACACGCACAGCGCACACGCCTGGGAACCTCCAACAGCAAGACCCATTTCAGACCTGTCACAGAAGACAGAGAGCGGTGAACTAAACTCCTACGACAGTACTCCAGCACACGGTGAGATGAGTTTCTCTTCCACTACTTTGATGCTGTTCTGGCTGGTGGTGATTAAAGATTCTCCAGCCACAGAAGGATGATGGGTATTATTGTTGTGCAGGGATGTGGGAGGTCAAACCGGAGGACCAGGAACAGAGTGAGGCTGTCTTTAAGGTACTGACTGAAACGCACTGACTAAATGTATTTGATTTGGATGCTGATTCAGTTCAGTTCACCTTTGTTTGTGTAGCAGCAACCAATTCAACTCATGTATTTGTAATCCACCTGACCAAATTCAATTCAGAATAGGGGTGGGTATTGGGAAGGACCTCATGATACGGTACACATCACGATACTTGAGCCACGATACGATACAAATTGCGATATCCCGATTATGCGATATATCCCGATATATCGCGATATTCTACAAAGTTCACTGAAAAATTTAAAAATGCATTACACATCTTAAAATCCAAGTTATATATATGTACATCAGATGATAGTGATAATGCATTGGACAGACTGAGTCAAAACAATGTAATTCAAACTTTCCATTTTAATTATGCAACATTTGCATGAAAAAACACACTGAAACACAATGAAAAGTGCAGTGTGTGCATTATTCTTAGATACAAAATACTCAAAATAAAATGCAGTGTCTCACCCACACTGAAACTGAAATCACAAAAATACAGTACAGCTACTTGCCCCTGACTTAAAATGACAAAAATAAAATGCAGTGTCTCACCCACACTGAAATCACAAAATAAAGTGCAGCTAGGGGTGGGCAAAAATATTGATACGGCAATGTATCGCGATACATACATTGAATATCGATATCGTATTGGGAGACTATGTATCGTGATATATTGCCGTATCAATATTTTTGCCCACCCCTAATTCAGACGGATTCTAAAATCATAATCAGAGGTGTCAAAATATTCACATTCATTACTCAGGTAGAAGTATAGATACTAGAGTTTAAAAATACTCCTGTAGAAGTTGAAGTATCAACTCAAGTTTTTTACTCAAGTAAAAGTATAAAAGTACTGGTTTCAAAACTACTTAAAGTATAAAAGTAAAAGTAATGTAAGGGGGAAAAAAGCCATTAAGGACAAAAGCCATTGAAAATGAATGCATCTTAGTATAATGTAAATATATTAAAGAACCATATATGTGTACTATTGAGCATTAACATGTGTTTCAGAGAGCAGAAGATATGATGACTAGTTGCCTATAAGTATTGTAATGGTGCAAAAAGTCAAACTTCAGAGGCATGTTATCATTTATCCTAACCTTTATTGGAATGTACATCCAAGTTTAGAATCTGAGGGAACGGATGTAAGAACAAAACTGGACAAGAACATCTGAAACAACCACAACCAAATTCACTCTATCTGGATGGAGCAATTTAACTGGATAGTTTTGTTTTAAAGGCCAAAATTAAATAGAGTAACAAGGCTGTTTTTAAAATGTAAGGAGTAAAAAGTACAGATAATTGCGTGAAAATGTAAGGAGTAAAAGTAAAAAGTCGTAAAAAGTCGTAAAAATAATTACTCCAGTGAAGTATAGATAACCAAAATTTCTACTTAAGTAAGGTAACAAAGTATTTGTACTTCGTAACTTGACACCTCTGTATATAATGCCAAAAAAAAACATATCTCAGGACAACAGATTGCATAGAACTTTCACTCTATATTGAGGAAGCACGAAGAGGCAGTACAGAAGGAAAAAGAACAGCTAATTAACGAGCTAAAGAAAACACCGGTAGAACCAGACTCAGGGAGAACAGCTGCCTCAACCAGTTGGATGTCTAAGAGGGAAAAACACACACAGGGAAACTAGTCCACTGATATCTGCCTATGGTACTCAAACCAGTGGCACATACTTTACATAAAGATGAAAGAGAACCGAGTGAGTAAGTACGCATTACTAAGTAAATAAGACTCTGATGAAGGCGGAAGTAATTACCAAAACATGTCAGGTATTTAAAAACCTAAATATTCTTGTCTGATGAAAAGAATCAGCCAATTGAATTGTAAAGCCATGGACAAAATGAACTTTATAAAATCAGAGTGAGTAAGTTTATCATGGAAGGCTCTTCTGTAGTCTCAGCTAAAAGCGATGTATTTAAAGCAGCACAATGTAACTTCCAGCTTTTGTTGAGTTTGGCGGCTCCTTTGGACAAAAGCGGTAGTGCTTTACCAGTAATGTGGAAGGGTTCCTACCATCCACCTCCAAGTTACATAGTGCCAGTGAAGGTGATACAGACCCCTCAGACCAGTGGCGTCAATTGAGTCGAAGCTAAGGTATGGCAAGGTTACGAGTCACAGAACTTAACTAGAGTATCAATCAACACGTCCAGCAAATACTCATCACAGAGTCTGCTATGGAGCTTATCTGTGTGGTCAAGAAAATTTGAACTTTTTCAAATGCAGTCTTGCTCACTGCAAAAACTCAAAATCTTACCAGGAATATTTGTCTTATTTCTAGTTAAAATGTCTCATTTTTAGTCAAAAAATCTCATTACACTTAAAACAAGAGTCATCACCAGAAAAATAACTTGTTATTTGACCATTTTCACCTGTTTCAAGTAAATTTTCACTTGAAATAAGTAGAAAAATCTGCCAGTGGGACAAGATTTATCTTCTCATTACAAGCAAAAAAATCTTGTTCCACTGGCAGATTTTTCCACTTATTTTAAGTGAAAATCTACTTGAAACAGGTGAAAATGGTTGTTTTTGAGTCTTGTCTTAAATGTAATGAGATTTTTTTTTATAAAAATTAGACATTTTAACTAGAAATAAGACAAATATTCTTGTTAAGATTTTGAGTTTTTGCAGTGTATAATAACTAGTGAAATCGATCATGTTGTTCTGATTTGCATTTGTAGTTATTCTATATGTATTAAGTAATTCCATAAATATATTTAAAAAACAAACATTTACATTTTCCCTTGAAGCCAAGGTGTGGCGGCCGCCATACCTTGCCATACCCAATTGACGCCCCTGCCTCAGACCATGACAGAGGTTCATTAAACCTGTTGGAAGTTGATGCACCATCACAATGACTCTGGAAATATTAGATTAAGGTGGAAAAGTTACATAGTGCTGCTTTAAAAGATATATTTTGGTTTCCAAGTCACGTCCAACTTTTGTTGCCCTCGGCTACCGTTTCGGTTATTCTGCTCTTTCCTAGCTTTTCTTTCCCTGACAATTCACAAACAGAAGTGGCACTGGGAAAGCTAGGCTCTGATTGGCTAGTCTCTGAAGCTATTGTGGCAATTTCTGCCCTGTATGATCGAGAAAATATCTCCAGAGCTGATCCCTGTAATTGAGCAGCTATTATCATGACCACTAATTTCAATGATATAATCCTCCAGCCCTGCAGGGTACCTGAGCCGGTCCTAACCATAAGCTTTATCAAAAAGGAACATTTTAAGCCTGATCCTAAAGGTAGAGAGGGTGTCTGAGTCCCAAACACTAACTGGAATCTGGTTCCACAAGACAGGAGTCTGATAACTAAACGCAGTAGGAACCAGCCTGCAGTCTGAGAGTGAAAGGTCTGGACTCCGTTGATCCGATCTGCTGGCTCACTGTCTTCTCTCCCTCAGCTAGTGGAGCACATAGGCAGCATGGACCTCTGGAACCAGACGGGGGAGCAGAGAGGATGGAGGACACACGCTCGGTGGGACCAGTGGCACTGTAGGAGACCGTCTTAATGCATGCATGAATGAAAGAATGAATGAATGGTTTTATTTCGGACAGAATACATTGAGACATTTACATGTTTATTTCACAAATAAAATAAGAGGTAAATAGAAATGTCCGAAAAAGGAGTAGGCTGAAGCCAAGGGCTTATTAAAGCCTATCCTGTGCAGTGTATAATATCATTCACACAATATGGTATCCGGTGGATGATAATACACAAATAAGAAAAGAAATATGTAAAAAGAAAACTGTCATTGCATTATGTTATATAAAAATAGTAATACCAATAATGCAAAAAGGGGTATATAGTGGTGCTATTTTCATGTTAATCTATAATAGGCTATACCAACATAATTAACAGATTTCTTTATAACTGTTTATCGTTTTATATTTAAAAATTTTTTTGAAAACATAAATTGAGGTACACATTCTTAAATCCTTATCACAGCAATTCCACAATTTGACACCTTTCACGGAAACACAGTTTTCTTAACTTTTGGTTCTTCCCCATGCCTTCTTAAACATACCTGTTTTCCTTAGTTCATATTTACTCTTGTGGATTTGGAACAGCCTCTGAGAACATCTTGCATTACCCTTGATTGTTTTACCTTCCTGAATTTCTCCTGCCTAACTTGTTATGATTCTTGTCACTGAACATTTGACTTACACCAGAATGGTGTCAATGAATATTTTAATTGACAGCAAGTTGCTGAATTGTCAAAGAGCTCAAACACACCCAGTTTTAGATTCTAACATTTTGGACGGCAGGATTAGGGTTATAATTGAGCAACAGCTGCGTTGCGGGTTCACTATTGCCTTGTGCTCCTCAGGTCCCGGCGACGAGAACCCACACCTTCTCCAAACTGACAGCTACAGTGACCTGTTTGGACCAAACTACATCAGGGAACTCTCTGACTGGTCCACCCACCATCAAGCCCTGATGTTGTAGCTGCGCGCCATCAACCGTCCTCCCTCCTTCTCATTGGGTTTGGTTCCTCTTTGGTTGTAAAAATGTGGGTTTTCCTTGAAGCTTTTCTTGCAAACATGCTGAGTTGACCACTGGAAGGTGGAAACAAGAGAAGGCCAGAGCAGCGCGGGGAATATTGCTCCGTCAGTCAGCCGGCCAGCCTGCGTGCTGAGCATGCAGGGATGGAGATCTTGTTGCAAGCCAAGCTTTACCTCGGTCATCTCTGAGGTTCAGTGCCTCGGACTCAGTGAAATTATCCCAAGCTCAACTCACAGCTTTCAGAGCAAACAGATCTCATTTCACCTCAGCACAGGAGCAGTAATTCATCTCCTCCTTCTTTGATTTTCTCTCTGAATACATACACAGTACTATATAGTAAGTTAAGTGGAGAACAAAGACGGCAGGATGTGTAGCAGTTTGCAAGCGTGTAAATGGAGTTTAAGATTCTTATGCTTTTCATTCAGTCAGAGAAGCGACTAATGATTCACTGTAAACACTTGTGTGTGCTGATAAGATAATGTGCATTTTTAAAGTTTCTCCTGTGTGATATTGTACAACCTATTCTTAATCCACTGTGTTTGTGCTTTAACATATTCTTAGATTTATAATATACAAAAGTTATACCTTGTCTGTATTTTTTTGGTGTTGTTTTTTTAAATGCAGTTTATTTTTAAAACATCTCATTTTTGTCTTTGTCTTTGGAAATGTACTCACACTTTACTTAAGCAATGCTCAGATTCACTGTTCATCTGATAGGACCCTAAGACCTTTAAGGAACAGAAAGTAGCAGTAACTTTCCTTTAAATGGAAAAAGGCACAGAACGGAGAACATATTATATGTGACAGGTAAAGCAGGTCAGAGTCCTATTTACAGGGGTGGAAATAAAACTTAAGTATATTATTTCAGTTAAATACTTTGTTTATTTTGTTTATTTTAAAGGATAAATATTGGGGAAAATGTACTTCTTCGGCACTTGAGAGCATTTATCTGGGCGTCTTAATGAGCTAACAACTTAAAAACTCCAAGATAACTGTCACTTTTGTTGTGACAGGACTGCGTATGTCTCAAATATGCCCTGATATAAACCCTTCATATTCTCATGGTACTCTGACATCGAATACAAGATTCAACAGGGTTTATACAGCAATCCTTATGTTAAATTTAATACCAATTTAATACCTTTTTCACTACCTTCAGATTGTGACAACATTAAGTGTTAATCACGGACCTTTTAACATTAATACAGATTTTGACCTATAGAACACTATACAGAACAGATTTATACATCAATTGATGTTGACCAGATGTTTCACATTTATTTCACTTTGTGAATGACAATAAAATAGACTGCTTAAAATGTAAAAGGTAAAAAATAATACCAATTTAAAAAAAAATAATACCTCTGACAGTGAATTTAACACTTTTAATGGCCTTAAATTTGGCAATTTTCATTTATCACTTTTTAATACTTTTTAAAACCCCGCGGAAACCCTGTTCAAATAATCCAGGATTGCTCTCATCCTTGGAAGCAGATCTGTAACAGCAATCTAAAGAACATCAAGGAGACGTAATTTAACTGTGAAAACCAGCTTTAATGAAAAGCACTCTGAAAAGAGATCCTTTGTTCTCCATCTCTATTATTCTGACCAAAGCATGTCACCGACATATTAATACCTGAAGCACTTGCGTCAACTATAAAGGAAATTAAATACTTTAAGTATTCTTTTGCTTGTGTGACTTGCAAAATGGTTTCATAGCAAATCTGTGTGGTGGAAATCACTTGGTGAAATGATGTTATTTGTGGAGAGCAGGAAGCTCTCCTGCAGACGGTTGTGATGGAGCTGGATGCCTGGAAAAATGATGATGACCTAAAGGAGTTTGGTTCCCACAGTTGCACATCCATAAACGAGTGTAAACTGGCATAAGAGTGTGTTATATCTGGTGTCTGCAAGTCTGCAAAACCCCAGTGAGATGTCGTCATCAGATCTGTGCTCAGATGGCCGTTTAACCGATAAAGGTACGGTTTCAAGCAGTGGGAAAGTAGAGCTCCACTCTAGACTGGAAGGGCATGATCTGCACTCTCTGGAGCATCAGCCTGTTACCTTACCCCAAGCTTTACCAGCTGAGAGCAGATGCCTCGTGTTTCTGGGCCAGAGTGGAGCTCCGCTTTCTGCATCGTCTGCAGCAAAGGTCGTCTTGATGCACCCAGAAATTTATTGGGACCATTTGGAATTGTCCACAGCCTTTATTAAGCATGAAGTCTTCTGTGTAGATATTAAATCAGAGCTGATTTCACACAGATGTGTATACGTACACTTACAAGTTTGATTGCTTTGAACAACATTCTGTTAGTGCATCTCTTTACATTACAAGAGGCATATGAGCCAGCTGGCAAGCCCTTGCAGGCTCATCAGATCGCTGGTACACATTGGTCCGCAGAGATCTCAAGATGTATAGCATATGTCATGGTTTCGATGATTGCAAACTAGTGCAGATGCACGCGAGTCAATTCACAATACATTTTTCCCTGCATGGGCATCGTAAAAGAGTGGAAAACAGGTGATTATCCTGTAAAGTCTCTTCTAAAATGAAGTGTCTACACTGTCTTTGTCTCATATACTTTTTTTTTTGTGAATGTGGGACTGATCCAGGTGCTTGCTAGTTATTTAGTTCGGTCTGGGTGGTTACAAACTGCACAGTGAGTTGTAGATGGAACCAGTGGACTCATGACGTGAAAGTTAAACTTTGTACTTTTTCTGTTTGTGGACACCTTGGATTTGTGCATTCAAAACTTTTTCAGGACCATCATCATTGAAACGTATGTATCAAGCAAACTCAGAGTCTCTCATCAGCGTACCTTTGTTTCATCTGTCATTCACATTTCATGGGATATTAACCCAAATGGTCCAATCATTTTGAAATAAGGGCTTTCTTTACAAAACTAGTCATGCCCGACTGGAAAACGTTAGACATCTTCCGTTAACTGCATTTGAACATTGTTTAGTACTGTTGCATGACTGATGATTCATCATATGTAAAACCCGCAGAATATCTGATTTCAGTGTCTGTCAAAACAAACGATTTGTGGGAATCCCACGGACGGGCCGCTCCCAACAGCACAGGGAGGCGTTAGCTGAAAACGTAACCTCGAGTTTATGCTCGTCAGCTTTTGTAAGAGATGCTAGTGATCCAGTACCAATTCCTAACTTCATGTCAGTCATTTTTCTCCAGTGGTTTTAAAAGCCAAGGCTGATTCTATTGTACACATGACAAATAAAAAGGTAAAAATAAAATAAAAATTATATTATATATATATATATATATATATATAAATATATATATATACACACACACACACACACACACACACACACACACACACACACACACACACACACACACACACACACACACACACACACACACACACACACACACACACACACACACACACACACACACACACACACACACACACACACACACACACACACACACACACACACACACACACACACACACACTACACTGAAATAAAAAAACACTAGTAGACATCAGTTTGGAAAGCTGTAACAACTTTGAAGCGTGGGAAATCTTATATTGAGTTGGTCATTGTTTTACTTCTGAAAAAAAACAACTGAACCACAGAGATATACTCATTCAAAACTGTTGCAAGGCATCAATGTGCTTTGAATATTTAAGGCCTGACATGTTTATTATGTTAAGATATGCACTCGGTTTGCTTATATTTTTAACACTTTTGAGATCTTAAAGTTAAATGTTCATATTTTAGACCTTTTAAGACCTTGCAGACACCTTGATCACCATAGCTCTTTCCCTCTGAAGTAAAAACATGAACTGCAAAGTTGGTTGGACAACATATAACATTTATTTATATTTCTGTTTTTTAAATTTTTTACTCTGAAAATGCAGGAAAAACAAAAACAGATGAATGTCCCTTTAAAGTGGGAACATTGTGACGTGAGATCCTGAGGGGAGAAGAAAAAAAAATACTTTCCATGTTAAGCTACAGACAAGTAAGCAAAATATGTATGAATCTGATTACATATAAATCATGGATCCATCACTTTTACACATCAAATATTTACAGAATCATCATAAAATACATCCTATGACAGGTATCCCAAAACAGTTTGTGTGTGTCACATTCAAGCATTTCACTAGCACAGCCTACTGGTCATACAAAGTACTGCAATCCCAGTTTGACTGTACTTGGAGGAATTAGCTCAAAGCTTGGAGAGAAAAAAAAGGTCTACATTTATTTAAACCCATTGCCACACATCAATTACTACATGGACATAAAAAAAAAGGTGACAATTTTAATTAACTTGACCAAAGCCAATTTCATTAAAGCCATCAGAGATTCTTAACAATCTGAAAGAGTTAAGGCTGTAAATAAAATGACAAATCCAAGTCCAAAACATATTCTTTTTGTACCATTTGACAACAGCATGCTGCACTTAATACATTCAATACATTTTGTTGTTGAAACATAGAATGCACATGGATGACAATCACATGAGATAGACGCTCAAAGCCTGATGGCACGTTCACTACTTTTTTTTTTCTTTTTTACGTCCGATTAACATTTTTCAATGGATCTTGGTTTAGTAAATTGGACAAGACGACACCAAAGTGTGAAACGCTCCATGTCAGAGAAAAGACAGTAGCACCAGTCTCATCGCTAGCACAAGTGACAACCAGCACAGTCAGGCATCAGCTGCATTTATTCAATTACTTTTCCCCAACAAGGGAAAAAACTGTGGGCTTGAAGAGAAGGGAAAAATCCTACGGTGGATCAAAGGATAATACTTTTAACTTTCAATTAATCTTTTATTGTATTTACCTGTCATATAAGACAAAGGCAGCACAAACACTGCGACAAAGGTGGGTCGTGTTACGTTGAATGCTGTTTCAGCTTTAATAGTCATGGCAGAAGAATTTAAAAACAACCAAAAGCTCAGAGGGATCAACTAAACTGGGTTTTACTGGTAAAAACTGAAAATTCAGGCTCTGCTGGTGAAAGATACAATCAACAATAAAAACCAGGTGAAGAGAAACTACACAAATTATTAACGTTATCAAATCTAACCCACATTTGTGGAAGGGTTTGCACTTGTGATTTAGTTGCTTCCAAGTTTAACTCGGTCTACAGTTGGTGCACAAGCACTGAAATGAAGTAAATGCATCTAAAAAAAATAAGAGTCCTCTATAAAATTGTAAGCGTAGTACTCTGAGTATTAAGCTTCTAAACTGCACATGTAAAATAACAAATAAATGTGACTTCAGAAGGCAGATTAGGAAATTCATAGTTTATTAAAATTCTCTATGGTTCAATCTAAATGAGTATATAAAAAAAAAACCTGCTGAAATCAATGAGAAAATTCCTAAGCAAGTGTGAGTGTACAATGTGTGCTCCAGTGTACTCAACTTGTTTCAAGTTTATGAAAAAAAAAACAGCATTCAACCCTGAAAGCAACTCAGACAATTATGAGCATTTCTCAGCATAAAACAATGATCATTTTTGCGTTGCCATCTCTACCTGTCCTTTGATAAACCTCTCAGAATAAAGAATTAAACTGAATGATGTAAATCTCCAATGTGGCCCAGCCACCATGAGGTCCGTTTACAATTCAAATAATAAATACAGGCATCCAATGGGCTACAACAGCAAATGTCTTTGAAAATCATGTTTCTCATGCATACACACAAGCATACATCAGACTGAGATTATGAGCTTTCTAAACCCTCTTATCTACTCTTGACAGTTACTCTTTACAGTGCAACAGTATGGCAGCAAATGGATAGCAGTGCTTTCATTTAATAATAAAAAAAAGGAATGGAAAATAAAATATATACAACATTATGGAAAAGCAGTAGTTTCATCTTTTGGTCCGATGTCCATTATAGACAATACTGCTTTTCTGAAATTTTTTTCCTTACATCAACAACAGTAGTTTCCACAAGACTGAAGAGCTGCGGGAGAAAGGGTGGAACAAACGTTAGGATTTTAAACTCTTAAAAACATAACTGCCTTTTCCCAATTTACTTTTTAAGAGACTTCCTTTGGCTGACTCTGGCTTCTTCTGCTGGACTTTTGTTTACTTTTTAACCGTATCTGATACTGATGGACTAAAGCAGTCCAAACATCTTTAGATATACAAGTCTCAAACTAAAAATGTGACTGTGTCCATGGCAACATCAAGTGGGAGTTTGAAAACAAGGAAATGTGCTACGTTAACAGTTAATCATGAGCGCAACACAACGTCAGGCCAAAGCCAAGAATCATGCCAGGGTTGTGGACAAGAATGTGTGAAATATCATTCAACTTGCTGTCAGCTGAGTCCCTCCCACAAAAGGAAAATGGAGTGATTATCGGCATAAAACAAAGCTCGTCAATAAGAAGTAGTACATTGCTGCCTTCAGCAGGGAAAGAATTCCTGATGAAACATGACCATATACAGCATAAATATGCGCTGTGGGGAACCACTCCAGTTTCTCTCAAAAATGTATGCCACTGCTACCTTGTCGTTATCAAACAGTTGAATGTAGAAGCTATAGCCTATTATAACAAATATTATACAACACATATTTTAACAATATAATTACAGTGAAAGAGAAAGGAACTACAAACTTTCAGATGGGAAATAAACTAAACACCAAAGGTTGCATATCTGTTGTTATCAAGAATGCTGCAGTGCTCCGATAAGAAATTTTCTGCATCGTCACTTTGAAGTTACATGCAAATACAAGAAGACTAAAGTGCCTTTATAAAAAGGGAAAAAAGAAAGAAAAACTTACTTTTTTTCTACAGGCATATGGGTAAATGTTACAGTCCACAGTGAAAGCCACTCAAATAATTATGAGCTTTTCTCAGAATAAAACAATTTACTATTTTTACATTAGGATCTGTCTTTTGAAAAATTTCTCACACTAAAGAAGGAAACTAATTTCCATAAATAAAAAAAAAAGCTGAGATGGGTGTGTGTGGTTTTGCAGTACTGATCAGTTCTACTATGGGATGGTTTTACAGCATCTTACCTGGTTACAGCTGAGAGCCTTCAGAACCCCCGTGTGAGTAGCCTCCTTTAGATTTCATCTGGGCCTGAACAAGGTCCACCTACAAAGTAAAAGACGCAAAATTAACTGACTGAAAACCAGTGTGTGCTATATACTTTTGGCTAAACACTTTGAAAAGTGGTTTAAAAACCTACCGAGGCCAATCCCAGGCCCATGTCCCCCGAGCCTACATGTGTGGTGTGAACAAAGTTTGTTGGCTCCCCGATCATGGAGCGGTCGATCCGTCGTCGCCGTTTCTGAAAAGGAGCAACAAAGCATTTCTTTGAGATAAGTTTCGTCATTCTATGCAATTTTTTTAAAGATATAACTATTCAGAGAAAATAGGGAAGAGGTCGACCAGAGCAAAAACAGAATCTGCTCACCGTTAAAGCTCCTGAAGCATTATTTTTATTAAACAGTGTTACGAATAACGAATAACAAAGAATAAATTCAATCTCATCCATTATTAGTCAGAAAATAATAACAAACAAAGACTGGATGGAGTAAAAATGCGTTTGGACAGCAGTAACTTGTCAAAGGAACTTTTGGTTAGGTTGTTTCCTTGACCTCCTCCATTTGTCTGGCAGGAATTAGAGACTAAACAAAGGCATGTCATCACTTACGTTGTTTTACATTGGTTTAATGGAATACAGGGGCTAAAAAGGCCCCTGGCAGAAAGGTAGCGATTACCTACAATCTTTGCAAGTGGGGCTTGCAGACTCAAGATATTCAGGTCGGTTTCTAATAAGCTGGGTAGACACAGAGGCACCAGTGTCTCCACTGCAGCAGAGTTTGTAACATACTCAGCTGAGCTGTATCAGTGAAGAATGATGCAAACAGAAATAATTATAAACGCATTCCACTGGTAAAGGTGTAAAACTAGCTTAGAATTACAAAACCGTTCTTCATAGAAATGTTTCAGTAAATGTGAATGTACTCAATAGCCCTGAAAACGCTGTAAAAGACATGCCGGGCCTGTTAGTGCCGCTGTGATGCCGTGACGCCGTGACGGAAACAAGCAAAAAAACAAGCGGCGAAACATTGGGCATGCGCACTTGCGCAGACATCTGTAAACAGAGAAGTACGGTTGACTCGTATGACACAAGCATTTCAGAAAAGTTGCGGGGAGAGGCAGTAAAAACAGAGCTATGTAAAAAGGATCTTTGCTCTTTCCACTCTGGAACCTGGTTTGAAAAATTATTGTTTAAACACTCCCAAAACGCCTGCGTACTTTTGCGTTAAGGCATGAGCTTGGGCCTGAATTAAAACACTTGAAGCTTTCTGACTGGACCGCTCTCCAAGCTGCTATGTGACCAGTGCTGCAGCCCTACAAATGCACTTATTTCATTTGCTTAATCTACCCTGAACCTTAGACATCTACCGTATGTGTATGGAGGGGGAAAGAACTGAAATAATCTTTTTGCCCCATGTTTTCAACTTTGAATGCTGCTGGTCAAAGTGTGTCATAATTAGCCATGTTGAATCTAAGTATGTGTTTTGACAAATAGTCCAGTGGAGGCCCAACCACTTTGTTGAATCTGAAATAAAACATTAACCAGCATTGTTTTACTTAAGAAAAATATATATGGTATAATTTGTTTCAGTGCCAAGATTGATAAAGTCTCAGTTACACAATAAAATGTAGTCTTGTATGATAAAGAAAGAAGCACTTCAAAAGATTTGGTTGCAGTAGGAATAAAAAAATAAAAAAGACGCATTAATGTATTCATCTAATGTGATTAGACTTGACTATTTTCTTTCAGAACCAGAGAATTAGCTAGATATTTCGGGGCTCACAAGGAAACCATCAGTGTTTTTGCTGGACCCCCATGTTCCTCCCTCCCTGCTGCAAGTTCATCAGGACTCTGAGACTTGGCCTAAAGGGCTGGGCGAGATTTAAGCCTCCCTCTTAAGCAAAAGCGTCAATAATGACTGGACTTTAGTCAGAGACACAAAAAGGGACTCTCACGAGTGTTTGGTTTAGGGAAACCAGTTGTTTCCCTAAACAACTGGCCCGGTACCATTCAAGTAACAGAAAGCAACTTAAAATGGCCAGGTGCAGGGGGGGGGGGGGGCTAGTAACTGCCTAGAAATAATGTTAAATGTATTAATCTAGATACCTCATAAACCTAATTTCAGCTAGAAAAAAAAACTACGAGAAAGCTTCATTAAAACCAGAGTTAAGCAGTCACTTTTCTAAGAACATTTAATACTTACCGGTTGTGGCTGCTCTGCAATGCAGCAACTGAAACAAACCCAGAACTCAGTCATTCTGAGGCTGACGAAGAAGCCGCAGCAGTTTCCTCTCTCGGTTGAGACGTCTCGCTGCAACTCTTTTCCTGTTCAGTCTTACCAGAGTCACAAAAACACCCACCGGAAACTGATGACAGTCAAGCCACTGTCTTCCCAGGGGTAAACTGTTCTTGAGAGATGGAAAAGTGCACACCTGTTGATGCTGTAAGAAAGGACATAAAATTATGTTAAAAATAAATATAAAAAAAATGGTTATTTTCTTTTATAGCTAACGCTATGTATCTATCAGAACTGTTGTCTGAAACTTTCATAAACTTGCATATTAAAGTTATTTTGACTTCCTCGTTCTTCCTCACAATTTGAAAAACAGCTGCAAGGGTAAAAATATACTAGCGAGACGCATTCAATTGTATGTTTTGAAAAGAATTAAGTAAAAGCAGAGAAACTAGGTCAGCATGTACTGTGTTTCAAAATGGGAGCTCAAGTATTTAGCCACTGTAAAGACGGGCTGTCCTGATGAGCATTCATTTTGCCCCCCCCCCTTTTTGAATCATACATTATAGTATAACATTAATATAATATTGGATTCTTTGGGTTTTCATGACTCCTTTATTAGCAGTGCAGTTGCCCTGGCAAGGCATCCATTTTAATTAACAACCCCCTGGAGTTAAAATCATCCAGAGGATTATCTCACTTCCAGGACAGAAACTGAGAATGTGGAGCAGCGTCTGGCAAAATGTCTGAGGATGCTCCTGCTGATTGTACTTCACATTTACATTAGATTACTTTATTGATCCCCATGGGGAACATTCAGGTGTCACAACTCCTGAAGGAGACAAATAGGATACAGATAGATATAGTGAGAGATGGCGCTATATAAACAAAAGCTGAATTGAAAGAAAAATATAAATGCAAGACATTTTGTGTATTGCGAGACAACTACATGTCTTGTACTCCAGATACTTGAGCAGACCAAATACTTTTATACGGAAAAGGGCTGTATGTGATAAGGTTGCCAACTGTCCCTTGAAAAACGTAATCGTCTCGTATTTATAAACTAATCCCGTATCCCGTATTACTGTGAGTCAAAAAAAATGGAAAATGGCATTGAGCTGTTGAGTTCACAAGTTATTTCTTTCTGTTTTACTACAACTGTAGCCTACAGTCATGGCTTTGAAGCACAAATATGTTTACAAGTTTTCTACAGACTTTCTGTTTGCACTTTTGTTATTGCACTAAAAATGTGCACTATTACAGAATGGATGATCTCCTTTCTTTCCATTGTTTTATATTAATTTATACAATTTTAAGTTAAGCAGGTAAAGTTTCTGTTCAAGAAAGATACTTATTTATTTTTCAGGGAGTTTGCAACCGTAGCATGTGACCAATGGGTAGCCCCCAAGTCTACCAGCCAAGTCACACAGTTAAACTGGTTTCAGATCCTGAAAACGTATAAAAGGAACAGGTCTGATCAACTTTTCAACGTGGATATCAGTTGTTTAAATCAGCCATTTCCCCTCCATCAAACTGGAGGTGTCAGGAGGATCAAATGTTGCCAAAAGCTGACAAAGTAAATGTCCTAATTTGAGCAGGACACGAACCTCGAACCGTCATCATCTGACAAAAATAAGCACAGGGATGTTTGATAATCATAAATCAAGTAGAACCTTAACCTTATTTAAAAAAACATTGAAAAGAAGGATGATTTATTGATACCAAAGTAATGAGTGGTGATGCTTACTATGTTAATTTGGGTATTCATTTAATTGGTGATTTGATTTGATTATTCAAGGATGAAGGAAACTTGTAGACTGCACCTTTTTGTTTCTTTGTTATCCCCATGGAGGCAATTGGTTTTACTGGCAGTCTTATCTCTTACTTCTTGCTTTTATTTCATTACTTTAAATAATCCTTTTGAGGGTAGACAATGAATAAGCTTTGCTTCAGCTTACACCTTTTTCGGTCTAGATGTTATTTGTATATTGGAAACTTTTGTGTATTTTTAGTTTAGTTTAGTTTATTTTCGGTCATGACACAAAAAAAAGAATAAAAATGACAACAAGAAAACGAATACACTGTTCAAAGAAAACATTACAAAAAAGTTTCCAATATACAAATAAACAAATAACATCTAGACCGAAAAAGGTGTAGGCTGAAGCAAAGCTTATTATTTGCCTACCCTCAAAAAGATTAATTAAATTAATGAAATAAAAGCAAGAAGTAAGAGAAAGACTACCAGTAAAACAAATTGCCTCCATGGGGATAACAAAAATTCCTCAAGAAATAAAAAAGATTTTTAAAATAAAAGATGCAGTCTACATGTTTCCTTCATCCTTAAAAAATCAAATCACCAATTAAATAAATACCCAAATCAACATAGCAAGCATCACCACTAGGGGTGGGCAAAAATATTGATACGGCAATATATCGCGATACATAGTCTCCCGATACGATATCGATATTCAATGTATGTATCGCGATATATTGTCGTATCAATATTTTTGCCCACCCCTAGTTGCACTTTATTTTGTGATTTCAGTGTGGGTGAGACACTGCATTTTATTTTTGTCATTTTAAGTCAGTGGCAAGTAGCTGTACTGTATTTTTGTGATTTCAATTTCAGTGTGGGTGAGACACTGCATTTTATTTTGAGTATTTTGTATTTATAAATATTGCACACATTGCACTTTTCATTGTGTTTCAGTGTGTTTTTTCATGCAAATGTTGCATAATTAAAATGGAAAGTTTGAATTACATTGTTTTGACTCAGTCTGTCCAATGAATTATCACTATCATCTGATGTACATATATACAACTTGGATTTTAAGATGTGTAATGCATTTTTAAATTTTTCAGTGAACTATGTAGAATATCGCGATATATCGCATAATCGGGATATCGCAATTTGTATCGTACCGTGGCTCAAGTATCGTTATGCGTATCATATCGTGAGGTCCTTCCCAATACCCACCCCTAGTCACCACTCATTAATTTGATATAAGGAAATGTTTTTTAAAATAAGGTTTTCCTTTCCCTGTTGTCATTTTTATTTTATTTTTGTAAAAGCTATTTTGATGAGTGTTATTTTTATTCTGTTTTTGTGATGTCATGACCGAAACTAAACTAAACTAAACTAATAATCCTGTAAAACCCTTAGATGATGGTTATGTAACTTCTGCGGCAGTGGGTTCCGTCTCTGGTGCTGGACTCCGGTCCGGGCTCTGCTGGTTTCCCCCCGTTTAAAGGAGTTATAAAGCGGATCTTTGAGCAGGGTTTGCAGCATTAGCTCCGTTAGCAGCAGCAAGTCTGTGGTTTCACTGACAGCTAGCCGAGCTGCTAACACACCGCCTTCGACTGAACTATCCCACAAACACGGGTACAAACACATCACCTATATAGTATAGCTTACTAAAATGTGTACTTACTAATTTCCAGGGGTCCGTTGCGGTCCCGGGCGGGCGGGTTTAGCAGGGCTCGCCGGTTTGTTGGAGAAAACGTCCGATCGCCTGAAAAACCAAGAAGCGAAAAAAAAAAAAAAAAAAAAAGAAAGACTCCAGGAAGTGCGACTGTGTGACGTAAAACTACTTCCGTTTCAGAAACCGCAGCTTCCGGGTTGTCCCCACGTGTTCACGCTGCAGTCTGCTGGTGCTGGAACGACCCGGTTAAAAGAATAAAGATGAGGCCGTTAACAGAGGAAGAGACGAAAACGATGTTTGAGAAGCTATCGAAATAGTAAGATGACATGAATTACTGGGTGTTTGGTCTGAAAATGTGAAAGACGACGTCAAACTTGATTATTGTTTATGTTCGCATGTGCGTGATGCGTGTTGTTCTTCTCTCTCTCTCTCTCTCTCTCAATAGCATCGGAGAAAACATAAAACTTCTAGTGGACCGACCAGATGGCACCTACTGCTTCAGGCTGCACAACGACCGCGTTTACTACATGAGGTATTTATCAATGAATGAACAGTCAGAATCAGTTTTTTTGTAAGTGTAATGTACTTTATTTATAATCAATCAATCTTTTTATTTAGACTCAGGTCCATTAAAAAAGACAAACAAACATACAACAATATTTAAAAAAGACAGTCATACCAGTGTTTCCACATAGCAGACTGGTATCTTACAGCACTGAGGACTGGGTTGGTTAACATCATTATCATGGCATTACAAGAGCTATTAAGACATGAATTTGAACATCAATCGCCTCAAAAGTGCATGAAAAGTGATAACATGTACTTTACAAAAGAGTTCACTTGCACTAGACCATCTTGGTTTCCCAAGCAAAATACGCAGACAATCGTTGTACGCAACCTGTAATTTATGGATGCTGGCCTTCTTAAATTTAATCCATAAGGGTGCAGTATAAAAAGGGGTACAGTAACCCTAAAAAGACCCACTTTCACCCTCTCTGAACACCAGGAAAATCTCCTGGTCAACAAATTAGCCTGCATATATAAAATACGGCGCTGTCTACTCATATCTTCATCATCTGTCATGTCATCAGTGATGATGTGTCCCAGGTATTTAATTTTAGAGCAAGCAGGAAGCAGTTGTCCTGACAGGTTAAAGGATGGAAAAGTGAGGTCCTTATCTCCTTTTACTTTGAAAATAAGAATAGAACTCTTTTTAGCATTATAATTCACATCAAATTGTACACCATAATTAGAACATATATTGAGAAGTTCTTGTAACCCAGCACTGCTAGTGCTAGGTCATCGGCATACATAAAATGATTAATAAGTTAATTGCCAACCATGCAACCTGTTTTACAGGTTATATAAATTCACCTTACATCGACCTACAGGTGAACCAAAGTGCTTTACATCATTTTTTCATTTCATTCCATTTCATTTATTCCATTCATGGTATATATTCTTAATAATGTTGTACAAAATTCCATGAAGTACACATTATCACCATGAAAGAAAAGGAGCAGGAAGAAGAAACTTATAATACCTGCCTCTCTCTGTTAATACCATTACGTTGACTTACTGAACACCAATCCATCTATACACATATTTATAACAAGAAAACAAACAAAAATACCACTCTATCTATTTTTTTCTCCTTCTTCTTTTTTGTAGGCACTTATCTGTTCTTTTTTAAACATTTTCTTAAGCTGATACAAACTTTTGCAACTTTTCAGTTCCTTGCTTTGTCCATGCCATAATTTTACACCTGTAACAGAAATACACATTTGTTTTATGTTTAGCCTTGCAAAAGTATGTTTGAAATTAAGTTTAAGTCTGTTGTCCTCATCCTCCAATCTGAACAAATTTTGTAACTGTTCTGGTAACGATCTATTTTTTGCTTTAAACATTATTTTTAAAGTTTGAAGTTCAACTATATCCGCCATTTTCAACAAACCTGCTGAAATACATAATCTGTTTGATGGTTCTCTGATGCCTACCCTGTGAATGACTCACTGCTCTTTTTTTTTTTGTTTTGATATTTTTATTAGGGGGTAAGGCACAGTTGAGCAGGAATAAACAAAAAAAAGATATACAGTCTACCTCCTTTTTTTTTTTTTTTTTTTTTTTTTTTTTTTTTTTTTTTTTTTTTTTTTTTTTTTTGGAATTAAGAACAGAACAAAAAATCCACACAAAACAATGACAAATACACGAAAATTATTATATTCTTATATACAAGTAATATTTAAGTATTTAAGCTAAACAGTATGAATTAAAAAAATAGATGAATAAAAAGGGGAAAAAAAAAAAAAAAAAAAAAAAAAAAAAAAAACCCAAAAACAAAAGAAAAGTAAAAAGATAAATAAAAAGGAGGAAGAAAGAAAGGAATGAGAGAAGAGAGGGAGGGGGGGGGATCCGTCAATCAGGAGGCAGGGACTGGAGAGAGTGGAAGAATGTAAGAAAGGGAAGCCACTTATTATAAAATTTGTTGCAACTACCCTTCAGTGAATATTTAATCTTTTCCAGCTTCAGAAAAAACATGGTGTCGTTGAGCCACTGGGTACTAGAAGGAGCCTTAGTCGACTTCCAGTGGAGAAGAAGGTGGCGTCTTGCCAGTAAGGAAGTAAAAGCCAAAATGTCTTTTTGGTTTGAAGTAAACCGGCCATGGTCCTCTGGGAGCCCGAATATGGCAACATGGGGGGAGACTTTTATATTCACCGAGAGTATTTTTGACATGGTGTCAAAATAATTCGACCAAAAGCGAGAAAGTAGTGGGCAAGAGTAAAACATATGGGTTAAATTGCAGGACGAGGCATGACATTTGTCGCATTCGTCAGTGACACTGGGATAGATCTGTGAGAGTCGAGCTTTAGAAAAGTGGACTCTAAACAGTACTTTAAACTGTATAAGTGTAAGACGAGCGCAGGATGAACTTGTGTAAATTTTTTTAAGAGCAGCGTCCCACCAGTCATCCTCCAAATTTAGATCCAGTTCATCTTCCCAGGCAGCCCTAACTTGAATAACTGGAGAGAGATCGTAAGACAGAAGGTCATCGTAAACCTTAGAGATCAGTGATTTTTGAAGTGGATCATGGTTTAAAAGCACCTCCCACTGTAGAGTCGGCGGAGAGGATGGAAAAACTGGAAACAAAGCTTTAGCGCAGTGTCTAATCTGAAAGTATCGAAAGAGATGAGAAGGCGGGAGATTAAATTCACCTGAGAGATCTGCAAAGCTGCGAAAGATACCATCCTTGTAAAGATCTCCAAAACTTTTCAGGCCCTTATTATGCCATATGAGAAAGGTTGAATCTGTAAGCGGAGGTCGAAATAAATGATTGTTCAGTAATGGAGCTAAAGTAGATGCTGACTTAAATTTGAAGTGTTTCCTAAATTGATACCAAATTTTAAGTGTGGAGTGAACCACTTGATTATTTGTAAAGACAGAGAGGTTGGATGGAATAGATGAGGTAAGTAGAGCAGGTAAAGAGGATGAAATGCATGACTGTGCCTCCAATTTACACCATGGCATATTCACCGATTTGAACCAAAATGAAATTTTTTGAATATGTGCTGCCCAATAATACAGTTGGAAATTGGGAAGTGCCAGTCCGCCATTGAATTTACATCTCTGAAGTGTGGATTTGCGGATTCTAGGAGCCTTCCCACACCATAAGAAGTCAGAAATAGTTTGATCAATTATTTTAAAAAAGTGTTTTGGTAAGAAAAGTGGAAGACAATGGAACAGAAATAGAAATTTGGGCAAAATATTCATTTTAACTGCGTTAATTCTTCCAATTAATGAAAGAGGTAAGCTTTTCCATCTATGGAGGTCAGATTTAATTGTAGACATTAAAGGTGAGAGATTAGCAGAAAAAAGAGAGCTTAACGTTCTGGTTACGTTGATCCCAAGATACCTAAAGCCGGAAGGACTAATCTTAAAAGGGATATCTGACTGTACGAGCTGTGTTGCTGAGTCATTAATGGGATAGCATTCACTTTTAGATACGTTCACTTTATAGCCTGAGAAAGACCCGAATCTCTGGAAAGCAGATAAAATTGAAGGAATGGAGAGGACAGGATCCGAGACATATAACAGTAAGTCATCAGCGTAAAGTGACAGCTTATATTCTGTTCCCAATCGGGAGATCCCAGTAAAAGTGGGGGAGGACCTCAGAAAGATTGACAGGGGCTCTATAGCTAGTGCGAATAATAGGGGAGAGAGGGGACACCCCTGTCTGGTGCCACGGGCTAGAGTAAAAAAATTGGACTGAATGCCATTAGTGGAAACGCTTGCTTGTGGAGACGTGTAAAGGAGACGAATCAAAGAAATGAACCCATTCCCCAGCCCAAACTTCTTCAGTACAGTAAATAAATAGTCCCATTCAATCCTATCAAATGCCTTTTCAGCATCGACTGAGATTACGACTTCAGGTGTTGTGGTGATAGTTTTAGAGTGAATAATATTTAAAAGTGTCCGCACATTAAAGAATAACTGTCGCCCCTTAACAAATCCTGTCTGTTCATTTGAGACAATAGTTGGCACAATGTTCTCCAAGCGATAAGCCAAGGCTTTAGCAAGGATCTTAGCATCTACATTTATTAACGAAAGAGGTCTGTATGAGCCGCAGAGAGTTGGATCCTTATCTTTTTTTAAGAGGAGACTTATGGAGGCTTGCCTTAAAGTGGGAGGGAGAGTGCCATGTTCCAGTGATTCCTTATAAACAGCATGCAATAAAGGGGACAATTTATCCTGAAATTTCTTAAAAAATTCCACTGGAAATCCATCAGGGCCAGGAGCTTTGTTATTTTGCATACTTCTCACAGCGAGATTAATTTCTTCTACCGTTAATGGCGAGTCAAGATTTTTAGCAGCATCGGAGCCTATAACAGGAAAGTTGAGGCTATCTAAGAATGAATTCAATTCAGTGGAGCCAGATGGAGATTCAGACGTATATAAAGAGGAATAAAATGAGTGAAAGACAGAATTAATGGCGGTGGGATCCTGATGCAATGAGCCTGATGAATCTTTTATCTGAAGGATCATACGTGAGGCTGCCTGGCGACGTAGCTGATGAGCCATGAGCCGACTTGCCTTGTCTCCATGTTCATAATATACGGAGCGTGATCGTAAGAGAAGTCGCTCTGCGTCATTAGTGGTAAGGAGATCAAATTCAGTCTGTAAATCGACACGTTGCTTAAGAAAACTGGGAGAGGGGCAAGTAGCAAGTTGTTGGTCCAATTTTGTGATCTTAATAGAGAGTTCTTGTAATTTGGCTTTCCGGGACTTATTCAAGTGAGCAGAGAAGGAGATAATTTGTCCCCGCAAATATGCTTTTAATGATTCCCACAGCAGTGAAGATGAAATTGGTTCCATATCATTTTGATTTATAGAGATGTAATCATCAATTTTAGTTGTAATAAAATTGGTGAACTTATCATCTGAGAGAAGTAATGTATTGAACCTCCAAGATGTTGAGTAGCGTGGCTGTGAAGAGAACTGAATATCCAAAGAAAGAGGAGCGTGGTCGGAGATCACAATAGGATGATAATCAACAGACAGTACTTTGGGAATTAGTTTAGCATCAATAAAATAATAATCAATCCGAGAGAAAGATTGATGCATCTGAGAAAAGAAGGAATATTTTTTGGTACAAGGGTTATAAAATCTCCAAGGATCGGTGCAACCGTTCTTGGACACAAAATCTGAAAGAGACCTCGACATTGAAGAAGGAGTCAGATTTCGTGGGCTGGAGCGGTCTAGTTTGGGGTCAATTACGCAGTTCATATCCCCGCCAATTATAAGAAGACTGTCGTTCAATGAGGGGAGACATTCAAAAAGCTTATTCATAAAGTGTGGGTTGTCAAAATTGGGGGCATATATATTAACTAATAATATGGGAATATGAAATAGCGTACCCGCCACAATTAAGTATCTGCCGTTTTTGTCTGAAATCACCTTAGATGCTGAAAACTGCATTGACTTACCAATTAATATAGCAACCCCCCTGGCCTTAGAGTTGAAATCAGAGTGAAACACCTCAGAAACCCAGGGACATTTAAGTCTGACCTGGTCTTTGGTGCGCATGTGGGTTTCCTGAAGGAACACTAAGTCAGCTTTAAGACGTCTCAGGTGAGCAAATATTCTCGATCTCTTAATTGGACTCCCCATGCCTTTAATATTCCAGCTCAACAACCTCACAGAAGTACCAGTATTAGTGGCCATATGTTAAATTCCTAAAGATAGAGATGTACCGAATGCGGATCCCCAAGGAAGGAAAGGAAAGAAAGGGATGGAGGGAGGAAAGAAAGAAAGAAAGAAAGAGGAAAGAAGAAGAAGAAGAAGAAGAAGAAGAAGAAGAAAAAAAAAAAAAAAAAAAAAAAAAAAGGGGGAGAAAAAAAAATAAAAATAAATAAATAAATAAAAAAAAAAAAGGGGGAAAATTGAAAACAACAACAAACTTAACCTACTGAACCCCCCACCCCCCACCCCCCAATTGCACTTACAACGACCCCATCCCCAAACGATGGAGAACCCAGTGCAAACTCCAGAAGGAGTCAGATCCCTGAAAAGAACACTTACGGCTTTAAGCATAACTAACAAGATAATAACTAACAAGCTTCGTGTTGAGCTCCTGCAAGCCCAGCAACATTAACAGAGAGGTACAACCAATCACGACCAAGTTAAACTGAAAACCACATACCGTGTATATATGGGAGAGAAAAAAAAAAAAAAAAAAAAAAAAAAAAAAAACCGACACTGATGAACTGAAAAAAGTTCAACTAGACTTTGAGCGACGTGATGAAAGCGCTGGCCTCCTCTGCCGACCTGAACTCCCTCTCTGCGCCGTTGTGGGTGATGCGGAGGCGGGCGGGGTACAGCAGACCGTAGCGGATCCCCGGTATCTCGCGGAGCCGGCGGCGGACGTCATTAAAGGCGGCTCGGGCACGGGCCGTCTTCTGGGTGTGGTCGGGAAAGACAGAGAAAGTCAACTCTCCACACGTAATCCGTTGCTGAGCCCTGGCTCGGCGCAATATATCCACACAGTCTGTATGATAGTGCAGACGGGCGATGATGGGACGAGGGCGCTCTCCGGGCTTCGGCTTCGGCTGGAGGGTGCGGTGCGCCCGGTCCAGGAGAGGCTCCTTCTCCAGGCTGAAAGCCTCCTTGAGCAGAGAGGGAATATCCGTAACAGCAGAAGAGGTGGAAAAATCTTCAGGAATTCCCACGATCCGTATGTTATTGCGCCGGGATCTCGCCTCCAGATCCTCGCATTTACCATCCAGCCTCATCAGTTCAGCTGACAGATGCTCCACTTTAGCCTGTAAGGTTGTGATGTCATCGGTGCAGGATGAAAGAGATGTTTCCATTTCAACCACGGTGTTCTTCAGAGCGCGCACATCAGACTGGATGTTTGTAATGCTTTTTGATAATTCCGACTTCACCGCTTGCAGCTCAGTCTTGATGCTCGACAGGTTTTCAGTTAAAGCAGCCTGAAGCTCCGATTTAAAAACAGCCGCCATCTCAACGCGGAGTGATGCGAGCAGCTCGGCCTTAAAGTCGTGTGAAGGAGCGGCCCCGGCGGCCTCGGCCAGGCTGGACGGGGGGTCACCACGAGGCGGGGATGCTGCGTGCGGAGAGGGCCGCGGGGGTGGTGCGGATGGTTTGAGTTTTGGAGGCATTTTGGTCGGCAAAAATACGGGGCCAAAGTAGAATAATGAAGGTCGGGAAAAATAAACCGAAGGAAGATGAAAAAGCTGTACCAAAAATAGATATTTTTAAAGGTTGTTGCAGGAGCTCAAAAAAAACACGTCCTAGTCCATTAGTCGCTACACCGGAAGTCCATGACTCACTGCTCTTATCTGTAGCACAAACAGAGGAGAGATGTTACTTACATAGGTATTACCCCACACTTCCACACATAATAAAGATACAATCAAGACAAAAAGTGAATAAAATAAGTATTGGCCAAGTCAGGTCAAATAAGACAGGGAATTTGACTCTGGCTGTTTCGCTCACTGTACAGTAAATAGACAAATTACAGCTCTTATTAACATATATGCTATTTCAACAAGTGAAAGGTGCAGCAGTATGAGGTAGACATGGTTATGGAAAGGTGCATTGTTTCAGCATATGATTGAGGTTGTTATTAATGTTATTACACAGTGATTGATACTCTGAGTCGTGTACATGTGGCCATGCGTTTATTCGCAAATGTTTTCTTCTGTCCACAGTGAGAGACTTCTTAAACTGGCCACAAACTTTTCTCGTGACAAGCTCGTCTCAGTGGGAACGTGCTTTGGGAAGTTCACAAAAACCACCAAGTTCCGCCTGCACATCACAGCTCTGGATTTCCTGGCGCCCTATGCAAAGGTGGGCTACTTAACATCCTGAGATTTTCACCAGTTTTCATACTTGCTAAAGCAAGCCAGTCAAGTCAGTAATATTGTCACTTTTAGGAGCCACGTTAGAATAGCTGTCAGCAGGAGTGATCTCATGAACCTGAAGAAACCTCTGACTGAGAACAGTCTGCTGTTACTCTGTGTGTTGTGAAGAGAGAGTGCATGAGATACATGTACATTCGTTTGGCACAGTGAGTTCTGGAGCAGGCCCCAGTAATGAACCAGCATTCATTATCAGTTTGTTTAGTTTCTCTGAGCCAGTGGCTCTGATGTGGGTAGTGACAGAAATAATTAGATTGCAGATACACTGGACTGAATTTAGTTTTTTGTATCTGCCGGGGGGGGTGGACTCATCCTTTAGCCCCATTTACACAGCCAGTTTGTTTTATTCTGTCCAGCTGCGCACTGTGAATGACACAAAAGGTGGAATGGCATAACATTACGGTCTGCAGCTGTACTGTGTTGGTAGATAGTGACAGATCAAAATGAATGCTGAGATTGGTCATATGGAAAGTTGTTGCTGGATGCAAGGATAGGTGCAAACTCCTGGAGAGAATGAAATCGGTCCATGCATCAACTTAATTGTTTTGTTGATGCCTGAGTAACTCAGGTTGTGACCAGAGACATTATGGACTTGTGGACAATGGGGCATTTTAGCTAATACTCTGTGAAAGGACACGCTGATGAGGGAACACTGCACCTTCCAGCGATCACCATGACTGCACAGTTGTGAGGGGGAACAGAATCTAGAGGAGACCACCAGTACGTCATTGCATGATTGCTGAGAAAGTGGGTTGAGAGAAAAGATAAGGCGTTTCCCCTGTTTTAGGAGTGACGCTTTGGAGTGGAGTTGCTTATCTTTTACACTGAGAGGAGCCAGTTGAGGTGGTTTAAACATCTGGGCAGGATCCCTCCCGGACGCCTCCCAGGGAGACATTTAGGTATGTCCAACTGGGCGGAGGACTTGTAGGCTTGAGAATATCTCAGTATTCCCTTGTAGGAGCTGGTGGACGTGGCTGGGGAGAGGGAAGTGTGGTTCTCTGTTTAGGATGCTGCCCGTTGTCCTGAATTCAGATAAGTGTTAGTTAATGAATGGATGGGATCAGATACTGCCAGCCCAGCAGATGATTTAAAATTAAAATATACTCTCACCTTCCCCCAAAACGTGTTGCACAAATCTGACCGGTAGTTTCTCTCTGCCACTCCTGCTGTTGTGCTCTCTGACTGCAGAGAACTTCTGCCTGGGGCTCTTCAGTTTAATGACCCCATTTTCGTTTCTTACAAAGCAGCAGTCTGTCATTTTAGTAGGCAGTTGCAGATTACAGTTCTGACATGATGAAGAGCTCAGGGACATCCTCGTCTTGTTCAAGTTTCAAGCTTTATTGTCAGATATGCTATATAGACATACTGCACAAATTAAATTACAGTCCTCTCTGACCCACGGTGCAAAATACAAGTAATAAAATAGAATAAAACGGTCCACAATTAAAATTACATAAACTAAACTTGAGTATTTACATGATGAAATAGATTTTAAATAACTAAACAGTTATTTGTCATCAACAAATCCCACCATTGTTTAAAGTAGGCCAGGCCCACAATAACTGTACCTTCGGTGGAGAGTTATTGACGCGGCCATCTCGACAAGCCACCCCACGTCAGTTGATATAAAGGGACAAGCGACATGCTAGATTCTGGTGTTAAATGCAGGGTATGCACTAATGTAAAAGGGACCTTTCCCAGCAGATGGATGGATTAACCAACCATTTGGCTATTAAAACTCCTAAGCTCCCTTTTTAATAATGAGCACTGGCATGAAGACAAAACAAAATCTGATTAAAGTTGACTAACAGGCTAAATTGACACCTGCTCACTGCTGTCATTTAGCAGATGCTTTTATCCAAAGCAACTTACATCTGAGGGAACAAACACACCATTGCACCCAGGGAGAAATTGTTTTTTTTTTTTGTGGAAACTTTTTTTAATAAATTCACTGCTCCAGTGCACATGTAATTATTTGAAACTGCTGTCCTCAGTTTAAGGTATGGGTGAAACCTGGAGCAGAGCAGTCTTTCCTGTACGGGAACCACGTGCTGAAATCTGGTCTGGGGAGGATCACGGAGAACACGATGCAGTATCAAGGAGTGGTGGTTTACTCCATGGCTGACACGCCGTTGGTACGTATCTTCACTCATTGTTTACAATTTATTACAGAATTGAATGTATTCACACGTACTGTTTGGACCCCCCACCCCCACCCCAAAATAGAGCAAACGGTTAACATATGGAAAACAGAAAACCTTTTTTTTATTAACTAAGTTATGTCTCATTTCTCAGGGCTTTGGAGTGGCAGCCAAGTCGACCCAGGAGTGTCGGCGAGTGGACCCCATGTCCATTGTTGTTTTCCACCAGGCTGATGTAGGAGAGTTCATTAGGAATGAGGACACATTAACATAAATGCCACCAGAACTGTTTAATATACATCCTGATTTATAGAAATGAACTCAAATCAACTGTTTGCAGCCGCTTGGCTGAACTTTTTATTATTCCAAACGTATTGGTTGGGTCAAGGTTCCTTCTTCAAAGGAAGATTTATTGCAGTGTTTGTAACTGGACCGTATTCCCCTGGAATCTGAAACAAGCTCTAAGTGGACTCACCTTGATATTCTCTTTGTATCAAATATTGTCAGAACAAAAATGGCATGTCTTTTATAAAAGTTCTTTCAAAGAATCCCATGTCTTGACATCATTCTCATCTTTGAGGTTAAGAATACATAAATCAACCCTTCCATGGGTTGAGGTTGCTTTGAACCAACTGTGCTGAAGAGTTTGAACTTTCATCACTTAATATTTTATAAGATGGTTGCAGCAAAGAACTTGCTTGAGAGGAACATTAATAGCAGTTGCCACTTCATGTTTGACTTCAGTCCTTGGAGTAAGAAATTCTCCACAAACTCGTTCCTATGCAGGCAGCATTGAAGCAAGTATGATTGGAATTTTTCTTGAAAAAAAGACGACTCATTTGAATAACTTGTTGGTTTTATTAACCGTCTAATGAAACAGAACATTTGATATTAAAAGTAAAAAAATAAAGCAAACAATAACAATGTGCTGGGTTTTTGTTTTTCACACAAATCACACCAGATTTAACCTTTTTAGTGTTCTCCAGCGATCCTTCAGGTTCACGTTTGTTCTGTCTTTAAAACTGTAATATGCTTTTATCTTGCTCCAGTTGCCCTCTCCAAATTTACTGACTCCATCTTTTAACATCTGGGTCTCGCTCTCAGTCCACTTCTGCAACAACAGAAACAGTTATTCAGCTTTAGCAAGTCAAGTCTACAGTCTGGTGACAAACATTTTATCTTCACTAAAGTAACAAGTTTGCATAACCAAGTTCCAGCAGCTGAGAAAAGACCAAGGTGTTCAAATGGCTGCGTGCCAAAGATTTCAGTTCAGTGTACTTTAGTCTATCCGATGTCTGAACAGTTCTCCCTTTACCTTGATGGGAAATGTCATGAGGTGAAAATCTGAATATGATTTTATAAGAAAACAAGTGCAGTGAAAAGAGCACTAGATAAACTTAGCACAAAGAGTAAGGACATTTGTTTCGTAGATTTCTTTGTAACAATGCTTCGTAGCAATACATTTATTGTGTTTATTATGTGGGCTGTGCCCATGAAAAATTAGCCAAATCATCTGTCAATGCCAAACACCCTATGTTGCTGTTGGTATTGTTTTGAGGGTCTGGTACCCCCATTGCTGCTGATCGTGGGAGAACGTTACATTCAGTGATGAGTCCAGATTCTGACTACGGCAGTTGGATCGTAGGGTTAAAGCATGGAGAAGTCTATACTAGTGCAGCAATCAGATTTTGGTGGAGACAATGTGATGGGGCAGCATCTCCCTCACTGGAAAAACAAGGCTCGACATCATCGGAGGAAATCCCAATGCAGAGATGTCGAGATGAAATCCCACATCTCTACAGTCTGGGACCGAACTATCATCTCTAGGATGAGAACGCTCGCCCCCACAGAGCAGGGTTTATCAGAGACTAGGTCCAGAATTTGGGAGTGGAGAGGATGAAATGGGCTGCCAGCAGTCCTGACCTCAACCCCTTTGAACACTTGTGGGATCAGCTTGGGCGAAGAAGGGTCTTGTATCGTATTACACTATTCTGAAATCACTTATTCTGACTAACTACAGCTGCTCTAGTTTGACACATACTACTACTGGGGAAACCATGAATCAAAGTGTTCTGCCTCTCTCTTTAAAAAAAAAAAAAATGCATTTCTCTCTTTAAATGGCTTCCTCAATCCACAGCACCACCCAGACATCACTTATCTTTCAAAATCAGTCGATTACAGAATAGAGCCAGAATGTGGGCATCAAAATTGTTCAGCAGTCGTCCCTCAGGTGCACAAACTTGAGTTAAAAATGTAGAATGTTAAAAAAAAAAAAAAAAAAAAAAAGGTGCACATGCAGAAAATCTGCAACAATGTTACAAGGTAAAAAAAAAAAAAAAAAAAAAGTAATGGCAAAGTGGACATTCACACCAACTACAGCAGACTCCCCTCTAGGGGTTGAGTTACAGCGGTGCCGCAGTGAGCTCAGATGTTATGACAATGGGGTTTTGTTAAAAAATATCAATTGAAACCTTGTGTTTATAATGCCCATTTTGTCCACTGTGTACTACATGACACTGAAATTAATATATAACACCACATTGTTCGACAGTTTAGTCAGGAAAAGCATATTTTGGGACCTTAACTTTTCATTTAATAAAAAGCAGGATATTTTTATGCTTACATGTTTCCTGTGTCCTGAGTTGGAGCTCTCATTGGAACCTACAAGATAGGAGGCAAAAGGTTAAATAATAATATATAATAAGCTGGACTTTCACAAACAGATCAACATAAGATGGATTAAAGATGTTTGTTGAAACATTACCAATGCTCTTTTTGGAAGGGAAGTAAAGCTCCTCATCACTCCACGTGGTCTTACTCTCCTTTGCGTTATCGTACAACGTTTTCCTGCAAACACAGGAAACGTTTTTTTCCAAACTACAATTCTGATATTCAAACTGAATATTAGAGCCCAGAGCACTATGACACGCAGTGGGTAAACATGTTCAGCTGTTGGTATCATCTTCACTAACCATTTTGATCGGGGCGGACGCAGCTCTCTGGGAGAGGCCTTGTGAGGAGTGGAGCTCTGCTGAGGGCCAGAGGGACGAGGGGACCCGGGGTTGGCCGAGGTCTCCAATGACGAGTCTGGGATACTGATGTCATCTCCATCTTCTGGATTGCTGTGTAAAGAGGGAGTGTCGTCACATGGCCGGCCACACATTAGCGGCTATAATGCTAAAATCAAGATACTGAAATTGTATTTATACATGCCTTGACGAAGAATTGAGTGATAGTTTAAAGGGCGTCTGCGGTGGTGATTTTGGAGAGGCCAACAGGTCCTCCTGCGAGTCTCTCTCGCTGTCTGATGATAACCGATTTGATCTTCTGTAAGGGAAAAGACAGTTGTGAAACTGAAGAAAATTGGTTTTGACCATTGGCCAGTTAAAGCAACACAAAATAACTTTGTATGTTTTGGTCGATGGGTTGCCCTACAGCAGGGGTATTCAACTAGATTCGGCCGGAGGCCACATCTGCAAAAGGACTGTATGGAGAGGGCCGCACAATTTGAAAATGTGGGGGTTTTCAAAATGTATTTTGCACTCAAAGACGAAGACTTATGTAAATATAATACATTTGTATTATACATTTGAATATATCTAGTTTACATATGAAGTATGTATTAATTGTCTCCAGATTTAGTAATTGTGAATGTTAAATATAATATTCAGATAAAGAAATATTATTTTGAATGCAAGTTCATTTTGAAACCATGCATTGTGCAAACTTAATGAAATTGATATTGACCTACAAAATTTTTTTTTTTTTTTTTTTTCCAACAAACACCCCTTTTTTGAAATATGACCAGGGGCCACATAAAAGCTCCTGGCGGGTCGCATGTGGCCGGCGGGCCGCCTATTGAATATCCCTGCCCTACAGGCACAAGGGTTATGTTATCTTAATGTCTCTCTCACATCTTTGCAGTGTCAACTCTAGCTTTGAGTTAAATGTATCAATGTTGATGCAGATGCACAGTTGGTGCAGAGACAACTGGGACAGGAGTCAAAAGCTACTCGTTTTTGATAGCTGAGACAGAAGACTGCAACGATGGTTCCAAAAATTCAATTAAATTCTATATATATATATATATATATATATATATATCGCGTCTAATACAACAGAAGTTGTCTCTAGGCGCCCCGAGCAATTATTACATAAACAATGGCAGGTAAAAACTCCCCTCGTCATAGGCCGGGAGTGGGGGTGCACCAGGGGCTGCAGCACCCCCTGGTGCATGGCGAAAGTTAAAAAATTGTAATGACAATAAAAGATTATAAATATATAAATATTTGTGGTTTCAGTTTCTGTTCCACAACATTGTAAGCCACATTTGAGATGAAGGCTGAATATAGGGGTAATTTTAATTTAAAAAAAAAAAAGGAAAAGTAGCCAGTCACACCCCCCTGGTTTGCGGACGCTCAGGTGATCAGAACCGCAATGCATTATGTTGTTGTAAACATCCGCATTTTTGCCCACCAATCACAAATGCACAGCCAGCAGCGCTCCTTTCAAAACACAACACAAAGCTCCAAGTCAAGACCAAGATGGATATACGTTCATTTTTTAAACCAAAAGAGAAACAGACACAAAACATTGCCGAAGCTGCTGCCAATGTGACAGTGAGTGGGAGGAGAGCGACGGCACCTGCAGCCACCGCGTCAGCGACCCCCCCCAGTGTCTAACACCGGCTCACCTGATGGTGCAGCCGGCCATATGAGCAGCGATGACCCGGGAGGAGGAGGAGACTGCACTGCTGGTAATCCTGCTATTATATTGGTCAAATTATGCTCAAATCATTGTTACGCAACTGTTCGGGTGAAAAAAAAAAATCTAAATTTTCACGCGGGCGCGCAAAAATTATTTCAGTCGAAATTTTTTCACGCGAAAAATATTTCAGTCACCCGCCGCCTTTGTGACTATGATAATAACTATAGTCATGTTCCTTTTTTACTGTAGATGGTTGGTTCGCTATGTTTTGGTAAAGCTTGTGCGCACTGTCAGCTGTTCTTCATGCAGGGGAGGGGCAAGTGATTTCTTAATGGAGAACCCCCGCACCCCCTGGCAAAAAACATCTTCCTGCGCGCCTGCCCCTCGTGGGAGAAAAGCCTTAAGCCAAACAGTGGCAAGAAAAAAATCCCCTTTAGGATGGAAGTACACACATATCCCTTCAGACAAGTTGAAGCAGATATTTTAACAGGAAAGTTATTTGTACTGCTTTAAATGGCTAATGGAGCTCTACTTGCTTCTGTTCACACCTTCTGTCACTGCACACCAATTTTTTGCATGCCATAGTATAGGTTTGAGGATTTAAGACCTTTAACTTGTGTCCTTCTCAAAAATTCAAATTTGAAAAGGTGCAGCTTCATTGTGATGCTTTAGGGGGCATGAAATCGTCATAAAACATGAAATCAAGTCACTGTTCTGGACATAGAGACATAGTGGAGTACATTCATACCTAGGTGACGTATTGGACTGGTTATGGAGGTCCTGACCAGGTCTCTTCTTGTTGGCAACAGGGTCCAGGGAGTCCAGGGAGTCGTCTTCACTGTCTTCAGAGACCTCAGCCATACTAGTTGAAGCCCTGAATGACCAATCAAGTTATTAGAAAATGGCACAAACCCAGTGAGCAGCAAAGGGGCATCAGCACAAAGACAAAAAACAGAGGAAGTAGAGACTAGATTAAAAAGAGGTGACTGTTAAGAACAGGAGAGTTTATTGCTCAACTTACCTGTTGGTTGTTGTCTCGCTTCTTCTGGGGCGTTTTCGTGTGGGTGTAGTCGACTCCCTTTCTGTAATTGGGCATTCCAGTTCTTTGGGGTCAATTTCACTGGACTCAGTTGGAGTCTGTGGTGCCTCCTCTGTTCTGACATCAATGTCCAGATCCTCGGGGGTAGCTGTGCATTGCGAGTTCGGTTGACTGTCTGGTTCAATCACCAGCCGTGCTACTGTAAAAAGTTTATTTGAGAGTAAGTCTGCTTGTGTTTGAGGTCCAACTTCCATCTGTGGCGATGGGTCTGCTGGTGATGCTTCCATGGGGCTGCACACGTCTCTCTGAAACAGCCCTTCACGCTCCAAACTCGGATTATTGCTTCCGTTGTGATCGGCTGAGGGATGTTCACAAATGTCCCCTTTTTCCTGGCACTCTGCCTCCACTTGTTGCTCCAACTGGGAAAATGTTGTTCCCCCTGAACCTGCAGAAAGAGATTTGTAGGCCGCCTCTAGTCTGGACCTCTGGATTATTAAGTGCTCACTGGAAGATAAGATCAAGACAAGAAAGAACAGCTTTAAAATTGTTGACTGATACTAAGAAAAATTACTCAGAAAACACAGATGCTTTTAAAACACAAAGCATTGTGTTGAATTAGCAAGAGACAGAACTTCTTCGGCTCTTGTACTCCAAGCATGATTACATAGCTGCTAATGAAGGTTTCCATTAGCAATTCATGTTTCAACCATTAATGGTTGAAATGTGAATTGGTCATTTTGGTAGAAATAAGTCTTGCTTTGGCTCTCTATGTTTTTTTTTAATATGTGGAGTGAGATATGAAAACTAATGGGGAAGTAAGAATTTGTCAGACTTTTACACAACTACGCCTCTATTATGATATTAATCTAAGAGGCTGAAAAAAGGGTGAAATTAATGCAAAGTTTGGAGCTTTTTTTATTTTTTCAACAGCAGTAAATAACTTATTTGAAATGACGCAAGTAGGAAAGTGAATATACCATGGTCTGAGATGGAGTGGGTTAATTTGTGGACAGGAAGATGGACCAGGTTCGTCTTCCTCATCGATTCCAGATGCTCCGTTGTTTTGCTCTGCTAGTCTGTGTTCAACAATCCTCTTTGCAGCCTAGTGAACACAAGCATATAACCAAAATGAAGAAGAAAGTCGTAAGCATATATATGTATACGATCAACAAATCAACAGTGTCACATAAATAATATTTTTAGTAATGAGAAGATGCCTCCGTAGGTAATAGATTCAAATTTCTATTTATTTATTTTTACTTATGTCTGACAATAAAGAAATGAGTCAGCATCTTCACTTATAAAAATGTTTGCTTTAATAATTAAATTTTTTTTCTAATTCAATTTCTCTTTAACAAAAAGAAAGCAAAAAAGATTCTTTAGAAGTATCTTGAGCTTAATTCACAACATGCATACCTTCTGGAGAAAGGGGACACTGAATGAGCAGAGCCGCTGGCAAAAAGCTAAGATCTCCTCCTTGAACTGCTGGAAGTTGATTTGCTTGATGACTTCATGCGTTTTAACTTTCTCAGAGATGAGACACATGAATACAGCTTTCTGAAGAGAGAAACATTCAGTAAGGAGAGCTGAATGATAAACTACAATGACAAGTTGGCAGGCAGCTGGATGAGTATTAGGATGTGGTGTGACTGCATCTTTAGTTTTTGTGGACGCTAGAGATGCACCAATCGATCGGCAACCGATCGGTATCGGCCCGATAATGGCCCTATCGGTTTTGATCGGAGAGCGTGGCCAATCTGATGACGATGATGATGAAAGAACTACATCGTAAGGTAATGAATTCATATAATTTGCTCATCAGCCACTTTCTGTTGTAGGAGACATCGGGTTTAAACGAGTCGTTAGCTGCTTGGATCCGCGGTATTTCACTGTTAAATGACCGCCAGAGTTGTACCAAACTATTTACAGTCACATCCAAAGCCTTAAGCAGGACGACAGTCGTGTCAGTCGCCTTCACGAGTGACATTTGGAACTCTAGAGTGAAGAGTTGTGCTTCACTCACAAAAGTTTCCTCACACGCGGCGGATGCTATCGCTAAAGCTTTAGCAAACCTTAATTCATTTTTATTTTAAGATTTAATTCCTCTTTCCACAGGAAAACTAAGGTTTATTGTTTTACGACTTGTGTACAACGTGACATGTCTGCTGTTGTCCGTGTTGGTGCACATGTTGTACATAATTATTGCCACAGGGAAGCTTAAGTTAGTAAACTACACTTACTCTTTGTAAGCCGAGTCTAAGTCGTCTCTAAGTGTTTCTATAGGGTGAAATATTGCATATTGCCTCAGCCTGAAACAAAACAGTCAATTCATGATGCTTTCTCATCTCTTAATTTTGATACCTAATAATACAATGTCAGTGTTGTGTACATGAGACAACACTATTGACGAATTTATAGATTTCACGCTGTGATCGGCAATATCGGAATCGGCAGATACTGCTTTTGGAGATCGGTTATCGGCCCTCAAAATCCTGATCGGTGCATCTCTAGTGGACGCATGAGCAAAAATGATCATTGGTGAAGATTATCCCAGAATCTGCAACTGCCTGATAATCATCCATCCATAAAGTTACAGATCTTCAACCCCAAATAATGGCAACATGTCAGTTTTCCCATCGATGTTGCTACGTAACAAAGGGCATGTCTTTTTCTAACCTACTAACTCCAAATGCATTTTTTTTAAAGTTTTTGTGGGATATGCTTTTATGAACAGCGTTGAGAAAAAAGAAGAAAAAAAAAAAGAAAAAAACAGTTGCTTGAGGACTGTTGTCTCCATTTATCCCGCTCACCTAACATTCACATTCAAATACAACTGCTACCTACAATTATTCAGCTGTTATCAATCCAATGGTCATCAACAGGGGGTCAGTAATTATGGTAAACTAAATGATCCTTTGTTGGGCTTGGGATTATTTTATAAGCAGAACAAGTGTACAACATAATATAATTGTGTTTTTTCTTTTCATGAGATAAAAAATAAATAAAAAAGGAAAAAGAACTGCTTTACACTGATGAACATTTATGTACAAGCATCAGTACACCGTGGACATTTTTTCTCTTTACTTTAACAGAGCTACTGTATTCTGCAGTCTGTCTAAGAGCCATATACCCTTTCAGAAAAATGACAGAAGTAACTTATTTAGCCAATATGTGGCCTCTGTCCATAAAAACCACAACTCATGATCCAGGTGCCCCTCCTCTAAAGTTTTTTGGTTAAAAAGAGGCGTTTAGCTTGTTGTGACTGGATAGTGCAGTAGTAAATAATGACACATATGACTGATATATAAGAGCATCACAATGCACTGGAGTACTCAGCACAGGAGTGCTCCATCCTGTGATCCATACAAGCCGCCGGTGAACCGATCTGCCAATTTTTAGGAGAGGGGGTGCAAAAGAGATGTTTCTGCTGGCTATCACTGTAGGAAAGCACCACTCCCACCTCTGATTCAGAGGAAAAACAGCAGCGGCGGCGAGGGACCCGAGTATATATTGATATGTTCAGGAGAAATTGCTGGTCAGGGAATCTGGAAGCTCTCGTTACCTGTTGAAGTGCCGTCTGCCTTCGTGTATTTGTTTGCTGACCCGATTAAGATGACTGACCAGTTGCAATAATCTCCAAATAAAATCTGCTGGATTATTAGGTCTTTTAGCATTACATACTTTTTGCCCAAGTTTTAAGATTCTTAGGATCAGTTTGAAAGCAGCTGCTAGGTTTGAATACAAGCGTTAACTGAAAAGACTCACCTTGCCAGCCATTCCTTCGGTAAAGTGTTTGTTGAGCACTTCCACTGCTTTATCAAATTCACTGTTCTTGATAAAGATTCCCACAATCTGAAGAGAGAAATAGCTATGTTTTAAACCAAATAATATTATTTCTTCCCTCTGAAAAAGAACGTCTTCCTGATAAATACATTATTGCCATCGCTTTTATTAGCAATAAAGTTAGGATTGAAATAGATTGCTGTTGTCATCCTGATCAGTAAGTTTTCCCAAAGTGCCTTGTTAGGGGCAGCAGTGCTACTGAATATAAATAAATAAATAAATAAAAGTCTTCCGCCCAGACTTCAGTAGTTTTCTCTGTAGCTTTCTGCCCCATAGAAAAACAATAGAAGATCTCAGAGAGGATGGGAAATGGAGTTTATTTCATTCCAATTCCCAAATCCAAACAAAACAGAGCTTAATATAAGCTTTGATTTAAAACTGCCAAATTAATGTCTGGAAGATCAACAAAGATGTCTACGTTTGTAGTTAAATCAAAGCAGAAATGCTTGGTTACCTAAAGTTATTTAATCACAAATCATTAAGTAGAAACATTGCCGTTGCTACGGTTAAGTTAGCACTCATAACTTCAGATAGACAGTTAAAATTAGATCCAAGTTATATACGGATATAACTTTAGATGCATTTCTAGCTGTGTAACACTAGATATGAAGGTCTGTAGCGCAGTAGATCTTAAGATATGTTTTTCTTGGGACAAGGTTTCCAAACACACACTGTAAACAATGCCAATAGACTAAATTTCAAACAGTAACTAAGGGTTGGGCTTACCGATTAGTTAATTATTCTTTAATGTCAGCTGCATAATAATTTTGTTTGTAGCCTTTATTTTCCATCAGAAAAAAATATATACATTTGTATGCTCTTGTAAATGAGTGAAACAGGTGACAAAGTAGAAAAATGGTGTATGAAAAATTTAAAACATTTACCATCTCTTTAATTGTAGCACAAACCCTTTCAAAATCCTCGGGTGGAATAGGGAAATCACTGTTCATGTTCTCAAGAAACTTTAGAGCAGATTCCAGTGGAGTTACAGGTTGATCACAACGATCAAATTGCAGATCTGGAAGAGAAGACATAGCAATATTTGATAAATAGGATCATATGCATACTTTCAATTCTAATTCAGAGAAAGGGGATTACTTTGTTGTTCGGGTTGTTCAAGTAATTAATGTGAAACAAAGCAATTATTGGAATTCTCTCACAATAATGTGACTTCATAATCAAAATCGTCTCAAAATGTTAATGTCATTAACATCCATAATGTGAATAACTACAACTACAAAGGGTATATTTCATTGTACTGCAACATCAATGAGCAGAAACTAGTGATGCACCAAAATGAAAATTTGTGGCCGAAACCAAAAATAATAACAGTTGGCCGAATACCGAATAATACCGAACAATGGTTCTTCGCAGTTTTTGATTTATTTAGCAAATTTTTTCACCATTGCATAAATCAAATAAATGTGCAGTGAAATACCCGCCAGTCACAATTTGTCTTACTGTACTTATAATCCTTTTTCATTTTTCATTTTCTCCCGTTCAAATCCAGTTAATCGGGTCGAGATGGGACGGGGCTGATCTCCGCAATTTGAAGCCTTGTATAATAATTGTAAAAATCTGGGTTATTTTCTTGGAGGATCTCGTCAAACAGACAGTGAGGGTTCGCGCACCGCATCGGTAGTACGGGCCCTTTTCTCTGCGCGTTCTCCCCCATCTCCTGCACTGTGCGTCCCGTCTCCATCACCAAGCGGCTTTCCCAAATCCAACTCAGCCTGGATCATTTCTCGTGTCCTCTGCTTTTTCCCCACATCCAAGTAATGATCTGACATGCTGACATTTAACACCACTCGCCCCTCACTCCACGCTGTTCGCTGTTTGATTGCGTCATCTAAATATGCTGTTATTAATTGTTCGTTTTTTTCTCCACTTATCCACCGAACACCGAAAGTGTTTTTTTCGCCATTTTCGGCCGAACAATTTCGGTTACCAAACATTTGGAGCATCACTAATAAATAAATGAGCCATTTACATCCACTTGTAAAACAGCAACTGAGATCTACAATGATGAAAGAATTTTAAATTGATCTCACCCAGATTTTCTCCCTCGTTAATACGAGAGAGAAACTGAAGAACTCTTATTTTTAACATCATATCGTCAGTGGACTCCAAAGGACGCTTCAAGATATCTGTTGAAAAAAAAGAAAAGAAAAGAATATCCCTACATTAATAAAAAGAACACAGACTTAGTGAATCATAGTCCTGATTGGCTCTACATTGTTTATTAATCCTCTGTAATGATCTAAGTTTACATTGTCACTGTGGGCAAAGAGGGAGAGGGAAAACTGCTGGATAAGGTGAATGAAACTTTTAAAAAAATGGAATAACAGCCCTTGGAATGTAGTACAAATGCAAATACTTTTTGAATTGTGAGTGGGGGCAATATTTATGATGTTTAAACAACCAACTCAGATTTCACCAACCCTTCAGATGATGTTTTCTTGTGAAATAACTATTACTACTACTACTACTACTACTACTACTACTACCACTTCTGTCATTTAGCAGGCACTTTTATCCAAAGCGACTTACATCTGAGAGAACACAAGTAAGCAAATCACTCGGGGAGGGTCCAGCTGGATAAATACAGATCAGACTGCTGTGAGTCCAGACGGACACAGGTGCTGCCATGCCAGTGCAAGAATTTATTTTTTTTAAATAAAGTGTTCCCTTCCCACACAACACAACACAACAGTCCCTTTATACAAGAAAGCCACATCTTAAAATACACCATCATACGATCATCTTGTCATAAGTGCATGCAGGTTACTCAGTGCTGAGTCATGCAAAGAGCTGGATCTTGTAACTAATTCTGATGGGCAGAGAAGTTTACTAGATGCAGAAGTGCTCCTTAAAGAGCTGAATCTTTAGCTTGCTCTTAAAAGTAGATACAGACCCTGCAGATCGGACAGAGTTTGGTAGGTCGTTCCCCCATCGGGGAACAATGGAGGAGAAGAGTTTAGTTAATGATTTCACGCCCCGTCGTGGTGGAAGCACCAGGCGTCTGAGCGGAGCTGTCGAGAGGGTATAACTGATCAAGTAATTCCAAAAGGCCTCCAGATCAGGTTTTGCTGCAGTACCACTGCTGCTCTAGACTGTAAAATTTAGGAACAGGAGAAATTTTAGAAGCACCAATTACAGTGACTTCAAGGCAAAAATAATTTTTTCTTAACAGCATTACTGAAAAATCCCTTTGTAAAAAACCACCATAACTTATATTTGATGTGAAGAAAAAGATTGAAGGAGTGGTTTTAGATAAAAAAAATTTAACTTTCCAATTGGCTTCAACTGGTTGAACAAGTGTGTTATTTGTTCAATTTACATTACAATATTTAGTTTGGTGCATGAATAATTATGCAGTATAATGGGTAAATTATAGGGGTGGTACTCTTACTATCTCATCATGATTCAATTTGATTCCAATTTTTGGGGCTATGATTCGATAAAAAAAAAAAAAAAACATTGGATTCATAATGATTTCTGCTTTGATCTATAGGAAGCCAAGGATCTACTTTAGTCTGCTTTGCAAGAGAATGATAAACAGAGACATTTAAGTGTCTTTTACATTTAAAACAGTTATCCATGCTAAGGTATAACTGTTACATTTTGCTTAAGTAACAACGAAAAAAATACTTCTTTATGAAAAACTTCAACTATTCATCCATTGTTGCAGTGTTTTACTGTTTAGGTGCACAGGTATGTTCTGCAGAATTGGCTGGATGGTGCCACCCGACAACGGATGTTAGTAAATGAGAATTGCAATTCTCATGTGAATCGATTTTTTGGCACATCCCTTATTAATTTTTTTAAATAATCTAGGAATTAATTTAGCTGTTATAGTCAATATAAAGACATTTTTCACGTTTGATAAATTGTTCAGGTGGTTTGCTCCAGAAACATTTACTATGAAGACAAGACCAAAACAGATGACCCAAAGTTTATATGGTTTTTCACACAAGTTTACATGCGTTTCCTTTTGTTTTTTATTATTTGTTTATTTTTGGGAGAAACCTGTGTGGTAAAAGCCCAGCTGACTCATCTATGAGTGAAACCCAGAATGATGAACTTGAAACTTCAGCTTTGTTTCTTTGTCGAGATCAAGGATTTACTTGTTGGTGTTTGGGGAGAAACAAACTATTAGTCACGGTCACAGAGTTCAGACATTTGTGTTGGGTTAAGGCGTTTATGGATTATATGTGATTACATGATCGATTGATTAGCTGCTGGAAGATGTGCAGAGCCCAAACTTACATGATGAACCATGAAGTTTCTTCCACTTGAGGCTAATTTTATTTTTTTCTAGAAAACAAACAAAACGACAAAATCAATGTTTGTGACCGTGTATGTGGGTGTGTGCATCTATGTATGCAATGTGTGGTGTTTATGAATATGATGGTTTTCTACAATTATGGTTATTTTAGGAAAACGACAGCAGCCAAAAAAGTAAATAAATAAAAAAATAATTTAATCAATTAATAACTAATACATAAGTAAAAGAAGGTAATAAATCAATTAAATATGTAAAATTGTTTATGAATATGATGGTTTTCTACAATTATGGTTATTTTAGGAAAACGAAAGCAGCCAAAAAAAACTACATAAATTAAAAAATAATAATTTAATCAATTAATAACTAATACATAAGTAAAAGGTAATAAATCAATTAAATTTTAAAATTGTTTATGTATATGATGGTTTTCTACAATTATGGTTATTTTAGGAAAACGACAGCAGCCAAAAAAAGTAAATACATTAAAACAAATAATTTAATCAATTAATAACTAATACATAGGTAAAATAAGGTAATAAATCAATTAAATATGTAAAATATAATAATAAATATCTATCTTCATCAATATCACAATCCTCTTTGAACATAGCAAAGCAGTAATAATGGCGATCTATAAAAGAAATATACATATTCATTCAGAAAAGAAAAGGAAAATAAGTAACAATAATTATGATAGTGATATGATTGATTAACAATCAATTAAGTATGGTCGTTTAGTATGAAGACAAGACCAAAACAGATGACCCAAAGTTTACCTAGTTTTTCACACGAAACAGGTCACATGCATTTCCTTTTGTTTTTTATTATTATTATTATTATTATTATTAGTTTATTTTTGGGAGAAACCTGTGTGGTAAAAGCCCAGCTGATTCATCTAGAGTGAAACCTAGAATGATGAACTTGACGTATTGTCGTATCAGGGATTTATTTATGTTTTTTGGGGAGAAACAAACTTAGTCACGGAGTTCAGACATTTGTTTTGGGTTTATTAAGGTGTTTATTGATTACAGGTGATTAGCCGCATGATTGATTACCTGCTGGAAGACCACACTTACATGACGAACCATGATTTTTTTTTTTTTATTGTGATGTCCTTTCGAGAATACGACTCTTTAAGTTAAACTATTATAAACTTTTATGCAAGGCAGGTAAACTAGTAGAAGCACAGCTAGCCTAGCGTCACAGGCATGGATTTAAAATACAACATGAGTGCAGTTGTAACTTACTGTGAAGTATGTCCCGGATGGCGCAGAAGTCCGTATTTCTGTCATTTCTGAAGAACTCCAGCGCCACAAATGAATAAAAGTCCACTATCCAGCGGTTGACGACGGGCTCAAGTGTCACTGCGCTCTTTTCTGCAGCCATGTTCGCGCTGCTGCAGCTCTTCCTCTGCGGTTTAATGGGCTGGATGACGTTCCGGGGAGAAACAGCGCCCCCACCCGAGAGGGACGGGAATTACCGAGGATCAGAGCAGAGCGGAGCACTGACCAATGATCAACCTCTGGACTGTAGCAGAGGTGTCAAAAGAATTCACATTCATTGGAAGTTTTGGCACAATAAACAATAACAATATAAACGAGCAAATGAATTATAATGCTAAAGTAAAGTAAAGAAAATCAACAAAAACAGTCCTAAAAGAAAAAAAACAAAAAACAAAAAAAACAAAGAAAGCACACACATACAAACAAAAAAAAAGAAACATCAACAATGCGCCTTGACTAGTACACCTACAGTTCGACCAGATAATATAGTGGAATCCTCGTGAAAACAAGTAAAACATATACGTATGTAAATAAAAAAAAAATAAAATAAATAAGATACTAAATATAAAAAATAAAAATATCCGCACACAACTAGGAGAGACAATATTCCTATGGAACCGCAGGGAAATCAAGCTTCTTAACATAAGAGAAAAAAGGGGCCCATGTACCCACTTGAGGGGCCCACATTCATTACTCAGGTAGAAGTATAGATAATAGAGTTTAAAAATACTCCTGTAGAAGTTGAAGTATCAACTCAAGTTTTTTACTCAAGTAAAAGTATAAAAGTACTGGTTTCAAAACTACTTAAAGTATAAAAGTAAAAGTAATGTAAGGGGGGAAAAGCCATTAAGGACAAAAGCCATTGAAAAAGAATGCATCTTAGTATAATGCAAATATATTAAAGAACCATATATGTGTACTATTGAACATTAACATGTGTTTCAGAGAGCAGAAGATATGATGAGTAGTTGCCTATAAGAATTGTTATGGTGCAAAAAGTCAAACTTCAGAGGCATGTTATCTTTTATCCTAACCTTTATTGGAATGTACATCCAAGTTTAGTTGCAGGAATCTGAGGGAACGGATGTAAGAACAAAACTGGACAAGAACATCTGAGCCACAACCACAACCAAATTCACTCTATCCGGATGGAGCAATTTAACTGGATAGTTTTTTTTTAAAGGCCAAAATGAAATAGAGTAACGAGGCTGTTTTTAAAATAAGGAGTAAAAAGTACAGATAATTGCGTAAAAATGTAAGGAGTAAAAGTAAAAAGTCATCTGAAAAATAATTACTCCAGTGAAGTATAGATAACCAAAATTTCTACTTAAGTAAGGTAATGAAGTATTTGTACTTCGTTACTTGACACCTCTGGACTGTAGTGCCTTTGAGCACATAAAAAAACAGGGCCACCCCTCCCTAAACGCAGAACAGATTAGATTAGATTAGATTAGATTCGATTAGATTTATTTATTGTACCCTTGGGTAAATTTGGTTTACAGTGAGTGATTCCTCATACAATACAAAACCATATACACTCAACAACACAGGACAAGATAAAGTGACGACAGTGCTCTGGCTAAAAGAACAAAGAACAAAAAGGACGGCCCCAAGATAAGAAGCAAGATAAGTTAAAACATTAGTAGATAAAAAACACTAAAATATTCAAACCAAGGCAAAGGATAAAAAAAAGTGCCTTTTCATAAAAACAAGATAAAGGAAACAATACAAAACATAAATACAAGGTTATGTTGCAGTTTCTCTCACTTGTTAATAGCACTGATGGTTGCTGGTACAAAGCTGTTTTTGTAGCGTTTGGTTTTGCAAGCGGATACCATGAACCTCCGACCTGATGGAGCAGCTGAAACTCACCTTTAAGAGGGTGGGAGTTGTCTTTTAAAATAGAGCCAGCTCTCCTCTGTAACTGATTAGTATACAGGGATTCTGGATGAAGCTGAGACTCACCAATCAGCTCGACCATTTCACGATTGGGTTTAAAAAAATTTTGTTTTTAAAGGAAACATAAAGCCAAGATAAAGCAAGACAGAAAGATAAAACTGATTCTATAAAAGCACGATAAAACAAGATCAGCATGGTCCTGGCAATGTTAAAAGTGGACAGTTTTCTCAGATAAAACAGGCGCTGGCGACCCTTTTTGTACACAGCTTGACAGTTTGCCTCAAGTTCAATTTGTTGTCGATGACAGTTCCAAAATATTTATATGTGCTGACACACTCCACTGTCTGACCTTTTAAAACTGTAACCTCTTGGTTACGCGCTGTGCGTGGGGCCACATCTTCCAAAGTCAAGGAAACTCATTTTAAATTGATCAATAAAATGTATCCAACCGCTGAATTTTTGAGACAAAGATTTAAATCTGAAGTTGAACCCTGTGCTTTTTGTAATGAATCTGAAGAATCACTTGATCATATGTTTCTATGGTGTCCTGTCTCACAAACTTTTTGACGTGAAATTAGAAATGGGCTATCTTTAACAATGATCGACATCCCAAAATAAGAAATCTCAAATATTATTTTTTACATAGATGCAATTGACAAATGAGTGTCTCTCTTGGTTAATGTCATTCTTTTACTGGCTAAATATCATATACACTGTTGTAAGAGGAGAAAAATCAAGCCCTCTTTCCAATGTTTTTTAAATGATGTCTTTTGTCTCTGCAAAACTGCAAAAAAACGATTAGCTGATATATCAAAGTATCTTTTATTCTAATCTCTATCTGAAATGTCGATGCTATTTGCCTTAAAATGCCTTACTGTTTTTGTTATTAATTTTATTTATGTTTACCTTATTGTTTGTGTATGTCTCTTGTTCACGATACCTCCCAAAATATGTTCTATTTTCTTATATTGTATTGTATTTCAGGAGCGAGCAAGAGAAGAAAATAAAGGTTAAAAAAAACCTTCACCTTCACTTGAAGGTGGGTATGTTGTTGAAATAAAACTTTGTAACACCTGAGCTGCAACTCATTAGATAGGAATCTCTGTCTCTGGTCTCTGTCGAGACTTTGGTGTTTTTCCAGCGGCCCTGATGAACATTTATTAAATGCTTCGTTCTGCATTCACCTCTGTTAAAAAAAGAGTGGTAAAATGACCAGTTGGTCGTATATAAGCTACACATTTTAGCCACTGTATAACATATTGGCTATAGTTTTCTATCAGTTTATGTTGTTAAGAAGTGTTGACCTCATTGATGACTTTGAAGAAGTGTGCAGCTGTAAAACCGCTCGTGCATGTTTAGTTCTGATCAGGCCTGCTAGACCTGCTTTCAGTTTTTTGTGAAGGATTGATGTGGTGGAAGTAACTTTCTTTTGTTGAGTATTTGATGGCTTTTTGTGGCTCGGATTTGTTTATTTATTTCAGTTTTAAGTCGTCTATTCAATATTTATTTATTATTTCAGGTGGATCTTTTTAACTCACTATTTATTTATTTCAGGTTGAAGTTTTGAATATAATATATTTTCTTATTTATTTCAGGTTTAATTTTTTTTATTTAATATGTATTTATTTCAGGTTTAATTTACTTTTTTTTTTATTTGACTCATATAGTCAAACTACTGTATCTATACTTACAGTACATTTGTTATTATTGATAAAGGTTGTCAAGTTAAGTGGCATGTTGCTATACGGCCATTTTGTACCCATGATACATTGGATGGGGAGAGGCGTGAGGATGAGGGCCGAGGGGCCTCCAAATAACATTTCGCTTAGGGTCCTAATTCGGTCCTGTAAACAAATCTGGCAAACCTTTCATTCATAGATGTAATTTTTATATACAATCTTCCTGTTTTCTGTTGGTCTAAACTAAAGTCAATATGATTCTGGGCTTTTAAATTAATTAGTTTAGATCAAACTTGATTGATTCCACAGCAGGGAAATTCATTGGCCATAGCAGCTCAAAAACAATACAAATGTGCAAAGAATCAAATACTATAGCCTATACAAAAATGTGCAATAGGAAAAGATTAGGATAGGCTTATATACATATATAATAACAACTGTGGGAGTTTGTAAAGTGATTGCACCGACCCATCTAGTGACATGAGGTCAAATTAAATGAGATACAACTGCACAGTAGAGTTATAGAACAGCAGTGGGGATGAAAGATCTGTGGTAGCGTCCTCCCTACACTGAGGGTGTAGGAAGGAAGCCCTTGCAAATGAAGATCTGTCACCCCTTGACACAACCTTAACTGAGAAACTGAAGTTTGCAGTTTTGCATAAAATTAATTTGTGAAGAAAATATAGCTATTTTAATCCTCCCAATTTGTTAAGTCATACGAAATGAAGTAGAAGAAAATAATCAGACACTTTTTTTCCATGTCTGCTTCTTCTTGCACACAAAAGGGATTTGTCTTAACGACTGATGCCTTTTGTGCAAATTCTAACAGTGGTATTTATGGAATTAACAAAAGCATTGAAATGATTAATCATGTTCTTTTTTTTTGTCTGCATTTATAACAATGGTTAAGGCCTAACTGTCAAAACCATATTTGCCAGTTTCATCTTAAAGCATTTGTTAATTTTTGTGCGTAGGTGTGTGTGAAAGTGAATGTGTCCTATAGTCCTCTTATAATAAGATAAATCATATTCTATAGACAGTAATAAGGATTGACCATAGTCTGCCTCGAGAGGAAATTTTTGCAATTGGGTATTTAATGTAGATTAATGTTTATTTGTGTTTGCTTAGCTTTGTAAGTTCTGCTGCACTGCTACATATATGTTAATAAATAGAAATGTGTATAGATTAAACTACACAATAGTATGGGGAAGAGTGATATGTAGTAATGAGACTTTTACATATTTACACTGCTATACAGTATTACGCTAGAATTTATTGTTCACATCACACTGAATTGACAATGGACATAAGTAATCCTAGATGTGTGGATGGACTATTCATAAATGAGATGACCTGGGGGGAAAGGTGCTCCTGTACCTCAGTGTTGGCCACATGAAAGAAATAGTGACTTGGGCGACTGAGGTCTGACATGATTTTTCATGCCTTCTTCCTCATCCAGGAAGAATAATGCATATTTTGTGCCAAATATTACACAAGGTCTGAAAATTAACCCCGCATGATGTACAATCAGGAGCAATTTATTGTTTTAATTCACATATTCTGTCCTGGTCGATATGTTGCTAGTATTGTTAGACAGAAAAATAAAATGCTAGATCTACTTCGAGGATCAGACAACAGCTCTGTCGAGGAGAAGAGGAGAAAAAAAGAACCTTGATCCTTGGGAACTTCGTTCTTGAGGGTGCAATAACACAAGACGCCACCAGGGGTCGCTAAGTGCACTCAAACACCGAGGAGTCAAAACATTACTCAAGTTTATTATGTAAAAGAATGACATTAATGATATGACATAACATTTTAACACATTAAAAAAAATCTAATAAAACATTCCATTTATATGTTATTAATAATTACCTGTACACTTTGTTTATAAAGCTGAGGGATTTTGTTCTTGATTAAACATTCTCTCTTGATGGGTTAGAAACAACACGTTCGTCATCTCTTCATGATGCCATTATTGATAAATCTGTGATAAAACATCCATCCTGTTACTGTACATAGCAGATGCCCCTTTGCTTTCTAAGGAAATCCTCTCTCATTATCAGCTAGTGTGAGAAAATGCTCAGACAGCATACTGTTGTATCAAGAGTGTAGCATGTGTAACAATCATCTCATCTTGGTGACCAAGTCCTTTCAAGTCACACGGCAGAAGGTAGCCAAAATGCAATGATCAGTATAATTTATGAAAACAGAAATTATACAGATTCCTCTACGAAGCATGAACTTATAATTATGCACCCTGTATCAAAATCTCACTTCAACAGCAGCATCTGAGTTTGATCACGAAGCAGAATTATCCTATTGTAAAATACTTGTGTACATCAAAAATGAATTTTCCAAATGATACCGGTCAGCATCACACACACCCTTTCATCACAACCGCATCCGTCAGTTTGTAATTACCTCTGATGCTTTACTACTTCATAACACATACGACTACAGCTACATCAGGTCTGTTACTACAAGTCGCGCTCCAGAGATTCTCTATTTTAATGGCATCTTGTGTTAATTAGACTCCAGTTGGCTCGACGTCATGACGCAACTCTCTTTTATAACAGCATACTTGATTAACAACATATTTGTGCATTTCTTTTTCCTGTCAAATGAAATCTGTCTTTCAGTTACGAGTTTACATGATTTATTTAACGGCATTAACTGTACTCACTTTTATTGAGCATGTTGGGATGAGGGGAATTGCTGAAGGAACTGTGGCAAACATACAGGATTATGATTACGACCATGATTGAATCCAAATGTGATTTTTTTTCCCCCATCTCCAAACATTTTACCAGAAATCTCTTGCCACAAGGATGCAGTCCAGCAGCCTCAATTAGAAATAAGAGGCCAGCACAGATGAAGTTGTCTGATATCAGTTAGAGCTCAGTGCTAACCCCACAAGTCAAAGCAGATTGTACATTCTCATTACAGCACATTTCTTAAAACACGACAGCCTTAAAGCATACATTGTCATTTACTGTAAACAATGGAGATAGTTTGTGACTTCAAATACTGAACTTCAGACCCAAAACATCCTATTCATTCAGTTTTCTAACAGCCTTTTACTTATGCAGAGCAACATGAGATGGACACCTTCGTTAATGTGGGATGGTTTTAGTGTCTTGCCTGTTCCTTTACTTGACTGCAGGAGTTCAGCTGCTGGGAAAAGTGCTGTGATAGCTGTGACAAAGTGCCTGCTCCTGCCCTGTCACTGCACGTTACAGGCGCAAATCTTACAGAGTGGAAAGTAGGATCCTTCAGCGCCCCAGAGACTTTGTTTTGTATCACGTCTTGTATAATGAGTCTGGTCCTGCAGCTCTTTTCAGCTGAGCACTCACTTTTAAAATCTAAGAGTTTGGATCAGATAGAGTCGAAAGTTCTCCTTTTTTTTCTCTCTCTCTCTTTTAACTGTTGCAAACGGTCTCCAAGGAGGACACAAAGCAACCACGTCTTAAACGTGGATCTGTCCTGATTGTTTCTGGAGGTTGTTTTTCCCTGTTTAATGCTATGAAATCCCATTAAGAGCTGTTGTTTACAGATTCCTACTACACACAGAAGTAACCTTCAGTTTCTGACACAGAGGGATAAACAAGTACAGGAAAAACAATTCAGACTAAGCACTATTCAGCCTTCAGCCATTTTAAAGAGAACAGGGAGGCATTTCAGTGGTCATAGCAACACCACAGATGCAAACCTAAATGTATAGATACACTTTTAATATAAAACTTTTTTTTGGTTTTGTCCTTTTTTTAACCAAATGACTATTTAAAAAAAAAACAAAACAAAATAAAACAAAAATAAAATGAAAATAAAAAACAGTAGTTATTTCCAGTGAGGCATAATGGTCAGCAGGAGTGGTTATGATGACGAGAATTCAGCAGTTATTTAAAAAGAAGAAGAAGAAAAAAAAAAGGAAATGTTAATTTCCTCTGCTTCACACTCTCCAAAAAATTATAAATTTCAGCTCACAGAAGGAAAACCATAACAAAGGAGATGGACAGATGGGAAAAGCCACTCAGTACTCTTGAATATGAATAAGGCTTCTGTTCACAGTAACGTGTTTACCAATTTAAAGATGATGAAAGCCCCATTTCCAGGCAGACACGCTGACTGACTGGGCTTTGTACATGCAAATTAAAGCCCAGTTCAATCTTTGATATCCTCTATGCTCCATATCTGGGCTTTTATCGAGCATCGTGTAAGTAGTGCATGTCCTTGACTGTGATTCTCTTGTCTGGGTCCAATAAAAGAGTTTGAAGCACCTCCCAATTTCGATCCTCTTGTCTGGGTCCAGCGATAAAGAAAAAGATATGCGGCTGATACATCCTCAAGAAATCCAATTTCTGAATTTCACAAGTGCAACAAAGTAAACAAACTCCTCAAGTTCCATATTCAAGATGCAAACGCTGGCTTCCAACAGCACCCTGGGGCAATCAGGAATAAAAGATTCACTTGAATTACATACTGCATGCTTTAACCCCCAAAACAAAAACAAACAAACCCAAAATGCTGCTTGTGTAAGGATAAATATTCCAGTTGTTAAGGATACTTGTGACCAACATCAAAGGTGTTGAATATATGACAGCATGTAAGAATGAAAACAGAATCTGATGATGCACTTGGGTCCCACTGCAGCATCCCGTCTCTCCGTCACCCACACAAGGACAGCAAGGAGAAGAAGTCTATCTGAGCCCCGGAAAAAGTTGGGCACACAGCCAAGTGTCGATCTGTATCAGTCTGTCTCGGTTGTCAGACAGAAAACTCTGACCCGCCCCGGCGACCGTGGCTCACAAGTAGCAGGCGCCGCAGACGGAGGCCGGTGAATGGGTTGCACCACAGAAGAGACGGCGGACCCCCGAAAACAGATTTCATTCCTTCCCACCTCATGTTACGCTCCCATGTGGGCTTCTCGTTTTTAAGACGTTCAATCTCCTGCAAGACATCAGTTTGATTTCATTAAGATTCACGTACTGAAAATCTACCCGTATTTGCAGAGTTAAATCAATCAAGATCTTTTTTAGTAAACTTTTCCCTAAACTGTCTCATCCCACAGTACCGCTTCTTGCTGCCCAAACAGTTTGCCAAAAGGAACCGAGCAGTGGACACTGACCGTTTCATCGTTACAGATGGAGTGGATCTGCGTGCCAAACATTACAGCCGTAAAAGTGAGAAACAGGATGGCTTCAAGACAGAGGAAGATGAGCAGCAGCACAGACACCCCTGGAGAAAAGTCACTGCACTCTGACAACAGAAAGAGAGCAAGACAGAGCTTTTACTTCTGCCGGACGCCTGGCTAAAACGGCCAGAGACAGAAATCAATGAACAAACCAAACAAACTAAAGTATGTTGATTATCAAACATGATCATATTTGTTTATTTTCAGGGTTTAAAAGCTAGAACTGTTTCTCTGAAAAAATCCTGCAAAGAAGAACAGGTAAAGTTTCAGCAAAGTCTTTAAATCTCGGAAAGTTTTACGAGTTAACAATCCATTATCTACCATATATTTTTTGTCTCTATGGTAATCAGCTCTCAATGGGGCATGGATTTTAATCTTATATTCAATGACTCAGAGGAAATCTTTCACCAAGTTAAAAGCTCATTCACCTGATTATTATTAAAAGTCTCACTTCTACAAAAGGATATTTGATCCTCAAATCTTCCACAAAGCAGCAGTACAATGACAGATGTTTGATAACTGGGCTGGACAGGTCCAATGATCTGTGAAGAGCTCCTATTCTAATCCCCTACAGACACTAAACAGTTTCAGACGTATTTTTCAAGAGACATAGTTCTAGATTTTTATTACATACTGATTTTTATTAACTTAAATTTCTAATGTAGTAAATGATGTGTAATCTTACCGTTCCATTGAACTTTAATACATGTGAAAAAGTGCATACCACTAAGGCCCAGAGCATGGGCAGATATCAAGGCTATGTACATCTGTGGAGACAAAAACACAAAAAGAGGGAGAGCCGTCACATACAGACACAAATAAAAGCAATTGAAATCCCAGCAGGTTCATTTTCATGTGTTACAGTGTTTTCCCAATTTAATACATAGTCAGACTCTGAAGCTTTATGACTTGAATGTAATTAGAAATGCTATAAATATATATTAATTCATAAAATAAATATATATGATATATTAAAATATATATTAAAAATGCATACACACATATATATATATATATATATATATATATATATATATATATATATATATATATAAAAGAAATGCTGCTTCTCTGTCTGTGAAAGTCTGAGCAAACTAAAGAGCAAGCTAAATGTTTCAGTGGCAATTGACCTTGTGCTACTGAGACACATATGACAGCATCATTTTTCTGTCTTCAAAAAGATCCAGTCAGCATATAAAGCCATAAAAAGTGCTGATGTTCTCAAGGGAGTCATAGGCGGGAAAGAGAGCGCAATTAAGGCCTGTTCTCGCTCTGCACTTCTCCCGAGCTGGTCTCTGATCTGAAGCTGGCAAGTGGGGAGATTTGAACACAAGATGCGATTTTGCAAATTGAGTCCTGTTTTATAAAAGAAATGTAATTATAATATGTTATTTTTAAGATAAAAGAAACAAATAAATTTAAAAAAAAAGTACAACTGCCATCCATCAATAAAAAAGTGTACTTACAGTAAAAAGGACAAAGAATCTCTGATTCTTTTCTCCCACACAGTTATTGACCCAGGGACAGTGATGATCCATCTTCCGGATGCATCGTTTACAAATACTGCAGGAGGAAGAGACGTGTAAATGCATGATAAACTCAACACTAATCCAGATGTCATCACATACAGAGTTCCTTTAAATATGCGAGAGCAAATGTTTCTAAATGTAATTAACGGATATGACAAGATGATCAGAAAAAGGAGGTCTTTATTGTTTTGATTGGGTTTTAATGGCCCATAATGATTACAACCCATCACTCAGGAGTTGAATTAAATTAGTGTTTTTAAAGTGAAAAAGCTGATAATTCTCCAACTATTGATGGAATCAGCTGCTGTGGGGGATGGAACCCGCAGGCAATGCTTGACATCACCCATTCAAGGTCAACGAACAGCAACACTGAGAACGCTCCCAACGCGTATGTGTGAGTGAGGGATTAGGGGGCTTTGTCGACTTTAAAGCTGGGATTTTCCAGTGACAAGAAGGTGTCTCTCTTTTCACCTGGCTAGATCACCATAGTGATTTATGACGCAGACTTAACCCGCAGGCCATGTTCTGATATTCAACGTAGAACAGCTTGTTAGAGTAGCTTTAGATAATAAACAGATATTTTAAATCATGCAGCGATTAAATAAAACCTTGAAAGTGAAAGCGGCGGTATTTCCCTTTTCCCGTGATTGTAATTAAAGTGATTGCTGGGATCTAAGTGGCTGCCAAATGCAGTAATCGATTTTCAAGTCTGTGCCTGTAAACATGCTTTGAGGACAGGGAAAGATGGAGGCAGCGCTTCAGTCTCTTTCTGCTGGAGACACATAGTCACGTAGAGTAAAACTGACCTGCAATGGTGTGCCCTCTCAGGCTTGATGCTACAGCACTTTGGGCACTTGTAAATGACTTCACCAGGCTTCAGCTGCAAGCTCTCCATGTACTCCTTTGTTGCATTACCCTTAGGAACTGCACCCTGGACAGTGGGAAAGAAAAAAACAAAAAAAAAACCAACAGGTCCCATTTATAAAAATGCACGTAAACACATTAGGCTACAGGATTAGACAGGTCAGGCTATGATTTAGGTGGGATTAGAGGACGAGCTTCTTCACCATGAACACATTCAGATAGTAATGATTCATTCCGAGTAAATGTTCAATGCAATCAAATTCAATTTTAATTATACACAATTCATTTACAATATATCAAGCAGCAGATTCTTTTTCAATTTGATACTTTTTGAATGCAGCGACATTTAGTGCCAGAATCTGCCCATTGCATCCAACTGATCCTAAAGGCCGAAAGTGAAGGTTGATATACTGGATCAGGAACTTCTTTGTGTTATTGTGGGTTTATACATCAGTCTGTAGTTCAGGTGTTTTGAAAGTAAACAGCAGAACCGTTATCCATACAATGCGTTTGTGTGAGAGTTGCATCACAGTAACATCAGAAATACTAGTATATAACCCAAGAGTTCTAGAGACATGACCTGGAAAAAACTCAGTCTATTCACGAAACATCAATATTAAAGTAGAAACAAGTACTTGAATTATCACAAATTTCAACAATTATCAGTTGCTTGAAAGTACCAAAGAGCTACTTAGAAAAAATCACCAAGCTGTGAAAGGCTGTAAACTACATTAATTATGTCTGAATAAAATTTGTGAAACATTTTTATAGACCCAGGTGGATACAGTAAACACCCTTAAGCTAATGGTTCAAAAAGATGCATAATTATACAGCTGGCACTGAAGTTTTAACTCACTGTTAAAATAAATCTCGCAGCTGATGAACATTCAGGTTCAGTTCATGGTCTGCTGTGCACAGCTCTCAGACAGAGCATCCTCTTACACACCATCTCTCAGCTCAGCATCCCAGATTACATCAGCAAACGAGTCCAAATGTCACACTGGGACAGCACTTTTGGTTGCTGCTGTAGCATGCTGTCAAACCGTCTACGAGAAAGACTCTATTCACACTGTCAGAACCCCAACAATAAATGTATGTTTAAGTAAGAGTATACCTAATACATGGCATACATTTGTTGCTTTAAATTAATCTACATTGTTTGTTCTGTAACACTTATGAGTTCAAAATGTATGACTTCTTTCTACTTTAATACAGTATTTCTTTTGAAAGCAAAATGAAGCACTGACTACGTTTACATGCAGTCAAAATTCGGGTTATTGCTAATATTCCGGTTACTGAAACATTCAGAATATTCCGTTTACATGGTAATTAATCATTTGGGATATCTGGATCAAACCAGCGACGCATGGAGAACGTCATGACGCAATTCCCGTCATTTCCGCTTCTTCTTCCTGTATCCAAATTCAAAACAAATGCTGCTTCGCGCAAATTCAAAACAACAACAATAACAGCAGCACGGCGGATAATCAACAGCCCAGTAGAAGTCGTTTTGTTTCTCGGCCCTGTAGTTCTCCTTTTTCAGCGTCTTCCAGCGGTGCTTGATCTGGTCTGGCGTTCGTACAAATCCTGCTTCGCGCAACATTTCGCTGACTTTTTTGTAAATCTTGCTATCCCGGTACTTTCTACCTTCTACAAATGCCAAAATGTTCATATCCTTCATTACATTTATGAAGTGATTAGTCTCCTCCTGGTCTTGCGTTTCGCCGTGTTTAGAAGAACTTCCTGGACTCAAAAGACCAGGATTCCTTGCAAACAGGACATGCGCAGAAAAACAAATTCATGTTCCGTTTGATCGGGATATTCCGTTTGGCGTTTACATGACCCAATATTCAGGGGTCATATTCAGGTTTTAAAAAAAACGAATATGAGCAAATTCGGGTTATTCAAAGGGGTTATTGGTGTTTACATGGCCGTGCAAATTCGGGTTATTGCCAATATTCGGGTTTTAAAAGGGTTATTGACTGCATGTAAACGCAGTCACTGTCTCGATGATTACATCCATATTTTCCTTCCTCCTCCACACTCCATTTTCCATCTGTATCCTCAACCTTGCCCAACTATAGAAGGTGTTTCAGATTCTTACCGGGTCGGTCATCATCGTACGCAGGTGTGATGCCAGTGCAAGTACAGCCAGGGAGTTGAAGGTGGCTCCATTCAGTAAGGAGTACCAAAAGTTTTTGGAGGGCAGAAGCATGACAAAGTTCACCACAAACTCTGCATACAGCACCAGGAACCAGGTCATGGCAGCGCACACCATCCCGCAGCTGTCCTGGATGAACCACAGTGTGCGATTCCCTGCTGCGTGTCCCGAGTGGGGACTCCCAACCATTACTCCGGCCGCCAGGCTCCCCGCCTCCACGTCTGCACCTGCCGACAGCAGTGGATGGTGCTGCTCCATATCTCGTAGGCGATGGTTTGAAGACTGCATCCTGCCCTGGGGAACATGGGAATATGTGGAGACTGGATTCAGTCTATTTTCTTAATTCTGAATATCAATTATATGACTGTGTAGTTCTGCAACATATTGAGATTCAACAGCAAGTATTGGCAGCTAATGATGCTGTAAGGACCAATCAGCTCCCAGAATGCTGATAGAACTGCTTTCAGAAACATCGTGTGGGTCAGAATTATCAAACAGATCCAGGGAGGAAACAGTCGTATGAAATCGGTTTTAGTTTTTCCATTTTCTGTCTTTTTCTGTTTTAAATTTTTTAGAATTTGGTTTTTAGCATTTTATGCAAATGTAACCCCAAGACAGTATATAAAGTAATGAAATATAGAAAATGTATGCAATTATAACTGAAAACTTTAATGTTTTCATTCCTTTAAACATATTTAAAGGCAAAAACATGGCACCAGTTATTCTCGTGTCCAACAAAACATTCTTTTTTGGGCATAAACAAATAAAATATCAAAAGTTGTAATGTAATGAAGAAAAAAAAAAAAAAAAGAATCGATCTTTAGACATACAAATCAATTTTTAGGAATTAATACGAGAATCGATTTAGAATTGGATAATCGATTTTTTTTAACACAGGCCTACTGAATATTAAAAAAAAGAAAGAAAACAAACCATATTCAGTCCTATTTTAACCACCAAATACCCTTTTCATGGCACCTGTTACAAAATAAGCTTCGAGAAAAAAAAAAAAAAAAAAAAAACAGACAGATGACTAAAACAGTTGAGACACTAATTACAGGAAGTAATTGGGACATTTTGGGAAAGTTGCAATATCTATGCCAGGGTTAACGCAGATTTTGCTTGCTACTTTGTGTAAAAAGTGTCTTATAAAACACTGAAATCCCATGAAATAGTCAGAGGAAACCATAACCACCTGAAGCAAACAACAGCTTACATTATTGTCATCAGAATAGGGGAAGACAAGTCCGAGTGTTGAGGATCAACTTTTTGCCCAATCTCTAAAACTCAGGACCCTCTGAATCCTGGCTCTGTCTCTGCAAGATGCATAAGTTACTGAAGCTGTTGTCTTCTGTTTTCATGTCAAGGTCGTGAGGGAACATACCGGAGCAACTGGAGAAACCAACTCCACATCTCCAGAATAAATCAATGCTCATCCTGGTCCCTTTGGGAAAGTGATCCTGCAGCTGTGGCACATACAGGCTAATAATAATCCCTGGACTCAGATACCTGATGCTGCTGGATTCATCGTTATTTACAGAAAGAGAAAAATCAATAAAAGCAAGGCCTTTTTGGTTTATTTAATATAAAGACGCTCACTTTGGAATTTACTCTGAGATTAGCAAGAAGTCAAGATGTAAAACATTCATCTGAGCCCAAATATCACATATAACTTTAATACAATTAAATGTACTATAACTACAGTTGATTTTAATGCATTTCTCTTTTGCTCATTACACTGATCATGATCAGCATATAGGGCTGGGCGATATGGACCAAAAGTCATATCTCGATATTTTCTAGCTGAATGGCGATACTCGATATATATCTCGATATTTTTTCTGTGCCTTAATTGGGGTTTCCCCCAAAGCATTATAGCATAGCATCTCTGTTAGCTTCATTTTTTCTGAGGCAAACCCTTAAAAAAAACAGTCAGTTTTAATACAAAGCCTCGTGCCAAATGTCACACAGGTTCCTTTATTAACAGAGGTCTGCACAATATCAAAATGTATAAAACAAATGAAATAAAAATAAACTGCCTGCATATATAGAATGAAAATGCTTCTTGAATAAAATAAAAAAAATATCCCTTTCCTGCATAACAATTAAATTAAAATACACTGTGCAATTAATACAATGTAGACAGTAACAGGCAGACTTTTCCACTGAGGTTGACAGTTGTGCAAATAACAAAACATTTGTGCAAATATCAAATAAAACATTCAAGTCAATTTGTCACAAAATAAGCTATATCAAAATCATATATATATATATTTTTTTTAATCGATATAAACGATATTGTCTCGTACCATATCGCGTTTGAAAATATATCGATATATATTAAAATCTCGATATATCGCCCAGCCCTATCAGCATATAATACTTCCTAACGGTGGTGCAGGCTCAAACTATCCATTCTCAGGAGACTTAATATCCCACTGATGTTTGGCTGTGCTTGCATTGAAAAACTTTATGCTTGCATTGAATTAAACTGAAACTGATTGCAAACTGGATAACAAGAGATGAGAAGTGCTGATGTCCTTAAACTCAGAGTCACACAAGGAAGATCCCCATTTTCTTCAAGTTGTGCTGCACAGATTTCTATGAGTTAATGCCAATTGACACTCTAACTGTAGATGTACTCTGAGAAAAAGAAACTAACAAGAAAAAAAACCCCATCTCTGTTCTGTGTCTGTACAACAGCTAGCTTTAAGTCTTGTTTTTTTTTACAGAATATTGCATGTCATCTTACCGCAGCAGCACTTAAATCTAGTTGCTTATAAGCTTATAGCAGCTGGTGACACACTTCTGTAAATTCTCTTAGAATATCAGCAGTGACAGTGACTTTGAAATGGCTAAGCCAAACACATGCTGCACATTTAATACAACACAGAGGAGTGTGGCTTAATAGGAGTATGATAATTATGGGTTCTGTAAGGAAATAAGATCAGTTTTTCAAGAAGTACACTACTTAATACTTTTAATTGAAGTTTCATGGTGAACATTTTTATTTGAAAGAAATAAAAAAAATATGTTTCTGTCTTTGAAAGCATTTAGGTGCTTCAAATAACTACCAACTAAAGAACTCAGACATGACACCGGACGTTTACTTTCACTGGGGGCCCTTAGGTCTGACAATACGCCGTCAGTGAGATGTTCAGATTTGTGAGATTGTGTTACATTGCAAGCTCAGAGTGCAATTATCCAGCCTCACTTACTTCAAATAATGCTGCTTGCACTGCCTCGGAAGATAAAAGTTAACTCTTTCAGTATTGAATGTAGACTTTGGCTACATTAAAAATATTTGCCACAAAATAGTAGTGATGTAACAACAGTGGGAGCATCCTTTATCACAATTCATCCTCATTTTCTCCTCTTGATTCCTTTCTTTGCTTCTTATCCCCTCCGGCTTGCAATGCAACTGGAAGATATACAAGGGTGAGGCATGTTTTCCTTATTTTCAACATGCATGCATGTATGCATGGCTCACATAACCCTTTAGTTAATTAATGTGAGAAATAATAATTTCTCACACACAAGAATACAGACGGTCATATACTGTATTTGTTGAAGTGGTTGAAGTTTTAGTGGAGGTTCAATATCCAGAAAGCAGATACCATTGGGACAGCCTGACAGACCTTCAGACCTGCAGATTCTACTGATGTACTCTCCCGTAGAAGAAAATAAATGATCTGACAATTGACAAAGATCTGCAAAGCTTTTGGAGGAGCTAGCACAGAGCCCCTCAGCTACAAATGCCTGACTCTTCTGTTAAACATAAAACAAGGAAGGAAAAGTCTATTCTCCTGAATAGATGGGGAAAAAAGCCTTGCTGGTACAAAGAGTATTGATTTTACATGGTCAATGTAGGAGTTGTCCATTAAAGCCAGACAAACTGCTTCTCCACCTGTCAGCCTTTTGCGTTCAGATGGCACAAGACTTATCTCTCTTCATTCTCTGTTGATCAGCTAAATCTAAACGTAATAAAATGGTTTTGTGCTTTACTGTCACCTTAGACCTTTGCATTCATGTCACTGTAACTTTTAGAAGCAAAAGTGCCTTGTACTTTGGTTGGTACATTTATTTAAATTCCAGATGTAAAGAGAAACTGTTTGGACATTGATAGTTTGCTGAAATCAGAGAAAAGGCCGTTTTATTTTTACCCTCTCAATTAAGAAAGAGTCTCCTGTACGATTTCCCAGAACGATTTCCTGTTTAAGAGCCTCCACTGTCGCATAGCATCACAACAACAATGTATATTGAGCTGTTTTTCTAGGAAACAAAACTCACCTGTGGCCATTAACACACAGCTTGCCCACAGGTGACATGGATTTTCTTGTTATTATGTCATATCAACGTTTCAACAATTCAGCTGTCGTAGTAGCAAGTTTACTACTTCTATTTTATAAACCATTCAACCAGTCAGCAAATATCTCCCCATGGATCTTTTCATTTGTTAAAGTCATAATGAGGAATGCAACTTTTCCAGCTTTTGCATAACAGACAACCAAAGACAACTTAAAGGAAGAAACTTCCTTAAACTTAAAGACGAAACTTAAAGACAGACAGAGGCAACGTACCTAATATGTTTCAGCTTCACAACAGCATGCTGTGGTGTGTACCTCCAGGATCAGCATGAAGCCCATATGTAAAAACAGAACGTGGGCTGACACCTGAGAAAAACACAACATTTAACCATAGTCCCCATTTAATCTGCTACAAACAACTCAAAGCATTTTTAACACTAAAGTCTGCAATAAATTCTGCTTACAAGGAAACATATTTTATTGCTTTTTAGACATTCATCATGACAGTTCAATGTTTCAAGATCAAAATGTATAACTATATATGCGTTGAGGTAAATCTCAGTAATTTGAAAGTAACAAAAAGTCTTGTTTTACAAAACAAGACTAGATTAAGTACTACAAGAAACGTATCAATTTGGCTGCTTACCTTCACTGTCGTGACATTAAAATTATTCTTTTATTTATTTTTCAACAAAAGGTCAATGCGAAGCAATATTTTTGTTGACCCTTAAAATCTTTATAATTAGGGTCCCTAAACTGACCTCCAACAGTGTTTTTCTCATATTCTCGTGTGGAGTCAAATACAATTGAAAAAAAGGTTGTTCAACATCTAAATCGACCCCTTCATCGTTGATCTTGATCAGACTGACCACACAGCGACTCAAATGGAATATTGAATGTTTTCAATATACAAAAAGTATATGAAATGAAATTGATTTACTGCTCTGTCTCGTATTATGTTTTTTAATATCGTCACTCTTACCTACTTTGTTTTTTGAATTACATAAAGCGAAGAAAGGACTTGACAAAGACTATTTAAATCCACATTCAACTGGATTATGATCAAATATTGGCACTCATTACAATCATAAATCCAATTATTTTACTTCAAAAAAGAGCAATCAGTCATAGACAGAGCTGATTATCGGGAACCAACACATAAATAATGTATTTATTGTCAGATGCTCAAATTTAATGAACTTGTTGATTTCAAAATATCACTGTTGATGTACAAGGCTTATAATAATCTGTTACCACGATGTATCCAGAAGCTGTTTCACCAAAGAAAGTTTATATGAACTGAGAGGAAGCTATATAATCACAAAAACAAAGTACAGAACGGATGTCAAACATAGATGTGTTTCAGTTTATGGGGTTAATCTGTGGGATGTTTTGGAATAGGAAGTTAAAGAGTGCAGTACATACCAAATATTTAAAAAAAATATTGAAGAACAAGATGCTCATTAAGTATGATCATATTGTATGAGTGTTTTATGTAAGTGTCAAAACTTAAATAAATAATAGGTCTATGGAGTATATTGAATGTTTTCAATATACAAAAAGTATATGAAATGTTTTTCTTTTAGTTGATTTACTGCTCTGTATCGGTATATGTAAGAGCTGACGGAAATTGATTACAAAAGGGTAATAAGCTAAACTTCAGCCTTCACCTTTTCGGTCTTGTTTTGTTTATATTATATATATGATCTAATATCACACCGGTCATGAAATCACTACACTGGCTTCCAATGAGTCAAAGGATAGTTTAAAATCTTACTGCTGGTCTACAAAACACTGAAAATACATGGTTGATCTGTTAGTTCCTATGAAGCTCCCAGACCCCTGAGGTTCATCTGGATCTGGTTTGTTGTGGTTCCCAAGAACCAGAACCAAGCAAGGTGAGGCAGCGTTCAGTTATTCTGCTCCTCACCGGTGGAACAAACTTCCTGTAGACCTGAGGTCTGCTCCAACTGTCAGCTCCTTTAAATCAGGCCTAAAAACATTACTGTTTACTTAAATTAAATACTTACCTGCTGTATCTACTGCCCTTATTTTTGCTTTTTATTATTTTACCTCTTTTCTCCCTCCCACCACCTTTTCAGCAAATCATACACCAGCTATGATCAATGATCTGCCAAATGTATTTATTTTTTTATCTTATGACTTTTTTACCTTTTTCTTGTAGCACTTTGAGATTCACCGAATGGAAAGTGCATTATAAATTAAATTCATTATTATTATAATTATTATTATAATTATAATTATTATTATTATTATTTTCTTATCATTTTATTTGTTATTTACCGTTTAATTATGTCTTGCTGCTTTTAATGTTGATGTAAAGCACTTTGAATTACCTTGTGATGAATTGTGCTATAGAAATAAACTTGCCTTGCCTTGTTTTGTTTATATATTTTGGTCTAATGCAATAATAGCATTAACTTCATCTTTATTTGTATTTTTTTCTTTTCTTTTTTTGCATTTGAATTCTTATTTTGGAAATGACCGAAATAAACAAACAGACTAATCGATGGGGGAGTTTGTGGGTGACTGAGATTTGAGCCCAGTTCAAAACACCACCTTCCCTCTCATCATCCGCCATCAGACCATTGTGACTGTCCACAATGGACAGAAATATCACGCTATTGGCACAGATAAGGGCATTTTCACGTAGTTGCAATGACAACGTGACAGGTCGTGCAGAAGCATCAGCTGCTAAAGCCTGAATTATGGTCTGCGTTAAATCGACGCGTACCTTACGCCGTAGGGTACGGCGTAGGGTACGCGGAGACGCGCACCGTACGGTGCGCGTCGCCGCGTACCCTACGCGGAACCATAAATCAGCCTTAAATGTCGCCAACTAGCTCCGAGCAGCTAACGCGGTTAGCACGCCAGCAGTCTCTGCGAGAACAGCTGTGTTTACATACCTTAATGCTCCCAAATCCTCGTGGCGGAGAAAATCCCCCTCAAAGCATTTTGATTGATGGTTTATAGCAGAGCCAGGGGCGACAGAACCGCGCATCGGCACCGAGAACACATCCCTCTGACAACGGGCTGACGGTGACCATTGACGGGGAGGCTTCCGGGTCGGCTTCGGGTGTTTCCGTGACCTTTCGTGAATGTCCGGCAAGCACCACGTGACAAGCGGCACCCAGGCGCCACCTAGTGGTCAGAGGCAGAACTGTCCCCCCCACGATGCGAATGCGACAAGTCTCCACTAGTAGGCGCTATTGGTCAACTCATCAGAATCAGAATCAGAATCAGAATCAGAATCAGAATCAGAAAGAAGTTTATTGCCAAATAGTTTAACACACACAAGGATTTTGTTGTGGTGATTGGTGCAATACAAAAGAACAAATAATATTAAAAGAAAAAAAGAAGTACAACATGTTGGTTTTAAAGTGCCGGAGTCTATACAAAGGTGACCTAGGAGGATGCGCGTTAATGTGTTCAGGGTCCTGGAGGCGTGCAGGTCCTGGAGAGATGAAAGATTGGAGAAAAAATAAATAAAATAAATATATATATATATATATATATATTTTAGCATGTTCGAAATAAAGTCTTTCATTCATTCATTCATTCATTGCAGCCAATCACCTTCTCATGAACAAGACTGAAAGGGCTTGATGTAGCATGGAGGCACAATGCCCCCATCTTCTCCCAGAAATGTCAATAAACCATTTTATTTATTAATAATAAAATAAAAAATAAAATAAAAAATAATAATTATTATTATTATTAATAACAACAAAAACAACAATAATAATAATAATAATAATAATAATAATAATAATAATAATAATAATAATAATAATAATAATAATAATAATAATAATAATAATAATAATAATAATAATAATAATAATAATAATAATAATAATAATAATATGGCAGTTAGCACTGTTGCCTCACAGCAAGAAGGTTCCCAGTTCGACTCCCGGTTCGAGTGTGGATTCCCTCCGGGTGCTGAAAAAATGTACTTTGTGTTGGTTTTAATGAGCCGGAGTAATGAGTCTGTACACAAGTGACCCAGGATTTGCGTTAATGTGACACATAAGGTCAGAAGTGGAGTCTTTACGTTAATGTAACGTAGAGTGGGTTGGGGGGGGGTTCTTGTTTCTTTTACTGACCCAAATGTGTAAATGTTTATGCTGACCCTCAGCCTTTACAGTGCACTGGTAAGATTAAGTTATCTATGCAAGTGAGGTCAACAAAGTGGTGTCGACAGTAAACTTTGCACATGTTCATGTTGACAGCTAGTTCTGATAAAAACACTGCAGTGAGGAATGACCAGACTCACTGACCAGATGTAGTGCTCTTTCCTTCAACTTATCAACTGAAATTACCAACAACATTTAATAAGTGAGCCTTAGACAGATCAGCTTTTTCAGTCTGTGGTAGACGGGCGAGAGGGGGGTCCGGGGCCTTGTTGACGAGGCCAGCTACAGTCGGGAAGAAACTGTTTTTATGGCGTGAGGTTTTGGTCCTGATGGACCACAGCCTCGTGCCAGAGGGAAGATTCTGAAACAGTTTGTGTCCGGGGTGGAAGGGGTTTGCCGCAATATTTCCTGCACGCTTCAGGGTCCTGGAGGCGTGCAGGTCCTGGAGAGATGGAAGATCGCAGCCAGTCACCTTCTCATGAACAAGACTGAAAGGGCTTGATGTAGCATGGAGGCACAATGCCCCATCTTCTCCCAGAAATCAATAAACCATTTTCTTTATTAATTCAAAAAATAAAATAAAGTAATCAATAAAAAAAAATATTATTATTATTATTATTATATAATCTAGAATCATCAATTAACCTAATATGCATGTTTTTGGACTTTGGGAGGAAGCCCGAGTAACCGGAGGGAAGCCACGCAAGCACGGAAAGAACCCTGCTGGGCCACAGAGTCGAACCAGGAACCTTCTTGCTGTGAGTCTACAGTGCTAACCACTAAGCCACCGTGCTGCCTCAAATGTATTATTATTATTATTATTATTATTATTATTATTAGTAGTAGTATTAATAATAATAATAATAATAATAATAATAATGTGCTTGCGTGGCTTCCCTCCGGTTACTCCGGGCTTCCTCCCAAAGTCCAAAAACATGCATACTAGGTTAATTGATGATTCTAGATTGCCTGTGGATGTGAGTGTGAGTATGTCTGGTTGTTTGTATCTATGTGGCCCTGTAATGGACTGGCGACCTGTCCAGGGGGAAACCTCAAACTGCCTCTCACCAGTAATGAGCTGGGATAGGCTCCAGCAGACCTCTGTGACCCTGCAAAGGATAAAATGGGTATAGAAAATGGATGGATGGATAATACATTTTATTTGTTAGGTGCCTTTCAAGGTCGCCGTACAACAATCAAAATATGAAAACACAATTTAAACAACCGAAAACAGCAGAGTTTGCAGCAGAACATAAACATCTTTATCCATTTTATTTTGTTTTAGCGTATCGGGCACAATGTGGGGCACAACCTGGACAAGTCACTAATCCATCACAATGTCCCGGAAAGTAAATAAATAATAAAAAAGTTTTAAAAAGGTGACAAAGGCTTCCGGTTGGTGAGCAGATGGAGTAGACGTGTTTCGTGAGTGCTCCCGTGAGTGCCAAACTTTTTAAACCACCAAGCCCTCAAACTTTCAAACTTTTTCCTTTAAAAAGGATTCCCTGTTGCTGTTTTTCTTTTTTTTTTGTCTCGAACGAGCCCACTTATCTCCGAGATGGCTTCGAAGAGCGGCAAGTCGGGCAAAAAGGACGATGCTGGCACTGTCTTAACCCTGGCGGCCATTACCACGCTGCTGGAGGAACACCGAGCTGCCCTGGCCGCCGAGTTCAAAAATACTTTCAGTCAGCTCGACTCCAAACTCGACCAAACGCGGCTCGCGGTCGAGGACCATGGCCAACGTGTTTCGTCCCTTGAACTCGCCACAGAAGACCTCAGCCAGTGAGTTACGGACCTTGAAGGCATCTGCTCGACTTTACGGGATAATAATGCTCGGCTAAAGGCTAAGGTGGTGGATTTGGAGAGCCGAAGCAGAAGGCAGAACATCCGTATCCTGGGTTTACCGGAGTCGACCGAGAGCGGGTCTCCTGCGGCTTTCTTCTCCAAGCTGCTAAGTGAGGTGTTAGTTTGACTGCCCCTTTGCAAATATTATTAATTTGCAGTTCTTTTTGGCTATTTGAGGGAAGGGGGAAAAAAGGGGAAAAATAAGTGGTGAAGAGGGAGAGAAAAAAAAAAAGAAAAAACGAAAAAATAAAAGCTTTTCCGATTTACCTATAAGTTTTGTAATAATTGTAAGCTGTTAACCTTACTTTTACGCTGCTTAAGTCGGAGGTTTTATATTTTATATTTTTGTACAAATATTTCTGGGCTCATATCGGGACTTCCAGGTCAAGATTTGAAAGGGTATTTCTTTTTTTTATTTATATCTACACGTTTTAAGGTGCTAATATGTATACACCCATGATACGGGAGCAAAAGCTATTAGTGTGTAGGACAGGAAGATGCGTTATTGCACTTTGTTTGTTTTGAAGAGCTTGCTGCTTTTTTTTTATTTTTCTATAGCAGCTGTCTTAGTTGAAATAGCCTTTTTCCTATCCACGAATATGACTCCAGGAATGTCTACTCTAATTGTCTGGGATTCCCTCAAGGTTTATCTCCGGGGACAGATTATATCCTACACTGCTAGGGTGAGGCAAAAATCTTATAGGGAGCGATCAGACCTTGCCCGCCAAATCAAAGAGGTCGATGAAGAATATTCTCGGACTAAATCCCCAGATCTTTACAAAAAGCGGCTAGAACTTAAAACTAAATTTGACCTGCTTACCACTCACCCAATTGAACAGTCACTTCTGAAAAGTAAAACCAGGTTTTATGTTTATGGAGACAAATCTGACAAATTATTAGCCAACCAACTTAAAGGCTCTAAGGCTAAACAAAATATTTCTAAGATTCGATTACCAAATGGCCATGTAACTACAGATCACTTACTAATAAATGAAGCATTCAGGGACTTTTATACCCAGCTATACACCTCGGAATCTCAGACTGATCGAGATGAGATTGCGGACTTTTTAAATAGTCTTAGTGTTCCCAGTCTTTCACCGGATCTAAGGAAGACATTAGAAGAACCGATATCCCTGATGGAGATAACTCGAGCCATTTCTTCACTGCAGTCGGGTAAATGTCCTGGCCCTGATGGCTTCCCGGCGGAATTTCTAAAGACATTTTCTACTCTGCTTTCCCCATTGCTATCTACAGTTCTTTCAGAATCCTTCAGCCACGGTTCCCTCCCTCCTTCATTTTCAGAGGCCTGTATCACCCTCATAGCTAAAAAAGGGAAGGACCCTACTGAATGCGCCTCCTACAGGCCCATCTCCCTCTTAAACACAGATGCTAAAATCTTAGCTAAAGTCCTAGCCCATAGGCTGGAGAATGCCCTCCCCACAATTATATCTGAAGACCAAACTGGCTTCATTAAAGGTAGGCAGTCTTACTTCAACACAAGGCGACTGTTCAATATTATCTACTCTGCCTCTGAGGCTATCCCTGAATGGGTTGTCTCTCTGGATGCGGAGAAAGCATTCGACCGCGTCGAATGGGATTATCTCTTTGCTGTGCTGGACAGGTTTGGTTTTGGTCCGAACTTTGCTCTGTGGATTAAGCTTCTCTATTTGTACCCAACAGCCTCCATTTGACTAACTCTCAACGGTCAAAACCATTTAATCTGCATCGTGGAACCCGTCAGGGGTGCCCCCTTAGTCCCATGCTTTTTGACATGGCTATCGAGCCGCTTGCCACAGCGCTCCGATCTTGTGAGGATGTGTCCGGTATCTGGAGAGGTGGCAGGGAACATAAGGTCTCGCTTTATGCCGATGACCTCTTGCTTTTCATCTCTCACCCTCTGGCCTCATTACCCCCTGCGCTGTCGCTTCTCGGTCAGTTTGGGAAACTCTCAGGCTATAAACTGAATCTCAGCAAAAGTGAGCTTTTCCCTACCAATCTCGAATCGCATGCTTTAGACCTTTCCAATTTTCCCTTTAAAATCGTAAATGACAAATTCTCCTATTTAGGCATATCTGTGACAAGGAAACACAAAGACCTGCTCCAAGAGAATCTTATCTCATTGTTAAATGAGACCAAACAAATCCTTACACAATGGTCACCCCTGTCAATGTCTCTTGTGGGTCGCATCAATTCAGTTAAAATGACCATTTTACCAAAATTTTTGTACCTTTTCCAGACCTTACCACTCTTTATTCCTGGCTCTTTTTTTCAGTCCCTTGACTCAGTTATATCTTCATACCTATGGCGGGGTAAACGGCCACGTTTGAACAAGACTCACCTTCAAAAAATAAAGTCTGCAGGTGGTCTGGCCCTCCCAAACTTTCGTTATTATTATTGGGCTGCTAACCTGCGCTGCCTTGCATTCTGGTCCTTCTACTGCGACGGCGCTGACCGCCCTGACTGGGTGGCGATGGAGTTACATCCAACTGATGACCTGTCAATTCCTGCCCTACTCGGCTCCTCACTTCCACTTCCTTCACTTAAATCAATCAAAAACCCAGTGGTTAAACACTCTCTTAGAATTTGGGCCCAATTTAGGAAGTTTTTTGGCTTTCACAGCTTCTCTCTTCTTAGCCCCATTGCATCAAATCACTTTTTCAAACCATCCCTTGAGGACCCCACCTTCCAGGAATGGCACAGGAGGGGTGTGCCGCCCTCGATATATGTTCAGAATATAACTTGGCAGTAAGATAAACACCTTCCGTTCATCAAAACTCTGAAGACAGTGATGAGTTTGTCCACAGGTTTATTGACTTTAAAAGGGTAAAACTGAAACAGAAAGAATTATATTTTTAAAATATACTTCTTGTACAGTACATATTTTTAAATGCTTTTTAACATACTGTAAATATGCTTTTATCAGAAATCAAATTGCTTCCTTTTTGACTCACTCATGAATTATCTATTTATTGCTTATTTATTCATTTTATCTATCAATAAAGAAAACCGCTTGAGTTTAAATGTGTGGTCACTCATACCATTTCACACTGTAACTGAAATTCAATGATTAACTAACCATATTACGTACAAAATATGCATGGAGATTATAACGTCCTTAAATTTCCCAAAACAACTTTTAACCAACAAATATCGCACTATAATTGAACATAAAGACATAAGATACCATTACATACCGACGATGCTTCGTATGGCATGAGATGTAAGCAGATGTCTGCAGATAGAAACATGCAGCCGGAGTAACTTTTTGCTGCCATGTGCTTTCACTTCCTGGTTGATGTGTGACATCACTACCTACGCCCCGTCTCCTGTCTCTTAAAGGGGCCATAACTTAACTGATAAAACAATGAATTTGCTCACAAAAAACTAACAGAAATATGATAACAGAACACTCCCCGTCTGGCGGGATTAAACCGCCACTACCAAACAGTCCATAGAAGTTATTAAGGCTTCATCTCAGGAGCTAGGAGCAAGACTGTCTCAGTAACAGGCCGCAAAAATAGTTTAGTCCCCTCTTTCCTGGAAACCTTGATCTCCACCTTGCGTATTCTGCAGTCTTTGCTGGGGAAGACTTGAGTAATCAGTCCCAAAGGCCATTCATTTCTTTTTAGTTGGTTGTCTTTGAGAAGCACGATGCTTCCAGGCTGAAGGTCGGGCTGAGGAACCTGCCACTTCCTACGTGGTTGAAGTGTAGAAAGATATTGTTTTTTCCACCTGTCCCAGAAGGTTTGAGCTAGATGCTGGACTTGGCGCCACTGTTGTTTGTGGAGGTCTTTGACCCAGTCACCAACTGGGGCAGAGGACAGACTCACTTTCTGAGTGAGTAGGGTTGCTGGTGTCAATATGAATGAGTCGTCTGGATCAGTTGACACTGGTACGAGAGGTCTGGCATTGATGATAGCGACCACCTCTGCCATCAGTGTGGAGAGTGCTTCATGAGTTAGCTTTGATATCCCAAGCTGCAGGAACATTGAGTCCAAGATTTTCCTTGCAACTCCAATCATCCTTTCCCATGAACCACCCATGTGAGAGGCATGGGGAGCATTGAATATCCACTTGCAGCCTTGGTCCAACAAAAACTTCTCGACAGAGATGTTGTCAATATTGGAAGGAATCTTGAGCTCCTTGCATGCACTGACGAAGTTGGTTCCTCGATCAGAGCGTATGAGTTTCACTGGGCCCCTGATGGCAAGAAAACGCCTGAGGGCGTTAATGAAGCTCGACGTATCTAGAGACTCGATGACTTCTATGTGGACAGCTCTTACGCTCATACAGGTGAATAACACTGCCCATCGTTTGCTCTGAGCAAAACCTCCCCTAGTCCGGCGTGAGGACACAGTCCATGGGCCAAAAACATCCAGGCCAACGTTCGTGAATGGAGGTTCGGTTGAAAGGCGGTCTGCTGGAAGATCAGCCATCTTTTGTGTCTGAGGTGTGCCTCGAAGTTTGCGGCATGTGACGCAGCTGTAAATAACACTGCTCACTTGCCTTTTGCCACCGACAATCCAGAAGCCAGCAGCTCGCAAGGCACCTTCGGTGAAAAGTCGTCCCTGATGTTGCGTTTTCTGGTGGTAATACCTGACCAGAAGGGTTGCTATATGGTGCTTGCCAGGGATGATGATGGGGGATTTCTCCTCTGACTGGAGTTCTGCTTCTCTTCTCTGCTTCTCTCTTCTGGAAGAGACGAGCAATATGAGTGAGGCGAGCAATGGCATGCGTTAATGACTTCCAGCTAGAAAACTTGGAGAAGCGCTGAGACCCTAGTTGTTTGCTCGACATGGTCGTTTTCATTGTGGAGACCTGAGGGCGGATCTCTGCATCCAAAGAGGGGTTCACCAGCTCGAAGCTGCATTCCTCATGATGGGTTTGCTGAGGGTGTTTCAGGAATGGTGGTCCGCAAAGCCAGCTAGTGCCTGAGAGATGAGCAGCAGTGACAGACCTTGTGGCAATGTCTGCAGGATTTACCTCTGTCGGCACATAGTGCCATTGTTCGGGATGAGAGAAGCTCCTTATCCGTAGCACTCGATTACTGACATAGACGTAGAAACGTCTAACCTCATTGCTGATGTAGCCTAATACTACTTTGCTGTCACTGTAAAAGACAGTGTCATCCAACCTCATGTCGATTTCAGAAGAAATGAGTTCAGCAAGCTCCACTGCCAACACCGCAGCACAAAGCTCAAGTCTTGGGACTGTATGCTCAGGGAGGGGAGTGAGCTTAGCCTTGCCCATGACAAACCCTACATGGATGGCTCCGCTGCTGTCTGTCAGTTTGAGGTAGGCAACGGCCGCAATTGCCTTTGTAGATGCGTCGCAAAAGACAATTAGCTCTCTACGTGACACCTCTGTAGGAGAGATGTCTGTGTAGGGTCTTGGAATCCGGAGACTCGCTAGATCTTTCAATGAGGATCGCCATTTGAACCACATTTCTTCCTTCTCTTGAGGGAGGGGTGAATCCCAATCACCATTGTCCTGTGTAAGCTCTCGCAGGATTGCTTTTCCTTGTATGGTCACTGGGGAGACGAATCCGAGGGGATCATAGATGCTGTTCACAGTCGATAGGATGCCTCGACGAGTGAAAGGCTTGTTCTCATCAGAAATTTTAAAGGTAAAAGCATCTGACATAAGGTCCCAGTTGAGACCCAGACTACGCTGCATGGGAAGTGCGTCAGAGCCGAAGTCCAGGTCTTTGAATTCATTAGCATGGTCCTGGGATGGGAAGGCTTCCATGACTTCTCTTTTGTTTGAGGCAATTTTGTGTAGACGCAAGTTGGAGTCTGACAACACGTCTTGCGTCCTCTTGAGCAGGTCCACCGCGGCTTCAACGGTAGGGAGAGACTTCAAGCCGTCGTCCACGTAGAAGTCGCGGTTTACAAACTGTTTGACATCGGGCTCTGCATCACGTACAGCCTGCCTTAGACAGTATATGGCTACTGCCGGGGAGGGACAATTCCCAAAAACATGAACCCTCATGCGGTATTCCACAATGTCTTTAAGTGGGTTGTTGTCCCTAAACCACAAAAACCTCAGGAAATTGCGGTCTTCTTCTCTCACGAGGAAGCAGTGGTACATCTGCTGGATGTCTGCCGTTATGGCCACAGCTTGCCTGCGGAATCTGATCAAAACCCCAAGGAGGGTATTGTTAAGGTCGGGTCCGGTTAACAGAACGTTGTTAAGTGACACTCCGTTGTGCTGGGCGCTGGAGTCGAACACTACACGGATGTTCCCTGGTTTTCTTGGATGATATACGCCGAAGGATGGCAAATACCATCGTTCTTCGTCTCTCTTAAGTGGAGGTGCCACTTCAGCATGATTGTTCTGGAACACCTTCTCCATGAAAGCGAAAAAGTGCTCCTTCATCACTGGCTTCCTCTCTAGACTGCGTCTCAGAGATGACAGTCGATTCAAGGCCTGGACTTTGTTGTCTGGGAGACGAGGTCTTGGAGTTTTGAACGGCAATGGAGCTATCCAGCTGTTGCTCTCGTCCTTCTTTAAACTTTGTTCCATTATTTGCAGGAATGAGATATCGTCGATGGATGGAGCCACTTTGTTGTCATCCTTGGTCTGCTGAAACACTGTGCAGCCTACATCCTCGACCTTTTCACTACGATTTTGCTTCTCCGTAGAGTATGCTCTTGGCTGATCAGGACATTGGAAATTGTTGTAATTCTCCTTCACACGGAAGACGTTTGGGCATGGCTCAAAGATGGAGGGGCGCCTTTGTTCTGTAGCGCTAGTATAGAATGTATTCACTGTGATAGGCTTGTGAACACCTCCCAAGCACACATTTCCAACTATTACCCATCCCAGATCAAGTTTCTGGGCATAGGGAGCATCACGTGGGCCATTGATCTGCTTGCGCACCTTGTGGATGGAAATGATGTCTCGCCCGAGGAGAAGCATGATGGGAGCACTCGGATCGAGCTCTGGGATAAGGTGAGCCACTGGTTGGAGGTGGCGATGGTTGGATGCAGCACAGGGCGTAGGAATTTCCATTCTGTTGTTGGGGATGTCGTTGCATTCCAAGACACTTGGTAAGGGGAGACTAACTTTTCCATCCATCGATTCAATTTGGAATCCTGAAGCTCTTCTCCCTGTACTCTCCATCACTCCAGAGCAGGTCCGGAGAGAATATGAAGAGGTGGGACCCTGAACATTGAAGGCATCGAAGAACTTGGAACGAGCTAGAGATTTATTACTATGCTCGTCGATGATTGCATAGACCTTCATAGCTCTATGGCGCTGGCCTAAAGGGTGGATGTTGACGAGGCAAATCTTGGAGCACGATTTGTTACTCTGATCACCGCCGCAGACCTTGGTGCAGCTAGTAGAGACTTCTGAAGATGGATTAGAGTCTTGCTCCCCGCCGTTATCCGTAGAGGGGAACGGCTCTCGGGTCCATGGTGCTGGTCCAGGATGGAGGGCAGAGATATGTCTCTCACTCTTACACTCGAAGCATGTTGTTGTGTCTTTGCAGTCCTTAGCCATGTGTCGTGTGGATGTGCAACATTTAAAGCAAATCCCATTTTCCTTCAGGAATGCTTTACGTTCCTCTAAAGGCTTTTCGCGGAAAACCCGGCACTTCCGGAGTGGATGAGGCTTTTTATGGATTGGGCACTGTCTCTCGGAATCGTTAGCTCTAAAATCACGTCCGTCAGAGGCAAGAAGAGCTGGAGGAAGCACATCTGTCTTGTGCACCGAGATTTCCCTTTGTCTACTTGGTTTCCATGTAGTCTTGTCTCCTTTTGAAGGGGCATCCGCTTGGCCAGTGAACTTGAAGCTTGGATCGTTTCGTGTTATAGCTTGTTGCTTGACAAAGTTGACGAAAAATCTAAAGGGAGGGAATGAGACTTGGTACTGCAGTTTGTAGTTAGATCCTAGACAAAGCCACTTCTCCTGTAGGTTGAAAGGCAACTTTTGGACTAAAGGGTTTATTCCCCGTGCCGTGTCTAGGTATTGAAGGGCTGGGAGATCTCCGTCTTCCTTTGCAGCTTCCAGTTCCATAAGGAGATCGCTTAACTCGTGAAGTTTCAAATAATCCCTGTTGGAGATTTTTGGAAAGCTATTGATACGTTGGAAAAGTGCATCTTCAATCACTTCGGGAGCCCCGTAAAACATATCCAGTCTATCCCATATCATTTGGAGTCCTCTATCTGGGAAATTAACGTGGACGGCTCTGATCCTTTTAGCGTGCTCAGCTGAATCTTTCCCCAGCCACTTGACCAGCAAGTCCATTTCCTCACTGCACGTCAAATCTAGACCTTTGACCGTATTGCTGAAGGACCGTTTCCACGCTTTGTAGCTGTATGGTTGGTCGTTGAATTGGATCAAGCCTGTCGTGACTAGCTCCCGTCGAGCCAAATATCTGACGAAGTCAGTCATGTTTGCTTGGTCTTGGTGGGCATGTTGAGGTGTGTAGCTGGGCATGGAGGAAAGAGGAGGACCGTAGTTTGCTCCCTGTGTCTGACCATCATTTTGCGTACTACTTGAGTAGTGACGATTATCTGGAGTCAACTGCTGAGCTGTTACTGTTTGGTTTGGTGTAGCAGAGGAAAGGTCAGCGTCGGCTTGACTACGCTCTGTTTTGATGTGTGGGGTACGGATAGGGTGCGCTGATGCTGGCTCTGCGTGTAGCTGTCTATTCTCATCTTGAGATAGCTGATGCAGTGCTGGCGCGAACTGTACTTTGTTTTCCTCTTCGGCATGTTTAGCGACATATTCTTTGGTACGCTCCATAGGGTCAAGAGGGGTAGCAGATATGCAGTCTGAGTAAACCTTGGAGCTACTTCCATCACTATCGTCGACAGCTGCCTCTAAGACTTCTGCTTCGGCCACAGCTGCGGCTGTTTCTTGCTCTAACGATAACATGTCCATAGTTGCTTCTAGTTGTGCTTTTTCTACTTTTAAGGCCATTTCTTTCTTTGCATAAGGTAGCCTTGCCTTGGCTGCCTCTGCTTTCGCACGAGCCATGGCGGCAGCAGCCCCTGTGGAAGAAGCCTTCGACCTTTTTGAAGAACGTGAGGCGTGGGATCTGGTCCGTAATGAGCCTTCTTTAGATTCCATTTTCTGTTTCCAGCATAAACTGCGTTATCTTCTGCGCTGAAGCCGTCGTTTTACTGTGCCGCCCTCGATATATGTTCAGAATATAACTTGGCAGTAAGATAAACACCTTCCGTTCATCAAAACTCTGAAGACAGTGATGAGTTTGTCCACAGGTTTATTGACTTTAAAAGGGTAAAACTGAAACAGAAAGAATTATATTTTAAAAATATACTTCTTGTACAGTACATATTTTTAAATGCTTTTTAACATACTGTAAATATGCTTTTATCAGAAATCAAATTGCTTCCTTTTTGACTCACTCATGAATTATCTATTTATTGCTTATTTATTCATTTTATCTATCAATAAAGAAAACCGCTTGAGTTTAAATGTGTGGTCACTCATACCATTTCACACTGTAACTGAAATTCAATGATTAACTAACCATATTACGTACAAAATATGCATGGAGATTATAACGTCCTTAAATTTCCCAAAACAACTTTTAACCAACAAATATCGCACTATAATTGAACATAAAGACATAAGATACCATTACATACCGACGATGCTTCGTATGGCATGAGATGTAAGCAGATGTCTGCAGATAGAAACATGCAGCCGGAGTAACTTTTTGCTGCCATGTGCTTTCACTTCCTGGTTGATGTGTGACATCACTACCTACGCCCCGTCTCCTGTCTCTTAAAGGGGCCATAACTTAACTGATAAAACAATGAATTTGCTCACAAAAAACTAACAGAAATATGATAACAGAACAAGGGGTATGATTCATTTTATGATGTTCATAGACGGCACCGTGGCATCTTTTGAGCAGTTAAGTGGTAAATTCAGCCTTCCAAAATCACATTTCTTTAGGTATCTTCAGGCTAGACATTTTGTTCTTTCCCAGACACCCAGCCCTGGTGCATCGATAGGCTTGACCACAGTTGATAAAGTTCTTGCCACAGACCCATTCAAAAAGGAGCTAATTTCGTCTTTCTATGGCATGTTGCTGGATCTTAGGAGTGCCCCTACAGATAAACTCAAAGCAGCATGGGAGCAGGACTTAGGGCTTCCCTTATCAGAGGATACCTGGGAGTCCATACTTAAACTGGTTAATACAACCTCCCTGTGCGCACGTCACTGCTTAATTCAGTTTAAAGTGGTACACAGGGCTCATATTTCCAAAGCAAAGTTATCCTCCATGTACCCAGATATTAGTCCATACTGTGTAAGATGTAAAGTAGCAGAAGCCTCTCTCATCCACATGTACTGGTCCTGCCCATGTCTAAACAAGTACTGGATGGAAGTATTTCATACTCTCTCTCTCTGGTGCTTAAAATCAGACTAGAACCAAACCCACTGACTGCCCTGTTTGGGGTCATGGAGGGAGGAAGGAAGTTAACCACTGCACAGGGGTACACTTTGTCTTTTGCCTCCCTTTTGGCTCGGCGGGCAATTCTGTTCAGGTGGAAGGATCCCTTCCCTCCTACTCGTGCACAATGGCTGGAAGACATCATGTCCTGCTTAAAACTGGAGAAAATTAGATACTCGCTTCAGCAATCAAATAAGTTCCAGAAAGTGTGGGGACCTTTTCTAGAAGCATTCCAGACCCTGTGAACTATACTTCATATTTCTTTTGTATTCCTAGTGCAGGCTTTTGATGTTAGAATGACCTCATATTGTGATTAGTAATCGGGCAGTGACAGGGGAGGGATTAGTTTGGTCTGTAGTTTGTTTTTGTTACTATTTTATATATTTTCATACTGCTTAATTGTTTTTTATATTTTGTACACTGGTGTATGCTATGATCAACATGCCCATGCCTAATCAAAATGTTTGTAATTGACATTCAGCATTTCACCTTTTCCTTTTTTTACCTTGTGAAAATTTCAATAAAAAGATCTTGAATTAAAAAGGTGACAAAGAAAACATTGAAATTAAGATACATAAAATGGCTCGAAAGATAGTAAGTTTTACCTAAAGCAATCATATGACTACTCTTTATGCGAAAACCCTCAAATGCTGCAAGAAAGAACTCAGCTTGACTAAAAGTAAAGAATTGTGACCAAACTATGGCACAAAACTGACAGAATTTGAATGATAAATGACCACAATGAAACACAAAAATATTTCTCACAAAAAGACGACCTAAAGACAAACACTATGACATGAGGTTGAGACAGAAAATGTTCAGCACAAGAATCAAAAAGTCAAAACATGGTGCAAAAAGTATCACAAAATGACATAGAATAGCTATAAAGTTGGAAAAGCAAAGATCAATCAACCGAAGAAGCTCCAATAACAACCATTAAGATGTGCAAATTAAGATGTGTGTTTAAGACACAGAACCAACAGCCATGGCAGGTAGATTGAGGATGATTTATGTCTCTGTCGGTCCGTGAGTCCTTGATTTGATGAATGAAGGGTTTGTACAGGTCAGTTGTAAATAGCTTTTTTCATGATCTCTTCATGTCTATTCTACTATTAGTTACAGGGCAACTGTAAAATGTTTCTGAGCAGACATATGACACATTAAGTGGAAGTTCTCCTCCACTTTATGGAGCTTTATGGAGCCTTTTGGATAATCAAATATTTTTTCTGAATTATTAATCTCAGCTGCATGAAGGCATCACACAACCATTTGCTGAATGTATTGTGTGAATTTGAAGGCCATTTTCTTATGCATGTCTTGCACTTTGAATATTTCAGGGTATATTACGCTCACCGTTTCTGTGAGCCTTCTTTTATTTCCATTTGTCACAGCCTGTGTGGAGCATATAATTAAATAATTACATCTGCATTTATTTCTACCACTGTAAAGGCTGAGTAGATACTTAAATCTTTGAGGAGCCCCACACTGATCTGGAAAACCTGATGCAGAAAATGATATGATGATGATAATCTGTGACAAGACTCTGACTTGCCTGCAACCAGATTCTCTTGGAACAAACTCACTGAGCTCTCAGGATGTTTCTGCCATGGCCATTACCACGAACTTCATCTACTGTAAATCTATGCATGAGTAATTCTACAAAGCACAAAAACTGTCGCCATCCTGCCTGCTGCACGACTAAAGCTGTGATGCTTAGTTACATTTGTGGTTCAGTCAGTCGTGTCACAATATATATTTTGGGATGTACATCAAATGCAGCTGAAGGAAAACAGTCTGACACAGTGAAATATTTAAGTTGACCTGAACAGAGTCTGTTGCTGTCAGCTGGGGACAGATGTCCCATTGTTGTCCCCAGCTGGGAGCAGCAGGACCTTCCTGGCAGTAGTCCCCGTCGCCACGTGTCTCCCAAGAGTGGATTATAAAGTCAAGACAAAGCAGCTTGGCCGCCCTCTGCCCTGCGTCTGCAGCTGCGCAGTGAAAGCTCGCAGCTTTCCAACCCTCCCATTCTGGTTCAGAGCAAGTATCAGCCGTCTGTTTTAGAGGGAGGGAGAGAAAAAAAATACCCTGCAATCCTCTAAAGCAGCTTAAAGGCTGAATCTGGGGACTGAAGCTCTTTCCATTTCCAGAGTTGCTTCTCTCTCCATTACGGCTAGATGAGCATCAGAGTGATGAGCAAAGGAGCCGTCACAGCACCAACATGTGAACTGTGTGCCACATCCTCCCAAAGGTTCTCCCTGTCAGCTACACTCCCAGCCCCAAACATCTGGATGTAACTGAGAAGACATTAGAGAGCGTGCATAGCTGCAGAGACAGGAAGGGGTTATTTGATTTAAACTCTTGATGCATTCAGGAGTCTTGTATCTGATTAAATAATGAATGCTAAGAGCTAAAATAAAATTGCTTGCTGAAGGTATTTGGGATCTACAGTATGCGTTGATATTTTTGGTGCCGTCCCCACCGCCGTTCTTTGTTGGCACGCAGGCTTTTGGGGGTGAAATGAAGTGAAGCAAAGCAGAGTAGAGTGGGTAGCAGAGTGGTTTGCAGCACGTGATGTCTTTGCTTGGAAGTCCACTTGGTGTGTGTTTGAAAGGGGTGGATTTTATGTGGGGTTTACATCCAGTCATCAGGGCATGTGAGAGAGAGAGAGAAAAACACAAGCAAAAGAAAAATGGAAACCGAAGTTCATGACAGGATACCACAACAACAGATCACAACAACAGAATACCCTCTTGTCATTTGGCCAGGGAACAAAGCCCCATCTGGGCAGTCAGACTAGTTAAATATCCATCAGGTACTTTAGAATGACAAATGGGTGTTTAAGCAGTGTGTTAGCATAATGCTGCATATTAACACAGTAGAAATCCACTTCAATTTAGAATGACACTGATACTAAACAGCAGTCATATATGGAGTTAGGGCGTCCACACGGGGAAAACTATTATTCATTTTATACTATGACACACTGTAATGTTTCCAAGAAACAATTAGCTGAGTTGTGAAGAAAACTTTAGAAAGCAGGATTCTTTTAAACAGTTCAATGAGGTGTGAATGTGTTATTCACTTTATTTTCAGCAAGGTCATCATGATTAAATGTGCTCTTTAACACATCACAGTTACGTTTTCACCAAAAATAAAATAAATAATAATAATAATAAAATAATGCTTTACTACAAAAAAGTATTCCCCATAAAAACCTTCTGATGATGGAACTGACTTAATGACTTTTTGTGACATATGTTGGTCAATTTACCTCAAAGCTACAATACGAAAACTCAATTTCACCTTTGTCTTTACATCGCAGTTGTTTACAGGGGCCGGAGTCAGCCTCACTACCTAACTCCTCTTTGGGATGTTTGAAATCACTCAGTGCGGTTACATGCACATCTTAATCAAGCTATTGGCAGCAATAAGGATTAAGGATTAAACTGCAGTTTCCGAGAAATCCAAATATACGTGCGCGAGAAGACTCAATTATTGAGTGAGGTGCGTTCGACTCCACTATGCTAGGTGGCGCCACACACGCACTTTTGCGTTGTTCCGGTTCCTTCTTTCTTGTTCGTCTTCTCCTACTGTGTTGATATTCTGGCTTTCGCGTTGTCATCATTTCCAGAAGGGGGAGTCCCGGGGCAGTCAATAGCTTGGCTAAGCGTGGGTTTCGTATGTACATGCTGGAATAACTCAGATTAGGACTGCATTATCTGGCATTAATAGCTCGATCTCAAGAGCTTCAGTTCTGTTCGACTATTGCCCGGCTAAGGTGTATACATGGCTTTTAAAAATTCGATACTGGTCAGATTTAGGCAACAATTCGACTTTCTGTTAGTGGATGTAAACATACTGAGTGTGAACAACTTTGTGAACTGACTTGAACTACAGGAAATGCAGCTTGGAGTGAGGCTGGCTGGAGATGAAGATGGGGATGAAGATTCTACTCTGATTTGGATTTGTGATCTTACAGAACCCCGGAAATCTGAACCATTGAGGAATGCTTGCTCACTCTAATACAAATGCCTGATTGGTGGAGGGCTCCTTTGTAGTCTTCGAATTTTAAGATTCTTTCTCCTCCTCAAAGAGATTTTGGATCTCAGTCATAGTGAGAAATTATAACCAAGACTTTTTGTCTTTATAATTCAATTTGGCTGCTCAGCCAAATCTAGAAAGACTAGTGTCGATCAACCGATGATTCTTCAGTTTTAGAATCATGAACACTTCTTTTGCTTTTGACTACTTGAGTGAAATTTATTTAAACACTTTTTCACATTTACAGTATATATGTTTCTGCCATTAAGAATTTCGGTACATAATCATCTTTAAAGTTACGTGCCAAACAAACATGTGGATGAAGCTTTAAGATACTCTTTTGTCTGTATGTTATGATGTAATATTTTCCAAATTTAATGGAACTTGGTACTGAAAATCAGAGCAGCATTCTTTGGAGACACAAAAATGGGATGATAAAACTTGCACTTGTCAATATTTCATGAATCAATTGACATAAAAATAAAAGAAAATGGTATAAAAACTCAGTATGCAAGTGCCTAAAGTGCAAATTGGGTTATTTCTTGAAAAAAGAAAAAGAAAAAAGATTCCGCTCTGCTCCCACTAGTCCTCCCCTTTCCCTTCATGACACCTGTTGAACTAATTCAGAACCAGGCTTGCTGATAACATTCCAGCGCTATCAAGGTCAATGGCTGAAAGAACTGAACTGAAAAGAGTACACAGACTCACCACCCACACAACACGCAGACACACACACACACACACATGGATACAGCTATAAACCCCCGCCCCCCCCCACCCACAACGCCGTGCATGCAATCTAGGTTGACGCGCTGTGGGAACAAATAAAACTTATACCTTATAAGATATAAGCTTTATAGGGTTGTTTATTATGAGATGAAAAGAATGCACCAAATTTGAAACCAATGGCCAGTATGTGGTGCTACAATTGGCAAATATATTTTATAAAAGCTGATAGAAAAACAAACTTCCTGTCAAGGTTGACATTCCCCCAGCCTCCAGTTTGCCTTCAGTTTCTGTCTTGCCCCGCCTGTGTCCCATCTGCCCTAATTGTGTCCACACCTGTGTCTCGTCTTGTCTCGTTATCCCCTCAGTATATCTTGTCTTGTCATTCCTTGGTTCCCTGTCGGTCTGAGGGCTACCGACAGAACGGACCGACCAGCATGGACCCAGCAGGAGAGAGTGCATTGGCCCCTGCTCCGGTGATGGTCCCGGACCCCCCACAGCCTGCGCCTCGGACCCGGGTACCCCCGCAGCCTGCGCCTCGGACCCGGATACCCCCGCAGCCTGCGCCTCGGACCCGGGTACCCCCGCAGCCTGCGCCTCGGACCCGGGTACCCCCGCAGCCAGCGCCACGGACCCGGGTCCCCACTCGGGCAGCTCCGGGGATCCTCTGCCCCCCGACGCCGGCTCCCCGCATCCTGTCTGCCCCTGTTCCGGCGCCCCGCATCCTGTCTGCCCCTGTTCCGGCGCCCCGCAGCCTGTCTGCCCCTGTTCCGGCGCCCCGCAGCCTGTCTGCCCCTGTTCCGGCGCCCCGCAGCCTGTCTGCCCCTGTTCCGGCGCCCCGCAGCCTGTCTGCCCCTGTTCCGGCGCCCCGCATCCTGTCTGCCCCTGTTCCGGCGCCCCGCATCCTGTCTGCCCCTGTTCCGGCTCCCCGCATACTGTCTGCCCCTGTTCCGGCTCCCCGCATCCTGTCTGCCCCTGTTCCGGCTCCCCGCATCCTGTCGGCCCCTGTTCCGGCTCCCCGCATCCTGTCGGCCCCAGTTCCTGAGGCGATCCTGGATGGATCTGTCAAGCCCCCAGACCGACCTCCTGACCAGCCTGCCGCAGTCCCAGACCGACCCCCTGACCAGCCTGCCGCAGTCCCAGACCGACCCCCTGACCAGCCTGCCAAGCCCCCAGACCGACCCCCTGACCAGCCTGCCAAGCCCCCAGACCGACCCCCTGACCAGCCTGCCAAGCCCCCAGACCGACCCCCGGATCCGCCTGTTACGCCCCAAGGGCGACCCCCTGACCAGCCTGCCAAGCCCCCAGACCGACCCCCTGACCAGCCTGCCAAGCCCCCAGACCGACCCCCTGACCAGCCTGCCAAGCCCCCAGACCGACCCCCTGACCAGCCTGCCAAGCCCCCAGACCAACCCCCTGACCAGCTTGCCAAGCCCCCAGACCGACCCCCGGATCCGCCTGTTACGCCCCAAGGGCGACCCCCCGAACTGCCTCGCCGGTCTGCCCGGCACCGAGGACGGCCCCCGGAACACTCTCGCTGGTCTGCTCGGTCCCGAGGACGGCCCCCGGAACTTTGGCCGTGTGTGGTTTGGGCCCTCCTCCGGGCCCCCTCCGCCTGCCTTGGGTGTGGACTGTTGGGACATCTGGGATCTGTCCCTTGAGGGGGGGGTACTGTCAGGGTTTGACACTTCCCCCCAGTTTGAGTTTCAGTTCTGTCCCTCCTGTTTCCCCTTTGCCCTGATTGTGTCTGCACCTGTGTCTCGTCGTGTCTCGTTATCCCCTGTGTATATCTGGTCTTGTCATTCCTTTGTTGCCTGTCGGTCCGTACTGTTTGTTCCCTCCATGTGCTCCTGGTTTTCGATCCCTGTATACGTGAGTTTGTCTTGATCCTGCCAAGCGCCTTTTGGAATAAACCCTTGTGTTTTTTCCAAAAGGCGCTTGGCAGGATCAAGATAAACTCACGTATACAGGGATCGAAAACCAGGAGCACATGGAGGGAACAAACAGTACGGACCGACAGGCAACAAAGGAATGACAAGACCAGATATACACAGGGGATAACGAGACACGACAAGACACAGGTGCAGACACAATCAGGGCAAAGGGGAAACAGGAGGGACAGAACTGAAACTCAAACTGGGGGGAAGTGTCAAACCCTGACACTTCCTCTGTTTCCATACATTTTTACACAACATATATGTTTCTATTCCATCAGTGCTTCTTACACTTACAATTTCATTAAAATAAAGGGGGTGAGAAAAAGGAAAGGCAAGGCAAGTTTATATGTATGGCACATTTCAGCAACAAGGCAATTCAAGGTATTTTACACAATAAATATTGTGAGGAGGAGAAAAAAAAAATTGAGTACTAAAATTAACATTTTTTAAAAATAAATTCAGAATAGTTTCAATATTTCCATCAAAAGCAGATGTAAACAAAGAAGTTTTTTTTACCTTGATTTAAAAGAACTGAGGGTTTCAATGTTCCTGCAGGTTTCTGGAAGTTTGTTCCAGATCTGTGGAGGATAAAAGCTGAATGCTTCTACATGTTTGGTAAAGTCTATTCTCTGAGGTACAGGGAACTAATGTAAAGAGTCTCATAACTGGAGTGATGTGGTCCATTTTCTTAGTTTTGGTGAGAACCCGGCCAGCAGCTGTAGCTGTCTGATTGACATTTTAGTTATACTGTACCTATGAAGACACTGTTGGAGTAATCAATTGGACTGAAGATAAATGCATGGATGAGTGTCTCAAGGTCCTGCTGAGACGGTAGTCCTTTGATCCTGAAGATGTTTTTCAGGTGCTCGAAGGCCAACTTTGTAATTGTTTTAATGTGTCTCTGAAATATCAGATCTGAGTCCATGATTACACCCAGATTTCGGGCCTTATCAGTGGTTTGTAGCTGTAATAGCTGAAGCTGTATGCTGACTCTCTTCTTTTGGTCCAAAAACAACAACTTCAGTTTTGTTTGTATTCAACTGATGGAAATTATGGCACATCCACTCACTGATTGGTTTCATGCATCTACTCAACATTTGTATGCTCTCATTGTCTCCTGGTGACATTGTAATGTAAAGTTGTGTGTTATCTGCGTAGTAACAGTAACTTATCTTGTTGTTTATTATCATTTGAGGTAGCGAAAGCATGTAGATGTGAAATAGGAGGGGTCCTAGGATTGAACCTTGGGGAACCCCACATGTAATTTTTGTTGATTCCGATGTAAAGTTATCTATTGACACAAAGTAGTCCCTGTCCTTTAAGTAGGACTCAAACCAGTGAAGTACTGTGCCAGAAAGTCCGACCCATTCTCCAATCTCTCTAACAATATACAATGGTCAACAGTGTCAAATGCTGTGCTGAGGTCCAATAATACCATCACTGTGGTTCTTCCACAGTCTGTATTTATGTGGATGTCATTGAACACCTTGACAAGGGCAGTCTCAGTTCTGTGGTGAACATGAAAACTGGATTGGAGGATGTCTAAGTGGTTGGTCAGAGTTAAGAAGGTATTTAACTGTCGAAACACAGCATTTTTCAACAACGTTACTGATGAACAGAAGATTTGAGATGCTGTATTCAAGGTTTGGGGGAAAACACCTGACTCAGATTAGATGCCATGATGGGATAAACCTTCTTGAAGAAAGCTGTCTGTAAAATAAAACAGGAGGATTGGTTTAGCTGATCCTATCCTACCTGTCCTTAGTTATCCTCCAGGTTTTTGTAGTTAAATGGATAAAATTGTGTCATTTTTTTCAAATTGGTTTTAATTGGAGACAGCACCGTTGCTGGGCTGGATATTGATGCACTTACTCCTTTATTAATCTTCTGGATTTTCTCAGTAAAAAAGTTGGCAAATTAATTTTCAGTTCAGATGCTACTGACACCGGAGGGCTTGTTAACAGGTCCACAGAAGCGAACAAGGCATGCATGTTAATAAACTCCTTCAAGGAATTTTCTTCAATTGTCATGAAATTTGCATTGCATTATCTCCAGGCAGCATTAATAAAAAGTACACAAAAGCCTTTTGATTTTTCAAACTCAATGACAGCTAAGGGCCTGGCCCTTACACGTGTCTAAATTCAAATGATCATCACAACATTTTTTGAAGTCTCCAACATTTGGACACTGTGGGCTGCTATTGCTGCACATCTTCTCGGACCTTGATGGTTGCCCCTTGTAGCTCCTCTCGAGAAATCTGTATTCACCTGCAGATGATCCAGAGTACAAACCTGATGCTTTCAAAGATTTACTTGATTGACCTTGCAGCTGTGATTCCACACAACCATCTGTTTCAAATATCCAAGAAACATATGATGTAGAGTACCCTCTTCTAATTCTATATTTTAAATTAGGACATGCAGCCAGAAATGAACAAAAGCACCTGTCAGGACATAAATGATGATAGTGTTATTATTTATTTAACAAATAAATAAGTCCAAATGCAGAAGCAGTTAGTGAAAAAACTAAGCACACTCCACGATTTAATACCATGATTTATTTCCTCCTTGGTATTATGTTGTCACACCTAAATGCTCAAAACAGGAAACTGCCAAAACTGCTTTTGAGAAGTAATCAAACCTGTTCATGATTATTTAATCAAGTGTATTTGATGGGCTTTTACTCCTACTAAGCCTCTTAATTTCTATGGAAACAGTAAGAGTGTGTTTAGTTTTTACACAGAGTTTCTATATTTCTAGCGAGCTAATCTGAGTGGCATGGAAACTAAGCTCAACTGAACTGCCTCTGACATCTTATAGGCTGCATTGCATACTATGCTGCATTGCTTCACCCACACAATTCAAATCTAGAAACCTTTTGAAGCAGATTCCTGGGGGCAACCTTTTGCCTTTCCTAAACGTTAAAGGGTTAAGCAGAAAAAGACCTAATGCTCTACTTGTATGCTTACTTCTGGTTAATGACTGTTATAAACAAGTAACAAACAACAGTGCAACATCATTAAATAATTTAATGTATTTCTCTTTTTAAGTATGCTGTTGTGGTGGAGCTCATCTCGGAGCCTGGAGAGGGACATATTTTTAATGCACACATTGTTTTCCCCATTTACCGCACTCTTTTTCTACACACAGGCACAGGTACAATGGATTACATTAAGGCTTCAGAGAGAAGAGCCGGTGACTAAACGAGTACCTCCTTAATACACAGGATTTGGGATGATAAACTTTTTGCTTGAAGGAGTTTAATCATAATCACTACTCTATGAAGTGGACAGTGATAAGAATGACTGGCTGGAAGGAAACTGATACTAACTGTTATGAAAGTATTAAAAAAACATAAAACATGTCAAATAAATGACACACAACTGAAACAGCTGCATTGTTATTAGTGAGAAATATATCTTTTCATGTTGACAAAATATTCCTTGGCTTTTCCCATGCTCGCCTCGGTTTACCTTAATGTGATAGGATTAGGACTAAGCCTTGACCCAGCAGCTGTCAGGGACCTTTGTGGCTCTTCTCAGTTTGGCGTGGAAACCCTACTACGGTATGTATTGTAGTGCATAAGAGAAGTCTTCTCCACTCAGTTTCAAAGTTGAGACAAAATAGATTATCATGCTTCAGTTCTACTCAGGTCATTACACTTCCTGGTCAATGAGATCTTGGCTCTTTTTTCTTTTTGTGGCTGAACCTTAAAAGCTTTATAGGAAATACACTTCTTAGCCATCTGGGGCAAGTTGGATGAAGAGATCAATAACGCTCTGAAGTGTGTCTGTTAAGACTACAGCTCACCATGAAGAACTTAAAGCAACAGGAAAGCCTTGCTCTATCAAAGAGTAAAAAAAAGGCATGTGTAAAAATCACTAATTAACATGTTATATGCTGTCTTGTCTAATGAGTGCAAAAGCTATAGTATATGTTGACTGGGAGTGATTTGCTTGCCAAATTACAATGCTTTCACAGTTTTCACAGCAGAGTGCCTTGAATGATGGCTGCAGCTTTGGCAAAAGCAGAGGATTTCTTTTCTTTATAAATCATAGGGTAATATCACACACACACACACACATCACACACATCTGACTCTGCATCTCACCTTTGCTAAAAGCTGTATGGCATTTGCTGCAATCAATGCAATCTACAGCCTACGATGGCTTTTAAAATTAGCTGAGCTGTCTTTTTTTATATGATTCGAGACAGGAAACTTGTGTTTTTTTGGTGCATGCTTGGGTACGCTTGTATTGCTTATAGCGTGAGGGCATAAATGTGTCTGCTGAGTCAAGCTAGGGGCACTGATCTTTCTTGAAGGGGATGAAAAAGTTTATTGAATGCAACCTGAGGTAAGTCTTGAGGACCTCTGTGTGTGTCAGTATAAAGTCCTCTGGAGCGGAAGACTGCGTTTGAGGGGACATGGGTGTGTAAGTAAAGGTTAAGTGGAGAGCCCAGAGATTCGTGGAGGCATGATTCACGGTTTATCCCTCTGCTGCATGCTGTTCTGTGTAAAGGACCACATAGTGGAAAAAGGTCTATCAATAATTCAACATAGACTGACTTCCTGTTTCCCTGGCCCCCTTAAGCCCTCCATCTCTCTCCTCCTCCGTGTTTTCTGTTTCTAACTGACTGAATCTTCCTCATACTTTTTCTAACAGCCCACATCTCCGGTCTCATCCCGTTCCTTATATGCTAAGCAGGGCTTCCTTAACCACTTAAAACGAACTATAGTACACCTCCAAATAGATGTGAGGTGCACTCAAGTCGTCTCAGGCTTTTAAGGGATTTCTCTCAGCAGGAGTAACAAGACATCAGGTCAGCTTTTCGGGATCATGTCAGATTAGGGATGCATAGAGTCCTAATCCTGTTGTGGACATTCATTGCTGGGATGTCAAACCTGGAGGAGTGAAATGAGTGGTGTTTTAGAAAGCTGTTTTGACAGTACAGTTCCTCAGTGGTTAGCCTCTATTACTACTTCTTACCACAAAGATCTTCATGCCTAAACTCGTACATACACTGACTGAGAGATTTTTCTGTTTCAGGACTGGATTTGATCCTGGATTCCTTTTGTTAAACAATAAAATTAACTAAACTTTCATTTACTGTATCTAGTGGTAGCAGGTTGTGGCTGAAAAGCCACAGCCATGTTCGCTTTAAAAAACAAACTTTGGTGGTATGCAGTCTGGGAGCTTTTTCCTTAGATTATAAAGGAGGCCAAAAAATTGAATCCTTTTTTGTTTTTTTAACAGTCCTCTAATGTGTTTGCACAGAGAGCTATTGGGGTTTTGAAGCAAAACACATTTATGCATATCCCTTTTGGATTTATGTCCCGCGTGAATCTCACCAAGTGCCTAAAAACATTGATTCCATATGATGAAAATACAACCAGAGAGATGACAGCTTCCATTAAGATACATTAAGAGGCATTACACTGTTAATCCCACGACCTGTTGGAACTTTTTCTAATCTGGATTACGGGTTGTATCAATTTATGGCATTAGTTGTTGACCCCTGACCATCTCCCCAAAAAGTTCTTTCTGCCTGAGATTTTCTCTGATCTTACCCCAGATGTGTTTCTTCAACTCCCATGTTACCACTTTGCTTTAGCTGTTGTAATGACATGTGTCAGTCAAGCATTTATAATAATCACTCTCTGGGTCAAAGCTTTTAAAAGAATATAGACTTTTTGAAGATTGGTGCCATCAAAGCAAACCAGCCCACAGTTCAGCCGTTCAGTGGGGGAAACATGGGCTTGGTTTTCAGTGTGACACACTCTTGCCAGAGAATGACACGCCCACGTATGTTACCATGGTTAATCCTTGAAGTCCACTATTCTTTGGATCCAGCTGGGTATAAGCTTTTGAAGTTCCAATCAATGATCAAATAACCTTTTTGCTTTTCTGCCAAAATGCTTCTAACGTTTACAAATGTTGTACAAAAATAATCCATTGTATATTGGTGGAAAAGATTGCTCTGAGACATTTGATTGCTCAGGAAGAAGATAAAAAAATCCAACTGGCACGGCTGGTAGCATGAGTGAAAGGAGTTGCTGGTCAAAGGAGACTAAACCTTTTGGGCAGAACCGTGTCAATCCTTGTTTGTCTGCAGCACGAAGAAAGGACAAAACAGAAGGGAGAAAGAATAAAGTCAAAGACAGAAATACTTAACAAAATCAGCTCCATAATGTACTACATTGCTACATTGTAGCAACCTGAGAACAGGGAGTAACAGTGATTTAAATCAGATTGTGAAGCCAATCCTGGAATGACTCCAGGACAAATCCTTTTGTAAATGGCTGAACCAAAGACTAGCCTTTAACCCCTCGTAACACCTGTGAGACCTGAAGTTGACTGCGCTATATACCCTTTCAACCTAAAGATCTGCCAGCTAGAATGGTATAAACAGCCTAAAACCATGTGAACAAAGTCTCTATGGTTCTGAGGACTCAAAACTGTAGCTAAATGCTACCAATGGGGGCGAAGTGCCGTTGAATATTCAGAGTACTTTCAAACATAAGAAATTTTAGATGCAGAAATTTGACCATATTGTCAATTTCAAAAGGAATAATACAACCAGTAAAAAAAAAATCAGGGGGGATGGTGGATTTTATCATATGGGGAAAGATAATTTGTGCTGATTACAAATAATATAATATATTACAAATAATAGCACTGACCAAAACACCTGCAGAAATACTGCAGGAATGACATAGCAGCAGTTAAATGCAGCCTTCTGTAAGCTTTAAATATCCACTGGGCTTACATCAAATACATCAAAACAAAACAATAAAAAAACTGTTTTCTGAACTTATCAATATGACTCTGTCCTTTGCAGGATAAGTAAAATGGATCACTGCAAAAACTCAAAATCTTAACAAGAATATTTGTCTTATTTCTAGTTAAAATGTCTCATTTTAGTAAATAAAATCTCATTACACTTAAAACAAGACTCATCACTGGAAAAAACAACAATTTTCACCTGTTTCAAGTAGATTTTCACTTAAAATAAGTAGAAAAATCTGCCAGTGGAACAAGATTTTTTTGCTTGTAATGAGAAGATAAATCTTGTCCCACTGGCAGATTATCCTACCTATTTCAAGTGAAAATGTACTTGAAACAGGGGAAAATTGTCAAATAAGTTATTTTTCTGGTGATGACTCTAAATGTTGAAATAGCAGTAAAACCACATTCATTGATGAAATGACTGAAAGGTGGGATGGCACTTTTACAGGGGGAATGATTTTGACCGTTTTTATTTCATCGCCCCTCAACTCGAGTACTGAGTACAACATGCAAAAACTAACAGTGTACTTCCTTGAGCTACTAATGAAACTTGTAATGCAAGGCAAGGCAAGGCACATTTATTTATAAAGCACATTTCACATGATGAGCATGGATGGAAATGATGAGTTACGTTGCAGCATGACAAAAAGCTCAAATGTAAAATCAGAGTGATACATAACTCCATTCAGACACAAAACACCTGGTATGACCTCAAAGAAGCCCGATCTTAGCATCAAGGGGTCAAAGTCTGACTTTATGAAGGTACAGCAGCAGGTTCTCAGTGAAACCTAGAACAACAGCAAGGGAACTGGGGCTTTGGATTTATCTCTATTTTTCTTTATTTACCATATCTGTGTTCTAGAGTATTTATGTTAGACCCATGTATTATCTTCATTATAGATTTAGATCTACTTTTAACTCTATAAAAAGGATGATTAACATAAAAAAGACTCAATCCCTATACAAAAATGTAACACTGATGTTTTTATTATACTTTATATGTTATTCCAACAGTTATGTCACCATTATTAAACTTAAGTCTTGTTGTTCTGGCACTTCACCTACGTCTCAGCATTTGGCCTCTTGATAGAAACCTCCAGGCCTTTACAGCAAGAATAAAGGTAATTATTTGCATGTTTTTTTTTGTTTGCAAGCCACTGACATTGCCATTGCTCTTACAAGATGACAAAAAAACAAACAAATGCCAAAATAAAGAAACATTTTTGAGAGACTGTTGCTTTTCTCCAGGTTCAATGTGAAAATATTACTAACATTTGTTTGAGACTCCCTGTTACTGGTTGGTCTGTGTAACAGCAGACCACGGAGACCCTCTGGACAGGAACTCAAAAATCGAGTTTTCCATGATGTGTTCACACTGAGAGCAATCAGACCACAGCATGTCTGACTCATCCTCAACACTTGAATCCGACAGACCAGCTTATCAGCAATCTCATTAGTGGAAATTAGATAGACCGACGCTTCTGCTTTTATTCTGTTACCAGTTCTGCGAAGAGACTATGTAGTTGGGATTGAATGGATGTAAAATCCCAAGTTTGGAGTTGTTTACGGGTCACAGGTCTTGCTTGTCACACTGAGTTTCACAGCATTTCAAGTGCGTTAATTCAGGATCAGAGTAACTTAATAAAACTACCGGTACGTAATCTTTAAAAAGATTGAGCTTACCTCTCGCTGGGAAAAGTATAATTTTATAAAAGACTGCACCTTCAGTCTTTAAAAAAACTTCAGTCATTTATATATTTTCTTTAAAAAAACACAAGATAACAATAAAGTTCCTGAGGAAATTGACATATAATGCTTTCAAAATGAAAACCGGTCTTAAATCAATAAAGAGCTCTGAAGGAACCTTCAGATGAGATCTAAATTAATTTATGTCTTACATGACCATTTAAAGTGACAGCTGGACATTTACAGCACACCAAGCAACTGAGTAATACCTTATAGAAATATAACTGACAAGCTCTTGCTGGAAGATGAGGGATTACCATGGAAACAAATTCATTAAATGAAACATGATCCATTTGCCAAGATCATATGACTCAGCCCAGGAATGTGTTATTAGTCAGACATTACTCGTAGAACCACCAGCAGTTCGAATAAAGACATTCACTCAAACAGTTAAATACCCATGCATGGAAAGGGCATCAATGAGTGTGTGAAAATAACAAAAATATTTTTTTTTCCATTGGGAATAAAAATAAGAAATAATCCAAGTGCCAGAAAAGACATCATGCCATGAGAAGACAACAGTTGCTTCCTCAGGCATCAACACAGGGACTTCAATTCATTATCTTTACATTCTAGTCACTGGATCATTAGGGCTTATCCACTTTAATAATGCAAAAAGAGTAAACCAGACAAAGCCACACAGTTTTATGTGAGTCAGGGCTCTCAGCACAGCAGGAGCCCAGTTGACAACACTACACTACACAACAACAATGTGTGCAACAACCGGCATGTTCCCTTGCCTTACAATGTGTGCAGGCAGGTGTGGAAACAAATCGCAGAATTATCTACTTTCATCTAATAAATTAAAAGCGAATCACACAAATGAGGTGCTGAAAGCAGTTATTGGTAAAGTGCTCAGTGATTCTGTAGACCTATTCATATTGGGAAGACTCTGTCTGCCATTTGCTATTGATACACTACTCTCCAGTATAGACAAAGATATATGGAAATCCTTATGTGGAATAGAAAATAGTGGCTCTGTGATTTGAAATTTAGATAAATTTAGGCTTTAGAGAATCAACAAACCCACTCTTCATCAAACTGAGAACACTCAAATTCAAGGATCTGGTCGACTTCAAAACTTTACAAATCATGCACAAAGCAAATCATCATCAGTTGCCACAAGACATCCAGAAGTTGTTTCAAATAAAAGAAAATAAACATAATCTCAGGGGAATATGTAATTTTAAAAAACAGCATGTACGAACAAACATCAAAACCCATTGTGTATCAGTGAAGGGAGTTAATCTGTGGAACAACTGTAAAGATGAAATGAAATTATGCAAATCACTAAGCAAGTTTAAACAAATCTTTAAAAACACTACTCTGTATGGATACAAAACGGAAATGGACACATGAACTGACAGCCAATGACCAAAGTGCCTTGCTCAGCTGAACCACTTTTTCTTTTCTTTTATGCTTTTCTTTTGAAGTTGTGTGAAATGAAGAAACGGTAAAAACAGAACATTAGAAGGGGTAGGACTAGAAAAGTTTTTTGAAACTTCATCCTACACCCTTTCAAACAGGAAATATGTATTTACATATAGATTTGTCTCTTTAATTTGCTTTGTTTTGCTTATGGTTTTCTCTGTTGTTCTTTGTTTTGTTTTTTTCAGTATATACATTTTATGCATTCTGATTATTTTGTCTTTGTTTTAACCTTACGACGGAGTATTAGGGCCAAACTAAGACAAAAAAAAAATTGGAAATTACGAGAATAAAGTCATAATATAATGAGAATAAAGTCGTAAAATTACGAGAATAAAGTCGTAATGTTGCGAGAATAAAGTCGTAATAGAATAAAGTCATAATATTATGAGAATAAAGTCGTAAAATTACGAGAATAAAGTCGTAACATTACGAGAATAAAGTCGTAATATAATGAGAATAAAGTCGTAAAATTACGAGAATAAAGTCGTAATGTTGCGAGAATAAAGTCGTAATATTATGAGAATATAATTCATGAGAACTCTAACAGGAAGAGCTTCTTCTCCCTGTGTTAAAATGAGGAATATTGAGCATCTTGTGAAGTTATATTTGTATATTTATAATATATTTCGACTTTATTCTCGTAATATTATGACTTTATTCTTGTAATTTTACGACTTTATTCTCGTAATATTATGACTTTATTCTCGTAATTTTACGACTTTATTCTCCTAATATTATGACTTTATTCTCGTAATTTTACGACTTTATTCTCGTAATATTATGACTGTATTCTCGTAATTTTACGACTTTATTCTCATTACATTATGACTTTATTCTCGTAATTTCCTTTTTTTTTTTTTTTGTTTGGCCCTAATACTCCGTCGTATGTTTGAATAAATAAATAAATGAAAAAAAAAAAGAAAATGAAATGAAATCCCTGCAGATGGACATGTCAGCTTCACCTACTGTAGACACAGCAGCCAATGACGGACAAAAGTGGAGCAGACGTCTGCGCGATGAAACCAATGGGAGTGGAGCTGCTTTGTTTCCCTGAACATGCCTCTTAACTGTTCTGTTTTGCGCGCACACGTGACCAGAAGAAGGCGCTTGCTGGTATTTAAACATCCTGGACTGAGTGCTGAAGTGGACAGCTCCCTCCCCACGCAGACACACACCCCGCCGCCCTGAGACACGATGGCTGCTCTCACTGCGCGCCGAGGACGCGTTTCCCAGACAGAGGGAAGAGCCCGGTTTCTGGCGGCTTATGCATCATCACTTTAGAAACCACTACTGGACTGGTCGTGGCTCCTGGTACCTGTTACTGAACCCCGATATCAGTGCCATAAAAGCGGAGATTGGGTCTGTTTGCAGCAGTTCTGTGCGTCCTGCGGGGGAGAAGAAGCTCCGGCTGCAGTTTGATCTCAGGTGGGCGCAAAAAGGTAACCCCATGCCATTGAGGCCACGGAGGCTTTAAATTGTAAGCCGCTCTCGCAGGAAAGAACATGGATAGAGAGGAATTTCCTCTGACTGGTGCGCTGAGTGGATTTGTGCTTGGAAACTAAACTGAGGATATAGTGACTAGAGCGCAGTCACTAGTCTCAGCGCGCCATTTCTCTCCAAGCTTAATATTATTTTGCTGTTTTGAAATTTCCAACGAGGATATAGGTTGATTTTGAAACCATAACCATGGGGAAAGAGGAGTGCAAAACCATGCTGGACGCTTTGAACAAAGTGACAGCCTGCTACCGGCACCTGGTCATCGCCCTGGGCAGCACGTCGGACTCCCAGAACCTGCGGGAGGAGCTGAAAAAGACCCGCAAAAAGGCCCAGGAGCTGGCCGTGGCCAACAGGACTAAACTGACCTCCCTGCTCAAAGACAAGAGCATCAGCAAGGACGACCGCGCCGAGTACGAGCGCCTGTGGGTGCTGTTCTCCAGCAGCATGGAGCTGCTGGAGGTGGACATGAAGCGCTCCCTGGAGATCGCGCAGGAGTTCCCGCTCAAGGTCCCCACCAGACACCTCATCCAGACCGGCATGACCGGCAGCACCAGCACGGTGGCCGCCCGGGCCATGAGCGTGCAGAACATGAAGTACGAGGCGGACAGCAACATCGACACGGTGGACCTGAAGGAGCTGCAGAGCGAGATCACCCAGGTGAGTATGGAGCCATTCAAGGCCAAAAGTTTTGCTAATTTGAAAATAAAATTTGAACCTGAAAATTCTTTTTTACAATTTCAATTTTATTTTTTTCAGTATCAGATCTTTTTTTCAGTTTCAAATCTTTTTATTTCAGTTTCAAATCTTTTTATTTCAGTTTCAAATCTTTTTATTTCAGTTTCAAATCTTTTTTTTTCAGTTTCAGACTTTTGGCCCCGATCTGGCGTGGGGGCGTGGCATCATGAGTGACAGCAGAACAGAGAAGGCGGGGGACGTTCCTCAGTCCTGTTGCCTTCAGGAAACGTAGGTTGCAGAAGTTATCAGTAGAAGTTTGATTCAACACTGTATATACACCATATTCACGTGATTGGCAGTGGAAAAAACTGATACTAGTGACACATTTCTGTTTAAAAAGCTGTTTTAGACCGTACTTGGTAGTATGTGGAAGTGGGAAATGTCAAACTATAAAGTGTCGCTGTTGAACTGTACAGTCTGGCATAGTTTATTGCTTTTATACTGCGATTGGTGCCAAGTACGGTCTAAAACAGCTTTTTAAACAGAAATGTGTCACTAATATCAGTTTTTTTCCACTGCCAATCACGTGAATATGGTGTATAATGTTGAATCATACTTCTACTGATAACTTCTGCAACCTACGTTTCCTGAAGGCAACATGACTGAGGAACGTCCCCCGCCTTCTCTGTTCTGCTGTCACTCATGATGCCACGCCCCTCTCAGTTGATGCCACGCCCCCCACGCCAGATCGGGGCCAAAAGTCTGAAACTGAAAAAAAAATTTGAAACTGAAAAAAAAAGATTTGAAACTGAAAAAAAGATTTGAAACTGAAATAAAAAGATTTGAAACTGAAAAAAAGATTTGAAACTGAAATAAAAAGATTTGAAACTGAAAAAAATAAAATTGAAATTGTAAAAAAGAATTTTCAGGTTAAAATTTTATTTTCAAATTAGCAAAACTTATGGCCTTGATTTGGCTCCATAGGTGAGCAGCATGATGGAGGAGATGGAGATGAAGGTGCAGGTGGCGCCCTGGGCCGTGGTGGCCAAGCAGGAGGCGGGGGCCGAGCTCAAGTCCAACATGAGCGTGGGGAACTCCTCCGTGGGAGTCATCTCCATCTGCGAGGAGGAGCCCAAGGACGAGGAAGGTGGAGGAGGAGGCAGAGACGGGGGCTTCGCCTCCATCGGCGCCGTGGTGATTTTCGTTGTCATCGTGACAGTGGCTCTGGTTCTCGGATATTTGGTCATCAATATGTCCTGAAGTGATCAATAACCGCCCACCCTGAAGGACATCCCGGCAAGGCCGCCCACGGGGGCGCCACCGTGGGAAATAGCAGCTCCACGAGAGACAGACAGACTTGAAGCCGTGAAAAGATTGTTGACACACAAAAGTAAATTGTTTCTTTCTCAGATTCGTGAATGTATTTTGGAGGAGTTCAAGATTTGCACTTGATAAGTTACACTAGAACAATATAGACACTGTGCGTATATGAGGCAGAGAATGGACGTGGGCGCAAAAAAGACATCTGAAAGGGGGCAATTTGGTCATTTATTTTTGGGCGAGGGTGGAAAAAAAGTCATGAAATTACGTGACAGTGTCTGGCCATCAGGATGACATAAACCACACGTAATCCAAGTGGATTAGTGGAAAAGATCAAGCGTAAATGTAGCCTACGGTTAAGTATTCTCTTAATGTCCCACTGATTGATGCTTTAACTTTGTTTGGTTTTTCAATCCAGTAAAGTCAGATGTGTTCAAGCGAAAAGGGAACCATCTAGTCTGAAAACGAGTTTCATGCTGCAGGCCCAAGGCGACTAACACATGCAGGGCCAGATCCACTGCAGTTAATCCTCGCTCTTGCCATCACACTGGCTGGATGTGATCAAATCTGCGCTCTTCTGCACTCCCGTTAGCACATTTTAATGCATCCCAATAATCTGCACGGACAGATTGTGGTAGACCTGTCTCTGACTTTACTGCATCAAATCTCAACGTGCTCCATGAGAGCCTTGGGACCTTCAGTATAGAGACGTCTTCTAGCAAAGCACCTGTTCACTGTAAGCATACACTTGTTCCCTTTCAGGGTCTTCTTGCAAACAGTGTTGAATGTAAAATAATTGCAACTTGTGAATAGAGGGTTTTGCGCATTACAGCAAGTCTAAACTGCAGTGTCAGATAATGTGCATACATTCAAGTATATTTATTATAATAAAACTCTGAAACATACTTGAAAATGAGCTTGTACTGTAGTTCGAAGCCAACTCTGCCTGTGGCTGCGCAAACGACGTCCATCTGACTTCTATGTCTCTTTATGTTGTTTGAGGGGAATCTACCTGGTTTGTGAACATTGCAAAGCTAGAGATGCATTCATCTAATGTGCTTAAAGGTATTTTAAGTCAAGGGTTATTCTCAGACGTAACAACCTTAGTGTTAAATTAGTGTTAAAGGAAAGGAACACACATGCTTAACCTCACTAATAGTTTTAGTTGTAATAGTCTTTGATGATATTCCTGGACTAGCACAAAGGTGAGACCTTAGGGGGGTGTGCGGGGGAGGCTGTCACTTATTCAGCCATCAGGAACCCCAGGTCACCTAAAGGACTTTAGATATTCAATCATTAACAGATGCTTCAAGACCAGCTTTTGATGGCAGCTACAGAAACATTTAACATATTGGAAGATGACAGTTGCGATGGACTGGCGACCTGTCCAGGGTGTTTATCCTGCCTCTCGCCTGACGTTAGCTGGGATAGGCTCCAGCAGACCTCTGTGACCCTGCAAAGGATAAATTGGGTATAGAATATGGATGGATGGATGGATGGATGGATGGATGGAAGATGACAGCAGCTTAAAGAATTTGCCTGAATTTCATAGGCTATGGATCTTACCTATATTCATTAAAAAGAGAGAACTGTTAACCAAGTTTAATCTATTGTTTCAGTTTGTAACAAACAAATGAATTACGTACGTCCAGGTTTAGATAATAAGTGGAAAATCAGGTCAGATGCACCAAACCTTCCAAAGGTTGTCAGAAGGTCCAGATTATTGTGTTTATAGTGTTATTTTATTATATGTCAATATAAATACTGTTCAATATACAATTTTCTCCTCAAAACAGTGTTCATGATTTAATTACAGCGAATCTCTTTTTGAGTCAATGAAAAACATACCAGTAAGCTGACAAAAACAACATCTGAATTATATTCCCGAGCATTGTCGTGACCCATATATTTTGCAAGCTGACTTATACGAAGAGACTGATAATAAGGTGTTGCAGAGATGTAAACAAGAGTGGCTTCACGTTGAATGAGCTCAGCACCACCTGCCTACTATAATGTTTAGTACAGACGCGAGCAAACACTTCAGACTCTTTATCATAATTTTACAAAGACAACTTTTGAATTAGATGTAATGTGGAGTCTAATAAAAAATCTGTTCAAATGAGCTCTTAATTGATGCAAATCATCACTTCATCCACTTTTGGGCAGGTTCTCCAGTAATTGGTAGCAAACCCGTGGGATTTAAAGTCCAGGCAGGCCTTAGTTGCAGGCTGAAAGTAATAGTCTCAAAGGATCAAATTTAATTATAGCACCTTTTCCTCTCCTTTCATTCTGCTTGGGGGAGGAGGGCAGTTGTGATTAAACTCCCATACGATGAGATCAGACCAGCTGCGGCACCAGTCTCAAACTGAAACACCCTTGAACTGCGCGTTCAATTAGATGTCTACAACACACTTGTAAAAGTATTGGGACTTTGTCTTGCAAGGTTGTGATGTCATCAGACAGAAAAAGGCCCAAATAATGCTTATAAATTATAACACACTGGTAGTTACACTGAGCCACTGTAAAATCTAAAACCTACAACGGATATTTATTGAAAGTTTCTGAAATTCTTCAGTTTAAATGGACATTTCTCATATATATATCACACTCATCCACTTAAAAATGATGCCACCAGATGTCTAAACATTGTTCTTACTAGGACAAAGGATGCAACCTTTGTCTTGTCATCTGAATTGAGCTTGCAATTTAAATATCCACAATTACATTCTTCGAAACTACATTGAATATTTGGGTAACTTCCATTGAATTTACTCCCATTTCAGATATCAACAATATAATAAATATAATTGTTGTTATTTGAAATTTTAATCTTAGGTATAAAAAAACTAACAGTCCATACACCCATAAACAATATTTGGATTATTCAAAAAACAAAAACATTTTAATGAAAACAAACAGTAAAAATGCTTTTGGATGGGTAAAAGTGCAACTTCACTGGTTTCAATATTACGGATAAGCCAGTCTTCCTATGCAATTTGTTGTAGACTTTTGAAGTTATAACTGCCAAAACTGTGATTTTTCACAGTGCTTTAGCTTTTAACTGTAACCTGTATTAAGGTCAATACTGTATGCCTTAATGAAATGTATTTATTATTATGATAAAGCCTTAGTGGCTGACATCTATAATTATATAATTATATATTTGTCATTTTGAGCAGTCATATGCAACTGCATATCTTGGGTTACTGGAAAGCTTTTGCATTCACTAATCTCTTTCCAGACATAAACACCTAAAACCATGTTGAAAATCTCCTTTATGGTAGTTTCTGCTGATGTGTGTCACCGACTGCACTTTTTACAGTGACAAAGCAAACAGAGAGGTTCACAATGTGAAAACAACACAAGTCGTTTTCTTATTGAGTAAAAAAAAAAGGAAAAAAGAAAACACATTTCCTCAATTTTCAGTTCAGTATCTTGTCAGACTGTCAAGGTTACAATCTCGTGGAGAAACACCGCCAGAACTACACAAATTGTTCTCTCACTTAGGCCTGAGTGATGACAGATTATTTCTTATTTTTGGCAGGACTTTGATGCATGAGAATCAGTGGCTGTTGTGCTCAGATATGAGTCACATTGGGCTTTCAGACATCTTGTTTATCTCTGATGTAATTTCACGAGTTCTGCCGACGGTGAGTCACGGACCTCGACACTCTACTCCTGAAACCCACGACACACTTGCATTGTCATTTAGAGATCCAGAAATATCAAAGTGATCAATTAAACATGGGCTGGAAAGCGGGAGAGATTTTAAAAATGAAAGAGATAAAGCTTCCTGAAATGTTGCATTTTAAATGTGTCCAACTTCTTTCAAAGGGAAGAGTACAGTTCACGTCAATGCAACATTGAGTGTTTCAGGCATTCCTAAATTATTTTGCTGCAATCTCAGCTATGGAAGATGCTCCACAAATAGTCTAAGCATCAACGATTTAAACTGCTTCCCCACCGAGCCTCCTACAGGTGAGTAAATCAGCTTTCTTTACATTTATTTAGAGACTTTGTATTTGAACCTGTGCATGCTGGAACCCGTTCTTGGCCTACCTCTGTTGCCTGGACACAAATATACCAAGAAGGCTGATTCAAAGAGGTGGGCTACACACTGCTTACAGGCAGACCACTGCATCATTTCATCTGGACTTAGATGATAGTTTTCCAAGGCTGGTGGTCTCCATAGAAACCTAAATGGGCTGAAATGAGCACAGAAGGTTGAGCAGTGTTACTTCAACTCACCTCCTTTCTGCTAACACCATCCTACACACGCAGCAGTTTGAAGCAGGAGACGAGCGGTGATGACAGAGGAGGGCAGTGCCGGCAAGGGGATGAATCCTTTGCATCTTTTATTTATTGTTCCTTTGTCATACATCTTTTATTGTATGGACAAAATATACAAAAAAAAAAAAACTAACAAGGACAAAAAATGAGAGCTTCACATATTTTGTGGCACAAGCTTTTGAGTCAATCATTGCAATCAAGTGATTAGTGCAACCCTCAGGGAGACTTGTGCACCTGTACACTGGTCCCAACTGCATGTTTCAACTCTTTCCACAGATGTTCAATGGATTTAAATAAGGACTCATACAGGACCACATCAGAAAAGTTCTATACAGTTCAATGCTTCGTTCCAACTCATTCTTGGGTCACTATCCATGGGTCATGGGATGCAGGAGCATGACCTGCGACTGGAAAATAAAGCTTTCTGACACTGAGCAGCACATGTCGCTTCAAAATGTCCCTAGTCTTCAGATTTCATTGTACCTGAACAGATTCAAGACATACTGTACGTGTTTTGACGAATTCCAGTCTCGCTTTTTTATAACTTGGCTTTAACAGTGGAAGATTCCCCAGTCACCCACTTTTGACAACTCCCAGTGACAGATCTGACACTGATGCACCTTTACCTTGGAGTTCATCTGGAATCTCTTTGGAAGTTGTTCTGGTTTTAATTTGTGTTATCTTTCCTCTTTTAGCCACGACCAGGGAGGTTGACTACAGTCCCATCGAGCCCAAACCTCTGAACAACATTTCTAACTAGTCACAGGAACGTCAAGCTGCTTGGAGATGGTCTTCTAAGCCTTCACCTTTAACAGCTATCATTTTTGTCTCTCTCTCCGTTGCTTCCTCTGGTCCATCCTCAGTGAAGTGAACACCCTGATACCAAACAACAGAGCGACAACTTTTAACCCTTTCAGTGGTCAGACTGACTGGTTTCAATATTAAACACTGGTGATGATAATTACGAGACACCATCCATCCATCATCTATGGATGGATGGATGGTGGAGACACACTTTAGTTTAACATCACTGTGGTCAAATGATTTCCAACCTTTTCTAGGGGTACCAACTCATTTGTCTTTTGAACCACAATTCAGAAACGATGGCAGTTTATTATTTAGTAAATTATTACAGTTTTGAGTTTTTCTGTAACAACTATAAGATTTTCTTTCTTTGATGAAAGGGTAATAACATATTTGTTTACGACTGTATTTAAGTTGATCTTTGATATTTTCTTGTCAGCCTTCTTCAATAGTTTGTTAATCCCAGCTATCTGTTATGTATGGGAATTCTGTTTTTTTTAAATACAGTCTATAAAGGTATTATACATAGAAGGTTTTATTAATATTGCTTTAGAAAACAGTATTTACAATTAAAAGTAATGATTGTATTGCAGAATTTAGATGGATTTTAGATGGAATTTAGATGGATATTAACGTGCAAATCAAAACAACAACGGTGAAGTTTGCAGGTACAGTATCAATATTTTAAATATTTTTAATAATATGGCATATACAAATGGCAGGCATGCAGTGAATCACATTTAAGAGATTATTTTTAATCCATCAAGCACACTGCAATGAGGAAGACCCCCATCAGCTGAGAGGCATACAGAGCCTCCACCTCTGACATATCAGTCCCAGTAAGACCATTTTAACACACACACGCACGCACGCACACAGTCCATTTTCATTACTTCTGAGGACATTACAGTGATCTGAATGTCAGAACTGACTTTCTTCCTTCCCTAACTTGTCGGTTGGAGGAGGAGGAGTTCCAAGGCGGGTCAAAGTTTACTTTTTGAGTCTTGTGATGAGGCTGGCTCTATCAGAGGGAGCAAGTGGTTGTACTTGGGTGTGATGGTGATCTGTAGAGTGGGTGTGTAGGGATCTGACATCACTATGCGGTGCAGTGCACCATTTGGAGTATCGTTCAGCTCAAAGTCTGTCCTGTTATCAGCCTCCGTCTGTCTTGAAATATGCAGTGGATAGTGTTTGTCACCTAGAAAGAGCAGAAAACCAGAGACAGTAAAGGAAAATAACGTATACAGATGAAATCAAACCAAATGGTTAATCTATCACAAGTATTCAGGGTCACTGGGTGTTCTCTGGGTGCTGCAGCTCCTTCCTCCACCCGAGAACGCTGTAAATTAGACTGACTAGTTCTAAATCATTGCATGGCAGTCATTTAGCAAGTTACAATCACATTTAGAGTAACACGATGGGTCCTTAGAATAACCAGCTAAACAGGGAATAAAAAGTGTCCCGGCTTCATTATGATGTTGGTTTATTTTTGGGTTTGTGCCAGTAGTCCTTATGAAAATAATTCAAATTTTAAACAGATAACAGGCCTCAAATATATATATATATATATATATATATATATATATATATATATATATATATGCATTTTGATATAAAATATATATGATATATTTTTAAATATGTCACATATATTTTGTTTTTAAAAGCAAAGGTCTCGACGAGAAAAAAATGCTAACCGTGAGAGGGACGACGTTATGGTGCTTTGTGTAATTTGAACAGAGTGGGGCTTGTTCATGAAATCTCTAAACGTAAACCAACTCTTCACTCAAAACCTATTCTGGTTAAAACTCCGATTTGATTGTAAATACGTATGAATACTTATTATTCGTACCAATCAATCTCAAATTAACAATGCATGCTCACTACTTGTTAATGATCATAAAAGTGACTAAAGCAGTTAATCACATATCTTCTGTGAAAATGGTTGGATATAAAGTAGGATGCAAAAAGAAAGAAAATATCAACATTCATCTACACTGACAAAACAGGACTTTCTGCTGCAGACAACCACAGAAGCTCGATGGTTGAAGACACGTCTTTGGCAGGATTTGTATCTGATAAAGACAACAGCATAACTCCACAGGAGTCAATGGCAAACTCTGCCGGTAAGTTTCTTCTTGTTGTTCGTTTAATCGTGAAGCATTGCGGCAGTCAGGGGACATGTTACTTTCATATCAAGAAACATTTTGAGAAACATGTTTTGAAGGTATGTGCGTGTGATGGCCACACAGGCGGTAACCCCACTCACCCACACTTTGCTGTTTTGAGTTCCACATACCGGTACATATCACATCACACCCACTGCAGTACAGGTTGTGTTTATATTTTCATTTGTCCGAAACTATTGAAAAACACTAGTTCTAACTGTAGTGTGCACATTTAGTTAACTTTTGTATATTTAATCTTGTCAGCCGAATGTGGTATTTTCTGTTTTGCCGGTGCTGTGGGGAGTTCCTTCAACTGGCTGGCACTCAAACCCCAAACTGGGTGATGCCATTTGGAGCTTCACTAAAGAAAATGAGAGTCATAATATAATTTATGCATAAATTCTTTTGCGATTTGCTTTTTTTTTCACTATGTTTAGTTATTAATCATTTAAGTTTATTCTTAAACTAACTGTTTAGTTTTTTGTTAAATGAGAGTAACTGTTCCCCTTCCTAGTTTGACAGCCTGGTCTGATCAGCCACTAGTTAAGTCCCCTTTGTTTGTTGTGTGGTAGGTCAGTTTATTCTGCTTTGAACAGTTAGTTTGATGTTTGTTATGTTAAATCACAGTTTTGGCTTGAATTTTCTTTCTTTATTTTGACCTCTTTTAAAAAGGCAACATTTTTTTAATTTTGGGGAATAAAACCCATTTTTCTTTGAAACTACCACTGTGTCTTCATGTTTGACCATGTAAAGTCTGATAACGACTAGCATTATGTATGTACTCCTCACTCGCATACGATCTACATGTTTTGGAGGCAGGTGGAGATTTTGTTCGTATCTAACAAAAAGTTCAGTTTCATATCTCGTAAATTTGAACAGCTTATGTACAAACAATGTATTGTATATACTGTCCATATTTTGTAATTATATATATCTTTTACTTTTTTACCTTTTTACCCCCTTCCCCGCACGCGTGTGTGTATGTTAAGTGTACTGCTGCTAACACGTGAGTTTCCCCATTGAGGGAGTAATAAAGGACTATCTTATCTTATCTTATCTTACAAACTGGTTCTGCTCATGTTTCCTGAATGAGGTCCATGCTGTGGTTTGATTGTGCGTTAAAAGGAAAGAGTCTAAAATCAGCACCTGGCAGCAGTGCAGTGTGGCGCTCAACTTTTGAGATCACAGGCAACAAGTGTTCACAGCCCTCTGTGGCCCGCTCGTAGGCAAAACTGTGGAGGTCGCTTAGCGAGGGGAAGCAGCACATGCGGCTGAGCTCGTAGAACTGCGGACGTGGGATCAACAGCTGCCGTGCCCGATAGCTCTGCAGGATCTCTGAGGGCCTGGACCACTGAAACACACAAAGATGGTAGCTTGAGTAAAACAAAATTACAGCTGTTTCTGGGGCTCAAACCCCCTAAATAGACATGCTGAAAGAAGAAAAGGACAACTCAAGCTTGGCTGAAATTAAGTTATGAAAGAGAATAATATTCTACAACACAATCACTGAAAAGAAAAAGAATCAAGGTACCGCAATGGTCCGGTCAGGGTCCCAGTTTCAACCTGACTGAAGACTGTAAAACGTAAATAAACTGGAGTCACATTGTTTAGAAAAGTGGGTAAATATTTCATGTGAGATACTGACAACTTCACACAGACATTATTATTTGAAATTCTTTACGCTAAAGATGATTCTACAAGCTACTAAATCATGGGTTGTTGGGTTTTTCACACACTGATTCAGCATTTTGGCTTAATTTTTGTTAAATTAAAAAAAAAAAATGATTTGGTGTAAAATGGCATGTGCTCTGGATCATTTGACACTGTATTTACCTAACTTTAAGAAATAGTAACAATCAGACAATTGTTTTTAATATATTCTGATACACAGAACAAAGAACTCAAAGAGAATTTACTTTCTTATTCACATGACTGTAAGAACTGGCTTGTTTTCCATAAATGTTATTGGTAAGACATGAATGAGTTGGGTGATTAACATTCATATGTCATCAATGGAACAGAAGCTGCTTTTACAATGCAGTATACATAATGGCTGCATAATGCTATGGGGGCTGTCATTAGTATGTAGCATGCAACAGCACAACCACATGCCGGTCACATACTGCAGCAACTCGTTGCATCACAGGATACTGTACGCAAGGCACACGGACGAATGAAAACTGGAATTTTTCCCTTTTGGTTTTGAATAAAATACTATTTGAGTTAGACTGTCTGTCTGCACTGAGAATACATACTACATTTCAAGAAATTCAGCATGTGCTCGTTGTATAGTAGCTATGCAGCTCTGTGAGCTCTTTCCAGAAAATAAAATATTCCTATATTCGCAGCTTCGTTTGTCTCTGGTCTTAAATTACTCAATTTATCAAATTCCTGTGCTTTTAAAAGTACATGGTAGAACATTTAAATTGAAGATTATTTACTGAAACTGATACCTGACACCTGGACATTTTGTAGATATTTATGAACATAGACCTAATGTTAAAAAATAAAATAAAACCCACATAAGATATAGTATAAGGAAAGACACTTGAGACAGTCAGGAACAAATAAAAACGTAGCCCAGTTCCAATAACTTGTCATTTTCTTATTAATTTGATAGGACTTAAGTGTTTGCAGTTTGTTGGCAGCAGATGATGTAATTAAACATATATATCAGAGACCTGAAATGGTTGCTGTTTGTGTCTCTGCCTGTTCTCGTGTCTGTTTGTTTTCTCTCTTACAGATTTCAAAGGCTTGTGTGCCCGTTGTGCGTTTCCCTGTGTTTTTCTCATTTCAGACTAGCAGCGGAAGCCACCCCCCCACATATGTTTATATTAATTATTTAAAAAAAATATTGTATGTACGCACGCACAAGTTTTTTTTACCAACTTGGTATTAACCATTAATATGTATGCAGACAAAAAAACACATATATACAAAAAGGTTTGTGCATAAATCTGAAGAGTATGAAGTCTTAAGTTTGCATGCTATAGAAGAATGTTTATAGACATCTTAGTTGCAGTATTTTCCATTGAAAATATGAGTGCCAAAGACAGCACAGTCACATTTAATCAGAAAGTATGTGACAAGATGTTGCTCCGCATTTTCTCATCTAAGTGTATCAGTTCTCTCTCAATGTTTCTCATCAATCAGTAAACCCTTAGTCTGTATGATTCAGTACTTATTTACCTCGTGTTCTGTAAATGCTGGGTAACCTGGTTTGAACCCACCTGAAAGCGCACGATTTCCTTTTCATCCTGACTGGCGTCCGGGACCTCCTGCAGGCAGCACATGAAGAAGGCCGTGTCGAACCTGGCCCCGGGTCGCCCCGCGGGGGTCAGCCAGTTGGCCCACTCGTGCAGAGCCCAGATGTTGGGCAGCAGCTGCAGCTGCTTGCACATCCTGATGAAGTTGGAGGGGTCTCGGTTCACCAGAGCCCTCCACTTGGCGAGCTCATCGCTGCACAGCTGATGCGCTCTGCACAGCCCGCGACCCATCTCATCTTTAAAACCGTCCTCTCCAGCTAAATGCAGAAAAGACAGAGGTGATCATTTTTGGCCCTTAAAATGAAGGTGGCGGTGATTTCAAGAGATTTAAAGTGTTAATGCATATTACACATCGTCCCATTATTTCCTTGATGGCACACCTCAAACTTGAACACCTCAGGTACCATTCAAGGCTCCTCTCAAAAGTTCTACAAAGCCTGGTAACCATTTCTATCTTATTTTGAACGGGAATTTCTCTCTGCTGGTACAGGCAATCCTGGCACTTGATTGTATCTTAATTTTATTTCAATTATACATTTTTTTTAATTTATTTATTTTACTTTATTATTTATTTATTTATTTATTTATTTATTTATTTATTTATTTATTTATGTATTTATTTATTTATACAGGACTGTCTCAGAAAATTAGAATATTGTGATAAAGTCCTTTATTTTCTGTAATGCGAAAATGTCATACATTCTGGATTCATTACAAATCAACTGAAATATTGCAAGACTTTTATTATTTTAATATTGCTGATCATGGCTTACAGCTTAAGAAAACTCAAATATCCTATCTCAAAAAATTTGAATATTCTGGGAATCTTAATCTTAAACTGTAAGCCATAATAAGCAATATTAAAATAATAAAAGGCTTGCAATATTTCAGTTGATTTGTAATGAATCCAGAATGTATGACATTTTTGTTTTTTTAATTGCATTACAGAAAATAAAGAACTTTATCACAATATTCTAATTTTTTGAGACAGTCCTGTATACTTTCATTTCATTTTTATTTATTTATTATTTTTTTATTTACTTATCAATATCGCATTACTCCTACATAGGTTCTGTGTTGTTATTGTGCGGCTTCGTGTTTGAATGTTATGTGAAAAATCAATAAAATATTTGAATAATAACTAAACTTGCCTTGCCTCGCCTCCTCCTCAGACAGCACCAGCAGCACCCCCGACTCCTCAAACGTCTCCCGCAGGGCGCAGATCCGCAGAGCCGCGTCTCCCGGGACGGGAGAGCCGAGCTGCCGCCGGTCCGTGGAGAAGATCTGCGGCCGGCTCTCCGGGGGCTGCCGGACCGGTCTCAAGCCGAAATCTGCGGAGTTGGTGACGGACTTGAACACGTCCAGCCACTCGCTGGAGAAGTCCGAGGAGTCCAGCATGCCGCCGGGAAACACGTATGCATTGGGCATGAAGCCGCTTTTACTGCTCCGTTTGAGCAGTAGCACGTCGTAATCGAAGCGGGACCAGTGCGGGAGGTGCGACCCGGACCCGGAGCCGGGACCACCGGTGCCGGTCCCGGTCAGCGACGTCCTTGACAGCAACCCGTCCGCACCGACTCTCTGTCCTGCAGCTAGAATGAGAGTGGCCGCCTCCTTCCAGTGTTTCAGTGCGTTGTTCATCCTCAAACTTTACTGATCTGCAAAAGTTTTCGGTCTGCAGGTTGACTTTCGGCCAGCGGCTCCGGGTGGAGGTGACCCAGTTCCCGGGAGGAACCAGCTGCTGTCGCCCCCTCCCGCCCGGAAGACTGGATAACATTCAGAAATGATTCATATAAAATCCTGTATCAAGAGATTTAAGACTGTGTCTCTATGAAACTTCTGTCCTGCTAAAAACCGTATGTGAGCCAAGAATTAATGCAAACGTGCAAAGTTTTCTGTGCTGTGTGAAAATCAAGCCGAGGAGTTTGCACCAAATAGCAATTCAACTGTGTGATACAGGTGTCATAATGTGATATAGAGAGGGTATGCTCGACTCAGAAACCAAGAGAAGCCTCTGGTATTAGTATGGGTCCAGTATTGTTTCTCACAATTCCAGTTATGATTTATGAATTTATATCAATTCTTGTATTTTATAAACTAAAGTATGCGTCCTATTAGATAGATCTTTATTGTCATTATCACTATGTACAATGAAATTAAAAGTGCTCTCCAGTCAGCGCATCATATAAAAATAAAATAACTGAAAAATAAATCAATAAAATGAAATCAAAACAAATAAAATAAATATATATATCTAGACACATTCACCCCTCCACACATCAACATACGGACATTACAAGAACTTTCATCAACATACAATAATTTTTTTGTTATTGCACATTAGCTCCTGTTGAGAGTGGTTATTGCTGTTGGATAAAAACTGTGTTTGAGTCTGTTTGTCCTTGTTTTCATAAGTCTGTATCGTTTCCCAGATGGCAGCAGTTCAAACAGTGAGTGTCCGGGGTGTGAAGGGTCTTTTATTATATTTTGGGCCTTTTTCTGGCAACGGGAGTGGTGGAGGTGTTCCAGTGTGGAGAGAGGGCAGCCGATGATCTTCTGGGCGGTGGTGATGACCCTCTGGAGGTCTTTCCTCCGAGCTGCTGCACAGCTGCTGTACCAGATGCAGATACATACTTCATAATGCTCTCGATGGAGGCTCGGTAGAAGGACACCAGCAGCCTCTTTGTGATGTTCTCCCTCCTGAGGATCCTGAGGAAGTCCAGTCTCTGCTGGGCCTTTTTCAGCAGCTCAGAGGTGTTCACACTCCAGGTCAGGTTCTCCTCCATGTGGATTCCCAGGTACCGGAAGTTGGCTACCCTCTCTACACAATCCCCGCTGATGATGAGCGGAGGAATCTCTGTCTTTTTCCTCTTATAGTCAATTACCAGCTCTTTGGTCTTGGAGGTGTTCAGGAGGAGGTTATTGTCTCTGCACCACGACTATTGAGCTGAAAAGGGAAGCGCTTTGTCCCGTATTACTATGAGAGTCAAAAAATAGTCATAAAATGCCATGGAAAATGGCATTGAGCTGTTGAGTTCATGTTATCAAGTTATCTTTTTCTGTTTTACTACAACTGTAGCCTACAGTCATGGCCTTTGAGGCACAAATGTTTACAAGTTTTCTGCAGACTTTCTGTTTGCACTTTGCACTAAAAATGTGCACTACTACAGAATGGATGTTCTGCTTTCTTTCTATTGTTTTATATTAATTTATACAATTTTAAGTTAAGCAAGACAGGATTCTGTTTAAGAAAGATTCCTATTTTATTCAGTTCATTTTGTTATTTTGTATTACCGGTAAGTGAATTGCTGGATAATAATTTGTTTTCCATGTGTTCATGGCATTCAAAAATATTCATCTAATTCAATTCAGGTTTGAGTCAAATAGTTAAAAAATCGTTTCACTCACAAAAAAAGGGGTTAAAGAAATTCACCACGCCAGGAAGGGTGAAGGCAATCGGGTTGGCCGGCCCTGCTGATGAGGTGTCCCTTATTTATTTTTCAGGGAGTTGGGAACCCTAGCAGCCAGACACTCTTGGGCTTTTTAGAGGACTCATTTTGAAGTCAACGCAAAGCATATAAACTCAATAAGTGATGAGTAGGCTATCGAATATGAAATCATCTATAAGCAGAATTTTTATTTAATTTTTTTACCTTTATTTACCCAGGCAAACAATTTAAGAACATTCAGCTAAATGAAAGGAAAGGTGGACCTCAGATTGAGGACAGAGTGTTACAGAAAATTATTGAAATACTGCTGTAAAATATAGCTTAGGTCCTGTAGATATATTTTCAATATATAATTAATCCAGAGGCATTGGCATGTCAGTAGCATCCTAGAGCAGAATTATTCAGCATTACTGAGCATAACCAGCAACAGCAGATTTACAGTACTGTATATGAGGAGATGCAAACAATAAATAGAAGTGCAGTGTCAGGATTTGACATTTCCCTATTTTATTTTGTAAGCCCACCATGTCCCTGAGTTTCAGTTGTGTCTTGACCCTCCTGTTTCCCATCTGCCCTGATTGTCTGTGTGGCACACAGAGTCATCAGTGGAAGGATATGCCACAGTTATGATATTTGCTTGTTTAATTTGCACTTTGTTTGATGCAGCTCAGGTCCAGTTCAGGTGATGTTTTCTGAGTGTTTTCTGCTAAAGTAAGAGGTTGTCTTTATTGTTAAAAAAATGTAGTTTTGTCTGGCCGTGCGCCATGTCCGAGTCTCACCAGTAGTGGGCGCAGACGCTCCACGGTGCGTGGAAGAACAACAGAAGTCTGGCGTGAAGACTCCGAAGAGGAAGAGTACGCACTCGAGTGGAAAGTTATTGTAGCGAACTTTGATGGTTGTAAACCGTAATATTTGCTCTTGGAAGACCAAATTAAAAACTTTAAATTAAATATGTAGTGGAGGACAGTTTCCGCAGTGGCGTCAATTCAGTCGAAGCTAAGGTATGGCAAGGTTACGACTTACGAGTCACATAACTTAACTAGAGTATCAATCAAAACGTCCAGCAAATATTCATCACAGAAGTTTTTTCCACTTATTTTAAGTGAAAATCTACTTGAAACAGGCGAAAATGGTTGTTTTTGAGTCTTGTCTTAAATATAATGAGAGTTATATAGTGAGAATAAAAATGTGACATTTTAACTAGAAATAAGACAACTATTCTTGTTAAGATTTTGAGTTTTTGCAGTGTATAATAACTAGTGAAATCGATCATGTTGTTCTGATTTGCATTTGTAGTTATTCTATATGTATTAAGTAATAGAATAATCAATACAAATAGACACAGAGTAATTCCATAAATGTATTTAAAAAACAAACATTTACATTTTCCCTTGAAGCCAAGTGTGGCGGCTGCCATACCTTGCCTAACCCAATTGACGCCCCTGAGTTTCCGTCTGCACCACGCTACATATTTTGGTAGCAGAGGATGGTTGATTCAGCCCATGGCCCAGTCGCATAAAAGCATAGAAGAACAGAGCAGCGGAGGACCATTGAGGAAGCAAGGGATGAAGTAAGCAGGATACTTCTGGGGCTGGCAATGACGGAGCTCATTTCCCTATGTGAGCATCTAAAGTGTAATGCACCGGTCAAGGGTTTTGCCAGAAGACCAAGACGCGCCCTCATCAGGTTGGTGGAGACAACATTAGATGAAATAGAGGAGGGTGAAAGGTCCACAGAGTCATATCAGCAGTATCTGCAGCGTGTACTGTCCTATCTGGCCTCTCTGAAGATAGAACAGGGGGAAACTGAGGCTGAGATTGTAGTTCAGGAAACAAGTGAGTTAGAGAACTTGAAAATTCACTACCAGAAATTACAACAGCAGATGGAAGAGGAAATTGGGGCTTTGGAGTAAAAGATAAAGGGACAAACACAAGCAAAAGGAGGAGACACCGTGCCCGCCATTAGCACCGCGAAGGGAGAGGACACAAGGACTGCCACCACAACACAAACCAGACTGCCCGAGGTAACGTTGAGGCGGGAGTTCAGGATAATTGGACAGATTGGTCAAGCCGGCCAAAAGGACAAATTGTCCTATACGAGCCTCATAAACCAGATAGAGGCTGGACAGCGCAAAGGACATTGAGAATTGAAGATCATTGAAGCAGTCACACGTGCTGTGAGCCCAGGTCTTCATCTGCGGGAGATGGTGGAAATCAAGCGAGACGTGACGCTGCACACCCTCAACACCATACTTAAGGGCCATTACAAGGTAGACTCCCCTTCTGACCTATTGCATCGCCTCATGAACATGACGCAGGATTCAAAAGAGTCAGCACAGAATTTCTTGTTCAGAGCAATAGAACTGAAAGAGAAGTTAATGAGAATTTCCAGTGATGATGATGCGGGTGAGGAAGGTGAGCAGTTCAGCCCAGAAATGATTCAGAGAAAATTCCTCCACTCAATAGAGACCGGTCTTTACTGTGATGCGGTTAAGTTCCAGCTCAAGCCGTATCTCAGTAACCATACTATCACAGATAAGGTGTTAATTGAGCGGATCAGTGAGGCTGCAAACCTAGAACAGGAAAGACAACAAAAGTTGAGAAAGACAGTCATAAATAAGCCTCCAAAAGTCAGTGAAGTGCAGGCTGAGGGGTATCCACTTGGCACCTCGGTGGCAGCAGCTGACACAAACCGTGAAGCAGGGGGGAAGAGATGTCCGGGACCCAACACAGAGACAGACCCAATAGAAGTACTCAGGGCTGAGGTTGTAGAAATGAAAAAGTTGTTGTTACAGACAGTGGAGGCCACAAAAGCCAGGCTAACAGAGAAAACATTCACACCCAACCGTAGTCGGCCCAGGGGTTGTAGGGTGTGTCAGGAAGCTCAGATAGGTGACTCCTGTAGACATTGCTTCAAGTGTGGGCAAGAAGGTCATCTCTACAGGGGATGTCGACGGACCAGAGAGCAGCAGGGAAATGAGACCGGGCTGCCGAGCTGGGACCCTCGGTAGCCCGTGAATCATCCATTCTCAGTATGCAGAAACCTGTCCCACCTCACACACTGTTTAAAACCTCATCAGTCAACTACCTTCTACCACGACGTAAGGAAAGACTCATAAAGTTGATTGCAAAGAGACACACCGTCCATTGCATACTGGATACAGTTCCAGTAGTAGCGTTATGGGACTCAGGCGCCCAGGCGACCATCATCAATGAAGAATGGAGAAAGCTGCATTTACCACACAGCACGGTGTGACCTATTAGTGAATTGTTAGACTCAGACGTTCTGGTGGGAGTGGCAGCCAATCAGACTGAAATCCCCTTCATGGGCTGGGTGGAGGTAGAATTTATATTAGGAAGAGATTCCGCCACGACAGAGCCAATCTTAGTACCTATTTTAGTGTCAAGTGACCCACAGGTGGCAGCAGAGCCCATCATTGGCTACAATGTGATAGAGGAAATAACAGGGGAGGGCACCTGCTAGTGAGGAAGATGTAGGAATTGTACACACAGGAAAAAGAACATTCACTCTAACCGCTGAACAAGTCACCACAGTGTATGTTAATGCTAACACTGGGGCTCAGTATCATGGTGAAGACCTGCTCCTAGTCCCTAGTGAAGAGCCGACATTGCCAGAGGGTGTAGTGATAGAGGATGGTCTAGTCAGTGTCCCCAGTAAAAGGTCAGATTATGTACCAGTCCCCATCGCCAACACAAACAAACACAGTGTAACCCTGCCCCAGCGCACCGTTCTGGGCCACCTACAAACAGTCAAGACTGCTTACACGGCCAGCGTTAAGCAGATGAATGGAGGAGAGGAATTAAAGCCACTGATTAACACAGTATCAGCCCCAGATGGTGACAACTCAAAAACACAGAAACCAGCCTGGTGGGACCCTCCGGTCGACCTTAGTCACCTAAACAATGAAATAGAGGAGGGTGAAGAGTCCACAGAGTCATATCGGCAGTATCTGCAGCGTGTACTGTCCTATCTGGCCTCTCTGAAGATAGAACAGGGGGAAACTGAGGCTGAGATTGTAGTTCAGGAAACAAGTGAGTTAGAGAACTTGAAAATGCACTACCAGAAATTACAACAGCAGATGGAAGAGGAAATTGGGGCTTTAGAGGAAAAGATAAAGGGAAAAACACAAGCAAAAGGAGGAGACACCGTGCCCGCCATTAGGACCGCAAAGGGAGAGGACACAAGGACTGCCACCACAACACAAACCAGACTGCCCAAGGTAACGTTGAGGTGGGAGTTCAGGATAATTGGACAGATTGGTGAAGCCGGCTCTTGCTCTTGGAAGACCAAATTTAAATTAAATATGTAGTGGAGGACAGTTTCCTTCTGCACCACGCTACATCTGCACCTGTGTCTCGTTATCCTTTGTATATATCTAGTCTTGTCTTTCCCCTGCTCCTCACTGGTCTGTACTGTTTGCTCCCTCCATGTTCTCCTTGTCAGGTTTACCTAGTGTTTTTGTTTTTGTTCTTGTTCATGTTCATGTTCATGTTCATGTTCATGTTCATGTTCATGTTCATGTTCCTGTTACGTTTTTGATCCTGCTCAACAGTGTTTTTGGTTTTGTTTTTCGCAAATAAATCTACGTTTTTTGGAACTTCTGCTCTCCTGTGTTTGGGTCCACACCAAAACCAACCGTGACATGCAGGGAAATTCTGGTACAAAAAATGCTTTCAGTTTTGGTGCATTGGTTTCAATTTTGCTCATATACTGAAAGAAATGTGGACATTTATTGTATTGGCATGGAGATATGGCTCCTGGAGTGGTTAACAATTCATTTGAAAACCTGAGTAGGACCCCCTACACACTGCTGAAAGTGTCAGTTATCAAATAGACAGACAAATAACAGGTAAAAATTACTTATTGATTACTTGCTTACCCTGCACTCGTGGAACTACAGCCTTTTCTCAAAATCTAATCATTAATCTTGAGCTTTGGGAGCTGCGTGCTGACCTGCAGTCCCCCCCTCTGATCATCCCACTGCTGCCTCCACCTGTCTGCCATTGTGTCTGTGGCTCTCCTTTCTCTGTTATTCATTCTCTCTGTCTGTTCTCTCTTTTCCTGCTCTGCCTAGCTGGCCTTCGGCAGAAGGGTCCCCCCTTATGATCCAGGTCCTGCTCAAGGTTTATTCCCTCCTAAAGGGGATTTTTTCCTTGCCACTGTTTGGCTTATGGCTTTTCTCCCACTAGGGGAGTTTTTACCTGCCATTGTTTATGTATTAATTGCTCGGGGGTCATGTTCTAGGTCTCTGGAAAGCGTCTAGAGACAACTTTTGTTCTATTAGATGCTATATAAATAAAATTGAATTGAATCCCTTTCAAATCAAATCAAATCAAACATTATTTATAGAGCACTTTTCATACAAAAATTGCAATACAAAGTGCTTCACATAAAACAAATAAACATAAAACTTATTAATGCCCTGCCCCCCTCCCCCCTCCCCGGACACACACAGACAGACACAAGCACACCACAATTCACCCAAGTTACACACAGACACAAGCAGACACACGGTGTAGACATGGCTAGGCACAGAGGATCCAGGTGAGGAAACGGTAACAGGGAGCCGTCCACGCCAGGAGGTCTCATAGCCCGCAGCTACAAGGGGGGGGGCCCACAGAGACCATCCCGGCCCGGACGGATAGAGGAGTCCACACCACAGCGGTGAAGCCGTGGTGCAGAGCTCCACAACCATCCAGGCCAGAACCACCCCCAGGACGACCCCCTGCAGGCCAGAGTCACTCCCAGCATGGAGGCTCCCCATGAGGAAACACTGGAGCTAAAAGCTACAAAAAAGCAGGATAAGATACACTAATAGAGTTTAAAAAGTATAACATAACATAAAATCCTAAAAGTATGTCTAGAAAGCAAGACATTAAAAACTAAAAGAATAAGACAGTAATATGTATAAAATAGACCATAAATAACGACTGAAATATTTAGATAAAACATTGAGATTAAACAAAAATAAAATATGATAAAAAAGGATAAACTAAATATAAAACAGGGCAGTAAGATCCAATAAAAATAAGGGTGAGCATAAAACATTTAAAAGAGTTAAATGAGTCAGTTACAGTAAAAGCCTGATTAAAGAGATGGGTCTTGAGCCTCTTTTTAAAAACATTAACAGTCTCTCTCCCTGAGGTTCTCCGGGAGGCTGTTCCACAATCAGGGGCCATAATAACTGAATGCCGCCTCCCCGTGTGTTCTGGTTCTAACTTTTGGTATGGTTTTTTTTTTTTTTTTAATAGATTTTTATTGATTTTTATCAAAATTAAACAGACATTGAACAACAAACAAGTGCTCTCTGCAATCACAAAGGTATCAAAACAGGAAGGAAAACATACCACCATCCAAAATAAAATTACTCAAGGTAGGATAGTAAAAAAAAAGATAAGAAACTAATAAATAAATAAGTAAATAAAAACCCTGCATCCCCACACCCCCCAGATACACTCCTCCAGTCCTACCGCCTCCCCAGCTACCGCCTCAGTCATCTATCCGCATACTGTGCCAACTACCACCTATGTACAGTAGAAGTATATTCAAATTATAAAAATAATAATAATTAAAATAATACAGTACATAGAACAACAGAGTGGATGAAGTTAATGAAAATAAAAACAGATAAACAAATAAATAACATACATAATTAAACTTCAAAATTCCTAAATTAATGACATCGATAAAACCAACAGTAGGACGAAAATATAAATGTATAAATACGTAAGTTAAATAATTAGACTAATTTAGAACAAAACAAAACAAAAATGCGAGGGGGGGGTCTAGAGACAGGTGATAACAGTAGATAGGCACATTATATGCTCACAGATCACCTAGTGGTTATATTCCAGTCCAAGGCACATCTCCCCTTATTTACAATGTCCCGGAGAAGCGGAGGTAGGTACCTCAGCAGGGCCGACCATGTTCTCTCAAACCAACTATCATCCCCTTTCATTCGCGCAGAAAGTCTTTCTAAGGGTAAAACCTTATATGCTTCCTGGTACCATTGTGTAAATGTCGGGGGCTTCTCACTTATCCACTGCTTTAAAATACATCTCCTAGCCAGAAACAGAAGTTTGTCACAAAGTTTGACATGAGATCTACTCAGAGACAATGTTTTCGAAGGCAAACCCAAAATGAAGAGGCCTGAATGACTTTAATTAATTAATTAATTAATTAATTAATTAATTAATTACTTTAAGCGAGAAAATTTTACTCAGTTCCTGGGCTACATTGCTCCAGAACCTTGAAATCAAGCGACAGTCCCAAAAACAATGAATGTACGTCCCAGTTGTCCGTTTACATTTGATGCAAAGAGGGGAGGTCCGTTTATCCATCTTATTAAGAATATAAGGTGTTATGTGGGATCTATGGAGTATCTTATATTGGGTTTCCCTCATCCGGTTGCAGATAAATGTGGTTTTGGTGGAGGCTATTGCCTCACACCAGTCATCTTCGATATATTGCCCACCAACATCGCGTTCCCACTTCTGTATAACCTTGCTTATATCTGATGGATCCATGGAATGGAACAGTGAATAGGAATGAGAGAGAAAATGTCTTGTGTCTGTTCGGTTCAATAAAAATAAATCTATATCGCTAAAAGTGTGGGTGCCTGCGTGGAGATTCTTCACCTTTGACAGAATAAAACTCCGGACTTGAAGATATGCATAGAAATGTCCAGACGGAATGTCATATTTTTGTTGAAGCTGCTGAAATGACATCAGTGTATTACCCTGGTATACATCCCGAATTAGCCTGATGCCTTTCACATGCCAACTATTAAACAGACTGCTTTCAACTCCCGGGGTGAACGCTTCATTCTTAGTCAGAGGTGTTAGTCCAAAGAGCAAGGCGCTTTTCCCAAAATGTTTTGTTATGGTTCGCCAGACTCTGATAGTATTGTGGATAATAGGGTTATGCTGAACGACTTTTGGTATGGTTAAAAGGCACCGGAGGACCTCATGGTCCGCGAGGGTCGATAGGGTAAAAGTAGTGCAGACAAATAAGAAGGCCCAAGACCATTAAGACACTTAAAAACTAGTAAAAGAACCTTAAAACCTTTTGCACATGTTAGACCAGATATCTCACAAGCACATTCATTTCTCGTTGGGGGATTATGTATTTTTAAATGTGAATAGAAGTTCTAAAATCTATGTCTGTACATGCTTTATTGATTTATGACACATTTGATTTCATCAGCGCGCTACCCAACCTACTGGTGTCAGCATAGATTACATCTAAAAATAGATTAAAATGCCTCACAACTGTGCTAATTAGTCTCACCCATATTTAAAGGGAGCTGGACGAGCCCTTAAGTGGTGTCTGATTGATTAGATAGATAGATAGATAGATAGATAGATAGATAGATAGATAGATAGATAGATAGATAGATAGATAGATAGATAGATAGATAGATAGATAGATAGATAGATAGATAGATAGATAGATAGATAGACTTTATTTATACATTTTGTTGTCATAGCAGTCCGGTACAAATGGAAATGGGTCAGAACATGCACAATGATTTTATAGCATAAATGATGATTCATCCTTACAATTCTGGTAGACAAATCATTGTAACATCAGAGCTAATCTTTTACCAACAATGTATCAGTCAGAACACTCTGTACAGGTCAAGGTCACAGCAGTTTTGGTTTAATCCAAGTGGCCAAGGCTAAATTTTCCATCAAAAGCTGAAACACAGACTGCTGGTCTCAGGCCAAGCTCCACCTGTACCCAGTGCAGCTGAGCTTTGGATGCGGCTGCAGCCGGAGCTCAGGCTGGGGCCAGCAGTCTTTGTTTCAGCTCTGGCTGTGCTCTTATCAGATGTTAGCAAGGATGGACCTTTGATCAGAGTGAATATAAGGTAACATTAGTCATGATCATAAGTTAGCAAGAGCTAAAATAGTCATTATTATGCTCTGATCAAGTTCACTGAAAGTGCTAAGATGCCACAATGATGACAGCGAGGTGTTTCACACCACAGACTGCATTAAAGCTGCCACTTAAAAAGCCACAACCCTGATTAGAAATTAATATAATTTTACTGAAAGGTATATAAATATTCACTCACTGTATAGTGGTAACTAAGGTGAAATGTATTTACTGTATGGATACGAAAACGTTTTGTTTATATACCTGGATGTAAGCATGCTTATTTCTGAAGTAAAACTCGACTTTTTAATCTCAGATCCCACCCCTCACCCCCACCCTGCACTTTTCTTCCTTCAGCTCTTAAAGCCACGCTACAGTAAATGAAACAGCTTTTTGCTGAATAAATTCTACTTAAACTGGCTTACCAAGACGGCTTTTTATTACTGTAAATGCACTCAGTCAGATGCTAAGCCCCTTGAATGTGTCAGAAACTTGGTCATACGGTTCCTGTTCTCAGGATTACCGAGTTCATATGCGTTTTTGGTGTTAGCAGATTATGGCTGCGTCTGTGGCCACTGCTCAAATTCTCATACAAGTCTGAGTTCAAAATCAATGAATCAATAAATGAATAAAATTGACAAAAAAAAACAATAACAAAAAACAAACAAAAACCCCAAAACCAAACCAAAACCATAACAAAAAACAAAAACACACACACCTAAGTCAAAAATCAGTATTACTGTACAGTAGGTCAGAAAGTTGAAGCACTAGATTGATTTCCTTTTTATTGATTATATCATTTTTGAGATGGGTAAGGGTAGGGCTGGAATGAAGCAGAAGCTAGACTTTTTAAAACACCTGCCCTTGAACTGGAAACATATATAATCTGTCACTCCATGAAAAAAATGGTCAGGAAATTAAGCTAAGATTGCAGTGTCAAATTCCCTGATGGGCATGGAGCACCAACGAAACCAGACGGGGGGAAAGTAAGGGGCAGAGCAGGACGGGAACGTCACACACAAACACACACAGATGTACAAGCACACAGCCGCAGTGGTGTCGTGTATCTTTATCAAAGAAGCATTGTGAATGTAGTAGGGTTAGTTAAGCACTGCCTCGCTGCCTTTGCTTTGCAGTCCACTATTCTATCCTCATGGTTTCGCAGGACTGCAACTGAGCAACTGAGATAAATGTATCAAAATATGGCTAAGAAACCATGCCGTGTTCATCAAATCAAATGATTTTCTCACATTTTAACTTCACTACACTTTCTCTCTCAATTGTTGTTACTCTCCTTGAGTCAGAGTAAAACTGTTAAAACTCTTGTATCAAAATTTCATGACTCGTGCATGCAGTGTGTCTCAAAATAGTTGCGTTTTACTAATTTTTTTCTCCTTGATGTTTTGCACTTGTGGTCTGATAGGTGCATTTCATTAACCTTGAAGCCTTGCATTTACCCATCCCCTTTTTCATTCATCCAGGATGTCCAATCAGAGTTGGGAACCTCCCACCAGGCGAGTGCTCTCAGTCTTATGGAGCCCCAGGTTTTCATTTGCATTGGACATTCCAGCAATCATTCTCTCAACTTAGTTCAGCATCACATAACGGTGCCGGGGTACTTTTTCTTCTTTCCTTTTTCCCTCTACATTCAAAGTTTATGGAGTATCACTGAGGTGGATTATCTAAAACGTACTTTATACGTAAGTGACAAATTTACTTGTCATCACAGGTCACATTATGTGCTCTTACATGTAGTTTGTCAATTTTGTCAATGTTCACAACCTTTTTGAAAAGTTGGATGCTTGTTTGATTATTCATTAACACTTTGTGAAGTTGAACATTAGCGTGGTGAGTAAAAGTAGTGGATAAGTCTTTGTTTTCAGCACGCTTTTTGTTTCAGACCTATTAAATTGGATTTCTATGAACCAGTGAAGAAAAGATTTATAATATTCACAGATTTACAGAACAGGACAAGAGGGTGGATGATAGCATTAGATGCATGTAGAGTCTTTCAGTGTAAGTAAGACATTTATTTGGATAAACGACCACAGATGGGAGCTTTTGTCATTGAAGAAAATACTCTTCCAGTCCAGCTACTATTGACAACAACTGCTTAGTCTTCAGTTTTTAATGCAGAGATACTTCAGAATCGAAATACACCTGTTGAATTAAATGTATGTATATACTAAATAAGTAAAATCTCACGTTAGCGGAATAGCCTTAAATGGTTTAAATAAACAATGGTTCCTAGAAGGTGTATGAATTCTAAATCTGTGCCTTTCAAAGTATTAAAACGAGCAGGATTAGAGGATTACCAATGTAAATACATTTCTCCTGGGCAGCCTTTTACTAAGTTGTTTTTCTTGAGTTAGCCTCATTGTTTAGTGAGATTTTTATTGTTTTTTATTGTAAGTAGTAAGGCAGAGTTTTATCTTTAAACTTTTGACTTGTGAAACGGCTTGTAAAAGTGACATTATAGATGACACCGTAAAAGTTAACGCGACTGATAACATTTTGTTTATTCAAGCCGACTGAAATGGAAACGCACAGCCTCAGGAAGAGGGAGTCGCGTAATGGTTCTGCAGACCATACCAAGCACAAGCAGAATGTGAAGGCCACAATGCTTCAAAAAGAGGTGAGTGTGCGTCTCTGCAAGCGTGTCCTGGTGGGTCCCTGAGAAAGAGTCCCATTAGTTTTTCTCATCATAGAACCCCCTCATTTGTACCTTTTTGGAGCAAGGAGTGCTGGAGCTGAGTACCAGCCAGTACCACAACATGTGTCTCTGCAAATTATCCCTGCAATCGTCCACTCAGTGGTGCTGTCTCAGCAATTTAAGCTCTGAGTCCTCAGATAAATTCAGAGGAACGGAGAGGGTCCTGAGAAGTAGTTCTGTTATCACATGCATACATTCATACATACCCCCAGCGACAAATTGCACAAACAGAAACACTGAAAAAGAAAGCTTATACTGAACAAATATAGATCAGTCTTTCATACCAGCATCAAAACAGCTTGTAAAAGAAATCCCTTCTGCATCGTGCACTTTTACAGTACCAGCACTCAAAATGAAGTTATATCCGAGTGTCTCTCCTCCTTATCCCTTTAGTTTTTCCAATTTTTGTCCATGCCTGTGAAAGGATAAGAACTTTTCAAAGAAAGGCACGGGAATGAGGGTATTGTTGATTTAATCTTAATGCTGCCGGTCAAATTGACCTTTAATAAATCTGCACACTTTAAAGAGACATGAGATACAGGCTACTGCTGTACATAAAACATTAGTGATACGTGAATGAGCTAATACAAAAACAGGGATAACACACGTATTTCTAACCAATAAGCAGCAAATAAAATATTGCCGCTGGAAGAACTATCTATAAAATAAATAGATAAATAAGTAGATACTTTCAAAAGAGGCCATGGTTCATGAATTTGTCTGGAGTTTTTTAGAAGGGTGGGTTTCACGCATTTTTCCCTTGACCTCTACATGCACCATATTGGCATTAGCTGACACTGCTTAACCCCAGTTAATCCAAAAAAGGGGCAAATGGCTGGAATGAACAGGGCTGGAGGCTGAAGTGGAATACACCCACTTTACCTCACCTACCACAAGTTAGTTTAGCTCATCCTGCACCTTACGGTCATTCTGATCAAATTTGTCCATTCAACCTAATTTCAGATGTCACTTCCAAAACAACATCCAAAATGAGTACTGACGGAGCCGTAACCAGGTTTGCTCAGCCATGGCCGTCTTTGTCCGCGGGCAGAGGTGGCTTCTGTCTGCTGCTTAGCTAAGGCTCACCTTCGGATCCTTCCGGGCCGACCTGTGAGGAGCTGGTTGTAGTGGTCTGCAGTGTTGGTCAAGTTACTTTGAAAAAGTAATTAGTTACTGATTACTGATTACTGAACCAAAAAAGTAATCCTGTTACTTTACTGATTACTTATTTTCAAAAGTAGTTAGTTACATTACTAGTTACTTTACTTAGTTACTTTTCACAAACATGATGCACAACCTGAATACACTTTACTGGAACAATATAAAACAATAGAACTTTCAGTTTAATTCTATTCTTTGTGCATATTCCACCATATAAAATTAAATGACAATAAGTAAATGAAACGGTCTATTTTTTAACTTGTTTTTATTATTTTCAGTCTTAAATTTATGCACATTGCGTCGGGCAAAATACAGCTCTCTCTGACTTGAACTACAATATAACCTGCAACAAGCTTCTTCAATTCAGCTGCACTAAGTCCCGTTGGTCTTACATCTAGTTTCACCTGTTTAGCAGCAGAGGTGGAGTCTGATGAGGCAGACGGCGCTGCAGCCCCAGTGGGGGAGGAGGAATCCGGGGGTCTCGCAACGAGCTTTCCTCTCACACAGACTTTACAGCGGACAAAAATGTTTTTATCACTTTTGACCGAGTCAAACTCAAAATAATGTCTTTAATTCCAGGCGTTAAACGCTGCATGCTCCTGCTCTCTCTCGCACTTCATGTCGTCTCTGGTTTACCACTGACTTTGTGCCGCTCATACGTCAGTATGAGCGGCACAAAGTCATGAGATATTTTCACAAGACAAATACTGCATTTAGTAACGCAGTAACGCAGCCTTCTTTCAGAAAAGTAAAGGTAATCTAATTACTGTTTTTGCAATTGTAATCCCTACTTGTTACTTGAAAAAAGTAATCGGATTACAGTAACGCGTTACTTCTAACGCGTTTCCGCCCATCACTGGTGGTCTGTTAGTCCAATCAAAAGGACAACAGAACACATGTCTAAACTAAGAATGGTTAGGAAGTGTCACATCTTCATTCACTACTCAGGTCAAGTCAAGACAGCACTAAGCACCAAGGAATTTAACATGATGACATCTAGCCTTTATCCATGCCCCTAATTATGCAAATATTTGTAAAGCCAGCCCCTAGTGGTCATTGGAGGAACTGAACATTTATACGTGGATTGTTCAAGAGTGGCAAGACAAATACAGCTGGACTGTGGCACATTCATTTTTTGGGCTTAAGGGTAATTGTCAATTTACCGAGGGAACCTCTCAAAGGGATTAATAAAGTAATCTGAATCTGAATCTGATTTCATTTTGCAAGCATATTCAAGGACAGTTTTGAAATGCTCGGTCTGTAAATTGAACAACTGCACAAAAAATAATAAGCTTACACAATGTTTTTTGTACAATCTCCATTTCAAAAATAGTTACCCTGTAAAATGTGAATAAAAACAGAAAAAAGGGTTTTTAAACGTCCCAACCCCATGTTTCACTAACAGTAGAACATAAGAAACATATCAAATGGTTTTAAATCGGGAACCAAAGGCACCAGTGGTTGGAATTTTGGGAGATGAACGTTGTCCTGTTTTTGTCCGTCAGGAGGTCTGAGCTGCTGAACAGCCCTGGGTCTTTGTTGCTCTATACTTTGTTTCATGATTCACCAAATGTGTTCAGTTGATTAAAGGTGACTGCTCAGGTCAGTTGAGTAACAAGACTCCTACTAACAAACCGTGCTTTTGTGATGGATGATCAGTTTAACATTGTCTTGATGGGAGACGCAGCACCTTCCCTGAAAAAGTCATTGTCTGGATGGAAGCATGTCACCTTTCACCATTTGTAGCTCCTTCTCAGATGTGGAAGCTGCTTATTCAGTAGGCCGTAATACCCTCCAAACCAAAAGAGATAAAGGCGTTTGAAGTGAGCGCTGATAACAAGGCCATTGGTCCCCCTCCTCTTTACAGCGGAGCCATTGTTTCTAAAATGAATTTCAAATTTTGATTCATCTGACCACAGGACAGTTGTTCACTTTGCCTTTACTTTTTTTTTTATCAGGTTTAGTTAGTTTAGGGCAGTCATGTGACTCCTTTGTGTCTATAACTGCCAGAGCTACTTCCTGTGGACCAAATAACTGATGAAGGTGTTTGGATGAACACCGAAACACCGTCTTGTGTTTTTGAGTATGTTTTAAGTCCAGTGTTTTTAAAATAAAATCCTTTTTAGAAGAACTTTCTACCTGGATAAATGAATCTCCACAGACATCAGGTTTAGTTGTCACTTTTTTGTACAATTTAGCTTTAATCCACATATATATGTGTATGGGGCAGAATGTCACACTGTGGGTGGAAGGAGGTTAAAAAAAAAAAAAAATTCACCTTTCTTCTGAGTCACTTACCTTTCTCATACTTGCACGTAGAACTGTCATTCAAACTTCTAAACGGAGGAAAACTTCTCTTCTCTCTCCAAACCTGAAACTGTTTTTTGCACACAGAGATCTCACATTTGCGGTCGCTTTTAATGATATTATTTACTGTACATGATGAGACACTCAATTTCACACTGAGGAACATTATTCTGAAATTGTGTCTCAATTCAAAGATGCAGATCATCTACCTGACCATCTTTACCTCTGAGAATCTCAGAGGCCCCTCTTAAATACGCTTTTCATGATAATCATCGTCCCTTACTTGTTACTAGTCACAATCTACCTGAAAATCGATGAGTATGTTGCCTCTCTGTGCTGAGGTGTTCAAACTGAACAAATAAAACTCCTTTCAGAGCCCCATCATGCACCAATCACACATGTCCATGCAGACGCCATTACTATATGGGATGGCATTTCACTATCCTGCAGGCTGTGATGGATCACAATCTATGATAAGCATGGACGATAAGCCCTGATCTGATGTCACCATGTGACGAGCTGAGAGCTTTCACTGGGTGGATGATAAGATCACATAAACAAAAAATAGAGATATGAAAGGGTAGCTGTCAGAAAACTGTGGGATCACAAAAGTCGCTCCAAATCATCTCTCTTTTGACCCAATTTGTTGAATGAGACGCAGGACAACGGAATACTGGGACCTGTTTGTATAGAGCTGGTTCTGTAAAGGCTTTTAACCCTCCTATTGTCCTCATTTTCTGAATACACCCCGTGTCCTCTGGGTCAAAATGACCGGTCTTCAGTAAACCCCCATTAAAAGAGCCTTAATTGAATTTTAAACACCAAATTTAATCTTGCTTGAAGAAACAACTTGTCATTCATCACAAAATGCGTGAATGCTTAAGTTTTCCCTCTTCATTTGTATTTCTATAGGTAAAGAAAAAAATGTGCAAAAAGGAGTTTTGAATGCATTTTTATTCACCCCAATAACTCAGTTTTTTTTTTTTTCTCCAGTGAACAATTTTAGATAATATACAATAAAAAAAAAGAAATATAACATATCCCATTCAACTAATTAGCACATATAGGGCAGTATGCAAGTGCACAGCCTTTGCAGATATATTTATTACATCTGCAGCACACAGTATAGTCCTTCTTTTGAGGGGAGAACTGACATCTCTTCCTCCTACTTGCCCTAGCGGGGGAAGTTACATTTTAAGTTAAAAAAATATAATTTTGGGGGGGGGTTTCAACACAATGGTGGGTCATTGTGCCCAGAGGACAACAGAAGGTTAAACAATTTAAACACGGAACCATACTTTTAACCTGGATGAAAAAAAAAGTAAATTACAAACAAACCCAAAGGTCTCCACTTTTATTTGGCATTTAATGGACTAGTGGCACTAAAAGTACTTTACAACACACTGTAAACTCCTTTGCACAACAGAGCAGCCATGCAAGGAACCAAGTACATTTTTGAGTTCAGAGTCAAATCCAAAGACACTCACTCACTTGATCAAGGAAGAACAAAAACTCTTAACATGGCAAGAATTGGACAGGCCACTTTAGCACTTGCTATCCCGCGCCTTGTCAATATTTCTATGTAACAAACTGAAAACTTTTGATAACTTGGAAAAATTAAAAATGAAACAACATAACGTACTTAACATAGACTGGCATCCTGATCAGGGTGTGAATCTCAATGGGTTGGAATATGCTCCAACAGCTCCTGTGTTCCCGATCCGGATTTACGTGCATATAGGAGATGAATGAACGTTCACGTATGATGGTGTTTGTTTACTTGGAGCGGTAACAAATTATTGTCAATAACATCAAGTTCTTCAAACTGTTTCTGGAGGAGTCTCTGTCTTTATTCGTCTTGAGAACAGATGGGTGACTTGACTGATCAGGGACTTCTTTCTGGGGGGGTTGCCCACTCAGTTCTTTGGTTATGAATGTCCATATTTCAAAAATGTGCATGAAGCACAAAAAACAAAAAAAATGAAATAAAAAAAGAAATCAAAATGAATGGCAAAAAGTGACACTGTAACATAGGGCTGCACGATTAATCGTTAAAAAATCGCGATCTCGATTCATGCTTGAACGCGATCTCATTTCCAAATGACGACGATTTAAATTTTTTTTTTTTTTTTTTTTTAAAAGATGGCTGCATAAAAAAAGGACTAGGCCTATGTTCTAGGTTGTTGTAGTCCTGTCATGGTCAACTATCATGTTGTCATGTTTGTTATATTTTGTTAATGATTGTGGATTACATTTGGAGAAACATCTACCTTTCTCATCACCTGACACATATTGCACATAAATATTGTTAAAATTGTTATTGTTAAAATTATTTAAAGACAAGAGAGATGTTTATTGTTTTTATGTTCAATGTCAGCGGTTACAGCAAAAAGCAGCCAGAGGAATAATTTGTTGCCTCAGAACTACAGGATCTGTTACAAGTCCCCTTTCTGAAAGGGTGTTCAACTCAGGGGGGAACAAATATTGTTCAAAATTGTTATTATTGTTTTAATTATTCAAAGGTTTGTGTAAAGAAGACAAGAGATGTTTATTGTTATTATATTTTTGTTCAGCTGTTGCAAAGTAAAAGTAATAAGTGCAATAAATTTCATATTGGAAAAAAATCGTGAGAGAATCGTGATCTCAATTCTAAGCAAAAAAATCGTGATTCTCATTTTGTCCAGAATCGTGCAGCCCTACTGTAACAGTTCAAAGACCATATCAAAGTTAAAGCTTCCTGAAAACAGCTGCTGGCTTTATTCTAAAATCTGTATGGAATAACATAAACCTGTTTTTATTTTTATTTTTGTTTGCTCAGATTGGACTGGTGAGCGGCATTTGCATGATCGTGGGGACTATGATTGGTTCGGGTATCTTCATCTCTCCAAAGTCTGTTTTGCTGTACTCCGGCGCAGTGGGACCCTGCCTCCTCATCTGGACTGCCTGTGGAGTGTTGGCTACTCTGGGTGAGACCAGACTTTTAAACTGCAAAAGAGTGGGGTCTAATCTCAAATGAATGGTGGTCGACAAAAAATAACAAACAGCCATCCAGTTAGTGTGAATTCAAGAGTTTCTATGGAGCCTTGAAATGGCACGACGAGCGATGGACCAAAAACCACAGACAGTATACTGTAATGTTGGTGACACTGCTCTCACTATTAAATCACTATTTTTGGTCATTTCAGATCATACGAACAAAAGATATTTCATTTATTTTTGCTAGTCAATTTCATTTTGTTTATCTCTAAAATGACAACCAGACCTCTATTTTATCGATTCTTGACATTTCACTTTCCATCTATAAGGCATCATCAGTTCATGTTCCCAGCACTAACCTGAGCAACAACGTATTGCCCTGTACGAAGAAAAATGGGTTTCAAAACCACTCCCCCGAAACCTGCCAATTATTTCTTCTTATTCTTCTTCTTCTTCTTCTTCTTAAGTCATGTTTCTGCTTTGTGATTGCTCCTCCTAGATGCCTCCAAGCCAAGAGGCATTCAACTCTGTCTCTTTATAAGTTTATAAGATAAGGTTTCTCTTTGCACAAGTTTTGAGTGGGATTTGTGAATGCAGCTTTGACTTGTAACACTTGAAGATTTTAGCAAATTAATAATTTTGCCCATCTGGTTATATCAGTTACTGATGTCAACTGATATAACGATGATGTAATGATGTGTGAGGGATTGGACGTCACAGATTCTTTCCATTTAATTCGTCCAGATTCTATGAATCCTTTAAAGATGTAAATATGGGCTGTAGAAGAAGATATATGAAAATCACACTTCCTTTACATTTTGATGCAGCCACATTGTCTATGAATAACCCTTAAAAATACCTCAAAACATCGAGCCGTGTTTTCTTCTGCTCTCTTAAGCTTACCAAATTATGCATTTGAAATACAAACAGGAAAACTCTTTCCTTGAACCACTGTGTCCTTTTAGTTTTGAATGGCACTGTGTTGTTTTATCATTTTATCAGGAAAATACAAAGTCCACCATTTCATCACATAGAAAAGCCCTGCTTTGATAATGATCATAGTTCTGCAATGAAACTTTGTTTGGTTCCTCCCAGAAAGGAAGACCAACAGCATTTTGACAAAGAGACACAATGATAAAGAGATAACATATCGATACAGATAAGATATTGGTAAAAATAGAATAACAACTTTAAAAATATTGAACCTTTGTAAACAAGAGAGCTGGATAATGTAGAGTGGTTGGTATTCGCTGTAAGAATAAATGTTAGTCTGGGTCAAACAGTGGTAGCTCTGTTAGCTGTCAGTGCTGCTGCGGTAAATCTTTGTACGGGAGTTTGACGAGTGCAGACTCATGACACGTTACAAACACAGATACAGTTCTCACTAATTAAGGGGGGGACAACAAATCATTAGGCTGAGTTTACACAGTTCACTCTGGCATTAAATTTTTTCTGATTTTTTATTATAAAATATACAAGTTCAGGGTTAGAATGGATATGAACATTTCTGGGGAAATAATGTGAAATACTTTTAGAAATAATAGACATTGGAGTAGATTGGACATAAAATCTGCTGAACAAATGCACTTGTTATTACAGGACAACAGGAGGTGGAGGCAGGTAGAAAAATAAGGACTTCCTATACCAAAAAATGAATTTAATGTCTTTATCGTCATTGTAACAAGTATGATGAGACTAAAAGCTGCCACCCAATCTGTAAATCAATCCAGAGACATACAATAAAAGTAGCTATAAAACAGGTATAAAACAAACATACAGCCATTGCTCACCATCACGTGTACATTCTGGTACAAACATTGGTACATTAGATATGTTTTTCAGTTTTGAGTATGGTGACTGCAGGTGGATCAAAACTGTTTTTGAAACTGTTTGTCCTTGTTTTAATTGTTCTGTCTGCCGAACTCAACCTGATCTCACAAAAATCCGTGAAATGTCCACGACCTCTCACCACTATTTTCCGTGGCACCAACACGGAAATGGTATAATTCCGTGTGAGCACCACGGATATTGTACCTATGCGAAGTCAATGGACTCTGTTGTCGTGATATATACACGGATTATTACATTATTATTATTTATATATTATTCTTTATTATAGTGGCTAAGTTATGAGTTTTTGACACGCACTGTTTGTTACTGTCAGTTTGTAAAAGCATGTTTTTAACGCTGTTTCAACAGTGTTTTAATGGTGTTTTGATGATTTTTAACAGTATTTTGACGGTGAGTATTTAACTGTGTTTTCTAGTATTTAACTTAAATTCGAGTATTTAACCATGTTGTTTGCTGTCGCCATGACGATGGAGGTGGCGTAAGTGATGTGAAATTTTTAGCAAAAAACACAAGCGTTTCCTACTTCTAACCAATCATAAGTGATGCCTAACCTAACAAGACCTTAACCAGAGCGTCGTCCAGTCACAAAATATCATTTTTAATTGATTTTGAACCAGGGAGTGGAGACAGGCGATATTTAAATTAATTGTTTTAACCATTCCGTCAAACACAGGGAATTCTCTGGGCGTTCCCTCTACGTCATAGAGTGACGAGCAGAGATCCTGATCACGTGACGAGTGCCCCGATCGCGGATGTGTTTTTTTTTTTATTTATAAACTTTATTTAACATTTAAATTTATGGAACGCGGATGTGTAGTCATTGATTACTGTTGCTATGGATGTGGAAGTAAACCGTTAAATATATTGTGCTTTTGAACGGTAAATATTAAAATAAACCGTACACATGTACAGGTACATTTACAACTTATATTGAATCACTGTGAATACTTCAGTCAGTTACATGATGTTAAATAAAGTATCCTAAATAAACAAACATATTAACAATTCCTTAACATACATCATCTCTATAAAATGTAGTTACTATTTCAGATGCACTACATAATAGATATATTCAATTGATATATGTTTTTTAAAACGTTTGTATACGTTAGGGTTAGTGGTGTTAGTGCCACGGAAAATAGTGGTGAGAGGTCGTGGACATTTCACAGATTTTTGTGAGATCAGGTTGGCCGAACTATTTACTGATAAATCTACAATCTGCATTTCTGTCTGTGGCGTGAGGTTATGGAATGCATTACCGGAAGAATTAAAATATAGCAAAAATGTGTTGAATTTTAAAAAAAAAAGTATAAATACAGTACATGATGATGGATAAGTACAGACTTGTTCTCGGGTAATGGAATGATGTCATAAAGAAAAGAAACAAAAGGATGGGTACATTGATTATTATTTTGATAAACACTTTGATAAACACACAGTAATCCCTTTTCTAACATATGTGTGTACAGATACATGCATGTATGTAAGTGTAAGCATGTGTAGTGTACATATGTATGTGGATATGTAATGTGCTTGTATATATGTATGTACATGTATGGATATATGTGTAGGTACGTCATAAGCAAATAGGTATGCATGTATATGTACATATGCTCTTTGTTGTTGTTAGCTATTATTCATTTGTGTTTATTTCATATAAGGAAAATGTTTCAAACATGTCAGACAAAAGAACATTTTCATTCATTCACATCACTGCCATGGAGTGAGCGTGCTGTGGGATGGTGGTTAATGATCGGTTCTGATTTTAAGAATAACTAGAGAAGTGTCATAAATCATAAAGGTTTAAGCTTTTCGTTTGTTTCACAAGCCCCTTCTTCTCTCATGTTCTTTCTTTCTGCTTGTGTTTGATTGCATGCTTGACTGCGCAGGAGCACTGTGCTACGCCGAACTTGGTACCATGATCACCAAATCGGGTGGGGAATACTCCTACTTAAAAGAGGCTTTTGGCCCCATTGTGGCCTATCTCTACTCCTGGACCACCGTCATGGTGCTGAAGCCCTCCGCCTTTGCCATCATAACTCTCAGCCTTGCAGAATACGCCTGTGCTCCTTTCTACCCCGGCTGCAGTCCTCCCATTGTGGTTGTCAAGAGTCTGTCAGCAGTAGCTATAAGTAAGTAAAGGCTTATAAACAATAAACTGCAACTTTTTGTCTTATTTTTTTGTATTGAAAATGCTGTCAGACTTGTTAATTGTTCAAAAATTGTTGAATGAGTAGTTTTGAATAAAGAAATGAATAACTTTATGGATGTTACTCAAGAGTAAAAGAGCCACACGGTAGGGTGAGAGGGAATGCAGTTCAAATTGACTTCAGTGATGACTGAAGATGTTCATATAGTGGCTGTTGTTAATGAAACCCAACAGATTTACAAATAGTATCTTATTTTTGAAGGGAAATTAATACAACTGTCTGTGCAAGAATGCTGTCATATCTATTACAAAAAAACGTCCTGCTCATTCGTAGTGACAATCGTCACCGTCAACTGTTTGAGTGTCAAACTGGCAAGTTATGTGCAGAACTTCTTCACGGGAGCCAAACTTCTCATCATCCTCATCATTGTGGTAGCTGGCATTGTTCTTTTGGCACATGGTGAGTCATCTTATGCTTCCCAATGTTCATGTTTTCACACACTTTGCTTCCAAAACACCTCTCCTATGACAAGTCAGTACGGTAATTAATAATAATGATTTGATTTGTTTTTGCTATCTTGTTCTGGTGTCCAGGAAACACTGAGAACTTATCAAATAGTTTTGAAGGATCAACAACGTCTGTTGGAGCAATTGGACTTGCACTTTATAATGGACTCTGGGCTTACGACGGATGGTAACAAGTAACACTAACTTCACTAAACTGTTTTTTTGCAGAGACTGTGTAGGATGATCACATTTCTCATCACACTGCAAGTGGTTGACTCATTTTCACCCTGCAGGAGCATCGTTCCTTCTCTATCTCCAGAGGAAAGAGATCTCATTGGGACGATTACATTTGACAAGCTTTGACTTGATTTCATACATCTTTCAGATTACTTTCAATTTCAGTGCTTCCTTTTTCAATTCACGGTGCATTTCTCTCACAGATATTTTTATTCTTTAACAATTGTTACCTCCATCTCATAAAGCACTTGAGCTTCATTAGTACAACCACATAGACGTCATCAGACCTGCACTCATATTTATGATACACCAAGGAATGATACATAACATGTCATAGGTCCTGTAAGAAAAGGAAATCACATGTTACATGTTATGGGGGTCAATATTCTTTCTAGTCACTTATAGGTTCTTATGACCTGACAGAGAATTGGACATAATCAATAATTGCATGCTCCAGTCTGAGAGGAGATTAGATCTACAAGGCCATGTTAGGCATCAGTAAGATATGATTACCATGGTACTTTTCCAGAACCTGCTGTAAACTCAGTTTTAATGTGTAAACTACTTGGGCCATATCGTTTTATTGGACAAACCCTCTGCGATTTCACCCACAGGTTTTTCTAAAGATTCAATTTGGAGCCAGTTTTTCAGGCAATACTTTAGTTTCCACAAACTCGATGTTGTAGCTCGACTTAGCTCCTGCCGACCTGTTATTCTAACTGGCATTACTGTACAGTCATTGTAAACTAACCTAGTCAGTAGTTATACCAAAACAACAACCACAAAGAGCTGGAGCTGAAATGAGGACAGGACCCGACTCCCTGCTGTGATTCACTGGCTGTAGCTCGTTATTGGTCTGTACGTGGCGTGTTTTCAGGGGGTGGTACTTCCCAAACATGAAAACTAGGACAACTTCCTGTTTAACAATGAAAACAGTGATTATCACGATGAAGTGACAGACACTGCTCAGCGAAAACTGCTCAGCGAAAAACTGACAGGCAGACGAAGTCTAGCAGTTTAACATTTCAAAGCTTCCTTGATTGGACTTACCAAAGTTTTGAATGAGTTTATCAAAATAAATCACATCAAAATTGCACAGATAATTAAGACATCTGTGTTCCTTTTAGGTTTCTGATAAGGCTCGTTAAACTGGGGCCTTTTTGGGCTCAAAGCAATTCAGTGCGGACAATGATCAGTTCATCATAACCCACAACATGACCTACATTCATTGTATGTTATCCTACTATTTTCCCAGGAATCAACTGAATTTCATCACTGAGGAGCTGAAAAATCCATACAGGTGGGAACTTTGTAAAAGTCCTTGTGTTTAAAAAATTACTTTAGAAATACGTATAGTATACATGCAGTTGTCAAGTCCAAAATTAGTTAATAACATTTAAAAAATTCTAAATATTCAAATAGATTATACAAACGCTGCAAATCTAACAAGAACGTACACTGCTAAAATGTGCAGTTAATCTTGACTGAACAAAAAAGATTTAGAGAAGAGATTTTGCATCAGTGTTGAATCCTGTTAAAATGTGCATTCAAAAAAAATCTTCAAGTTTTATAATTTGTCAATTAATCTCAGAAACTTGCCTCTGGCCATCCTCATCGGGATCCCTTTGGTCACTGTATGCTACGTGATGGTCAATATCGCTTACTTCACCGCAATGACCACGACCGACCTGCTGTTGTCTCCAGCTGTTGCTGTGGTAAGGAGAGCTGAGCGTCGTCATGGACGACCACAGAGTCACTGACTGAAAAATAGAGTCATAACTGGATAAGGTGGCATAACATGAAATATTAAGATACATTAATGACAATAATAAAAAAAAAACATTGATAATTCCACATGTAGGATTCTAAGCTTTAGCTTTAGCTTTAATCTCAGTAACAGCCCGTTTATTCCACTCCCTTGTCTTTCTGAAGGATTTGTTTGTGCCTCCATAGACTTTTGGGGACAGAGTCCTTTACCCTATGTCTTGGATTGTTCCTCTTTTTGTTATCTTCTCAACATTTGGCTCTGCTAACGGAAGCTGCTTCACCGCTGGAAGGTAAAACAGCCTGTTCACACATTAAACATAACATACAGGACTGTCTCAGAAAATTAGAATATTGTGATTTTCTGTAATGCAATTAAAAAAAAAAAAAAATGTCATACATTCTGGATTCATTACAAATCAACTGAAATATTGCAAGCCTTTTATTATTTTAACATTGCTGATCATGGCTTACAGTTTAAGAAAACTCAAATATCCTAACTAAAAAAATTAGAATATTCTGGGAATCTTAATCTTAAACTGTAAACCATAATCAGCAATATTAAAATAATAAAAGGCTTGCAATATTTCACTTGATTTGTAATGAATCCAGAATGTATGACATTTTTGTTTTTTTAATTGCATTACAGAAAATAAAGAACTTGATCACAATATTCTTATTTTCTGAGACAGTCCTGTACATTTCCTAAAAGAAAATACATCTCATCCTGTGTGTGCAGAACTGCATGATGCCTATATTTGTGTGAGAGAACATTGAAAGACTTTCAGTGGTAGAAGGGAAGATATACAAAACTGTAAAAGAAATGAAAAATTGTTCACCGTTTTTTCTTTTTCTAGACTGATTTATGTATCTGGCAGAGAAGGTCACATGGTGAAAATCTTATCCTTTATCAGTGTGAAGCGCTACACTCCCTTGCCGGCTCTCATGTTCGGTGTGAGTACAACGCATGTGAAACGTTCCCTTGTGTACCTGTTTTGTGTTTACTTGTGTTCACAAATCACAAAGTTGGACTTGCACAAATTAAATAGAATTTGTGATTAAACAAATTTGATCTTCGTTCGTTCGTGCAAGTCCAACTTTGTGATTTCCCTTTGTTTCAGGGTATGTTGTCTCTTTGCTACATCCTGCCGGCAGACATAAACACCCTCATTAACTACTTCAGTTTTGCCCAGTGGGGGTTCTACGGGCTGACAGCCCTGGCTCTCATAGTGATGCGTTTCACCAGGAAAGAACTCCATAGACCTGTAAAGGTGAGATTCACTGATCGAGCATTTGCCTGTTGTCTTGCTGCACAAGTGATATCAAGTGGTGATCCGGGGATGTCAATAATGTTTATGAGCTGTGATAAACACTTGTGTGTGTGTGTTGGTTTGATTGTCTGAAGGTGCCGATTGTCATCCCTGGCCTGATGGTCCTGGTGTCTTGCTATCTCGTCCTAGCCCCGATCATTGACAAGCCAAAGCTGGAATATCTTTACTGCGCTATCTTCATCTTGAGCGGACTCCTTATTTACTACCCCTGTGTCCACCTGAAAGTCAGCTGGATTCACAGACTCATGAGTATGTTCACATTTGTCTAAGGAGTCATTATTTGCCTGATTCTTATAGCTGTGATAACAAGAGAGCTAAACACCTAGTGCTGATGCTGATGTGATCTTTGGCCCCCGTTCCTCTGTAGGACCCATCACCATGCATCTCCAGCTGTTGTTGGAAGTAGCTCCCCCAGAGGAAACTGTGGAAGAAGATGATCAAAAGTTGTGAAAGGATGGGAATATGGTGTGCTGAGGTGGGGCTCTCCTTCGAAAAGCTGCATGAATAAAACAGCGTGCATGTTCAGGAACCTGTACCACGATGAGCTAAAAATCACCTGAAATCTGTGGACAAGGCTAAGAAAAGTCATGTATCTCTGTGATGAGGGTATGATTTTCTTATTTTAAGATTCTGTTTATAGCATCTCTGTGAAAATGTGTATCACATACTGTAGGCAATCACTTTAATCATATTTTAATGGAATCAGATTGTAAAACATCTTTCACTTATCAAACACAGCTTGCTTTAGCTATGCATGAATATGGAGTAAAGGAGCTAAGGGATGTGGTAAACACTTTTAAAATGCATTAAGGAAGGCTTAGAAGATCATGCAAAATGATGTGGAGATGTTTTTTTTTTAAAATGTTTCTCCTGAGGATAGACATCGAAACAACAGAGATCCTTTCATGGTGTATGCACATATTGTAACAATATTGTTAGAAAGAAAGTTGCATATTGTAACATGTGTTTCTTCCCACTGAGTCTCAGTATACTGAAGTAATGTACTGTTTTCTGGGGGGGTGTTTATTAAAGATATTACTTTTTTTTAGCACAAAGATGGTTTGCAATCGCTACTTAAGTCACATTTCTTTTGAAAAACACTGCAAATACTTTCTCTCACATTTTAAATTCTGTTGTGCTCAAGTGGTCAAAGCTACGTGCAAGTGAAAACAACTTCCCTCGGCTTTACCGTTTGGAGGTCACCACATCAGATCATCATGCTCCTCATATTGATTTGGTATAGGTTTTACATTGGATTCCCTTCCTGACACAGCCATCCCATTTATCCAGCCTTGTGAACCCTTAGAGCCTGGCTGGCTTTTTGGAATGAGACAAATTAGGGTTCAGAGTCCTGCCCAAGGCTGATTTGGGTAGTGTTGCTACGATTACTCCACAGCTACACTCTTTAAATGTGGTGTCAACAGCCACTGCTTTTAAAGGGGAGGCCTATCCCAGCCACTACGGGCCACAAATCATTTGTCTCATAGTGCCAGTTCCAGGCCAGGATAAATGAGGAAGGCTGGGACGTCTGGACATCTGACATAAAACCTATGTCAAATCAATATACAGACTGCCATACAATGATCTGCTGTGGTAACCACTCAATACATCAATAAATATACATTTTATTTGGGTTTCATTAACTGTTGGTAACTGGTTATTGCTCTTATTGCAAATGCATGTCAAGGACTGTAACTGGTCATGTCTGACATCAGGCAACTGCAAAATCAGTCATTATTAGGGATGCAGACAATGATGATTATCAAGTTGAATGTCTTTCTAAGCGCTTTGAGGTTTCAAGGTTTCGTGTGTATCAAATAAACATGACGAGTGTTCTCAAAGTTCCTTGTGGGGATACTATAAGGACATTTTGCTGAAAGCAGGAAACAGTCTGTGATGTACTGCTGCTTTCTCTGATAATCACAGCTTTGAAGTCTGTTCAAACACAAACTAATTCTGTGACGTTTAAAAAAAATTAGCTGATTCATTACCTTCAGAAATGTATTTGCAATAATATATTGATGATCAAACAAACTAAAGACAGAGCCAGTACCAACACCACTTGCTTGATTACATAAACTGCAGAACTTTACCACAGAGCCAGTGAGGCATGATGAAGTTGTTTTCACTATACAGTAACGTGACTACGTTTGTCCAGCAGGGGGCAGCAGAAGGCTGTTTTAGACTACAATGGCAAGTTCTGCACTGTCACCATCAAACTTTTCATGACATTTTAGAAAACTTCCCACTCAGGCCACCTGTTGGAGGGATATCCACCAAATGCTCCATTGCAACTGGCACGTCTGTCGGATCGGCTTTACACATCTTATCAACTTTCTCTCTCAACCTTTGGGGTTTTCGAACCTTCCTGTATTCCTTCCTCTTGATGTTGCTTCATCTATCGCCACCGCTTTCTTCCGGAGTTTGTTGACCACTGCAATGTCCAATTGTTTGGCAAGACAGTTCGTTTGGGCCATGCTATGAACTCCCAACACTCGCCGTGTTCCATGTCAAAACTAGCTTATGAAATTTAAGCCATATCTGGCTCAAACAAGACATGCTGAAACCCAATTCTGGCACAGTTCACAATCTTTGGGACATGTCTGGCCCACATAGCACTTTTAAATTTCTGTAACTGACCCATAAGTGTCAAATGTGCTGAAAGTAGATGCAAGGTTAAAATCATCCCTAATCTCCTTTGTGAGATACATTTATCATCTGAAAATCCCTGATTGTCTATGTGAACAACTTACACTCAGTGCTGACACACACTCATATCCCACCAGACATGCAGTTAGTGGTAAATACTGTGTTCCAAAAGCAAAAACAAATTTCAAACAACAAACAGTGCTCTACAGAGCTATTGCTGAATGGAATTCTCTTCCGGGTTACATTTCTAAAACCCAGAGCAAGGTCAGTTTCAAAAACAAGTGAAGAAATACATAGCTCAAAAAAGGTAAAATGATTTATTTATTTAGACTATGCTTTGCTGCTATTTGCTTGCTAAATGAATTGCTAAATTTGCTGATTTGCTAATGGCCGGTACTTTTATAGACTGTATGTTGTCTATGTAAATCTTTTTGTGATGTTCGTTAAATTCGCTGATTTGTTAATTGTTGTTACTTTTATAGACTGTATGTTGTCTATGTCATTTCTTTTGTGATGTTTGTTAGTGTATTTCTGAAATGTATTCTTATTTTTTAATCATATTATTTTATTGTTTTATTGATCGGACCCCAGGAAGAGTAGTTGATGTAAACTACATCAGCTAATGGGGATCCTAATAAAATCAAATCAAATCAAAATGTAGATTAGATTACAAATGTGCCCACTTTCTGGGACCACTCTTGGGCATGTCTCCCATCTTGACTTCAGGACTTCCAAACCATGCTTGACGCAGATGATCCATTATTATAACTTCGCTGTAATTAAGTATAATAATTAATTGAAGGTAGCATCACTTATTAAAAAAAAACCCCACACAACTGCATGAGAGCAAAAGTAATGTGGAAGGAATGTGTTTGCAATGAGGAGGGGATCTATCTTCCAGGATAAATGATAGTTCTTTGTTGCCCTCTGGTGGCTCTCAGTTTGGACGACGTGAGAGCGTAAAACTTAATGCTTTCTGAGTCTGCTCCAGTCTGAATTGGCTTTGGGCCGTGAACATTTGGTCAGAGGCTGCTTTCTAACTTTTGCCAAACGAGGTTGTTAAGTGCCTGCAGGAGCAGCTTGCTGGGAGTGTAGCCTGGTGTATTTGGCTTTGTTTAAATAAGTATGTTGTTTTTGTGTTGGAATAATCTCAACAGGTTCAGCATGAGCAGAATTTTTCAAAAGCTGAAGACTCCCAGAGATGTGCTATTGAACTCATGGTTGTGAGTCCGCGTGCTTTCGCTTAAAGCTTAACCTGCATTTCCTCTTCATAGATTGGGATAGTGGGTTGAAATTTTGCTGCTGAAATTTTGAGGGGAGATGAGCAGTTACTTTCTGTTTCATCATTCTTTAATGTGTATTGGGTCCCAGACCAGAAGGAACAAGGTTTTTTTTTCTTTTTTCTTTTGGGAAACAAGAAGAACATCCAATCTAAATGTGAAGCATTTCCTTACTTTTGAGGTGATGCAAACAAAGTCTGTGGTGTTTATGGGTTTGATGACATTACAGGAGCCGAGACATTCACTTGGAGCTGTGAAACAAAACAATTTACCGTCAAAGAGCCGTGCTAAATGAATCCGTCTGAAAAGTGGTTCTGTTGGATATGTGAGTGATATCTTGGTGAATCACACACAGAGCACTCGACAAAATGAGGCATAGTTTTATTGTGATGCTAGTGGTGTTAGTGAAGAGCAGATGAAGTAGTTTAGTTCTCAGATCAAAGTCATGAATATGCCTGCTAAATATATCAGCTGCAAACAAACTGATTCATTGCTTTGATATTGTTGCACACCAGCAGGCGGCAAGCGCACACATCGTTGCTAACACCATAGGAGTTTGGATCAGAGACTGTAGAAGAATGCTGATATCAAATCTATCAGCCACATATTTGCAGTGGAGGAAAAAGTGCATTATCATTCAGCCGGAGGTGTATAAGCAGAGGTGTACAGAGTACTCGACCCCAGTACTTGAGTAAGAGTACAAATACTACTGGTCAAAATTTACTCCGTTACAAGTAAAAGTAGCTCAGTCAAAATATTACTCGAGTAAGAGTAGAAAAGTACTTGCTTTTAAAGGTACTTAAGTAACCGCAAGTAAATGCTTTTAAATTTACTTTAAGTAAAAGTAAAAGTAAGAGTAAGAGTACATTTCTCATTTTCCACATCAGTAAATTACTATATTTTTTCTAAATTAATTTAAGGATCTTTTAACTCTTGTTTCTGAGAATTAACTCTTTGAAACCAGCTGCACTGATGTGCTGCTTTTAGAACCACAATGTTATATAAAACCTGAAGAAGAAAAAAGAGCAGACCTGAAAGTAACGAGTACCGGTACTTTTCAGCCTTCCTAGAAATTTACTCGAGTAAAAGTAAAAATATTTGTCTTGGAAATGTATTCAAGTAAGAGTAATAAGTACCAAAGAAATCTAATACTCAAGTAAAGTACAAATCCTCTGGATATGTACTTAAGTACAGTACTCAAGTAAATTTACTCCGTTACTGTCCACCTGTGTGTATAAGTACGAAGTGACATAAAGAGGATGTTTTGAAAATAAGTACCTCAAAGTATCTGAGGAAAACTGTGGGGCTGAATGTTGTTATATTATCCAATAATAATACTTACTTATTGTGGAAATGACAACAGGAAGGTATTTTAATGAATATGTACATTCATCTTGAGCCAACAAATGAAACCAACTTAAGAGACATTCCTACTTCCAAACCAGAGACAAGAAAAAAATCAGATGATTACAGGTCAAGAAGTAATTCTGTTAATTCCACATCCAACTGAAAACCTTTCAGGTCCTGCAGCTCCCTCCAACAATGAAAGCCACTCCAGTATTCACCAGTTTTATTTCAGGCATGGTCACTTTCTTTCTTTTGGGCTTGCCTTTCTGCCACAGTCTTCTTCTGTGTACTTTGCTTATGTGTCAGCAGTAACTGCCTAAGAAAAAAATCGGCAACTTTGTCTGCAGTGTTTGTCTGTCCAACATTTCAATAAACAACCTAACAACCGCTTCACATCTAGTTTTCCTAAAACAGCGGTGTGCAAATGTTTACATGAAGCCCAGGGCTGGAAGGGAAGGCGTGGAGGGGGGGTGTCTAATGTGTGCTTGACCCTGTGACTGACCTTTAGCAAGCACGCCCCCTGGCTGTGATCAGAGGAGCTGCAAAGGGAGCAGTGGAAACAAGCTTCAGGTGATACCAAAGGAACAGATTTGTTTCACAAATCACCTAGTTTAAGCAATGTTACCTGAAAATAAAGGTAATTTCAGCAAATATGACAAAAATACACTCACCAACTACAACTTTAAGGCAAATTGACTTTGCAACTCAACGCACCATCAGCAAATGTCAGTTTAGGTTTGATGGCAGATCTGCACATTACATAGTGAACTATGCAGTTTGGCATCCCAGTGGGAAATGACTGTTTGCTATCCCAGTGGGATGCCAAACAGTCATTTCCAGTGGTCCTCTGTAGAAGGTTCCACCGTCAGGAAAACGGGCAGTGAAAGGTCAGGAGGATGGTGATTAACTGTCATATATAAAATCAGAGAAAGGACATGAAAGCAGAATCTGCTCTTCCTGCAAAACTTCATCATTCATGTTTAATCTCACTGTATGATTTAGCAAAACTTGTAACTAAAGAGTAGCAAATTGAATATGAAGTGCTGAGTTTGAAGCAGGCTCATGAGAGCCTCATTGTTTTTCTTCCAGCCCTGTGTGGCACACAGATGTCTGGGTCTCTGTCTGCTGACATCCACCAACACTTCTGTCCCCGCTCGCTTTCCTTCCAGACAGCTCATTTCACCAGCATTTTTCTACTGATGATCTGAAACCACTGAACCCTCAGTAAAGTCCAGTCAGAATGGAGTTAAGAGTTAATAATCTTAAGTTAATAAACTACACATGCAAAGAAATAGCATTTTTCCTTCTGATCAATTACAAATATATACATTCATAGGGGAACATGTGTGGACAGGTCACAGAGTGAGGGCGCCACCATATTCCAGTGCAGTTGGAGGTGCCCTGCTCAAGGGCACTCGGCAGTGCCCTGGACACGGAGTCGTACCTCTCTAGCCACCAGTCCACATTCCGTGATTTGTCTACGTCTAAGCCACGGCCGTCACCGCAGGAGAACATATTCAACCTCTGTGCAAGTTCACCCACGGAAATCATACTTTTAAAACTCTTCTGAAAGACTCTGGAAGTTTTGGAAGATATGATCATTCGCTTCCGTCTCTCAATTACCGACTACGGCCCGGCTTAATCAAATTTTGCATCGCAATCGGACTGGTTTGATTGGACATTAATTATAATGTTAAATATTCTGATGAAAGCGTGTGCGCTCTTATGCACACATCCTGTACATATGCATGCGGGATTGCCAGCATGGATACACTAGCGCACGTTCACATCCACATCCACACGTACGATACACTCAAATATCGCCCCACTGATGGATAGCAGCTCTGATGAGCGCTCATCTGCATATTATTATCATGGCATTACCGTGCTTTTCCAATCAGTTACTGAATTAGCATTTGGATTAGAAGCTAGCAATCATTCAGCGACCTTTCCAAATACGACAGTATAATGCGTCATTAATGAACATGTGCAACAAATGAAGTCTGCTCTAGTACTGTTTGATTTTAGATTATTTTAAATAATTGGTGATTCCAGCTTGGAAAAATATTGTCCACAGAGTTTCTGAATTTCCAGGTTTCCAGGTTTGTCTGATATACGGTATTTGGTTTTGGAGGAAAACATCATGAGATTATGGTTCCTGCGTGGTCCATACTTCCAGGTAGGGAACACAACCAAGGATGAGTTACACTGTATATTCAGGAGAGGAGTCTGTTTTATCAACACGAACTGCTTTCCTCCATTGGAGGGCACACTTGAATAGACAGAGGCAATGAGGGGAGCCAGAGTCTTTCATGAGTATGTTTATCTTTTTATAGTCAAGGATCCACATCACCTAGATTTGTGGGTGAGCCTTACCTGGCGCGGCTCCCAGAAATGCCCTTGCATTGACTTTTATGTTGAAAAAGTAATGAAAAAAGATCTCTATGTCTTGGTTATAAGGTTACAAATGTCTCAATTAGAACTTTTAAGGACAGCTTTTCTGTCGGTATATCTGCCCATTTTCTGTTGACGTCCTTAAAAATATACTAAATAAATGTTATCCTACAGCAACAGCACAAGAAGAGAAGATTATCAAACCAATGAATCTGCTTAGGGGCTTTTCCACAGGGACCTATCCAGCTGGGCTCCACTCTACTCTGCTTTAACGGTTTTCCCCTGGGTGATAGTCCCGGTTAGGGCCTCCTTTTTTTCCCGCTCCTACTTGGCCGGGGTTCTAACCGAAATGAGTCGGGCAATATATGCAATGTCACCAGACTGCAGACCACTGATTGGCCAGAGAGTAAGGTCTTGCAACTCATTCACACCCGCCTTATTGAAAACTGCCTTGCCATGAAGGCCCCACCCGCACTGAGGTGGTACTGAACTGTGAACTTCATTCACAAATGCACTAAAGACAGGACAGGAGCGTAAAGTGGAACAACACTGAATAAATAAAAGAAAATTAACCTCGCACAAACACTTAGGTAGATCTGATGATTTATATTTATGTCCTCTCTTTTGTTCTTTTTCTGCTTGTGGAGTTTTTCCATATTCTAAAGCCCACATTTTGATCTCGGAGGGGGTTATTGGTGGAGTTACACATGATTGAAAAAGTTAAGGGTTGAAAGTTTTGCCCCCAGCCATTTAAGTTTGTCAAGGTGTACATGTATATATATATATATATATATATATATATATATATATATATATATATATATATATATATATAAAATATATATATATATATATATATTTTTTTTTTTTTTTCTTTCTGTCAATCATATATCAATATCAATCAGTAAATACAATATCAATCAATTTTTCTACTGGGGGACTACTGGGTGATGATCCTTACCCCTTTCAGGAAACATCTTGAAGGAGAAACAGAAAAGAAATGTTGTGCTTGTACAAAATTCCTCCATTTGCACAGACACAATATTTTTAGTTACACATCCAATTTCTGTTTTGCTATGATACCAGATTCAGTGGGAAAACCGGTGCAGGCTCTTTCTGTGATGATCTGCACAGAAAACACGTGAGACATTTAGCCTGATCAGCCACCTCAGTTCTTTTCTTATTTGTTCCAAAGAGTTTTTCTGGTTCCTCTGGATTCAACTCTGACTTCAAGGGGGGTGTAGGCCTAACAATGGATGAAGAGGAATCTGCCTCTAGACATCAGTGGGTAGGCACACACCCATCCGAGGAATGAAGCATGTGTTGTAGACATAGCAATGACCAGGTTAGTATCAACATAAGGCGTACAGTGGATTCCTTATCGGCTTTGGAGTGAAACAAACTTGGAATGTTTGGATCTTATTTTGAATTCCTATCTTGTGATTGATTAACTTCTTCTGTCAACACTTAAACTCAAACCACGGAATGAAAATTAATTCAGTCATTACTCCATCATTCATTTGAGAGACAATATAAATCTGTATATCTTTTTCGGTTTGCTTGCCGTTTTTCTCCCCACCTTCCATCCTGTCCCCTCTCCTCTCAACAATAACCACTTCATTTATATTCGCTTCCTTCTCTTTTCGCTGTGTGCAGTCTTCTACAGAGACTACTCCTTTCACTTTGATCTTCTTCTTCCTCCCCTGCCGTCACTCTGTTGAAGCTCTTCACTCAATGTAATTGTGCAGCTTAGATATCAGCGGCTGATGTCATCCACAGGTGTGAACACCTCTAATCATGCTTTGCATGTATCTGTGTTTGTATAGGCACACAGTTTATCAAACACAGATACATTTGCATGTGTTTCATAAACCGCTCACATTTCTATGCACAGATATTCATGGCTGTGAGTGAAAATGGCAGGGATCACGTGTGAAATTCATCATGCAAAAAAGAAGCGGTGCTGTGTATTCATGCTTTTGCAGAAGTTGTAGTTTCTGGCTGTTTAGTGTCTCTTTGATCAGCACATACTGAAACGGTAGGGAGGGCAGTTATGCTGGCTTCCTCGCGTGATACACAGGTGGCTCCGATGCACATTCTGCACACAGTGGGAGGTTGGACTTCTGGTGTGTACTTGCATGTGTGAGGGAGCATGCTGCATCACGTGTGGAAGAAGGGGTAAAAAAAAAAAAACACTGAGAGGAAGAGAGGCTGGTAAAGAAAATTTGCCATGACAGAAGAGAAGAGGGAGATTTAAAGAGTGTAAAAATAAGGAAAGGGTAAATTTGAGGAGGCAGGGATTGAATAGAGGAGTTTAAATGGCTTTTTCTGGCTGCTCGTGTCCTCTGATGTTTATCTTGCTTCGTGTGCACTTCTAAATTCTGCCTCCTGCCAGTGTTACTTCGCAGCCAAGTTATGATCTATCGCCTCCTTGTCAAAATTGGTTTTCCTCGTCCGTCAATGAGCATTTGTGCTGCATATCGATAAAAACCAACAGCGCTTACAGTAGTTCAGCCATCCCAGCAAAGTCAATAGATCGTACTGCATTGAAAACTGGTACCAAGAAGGGGGTGAAAAACTGAACATGAAATGTAAACATTAGGAAGAATAAAACAGCTGTCTTCCACCCCACTTTTTTTTTTTCAAATACTAAAATAGTAATGCAATCGTTTACTGAATATCCTTAAAACCCATCAATAAATATTAAGCTAAATATCTCTTGGAGCGTCTGCAATTGACATATCAGATGGCATACTTACTCAATATAGAATTAGGCTGTTTTCATAGTAGACTAAACCATATGATCTTGTCTGGCCGGTCTTGAGATCTTGCTTGTCCTTCACCAAATAACAGCCAACCTGCCAATCCAGGAAAGACATTAAAAGATAACAATGAATTAGGTTTATGGATAAATGCATATGCATAGATTTCCCATACAATCCAGCATGTTTCCGAGAGCCTTCTTCTCATATTGGCAGCTATGAATCAACTCTCTTCATCAACACACAGACTATTAGGTCTGTTAGGGTAATCAGTATATACTGTTCAAGCTGAGCGTTTTAATGTACCTCTGAATAAAGATGTCACACTGGTAACTTAGGGCTAGGAGATTTGATATATTAGTTTGACCATACTAAACATAAAATCAATCTACTGGAAGGTCATGATCACCCTTTTCCAGGTGAAATGCGCAGGACTATATGATGCGTCTTATATTATCTGATCTACCGTGTCTTTTTAGTTCGGAAATAGCCTTTGCAGCTGACGCTATCTATAAACATCAAACCAAGGAGCAGCTGTTGTATCTGTGTATATTTTAACGGGGCTGTAGCGCTGCACATACGTGTGAGGAGCAAAACTGGCAAAGTATCTCCGACTATACCTCAGAACAGCCGTGAGACTGCTCATGATTTCTGTCATAGTGGATATGAAATTTAACACTGGTTCCACATGTGATTATCATAACTCTGGATGTGTTCAGAATACTGAAGTTTCTAACCCATGTTTGATCCAGTGTCTAATTAATTCCTTAAGTTTTAGTGTTTAATTCAAGGAAGGGGAGAGTGGGTATACAGTATACCAAGAGAGGGGATGTGTCTTTGAAGTGCTGTTCTTCACGTCTCTGGAGGACAGTGAAGCCCGAGGCTGGACTCAGTCTGAGGGGGGGAAGCAACAGATACTTTTCCTCTGTGGGGCTTAAGCAAAAAATAAAATTGCAAGGGTGATGTTTGCTACTCCAAACTGCCACCATTGTCTCTTTATTTGAAACAATGCATCACACCATAATATACTCTCTTAGAGCACCAAAATGTAATCAGACATAACGGAGTGAAAGTTTGCTTTGATTGAGATGGAGCCTTAAAAGATAGCCAAACCTTTGCCAGCATTGTTTCATCCAGCATGTAAAGGTTGATGGCAGCACTGAAAAACAGATTTTGCAAGCCTCTGTGGTATACCTCTCTCCCTGTGTCCAACTAGCTAATAAACTACCAACTATCTGTCTTCATTCCACCCAGGGCTCACAAGTCCTTCCCTGCAGACAGAGGCTCCATCTTGGCAGATCTTCCTGAGGGGGGTGGATCCAAACCTCCAGGCTCAAAAGTAGAGTGCTGCATTCTTTTGAAAGTCATTTCGAGGTGAAAACAGTCTTGACGATGCTCCTTCTTTTGGTGTAAACAGCACCAAGAAAGATTGTGACCATTAAAATACCCAATCCCCAGAGAAACAAACCAGACAGGCTGTTATCATGAGTCATGTCACCAAAACATATTGGTTTCTCAATAAACTGCTTAACTGTTTTGGTGAAGTGGACATGAATGACCCAAGCTGTTAATGCTTTCTGTTTGAAGCTGCCTGAACCTGTTAACAATTTTATAATTCTTTTTCTTTAATTGTTTTATCTTCTTTATCAGTTTTTTTTAACGTAACAGGCTTTGATCCCACTATCACAACAGATGACTGCAGATGAGATTGCACTCTCCACAACAGAAATATAAAAGATATGGAAACACTGAGGGACCTAAAGCTCCTCTACCAATTCAGTCTCCCTTATCCATTCTTGCAGACAGCATCAGTGTTTCGTCTCGAGTCCAGTCTGGTGTCCAGGTGAACACTGAGTTATTGACACTCCTCCAAATCCCGCACTTCTTCTGCAATGACGTAAATCACGTTTGATATATCCCTGGTCCTCCTATAATCAACAATCATGCCCTTTGAGGGTTCTCATGTCCTTGTACATGTTCAAAAAGAAGTGATTGTTTGCGCACCATACCACAAAGCGTTCTCTGCACTCAGCAACCTGTCCATGAAAGACACTGCCCACAGCTGCAGAGTCAGCTGAGTATTTCTAGAGATAACGGGACTGTGGGTTGTACTGGAAGTCTGAAGTGCACATAATGAAGGGGACTGGTGAGAGAACAGTCCCCTGTGGTGCCCCTTTGCTGCACAGCTCCAACAGATCATCTTAGAACAATTGGGCCTTGTCATGGACTTTTTGCTTTTTCCCATATCTATGGAGATAAAACAGTCTCAAGATTCACAGATGCACAGGGTGATTCAAAAATGCACAGAACAAGATTCACAAATGCAAAATATGAATTAGAAATGCACAGGACGTTTCACAGGTGCGTAGGAGAAGATTCACAAATGTATTTCTGATGCAAACACAAATATAACCTGATGTACAAATGGCTTGTGTTCTGTGGACTTTGCATTAATTTGTGTGTACATTTTTGAGACTCCCCTGACTTGCTTCAACCCATAATGTTTTTTTTTTTAAACATGGAATGATCGGCAACCAATCAGAGATCTCCCTTGTTTCAGCCAATCATAAGAACTTGGGGGACAATTTACTCATAAGCCAATCACATTAAGCCATTAAAACCACTATATGCATGTGAATTTCAGTCAGTTCAACATGGCTTCCAGCTAGGACAGTGGAGCAGTAAGTGAAACTTTTAATTTAACTTGTTTGGCTACTTAATCTCCTTGTTATGGGAAGTTGTTTAGTTACTAAGCTCAATCGCTTTAATTGTGCAATTAATCGCTACAATTGAGCTTATGAGTCAATCTTAACCTGTGCATTTGTGAATGTTGTTATGGGCATTTGTGAATCATCCTGTGCATTTGTGAATATAAAGACTGCTTTAGCTCCATACATTTCCTCCATAAATCCTCAGCAGATTGTGTCTAAAATAACAATCTTTTCTGAGTTCACATGTCTTACTTAAAGTGAGGTTTAACCCTTTTATGGTCCTGCAAAATGGCTGTCATCAGTATATTTATCTTAATTTGATGCAAGGAGTTCCCTTGGGTAGCAAGGTGAGCTACCCTCACAAAAACATGCAACAGTCCTGGGCTCTACTGCCCCCTCTGGCCAACCGGGGCGCCAGAGGGGGTGGGGAGGATCTGGCCGGAATAGGGTGATCCTTCCACGCGCTACGTCCGGCCGGAGAATCCCCACCCTGTCTGGTGAAAAGATGCGGCCTGCTCACTCCTCAGGTTAAGGAGGAGACCTGAGCTCAGTGCAGGGCCCTCCCGGGGTTGGTAGAGGGTGGCAATGCCCAGGACTGTCTAGGTAGGAGCACTGGGTGATAAAATGGGGGAAAAAACCGTGATAAAAATATTTAAAAAAAAAAAAAAAAAAAAAAAATTTGATGCAATGAAAAAAAAATTGCCCATGCAACCCAAGCCTGTATGATTGTCTGTGGAAATGTTTCTTCATGCAGTCATCTATATATCTTTCAGTCAACGTGCAAACAAAGCCTCCTTTCCCACTGCAGATTCGTGATTCATCAGTGAATATCTGTTTGATCCACTCATTCACAGCCTAGTACTTCACTTTTGTCCAATATAATCTCCGTATCTACTGTTTAAATGCAACTGATGATTTACAATTTGCTTTTTCTCTATGTGGACCTAATTTCCTTCAGTTAATTTCTTGTTTGGTCACAAATATTGATTCCCATTTCTGCTCTTTTATTTTATTTTTCCTTCTTTCATGACGTGAATTATAGAACAGCACATGTATTATAAAGTAGCTGTCGTGAATGGCCTATCCACAGTCCATTCACGGGCCCTGGCAGGAGTCAGATTGTGAACAATGATCACCTCCAGCTACAGGTCCACTGTTCTCAGCTAGGCTGTAACTGCTTACAAGCAACACCTGCACACTGGCCTTACGCATGAGTAATGAATACTAATGGAGTTTTTCCATTATATGGTACGACTGTGCACGCAGAGTGGACATTTCAATTTACTTAAAATACATTACATTCATTTAACAGCTGCTTTTATCCAAAATGTCTTACAAGCTAGAAACACATTAGGTGGCAATATGAGGGTCAATATCTTGCTCAAGGACGCTTTGTTTATTGTCTACAAACAGACAGAAAACTTTGTACCTCCTGGACTAAGCAAGGTGTGGACTTGGAAGCTTGTACCCCTGTTGAAAGTCCTTAGAACAAAAAGGTAGCTTCTGCTATTAGCTTGGCATTTCTTTGAGAAACTGACCTCTTTATTAGGTTTTAGTATATACCCAATGAATATTCAAGGGAAAATTCTCTATGTAGTCAGATGTGCCCAATGTTGCTATTTATTACCATCTTGGTTCGCTTGGAACCATGGGGAACCTGGGCTGGTACAAAAACCCCCATCTAAAAATAATTAGAAATGCTGTCAGAAATATCAATTTCCTGTCTACTGATCACTAATCAAGTTATCATTTGAACTCTATGTGAATAAAATGTTAGGTAGTTTAGAATAGAATAGAATAGAATAGAATAGAATAGAATAGAATAGAATAGAATAGAATAGAATAGAATAGAATACTTTATTGTCTGTACTTCATTACAAAAGACATTTGAAGGTTGTTCAAGTTTGTATGAAATAAAGTCTTAACTTGTTAGAGAAAAAAACTATAAGCCTCAAAAAAATTAAGTGAAGTGAGATGTATAATATTTTCTCTGGGGAAAGCGTGTCTGAAGCAAACCTGCTCTGTAAGACGCTTCATATGGAGTTGCTTCTTACGGAGTTGCTTCTTATGTTTTTCAATGAAAATATCAGCTTTCCTTCAAAATACTACAATGTCTCTGTTGTTGCAGCCTCTTTTCAAGAGTGGCCTTAGTGGTGGGTGAAGCAAAACTGTATTGCTGTGCCAGCGCTGCAATGTCTACCCAGATATAACACGTAAATTAAGTTAGACAATAAAATATCGAAGGATAAACCCACTGCTGACAGACATATGAGAACAGTGTGAAATCCTTTGCCTTAGGATAAATGCGGGCTAACAACTTTTCATTTATTATATATCATTTATAAGTTTTTACATGGTTGCTTTAAATTTCATTCATATGTTTTTGACAGAACAAAAATACATTTGGAATGGAATTTTTGTATAAAAATGAAAATCATTATTTTTTCAACAACCCATTTCTAATGTACTACCAAATGACAAAAGGATTTACAGACCTACTAATGTCATTAATTAAATCTCAAATCATATCAGAAGTCATATCAGAATCTCCACCGCTGTTAGATAATCAATTGCTAATATTTTGTATGTGACAAACAAAATTGACTTATTTGACAATAAAACATTCTGGCCATAAAAAAAATAAAATTGTTGTAATTGATAGCTTATTGTTTTTCCTTGTTTTCTTCCCCCCTCGACCCATCATTCCTAACTTCACATATAGTAAGATAAGGTTTGCAGGATGGAGTATGTCATGGACTCTCTCTCTCTCTCTTTTTTAATATCCTCCATACATTTTCAATCAGATTAACCTGGACTTTTTACTGGCATCTGTCTTCTGTGATGAAAGGTTGTTTGTTTTTTAACACTCTTTGCTCCAAAATGAGATGCATTATCGTCCTGAAAAATACAAACCTACTTTTGATTGATGAAATGGCAAAAATTACCTTCATACCTACACATTATCTGTAGATTTAATGCATGCCATCTCATCTGTCCTTTACCTGACATGCAACTCTATACTGTACAGCACTGTCCGTCTCCTCATGCAGTCATCTTGGTATTTTTCATTGAATCACCAAAAAAAAAACATTCCAGTATTTATGATTCATCACCCAATACCACTTTGATCTCATCTTCCACAACCTATTACCACTTCTCTTTTGCCCTGTGCAATTCTCTTGATGCTACTGATGATTTATGATGAGCTTTTGTGCATGTGAACCTAATTTCCTAGAGCTTCACAAATATTGATTCCTGTTTCTGCCTATTTATTTATTTTTTTCTTTCATGGCATATTTATTTGACATTGACAACCTTCCTTGGTCTTCCTGTAAGTGTTTCTTTTACAATCTTCCCCTTCTGTTTGTACTCGCTCCCAATTTTAGGCAGAGCCGGACACAAATGACATATTTTGCTTCACTCAGTGTTGAATTACCTCCTTGGAGGAATTTTACACTATAATCCTTTCTCTTGTTTCACTTGACAGATCACTTGTTGGGGCCATGTTTTCTGTCAATCAGCCAAATGCAACAGCTTAATAAGGTCTACACGTTTTAACCGCAGTGTAATTGCATATTCAGTCATGTACATATATTTGTTAAAAATTTAAATGTGATGCCAGATTTTTTTTCTTATTATTGAATGATTCCATAAAGTTTTAACTCTTCTTGATTTAAGCAAGAAAGGAAAGAAAAAAAAACAACAAAAAACTATTATAAGAACCTTTACAGTGCCAAAAGTTAAATGTTTTTTATATTAGTGATTTATTACCACATAGTGGAGCAGCTAAATGAACACATAGGTCATGGCATACATGAGCAGCACAGCTGTTAATAATATCAACAGTCTATCTTCTATTCAGGTCTCCTAATGAGGTTTGGGATTGTGTTGTCATGCTGCGTGATACTCTTGGGGAATCTGTCATGTTGGTAGTTTCATGTTTGGTTCTCAAATAAACACAAATAGATAATTAGTGGGTAGCTACACATCTGTTGATCCTTTTTGTATGATCTCTTTCTTGCTCTGTTTTGTATGCTTTGTGATAAATTCATATTCAAATGAAGACTTGTTTAGACTTGTATACCTTTGTTTGATTGAGCATGTTAGAAGAGCTTACTAGCTTGAAGGTTTGTGAGTCCTGCACCCACTTATTTGTAGATTGTAAGAAAATATATCTGATGTCTCAATGGACATACTGTAGCAGGTGGGATCAGCGGTGCAGCCTTTGGTATCTCAACCTTTAAGGCTCTAAATCATTTAAAAGCTCCATCTTCTCTAAATAGCACCATCTTGCTCAGAGTTATAATAGTTTGGGACTGTTGAAATAGTTTTAATACATTTTTTTGGTTCAGTTTGGTTTTAGTTTAACAAGTGCATCGCTAGTTTTAGTTTTAAAAAATGCATTAGTTTTATTTTTGTTTGCAAAAACATCTTGGGTGAATGAATTCTTTTAACAATGCCATACAGAATAAAATCAATTATTCTTTCCTTTGAGTGATTAAATAAAGGAACTGCTAAAGGCACGGGTAGTTAGAATACAGTGTAAAGAAAATAGATGTCAAACATTAAAAAACAAGGCACAAAACAAAAATCAAAACAGTCAATTCTACCTGGAATTGTTTTTTGTTTCAGTTGCATAAATTTCTACTTTTTATTTAGTTTTCGTTCTATAAAAAATAACTTTATTTTTATTTCATTAAATTTCATTTCATTAAAAAAAAAAATTTCACTTTTTTAGCAAGTTTTTTTGTAACTACTAACTCTGATGTTGCTTTGGTTGATAACACTTCCTCATAAACGTATTTATTAATTTGGATATTCTCTTTCTTTCTTTCTTTCTTTCTTTCTTTCTTTCTTTCTTTCTTTCTTTCTTTCTTTCTTTCTTTCTTTCTTTCTTTCTTTCTTTCTTTCTTTCGAATTATCTTCTCTCTGGATGTTTTCTTTTACTGTTCACTTCTGTAGCTACTAACATGATCACCATACCCCACAATGTAATCAAGAAGTAATGATACCAAATAAGGCATTTCATTGTTTTTAGAAAAGTGTCGTTTTTATTTCATTAGACGACACACCTAGTGGTTACAGAGGAGGGCTGGAGTCTGGAGAACCCAGGTTCAAGCGCCTGGATTGCAACCGAGATCAACCACTTTGACCCTGATCAAGGCCGTCAACTCTTACTCCCCTTACTTAGGCCCTGTCCCAATACACCCACTACCCCTACTTTTCAGCCCTACCCCTAAATTTTGCGTTTTTCCCGTGAGGGTAGTGGTGTCCCAATTCCTCTTTTCATCTAGGGGGAGTGCGGAAAACGAGGGTAGTGGCTATGAATCTGTCCCTACGGAGCAAGGGTTTTCAGATGCACCCTAGCAGATCTAGGGCCAGAAAAATTTCCCAGAATGCTTTTCGTCGTCATTTGCGGACTGAATCAAAAAAAAAAAACATGGCGGACATTTCTTATTTTTTAGTGAATAAAATCAATATTTTGAGTTAGTTTCTGCATAAAAACGCGTTTTGATTACATTTCTAGCGAGAAATATATATTTTACTTTCATAATAATCACTCAGTGAATATACATAATCACTCGTTTGCCCGTTGTTGCGAAGTCTTTTTCAAACCTCGCCAGAATAAAGGCTGATTTATGATTCCGCGTTACACCAACGCAGAGCCTACGGCGTAGGTTACGCGGCGACGCGCGCCCGTACGCCCTACTCTACGCCGTAGGCCCTGCGTCGATTTAACGCGGAACCATAAATCAGCTCCCGAGCAGGCAGGCGTCATCATCCTGAATTTTTGGAGCAAATTTCTTAACAGGCGTAGCTACAACTGTTAGATTTCATCTATTAAACCAACATTTATTTTCCTAAATGATTTATTTCAGCCAGCGGTAATTCTCCACAGAGCTGCAGGTTTCTCCCCGGGACGACAGCGCAGGTTGAACCGGCCGTGAGCTGCTGCTGCTCTGGGCCGGCGGCTCTTCTCCGAAAACATCAGATCAAATTTCTTAACAGGCAAAAAAACGCTTCAATTCTATGGGAGCCGGGGGCAAATCGCTCATTTTAAGGCTGACTTTTCTCCGTGATAATTGAGTCGGGACTGCAGATTGTGTCGAGGGCGAAGAGGATTAAAATTAATCGACAGATACATCCCAGGCAGGAGAAAAATTTAAATAATATTTTAGAGGAGGAAGATTTTTTTTTTCATTATACATTTTAAGAAAAAAGTCGAAACGTCGAGAAAAAAGTCGAAATGTTGAGAAAAAAAGTCGAAATGTCGAGAAAAAAAGTCGAAATGTCGAGATTAATGTTGAAGTGCAATTTCGAGAAAAAAGTCGAAATGTCGAGAAAAAAGTTGAAATGTTGAGAAAAAAAGTTGAAATGTTGAGAAAAAAAGTTGAAATGTTGAGAAAAAAAGTCGAAATGTTGAGAAAAAAAGTCGAAAAGTCAAAATATCGAGAAAAAGGTCAAAATGTTGAGAAAAAAGTCGAAATGTTGAGATTAATGTTGAAGTACAATATCGAGAAAAAAGTCCAAATGTATTTCAACTTTATTCTCGAAATTCCGACTTTATTCACGAAATTTCGACTTTTTTCTCGAAATTGCACTTAAACATTAATCTCAACATTTCGACTTTTTTCTCGACATTTCTACTTTTTTCTCAAAGTGCACAATAAAAAAAATCTTCCCCTCACAAATATTTTTTCTCCTGTTTTTATGGTGGAAAAAAATAGACTTTAAAAAGCTCAAAACATTCACCTGAATGCGAGTCCAAAAATTGGTGGATGTGAGGGAAGTGTAGACCTAACTCAGCCTTTTCCAACGTGCACTAAAAACGATTCACGCACCCAGTGCTCAGCTTTAAAAGGGTTCTAAATGCAGGAGGGTACTTTTGTACGGATCATACCATTACAACTCAACTTCTTCTAAAAATCCCAAACTTAAAATACATTATCTAAATAAATCAAATGCTATTCCATATGTTTATTTACATTTTATATAGTCATATACATTTCACTTTTGTTTTATTTAGAGCAAACATTAGCGTGGTTCGGGTGATTTATTGGGAACCCCCCCCTCTCTGTCAGTGGTTTGCTCCGCTCCCAGCTGATCGGCCCAGTGTCCGTTGTGGGCTTTAACGGTTCCAACGTCGACAAAAAAACGCTTCAATTCTATGGGAGCCGGGGGCAAATCGCTCATTTTAAGGCTGACTTTTCTCAGTGATCATTGAGTCGGGACTGCAGATTGTGTCGAGGGCGAAGAGGATTAAAATTAATCGGCAGATACGAGGCCCTTCGTCCATCCCCGGACTCGCCTGCTCCGCGGACGCCGGCTCTCGTCGGCCTGACATGGGGGACACCGGGAGTCTTCCCCCGCGCTGCCCCTGCGGCTTCTGGGGGTACGTCCCAAAAAAACCTGCCTCATTCCTCGTTTTTCACGTGTTTTTACTCTCTCATTCAACAGCTAGCGGCTCTACTAGGATCGAGATGAGCCGCTTTTCTCGTCGTTACCCCCTCCTCATTGTTTTGTAGCATTAAGCCTAAATTATGGCTCCGCGTTAAATCGACGCAGGACCTACGCCGTAGGGTTACGCCGTAGGGTACGCGGTACGCGTACCGTTACGGTGCTCGTCGCCGCGTACCCTACGGCGTAGGCCTTGCGTTGGTGTAACGCGGAACCATAAATCAGCCTTTAGCTGTGAGCTAACGCCGGCTGGCCTGGGTAACCTTGTCCCCGTGAAAGGGAATAAAAACACCGGGTAGGGAAGGTGGACGAGCCCCCGGCTAATGTGGCAGGTGTAGTGACAAAGACACTAATAACATGCAGGCTGGTCCACGTAGGAAGTTTATATGTTGAACAGTCAGTCAGCTGCTACACCGTCAAAGGGGCTTTGAGAGAAACATGACAGATGCGTATACTAGCAACAAAATGCTTAATTTGGACTAGTCTATTATATCTTTTTGTTTTAGTTTCTTTTCCTTATCAGTACATTTTGTCTCGTCCTTCTTAGAATAACATCCATATGTTTTTAATTGACTTGAAATGACAGATTACTGCATTTGTTGTATCAACAAGACACACATTTCATACAATATATTTCCAATATATTGATGGTAGTCAGTAGATGCAAATGTGGTTGATCTTTTTATTTTTGCCAAACCCATCCCTTCTTTTTTTTATCCCATAATTATTCACATAACTTTCATTACTTTTCGAACCACACAGTGATGGAAGTGCAAAAGCGTTTTTAAGAGAAACATGACAGTTGGCCGTTAAACTGCTGAAATACGTATACCAGAGATGTATATACTAGCAACAAAATGCTTAATTTTGACTAGTCTATGATATCTTTTTGTTTTAGTTTCCTCTCCTTATCAGTACATTTTGTCTCGTCCTTAGAATAACATTCATATGTTTTTAATTGACTTGAAATGACAGATTACTGCATTTGTTTTATCACCAAGACACACATTTCATACAATATACTCCCATTATATTGGTGGTAGTCAGTAGGGCTGCAACTAACGATTATTTTAATAATCGATTAATCTGTCGATTATTTTTTCGATTAATAGTTGAATCGGATAAAAAAAAAAAAAAAAAGCATTAAATTCCAACCATTCGAAAACAGAACTGACAGTGCAAATTCACAGTGCAGATATTCTTCAGAAAGTTCACAAACAGGTTGCTCCTTGAACATCCCTGAGCTTTTAAAGTATTGATTAAAAAAAAAAACCTAAATGGACTAACACAGAAAACGTACACATGTATGCTTTACATCTGCCAAATATATAAAAATAAAGTGCACAAAAGAGGTATACTTTGTTTAAAAAGGGACCTGAGCTGTCAGAACAATAAATACATTATAAAAAATAAAGAAAAATACAAATCAGAAACAGGATTTGTTTGAACATTACAATTTGTTCTCTCACTGCCTTCACTCAAAAAACTAAGGATCTTACCAAGAAGTTTTCTTATTTCTAACCTAAAAATGCCATTACACCTGATAACACACATTACTTAAAAGGTTAGGTGTTTTTCCCACGTGTTTCAATTGAACTTTCATTTGTGTCAAGCAAATTTTAAGTTCTAGTTATGTTTTAAGTTAAAGTCTTTATAAGATTTTGAGTTTTGGCAGTGTTCAAAATAAAATGATCAGACCTGCTGTATTGGAGCACATTTTCTTTTAGTTAAAACTGTAGAACAGATGTTTAGAGGAACCTATGTATGTACCGGGTTAGAGGGGGAACATATAGGAGAACGGACCAGAAGAATATAGAGTGGGTTAAAAATAAAAGTTAAGCACTGAGCTACATGTGTCTCCCATCTGGTCCATTGCAGACTGCCTGAGCATGGCATGTTACTAAAACCAAACAAATCCGCGCCCTCTTTCTTCTTTTTACGTGCGCGGCATCAGCGTGTTGTGCCGCATTAAATGTAGTCCGGGCGAAATACCTCAACTTCAGCTCCGCGACTTAAGGCTGATTTATGGTTCCGCGTTACACCAACGCAGAGCCTACGCCGTAGGCTACGCCGTCGATTTAACGCGGAACCATAAATCAGGCTTTAGTGAGTGACGTAATAATCGTGCAACACAACAAATCGATAATGGAATTCGTTGCCAACGCTTTTAATAATCGATTTTTATCGATTCGTTGTTGCAGCCCTAGTAATCAGTAGATGCAAATGTGGTTGATCTTTTTATTTTTATTTTTATTTTGGCCAAACCCCTCACTTTTTTTTTTATCCCATAATTATTTATATAACTCTCATTACTTTTCGAACCAGACAGTGATGGAAGTGCAAAAGCGGTTTTGAGAGAAATATGACAGTTGGCCGTTAAACTGCGGAAATACGTATACCAGAGATGCATATACTAGCAACAAAATGCTTAATTTTGACAGTCTATGATATCTTTTTGTTTTAAGGCTGGATTATGGTTCTGCAACAAATCGACGCCGTGCCTACGCCGCAGGTTGTGCCGCGTTGCGCACCCCACGCCGCAGGCCACGCCGTGCCTGACGCGCACCTCCCACAAATTGTAACTACGCGTCGAGAGGTGGCAGACCAAACGCAGACTGGTTTGCTTGGTAGCAACGCATTTCCGGTTCTGGTTCGTGAAGCAGTCGTGAACTTTCAGCGCTCTTTTCTTCATTCTTTCTTTTTTTTGTTTTGTTTTTTTGCACAATAGTTGTCCTTATCTCTTTGATTCACTGTGACCCGAAAAGTCGGATAAACCATTCAGGAAAAGATCGCACCCCCCTAGCGGTCGCGGGGGTATTGCACCGCGGCAAAATGGAGTGACAGAGAAGTACAAAGGGTTCACCACGGCGTCACGGCAGCGGCGTGTGCTCTGCGTTGGTGTAGCGCAGAACCATAATTCAGGCGTTAGTTTCCTTTCCTTATCAGTACATTTTGTCTCGTCCTTCTTAGAATAACATTCATATGTTTTAAATTGACTTGAAATGACAAATTACTGCATTTGTTGTATCACCAAGACACACATTTCATACAATATACTCCCATTATATTGGTGGTAGTCAGTAGATGCAAATGTGGTTGATCTTTTTATTCATTTTTTTATTTTTGCCAAAACCATCACTTTTTTTTTTATCCCATAATTATTCACATAACTTTCATTACTTTTCGAACCACACAGTGATGGAAGTGCAAAAGCGGTTTTAAGAGAAACATGACAGTTGGCCGTTAAACTGCTGAAATACGTATACCAGAGATGTATATACCGTACTAGCAACAAAATGCTTAATTTGGACAGTCTATCTTTTTTTGTTTAGTTTCCTTTCCTTATCAGTACATTTTGCCTCGTCTTTCTTAAAATAACATTCCACATATGTTTAAAATTGACTTGAAGTTACAGATTACTGCATTTGTTGATTCACTTGACGTGTATCAACAAGGCACACATTTCATACATATACTTCCAATATATTGATGGTAGTCAGTGGATGCAAATGTGGTTGATCTGATTATTCTCTCTTTATTTATTTTTGCCAAAACTATCACTTTTTTAAATCCCATAATTATTCACATAACATTCAAAATGTGCATAATCACAGTTAAAGCTTGCATAAGCTCATCCACTGACTTGCTAATTAAGCATGAATGTGATATAAAACAAAAATATTTGCGTTGTCAGCCACGATATTTCAATACAAATAGCATTTATGATGTTTACAAGCTAAGTATATTTGGTATTCTTCATGACATCAGAGACTGCTTTGCGCAACTTTTCGCTCACCTTTTTGTAAATCTCGTTATCCCCGTACTTTCTACCGTTTACAAATGCCAAAATGTTCATATCTTTCATTACATTTTTGAAGCGATTAGTCTCCTCCTGGGGCCTGTACTACGAAGCGGGATTTGGGGTTAGCGAGGTAACTTCAGGTTTAACCCTGGGTTTTCAGGACTACGACGGTGGTTCACTTCTCACCGGGGTACATCGCCATGGTAACTTATACTGAACAGCTAACCTGCTCCGGAGCAGGTTATGTTCGAGATACAGATCGCCGGGTATAAAAGCACCGCCCACTGACCAATCAGCTCTCTTGGAAAATGGCATGCCCTTTCGAAGAGAATCCAGTGGAGCTCGGTGCGCGGATCGTGAGAGGATCCCTCCGAAGAGAACGCGTATTCAGGGACCGCCAAAACCCCTTTGCTTTCCCTGATGAGTACCTGTATAAACGATCCAGAAAAAAAGAAAAAAGAGGTGGAGGAGAAAATAAAAAATAAATCAATCAATGAATAAATGAAACAAATCATCACCCAAAATCCGATGTACAGTCAATCCAAAACTAATACCAATTAAATAAATAAATCAAGAAGAAATCAAAAAGAAGATGCATTTGTAAGGGGATAGCAAAAAAGGGATTTTCAATTTCGTCCCTCGAACATTCTGAGAAGTCACTTTAAAATACTAAATACCCCCCTCCTGAAAAAATAAAAAATTTAATAAAATAAATAAAAAAACCCAATTCTTTGGTACAGCATCAGCACAAGTTATCGGTCAACAACAATAGTTATAGAACCAATATATACAGGACTGTCTCAGAAAATTTGAATATTGTGATTTTCTGTAATGCAAACACAAAAACAAAAAAATGTCATACATTCTGGATTCATTACAAATCAACTGAAATATTGCAAGCCTTTTATTATTTTAATATTGCTGATCATGGTTTACAGTTTAAGATTAAGATTCCCAGAATATTCAAATATATGTTTATATCCCTATGAATTTACGCATTTATACAGTCGGCGATCTTTTGCCAGCTGTCTTTCCTGCATTTTGCAGCTGCAACTGTGTTGCTTTTTGCCTGTATTATATGCCTATACTCATCATATTTCCGTAAAATTATTGTTTGCTCTTCGCTACTGAAATAAGCGGCTCTGACAGCGGACTTCTCCATGCTTGCGATTGGTCATGCGCTGAAAACACCGCCCCTTTTATGTGCACGCGCTCATATCCAGATTGGAGAAACCTGGGTTGATATACCGAGTTGATAACCACCGTCGTGTGACCGCTTAGCGTGATTGCAATTGTCCGGGTTAGTGAATCTGGATAAGGAAAAGATATCCTGGGTATGTTGAACTTGCTTCGTAGTACAGGCCCCTGGTCTTGCGTTTCGCTATGTTTATAAGTACTTCCTGGACTCAAAAGAGCAAGATTCCTTGCGAAAAGAACATGCGCAGAAAAAAAAAAATCATGTTCCTTTTGATGGGGATATCCCGTTGGGCGTATACATGACCAAATATTCGGGTTAGAAAAGGAGTGACTCAGAGGTCATATTCGGGTTTTTAAAAACCGGAATATGAGCAAATTCCAATTATTCAAAGGGGTTATTGGTGTTTACATGGCCGTGCAAAACCGGGTTATTGCTAATATTCCGGTTAGAAACGGGTTATTGACTGTATGTAACTGTAGTCTTAGATTCAGTTTAGTTTTGCGCTCCCTCTACTGTTAGTGGTCATCTCTTCGAGCTGTATTACTGTGTTTTGCTTTGATTAATTTTTCTCTAATATACATGGTGTGGTACACGTAACTACTAATTGGAACACATAAATGTGGCTTTAAGTCTTATTATTCTTGATTTCTACTTACTTCTACTAAGCATTTTTTGGCAGGTTAGTGTATCTTTGCTTTCATACCAGAGCTGTTTGGTTCGCTTTAAAATGGACCTGAACTAATTTTCTCAGATAGTCCTCTTTGTTTGGGCAGGTGATCTAAACTTATCCAAACTGTGGTTCGGACCAAACAAGCAAACTCTGTATCAGTCTGTAAACTAGGGTGTCGGGCCGCTTACAGGTGAACACTCATACAGATTGTTTACAGTGGGAAATGCAACCAGACCAAGAGAGAGAGTGATGTAAAGCACAGTGCATTTTAAGTAGAAAATAACAATAAAGCCAATGGGGCAAAGCTAAAGAAGCAGAGCTAAACACTGAAAAAGTTTGAAAATGTCTGGTGGGCAGATATGGAGTAGTGAGGGGGTGCAGAGGCTTATTGATACAAGGTCAGATGACTATATATCAGTAGCTTGTGGCAACTGCGTTTTTGTGGTGAACCAGTCGGCTGAAGGGGTGGATTTCCATTTTCAGTCCTGACCAGTTTATGAGCCGTGTTCTTTTCTTCCCCATTTTTTTTTCCCCTTCCTGGTTGGCACTTGTTTGGCCAATATTGCTCCAAATGAAAGTGATTTTACAGTGCTACTTAACTTTTGTCATCAATAATCACCCAAAAAATCTTTCAGAGCAAAACTACCAATATGTAAGAGCCATGCACAACAACAGCCCAAAAGGCCCAAACAATGTTATACTGAAAAACACAACATATTAAGACAGGCGTGCAGATTTCTATAGTTTCACATCAAGGCCATTAAAAACTTACTGTCAATTTTTTCAGCTGTTTTCCTAATTTGAAAAGTCTTTAAAAAAAATCTACATTTCAAATGTATATAATGTATTTAATATATTGAATGTGTATTAATTTTGACTTTTTAGGCTCCAATGCCTGTACAGCAGGAACTCCTTTTCTCATCCTATGCTAGTTTGTTTTGTCACTGAACTTTAAACTTTTAAACAGTAACACAATGCCTTAAATGTGTTGTATCTGATACTTTAGAGGTGCAACGATTGCAATTTTCTCTTCCAATTTTTTTTTTTTTAATGAGATTTTTTTTTCTACTCTAAGCAAGGTTTTTTTATTTAGCATATATTCTATTGTCTTATGATTTTGCTTGTGTAAAATTATTAGTAGGAATAGTAGTTATATAGTTCTTTGCTACAATGTATAATTTGTATTATTATACTTAGAAACAGCAGACTATCAAGCTGTGATCAAAGTGAACTGTATCTTCTCGTCACTGAGCTTTCTTTAAAGGGCCTCCAACAGAGTTGTTTTAGCTAGGGCTGAACAATTAATTGCATTTGCGATAATATCGCAATATCATAAAACGTGATTTTGAAATCGCGATGTGAGCGGTTACTCAACTCTTCTTGCTGCACATTACTCTGTTGCACAATGGCCTGCGGCTATACTGGTATATGCAGTCTTTGGGCGAGATGGAACAATCTGAAACTGAATCAGCTGAAACTGTATAGAAGAGGAACAGCAAACACATACTTTGATTATTTGGGTTTTTTTCTAGAGAAGCACCGATCAGGATTTTGAGGGCCGATCACCAAAAGCACTATTTGCCGATCCCAATATTGCCGTTGTGATCACCGATCACAACGTGAAATCCATAAATTTGTCAATATTGTTGTTGTCATATACATAACACTGACATTATTTTATTAGGTGTAAAAATTAGGAGATGTCTTTGGTTCTTGCCAAAAAATGTATTGCAGGCTGAGGCAATGTGCAATATTTCACCCTCTACAGACTCTTGGAGACGACTTAGACTCGGCTTACAAAGAGTAAGTTACTTTACTAGCTTAAGCTTTCTTATGGCAGTAATTATGTGTACAACACAACATGTGCAGTACACAGACAACAGTAGACATTTAACCCTCTTAGAGTTGATACAATTTGTAAACTATAAACCTTAGTTTTCCTGTGAAAAAAGAATTAAAATCTTAAAATAAAAATGAATTATGAAAGCTTTGCGAAACCTTTAGCGATAGCATCTGCTGCGTGTGACCCAGGAAACTCTTGTGAGTGAAGCACAACTCTTCACACAAAAGCTCCAAATGTCCCTCATGAAGTCGACTCACACGATCTTGTCGTCCTGCTTAAGGCTTTGGATGTGACTGTAAATAGTTTGGTACAACTCCGACGGGATTTCATCAGTGAAATGTTCACGACTCCGCAGCACGTAACGTGGATCCAAGCAGCTAACGACGTGTTTAAACCCGATGTCTTCTACAACGAAAAACGGCTGATGATCAAGGCATATGAATCCATTACCTTACGATGTAGTTCTTTCTTTTTCTTGCTGTCGTTTATAGGTCTCTGTTACGTTCAGCTGAGTTACTCTCATTGGTGCACGCTCCTTTTCTTTCGCTGCCTTAGTGTCCGCCATCTTTGAAAACTCAATATACTCCTTGATGTGAGAAACGTTCAAATGTCTTATCAGGTTCGTTGTGTTGAAATTCTTTTATAACATTCCTCCTCGGGGTATCTCCTATGCACACACATTGCAAACTGCAAATCTGTTGTCCTTTTCGGACATGTAAAACTGCTATGCCGACGATGCCATTTTCAGTGTTGATGTTTTGTAGAGACAGCCACGCCCCTTTAGGAGACCTGGGTCTGAGATGTGGGAATGCACGGCTGTGTTTGTTCTGCGTCATCTGATCGGCCTGCTTTGAACTATTTTGAGGACTCCGATCAAAACCGATAGGGGCAAACCCCCCCCCATTTTTTCTCCCTTTCAACTCACACATATATACGTTGTAGTTTCATTCTTTTTCCAGTAGCCACAAAGTCGTCAATTAGCCTAATTGACATGATTTAAAAGTTGATAACATTAATTGCTCAAAATAATTAGTTTCCTGCTCAGACTTGTGTGAGTAAAGAAATTTCCCTTCAGGATTTATCAGTGACTGGATGCACTCATATTTCCAGCTTGGATGATTTTATTTTTTGATTCTTCCACTCCTCGGAAATGCTTGTTAAAGTGAATACAAACAGGCTTGTTTTGTTTGAGTTAATGTTTTAACCTACTTCATTTTCAACTGTTTCATTTTCTTGTTTTTGCTCCCAGGATTGCGCCTACATGATATACAGAGAACCACATACATCATTCGTCATTTATACAAAAAACTGTTGTTAATTATTTTAATTTGTCTACACATTCACACGTTCTGCAATTTTCTCTGACTTTAACTCTCCTCTTTTGCCACAACAGCCTTGTTTCACTTATGTCTGAATGTATGCTTATATTTATTATAGGATTGCACTAATATGTTCTACTCTAGGGAACTAAAATAGGAAGATCACTTCTGCTTACTATGCATTGCCATAGTGAATCACTATCGGGGCTCCACTGGCTTTTAATAGTAGCCATAACTCAGTCAGTGCACTCATAGAGTTGACTGAACCAACTCTGAACACCTTTCCTGAAACCGAAAACTTTTTAAACTCGGTTTGTTGAACTTCTTTTGTGAAACAGGCCCTTGACACAATTCAAACTCACATACTGGTTTCCTCTAAAACAGATGCACAGATGCTTATCTATTTTTATGCAAATAAGCTGAAAATAATGCTGAAAGTAATGATCATAGCTCTGCCAAAGGTATTGAGAGTTATTAAATTAGCAAAGGTATAGGAAACTGAATTAGTTTAGATAAAATACATCCTAAATACAGGGAAATGCAATTACTTCATTCATAGAATACTGACTTGTCTTGCTGCTGCAAGCAGGCTTTTTACTCTGAAATGACAAAAAAAATCCCCTAATACCTCTTGTATGTTTGTCCTCCTGTCTTGTCTACCTTCCTGTCTGTTGTAATCAGATATCATTAATAACAGCAGTAAACCAGTTATTAAATAGACAGATCGTGTGCACTCTTTTCAAACTTCTCTCAGGTAAATGGCATTAAAAGTAGGGTTTTATTTTAATTTTCATCAGTCCTCCCCTCTTCTTTCCTTAATGAATCTCTGACATGTAAGGTTGATAGCAGAAAATAAGTAGTTAAGCCATCTTTCGCTTTGTGTGTTTTTCATGATGAAGTTTCTCCTTATTCTCAATTATTGTTACTTGTTTTCTCCTTTACACCAAAGACTACACACCTGCAAATTGACGGACAGCCCTCAGGTTGACTGCAGCCGACCCTACATTTAGAAAAGAGGACAAAGGTGTGCAACAGAGCGCCCAAAATAAATAGTATGTGACTGATAGCGGCGACCGTCACGCTCCATGCCCAGACAGTAAGGACGAGGGCTGGAGAGGAAATGAGAGGAACCTTCTCAAGGGAAAGCAAGAGCCATCTGTTGTAATAGAGCTGTGCCACTGAAATGCACAAGGCTTCAGCGATCAACTTCACAACAATAACTGTTTTATTTCAAAGCTTTTTCCATGCTTGGGAAGGGATAATACCTTGAGGAAACAGGAGGATGATGTTCAGTTTCAGACATGTAAAACTAAAAAAAAAAAAAAAAAGTAATGTAGTTGGTAAACAGGGAAAGTTGATGTGGTTTAATTGCTCATATGTTGAGTCATTAAATGGTTATGATGCTAGCAGTGCACATTGCCAACACACACATCATAGGTGACTTGGCAGTTTTATTGGAATTCACTTGTAAATTGTAGCTACCTTGCGTCCACATACTGATTTCTTCAACCCTGTTGCCATTTTCTTGCCCAGAATTAGTTAAAGTAAAAATGGCTCACCACTGACTTCACAATTCAGTGATTCAATGTAAGGACTATTGAATGTAGTCATGCGTTACGGACAGCTGCAATGGGAATGGAATCCTATAAGGCCTGTGGAATCTCACAAATCTTGCAGGACCGCATGTTTCTTAACATTGCTTTGGGTATTTAAAAAAACAAAAGTGTAGATCCTGTATTAGTACAAGCTCAGGTGCTAGTAATAATGGAGTAAATTTGATAACAAAAGAGGTTTCAAGAAGGGCCTTTCTTGGCAAAAGTTAAACAGGATGAGTCGGATTTGAATAAATGTAACTTTGTGATTTGTTTGTACAATAAATAATGCAAAAACTAGTGTGTATATAAAGCCAGGATATTGAGGGAATGCAAGAGTTGTCATAAATGGTAGCAGTTATTGTTGAGAAAAACAGTTCTGTGCAAGGTTCTACAATACAGTTAAAGATTGTTAGATGTGATCACTCACAACATTGAAATTACCTGTCGATCAATTAAGATATTGCCCTTGTACTGCTAACACAAATGCGACTGGTTGTGACCGACACATCACAGGAAATGTCTCTGACACTTCTTTGAATCAAACTTGTTCAAAAGCATCCGTAGATGCAGCAGAGCGTACTGTGCTGTCAAGGCAAATCACTGCTAAAGAACCTCATCACAAAAGAACTGTAAAGGTTAGATGACTGATCCAGTAATGCTACTTAATTGAAAGCTAGGACAGCTTTTGATGTGTACATGACTGTCTAATTTTGAGAAAGTGGGAGAGAGTGAAAGAAAAACGAGGAATGGAAAATGGAAAGGATGTTTACACTCCGTGACCCTACAGTGTAACTGACCTGACATCCACGGTGTCTGCTGTATCTTCTAATAAGCTGATCTGAACTTGCAGGTTAACGGGATAGAAGTGGGGGGTGTGGGATGACCTTTGCATCACTGGTGTGCAGTACATGGCAACATCAGATTACTTTTATTTAACCTTGTTTTAAAAACAACACTAAACTATTTTTTAGCATAGATAAAAATCTAATTGTGCCTTCCAAATCTCAAACTTGTAACAAACATGCAAAATGAGGCCCAAAGGCATAATTGTCTCTTGTTAGAAGGGTGCTGTTCCAGCCACATGCTACAAGCACCATATATTCTTATTTTTTGCATAAATGATAATGGTTATAAATAAGAGTTACCACTCATTAGTTCTTTTGTCTGCTATAAGTTTAAGACACAGCCTGGATCACCATTCTTCTCTGAAATTGCTTGCCAAGTTCCGTAAAGACCTATAAAGATGTTTTTTCTTCCTTTCTTTCTGTCTTTATGAACATCCACCAACAAAAGGCATTTGTTTTTCTTGCACCACATACGCTCCTTAAATAACACAGTTCTCTCTATTTTCCCCCAGGTCGAGCAAAACTAAGAACCTCTGCTCAAAATGTTTTGCAGGTAAGCAGTTTTTTTGTTTGTGTCTTCAGCTTGCCCTATTTCTAACATTTACAGCCATGTAACAACTATATATATATATATATATGTATATATGTATGTATGTGTATGTATGTGTATATATATATATGGGCTGTCAGTAGGACATTTATTCACAAATATTTTGCTGTTCTAAATTACTTTTACGTATTTTTTAAATGTTTTTAATACTGTTAACATGAGAAAGGGCAAATATGCTTTATGCCAATGTTTATTCAACTTTCCACAAAAAAAGATTAAGATTCCTTGTTTTTTTTAAGCAGCTCAATGTAAAACAATGAACCATATGCATCACAAACATCATACAAGAAGTGCATTGGTCAGTTAAATTTTCCATGTAATTATGTCTAACGTCATATGGAGGAAAATAAAAGGCTCAAAAAATATCCCCTTCCCCTAAGTGGGATCAAAACAGGGTGATACAAAAAATAAATCACAAACAAATAAAGTGTACCGTATTTTCAAGACCATACGGCGCACCGTGTGAAAAGGCGCACCCTCAGTTTTGTGTGTGATTTTTGGTTTTAAAACACACATACCGCGCACCGACCCAAAAGGCGCCGTCTACAGACACGGAGCTGCACACACGCGCGCTGCAAAAACACACACACGCGCTGCAGAACACACACACAAGAGTGCTTATTTAAAAGTAGAGCAGGAGCAAAACTTAGTTTGATATTTTATTTCACTTTTCACATCAATCAAACCCTTCAAAGGTTCATCTTCTGTTTCCGCATTAAAGAATTAAAAAAACCACCGGGTCGCCGCACATAAACCTGTCTCAGCCACCAGCCCTTTTCATTTCACTCTGGCTGGAAAAGTCTGTTTAGGCAACGCTTTTCTTTTAAAAATCACCATAGCCGGCAGTTTCTGTCCATCAGCGTGGCAGGCAAGCACAAGAGTAAATAAACTTTTCATACCCCGTTGTGCTGCGGATCCCGACCGCGGCGGTCCCGGGTCCCGCGTCCCGGGTCCCGCGTCCCGGGTCCCGGTCCGCCCCCCCGCGCTGGTCCCGCTCACACACGCGCATGTCTGTACCGGGTTTGTATCCGACAGGAGCTCCGCTCCGCTAATTCAGCTGCGCCAGTCCGAATTTCCAGACCTGTCTCAGTCACTTGATCATCATCCTTTCATCCCATAATGACTCCGGCTGGAAACGTCTTATGCAAAGTTTTTCTTTTAAAAATCACCATAGGTTTCTGTCCATCAGCGCGGCAGGCAAGCACCACATAAACGAGTATGTGTGTGTGTGTCGCGCCGCGAAACACACACACGCGCATGTCGGGATCCGGTACCGGGTTTCTAACCGACAGATTTCGCTGAAAATCTCAGAGGGTGAAGCTGATCAGACCTGGGATGTACCCCAGAAATCCCTGCTCCCAAAGCGGCCGGGAACCAGGTCGATCGGACCCCGCTTGGGGAACCAGGAAGTCGGGCTGGAGCAGCGCGCATCACCGCGGCTTCAACCCACACACACAAGTGTGCTTATTTAAATAGAGCGGGGGCAAAACTTAGTTTGATTGTATTTTATTTCACTTAACACATCAAGCAAATCCTTAAAAGTCTTCATCTTCTGTTTGCGCATTAAACAGCTCAGTGGATGGTCTCATTCACGTCCGCAACTCACGGGGGCTTCACCCGCCCCCTTCTCTTTTTACCGTTCTCATGGTGGCCGGCCTTACATTACCGTAATTCAGGTAATAGACACGGCGCACCATTTCATAAGGCGCCCGGCACTTTTATAAAAAAAAAAAAAAAAAATAAAAAAAAAAAAAAATATGTGCGCCTTATGGTCGCGAAAATACGGTACATGTAACAGCAGTGAATGTAACTCAACCTATAAAGTGCAGTTGGGCTGTAATTAGCTAATACTACACCAGCTGATACCTTGTTAACTTTAACAAACAAAATAACAATTCTTCTTTGTTGCTCTAAAAGCCAACCGAGCTGTTTCTGAGTCACCATGTGGAGAAGCAGTGGCACATGAGTTATTGGATAAGATATGGCTATTTAACATTATGTTGGAGTTATGGCATTATTGTTGCCTGGAAAATTCCGCTATGAAAACATATGCTCATTATTGCAAGGCTTTTGTTTCCAGAGGTGCTGGGAATGTTTTTAAAAATCACACCAGTAACCTTATTAAGTATGTAAGGAGCCATCATGTGAAAAAGCACATGACAAATGGAAAGAGGGTACCAAACTTTGGAACCTGCCTCTCAGAAATGAGAGAAATTCCCTAAAGTAAACCAGAAACCCATAACAATGATGGACAAAGCTGTAGCAGTCATTGTGGTTCTCATTTGGTCTGGCTTTGTGACCCACAATCACTCCTTAATGACGAGCAGTGACCTAAATTAGGTAAAATTTTAAATTCCTCAAGTTTAGTTAATGAAAAGATGCAATATAATCCCCAAAGTTGGTGCACAGAAGTGTTCAGAATCACACAGCTAGGTTACAGAAAAAAAAAAAAGAAAAAGTTTTATGTTTTGAACCAGTAAACAAACGGATCTCTAAACAAAATGCATAATAAAACAGGACAAAAACCTAAAGAATGAACAGAATTAGACAAAAATCAAGTAAATCAAAGAATAGTCTCAGGAGAAAATTGAAAAGAGTTTAGTTCTTTCTTCATCAGCTGTGCATATTATTGTTAAAAAAATATGTGACAAGTTTTGGGAGCTCTCAGAGCACAAGACGAAGGCCAAAAACCACTGAATGAAGGCAGCATCTTTTCCTGGGAGGTCGGTGGTTATTTCAGCAGGACAAAGCCAGATATCACATTTTGCATGACGTGCAAGATTAGAAACCAGGACTGGGTGATGAAATCATTTTACCAAATTTTTTGAATTTATAGTTTGTGACAATGATTGAAAATGTGTTCTCTGTAATTTGCATAGTTAAAGGGGACCTATTATGGCATGTAATATCTAATTTAAACAGGCCTTGAATGTCTTAAAAACAAGATTTTGATAGTTTTTTCTAAATAAATTAGAAATTCAGCCTCTGAGCCATGTCTTTATCTTCCCATTCTCTAACCTCCTTCTCTATGAGGGATTCTGAGCGGGCGGGGAGGCTATGATAATGAGGCACTGTGCTGATTGGCTGCCTGAATGACGTGTAGCAGGGGAGGGCACAAAGCGTCGCTCTTGGCAGAAGAGCAGCTGGCTGCATACACTATAAAACCGTGTCCTAACTGCATGCGAGCGAGCGTCAGCGACAAAATCACTTCCATTGCTTTATTTTCTATTGGACTGTCCTAACTGGCCGCAGCGACGCTGCCCAGCGCGATGCGGCAAGCCGTTTTGAGCTGAACATATGTTGGATGCCCTGCTTCTATTTTCTTCCTGTCACTCGCGTTGAAAGCCGGTTGAAAGCGCTGTAGGAAACAGTCATGGATGAGGAACGGCTGATCCAGTTAGTTGAAATGAGAAGTTATCTCTATGATACCTCCTCATTTCACTACAAAAACCTCAATAAGGGGTTGGAGGAAAATGGACAGAGAGCGTCCGATGTCACGCGTCCGATGTCACGCAGTGCGATGCGATAGTCGGACGCTCGCATGCAGTTACACGGTTTTATAGTTGTGGGCGTGGTTTGCATTTTGGTTACGTAACGAAAATGCACAGAATCTGAACGGCTCGTAGAAGCCACATCACACTGGATGGCTCATCCGGGCGGCTGTACAGACACTGCAGAATTTGGTTGGTTTCTTCCTTCTCTGAGTTGGCAGGCTGAGGGGAGACCACTTTATATATGTTAAAGTAAGAAAAAACATGTTTTTCATAATAGGTCCCCTTTAAGTTATGTCACCATCACTGTTTGCACAAGCTTCTATAGTTCTGTTACAAGCCCACCACACTCCCCACAAATGCTTTCCCCAAAAACATTTCCCAAAAATTCAGTTTCTGCAGTTGCCTGGAAACGGTTTGGGTTTGTGATTTCCAACATTGTACAAACTGTTGTAGTAAAGTGTTTCTATAGTCAAGTCTATGGAATTTAAATGCTGCAGCATAAGTAATTTATTTCAGCTTCCCACATCGAAATGGGAACATTTTGTTACATTGCAAGAACCAAAACACAACAATATTATGAAAAAACAAAAAAGACACTAAAACAAAGGCAGCACTAACAGCATCATTTTTCACATGGTATCTTGTATGATAAGAGGACGTAGTCAAAACATTACAGATGCGCTGGTGTTTCACATTACTAACGGTTTTGTGCCCATTTATAGTAAAAAAAAGGAAAAGAATGGGTACACCAGGAACAGAGTTGACCCCAGATATACTTTTTTGCTATCATTGTGTAATGTTGAATAAGTGACTTATTAAAAATAAGGATTGTACCTTATTTATTCCCATGAATAGTAAAAATGTCGTCAAGTCGCCAATAGAAGCAGATACATGTTTGATTTCTCTGCTTGCTGTTCCGATCTGTCTCCTATTTAAGTTATGGAGCATCTTTAGCAGAGCTAAAATCCTGTAAACAGCAAGAAGACACAAAACTGTAGCAAGCATCCACTTGTCCTAAATTAGGACTGCAACCAACGACTGTTTTTGTATTTTCTATTGATTATTGAAACAGTCAATCGACTAATCAGATAATGAATTGCAAGATGACTTAAACCAGTGGTTCCTCAAGACTTTTTTTGCTTGATTTGTTAGCTAAAGAAAGAAGTTTTTTAAAATTTTCTTTTAAGATAGCTATTTTATTTTCAGCCTGCTAGCTGAGTAAACAAGTTGATTGGAGGTGTCTTTACTGTGACACTCAACATTAGCAGGACAGACTGAGCTGCTCTGAGCTAAATGAACTCTATCTGCACCACTTACCTATTTCTTGATGGTTTTTTGCCCCTCCTGGTTTTTTCTTTAATTTCTCACTGCCAGATGGATAGCTTCTCTTAATTTTATTAGACCTGATCGGATCAGTTTTTTTTTTTTTTTTAAGTTAAATGCAGTAGAGGCGGAGACCCTGGGTATTCTAGGGCTGACCACTGTCATCGCAAATTCTCTTCATTGTCACTGTTGCGATCCAAAGTTGGTTGGCCCCCCCCTGGTTCGCGGCTCCAAGCATTTGCCTGGTATGGCTGTTGGCAAGCAACACCTCTGATTATGCTAGCAGTGTGCAAGCTTTTTTTTCCCCCATTCATTCATACTGCACCTCCCCTGCAATTGCTCTGCACTCTCTCTTAGGGGTGCGCTCCCCCAATTTGGGAAGCACTGACTTAAACCATTTTATATAGCTCATAGATTTTTAAATTGGCTTAAGATTGTTTAAACCATATGCAAGCTAACAAGAAATCCTGAAAAATATTTTTTTTCAGTTAAAAATTCCGTTATTTATTTAACTTGTGTGATGGCAAATCTTGCTGCTAATAAGACTAAAAATTAAACAAAGTTAAGTTAGGATAAAAGCCCCTCATGACCGTCAAGTCATCGTCAAGAGGATTTGGCATAGTACACTATTTCTCATAACCATAAGTCCTCAAAGATATATAGAAAATGAAAAAAAACTACTGGAAGGGAAAGAGGATATGAAGTTCTTTGGGTGGATGCTGATGATAGGGTTAGATGGAGACGGATGAGTCGCTGTGGTGACCCCTACTTGAACAGCCAAAAGGAAGAGAAGAACGGAACATACAGAAATAGAGCTTTGCTCGCATTCACAAGTCTTTACGGCGCACCCAGGACTTCTGAAGTACGACCGCGGATCATCACAGACAGATTTACCAGAGTGTAACAGACCTATATACAGTCTATGGTCACACATTTGTAACGTTAGCTTCTCACCACCGTTACTCCTAAGACAGTTGGTGGAAATCAAAAATGTAAATGATGTCTGAAAGTAGAAAATGAGAGATGGTGTACCGTATAATACACTAGACATTATGGTAAATGTACGCTGAGCCATCACCGACAGCTTTAAGTACTGAGAGATACCAAGGAAACTGACAGAATTATGGAGTTTTTATCATGTTTTGTAAAGCTGTTTCTGAGATATATTTGGGCCTTAGTTTCAGAAATAACATGCTTAGCATGGCTTTGGTCGGGCGTTTACATTTTTTTTTTTCTGCTCTCTGTATTGCTCACGGTGGAGGTCTGTCCCAATGGACACACACACACACACACACACACACACACACACACACACACACACACACACTTGTGTGAGCACACTTCCACCAGTGGACAGAGAGCATTTCTGAAAATACGTTGCATCAACCACCTGAAACAGATTCTTTAAAGCTGTTATACTGAGTGACATTATTAATAGAAATATGAACACCACTATTCCTTAATCCAATCCACAGCATGAAACGGATATGTGGTGATGTGACCAATCAATAATCACATTTTTTGACCAATTTCGGTGTCAATTATGCATTGCAGTCCTATCCTACATGATTATAAAGTGCAGTTAAAAGAGAGATGAGGCGTCATTACAACTGTCTCACAACTTTTCCACCTTTTTGGGTTTGTTTCTTGCATCAAATTCCAGATTTGTTTACATTTTCTTAAAGGGGACCATATTATACTTTTCCGTGTTTTCTGACTCATCTACAGTGTTAGACAGAGGAATATCTTACACATGACCAAAGGCTGAGAAAATTGGATGCATATATCATTATATGTGCTATAGCTGTTCAATTGTGAGAGATTATGAGAGTTTTGGGAGATTGCTGGTTCCTTCCTATGTAAGGTAGAATTTCCTTAAAAGCTCATGTGATCTCACAATTGACATTGAAAGGAGAACTTACCTTTTACATCATCCCAACATAATCTTAAACATTTTAGAAAGCTTGTGTTTTCATGAAAACGGGATTCATAAAATAATCATTGCAGGTTTAATAAAGCACTGTGATAGTTGTTTCAGGAGATGCAGTGTGCTGTGCATTTTTATAAAGCTTTTAATTTCACATGGGAAGACCGTCTGCCTCATCAAAAAGCCCAGTTTGTTCTGACAGCACACCTGCGTTGCTGTGATCCGAGATGGCTTACCAATCTGCATCATCACTGGCTTCAAAATCAGTATGCCCCTGAGAGTCATGAACATTTTTTTAAATTGGTTTTCTAGTAAATGACATACTCCAACATAGCACTGCAAATACCACTAAAGGAACATTTTCATCATTGCGTTTCTACATAGTGGTGTATAAAGATGGTTATTGCAAGATGGGCCATATAAAAACGAGAAAAATTAAGGTGAAAAATGTTCAGGGCTTTAAACAGTTCAGATCATCTTAAATCCGCTCTTTCGAATCGCACAACTTTGGAAATATTTGAAGATAAACTCTCCAGGTCTCATTTTATTTGTTTTCCTTTTATTACATACGTTGATTAAAGGATCAAGCTGATGTTTCACTTCATTGAATTGCATTGTACATTGTCAGCATTTATTTACACCATTATAACTACAATAAAGTGGGTCAATAATTTATAAAACTGCAGTTTTACATTTTGTTTTAATACAACCTTTTCCAAAATCCAAATTGAAAATGCCTGATGTTCTTATAACCTTAGTGGGGGTGTTATGCATTCAATGTGTGTATTTGTGTAGTATAAGGTTTTATTTGGGTATTACAGAGATAAATCTATTTCAAATGTTTTGTTCTATCTCACTTGGGCTATAATTACAAGCTTTGACAGTCTGTGCCAGAACTATAAGGTAAAAGATGCATCGCTATGCAGTATACTTTATGTTTGACCCCAGAAACGATGGCTCGTCGGACTATGTCACCATCTATTCGTCCATTAACTTCTGCTAATTCGGAAGTTAAAGGAGCATGAGGCAGGATTTATGAAAAAAATGCGTATACATTTTAAGTTTTCTAGTAATAATGTCAGATGAAGCGTTCCAAACCAAAAAGAATGAGCCCTCTAGCGTATCTCTCCGTTGCCTTGAACAGGCTGTGTGCTGCAAAATGCGCTGCAATTCTGGGCCCGAATTTCCCGTGCTGTCCTGCGGATGTGACGTCAAATGACGCTGCATGCGCGTTCTCCCGTGCCGGCTTCTCTGTTGGCTGCAGTACCCCCGACGGTCGTCGTGGCGCTAATGAGTCTCATTTCTTATTCTTGCCTCAAGCTCCTTTAATGGACGTATGTAACATGAAAATGTGTATATAATACAAATCTTGAAAACCCTTGTCTTTTTTACTTTTTTTTTTGTAGATACTCAGAAGAAACAGCCAAAAACTGATTGTACCCCAAAGGCCTCTTCAAGCACCAGCAGCAGTCAAACAGACATCTTCTGTAATGAAACAAACAACAGCATTAGTCAGCCCCTTGCGATGCCTAACACCTCAGAGGCCCCCCTGCCAAAAGAGACCGGAGTTGCATCTGTTCCTGTTCAGAACGGTAAAGACGGCAGCTAATTATTGTGTTCTTTCAATGGACCTGTGGACAGTGGAACATTTCCACTCTGAAATGTAGCACAGGAAGGCTGTATTGTGTGATCAGTTTGATTTGTAATGCTTACTTTCACAATGAAATAAGTACTCATAGAAATCAAAGTATTTTAGCTTTTAGTGGATGAGTTCTTTCATTAGAAAACAAGTAGTTGACACAGCAGTAGCAGCACCTTGACTGGCACTGCCATGGCTATATTTGTCCTCATGGTACACAAAGAAAGAATAAGAAAGGGTACCTGCTCAGAAGTAAAGGCTTGAAGAGGACGCCTACTATTGCCTGGCCACCTGTCATTGTGATACGGGGACACGGTTATTTGTGGAAGCCAAATTAGTACAGGACAAAAAGAAGTGCAGTTCATACAATTCTCACACTAACCTTGCTCACTGTAGGAACACTAAATATTTTAACATACTATGAAAGTGAATGATTACACACCATATTGAAATGTCTTTCTCTAATTAAAAATACCTCTGTTCTTGATACTGGCCTGTAAGATGCTGTAAGAAGGACAAGCCAAATTAAGCAGTGCCTGTCAATTTACCTCCTAGATTTACTATAACATTACAGCTTATACTTCTTGGTCCAGTGTTTCAAAAGCCATCAAGGAATTGCAGCAGATTCCTAAATAGTATGTTGCTTATATGGACATGAAATGATATCATAAACAAGCGTAGTTTAGTACAACTTGGCATTATTAGAGGAAAAATACATCCGTTTGGCTCTGATGTCAAATAGATACATTAATTTAACTACCAACTCTTAGAAAAATATCAAGAACGGGATCAAACCATGCATACTCATGGCTGGAATCTTTCCTGATATCCGTCTGGTGTCAATCTCGACATAGTCTCTACATATGCACTCTGTTCTTTCCTGCACTGATATTCATCACAATGATAGAGGGAGAAATATGACAGTATAACAAATGGTCATAATACAGGCTGGTATCAGTCCTTTCATCCTGCTACTCTGTGGATAGTGGTACCAGAGCACAAACGAGCCGAACAGATTTTTCCACAGATTTTCTCTTCAGGCACAAATTGTCTCTTACAGCAACACAAGTTTACCCATTTGTCAATCTGTTGCAGTTTGTTTATTTTTTACCACAATTAAATCGATTGTTATTTTGTCTCTTGAAACTATATGCAATTCTGCTCTTTAATTTTACATTGTTTGCTGTTTTTATTGATTCATCTCTTGTGATAAATTATACTTTTGTCTAATGAGGAAGGAACTAATGCCTTATTGGTGTCTCTTTTCTAATGGTTACACTTTTCATCTTTTTCTGTCTTTGCTTTTGCCCACTTAAACTTTTAGGAGTATCCAGCACGGACACGGTCTCGGCTTCACTCTCCACTCCTACAAAACGTTCATGTGAATCAGGTATGACCTCTACCAATACAATCTTCTTTTTATCACCTTTATTGGAGCTATGGTGGTGGTTGTGGCGTCATTCCCATTGTGCAACACGAGACAGCTGATTCAGAGCTGCAATCAGATATTTCCATGATTCTTTCACGATGGCCTTCTCTCATCTGAGACAACAGAGTGTAGTAGAGCCTTAAGATAACAGAGACCATTTAAAAAGTAGTGATTGTAGTGACTGATGAGCTGAGACCTAACGTAGGTGATGTAACATTGTAATGGGAACCCTCATAAGTCATACAACAAACTGCACACCTGTACATGACTTAAGACATTAAGGCAAGATTGGCAAATACGTATGAAGATGCCAAATTTCTGTGTAATCTTTTGGGATCATGTGAGTACAACACTATATTACACCTGCATCACTCATCAGTTATTTGATGGCTGAAATGTAGGTATTTTTTTTATGGCTGTCTAAATGAGAACACCGGTTTGTTTGTGTGTATGTATGTATGTATGTACGTACGTATGTATGTACACTCAGACACACACATATATAATTTCTTTTGGGCAAAACTTATTGTATACTACACTATTATTATAACTGTTTTTTGCTATCAGTTTGTAGCAAAGTCTAAATTAAAGCATAGTTGAATTTGCTACAAAGATGTACAAGGATAAGAAAAGACGGTTGGGGGAGTCGGACGGCTTCAGCTTGGCCTAGTTCTCAGAGATTTATTGAGCGCTGATCTGCATTTTGGCCTGGCCAGGGAAAAAGTCTGCAGGATTGATGAGAAAAGTCGACCAGCGGAAGCTCACTACAGGCTCCTCCTGTCACTGATGCGGGGCATCATGTAATCTAAGGCAGGAGAGCCATTAATCTCTCTCTATATTTTGTTTAAATTTAACATAAAGCAGAGTGTTGACCCAGTGTGCCAACAACTGATGTCTCCCAGTTGCAGACTACAGTAATGTGTTTTCATTCTATTATTGTTGTTGGGGGGCACATGGAGTTAGCAGAACCGTGCATTTTTTGAAGGGGATTATATACTTGTGGAAGAAAAAACAAGAGATGGCGGATTTTGTTGGGGCTGCAGAGAAGAGGTATGAAGACCTGGATGACTGATATGAAGCCGAATCGGAGCATCCAGGTGCGGTAACCACCATGGTCCCACCTTTTGTGGTCAGATTCTGCTTCATAGAAGTATTTCAGGTTTTCATACCTCTGCTCTGCAGCCGCAACAAACCCACCATCTCTTAAACCTTTATTTTTTTTCTACCCACAAGGGTATAATCTATTTTGCTGGAAATTGTCCTCTAACTCTTCTTGGTTTTCTGAAAGCCATGGTGATTATGGTTATTATTCGTCTTCGTCGTTTTCTTCTTCCAAAAAGAGTGACATTACACTAAAAGCTGACTAAATATACCTAGACTTTAACACTATATCCAAGAATCTTTTTTTTTTTTGTGAAAATAAAAATATGTTGCAGTTATAGAGCACAGTTTATGGCGATTAGTCTTTTCATCTGTATACTTGCTTGTTTCCAGGCTCAGAATCAGAAAGTGATGCTTCACCTGAGAAGAGAGCAAGAATAGGTGAAGTCCCGGAGGCTGAGGAATCGCCATCATCTTTGTGTGCTTCATCATCTTCATCTCGCAACGGCCCGAAACAGCGGAGCCGCAAACGTTGCCATCGCTGCCAAACCAAACTGGAGCTTGTTCAGCAAGAGCTGGGTTCCTGTCGCTGTGGTAGGATGATGATGCATCTCTCTACATTTAAACGTGCACGTCATGTAACACAGGAAGAATTATATATGTATATACACACACAGTGGGGCAAAAAGTATTTAGTCAGCTACTGATTGTGCAAATTCTCCTACTTAGAAAGATGAGAGGGGTCTGTAATTTTCATCACAGGTACACCTCAACTATTTGAGAATAAGCACAATCAGTGGCTGACTAAATACTTTTTTGCTCCACTCTGTGTGTGTGTGTGTGTGTGTGTGTGTATAGACAGATAGATAGATAGATAGATAGATATTTTACTTATGCAGAATAATGTTTCTGTTACCTGATGTGTGGTATTTGTGTGTGTGTTGTCGGGAATGTCTATGACCAAAGTGCTTTCCTTACCCCCGAGAGACCATTACAAAAAGCCTGAATGTTTCTCATTGCACATAAAACATAAGCCAATTACCACAAACAGTAATGCTTTTTAAACCAATCGTTGGCCTGCTAATTAACTTGTTTGCTTACAAATTAAAGTACTAATAAATTCACAGCTCTTCACTACTTAAAGAACAATTTTCTTAAACCAATGCAATAATACCTAAATTGGAAATTGACGTCCGTTTTTCTACTAGGCATCTCTTAATGTTCAGGCCATCGTCCTTAATAGTCTAATGCTTACCAAGAAAAACATGCTTTTTACAGACTAAAAGGGGAAATGGTGGCAATTACAGTGATTTCTGACTGTTGCAGTAATTGCAGCTTACTTTGTTAATGGTCCTGCATAATATTCCTCTGTGTGTAAGCCAAGAAGATCTGGTAATGAGTTGAAAGCATGAATGCTTCTCAATCTGTAAATGGGGGAGAAATGATAGCACCAACACAAACACTCATCCAATGTTGTCACTGTCGTTAGGCATTTCTTGCTACACACTGTCTCTGCCATACATATTTCTAGATGTTAGTATTAGACAGCAAACAGGCACTTGGATTAGATCTTAATAAAGTCTCCATATGATACAAGACATAACAAAAACAGAACCCTAACTACTTCCATTCAGCCACCTTGCAGACATAGGCCCTAGAATCAGAGACTGAGAACGACTACAGCACTTGAACAACAATTTCCTTAGACCAATGTCTGAAACAGCCACTAACATATTTTGTAATTGTTTTAGAAATGGACCTGCTAAGCTGTAAACTTGACTTTCAATATTATTGTTCTACTTTAATGACAAGTTATAACCATCCATGGGTTACATGACCAAACATTTTGTATTTATATTTTTTTATCCCCTGATGTTTTTATTTTTTTTTTTTACATGACCAGAATTAATACGGTTGCCGACAGACCTTTTTTTTGAAATGTGGAAAAAAACAAACTGGTTTGAGCATATTATAATCACAGATTGGCTGCACTCCATATGACCTTGTACGTATAGTGCACGCTCCTCAGCAGCAGAGATGGTGAGAACTTCTTGTTATAAATAATTAGCGAATTACTGTGAGTAATGTACTTTCTGAAATATACTGTATGTGGTGTCCCAAAGGCACTCTCAGCACCCCCACCAAAGTAAGGCATGAAGTGTGTCTTTAAAAGGGCATCCAGGATGATGCTCTAGGGCCCAGACATAAGAATTGTGTGGAGAGGAACCACTGAGGTGGAGGTTCATCCCCTGTAATTTTAACTGAGGTTGGAAAACTATCTGAATATAAATTTGGTTTGATCTGGTAAGGATGAGAGTTTCTAGAGCCACTGCAGCCTCGTTAGCTCTGCTTGGATAGGAGCAGAGGTACAAGCGTGCTGACATGGAACAAAACTATTTGTGGTTTTAGAAGCACAATTGTACTTGTGTATCTATGTTCATAGGTGTATGGTTTCCTTAATAGTACAATGTGTGAAGCTATTTTTTATTTTTACTTTTAGTAATATTATTCATGACAGCAATTTCATCTAAAAATGCCAGTTTCAATTTTATATGAAGGAATATTAGATTAATTTTAGAAATCAATGTCTCGCTCTCCTGATCTCATTTCCATGGTATTGGCTAACACCCCTCAAAGTTTGGACTTCTGTATTGGTCGTTTCTGGCAACTAAGAGATGAAAGCAAAATAAAATAAAACAGTGACTGATTATGAGACCAAACAAGAGCAAATCTCAGTGTGTTGTTAAAATGATTTAACCTCCATGCCTATAGAGCGACCTTCTGAGCTTTAAAGCATTATATTCTTTAATATTGGAAACTTTATCACAAAATGTTCGTGGGCCTGTTCATAAACTTTAAATTTGCAATTTCTAATTGGGGGAATATAGTGTCAAGTGTTATGCAGCCATCTCTCCTACACTACTCCATGTGTGTGCAGTGATTGTAGTGCTTTTTCATTGCAAGCAGATGTCAATCTGGGCTTTTAATCGCCCCTTTTTTTAAAGCCAGTAGTGTTATGTGTGTTGCATGAAGTGAAGATGGTAAGAGCCTCTAAGCTTGTAGAGCCTCCTACAGCGACAAGTCTATTGTTAGAAGTGCTGAAATGGAGACAGAGCCTGTGAGAGATGTGAGTAGTCTGCAGGATGAAATTAAAAGTGGGGGCTGTTGCATACAATGTGTTCATTGGTAGAAAGGTGACCAGGACTCGTCACCTCCCTGTGGTCACATAAAATATGTTTAAGAGATTTTATGATTTACTTTAGTGGGCACACAGTAAACTAACCACTCTCCGTCTCTTGTACCACATCCAGGTTATGTCTTCTGTATGCTACATCGTCTTCCAGAGCAACACGATTGTCTCTTTGACCACCTGGGCCGCGGCCGCCAGGATGCGGTCCTCAAGATGGTCAAGCTTGACCGAAAGGTGGGCCGCTCATGCCAGCGCATCGGGGAGGAGTGCTCATGAGCAGCCTTCCCCTGGAGCAACCTCTGTGTTCAGATGGTGTCTCAGCACTAACAGGGATAACATTTGTCTCTCCTTCTCACTTAGTTTTTCAGGGTTTTTACAGTTTGTTTGTTTTTTTTGTAATACAAACTTCCATCCTTTTTTCTTTTTCAATCAGACCTGTTATGTTAAAATTCCACCGTTACCAGCATCTTGTTTGTTTCCTGCTTCTGTTGGCTTGATCATATCCCTGCTGCTAAGATGCCTTTTGGAAAAAAGCAAAATCCAATAAAGACTATAAGATAAAACAACAGAGAGCAAAGAAATTATAAATTCTTCACTTTCTTGCAAGCTCTTGATTACACAAGTATGACTGGTGTAAAAGTGAATAATGAAATGGCGATACAATGCTTTATACAAATGATTGTCTTGGAAGACAGACTATACTCTTTACCTCAGAAAAGAAGAGAAGAAATCAAGAAGAGGAGAAGGAAGAGGAAGAAATGGTCATTGTTCTTGTACACTATGGCTTTGGCTCTGTTTATAGACTGTCCTCTTTACCTCAAAGTCAGACCAGAGCTGCTTTGTTTTTGCGCCAAGTGTAGACTTTCTGAGGCAAGTGGTGAGCTAGCCACCCTCAACTTTAAGTCTCGTCTTACACCCAGACTATCCACCACTTATAATCCTAAACCCTATAGAAACACGAACACCATTTGTCACCCACCTCAGGTAAGCTCAACCTGCCGTCATTCCCCAACCCACTTGCATCCCTTGCCTCTGCCGAACTCTTATTTTACTCCTTTGCTTTAAGATTGCTGTGAAAGAGTTTTTGCCACCGTGGACAATAGCAGTGTTGGGGATAATGAAAGTCCATATTCAGAACTTGCAGCATAGAATCAAAGACATGTTGGTGGTTGGGACGGCAAACTGGTTGTTCTCGGATTCCACGTAAGTTGATCTCAAATGTCAAAAATCACGTGATTTTATTTGTTTAGGATTTTCTGTCTCGCTTTTTTTTTTCCTTCAAGCCTTTGGCAATTTAGAAAATATCTTCTTTAAATCCATAGTCTTTTTTTTTTTTTTTTTTTTTTTTTCAAAAAAGTGTGTGGCTTGTGTGTGCTAGACGTGTACACACTTCAAGAAGACAAATGTGCAGGACATGAGGGACAAACTACTTCTGAAAAATGACTGGACCTGGAATATCTGCATTCTTAACATGTTATACTTTTGCAAATACACACAGTCTGACTTTTGTGTTATCTTGTATGTTCAGCTGTTTCCACATCAAGCACAAACAGTGATGTACTGAAGTGTGGACTGAAGGTGCAGAAGTCGCATTTGGGATTGCAATGGCTCTTTGGGTGTTGGGTGTAATCACTTAGGATTTCACTGCATTTCTCTTTTTGGTGCCAGCTTTGAAGCAAGATATCTCGATTGAACTTGTTTTACCCATACCTTTATGTCCCTTACTATATGTTTTGATTTTGAACTAGCATGATGAGATCATGTGCATCTTTCTTCTTCTTTTCACTTTAATTTTCCCCACCTTTTCCTGTATTGATTATGTATTTCATCCCCCCTCCTTCCTCCCACTGTTGTTTTGCTTTAGATGAAAGACTAGGGCTGTGGTGCGCACAGTGCTTAAAGCTAAAATCAGCAAATAGTTATCTTTCAAATGTTTTCCTGATGGACTGTGGAAAGAATGAACAGAGAATGCATAATTAATCTTGGTTATCTTACAGAAAACCTTGTTTAACCTCTTATGTTTTAGACTTACTTATACTTAAGTGTTGAGCGGTGTTTTTGGTTGCAATGTGGTTATAAAATGGATAAATGAAAGTGGAAGATGATATATTTTGTTTCTTTTGCTTTTTGGTTCTGCTTTCCAAGTCTTTCTTTTATTGAGAAAAGAAATAAACAGGATTAGACCAAAAAAAACAACCTATTGTATTTACTTATTTACTATTACTTCACAGAGTTGAGCATTTAATTTTTTTTCTCCTGTTTGTAATTTATTTTGATATGATACTCTACTACTAATTCTTTTTACATATTTGTAATATATATATTTTTAACGATTGCATCTGTGGTGTGAGAGTAACTTAAGAATCTTTCCAACATGTTGGTTCATCCTCTGAATTTTGAATGGTGATGTAAGGTCCTCTCATTCACTTATCCAGTAGGATTGTGTGCATATGTGTGTGAGATCATCCATACTTCCTAATCCAGACCATTAAGGCAGAAGCTTTTGGATACCAGTGAGTCTTGCAGTTAGTTTGCGCAGATGAATACTCTGAAAAGATGAAAAATGACTGCAATGATCAAAAGATATCATAAATGCTGGAATCGCTTACCTTTGCTTTCATTCAAACTTAACCATTACAATAGAATTTCACCTCCATATTTCAGATAGTTTCAGGTTTCTTCTCCGTCAAGGTTACTGAAGCTTAACACCAAAGCCAACTGGAGACAGAAATTATATCCCTCACACTTGTGTGCTATATTATGTCTCTAAGCCTACATTCAAACTATATGCCTGATATGACCTGACTTTGGTTTTGTTGATGGGATCCATGACGATTTAAAAATATTTTACGTTTGTCTTTTCTTAGGGCTGTGTCAGTTTTTGGTTATGCATGTGGTTTGTGTGTGTGTGTGTATATATATTTAAATTAGGACCCTATTCTTTTGTTTTTTTTCCTTTAAACATATTTAAAAATACATTTTAACAATATAGAGATGAAAGTAGTATAACTAAGCATTAAAACTGGAGAATACTTTTTAATTTTTATTTTTTTAATATTATTGTGGCACTAGTGACCTTTATTGGGAAAGTAGGTGGACGGAAAATGTGTAGAGAGAAGACATGCAGCAAACGGCAATATGCCAGGACTTGAACCCACACTGCCTGCACAAGGTGCTGGTCTCTATAAATGGTACTCGCTCAACCCCCTGAGCTATCTGGGGCTCCAAGAATGAATTGATTTCAACACTTAATTACAAAAGCCCTACATGTAGTCCCACTTAAAATGGCTGAAATGACACACAGGTGTTTCACATCAGGTGCACCTGATTAGGACATCATTAGTCAGCTTGTTCAAGGGGCTTCCCTATTGAAACCTCAGGCGGTTTGTTAGGTGTGTTCTTGTTGAAGTGAGAGTGAACACCATGGTGAGATCAAAAGAGTTGTGTGTGTGTGGCCATCAGAGAGAAGATTGTAACAACGTACGAGTCTGGTAAGACATTTAAAATCATCTCCAAAGACTTTGGTCATTCTACTGCCTGGAAAATAGTCTGCAACTTTCATAGGAGTTGAGCAAGCCCCAGATCTTTGCTCTCAGAGAGTAGACAAAGACCAGAGAGAACATTTTTATCATAAAGGATTCCAGGAAAAACCTTAATAGCAGCTGTAAAGCATGGAGGTGGAAGTGTCATGGTTTGGGAATGCTTTGCTACAGCTCACCAAATGTAAAAAATAAATGGAATAAAGTAAATCCACGTTGTGATGCTGTGGGCTGTACACGCAGGAAACCCCCCAAACATCTCACAGCTGAACTGAAATAATTCTGCTTTGAGGAGAGGCGCAAACCTTCCTTAGACCAATTTCGGAGACTGGAAAATGGCTTCAAGAGGCATCTCACTGAAGTTATGTCAGTCAAAGTGGTTAACACTAGCTATTATGGGATAGGGCGTCCTAACTTTTCTTTAGAAGATGCTTTTTTTTTTTTTTTCATCTTTTGTTTTAATGAATGAAACAAGGTTGATTTTTGTTGTTTACTATGCAATTAAACCCCTTTTTAATTTTAAAAGATACATTTAAGAAGATTAGACATTGATATGTGAACATTTCTTAATAAAGAACTGAATATTTATTGGGGTGTACTAATCTTTTCACATGTCTGTCCTGGCTAGCCTCCAGACACACCTCAGGCAAAAACATGACCAAGAGACTGAAATACCACGCTGATTCGAACATTGCTTAGTTTAACGAAGTCTACATCAGTAGTTTGTGCACGCTGATGAGAAATGGGCTACTGGAACAAAAGGTGTGGACCAGAGAGGGCAATATCGGTCTGTGGGAATGCTACTGTAGGAACCCCGGTGAGAGAGGTTATATGCAGAGGACTTAGGATTTTTGGATACTTTGAAACTCAAGGATGAAATGACAAAGATCCAGGAGATGACCCCGACTGATGTCCAGCTATGTTAATGTCTAAGGCAACAGAAATTCATTGAGAGGCAAGAAGAGATGGAGGAGGAACCGTCATGGATAGAGAATCCCATGCATGATTGGCTAACTGAAGAAGTGGGTGGAAAAGGTTGGCCTGAAGGAAAGCATGGAGGTATTAATCACAGCAGCACGATAACAGGCCTTGAGCTCAAGAGCGAGGCTGGCCAGGGCTCTACAACTCCAAACAAGAGTCCAGCGGCAGACTGTGCAAAGAATTCCAGAGACAATCTAGTGGGATATGTAAGATGCTGAAAGGTAAGGCATACAGTACGTGGAACGCCACAAGCATGTAGCCGGAATAGTGTACTGGATCATGTGTATTGAGTATCAGTTTTTAAGTAATAAATAAAAATGTAAAAAAACCAATGGGATATGCCTCCAAGAGTCCCATGTCCATAATGGTGATTGAAAAGGCAAAAATCCTGTGAGACTTCAATATCCAGACTGGAAAATTGGTGAAGGCAAGCCAACCACAGCTTATAGTGGTCGGCATACTTTAGAAGAGAGCAGCAGGGATGAATCTAGCCAATGTTATCACAGCAACAAAATGTTGATAGGAGAAATAAAAAACATGTAGAAGGTGAAGGCAACAGTTGTAATTGGAGCATTTGGAGCTCCAACCTTCAAGCTGGAAGAGATACCAGGGATACCATCAGCAGCAGAGGGTGCAGGCCTAGGAACAGTAAAGGTGTGTAGGACTCTGGCAGAGGACCCAGGCTCGAAGAGGCTACTGCCCACGGAGGAATGAAGTATAATCCGATCTCTGATCAATCACTTACATTACATATTGCAAGTGGTTGGAGCTGATCTGTGTATCCTTGTTGACATACCATAAAACACATGGTTGCTATAGTAACCTAGATACATATAATGGATATAAGGTAAGGCTAGCTATCTGAGGACTTCCCCATCCCTTCTTTCACTCGTGTAGAATAGTCATTATGCTATATGGCAAATGATAAAAAGGACAATTGGATGGATATACTGTACGTCTATGTACATCGGATTGGTTTGGAAAAATCCTATTTTTTGTGGATTTATCTGCTACTTTGTAATAGGTTTGTCAACAAAGCTATCTAAACACAATCTGGTGATCCTAAAAACAGGATTTCAGCTTCCAGCACCAGCCCGAATGCTAAGAGCTGCATAACTAAAGGGAGAGAAAAGAAGAAGGAAAAAGAAATACTGAATAAAAGGTCAAAAGGTGTTTTGTACAGAATGTGCCACAAGACTGAAAAGACAATATTGAGTTGTGAGACCCTTTGTTTGAGACACCTGCTTATTTCTCTTTATGTATGAATGTTGCTGTTTTTCACTGTTTACTGGAAAATGCTTTATAGTAATACTAAACTTGTAATATTTCAAGTTCCTGCCTCTGGTGTTTTTAAAGCTCCCTATTTATTTTGGCTGACAGTGTCTACACACCCCTTCGTGTTTTATATCGTCTTGATTGTATTCTGTTAATATGAAGACCGGTGCCAGAACAGGGTGGGAACACGGCATGTGAGTTCGGTGTTTGCAGGAGGCTGCCCGGTGTTACAGAGGGATTTGAGGGATAAGATGTTGTGGCCAGAGGTAAGTAATCTCCTTAGAGCTCAACAAACGAGGAAGCCTGCCATTCTTTCTGCCTTGATTGGCTACCAGCAGCTTTATGCACCATCCATGTATTGAATATTGCCTTGTTAAAGGCTTTGTCCCAAGCTTCTCTTTCTGAGCCTTCACTTCACACACACACACACACACACACCTCTATTTTACTGCAAAAGTAGGGAAATCAATGGGGTGTTGGGTTTTCGCTTCAAAAACCAGGCACTGGTTTGAATCTGAGGATGGAGTCAAAGAAATATCTCATAGATGCAGTAAATGCTCCAGAAGGTAATGCTAGAAGCGAACATTGGATCACTTTCCCTGAGAGATTCATTACAGGCAGAGTTCGTCTTACACAACGTAAAGATAAGGTCACTTATTAGTCTTATTAAATTTGATGAGCACTCAGCAGTGTGAAAGCATGTCCCTAATTACATCGGCTGCATCACATCCTGTTAAGCACAGACAATGTTCTTCATTTGATATGCACACAGTTGCATAAACTGAACAACTGACATCAGATAATGCAGCATAAGTATAATATTATCTTTCCAACATAAAATCTGTGTAGCTTGTCATGAATTTAAAGTAAAAGGTTGTCAGTGCTGGATTTATTCTTTCTCTCTGCAGGAATATGCAGAGGGCAAAAGTAAAGAAGCTGCAGAGGGAATAAGTAATAAAATAAAGTAACATAAATTGAAAATCCTGCTTAGACTATATAAAAAGTCAGTGTCTAATAGAAAAGCCAGATGTCTTTGTCAAGGTTTGCTAATTCAAATTTGAAGACAGTAATTCAGAAGTAGTTAATGTTAATGGTCCTTACATTCTTCTACTCTGGATAACAGTGTATTTAAAAGTTTCCATGTGTCACAGATGCGAGGTGGTCTGGGCAGGGGAAAAGGACTCACTCACTGCATCAGTAAATCAGTATATACTATGACAAAGACACGCTTGTGGTCATGAATCTACTTTACTCTTTTAAAGTCAAAGTAGAGCAGAAAACAAATGTCTATTTTGAGTTTATAACATTATAGAAAAATGTGTTTATATCCACCCAGCCAAAAACAAATGATTAGAACGAATGCCAATTATGTGAAATTAACTTTAACATCCTAGAAATAGAGCTGTGCGCTCTTGTCCCTGTGATGTGGATGTGCTCACCGGGGATGCTGGCCGACATCATCATGGGAACAAACGGAGCAGAATTTTACTGAACCAAATTGATGCAAAATCTCTGCTGTAGACGGTATTGTGGACTGAATATTGTTAAATTGTGGAACTTCCGTGAAGGTGGCGAGCATGTCCTCCCTACGGCAGTGTTGGCGCAGTGTTGGCTTTTACAGAAGAGGATTATCAGTACAGCTCTGATAAACTAGCGGCAATGCATCTGCTTATTGCAGCTGTCTCTAGTGAGCCAGATGGAAAAACAAAACCAACAAAAAAAACAAGCTAGTTGATCAACCTTCCATCATTTTGGCTCTAAACAAAATCCATCTACCTTACAGTCCTGACAAAAGTTAGCTGACTTTCCTAACTTTACTTCTCTGAGGAGGTACAGCCTCAAACCTCCACGGTTCTACACTCTTTACAACAATAACATACTGTGTAGCTCAGTAAGTTGCGTTTTTTCCAGTCTCTTGACAACCACATTGCAATATCGTTTAGGCTCTTGAATCCACCGGGCAGGAATCTGATTCACTGAGCTGCTGCGTAGCTCCTGCAATATCTGTGCTGCTGTATTTTAACTTCAACTTCATTCTTTACAAAACTAATCCAGTTCCTCAATTATTCATTTGATTTTGAACCAGGGATGCTTCAGTCCTATTCAGGGTGGGATCTGAAGTCCAGCCGCTGTTAAGCAGAGCTGGGTTATACTTTGCCAATTTAAATGGGACCTATTATGAAAAACACGTTTTTTCTTGTTTTAACATATATATAGTGGTCCCCCCTCACCCTGCCAACACAGGAAAGATGAAATCCCATGAATTTCTGCAAGGTCTGCCCCGCTGAATCTTCCAGTGTCATGTGACTTCTACGAGCCGTTCAGAATCTGCTCCTGTCCTTACGTAACGACAGGAGCAGATTTCCATAGGTCGGCCTCCGCTGCTGAAACCACGCCCACAACTCTCTCCGCCGCCCGGAGCTGCCGCCATTGTTCAGAAGCGGTGGCTGTTTGAGCAACGAAGGGACAGTAAAAATTAGATTTGCATCAACATTTACCCTCATAAAAGGATCAGTTCCCACAGTACGGACCCGGCAACTGCACACGAGTCAGCGGTAAGTGACGCTAATTTTTTATGTTATTTATATTTGTCTACAAGTATGATCTTTGCATGGGCTAAGTATGTAGCTTAGCTCCGGAGCACAGAGGCCACACACCGGGGGGTTGTGAACATTCAGTGTTGTGATTTCTTTACAGTTAACATGATTCATTTGTCTTGTAACCAGTGGTGTAAAGTAACGAAGTACAAGTACTTCGTTATTGTACTTAAGTAAGATTTTTGAGAATTTGTACTTTTATTGATACTTTCATTTTTCTGTACTTTTACTTTTACTTCGTTACATTTTCAAGGAAAAAATCGTACTTTTAATCCGCTATATTTGAAATTGGACACGTCGTTACTCGCTACAAATTACCTGTCAGTGGGGCCACTGGGGTACAGCAGCAGTGATGAGCAAAGGGAGAAATTAAAATGGGGTAATGGAAACAAACGCTAAAGGGGTCAGAATAATATCACCATTATTTAGAGTTGTAAGCAAATTCTTGGATTCTTCATTTCTTTGCAATCCTTTTGAAAATAATTTTGTACTTTGAATTTTGTACTTTGTACTTTGTACTTTTTACTTTTGTACTTAAGTACATTTTACACCATGTACTTTTGGTACTTTATTATATTTAAGTTGAGGTACTTTTATACTTTTACTTAAGTAATGTTCTTAATGGGTACTTTTTACTTTTACTTAAGTAATTTTCAAGCAGAAAATTTGTACTTTTACTTAAGTACAATATTTTTGTACTTTTTGCACCTCTGCTTGTAACATATGAAATGATGAGGAATTGGCGTAAATAACTTTGGTGTACCTGTTTAGAATTCAATTAAATCTTCCTGTGTGAAGACGAGGTGACTAAAGGCTGATTTTCAAGTTTCAATTCAATTTTACTTATATAGCGTCTAATACAACAGATGTTGTCTCTAGACGCTTTAGAGCGTCCGACTATCGCGTCGAGCTGCGTGACATCGGACGCTCTCTGTCCACACTGAAACCGTTAAACTCGCGGCCAGTTAGGAAAGTCCAGTACAAAAAAAATAAAGCAATGGAATTTATTTTGTCGCAGAAGCTTCTCGCATGGCCGGAGCGAGGCTTTGTTCCCTCCCCTGCTACACGTCATTCAAGCAGCCAATCAGCGCAGAGCCTCATTATCATAGCCCCCCCCCGCCCCTTAGAATGAAGCACAGAAAAGAGATTAGAAGTGGTAAAACTAGAGACATGGCCTACAGGCTGAATTTCTGTTTTATTTAGAAAAAACAAGCTTTAGATTGTTTTTAAGACATTCAAGGCCTGTTTAAAATATACATTAAATGCCATAATAGGTCCCCTTTAATTGATAAGACCATGTGTTTATGTATTACCAAACCAGAAGTGGAGTAATACGTGAAGCACATTATACATCTTTTGTCTCACCTTTGTGGACTTTCTACCCCTGCTACTCAAGTAGAGCCTAATTAAATCATTTAAAATTATGTTAATTAGTGGCAAGCATAATGTATTGTTATTCCTTTCCCATAACGAGAGTTCAAGGTTAGATTGTTGTGCTACTCGTTGTTGTTGATTAGCTGAGTTATTCAAAAATCCCTGGCCAAAATATCTCCAGCGTGTTTGGGAGCAAGATCATAACCAAAGAAAAACCCCTCAAAGTGTGGAATTGATACGGTTCACTGTCTTTAATATTGTGGGACGTGGGTACTGGGGGAGCTCATCGCTCGCAGAGTTCCCTTCATCTTTAATATTCTTCCAGGGTAATGCCATACTGAGAGACATGAAGCACAATCCTTTTTCATATCATAGCTAATGACTCCAGTACCATCCATTACCATTCCAGCCACCAAAACCTGACAATATTCGGAAGGGGCTTCAAAGAGGCCTGGTGCTGACATTTGGTCAGGTTTAAGAGGAAATTAACAGCAACGGTGGAAGATTCAATCCCAGTACAGCCATTACTGTCTGTATGACTTCTTTCTTTGTGACCTTTAAGGAACAAGCTGACGGCACACTTCTCCTCAGCTGCTGGCTGACTTCAACCAAGTAAGGTCAAGAGTAGGAGGATGAGATTTTAATGAAGAATTACCAATAAATGTGTGAGCCTGTATTAAAGCGAGAGCTTGTAATGGATGAAAAGCAGGAGGAACTGGTCTCTTTTATAAATAATAGTCACTGTAATTTCATATATCAGAAGCACAGTTCTCCATTATATTTATGCACATGGCTCCAAAAGCACAAGTATTTCAACCAGATTTATTTGCTTGAGAGATATTCACTACTACTGGATGTCCCAAGGCGTCTCTCCGGAGAGAACTGCATGCAATCTGAGAAAATGCTTCATGTCAGATGTGATAGCTGAGGCTTAAAACATCACGTTTGGGGTTTGTGTTAGCCTCACACAATACACTTGGATAAATTTTGGGGTTGGTGCTGGCCTGTTGGTAGTCCTGTTTTGAATTTAACAAATTGATGTTCAATTCAAAAAAGGCCTGTTGTGATTTTGCAGTCAGGCTGTTGCAACGGTATGCAAATTACAGTAACTAAATTTTACAACAAAGCAACGTGATAGAGCCAAGCATATTATAGTAATTTATGCAACAAGATAACACAATGGGATAGTTTGGAGAGAGATGAAAGCATAATTGAAAAAATGACTCATGCGCAGTATAAATATATGGCTTGGTTCTACTTCAAATACTATGTTTGCAAGTATTTAAGTAGAAACCAATCAAATAATCATGTAGCAGATACAGTATACTTGTTGAAATGATTAAAGACAACCTTAAAAATGGTGCTACTTATAAATAATATGTATATTATATTGTGAACGTGTCTTTGAAAAGTTATCAATCAATATCATTTATGAGACATAAATGCAGAAGTTTACATTGCATAACCATAACTAATTTAGTGCTTTGTGCAGTACAGATGATACAAACATAAACTTATTTTATGTTGTACTCTTTCCAGTTTTCATGATTGTGTATATTGTGTTAGTAGATATTGCACAAACTCCAGCTTTTCAGGATCCAGATTATTGTACCCAACTTGATGGAACTAGCGTTTTTTCCATGAGCACATTATGTGCAGGCGAAAAAGATAGGACTTTCCTGAGCTTCTGTAACCACAAACATGACTGTGTTTAGACTGAATGAATTGAACGATGTTATGTGGAAGTGAGACTAGTATGATTTACTACATGCAGAGACTGCGATTTCTCCGTTGGCTTCATGCTATCAGAACTTACCCTCCATCTCTATCTACAACATCTTCTGCACAATAAAAGCAGCATGAGATATGATTAACACTGTGTGTTCAGTTTGCCTAGGAAGGTGGAACTCATGTGTTTTCACTGCTATACATTGTGAGCAATACTGATTCATTAAAAACTGTTAGCAGTATGTAGCATATAGAGTCAGAAAAGCAACATGTCTGATAATTGAAAGTGATTAGTACAATTTTTATATCTGACTTAATGTGAATCAAATAAGACTGGAATGTTATGAACAGTCAAATCAAAAAGGTAAATGCACTTTGTTGATGCGAGTCGCATCAACTTTGGATTCATATAGCTGGGGGTCGATGAGGTTCACAGTTTCATCTTCAGGAGGTATTTTGTTTGAAACTTCAAACTTGGAACCCAGAAATTCCAACAAGTGAGACACAAATGGAAAGTGCTTAAAAGCCCACCGACTGATTTTTGGGCATTAGTTTCTGTTTTGTGTTTAACAAATGTAATCATCTTTAGTTTTATTATAATCTATTATTTGAGGGAAAACTTTGCAGAATATTGAAAGCAGCATTGACAATTGTTAGCAAATGTCAGTAACTCACCATCATATATCATAAAATCGCTGAGGGTAAACCGTTTTTATTCTCATGTACTGACCATAATAGCGTTTTCATATTTTGGGAGCATTCATTCATCTGCATGTCTGCTCCTCATTTCCACAGTCTGACATTCCATCTAAAATCCCCCCCAAACATCACTCTTGTTATTAATGTGAAGTCATTGTTTGCTACAGCCCACTGGAAAGCCACAATTATTTAGCTGTGTGGGCGGCCGCCACTACTGATATCCTGTTTCTCTTTTACACGAGTCAAACTTGGCATCTTGTTAGTGTCTTTTTTCCTCTCTCTGTAACTTTTACTCTATTGTCCTTCCCCCTTCCAGGCACCCATCCTTTAAGTTCATAACTCTTAGCTCAAAGCCATCCCTGAGCCATTGTATATTTTCAACCTCTGTTCCTCCCGACATTTCATGAATCTCATGAGAATCGAGCTGCCAAGCAATATAAGAAAAAGAAAAAAAAAAGAAGCCTCTTTTATCCATCTTCCAACATGCGTAGATACACCCACGTTCCATGTAAATGTCTATACTTTTTTTAAGTAGATTGAAAGAAGTTATTGCATTCATGGAACTATAGAGACTTTAAAGTGCATTCAAAATTATGTCACTCCTCCACGTATTTGAAAATAGGTGTGTAATGTGATGTGTGGCTCTACATTTGGCTTTTTAAAGTCAGAGAAAATAATCCTGATGACAATGGGAACCTAATTATTATCGTTGACCAAACCAGTACTCTGGACTTAAACGTGTGCACCCAAGTGAACCCTCAGTAGCAGCTCAAGGGAAAAGCCAGGATCAGCATGATTCAGAGACGTCGTCGTATAAATGTCTGCACAGCCTTTTATGGCAGTAGTAGATGGGATATGTCAGTCTGGAGCAAAATGCTTTACACGCAGGGAATCTTTTAGCATAGACGCTCGGTAGCTAACATACAGCTCATATTGTAAATCTGACAAATCTGCTGGAGGCAAAACTATGCACTTACTGTGAGAAATGTTATGAGGAGAAAATAATCACTTATTTCCAAGAAGTTTTCACAGTACCGGTAATTTGAGAGAACATATTTGCTCCATAGGAAACTTGAAATGTTATTTGTTTATATGAAAACCAGCGTGCCCCTTTGCAACTACGAAAACATTTTAATATTAAAAGTCATTGTCTAGCTATTCCCTGTTTGACACAATTGTAGCAGGAAGTCAAGAAGACCTAAAGAGCAGAGGCCAATCAAGTGATGGGTATTGGAGGAGGGACTGATTGGCAGCAGGTGTGACTGCAGTCACTCTTTCGGTGCGTCCGAAATACTAAACAGTATATACTCAAAAAGTATACTCAAAAAGTACTTAAGTTTGGCACGCTTTTTAGTAAATATCAGTAGTATGTATTAATTCCGACGTACTACTACTACCAGAGCCACACAGCACTTCCTGTCATTGGGAGGGGGGAATTGTTACCATGGTAACAACTCCTGTCACAGCAGCAGTAGCTGCTCCGCTCTTTCCCGTTTATCCTGGCCGAAACAAGATCACATTATATAATATTATTATATACGAATATTATAATATTAATATTATATAATAATATTATTATACTTAAAGGAGCTGTATGTAAGAGCAATAATAAAATGACCCCGATATGTCAACAGACATTTAAAAATCATGTTCATTTCAAATACTTATGTCACTGACAACAGCACTCAAGCCAGGATATTCCAGTTTAAAAAGAGGAGTTGCAGCCCTCAACTGATGTTTATGTTGTAATTTTTTGTTTTGGCCTGAAGCTCCACCCTCCACCTAACTCCCAATCACCAAGTCAGTATTGTTTCGGCATCCGGGTTGCCAGCTCGGCTCTAATTATCGCAGCCATGGCAGCCTACGTTCCTGCTGCATTCTGCAGCCTACCTGGCAACCTCTGGTCGGGGGGAGGAGGGGGAGGGTACACGCCGCTCAACAATATTTTGAAAGTGACTGCAGTACCAGTTTTGGCCATTTCTTACAGACGGCTCCTTTAATATTATACTTATGACATATACGTATCTGCGCAGCACTTAGCAACCAAACACCGCTGCATTGCATTGTGGGAAGTTTCTGCTTAGCTAGTGTCCATCAATCCATACTAATACATTTCTCCGGAATGAGTATGGATAGCGCATACTATTGTGTACGTACTAATGTTTCGGACGCACAAAAAAAATCTCACAAACTGTTTTTGAATACTCATTAGGGTGGAAGGATGGAATTTCGGACGCAGCCTTTAAATCCTCTCTGCATGCCAGGGCTGTGACTGATTCCCTGTGACTCTGGTAGGATGAACTTTTAACATTGTTTTATACTCATGTTAGCATTTGAATGGGTTAATGTGGTGTTTTATTCGAAGTGTGTTGGGTTTATATTTCTTTTGAATACTTGGTATACTCCCAGTGTCCTAGCAGTGAGTCGTTGGTGTCCCAGCCGTAGTATGACTGTCTGTCCTCTTGCTTCTTCTTGCGTGTTCTCAGAGTTAGAGGAAAATAAATGGCATGTATGACCCACACTAGCTGTTGGAGACCCTGTGTACTCTACCTTCCTAAACATTACACAAAGAATGTTGTATCCTCTGGGTTTGATGTTGGAGAAACTGCATCCGGACACCATTGAGACAAACAATCAGAGAAAAAACCATGTGACATAGTTTGAAAGTAAAAACATTTTGGTCCAATGTGGTGGTAAACATTCTGTATCTATTTTGGCTGTTTTGTATAGCAGCTCTTGGACACTTCTATATGAATCATCACTGAAATCCCGCCTCATCGTTTGGTACAATCTGAATGTGTGGGAAAAAAAGGCTGCCCATGAAAGATGTGCACGATCGATTTCATGAGGGAGGATTTACACAAAGTGGATACGTGTGGCTGCTGGCAAAGTTACCATTCGCTACCAAGAGTCCAGTAAAACTGAATTTAATCAGTATTCAGGAACACACACATGCCCACATCTACAATTTCAGATGGTCATGACAAAGATGAAAACATCAGGAACTGGCTGGGAAAGCTCGCTCTACTCCTCCTACAGATCTCATTCTTTGAGGACAATAACACCTGAATGTCAATGCTTGGGGAAAGGTATCACGTTTGTCATCTAACTTTCCGTTGAACTTTTATAATTTTCCTTATTAGTCCCACAATGGAGAAATTACTTCTCTGCATTTAACCCATCTATAGTCCAACTAGGAGCATTTGTACGGCGCCCGGGGAGCAGTAAGTGTTAAGGGCCTTGCTCGGGGGCCCAAAGTGATTATCCTCGGTTACAATCCAGGGGTTTGAACCCGGGTCCTCCAGCCCCCTCTCTAACCACTAGGCTACCACTCCCCATTACTTCTATGCAATAACTATATTTTAAGTAAGGATCTAGTCATGTATAACAACTTGGTATTTATCATTGTGCGATAAACTTGACCAAATGTTAGAGGATGAAAATCTTCAAAAGATGTTTTCAAAACAGTCATGAAAAGACTTTTTCGAGATGGAAGCTAAATCAGGATTTTTACAGTAAGAGCTCCATCTGTTATTTACAATATAGTTTACAGAAATTACACAAAACCAGTAGAGACCTATTTGTCGATGGGTTTTGATAATGCATTTCTCAAGGTTCTTGTCTGTAAGGTAGCCCTCTGATGCAGAACACAGTCCTCGGACCAAAAACACACCTCCGTCTCACAAAACACGAACACGTATTTGAAATCTTCTGCTTTCTTCACTTTTTTTTTTCTTTGAAAGGTTGTAGTCATTTGTTGGAAAGTATTGTATTTCCCTTGTTCTATTTTTGAATGCCATTCTTTTGATTTTATTCTTGTGTTTTGGACCTCAGGAACACTTTTTTTTGTTGAAAGAAAAGAAAAACTTGACACATCAAGGGAAATTTGCTGTAGTTTATAAAGACTATATTATAGATTTCCTATAGTTGACACATACACACTACCTTAATATTGGGTATATAAATCTAAATTTAATGCAATTAGAAAGAACAGGAAGAAGTTTAATTTGTCTGATGGCATAATTGTAATAATACTGTATCATTACCACCAATTATTTTGATTACAATAATACTGTTCCTGCGCACAGCCGGGTGCAGCTTCTCGTGGCAGCCACTGCCAGCAGCTGAGCAAAGCAGGCGGCGGCTTTGCTCCATAGGATCACTGACTACAGCTGCTGAAAGAGGTTCACATTCACTTTCCCTGCCTCGTACATGAAACATTCCTGTGACTTGAAATGACAGATCTTTTATTCTTTTTTTAAATCTTTAAAGTCCACAAAATTCCGTCAAGATTTCATGGAAAGCTGCTGCATGCGGGGAAGACGTTCCTTTTCAAGGTGGCAGGAAAAGGGGCTGAAAATCAAGATTGATGTTCAGTGAAAGTAATTGTGTGGGAGTAATGAATTATTCTAAAACAGTCACACTTTAAATGCCACGAAACTGAACAAAAAACAATTCTGTGGAGATATATTATTGTTTCATCAAGAAGTCAGATTTTCAGTTTTAGAGCCGAATTCTTCGTTTTACGTAGAGAGCGTCAAAGTTGTGTTTATACCGTGGGGAAAAAAACAGCCCATGCAAAACAAAAAAAAAAGCATTCTTAAGTTACTCTTGTAATAAGATGCTATTTTCTGACATCTCAGGCTAAAAAAAGTAAGTAACTGAAGTATATCACGCATAGACACACACATTTCAACATCGTGTGACGCTCAACCCAAAGTAAATCGTTCGTCCATTTGCCACTGTCTCACTTTTAGACGCACAGCACAGGGTGACCAATGAAAAACAGATACAGCACATGATTATCAATCAGGGGACAACTTTCAACCATTTGAGTATTTTATTTTATTCATCTATTTTCAAAATAATGAATTCTTTACTGTATATCTAATTTCAAATTGTCCTACAATTGGACTTTATAACAAGACAGTCAAAAATCTTAACACTAACCACATCCAGCATCTGAATTTTTTGTGCCACCTCCTCTGATTTTTGGGAAGTGCTGACACATGCACAAAAGCACAGTTTCTTTCCCTTCTGCTGCGCTACTTCTGTTTTCCACTCCAAGTTTTTCACCCGTGTCGGTATTTGTTATGCTTGACTGTGAGCGTGTCGGACCATGGCCACAGTATGAGTGATAAACACTGGGAAACAAAAGCTCTGACCACTATCCGCACCAGCTACACATCTGTGATCATCAAAAGCTCAGTGGACCTTCTTCTTTGTCTTCGTTGCCTGTTGCAAAATAAAGGTGTTGTCAATGACAAATTTTCTGTTATCGGCTGCCTGCACAATTATTTGAGATTGACTGCGAGTCATAAATAACAGGACATCAGTAATCACCCCAGGAATTACTCAGCCTCTTCAAGCAGATACCATTTATGACCCTCCATTATTGCCAAGGCATAATAAAGTGCTTTGGCAACATGCCTGTTGTTTTATTTCAGAACCGACTCTGGAATGTTTTGGAAGTCTCCTCGATGTGTCTGATGTGGATGTGGTCCAAAAGAGGGACACATAGAAAACAAGTCAAAGGGTGCCAAGAAAATGTTTATTTATTTTTTTCTTTGAAACTTGGTGACAGCAAAGTTCCAGTGTTGGGGCGTATAAAGTGAAATACTGTGTGACCATGGGACCAGCCAATGAGAGGCAATACGGCATCATGAAGGTACTCTACTGTTTAGTGAGGAATTAATACCAGAGCCCAGGACGACTGCTTACCGCTGGTAAGCGTTTCTCTCTAGCCAATGAAAGAGTACAATGGACTTAATTAATTAAATCTCCGTAAATCTGCGAGTAGATTTGCACATAAATCACCTCTTTACTTAAAACTTACTCTGGATTCATGAACGCCACATAAAACTTAGATTTGATCGCAAGAATGTGTTTGTTAAGGCCAGTGAATCATAAACTTGGCAGCACGCTCCTGCTGTTCATTAATTAGCATAAATCACCGCCCAGGGACCGTCTTAAAGAGGAAGTGATGATTACTGTGTACATTGTCATCATGCTTTTCTACTAGTGGACATGCATGTTAAGAAAGGGGCAATAGAGGTAATTATTATATTTACTCTGTTAGTATGGGCACAGGCTTGGAAAGAGGTGGCTGATGCAGTCGATGCTACATGTCTTCTGTCTAAAGAAGCATTGGATGCAAAAAAAAAAAAAACACAGCTGGGCAATCATGTTTTACATCTTTTGAAAGCTGCTGTATTAGTGGAACTAACACAATAACTTGATCTTTTCTTTATTTCTCATACAAAAAAATCATTATCTCATCCAAACTCCGACAAACATGCTGTATGGCTGAATAGATGGTTGTGGTGCGGCAGAAAACTAGACCGCAGAAACTGGGCTTGTGTGAAACATCTTTACAGCTTGTAAGAACATTGTTTATGACAAGAACAGGGAGGAAAAAAACAAAACAAACCAAAGATCCTCTATACGCAAGATAGCGCATTGCCGTTACTGGCAATGGTATGGAATGGTATACACTTCCTGTCTCCTAAGTGGGCGTGGCCGCCCCGCTCCCCACATCGTTTTGGAACATACAACACTAGATACAGTACAACTTTCTTCCAAAAATACTTAAATAATAAAAATAACAGTATTATTAAGCAAAGAAGCAAGTTTTATTTTAGTTTTAAACTTCATTTTATCCGATGGGAAAACGATGAGAGCCAAATCTCGCGAGAGTGTGTTGCTCAGACAGAGACAGGTCTCAAACAAAGTTCATTTTCTCCTAATCTGTCGGTCTGAAAATTGCCATTTTGGTGTCAGAATGTTCAGAAGGTTTGTGGCTTGTGAAAAATGCGTCCCATATTTACTTAGGTTACTATGGGGCGAAGGAATTGGTAATAATCTGTGCTCACGTTCACTTTTCCCGTAGGACTCAATAGACTCAGGACCTACTTCCGCTCTCCTAAAGGGGCGGGGCAGTCACGTGACACAGATACAGGAACTCGAACCGTAGTGGGCTGTCTCGTTTATTGAACGTCTCTGAACAAACCCAAAGCTATCAGTTCACTGACCTATCTGCTAAGGCCTGCGGTGTAAAAAAACAAACAGTGGAACAGTGTCAATTTTCATAATGCAAAAAATTGTCTTTGTGTCAAATTTGCCAAACAACTCTCCGATAAATAAGAATTGCTGACCTATATTCCTCTCGTGTTTTTGATTGGGCACTGCAATTTCTCAAAGTAAATCTCTGTGATTTCTCAAAGTAAATCTAACCATTTTTTTTCATGGGTGAACCTCTTTGTTTTAGACATACATCCTCTCAGAGTCTGACTTCCTATAACAGCGTAAACAGAATATGTCTGGTCCTTGCAGGTTCTGTCCTCATCTTACAGGAAATGCAAAAACACACCAAGTAGCATCTTCTCCTTGCTACTTCTGTCTGGGAGTTAGGTGGGTTGCACCAGCTGCTGATTTAAATGATCTGTTACTAACGCAGGCCAATTATGTAAGCCCAACCCTGCAGGTAGTCAGGATCGGGTTGCTTGATATTATACATTGAATATAGACTGTCATGCTTTACTTGTCGGTGCTCTGCTGAGTTAAAGTAGAAATAATTAGTCATACTTTTGAAAAAAAAAAAAAAAAAACATAACTTTGACAGCTTTTGAGGAAAACTCACATTTCTTCCCATTTCCCCCTCGTCATATCAGACAGAAAGAGCTTCATGAACACTCATATTCTGGAAAGTGCAAGGTATGTGCATTCTTATTACGTGTTCTTCTTTTAGAAAATAGGAGTTTGTGTAAAGGATAGGGCGTACCTCCGGTTTTTGTGTGTGTATCCATCATTTCCACATCTGCTCCCTGGACCTCTGTGCTGGTCTCAACAAGATCAGTTATTTTACCAGAAAAGGTCCTAATGAGCTGGAAAATACCAGGACAAACTGACACACACACGCACACACAGAGATTCACAATTATGTGCTCACATAAGATCTCATTATTTGTATGACGCATCAATTTTACATAATTGCTTTAGCAATATGTTTGTGAGCAGTCTTATCCAACTATGAATCATATTAATTCGAAAGGAAAGCGAGGCAGCGGGAGTATGGGGGATGGAACGAAGATGAGAAGGGTCTGAAGGAGAAGCTCAGCTACTCTGTCTGGGAGCCCTGACAACACAATCTCTCAGACCCCTCCCACCATGCTCCCTGATTCTATTACAGTGATGAAATTTCCCAGTGACACCCAGCACCATCGCATCTGCAAGAGGCACAGACAGAGGCATAAATTCAATGTGCTCTATGGTGTCTGATTGTTAATTGTCGTAATATTACGTTACTGGCATTAGGTGTAAACAGTTTGCAGAGACCTGTGGTGTAAGGGTGTATGTGTGTGTGTGTGTGAGAGGGGGATGTAAATTATTTATCCAGGGTGATCAATGAAATCAGACAGTGTGGTTCAGGTTGTGTTTCACATTTTAACTGCAATCCCAAATGTTAAACTTAGTTTAAATAAATCACCATTTTAATACGCTAGAAAATAAAAATCAGAAAACGCAGGGGAACTCAGAATATATGTAATCAAATAAAAATAATCACGTAAGACTACATCATAAACCTTTATTGATCCTGGTTAGGGCTTGTGTGTGATGTAACAAGCCTGCCTGCATATGCAGTAAAACATCACAGAGGTACTTGGAAACCATGCTGAGGCCATTACCTTCAAACCCTGTTGTTTTCCACTGAAGCTGTTCTCTTCCAACCTGTCCTCACGGGACACCCTAGTACAGCAATAAATAAAGCAATTTAAAAGCTAATTCAGGTAAACAAATGATGTAGCACCCTCAGGGTCCCCTTACATAATGCAAGCGTTACAGTTAATTTGACGGGGTTTTCTTGTAAAGGGATTGTGTGAAAAGGAAGTAAATCCTGAATTAAGTGGATATCCTGGCTCCGTAAGCGTTGGCCTCACAAGACCTTAGATCCGCTTTCTGGCATGCATACACCATTTTACATTTATCTGATGCAATTTGGTCAAAGGACAAGGGCAGCGGAGGAAATGTATTAAGCTAAGCAACAATGATGCATCTTCATCTTGTCCTCTTCCTAAAAAGTCAAGGAGTCAAATAAGTGCCATGTCTGCAAACCTTAACAACCTTGCATGTAATATGAACAGTTGCTTCAAACATAATAAGTAAAAATCACGTTTTCTTACCTGCATCTTTATTGAGTTGTTTAACAGATTTCCATTTTTGTGGAAGATGAAGAAAAAATTCTTTAGTCCAAGGTAAAATCAAACCAATCAGTTTCCCCTTATTTCATAATTAGTTGAAGTCCTGATGCATTATGTTAATTTTGCATAGAATCTTTTATTGATCTATGTATTTATTTTTTGATCTTACAGTAAGGTCTAAGTAAGAACTCATTGTTGCAGCCCTTTTAAGTACAAAAACAAGGAAAAGTATTCCATATCAATTTTAAGCAAAATAAAATAAAAATCGTAGTTATGTTTAAGCAACAAAAATCTTTCTTTGGGTATGAAAAATATGTGGTTTGTTCAACCTGACATCCCTTAAAACAACAACAACAACAGTGTAACTGAGCTCCTGCCCTACTCGGATGCATAAATCTTCAATCCTCCACAGTTACTATGGTTTCATTTCCACAATCAGAGCAGGCACTTGTCACCTTAGTAATCAAACACGCCGGACTGACAGATTTAGGTGAAATGAGCACAATCTTCTGAACACACTGTGGAAACTTGTCACTTTCTGTGGCACATATTTTTACATGCCTCTACCTCATGATGAAGTCATGCGTTTCTTATCTCTGTGAAATATTTATGTGACACAAACCTGACATCTTCTTGACAACACTGTTACTGGAGGACGGTGAACACAGCTAAACATATCAACCAGTCCCCTGCCATTTAAAGGAGCATGAGGCTCCTTTTAAGAAATGAGACTCTCTAGCGCCACCCTTCACCACGACGGCCGTTGGGGGTACTGCAGCCAACAGTGAAGCCGGCACGGGAGAACGGGGAGAACGCACATGCAGCGTCATTTGACGTCACATCCGCAGCCCAGCGTGGGAAATTCGGGCCCCGAATTGCAGCACATTTTGCAGCACACAGCCTGTTCAAGGCAACGGAGAGATACACTAGAGGGCTCATTCTTTTTGGTTTGGAACACTTCATCTGACATTATTACTAGAAAACTTAAAACGTATACGAATTGTTTTCATAAATCCTGCCTCAATCCTGCCTCATGCTCCTTTAATCATAAAGTTACAGTACTTTGTTAATCACTTTTTCGATAAAACACGTATTAACCTTTAGAAACATGAAACACTGCTCAGTGAGCAATTGTTTATCATGTTAAGAGTATTCTTGGGAATAACTGGAATGACTTTGCACTAAACATACTTTACAGGGAGTTTTTTGAATATTGGCAGCATGTAATATATATATATATATATATATATATATATATATATATATATATATATATATATATATATATATATATATATATATATATATATATATATAGATGGCTGAAAACTGTAGCAGCTGGCGTCGTACACTTTATGCTGGTGGCATTGAACTGGAGCAGCGATGGTTTGAAAAACTAGCCCGCAAACGCACTAACACTGTTTGACTCATTCATTTATTAACACTATAATCTCACGTAGATAAATTTGCCATTATTATTATTATTATTATTATATATATATATATATATATATATATATATATATATATATATATATATATATATATATATATATATATATATATATATATATATATATATATATAATTTATAAATACTGATTGCAATTTATGCTGACATATTTGCACGCTTCCATATGTGGAATAAAGTCTATTGAACAAGACTTGTTAATCTTAAATAGAAGAGTACATATCTATTCTAAATTCTAAATTAAAATTTAAAATGCATTTTCAACTACAAATCACCAAAATTATTAAGATTGGTCTGACTCAACCATTGCTTCTTTCTGTTTTTGTCATCTTCTTCTTCAGACTAATCAGAAATTAGACAGAGGAATACTAGTGAATAGAGACAGATTCTTAAAGAAAGCCAAAATGAAGACCTTGCCATCTAATCTGACAAAACTTGACAAGATTTGCTCCTAACAATGGGATCAACCTCCCAAATCCAGGTTTACAGATCTAATAGAAACTTAAACTGACATTAAAGTGGTAACATTGTCATATCTATGTGTGCAGCTCTTACCTCATGCAGAGTAAAGGATTGTCAGGATTTGAGGTAAAAGCTTCAGAGGGCTTGTATGTAGCAGTCTAAAAAGCCTGCAGGTTATCGGGCCACAACTCTGACAGTATGAGTATGATAAATGACCAGAAAGGATATGACAATGAAAGAATCCTCTACAAACACGCAGAGGCTTACACATGATAAAGAACGAAGAAGCAAAAGTGCAAACAATGTCTGCAGAAGAAGATCTCTATGACTCTTGGCATTTGCTATTTGTGCAGGTCTCGGCAAAGCATTTTTTTTCATCCACTGTGATTACAACAAAGCTACAGAACCAGCTATACGCGGTAAATATGTGTGGATAAATACAGTGTGTGTGTGTAGCCCGAAAATTTGGTGCCAATCAAAACTATTTCTGCTGTTGTCTTCTGCATTAAGATCTTCAAGGATGTGGATAGCAAAGGGACTTTGATTTGTGACATTCCTGTTTCAGCTCATCTACTCTCCAGTAACCTCAGTTTGCCCATTTCCACTCTTGCAGTAACTGTATACTCCACGTGTAAGTTGAAAGATATCCGTTTCCCATATTTTTAGGTACCGCATCTGCTTTTAACTTGCGTTTGTTTGTCATTCTGGTTCGTCAACGATATTTTTAGATAACCTTTAGCAATCTGAAGTAAACCTGTTTGGAGCTTTTTTTTCATTGTCATGGCTTTTGGTCCCTAAACTGAACAATACAATGACATTTAAACTACTCTGAGTTCCTTACAGTAACAAGCAAAAGTAACACTGAATAGTTTTTTTCTTTAAAGATGTATTTATTTATTTTGGTTTCCTTTTACAGACTTTGTGTGTGAAGCTCTCTTTAATTAGCCCATTCTGCCTCGTATGAGCAAAATGCCAGCGGGTCATTGTGCATATAGCAAGTCTAAAACCTTCTGGATCCCCCCTGCGGTCAACAGTTGGAGGAATCAAACAGGTTCTGACCGGCCTATTTTCAGTGGCAAATTTTCCTTCAGCTCTAATGAGCCTTTCTTTTATTTCAACCAGTTTGGTTGGTTGCCATTTCTTATCAACATTATGGCTGAAGAAAATTATTTGCAGTCATCTTTAAAGGAGATCTATTATGGCATTTAATGTATATTTTAAACAGGCCTTGAATGTCTTAAAAACAATCAAAAGCTTGTTTTTCTACATAAATTAGAAATTCAGCCTCTGGGCCATGTCTCTATTTTTACCGTTTCTAACCTCCTTCTCTATGAGGGATTCTGAGGGGGCGGGGAGGCTATGATAATGAGGCTCTGTGCTGATTGGCTGCCTGAATGATGTGTAGCAGGGGAGGCACAAAGCCTCACTGGGCAGAAGAGCAGCGGCTGCGTACACTATTAAATCATGTCCGATGCGATGCGAGCGAGCGTCAAAATCAATTCCATTGCTTTATTTTTTATTGGACTGTCCTAACTGGCCGTGAGTTTAACAGTTTCAGTGTGGACAGAGAGCGTCCGATCTCACGCAGCTTGACGCGATAGTCGGACGCTCTCATGCATTTAGGACACGGTGTAAACAACTCCCTGGGATCTTAAGCCTGAATTACGGTTCTGCGTTAAATCGACGCGTACCCTACGCCGTAGGCTCTGCGTTGGTGTAACGCGGAACCATAAATCAGCCTTTAGTTACCTGAAGGGGGGAACGGGTCACCTCGTCTTCACACTAACAGTTCTTTACTCCGATTCCTCATCATTTCATTTCTTATGTTACAAGACAAATGAATCATGTTAACTGTAAAGAAATCACAACACTGAATGTTCACAAATGGCAACTTTATTGTTAAAAAAAAATAACATAAGTTGTATATAAATAACATTTATGCACCATTGTTTGCTCAAGGAAGGACCGTGCATTTCTTCTGAAAGTGTCGTACATAAACAGCTTCAGGTGCATTGCTTGGAAGATCTGAAACCATAAACAGAAAAAAATACTTAGCCCATGCAAAGATCATACTTGTAGACAAATATAAATAACATAAAAAATTAACGTCACTTACCGCTGACTCGTGTGCAGTTGCCGTGTCCCGTACTGTTGGTACTGATCCTTTTATGAGGGTAAGTGTCGATTTAAAACCTAATTTTTACTGTCCCTCGTTGTTGAAACAGCCACACGATACACCGCTTCAGAACAATGGCAGAAGCTCCGGGCAGCGGAGAGAGTTGTGGGCGTTGTTTCACGCAGCGGAGGCCGACCTATGGAAATCGCTCCTGTCGTTACGTAAGAACAGGAGCAGAATCTGAAGGGCTCGTAAAAGTCACATGGCACTGGAAGGGTCCGGGCGGGGTGTACAGACACTGCAGGATTTCGTTGCTTTACTCCTTCTCTGTGTTGGAAGGCTGAAGGGAGACCACTTTAATAAGAAAAAACATGTTTTTCATAATAGGTCCCCTTTAAGCCCTCTGATTTTTTTTGTGATCATCTTTTTCTTTTTTTGCTTTTAAAGGCTGAAACTTCCAGAAGCTTATTCCTGCTGCTAGTTAAAAGAAAAAAGGTAGAATAAATTAAAAAATAAATAAATATTTGAGCAATGAGTGTTTAGAAAACTAGGAAATTTGCGTTGCTAGACAGTTTCTGATGATAATTACACCTTTGCTCAACAAGCTGAATTCAGATCTGAGGTACTGATTAAAATGATCATCGTTTCTTGAAAAGGTTAATGAGATTTTTTTATTTATTTTTTTGCTTTAAAAATTTACAAATATAGCTTAAAATGTTGAAACTGTTTGCTGGTCAACTTTATCCCTTTTATACTGTTCAACTTCCGCTACCCAGCTATTCAAAAGAACCACAACTTCGGGGTTCCCTAACCTTCACATGACAGCCCGTTCTCATTAATACCTGAGCAGCGAGCTGCATACATTTTTGCTGCATATACTTTACCACAAATATCCCAGAGGAATTATCTTGTGCAATCGTATTGAAAAGGATCTTGCGACGTATGATCAAAGACTTCTTGTCGTTGCTAACTAACAATAGCAATATACTTACAGTGCGAAGGCCCTATTGTATCTGTAGGAATTTTTATTATTCTTTGTCTTTCTTTCTTTCTTTCTTTCTTCTGACGAAAGGAGGGCCTTTTTGCCCCCCTAAACGTGCCCCAAAAGTCACCAAATTTTGCACGCAAGCCAGGCCTGGCGAAAAATTTGATATTTTTATTATGGTTTGCATTAATGGGCGTGGCAAAATGGCTCAACAGCACCCCCTAGAAAACTTTGTGCCTCAAGCCCCACAATACGGTTTGACCTACATGCACAAAAATCGCTACACACCTGTATCATGTCGCAACTTAAAGAAAACTCTCTTGGCGCCTTGGCCGAAACCGAACAGGAAGTCGGCCATTTTGAATGATTCGTGTCATTTTGGCGAAATTTATGCCATTTCTTCAGCCACTTCAGAGCCCGAACTGTAACGTGCACCCAGGTGTGTTATACATCAAAATGTGCGTCTCCATCCTCCGACACCACGCATTACTTTTCTCTTTCAAAAGCGTTACCGTAGCGACGCTAGACGCCAAAAAGTGCGCCCACCCTTCATCTTATTGGTTCAGACAGAAAAAACTTTGTGCCTCAAGCCCCATATTACGGTTTGACGTACATGAATGAGAAGAAAAGTCTCTTGGCGCCATGGCCGAAAGCGAACAGGAAGTCGGCCATTTTGAACATTTTGAATTAATCGTGTAATTTTGGCACAATTTATGCCATTTCTTCAGCCACTTCAGAGCCCGAACCGTAAAGTGCACCCAGGTGTGTTATACATCCATCCTGCGACGACGCACATTACTTTTCTCTTTCAAAAGCGTTACCGTGGCGACGCTAGACGCCAAAAAGCGCGCCTCCCCTTCATCTGCTTGTTCCATATTTGATAGTTCCCCAAAAGTCAGCAAATTTATGCGTGGCCTAATGGCTCAACAACGCCCCCTTGAAAACTTTTCTCTGCCATAACTTTTGAACGGGTTGTGATAAAGACATGTGGGTGGTGTCATCGGACTCGGTATTGAGTCCTTGACCTTCATTGGCCTGAATTAGCCCCGCCCCTTCTTCTGATTGGTTGTCCCTATTTTCTGCTTAACTTTTGAATGGTTTGACATAAAGAGTTGTGGATGGTGTCATCGGACTTAATTTGAGTCCATGACCTTAATTGGTGCAAATTGCACGCGCGACGGCCCGTTCATCGCTGCTTGCAGCTTTAATGTTATATTTTGAATTATATAGTTATATTCTGTATTTCTCTCTAATTTACTGTATTAGTTATTTATTTTAGGCAGCCCCTTTTTTTTCTTTTTTCGAAAAATCAACCTAATTTTTTTTCATAAAGGTAATAAAAGGAAACAATATCAAAATGTGACTTTAAGTGGAAAACTCAGTGATGTTCATTATGATACGAGTGATGAAATGTTTGCATGTGTGATTGCATCAAGAAAAAGAAATATCACTTTTTAAACAACGCATTCATCAGTCAAGAATAAATTATACTTTGTAAAAGATGAATCGGTTATTAATATTTCGTTTATTCAAGCCCTGCTTTTTAGGAAATGAAGTGAATATGTAATTTGCAATTGTAATCACAACGCAAAACCCAACATAGATGCAGGAATATGAAATATGATCAGGATGTATTCACTGTGGGTATCACAAAGGGCACCAAGCAAATATTAGGACTCACAACTTTGCAACGTGGACAAATGCTAAGGACGTGCATGATGTGCATGGATGTTCACAGTTTTTGTTATATCACATCAGTGAATCATGCCGTTATACAATTAAAGAGCGCTAGATATTTGTAACCATACTTTTCATGACAGTCACAGCAGCACACAGGAAAGCTATGGCTGATGTGGTCATCTAACTCGGTAAATGCTTAGCCTTAAAAGTTGTTGTTAAAAGAAGCACATGCATCCTGTCTTCAAATTAGCCACTGAGGTCGCATTTTTTACTGTGCAAGTCATGAAAATGCAGGAGCTGCTGGTGGGCAACGCCACATGTGGCGTGTAATACACTGAAAAGCCCAAAATCGTAGATGACAGAATGTGTTCGTGGGCTCGACAGTGTCTGCATCATTTATAAGTCAGAACCTCAAAAAGCCAGACAATTAAAGTAGACAACAACTTATTCAAAGTAACACTACCTCCCAGTGGATTCATCTCTGCTGCTCTCCAGCCCTAATTGGTGAAGGAGATGTCACACTGTGATTGCTATTGGAAATTGAGACTCTCAGTCAATTCTTATCACTCTCCCCGAGCTGATCAACGCCTGAGCAGGAAGGTCTCATCTCATGCGTGCTTGTTCTTTGTAGCACTCAATTAACACACGCTAGCTAAAATCTCCTGAGTTGTTTTAAATGACAGGTATATAGCCATTTTTTTCAGTGCTTTACTCATCCATTGTTGCCGTTTCTTGGAGAGTGATAGTTTTGGATACAGAGTAAAAACCACCATTCCTATGTTGTTCACAATTAAATATGAATACAAAAACCATATTTTAAAAACATGCAAATATGAGATTTTGTAGATCTGGTCGGGCTTTTTGCTTTACTTTTGCCATCGTATAAAGCAAAACGCTGTTTGAACCAATGGCTACATTTGTGTTGGTTGTGTAGAAATGAAAACATTTTCTTGTAACACAAAAGAAGGTGACCATTTAACCTGCATTGACCCCTTCAAATATAAAATTGCAATTTGCCCTGTGTTCCAGCAGAGGGCGCTCCAAAACTCACCCTCATGGACAGCCACCCAGAGCAGAAAACAATCTCTCAAATACATCTGTGCAATAAGTCAATTAAGTATGATGGCTTCTACACGATAAATGGCAAAGCAATTAACCACATAAAGGCTTGAAATTCCAAAAAGCAGCACTCTACATATAATCTCTCACAAGCTAGCTTTCCAAACAAGCCAAGCAGTGAAGGAACCTCAGAAAATTACCACCTTTCTTAGGAACCGTTGTAACCCGGCTGTGTTACAAAATCAGCACAAAATATCTTCGTTTACAATCCCAGGCAAAGAACCCCACTACATATTAATTTGAGTGTAATACGTGAGTAGGCAGTGATTATGGACACAGCTAGGCTCAGTGGCTTTTGCTAAACTGGCCGTTGACCATCATTGAGCCAAGCTTGATTATATTATCGTTTTTCATGTGATGGTGTTAACTGTGCAGCGGAAAAATGACAAAAAATGTATAATTTCAAAGTAATTTCTCAAATTACTTGAAAAAAAAATCAAGTAAATGTATAACATTCTTAAAACACATCCTCACTTTAACTCCAAAATAATTTATGAGCCAAACTGTGGTGAGATTAAAAATAAATAAATAAATAAAATCAAAAGAAAGGAAGCATTAGCGTTAATGTCATCCGGATATTGTGAGATGAGCGCCAGCATTGCACACCTGCCTGTCAGCGGTGTGCGTGGTCCAGTCTGATCGACAGGCACCGAAGATGCAAACTTAAAATAACCACTGCTAACAAGGTCAACCTTTTGAATTTGATCTGTTACGAGGACGAAATTGAGGTTGTTTTCTCACTTGACTTCATTTGCAGTGTGAATTGCCAACAGGCCCAATATTTGGCTTGTTATTATTTCCTAAAAAGAAAAAGAAGAAGAAGAAAAAAAAAGAGCCATTTCAAGAAGACGTTCACGCTTAACAGACACTCTGGGCAAGCAGCCAGCTGCAGCTTGGACTATCAGCAAGATAACACGCCTTTCTCTGGGGTAATTGACTGTGTGGATGACTATTGCGAGGATGCCATTGACTTGACTACCATCAATACAGGCATTTTGCGGGAAGCATGTCTCCACTAGTAACCATAAACACACACACACAGAAACACATCCGTGCATAGAGGTAGATGGTGATTCCAGATCTAAGAATTGGGAATGCAGAGCCATAGACATAGTCTTTGTGGCAAATCATTATTTATTAAAAGCTGGGTTTGATTCACACACAGCATTTGATGTCAAAGGAGTCCTGCTGCTGTGAGGGCACAGCATTTTTATTTTTTATTTTTTGGGCTGACTGAGTTGAGGTAGCCAGTGATTTATCTGTGGGGTCAAAAGACGAGGACCAGCATGTCTCCTGCTGATGATTTTCTGTATAAATTCTGCTTTGTAGACACTCTGCCCTTTTGCTAGCTTATCTCAGGATCTGCTGGCTGGCCGGTCGGGCTTTGAGTGAGTTTGTGTGTGTATGTGTGGGTGCCAGCATCGTGCTGGGTTAGATGGATGGAAGAATGCATAGCTAATCAGAATAATCAGTCTCTCTTCTTTCTCTTTCTCATGCTCTACTCATTACCATGCAGGATGCAAAGAGCTGACCCTCAACATGCCACAGAACCAGGATTATCCCCTTAGGGGTCGGCATCTCCAATTTACTGCCTCCTCTCCTCCTCCTCTACCCTGTTAACAGGCCTATGTGGGGAGAGCTAGTGTCAGAATAGACCAGTAATTGAAAGGGAGAGAAGAGTTTTGACTGCTTGCTTGTTGTCAGGGAACAAGGGCAATGCGAGAGGGCATTAGAGACAAAGCAGGGGTGAAGGCTTGGGCAGGAGAGAAGTGACTGTTTTCTTATCCCAGACCCCTCTGCTGTCAGTGTTGGCTGAAAAAGCCGAAAAGCAATTTGAGGGGCTGAAGCTGGTTTTCTCTAAGAATATCTTTTATCTATGTCCAGTCCCCAGAAGAAAATGTTGACATTTCTCCTTCAGGAAACCACGAATATGTGTCTTCTTAATGCTTTTGAATTAAAAATAAATAGATAAAAAAAAAGGCTCACCCCATGACAAAAACTTTCCTGAATCTGGAACATGCACGATAATGGAAAGCACTATTTCAAGCACATCTTAATGTTTTTATCGAAACCAAACACACTTAAAGCTTTTAGATACAAAACAAGTCACTGACAAAAGACCTGAACCCCACACATCCCCTTCACACCCTCATTCTGCATCCGACGGCATCGTGCTGCTTCAGCTTCTCTTTACGTCTGCCAGTTTAATGCAAGTTGTTATCTTCACTCTTCAGAATTGTTTTGAATACATAACTATTAATAGAAAAGGACCTTCCACAATAACAGACAAGTTGAAGTTGTGTGATTTAGAAATATACATTAGGCTGAAAAGTATGTTTTGTTTCAATATGTCAGTGATCTTGAAAAGTGAATGCACATTTTTTTTTAATGAAAGCCCACACACTCACAGTCATTAAATTAACTTTTTCTCTGGTTGGGATGAAACTGGATTTCTTTTCTGCCACGACAGACATTATCTGGCTTGTTAGAAGACAGAAAGCAGTCATATTTGAATGTAAAGCAATCCTCCACGCCAGAGCAGCATTTCCCCAGGTAGGCATGTGGCAGCTCAACTAAACAGGGTGAACTAATCCCAAGTAAAAGGCTGTTTTTTTCTTCTGCTGTTTCTGTTACTCTCTGTTTGTCCTCAGAAACCAAAGGAACCATTTTTTTGTACACTTGGTGAAAAGCTGGAAGAACCATTTAAGATGTGCCTTAACCTCCGGCACCAAAAACGCTGAGATGGGAGACACTTTTGGGAAGTTACTGTAACCTTTGGACCATACGCATACATTAAAACAATCACTGTTAAAAGTTACCATTGCATTCCAGGAGCCACAAAGGTCATGATATCATGTTTTGTCATGTTTGACTTTTCACCCTTTTCACCATTTTATCATTTTCCCCTTTTTTTTCCAGGCATAAACATCTTCACAGGCTTGTTCTTTCATTCTTTTTTTTTTTTTTTACCACCAATGCTCATAAATAATTCATCATTTGCCAAAATTAATTAATTTCCCATCAGGGAATAACATTTTTGAATTTGAATTGAACTGAATTTGAATCACGTGGAGTTGCATTTTTTTTAAAAGCAGCAGTTTGTCATAATCAGCTGAAGTTGCAGTTGCTATAAAACCAGAAAGTGTGTGTGTGTGTGTGTGTGTGTGTGTGTGTGTGTGTGTGTGTGTGGGGGGGGGGGGGCACCTGTATCACACAGCTGAATTGCTATGAAATGTATGTGGTGCAAACTCCTCGGCTGGATTTTCACACAGCACAGAAAACTTGACGTTTGCATTAATTCTTGGCTCACATACGGTTTTTAGCAGGACAGAAGTTTCATAGAGACACAGTCTTAAATCTTGATGAAGGATTCAAAAAGTGAGGTCACCTTCGAAGCTCAGACACACACAGGTCCTGTTGGCAGATACCACTTACCACGATAGTTACCACGTCCCACTGTTGGATAAATGCGTCGACTGGATGCATAAATGCTGGAGAGAGAGAGAGGAAAAAGGAGATAAGCTTTTATATAATCCAGGTCTTTAAATGTGAGTTGTTGTAATTTTACATTAAATTACCTTCTGCTCATAAGAAAAAAAAGAAAAGTAAAAACATATTTGAAAGAAGTTTAGGAGAGTTAAGGAGAGAAAAGTAGAAAAAGAAATTAAAGTTGGTTTCATAGCAGTGCTGCAGTAATGATAGTCTCGCCGGTGGCCAAACACACAGAGAAGTCAGTGTGTTAGCAGTAAAGAGAGGATAATAGCAAAGAGAATTATTAGACAGATGCTAGCAGCCTGCGTTTGACTCAATTCTTTAAGCTTAATACACACTGCAGGGGGTGGGGGAGAGATTTTAACAAGTAATACTGCATTACGTGGATTTAAGGGCGAGAGTAATTACTTATAGCACTTAGACTGAGGCTTGAAGACAGCCAAACACAAGCTGTGCATGCACTTTCATTCTTTTTCCCCGACTGTTTCCTCCTTTGTCACTTCCCTGCTTTTCTTCCTGCTCGCACTCATTTTCCCCCTAATGCTTCCCAGTAACCCTCCTCTCCTGCCTGTCTCCCCTTTCTCTCCTCCCTCTCCTCTCACCTCGTCTTTGCTCTCCTCCTTATCAGGCCGGTGGCGGCTGCCTGGGTAATGAGGATCAGTGTTGTTTTAAACATGAAATGGTGAAGGGGGGAGGAGGGGGGATCAATAAGAGCCATTACCTCTCTTCTCTAATGATGCAGCCACCCCCTCCTCTCGTCTCCACACACACCACCCCTTGTCTTAGCCCATTTCTACTCGCTACCCGATATCGGATGGGAGGAGGTTATGAATTATCGAATCCCAAGGGCAATGTGCCTCGCTGCCAATTACCCGCTGAAAAATGACCCCATCTTAGATGTAAGTGCGTGCGTGTGTGTGTGTTTGCACGCAGATGTGTAGGTATGAGGTGAGAGGAGAGTATGACATGAGCTGGCTGGTGTCACACTTGTGGACAGCTTTCTCCTCCGAGTGTCTCTACTGTACATGCATGTGTACACACATCTGCTCATCGTGACTGAAGACAGACATTTTGTTCTCATTTTATTTTTTGGGGGAGGCTACACTGATTTTTGTTCTTTTTTTCTGTTATAACTCGTTGCGGACCACCTTCTTCTTTTAACTAATACTCGTCATCTTTGGGCTAAACAGCATTTCAGCAGACATGAGGCATTACACCACGGCAATATCCCTCTAATGCTATTTGAGCAGCAATGTTTATTAGCAATGATTCCTCTCTGTTTACTCTTCATCTTGCAATTCGGCATTTTAAGTTATTAAAACAATTGATAATATTTTTTCTTTCAAATCTGAAAAAATGAGCTCTGGCTGTCAATTCGTGGAAACTGCCTCCGAGCCAGGACACATTTGTGGAAAAGAAAATGGAGGAATTTCCATACAAATGATGGGTCCTGAGCACAATTTCAGCTTCTTATCCAGGGTAACAAGTCAAAACCCATCACTGAACTAAAATGTCATTGATTTTAGTTCTTCTTTAGTTCTACAGTTCTTCCTGTGCTTAATTATAGCTGTGGTTGAAACATTCAGTTGCAAATGATTCCGCTTCTCTCGGAAACATGTCCATAAGCAGCAAATGTTAAATGGAGACGTGTCACATTCTGTGGTGGCTGAAGCAGCATTAATGCGAGACATTTGACCACGACACCCCGATTTGATTCCCCGGGCAAATGTCATTCGAATTTATATTCTTAAGAATTACTTTTTTTCAATTATAAAAAGAAAAAAAAAGAGCAAATGTTTATAAAACAAATAGTTTCCAGCAGCCTGGCGTTGCCATGACAGTTGAACTCAGTTCTTGTCTCTGAATGGTTTAATCTCTGACATTTACAAAGATACACCCTGGCAAGTGTTTTGAAATGTTCTCTCAATTAATCAAGTTTAACTTTATCTTTATTATTATTCTTCATATGCTCTTTTTAATTTTTTAACAAGATATTCGTCATTTTGAAATACATACAATTAGACAGAGACATCCATGTGCATCTCAAACATGGCGTCGTTAAGTGAATCAAGCTCAGCACAGCGAATGAAAAGGTGATGCAAATTCACTGACGGCCTTTGCTTTCTTCAAATGTTTTCACCACTTCATCAAAACCTCTAAGTCATGGGAAAGTACATAAAGTCAGAATTCTTACTCCGTCTCTTAATAGGAAAAAGAAATAATCAGTAGATGAACCTGCTCTATTTTGTTTGCAGTTTTAGTCTTTAGTTCCTGTTGAGCAACGGCATCCTTCTACCCTTTCAGATGTCCACCCTGCATCCTTGTCTGAGTCTGAGCTGTGTTGACTTGTTTCGTCGATACATCTGTTATCACGACCCACGATAACAAAATTATGTTACTTTTTTTGTGCTGTGTCTCAGATACGTACACAGCCAAACACACACACACACACACACACACTGAACACACAATGAGATTATCAGCAGTCTCAAGTGTATCTTTTCTGTCCATTTAGCTGGTTCTATGTGGGAAAGTGCTTGGCGCTGATATACAGCACTTTGAGCCCTGATTGAATTACACTGATGGGAGCATCAATTACAGCACATGGAACCAGAGAAAAATTTTACCCAAGCACCTTAGATCGCTTTGTAATGTGTGGTGCTCTGATAGGGTGCCAAAATAAAAGCCTCAGCAGATAGTTGATTTGAAGGCACCAACAGGGATTTTACTCATCTCAAGATACGACTTGGAGTTTTATTCAAAACAAGCTCAGCCTCTCAACTGTTTTTTAAGCCTTGTTTCTCTTCCCAAGCTCCACTGTGGATTCTCAAAAGTTGTTTTCAGACAACCCAAACACAATCTCAGAATATCATAATGATTTTGCCCCCGCTAACTGCCAGATTGGGACATCAGGTCCTGTGCCAATGAGGTCTATTTGTAGCATTTTGTGTAGGCTTTAGTATGTTGTTGTTACAAAGATAAAGGGGTGGTTCGGTTTAGTTTAGTTATTAACTGAAAACTGTAGCATTTAGACAGGAGTTCCTTTTCTTCTGCCCCCCCTCTTGAAAAGATAGATAGATAGATAGATAGATAGATAGATAGATAGATAGATAGATAGATAGATAGATAGATAGATAGATAGATAGATAGATAGATAGATAGATAGATAGATAGATAGATAGATAGATAGATGTATCAACATTATTATAAAAGTAAAGCTCATAGTCACAGTGGTGGGTATCTGTGGAAGCAGTCACTTGATGGCTCTCTAATTTCTGCAGTGTGTAGTCGGGGGGGCACGAGGACACAGGCACAATTTGCCACATTTTTAGATTTTACCTATTTAAAGGGGACCTATTATGAAAAACATGTTTTTTCTTGTTTTAACATATATAAAGTGATCTCCCCTCACCCTGCCAGCACAGGGGAGACAAAATACCATGAATTTCTGCAAGCTCTCTGACCCCCGCCGGACAGAGTCCCCCAGTGTCACGTGGTTTTTTTTGAGCCGAGAATCTGCTCCCGTCGTTACGTAACGACGGGAGCAGATTTCCAGAGGTTCAGCCTCCGCTGCTGAAACCACGCCCACAACCAGCTCTCTCCGCAGGCTGGAGCGGTGCTTCCTTGAGGCAGTCGGACGCGGCGCCGCGGCGGAGTGGATCCGGGTTAAATCATCCAGGTTCCCGGGTGGTTTGGGAGCTGGTTCCTCGGGGGTCTGTCCCAGGTCGGATCAGCTTCACCCTCCAAGATTTTCAGCCAAATCTGTCGGTTTGATCCCCGGTAACGGGCGATGCGCAGAGAATGCCCTCCGGAGCCGATCTGTGCGCCCGCCGTGGGGTTGCGGCGCCAGCGCGCAGCATCCGCCGGGTAGATCCGGCTGAAATTCCGCTGGTCGGTCCCCGGGAGTCCCTGCTACCAGTCCAGGCCGGTTCCTGCGGTCCCGGCCGGTCGGAACCGGTCAGATTCCCCCGTTAAAGCCGCGGTGATGCGCGCTGCTCCAGCCTACTTCCTGGTTCCCAAAGCGCGGTCCGTCTGACTAAATTGTCCAGGTTCCTGGCCGCTTTGGGAGCAGGGATTTCTGGGGTACGTCCCAGGCTGGACCAGCTTCACCCTCCGAGATTTTCAGCGAAATCTGTCGGTTTGATCCCCGGTAACGGGCGATGCGCCCCGGAGCCATGCTGGGCGCCCGGCGTGGCTCCGGGGCAGCGTTCAGCATCCGCCGGGCAGATCCGGCTGAAATAGTGCATAAATGTTATTTATATACAACTCATATTTTATTTTTTTAACAATAAAGTTTCCATTTGTGAAAATTCAGTGTTGTGATAATTTACAGGCTCGGGCTGCTCTGGCGGAGCGAGGTTTATCCTCCTCCCCTGCTACACGTCATTCACGGAGCCAATCAGCGCAGAGCCTCATTATCATACCCCCCCCTTCCCTTAGAATGGAGCACAGAAAAAGGGGTTAGAAGCGGTAAAACTAGTGACAGGGCCCACAGGCTGGATTTCTGATTTATGTAGAAAAAACAAGCTTTAGATTGTTTTTAAGACATTCAAGGCCTGTTTAAAATATACATTAAATGCCATAATATGTCTCCTTTAAATGTCATTTTTCTAACTAATTTCCCTGACAGATTGTTGTACAATATTATCGTATTATGCCATTTTGGCCTATGTGGCTTTATTCAGGTTCACCTGCATTCTTATCAATCTTTAGTCATCTGTCACGTTTGCTAGAAAACTGCAAGGTTTTGTCAACTTTCAGTATCCTTAAATACCGAAAGAAAAAGAGAAAAATGATGTTTTTCTTAGAGATGAGAATGAAATGGCCTCCCATCTCTCATGAGCCCATTTTGGAAGCCAAGGATTAGCATTCAAAGGACCATGTCTTTGCATGCCCCCCACAGCACATCACACATGACCTATAAACCCCTTCCTGCAAGTGGTGAACTCAGAGGAGGCTAACCAGTGTCAGTGAGTCACTGAGGCTGAGACCAGCCGGGTCCTACAGGTAAAGGTCCCGTCACCAGGTGCTCACTGACAAGCCCCTCGACAACAGCTGGACCAGGTGACCTCCGGGAGGGAGGACGAGGCTGCTCTGTTCAGCTGCTGCACCGCGGCCTGGGAGGACAAGCAAAAGTGGATGGATGGATGGATGGATGGATGGATGGATGGATGGATGGATGGATGGATGGATGGATGGATGGATGGATGGAAAGACGAGCATTAACCTTCAGATGAGGAAGTTTTAAATACCAGTAGTTTCTTATATTTCTAAATTTGTTACTGTTTTCTATCATAATTTTCTTTATGGCCTTAAAAAGAAGATATGAGAGAAAGAGAAAAAGAGGAAATGCTTTAAGAAAAGTAAAAAATAACACCACACTTTAAAACGCATAAGGGATATAAACTCCCATGAGAACGCCTTACCAGCAGGTACTGTATACATACAGTAGGGCTGTGTGATTAATCGATTTTAAATCTAAATCGGATTTATTAATCAAGACGATGTTAAAAAAAGGAAAATCGGAAAATCGATTTTCTTTTTTTGCAGCTGGCTCCATTACAGACAGAGCTCGTCTAGTCATCTTTGTTTGGTCAAGAAAATTGTAAATGTTGTCACTTTACTTAATTCAATTAGGATTTACAGTATCTTTCAATTGCACTTCATTCCCAATAGGGAAATTTGTTTGCTATTTTTCTTTAAAAATAAAGATAAGATATTTGAAACAATTTATTCCATTGTCTTTTGTAGTTTTACCAAAAAAATCAAAATCGAAATCGAAAATCGGGTTTTCAGAGAAAAAAAATCGGGATTTTATTTTTGTCCAAAATCGCCCAGCCCTAACATACAGTAGGAGCTCTATTATCCTGTAAAACATTAGAAAATAAATAGAAAATACACCTGTCATGTAAGTCTCTGTCAAGCTACTGAAGGATGGAAATACATATCTGATTGTTCCATGTCTAGTTGTTGTTTTTAGGACTTTTTTCCTTCTTTTTTGGCTTCATTATACACCTGAAGCTATTCCCTATCTTTTCTGGAATTCTTAAGAAACAAAGAAGTTTCTACATCACGTGTACATGTGTGACGTGTCTCTGCGTGGCACACACCCAAGGTTGTTCCCACAACATGTTGTCATTGGAGATTCATTGCCCTGAGCAGCAATGATGCGCTCTCAGCAAGACATGCCAAAAGTGCTGGCTGCAGCCCAAAGTCAGAGGCAAGGAAAGAAGGAAAGAGACACTTGAGCCACAACGCTTGATTTTTGTTTACGCTCAATAAAACATTAATTTGAATTGAGAGCGCCAAGTAATTAGTGAGTGTTCTGATGCTGCTTAGGAATGTCGGAAAAAATGTTTTACCTCACACTGTTTCCTATAAATGAGAGGAATGTACAAACATCATCAACATGCTCAGCACAGGAGGATCATTTTTAAAGGTTTCATCTCTACAAAGTGTACTTCATGAGGTTAATTATTGTGATTCAATTGAATCATATTTTGGTTAACTTGGAATTTACTTTTTAGTGTTTTGACAAATTCTATATTTAAGACTTGGAGTTGCCATTTTATTCCTATATTGTTGAACAGTTGGTGCAGAGGTCATGTGGCTTATTTGTGCAAGTTTCAGATGTAGAACACGTGTTTCAGGCGATCATGCTGGCTTAATTAACATTGCTTGTCTCAGCAGAACTAACCAAACGGTATAGAAGGAATTCAGAGTATAGTGGCAAAGACCACTTTGAAGTTCGACATCAGAGACTTCGGCATCCTGCGAAATGGATGGACATTTGACAGGAAGGTTAATGGTTTTAATTCCAGAGATTCTGTAGAAATTAGGGCTCTGGAACAAAATGAGAAACATTTTTCTCTGCCCACAGCTGCACATGTTGTCTTTGTGTTGTGCAACAGTCAACAGCTGTGTGTGGATGCGCATGTGTGCACATGGCACACAGTGATATTCACAAATCAAGAGCAGAAAGATGAATCAATTTCAGAGGAAACTGGGCAGAAAGTGATTCATGCAGAACATTAGGACCTCAGTTAAAATTAGAATCAATACAGAATATGCAGCAGTACAGGTCAGACTGCTCTCATATTTAATATTAGATATCAAAGATATTGCATGTTCAAAAAAAGACATTTCACACAATAAAGAGAGAAGAGCTGTATTATAAAGACGGAAAATATCTTGTTGCGTATACTTCCAGACATCTAGGGGGTATTAATGCTGCATTGTGTGAGGATTGTGATGAAAAATTAATGACAGCTGCATTGTCTATTGTTTGATAAAATGCATCTTGAACAACAAACCTAATATCCTGCAAGATCAGTATTTGAAACCGACTACAGGCTATTTTAACAGAACAGAATTTTCTGCAAAAGAATCCTCCTCAAAGTTAGAGCTTGGATTTATATCTTTTGTCACACAAAATTATTAGTATAAGAAAAACAAGTGCTTAAATCTTCTTATGAAAGACCCAAACACAAACTTTGCAGGCTCAGATAAAGCTCCTTGCAGCCTCTTCTTGTTTCTGTTGTGTCTCTCTGTCATCACTGACCTTTCTAGAGACCGAGCATCGTGAAATGAGGAGGAATTTTCACCGTTTGTTTGTTTTTAACATGCTAATTGTTGTTAAAAGGAAGGAAGTCCATAAAAAACATCCCCTCATTCACATTTCATATGAATATAATTACTGAAAAAATGACAGCAACACTGGCACATACTTACACGGAGAGTTACGAAAGCAGGGGGAACAGGGGACCTTTTACATGCGCTCATTTGACACGCGCTCATTTGACACGTGCACGTGACGCGACCCCCTCCCTGGGCTGGGTGACAGGTGGAAACCTAATATAATACATGGTGGAAACACGCGGAAACGCGCCCCCCTGTGGCCGCGTCGGGAAGTGACCGGAGCCGCTCTGACGCGCGTCCTGGAGCAGAGAGATAATGGTGGGTGGACAGTTTAGGGAAAACACTGCACACGAGAGACAGTTTGTGTCCACGGGGGGACTTATCCGTCACAATGAATCGTCCTGGGGGTCGTTTTTGGAGTTTATGGACATAAGACTGAAAATAAATGGATGAAAACTTTCGGAGCGCCTTCCTTTCAGCTCTAATTGGCACCAGTTGTTGCCGGTGTTGTGCCCGATTCAGCACCCCTGCCGTGAAAAGCACCCCCTCGTCTTACACACTGTTTAGCGTCCAGTTTTGTGTTAATGATTCATGTTTAAATGCGCTCATGGATTCCACAATAGTCATACTTTCCCACAATCACAGTCACAGATAACAAAAATCGGATAAATGGTTATTGATGTCATTAATTAATAGCCTGCTTACTGTGTTGTCTTCCATAATATGTGTAAATATATATAATATAAACTCCTAAGTATGTGTTTGTGTGAGTGTGTATATATAAATATATTGAAGTGTCAGTGTGTTGTTTTTTTCTTGGTCTACTTATCATTGAATATAAACTCCTAAGTATGTGTTCATGTGAGTGTGTGGAATGAGAATATACATTTTGTCATTGTGTGTATGAATCCGGCACCTGTTCGGAACTGCAGCTGGCAAACACCTCTGAATAAAACAGGGGGGGTAAAGAAAAAAAGCCGGCTTTCCTTCACGTTTTAAGCTCTGGTATGTTATCCTTAAAATAAAAAAAATACATAAAAAAGAAGCCGATTTCCGAGTGTCGGTGAAGGCTGATTTATAGTCCTGCGTTACACCAACGCAACCCCTACGGCGTTCCCTACGGCGTAGGCTCTGCGTCGCTTTAACGCGGGACCATAAATCAGGCTCAGGGCGCAGAGGGATGCGACGCTCTTCCGACAACCTGTTCGTGGAGCTGAGCGGCGTGCGCGCATCTCTGTGGAAGCCTCTGTCCTCCGTCCCCTCCCTCTCTCCATCCCTCCCTTTCTCTTTCTCTCCTCTCCGTCCTCCCTCTCCCTCTCCTAGACAGGGGCGGTCGTTCTCCGTTTCTCAGTCCGCGCACATTCCCCTCGGCCAGCATCTCCCGGACTCACAGACGCAGCGCTGCCTGAGCTGCGGAGCCGCGGCGTGATTTACGGGCGCGTCTCCGTCCACGGGCAGTAACAACCATAACTACAACAAAGACGCCTTTTTACACTGAATAATCCACCAAAAAGGGGGTATAACAGTGAGATTTATCTTTCTCAAGAAGTAGGCGACACTTCCCTGAGTTTTTTTCCCCTCAAAGGGGGGAGTGGTTTCGTTTTCATCTTTGGGGACTCTGTGGAATCGAGCCGCTTCTTTGTGCTTAGAATAAAAAAGTTTAAGAGGGAATCTCTTCATAAACTCCAAGTTAAAGGCTGCTCTCCGGGATTTGTCAAGCTCCTATTGGACGCTCCCCTGGAAGAGGATTTACAACTTTTCAACTGGTGTTTGTGGAGACGCGCAGCGCGCAGAGCCGGAGCGCAGAGCCGGAGCGGAGCGGGGGATCGTCTCTGCTCGGCCGGGGCAGAGCAGCAGCAGCCCGGCAGCTCACTGACCCGCAGGACGGCTCCTTCCAAGACGAGGTAGAGCCCAGACAGAGCAGCTCTGCGAAAGGTTACATCTATCTTTTGACTTTGCATAATTAAGTGCCTGTTTAAACATTTAACGTACCCCACATTTGCAAGCGCATTAAAAGCGAGGGCCAGTTTTTACTCAGCAATATCAAAGTTCATCATCCATTTGGTTTATGCCCCTCCCGCGAGGTTTGAGCCTCTCTTTACATCCATTACATTTCTTTCTTTTTTTATTTGGTCAGTGGGAATATTCGGCTTTCAACTGCCCAGACATTTACTAAATATCAGTGTTCACATTAAGTGACGTGCGTCATGTTGATGATTAAATCCCAGCAACTTGTCGGTGCAACAAACGTGGTGCCACACGTCGGAGGAAACCCTCATGTCCCCACACAAGAGGGTCCATTATCTCCGGACTCCAGCTGCCTCAAGTTAAAAACCGTGGAAAAATAAAAAAAAATCTCCTTGGATAATGTAAAAACTATAAGATGGACCCAAATGCAAATAAAAAAAAAATGCACAAATAAAATAGTGGGTCGGATTTTTCTTCTTTGAGGGCTTCACCTGTCACCTCCCATTAATTGTGTCCCCGCAGGAGTAATTACCGGAAGGCAGGGCTGTTTGTGTAATGGTGGGTGTTTAGGGGTGTGAGATGCGCGATGACCCCACTTGTTGTCGTTAATCCCCCGTGAACGCCGCCGTCTAATCCCCAGGTTGTTCCTGAGCCGGCTACACCTGTCCTCTCCGGACACGACAGGACATTTAGTCACGCTGAAGCGCAGACCTCCACAATCCTGTCAATCTCCAATCCTCTAACACACTACACAGCGTGTAAGCTTTGTATAATCCGCGACGTCGTGATTGAATTACCCGCCCTTTAAAATTGAATGAAGCGATGCAGGCGTTGCGGCAGAGGAGAAATTGCTTTGTGGTATTATTTTTCAAGGTTTGAGAGGGGTTTAGGAGATATATAAAGGTGGACATGGAAAACAACAAAGTAGGCCTACATATTCAATATCAAAGGCTTAGGAGTGTCCTCTTGTTTCAAACACATTTACAGGCTTTTCTTTCGCAGGTTATGAGGGAACTGAGCTGAACATGGAGCTTTTCTGGATTTTGATTTTCACCAGTGTCTATCATCCTCTCGTCCGGGCCCAAGGAGTTTACGGTAAGACCCATTCACTCAGTCATTCCTGTCACAACATCAATAAGTGGGCTACTTCATAAGTCCAGACTGACTGATCTCTGTTGGGTCATTGATGAGAATTGTTCAATTTTAACTCAATTAAGGCTTTCCCCGTGATCCCCGGGCTATATTGTTTGCCTATCAGCCCAGTGGATCTGCAATATAATAACTGACTTTCAAGCTGCAAGAATGGCTTAAGGTAGATGGACAGCAAATTATATTTAAAGAGAGGTGTTTCATGGAGGGAAACTGCTGGAAAAACGTCCAACGATGTATGGTGAAGGGGAAGAACACCTTCTGAACCCAGCTTTAATATAATTTTGGCAAAAACGTGTGTAGTTGAAATATATTAGTGCTTTGCGGATCAACGTGTGATTATACCATTGCAAGCTGTTATATTAGAACTGATCAAAGGTCAAATTTTGGCTCAAATGCTGCACTTTTAATCAGCTGCATGCACATTTCTTTTTGTGGTTGAATCAGAGGGTAAGAGTGACAGAGATCTGTGAGATGTGCCGGCTGCTGTCATGTTAAACAGGGTAGTCGCTTTGTGCTTTTGAGGATAAGATTTGTACCCTCCGAAAACTAGAGTCTCAGTGGATCACAGACTCGGTTTCTCCAGATTCATGCGCGTGGCCAGACAGGCATCTTCCTGTCCCTTCGGGCGAGGCAAACACACAAACCGATCTGTCAGCTTTGATACTTTGATTTTGACAATCCGAGGCATGTGGCAGCCATTGAAAACAGGCTCTGTTTAGTCATAGTTGCTCTGCACAGAGTGTGGTTGTCATACGCAATCCTGCAGGCCGCCGTCACACTGAGAATTGCTGACAGTCTGTCATTTGCTGAGGCATATAGGCTCGTGTAAAAGCCCTTGCTAACTAATCAGGCTGGTACTACTCTGATATTTCATACTGCTGCTGACATGTCGGTATGAGTGTAAACGATAACCAACTCACACCGACAGTTCTTGGCTCCTTTCTTAGTTTAATGTGCTGTAAGTTGCTTAACCCCCAGTTAAAGGATTATGTCGATGTCTCAGTCCGTGGTGGCAAAGTGTTTAATTCAGAACCCGGTGATACTTTTGCTGCCCTCAGCTGCAGACGGGGCACGATTTTTGTGCAGTGGCAACTGAAATCTCCGATTCTCTTTTTCCAATCAGTTTTTTTATGGAAAATTGGACTTTTCTGATATTTTGTCCTGCAGGAGAGTCACATCTGCAGCTTCACGTTGCGCTTTCCCATTCTCATCTATTTTCCTATAATAGTTACATCAAGTAGTTTTGAGTCCATTGCAGGGTGTTGCACTGATTGCCACGAGGCATGTGTGCCTCGGGGGTGTTGTCACAATTATGCAGCGAATCAAGTCAGAGTCACACTGAGTGCCAGTTGTAAAGGCTGTTTGATTGGAAGATTGCCCCCAGTGCAACCGTAGCCTTTCAGTCACAGCTGAGGAAAGCGAAGACCCGAGCTCGGGGGGGAGACGCAGACTACCGGCCAGCTTTCGCAGGCGTATACGCTCCCAGGTGGAGCACAAGGAGACGGTGGTTGCTCAGTTATGAATACCTGTGTAACAACTGTTTCTTGCAGGTAAATTATCATCGCTAAAAAGAGCCGTTCAGAGTGAGGAAGCTGTCACGCAGTTTGAACAGCTGCAGTAAAACAACACGAGTTGGGAGGACTGGGAAGACTGCCAACGAGTTTGGCATGTTGTATGGAGATAAGCATAAAGTGGTTTCCATCACTTTGGAATTGTTTAGCACATCCTCTAGCAGACAGATGCGACTCAGTGTCCGTCGGGAGCCGAACGGGGAAGTGTGCCTGATTGATGTCGGCAGTTTGGATGGCTGTGAGGTTCATTTACTGTAGCCTTCTCTGGGGTGTGTTTGGATGGGTGTGTTTTTGTCAGCTCGAGTCTGTGTGAATCTGCAAGTGCAGGTGTTTGTGTAGCAGAGTGTGCTAAGTGAGCGTTCCTATTAACCTGTGAGAGAGAGTGTCTGTGTGTGTGTGAGATGTGTTTCTGCGGCAGACACACTTTTCCTCCATTCGCAAGACTTTGCTGGCTCAGCAGGGACTTGTGGATCGGTCACTGTTTCTGTTGCAGCAGTTTAGTATTGATTGGACTTCTGTGAATTCTGATAGGCTGTCAAAAAGCTTCCAGCGCTTTACTTTCACTTTCCAAATGCTGAGACGCAGAGGAAGTGTGATGCTGTATTTCAAAGGGAAGAAGCACACCAGATGTTTGATAACAGCAAACTTTGTTGAGCCTAATAAGATGATCTATAGTACGTCTTATTTACCAGCTTCCTCTCCTTCACGTTTTCTCACTGAGAATGAAGTTTTTACATCCCCGTTTACACATTTAGAGACCTGAAAATACTGCGACCCATAGAAATTACAAGCATATTGCAGAATCCACATTCATACTGGGGGATAAGGGAGGTTCTGAAAGTTCAGTCTCGCAGGATGTTCCCCTTCAGCTCAGCAACTCAACAGAGACAGAGTGTACCAGAAAAAGTGTCTCTCCATCTTTGTGGCACTGCGTCATATCACACTATGCGAAGCGGCAGAGTTCACAGAGACACCAAATTATTGATTGCTTGACAAAGTTGCACAGAACCATTAGCTGATGCTGTAAATGGAAGCCAGACTGCATACGCCCGCAATATGATGCTTCATTATGTGCTTGTTAACAGGAAATTTAATGGCCTTAAATCAATGATTTTGCTCAAGAGTGTTTTTTGTATTTTTTAAGATTTTAATAGAACCCTTGCAGCAGGAGAGGCGAGGCCTCGCTCCCGGACACACAACAGAGCACGATGAGAGAAGCAGAAAGTGAAAAAAGTTTAATGCCCCTAAATTGTTCACAAACTTAACAACACTTTGAAGACTCTGCCCAAGGAAGAATGAAAGTCTTGGAAATACATTTTATTTGCAATCTCTGCGTGTGCATCTTATTATGGAGCTTTACGCACCACAGTCAGTGATGAGGAGCGAGTACATTTACTCAAGTGCCAAGTAGGCGTTGGACGTACTTTGCATGAGCAGTTACTTGAAGAGCACTAACCTGATGTCAGACGGAAATATCACCTCATTAAAGTCTCTTTTTACCGTTCATCTGATATCGCCTCCGCTCTTAGGGATTCCTCCTTGGGAGAGGGTTTGATTTTAAACTGGAAGAAACTAACATGTTTGTCTGCGGGACGAATACCTGCAGGAAAATAAAGACACCTGTTGTTCAGTTGCCACACCTCAGCAATGTTGAAAATACAGTGACCCTTGTCTTTTTACAGCATCACATATGAGCTCGATACCAGCATTCTTCCTGCAGGTGGCACTCGTTTAATCACTTGTTTGTTTTTTTCAACTGATAAAGCATACAACTGCTTCACAGACACTGACAAAGTTGTCAGTTTCTCAGGGCGGATGGATCCAAAGGTCTGGATATTAGTCCGTCCACCCGCTCATCCATCAGTCCATCATCATTTGTTCTTGCTATTATTACAGTATAATGTATTTTCTTGGTGAGAACTTTGAATAAGGCCATTTAGGGCTTCCTTTCTCACCTGCACATATTTTCATGCTTTTATGTTCATTTCAACTTTTGTACCGTTTTTTATGTTGTGCAAATAAACAAATCAAATCAAATCTGCACCAGAGGTCGGCTGTTGGCTCTCGGGCCAAAAAATGCAGGTTTTTCGTCAGTCATTTCAGACACACTTTAGTCGGTGGTTATTTTGCTGGATGAGGTTGCTGTATGGTATTTAATCAACAAATACTTTCTCACTTTTTTTAGCTTTAATGAGACAAAAACAAATAGAAGAATCACACATACCCAAAAGAGGTATCATAACGACTTGCTCAGCTTTTTCAGCTACCGAGTTCAACATTTTACACATCATAGTCGTTTTCCAGTGATATATTTTGAAATGAAGATTTCCCCTTGAGCACTTTCCCTTTTTGTACAACAGCGGCATACTTTGAGAATATTTCTGGACTGCTATTTTGTTATGTTTTGCTTCTTTAGAGTTGTTTTCTGTGCACTGTGGTGTCACAACCACGGACCCGAGTGCTTCCTCCACCTTGGCTGCAGTCACATGGCTTTAATGCTGGTGACCTAGAAAGGGATCATTCCAGGTCTAAGCAGCGTGGCCACCAGCTCCCCTGTGACTTCAACTCTTCCTCTCCTCACATCAGCATTTTTTGTTTGTGTCTCTTTCATGTCTCTTGCCGCCGAGTTTATTTGGGATGCTGAATATTGCCCTTTTCTAATAAGCATCCATAATTTATTGTTGGCTCTGAGGCAAGGGAGGAGGAGAGGAGAGGGTAGGGCAGACAGTGATAAGAAGAGACTGAAGCATTAAGCTAGAGATGATGATAATCTCTCACCTCCCACGTTCCGACACCCACCGTTCTCCTCCTCCTCGTTACCTCTTTGCTCCGTTTTTCTGCCCGCCGCATGTGTGTATGTAGAACGTTTTCACAGGTGTACTCTCGGGGACGTGTGCGTGCATACACAATGTGCCTGCGTAAACAGACTTGTTTCTTCACAACATGAGTAATGCACGTGCACACACACACACACACACACACACACACACACACACACACACACACACACACACACACACACACACACACACACACACACACACACACACACACACACACACGTTCCAGATGGCATCCACTCTACATGAATGTGATCAGTAATGTCAACAAATGCCGAGTGACCTTTTATCTGTATTACCTTTTAATTAAAGTCCTTGGAATTTAAGCATTTCTGCTTATACCGTATCCCCAACTGTTCAAACTAGATAGACGGGTAGATGCCCCCCTTCACGCTCATCCCTTCTCATCACAGTTCCATCTCTTTTCATACGTCTCCACTCATCATTGTTATTTTCCATGACATTTCTGCTAAAAGTTTTAGTGCACAAAGTGCTTCATTGATGTCTTCTTAATCTCATGTCTTTACTCTCAGGTCTGTTTTGAAACGGTGGTGCCTCATTATTAAAAGGGACCGTACTTTGAAATCAAATTTTAATCAGGATCTTAATTTTAGCTCCCAGCGATCATAACACAAATGTAATAAAGAAAAAAAATCAAATCTATTTGGCCACATTATCTTTCCTGACCATAGGCGAATGATCCTTTCGTCCTTTTTCCCCCTGTAACGGATAGCAATATTGATTTCACTGAAGTGATGCCGAGGTCATGTTGGTCTTTCTGTTGCAAAAGTGTTTACGGGATTATTTTTTATAGTTCAACCACCATCTGCTTTGTTGGCCTGAATCAACATTTAATCAGAAATCCTATTTAATCCAGAATTTCAAAAATATTATGTTAAGCTTGATGAATGCATCCTTCAAAGTCAGTGGATAACTGTTTAAAAGAAATCCTGATCAAAGAGTTGGTGATTATGATTTATTTTCTCCACAATCAAACAGCCCATCGGTGAAAAAAGAGAAGAAAGATCACAAGCAGTTTTCAGTTGCACATACGAACATGCTCAGAAACATCTGCTCATCTTATAAACACACCTGAATGCTCCAGACCAGCAAACTGGAAAAACGCCATCTTTTATAGAAGTCTGCACACCTGCTGATGATCACTCATCAAGGTCTGATGATTAGCAGCAGCTGGTTGAGGTGGACCCGCTTAAATCTCACGAGCTGTCAAGGGGTACTTAGTATTGCCAAAATTGGTCTGTGGTTATATTTAACTAATTCTAAGACCCATTAAGATAAAATAATTACAATTTTAAGCAAAAATCAAACATAAAAACAACAAAAAAGGTTTAAGAGAGGGTGTACGAAGTCTTGTAAAACTTTATGTATACAGCACAACACACAATCCCATGTTTTAATGCTGACTCATCATAGGGCTGGGCGATATATCGAGATTTTAATATATATCGATATATTTTCAAACACGATATGGTACGAGACAATATCGTTTATATCGATTTAAAAAAATATATTATTTTTTTTTTTACATTTTTTTTAATGATTTTGATAAAGCTTATTTTGTTACAAATTGACTTGAATGTTTTATTTGAGATTTGCACAAATGTTTTGTTATTTGCACAACTGTCAACCTCAGTGGAAAAGTCTGCCTGTTACTGTCTACATTGTATTAATTGCACAGTGTATTTTAATTTCATTGTTATGCAGGAAAGGGATATTTGTTTTATTTTATTCAAGAAGCATTTTTATTCTATATATGACGGCAGTTTATTTTTATTTAATTTGTTTTATACATTTTGATATTGTGCAGACCTCTGTTAACAAAGGTACCTGTGTGACATTTGGCACGAGGCTTTGTATTAAAACTGACTGTTTTTTTAAGGGTTTGCCTCAGAAAAAAATGAAGCTAACAGAGATGCTATGCTATAATGCTTTGGGGGAATCCCCAATTAAGGCACAGAAAAAATATCGAGATATATATCGAGTATCGCCATTTAGCTAGAAAATATCGAGATATGACTTTTGGTCCATATCGCCCAGCCCTAACTCATCATGACTTTTGTCTAAATTTTTGGATTTCTTCTTTGTTGTATTACTTTTTTCCTTGTGACTGGATATTAAAGCCTAGCAGTATATGATTAACCCGCAGGTCAGCAGTTGAGCCATAGGCATATCGCCTTAGTGATGTTTTGACACTGGTTCAGACTGGACTTGTTTCCTGAGGGTAGAGGATAAGAGAGCTAAGACAATGCTTTTGAGAGGTATGATTTATCACCTTGCCTCCACAAGACAGACGCTGAGCCCGCGGTGGGCATCACGCAGAAGGCAGAATTGGGTAGCCATGCCCACCGGAGCCCCCGGGCGAGGGGAGGTAATAATAAACCCACAGAGCGTCTTCTTGTCATTTACAGTTTGTGTTTTCACCAGCATATTTGCTTTTGGACAAAAATACAGAGATCAGCAGTGACACAGGCGTGAGGTCAAACTTAAATTCATCATAAAGTAAGCTGTTTATTTCCCAGTGGGAAGACTTGCTTCATATTACAGAGTCCCAGGGTTTCACATCCCAAAGGTGCTCTGCTGGATTGAGATCTGGTTACTGTGGAGGCTATTTAAGTACAGTGACCTCATTGCCATTTTCAGGAAAACAGTGATGATTGGAGCTCTGTGACATGGTGCATTAACCTTCTAGGACTACTTTCTAGCAGAGCGACAGCATTAGAGTGCAGTTTTTCATCTTTACTAAATGTGAATCTGACGGAAGCTTAGTTAAGGATAAAAGAAGGGAAGGAAACAGCGAGGCAATTCACATTTTATATATTGTGTGCAAGTAATGTGTGGAAAAGAACTGGAGCATCACAGCATTAATTGAACTCCTACTTTTTTCTTAGGGCAGGTAATATTATAGAGTTTCCACTAGTTGCCCGGCAACTGCTCCGCGCAAATAATGATGCTGGGGCATCACAGTGATGGAGCTAGACTCTCAGCAAGAGGGAGGTGGGGCATTCTGACAAAGTTATTTTTGATTCACAGCCATACACCCAGAAAGAGCTGATATAAAATGTACTTTATACTATTCAGTGGTGGAAAAATATTTTGCAGTCTTGGGAAAGTGCTAAAGGAACACTAACTCTAAAGATGGACTCAGAACTCAGACTAACAACAGCATGATGTGTTCAGCCGGCAGGTCAGAGCTTGAAATGATTTAGAATGTTCTTCATTAAATCTAGATACATGATTATCAAAAAGTCTTTACTTAAACAACTGTGTCTCAGCTCTATTTGTTTAATGGCAAGATAAAGTATGTCAACCCCTTAAAATTGACTAGTTTTCTGTATTCATTTGCCATAAAATCTGGTCTTATCTTCATCTAAGTCAAAGCAACAGACTTACACAATGTGCTTCGTCTGATAACAAACAGGCAGCTATAATTTCCCTTGTTTTTAATGATAAATCTCATTAATTATTAACAGTGCTGAAGGGAAAAGAAGGAGAAGTAAAAAGCTGGTTGAAGCCTCTGTAGCAGCGATGACTTTGACCTTCCTCCAGGGCTCGTTGCTACCAACTTGAGTCAGTGTGTAAGAGACCGGTCTGTTTTAATTGCTCTTGTACTGACACAAAAGCCGTAAATCATCATCAATCAATTTTGTTTGATCATTTTTTTACTGTGAAACTGTGAAACATGTCCTCACCTAATGATTAACCCGAGTAGCAGCATAACAGCAGGAAATATACACATAGACAACATTAACAATGTGTCTGCAAACAAATTATGGGTAAAAACGTGCAACTATCATGAGGTGTTGAGGCATTTAAATGAATGTTTTGGAAAAGTCGGTCCGGTTTGACGGAACCCCGGTTGAGCAAGCGCTTCCAGAAGCTCTGGATCAGACCTGCAGGACGTTCAGGAGAAAATCTCTTTACAGAACATTACAGAACTGCTGTGCAACATCCCGCCGAGGTTAGGGATTGGACTCCCGGCTGGGCCACTTCGAAAGGATTTTATTTTACTGAAGACCTTCTGTGGTGGATTTACTTCATTGCTTTAGTTCATATGCAAACTAATCTTTTAGAAAATCGGAATCACAGCATTTGAATGCGCCAGACGCCAAATGAAGACTTTCTTGGGTAGAAGTGTTGTCGGGGCCTATGTTCTCAGATCTCGCTGGATACTTTTCCCACTGGCCAGCTGCTTTGTATCCTCGTGGAAAGCCCTGCTGAACCCTACTATTGATTTTCTGTCCAGCGCTTGCCAGCAGAATAATATGTGCATTTTATAAGACACAAAGAGGCAAATGTTAGTCTTTTGGACCGTGTGATGTTTTTGTTTTCTGTCAATCTTATGTGTAAAAGCTTTATTTGTAGTTCACACTGTTGACCAGCTTGAACTACCATTCACTGGGGCGAGAGCGGGGAAATAAATACAAGGCCGACAAACAGGATTTTATTATTTATGCTTTCCTGCAAAAGTTCATTTTTGTATTCCAAGCAAGACAAAATCAAAGTGGGAATCCTGATGATAGGGAGCGAAATGTTTAGCATCACTGCAGGCTCCAGCCGGATCTGTCAGTGTTGAATTGCTTGAGAAGTTTTTTTCCTTTTTTAAAAAAAATTACTTCAGAGAAATCCCCGTGCAAGCCTCCTCCTAACTGTTCAATTCGTTTTTTTTCCAGCTCTTGCATCTTCCTTTCTCTTTGGAAGACGATGCTCTTGTTACCGCAGATCACACACATGCTCAATCATTCACACAAAAGCTCCACGCACAGTTTCCACAGTTTCAACATGAAAATGTGCATGGAAGCATCTGTCACCGCACTCTACTCACCTTTTGCTCAACCCATTACTCAGCTCTCTGACCCACTCTCTTTTCATGCTCCTGTCTTAGGAAGAGGGCATCCCAGAGCCTAACGAGACAATGCGGGTTGGAAAAAAACTGTCACCGAAACTTCACTTTTCTTATCTGTACTCGTGTCACTCTGTCAGACATTATCAAGCTCCTCTTACTGGCTCCGCTGCAGGAGGGAACACGTTTATGTCTGCGTGTTTGTTTGAACACATTTTTTTGGGGTAAGTGGAGCATCTTAGCTTTTTTTAATCAAACCTCAAATATTGTTAATGAATGGAATTGTGTTTTTACCACATTGTTGTAGTTGTGCAAAGGACCTGAGCTTTTCAGGCGAGGGATTAAGGTCTATGTTCGTGAGCAAGTGGAAGTGTGTACTGTGCATTTTCATGCATGGACGTGAGAGGGAGGGAACATTTGGCATCTAACTTATTCATGAAGGCGACAGGACGTTTGTGAACAGGGGTGAGAACATGGCTTACATCAGAGACCGTCTGCCTCTTGCACGTTTTTCATCGTCACTCTCTTTCTTCTTCTCTCAGTTTTCTTTTGTCTTCAGCACGTGTCTCTTTCATCTGCTTTTGCGTTTTAAATTTTTTTTTGCAATGCTCAGAGTTTTTGTTTGTGAAAAAAATGATGCAGCGAGAATTTTTTGGTGTTGCTCTCAGTATTGCAGAACTAGAGTCTTTTCTAGAGTTGTTTCAAACGAACACTCACCGTCCACGTCATTCGTCACCCCGTGATATCAGATCGGAAACCCTTTTGCCTTTAAGAGATGAGGCATCTCTACAGCAGCTTTACAGCATGGATCATCTTTCATCATCCAAATACTGCGGGAGAAATCTTGACCCATCACACCGACATTTTTGCATCCTCGTTCTCGTTGCCCTGTCTGAATTGTGTCCGTTTCAAAGCGTCTACTCTGGCCAACACCTGCTGCTTTCGTGCATCTGCTTCAAGATTTGATGCATTTGATGTGTGTTCGGAGATGGTCTTTTGCATACTTTGGTCGTAACAAATTGGATATATTTGAAATACTGTTGCTCTTTTTCGCATCAAGAACCAGTCTGAATATTCTAGCCGATTTTCTACCATCAGCAAGCCGTTTTCACTCAAGACACTGTCTCTTTTTTTTCACTCTTCTCTATAAACTCCAGAGGCAGGTGTGTCTATAAATCCCAGGAGATCAGCAGATTCTGATGGTTGTTGTTGCAGCCCATCTGGCGCCAACAACCATGCTCTATTCAACGTCACTTTAATCACCTTTCTTCCCCCATTCTGATGCCATGTTTCAACTTCAGCACGCTGTTTTGACTGTGTCTATCAGCCAGAATGCATTGAGCTTTTACCGTATGATTGGCTGCGTCAGAAAGCAGTTGAACAGGTGTACCTTGTCAAAGAATATATGTCAAAGTAAAACCGGCGCTTGAGCCAGTTTTCTACCTTACTGAAGACAAATGTGCACTTATGAATATGAAAAATGTACCTCCAAAGCAACTGTTTTTCTTCTAAGATGATTTATATTCCTAAAGCCTTTAGAATGTCAGAAGATATGTTTGAACATTTCAAATGTTTATACAAGGGATAAGAACTATTTTCTGTGTGGAAAGACAGCAAAATCACATATCCATCGATGTGTGTGTGCGTGTATATTTATATATATATATATATATATATATATATATATATATATATATATATATATATATATATATATATATATATATATATATATATATATATATATATATATATATATATATACAGTGGGGAGAACAAGTATTTGATACACTGCCGATTTTGCAGGTTTTCCCACTTGAAAAGCATGTAGAAGTCTGTAATTTTTATCATAGGTACTCTTCAACTGTGAGTGACAGAATCTAAAAAAAAATCCAGAAAATCACATTGTATGATTTTTAATTAATTAATTTGCATTTTATTGCATGACATAAGTATTTGATACATCAGAAAAACAGAACTTAATATTTGGTACAGAAACCTTTGTTTGCAATTACAGAGATCAGACGTTTCCTGTAGTTCTTGACCAGGTTTGCACACACTGCAGCAGGGATTTTGGCCCACTCCTCCATACAGATCTTCTCCAGATCCTTCAGGTTTCGGGGCTGTCGCTGGGCAATACGGATTTTCAGCTCCCTCCAAAGATTTTCTATTGGGTTCAGGTCTGGAGACTGGCTAGGCCACTCCAGGACCTTGAAATGCTTCTTAGGGAGCCACTCCTTAGTTGCCCTGGCTGTGTGTTTCGGGTCGTTGTCATGCTGGAAGACCCAGCCACGACCCATCTTCAATGCTCTTACTGAGGGAAGGAGGTTGTTGGCCAAGATCTCGCGATACATGGCCCCATCCATCCTCCCCTCAATACGGTGCAGTCGTCCTGTCCCCTTTGCAGAAAAGCATCCCCAAAGAATGATGTTTCCACCTCCATGCTTCACGGTTGGGATGGTGTTCTTGGGGTTGTACTCATCCTTCTTCTTCCTCCAAACACGGCGAATGGAGTTTAGACCAAAAAGCTCTATTTTAGTCTCATCAGACCCCATGACCTTCTCCCATTCCTCCTCTGGATCATCCAGATGGTCATTGGCAAACTTCAGACGGGCCTTGACATGCACTGGCTTGAGCAGGGGGACCTTGCGTGCGCTGCAGGATTTTAATCCATGACGGCGTAGTGTGTTACTAATGATTTTCTTTGAGACTGATTTTTTTTTCGATTCTGTCACTCACAGTTGAAGAGTACCTATGATCAAAATTACAGACTTCTACATGCTTTGCAAGTGGGAAAACCTGCAAAATCGGCAGTGTATCAAATACTTGTTCTCCCCACTGTATATATATGTGTATATGTATGTATGTATGCGTGTGTATATATAGATATATTATATATATATATATATTTGTATGTATGTATGTGTGTGTATATATATATATATATATATATATATATATATATATATATATATATATTGCTGAATTGCAGCTCAAAAGGGAATGGCAGCGGTTGAGTCTGTGAAATCTTCACTCCATCACATCTCTCACCTCACAAAAAATGCTATAAGTGCCGAAAAATCATCCCATAAAACAATGCCGTTATTTCAGAAGGGCTGGGAAAAACACTGTCTACCTGTCGACCACACTTTTACAGGATTTCTCTGCCACATATTATCCACCTGCCCTTGTGGTACTTCTGAAAAGCCCCCAACAACAACAAAACAACCACAACTGCTGGAGCCTGGCCATGTCTAACTAAATTTTCTGACAGCTAGAGGGGATCAACACTTGAATCTATCTTGTGCTCTGACTCGCATCGGGCCTCAATAATTCAGCTATCCATGCTGCTTGGAGAGCTCCCCCTCTCCCTCCTTCATTCACTCAGGGTCTCCAACCTCACTGGCAAAGTTACCTCCTCTCCCCGCCCTACACATGCTGATTTTAAAAGTCTCTGACACTCAAAATGTTTTAAATTTAGCTTTTGGCTCTCACCCTTTCACATTTTTTTTAGGGAGTTGGTTTGGAAGAGAAATGGATATAATGTGTTGGCAATGTTGAAAGTCGCTGCGTTCTCAGTGTAGCAATTTACCTGCCACCAGTCCACATGTCCTGATCCTCGCTCTTCCTCCCCCACTCTGTCGCTACCCATCTACTAAACTCACCTGTCAACAAAGATGTTCCTGTCATTTTTCCTCTCTTCAGCATCTTCTCACCTTTCACCGCTCCTCTTTTCCTTCCCATCCATCCATGTCCTTTAGCATGTCCAATAAAATGTACTCGGTCACTGCTTTCCATCCTTTTTCCATCCTAGTTCTCTCTCTTTATCCCAACCTTTTCAGCAGATTCACCCCTTTAACCCCCCTCATCATCTCCTCCCTGTTGTTTCCCTCACCATCCTTCTCTCTCTTTATATCCAGCACCCCTCTCCTCAAAAGCCCCGTCATCTTCTCACTCCCATCCACCAATTTGGTGGCAAGCATCTGCCCCACTCTCCACTTACCACAGATACAGAACATAGCACGCTGTCATTGGAAGCTGCAGAAAGGCTTTCTAGAAACACGGTGGATCGCTGTCGCCAGGGACCAAGAAGAGAGACACAATCAAAGCAAATGAGGATGGAGGGAAAGGTGCATCATTTGGCTAGTTTTTGACTACTTGTAGAAAATAATATAATACTTGCCATCAGAAACAATTCAGTTATAACTCTTGCATAAGTACACTCAGAGGTGGACAGAGTACTCGACCCCAGTACTTGAGTAAGAGTACAAATACTACTGGTCAAAATGTACTCCGTTACAGGTAAAAGTAGCTCAGTCAAAATATTACTCGAGTAAGAGTAGAAAAGTACTTGCTTTTAAAGGTACTTAAGTATCCAAAAGTAAATGCTTTTAAATTTACTTTAAGTAAAAGTAAGAGTAAGAGTACATTTCTTATTTTCCACATCAGTAAATTACTATATTTTTTCTAAATTAATTTAAGGATCTTTTAACTCTTGTTTCTGAGAATTCGATGTTGAGTTGTTGAAAGCAGAGAGGTAGTTCTGCTTCGGCAGACACAATAAACATTTGAAAATAAATGTCTGTGGTTTGTCTGTGCCCTCGTTTTTTACTCGGTCGAACTCAAACATTGAGTTAAGATACGGCCAAGGATTTTGTGAAAGTCCCTGCTCCGAGTCCGGCTCATTATCAGACTCAGACGACTCAGCGGATTGTCTTTCTTCTCCTGACGCAGTCGTAGCCATTGTTGCGGCTCTGTCTTGACTTGTTGCGGCTCTGTCTTGACAAACGCAGGCTACTTTGGCGGTATCGTTTTGAGGAGGCTTGACGTATTTCCATCCCAGTGGAGAGCGTGCACTGTGATAGGTCTCCTCCTTTGACAAAAACAGCTTGTGTCCAATAGGATTTTAGGGAAGAAGAAAAAAGAGCAGACCTCAAAGTAACGAGTACTTTTCAGCCTTCCTAGAAATTTACTCGAGTAAAAGTAAAAATATTTGTCTTGGAAATGTATTCAAGTAAGAGTAATAAGTACCAAAGAAATCTAATACTCAAGTAAAGTACAAATCCTCTGGATATGTACTAAGTACAGTACTCAAGTAAATTTACTCCGTTACTGTCCACCACTGGGTACACTTAATTTAAGATAACATAAGAATATGCAATGTAGGATATGAGTCAAAGTACTTTTTGACTTATAAATTCATCCTTTTTTTTCACTCATATACTCCCACATCCATGTGAAAAAAGCTACGTCCTCCTCAGCTTCACTTGCTATGTTCCAAATGTTGTTATCTGAGCTAATTTTATTAAATACCAATGAATGAATGTAAGGTCGACATTTCAGCTTCAGTAAAGTCGATAGTCCTCTACTTCTGCACGTCAAAAATCTAATGACCATATATAAAATATACAATAAAATATCATTTTTTTTTTTCAAAAGTTGCTTCATACAATGTTTCTTGAACCAGACAATTTCAATTTTAAAAAGAACGAGAAAGAAATGAACTGAAGGTGCATTTTGTGTCTCTCGGTAGCATCCCAAGGCTACATTTTGAAAATACAACAATTGTGACACAACCGTTCAATGTGCTGGCAACAATTTTAGAAAAGGACTCAGTTCTGTTGTATTGATCCACTAATGCTTGCAATCTTATTAGTGAGGCTTTCCTGTTAGAGTCTGTGGATATTTAGTTCAGGTCAGTCATTTCACGGCCTCCCAGTATCACCTTAGGTTTTAAAGTCCTGGCTTGGAATAATTTATTGAAAAAGGTGAATCAGATGTGAAAACATTAAGCCACCGCATTATCTTCTCATGAACTGCTTCAAAGTATATAAGTCACAGTCCGTCTTAAGCAAAATCGTTCAATATGGACGCAGTCCAAGTCAAAGAAATTCACACTGTAGCAAGACTGCAGAAATTCATTCCTTAAAAGTAGAAAACGAATGAGACATGCTATTTCCAGATGAATATCTGAGAGTTTTTTAAATTCGATCTCTATTATGCCTTCGGCTCAGTGAGGATATGTTATACTGCAAAAAGTAATAATTTCTCCACACATCCTTTATTTGTAGAGGAGGTACTAAGAAGCAGGATGATGTCTCAGGTAAATTTCACCCTTTCACACAAAGAAAGCAGATGCCTTATAATATTCTTGTTCACCAGCTGATTTCATGAATGTATGACCATTATAGGAGTACGACTTAAGGTTAAAGTCGTGTACAGAACATTTGAGGATGAAAGACATTCAGAGAGAGATCTTGTTTACATTTGACTTTATGTACAAAGTGCCGAACTGAGTTAGCTCTATTTCTATAAATTCATAAGCTCATTTATTTATAATCAGAAACACGAATTAACGTCAGGCATGAAAACATCCAGGCGGAGATAATGGAAATGTAATTGAATTTTGACATCTGATGAAATGGCATGACTCTGAAGTGAAAAAGGACATGTGGCAGAGAAATATTAAGAAAGACAGAGCCGTAGAGAAAGTGACATTGAAAAAGGCTGGGCCAAATACAGAGCAGCTAAAAAGAGAAAGCCTTCCATGGAGACAGGGAGCAAGACCGGCAAGGGCTTTCAAAAATAAGAAAGGAACAGAGGAGAAAAAAATCAAATTTAAAAAAAAAAAATCAATGAGACTCTGAGAAAAAGGTGGAAAAAAGGGTATGACCTTAGCTTGCTTTACAAAAACAGTAAAAAAAAACAACAAAAAACAAAAAGCCATCAACAAACAACTAAATTGCATGCGGTTTGTCGACATGAGATGTTGTGGACACAGCGATAAACTAGCATTCAGATGGATCTCATGTGTTCCACCTTAATTATCATAATTAACTAAGTCATATATTGATCATTTTTATAATTTTATTGTTGCGGCTTAAAGTGAAAAATAACGGCGGCTTCTCAGAGACAGACAGGAGAAGAGACAAACTGCAAAGGGGAGATGGAGAAATGAGAGCGAAAACACAACATAATTCTTTCCTTGTTAAAATTAAAAGATCAAAATTACAACACAGAGTAAGCAGCATTTATATCTCATGCTTTATTGGCTTTAAAAGTACATTCAGAAGGAATAACAGCGTAATCCTCTCTTTTCAGCATTGCTTCATTGAGTTAATTGAGGTTTGGAGACGTTCAGTCATGAACAGCTCTCTTAAGGTCCCACGCAGAGTCATCAGAAGACCATAAATAAAGATAATAATACTAACTAATCTCAGAATGATTTATTCATATTTGGTGAAGCGACTCTGTCTGACTGAACCCTGTCCATGTATTCATACATTTCAACAAAAATAAGAATCCTTCAGTGCAAGGCGCTGCCTCTCTGCTGCTGAGACTTCTGTCAGATTCTCATCATTTCCTTATTCTGCCTCTACGCAGGGAACCTCTCGCAGTGTATTCTCTGAAAGGAATAATCTTTCTTTGTTTTTTTGCTCTGGAACATACACCAGAGACCACAAGTGCACGTGGGAGCACAAATGAAACTAACTTGTCCCTCATAAACCATTTCTCTCTGTTTACTTTTTCTATTCTTTGTTTTTCCATGTCGTGATTAGTCACAACAGACTCGAGCCTCGCTGCTTTTTTTCTTTCCTTTTTTCCATTTCCATTCTGTTTCTGTAGTCAAAGTCTTCATCCATTTCAACTTCATTCTTCATTCTTCCTTGTTTTTAATCTTCCTCCCTTGCCCTCTCTGTTCCCGCCGGCAGCACCCTACAATGCAAACACAACCTGTTCTGAGGGGAAGTGAATTATTGAAGCTGCTGCTGCCGTTCCCTCTGCGCAGAAGTGGGCCGCAGAGGAAGGATGGCGGCGGCGGAGGGAGGCGTGAGGGTGGATGAAAGAAATGGAGAAGATGGATTTGTAAGGAGGGAAGGAGGAGGGTTTCAAGGTGTGAAAGATGTCGAAAAATCTAATTTTGTTTACCTGATCGTACCTCGGCAGACGGAGAAGTGAATGGGTGGGGGGGTGGGTGGTTGGAGGGACTTGTCATATAGAATTATTGTAGATATTCTGGGGATATTTTAGGAAATGCTGCTCGCTGAGGAGACCTCAACATAAGAGGGGGACTTTGTTTTTTTTCACCAGCGCTTGAAAACAACAGAGTTGACACGAGACGTCATTACACAGTAGGGCTGTTCGATTTTGCCCAAAAATAAAATCTCGATTTTTTTCTCTCAAAATCCGATTTTCGATTACGATTATTTTGTGAATTGACAAAAGGCAAAGAAATGATTTCAAATACACTGTTTTTTTATTGAACATTTGCCCCATTGGGCTTTAAGTGCAAACTTTGCTCTTATTAAACCAAAAATGAATGAATAAAGTGCAAAACTCTGTAAAATAAGTTGAAAAAAAGTTTTAAAAAATATAATAAAATATAAAGTTTTATCTCTGAAAAAAAAAATCAGCAAATCAGCACTTGCAATCATACAGTAAGTTATCTTTCCAATTAAATCAAACAAGACATTTTCTAATTAAACTAAACTGGGTCTTTGCATGCTAAATAATAATGCAACCCATGAAGGAGGTAGACGTGTGTAATGTCAGTCATTACATTTGCTATTCACATTTGCAAGTTTTTTGCAAGGAACACGAGCCGGTCTACGGCATCTGGCTTGAGGGATGCCCGGTGGCATGTTACAACGCCCCCTCCTACACTAAAGAGCCTCTCCGATGGGGCACTTGTCGCAGGTATTGAGAGGTATTTCCATCAATCATTAATATGGTATCAATCATTAATATGTGTGCAGACAAGGTAAAAAAAAAAAAAAAAAGTGAAAAATCGATTTTACGATTTTCACATTTTAACATCGTTCTAATTACATAATCGCGATTACGATTTAAAATCGATTAATCGAACAGCCCTATTACACAGCGTCCGACTTTCTGTCTGACACTATTGCAGTTTGTGTCTTTTGCCCTTTCATTGGTCACTTCTTTCTATCCCGCTGTCACTCCAGTGAATTTTCCCTCTGACTATCAAAGCGTCTGAAAAAGGAAATTCCTTTAAGTGTCTTCACAGAGCAAACTGTTGGCCTTCAGGTGGACAGGCAGGAAGGCTGCTGCTCTTTTAGAGAGAAAAATGAAGGTCTCAGTAAATAGGATTTCTGAAAGTGGAGAGGTCCATGCTTATAATCAATTCAGCTCCATCAGTGTTACAGTGTCCATGTCAAGTTGCTAATGTGCATCATGGTTGAGATGAACCGCACGGTGGAGGTGTGTGTGCGGCTCATTCACTTAGCAGCATTCTCGACACAATCCGTTCGGTTTTGGTTCGACACCGAAGGAATAGTCAATGGAAACGCACCGATGTGAGTCTTTGGTGCTGTGAACAAAGCAATACACTCGGAAATACAACGCACGGTGGGACAAAACTCTCTATGTGTGATGGAGAAAATCAAGATTGGCATTTCGTTGGGTAATACTATTAACTCAGACTGATGTATTGTTTTAACTGCTGAACTACATGACATTCTTATTTCACACTGTGTTCATTTCCTTTCGTTCAGACAAAGCAGCTCTAATGCCGCATGTCAAATCAAACTTCTAGGTTAGTAACTGAACCCCTTCAACTCTGTTCTACTGCATGTAAATGAAGTGCTTTTAACTTTACATAGACAGAAAAACATAAACATTTCAGTAGTATAAGGGTTTTTTGCGTCAGTAACTGCAGTTAAGTCATTTTCAAGATTGCTTCAATGAAAACTGTAAAAGCAGAGAGCTCCCTCAGATCTTATTAGAACCTTTGTAATGAGAGATCCTGGAGTGTGGGTGGTTTTTCATCTTGTTTGGTAGCGACGGACTGGTATCAGAATCAGAATCAGGTTTATTGGCCAAGTCCGGTCAAACAAGACAGGGAATTTGTCTCGGTTATTTTCGGTTATATCCTACACAAGGTGAATCCCACATATTGCCCAGGGACAGCTAGGATCGGCTTCAGCCCCACCATGACCCCAAGTAGGCTTGGAGCGAGTATAGAAGACGGACTAATGAATACATACATAGTTTGTTTAATTGTTTGTGTATCTCTGCATGGTAAAACAGACAGTCAGTGTGCTCCACACCCACTCTAAACCTTAGTTTTATTTTTCCTAAAAGGTTCACAGGTAATTTTCTCTTTAGTCATGAGCTCGCTTGGCTTAGTTCACGTTTCTCACCCTGATAACGTCACCCGTCCAGTTCAAGATCCCTGCGGTTTTGTATATTTCCATTTAATTTACAGACAATAATTAATGAACAGGTAATAGTTAATTGCCATGTTTTTCTGTTATTCAACATAGCTCATATTGTCCTGTTAATGTCCATGGAAAGTTTCCAACGTTTCATTGGACCAGGACTGAGAACTTCACGATACGTCTAATTGTTAATTTTGTGAAATTTGGTGTTGGTTTTGGCCCGGTGTGAGAAGATTACTGTCACTGTGAATGAGCCCTTGATTAACTAGCTCATGGGACATGCTTGGTGGCCATCATGGTGTGCAAACGTTTAAAGGTTGGTGATTGTTTTGAATCTTCCCCGCTCGTACACCATTGCCCTCAATGTCACAGATTTCTCAGAGATTTAAAAGCTTCATGACATTTTTCTGGCTGAATTTCCTCTCAGTTTTGCCACAGCTGTGGGTGAAACGCGGGTCGGCTTCATCAACGTGATGTTTCTGGAAACTGCTGGTTTAAATACAGATTTGATTGAGTGGAGCGTGCACAAGTTAAGGCTCGGTCCGTCCAACTGCACGCTAGTATCTTGGTTTAGTTTTTGGATTATGTAAAAAAAACAAACAAACAGAATAAATATGTTTTCATACAGCTCCAGGTGTTGTTATACACACTTTCAGACACACTAATGAACCTAATTCAAAATTCTACATGGAGCTGTGTTATGAAAAAAGATGAATCAACACAGTTTGGGAGAGAAAAAGTAATAATTTAAACAACAGTAGGGGTGGGTATTGGGAAGGACCTCACGATACGATACGCATCACGATACTTGAGCCACGATACGATACAAATTGCGATATCCCGATTATGCGATATCCCGATTATTATATTCTACATAGTTCACCGAAAAATTTAAAAATGCATTACACATCTTAAAATCCAAGTTGTATATATGTTTTATTATAACTATACAAGCTAAAGTTACAACTTATTTGTATATGTTTTTCATATTATTTACATCATATGAAATTAACATTAAATTTAGTATGAGGTTGCTTTAATTATGTGGCAAATGATAATAAACACAAGAAAGATGGGTACTAAAACCAAGGACAGGCACAGTGATCAGTCAGTATAGATATAAATCCATAAATAAATAAACCTCTGTCCATTATTTTTCATTTTTAAGGACAGGCAATTGTGTTATATAAAAAATAAATTATAAAATGAAATAAAACGTGAAATAAAACCTGAGCTCAGTGCAGGGCCCTCCCAGGGTTGGTAGAGAGTGGCAAAGCCCAGGACTGTCACTTAGGTAGGAGCACTGGGTGATATAATGGGAAAAAAAAGTATCGCGATATATTGCCATATCGATATTTTTGCCCACCCCTAAACAACAGCACTAATAACAATATCAGCAATAATTAAACACTATTGATGAAGTGTTGTGACCGATAACCGCTGGATTTGGTGCACTTTCACATCTACGATTGCTACGTCTTGTGTGGCAGTTAGAGCTTTGAGTCCATGCCCTCCAAAATCTGTGTTTTATTGGCGCCAAATTGAATTGAAAATAGTTGATGCCGTATAATGTGCATAACCGTGATGTCGGCCCACTGCCACAATGTTGATAAATGTACTTTGGCTCAGTTTGGGCACATATACTAGACCCCTCTAGATGTTTATGAGCTCTTTGGCTCAACTGTTAACTCTCAGATGTCCACGTTGGTCTCTACAAGAAATTTTAAATATTCCATTATGAACCACACACAAGAGAGTGCCTGGCTTTGGGTGATGGTGGAGATAGAACATTTATTTTGTTATTTCATTATTTTATCAGGCGTGATTTTCACAACCTTCTCAGTTAGTTTCACATCCGCTCTCAGACCCTCACTGAAAAGAATGAATTGCTGTGAATACTGCTGCAACGCGTAATCTCTTATCAAAAGCTAAGCACTCTCATAGAAAGGTTAGTTCTTTATGATGCCGTCACTCTGAGATGCATTAAGATGCCAGTCATGGAGTCAGGGACTCCTGTCTGGGGTATTCATGTGTGAGTGTGTCGGTGTGGGTGGACATCTGTGCGTAAGGCCAACTGAGAAAGAGGGAAAGTAAGTATATTGTTTTCATAGGTACGAACATGTCAGCAGTATTGCACTTTGCTGTCCTTCTTTTTCTCCTTCCACTTCTTGTGATTTTTCTTTTTTCCTTTGAGCTGCATGAATATTGGTTAATATTCACCCAATAACCACCTTTCACTTGGTGTAAGAATTTGGATTATGCACATGCGTGTCAGGTATTCACTCTTTAAGCAAGTGTATTTGTACCTCCAGGTGCTGCATACATGCACACATCTTCGCTCGCATACATTTGAATGATCAAGCACTTATGCATCAGTGTGGCTGCTTTCTGCCCCGTCCCCTTAGCCGTTGTCATCAGTACTGATTGAGCCATATGATTGTTTCTTGATGTGAAAATCAATTTTTAACGCAAGGTTAATTATTTATTCATACACTGATAATTTATTCATAATCGCGTATCATATATTCACTCATTATTAGATGCCTGCATATGCACTGTTCATTTAGATTTCATGTAATGCGCTGCAGGTGCACTGTTCATTTGGAGCTTGTATCTTCACATAAAGTTAACTACAGTAATGTGACCTCCATTTTTCAGTTTAATAAGCTCCCCAACAGTTTTACAGAAGACAGTAACAGTCATTGTGAAGGGCTATCATTCAGCCTGCAAGACTGTGTCATGTTCTTCAGTGTTTCTTTATTACAATCTGTCACATTAGGAATACGGCTGTGTTTATCTGCCCATTACAGGCTTACATGTAAATTGCCAGGACTTTTACAGTTTTTTTTTTTACAATTTTTACAATTGTTGCCGGAGTGGGTCGTTGTGTTCTGTTCTGCTTATTGTATTGGCATAGGTTTTTATGTTGGATGCTCTCCCTGACACAACCTTCTCCATTTATGCGGGCTTGAAACCAACACCATGAGTTGCTGGGATCACTGGGGTAATGCGGGGCTCGGTGTCCTGCCTAGGGACAGTTTGGCACAGAACGGGGGAGGGGATTGATCCAGCGACCTTCCAGTTGAAGAGCCATCATAAGCTGCCAGGATGCATATTTTTCCAACTTAAACTGGCTTAACATATTGATTTTTCTACCAATGTTGCATTTTTATTCGCAGTTTATGAAAGTGTACGGTTAGAGAGAGTATCAGCAGCAGCGTCCTGAATCCTGATGGGCTGCTAAAATACTTATTATTATCAAAGTCCCAAAAGAGGTCTGCAAAGTCATAAAGAAGTTACTTTCTTGCTGACAGTGGGGTCAAAAGAGTGTTCACTCTCATAAAAGAGAGGAATGGCAGATACATAGCTAATCTGTCAGCAAAGCGGCTGAAAATAGCAAAAGAGCCTATGAAAGATCCAAAAAACGTTCTAATGGTCAAAACTCTATCATTAAAACGAAGTTACTGGCGATAAGCAAAAGAAAGAGAACAGAAGAACAGACAATGATCATATACAACAAAGAAACACTAGGATCAGCAGGACCGGGGTAAAAGGTCCATCTGGTAACTGAAGAGTGAAAACAGAGAATATATAAAGACTGAATGTGCTGAAAAATTCCACACAGTAGTAAACCCAAATAATTTTCTGCTGGTTATTGTTATTGATTTATTTAGGGTACACAGAAATAAAAAAGAGAAGTTAACTGTCAAACCAAGTTAAAGTGGAAATGCCATGCTTTTTCATGTGTTTGAAGTCATTTTGGGGTGTTGCAACGATGAATTCTTACCTTAAATGTCATTGTGAGTTAAAAGAAAGTACAAAGTGTTGTATTTCTTTACAAAATAAACACGGCGCATCCAAGTCTTGTAAAGTCTATGCTGCAAGACTGTTTTGAGATCTCAGCTAAGTGCATTACTGTAGAGGACCAAAACTGACATAATTAAAAATAAAAGAAGAAGAAAAAGCAAAATCGTTTATTTATTATCGTTTATTGACCAATAGTAGAGGAGCTGGACCAAGAAGGGCAGCCCTCCTCATTTGCATAATGAGGCAGAAATGCAAAAGGTAAAGTAAAAGAGGAGACAAGGGAATGTAAAATCAAGGAATGCACGTATAAGGAAAAGGAAAAACAAAATATATATATTTGTGTTGTTATTTTGAATTATGTAAGTTGTGGTCCTCCATACATAACATCAGAAGGGCAAACAAGAATCTTGTCAGTAGTGTTAATAAATATGTGGACATTGCAGTCATTTTAAAAAAGAAAATTTACAGCAGAATACTAAGGAAGGAGTGACTGCTTCAAACTTACTTTTATGCTTTGTACAAACCCACAGACATTTGATCAATGTGAGCACACTTAAGACAGCGTCATCTTCTTTCAGGGATGAGCATAATTCATGATATTTTTCTTTATTCTTCTAAAGTAATTACAGTTTGAATGTTTGATGAGTGTGAAGCTAATGTAGAAGCGCCTTCGCCTCTACTTTAAATTAATTGCTTTAATTGGTGACAAGGAAACGATTTAAGTTATTCCAACTGAAGTTAGCAAATTTCATTTATACAGAAAGTGAAAAAGTACTTTGTGTCAACTATAAATCAAATGCTTTTTACAGCTGATGGTTGTTTTATGACTTGGATTCACATAAGTTAACGTTTTCACCTCAAAGAGCATCAGCATTTTTTTTCCTGCTGAGCAAGGATTGCGGTCCAAGAAGTTATTACAAATTTGCAACACTAATTTAGTCTAAAGTGACCCACTAATGTGCCCATCTACCAACACGTTATTTTTTTTGTCTGATTTATAACTTTTATAGTGGTATCAATGTCCCAAACCAGACATTAAAAAAGATAGAACAAATTATGAGAAGATTATAATTTCATCCTTGCCTGCTCCTCGACCCAGAGTTTAATTTGCAGAATCATCCACTTATATACTTTTATTGATGTAAGTTTGACCCTTTGAACTCCGAGCATAAAGGCTGCTTTTTTCTATTAGTATGATCAAACATATGGAGACTATAAGAATGTGAAATATAGTCTCTTATATGCTTTGTTTCAGTAAAGCCCAGGCAATCTGATGAAATTGTGATTTTGTAATTAATTTTCACGAACTATATGAACACAGCTAATCAAAAAGTACTTAGAATTTTCAAAATTGTATTCAATTAATATTTTAATTCAACTTTTCGTCTGTTGTAAAATATGTCACAAGCTCATTTTTATGAAGAAAAACAACATAAAAAATGTCTATTTTGGGAGTTCAGCCCAAATATGGCTACTTTAGTTTTAAAAAAAAATGCTATATGAAATTAATTATAACCTTAACTAACATTAAAAGCTGGAAGAAAGGGTATGTGGTGAAACCAGAAGATGTGACCGACTCAGTCCCAAGATCGTGCTGTTTTTGTGACATAAAGCAATTTTTATTTTAACATTGTCGCTCCATTTTAGAAAGTTCTTCCATGTTATCAAATGTTTTTCTTCATTCTTAATTAACTGCATATTTTGCAGCCCACACCTTTATTGTTTTTAGGGAGAAGCAAGGTCATGTTTTGTACTGTGAAGATGAGGGTTATCAATTCTTGAAGAGTGATCTTGACAAGAACTATCGTGCTGATTTTATTTTGTTATATATATATATATTGTGCTACTGTTACCCTGAAAGCATCCTTACTATGAAAGGTGCTAATATTTTCTACTTTTTGCTTCAGCAAAGGGACTCACTCAAGGTTAGCTTCAAAGGGCCTCATTTGGTTGTCAGGGTGCTGTCAGTATAGGTGGGAAGATAACAACGAATGTGTGAAACAGTGTCAACTCATCTCTGCTTTATTGATAAAATGTCAGCTTCCTCAAATGATGTCAACAAAGCAAGCGTATACTACTTCTCATATATTATAGACTCCGGCCATATCAGCAGCTGCTCTTGTGCCTCTTACCCAGAACATGGATTAGATTGGATACATCAGCAGGGAATTAGATAAACAGAGACTTTAATAAATGAAAAACTCGACACAAGTCGCTTCAGGGTAGGGTATTCAGAAAAAATGCAAAACAGATAAATCCAAGTGACAAAACAGGCAGAGCAGAGCAGAGCAGAAGACAAGGTTAGAAACAAATGGTTGAAAAGATGAGGAGCTGGTAATAAATGAAGGAACCCACGAAGAATAAACATTCAGGGAAGTAATGGAATCTTAAAAGAGGATGATGCTTATCAACAGAAAACCAAAGAGCTATACCATAAAGCAATTTCAACAAAGCCGGGCTTCATTTGAAACATCTGGTTCTGGAAGCCGCTATTACGGATAACGGGAACTATGGCGATGATCATCAACTGAAGTACGGAGGATGTGGCATTGGTCGTTTGGTGCTTTTTCCACTGAAAATGTACAGTTCTCTTGATACTTCATTCATTAGAAGAGCAAGTGTGGAGATGTCAAAGTAGTTACAATATATAAATCATATAAAATATTTAAAAGAAACACAGCTGCACTTCAAACAACAGTGGAGCTGTGGCATGAAATTGTTTGTAGTAAGATTTTCTGGTTAGAAAAGTAAATTTTTGTTTCAGGTTAAAATCCTTGCATAATAAACTATATTCATTGGAAAGAATAATTCAACGTATTATTATTAAAATTGGAAATAAAATCAGCATGTAAATACACTTAATGTCACAGCTGAAGTGTTTAATTTCTGTCAGCCACCCAACAACCTAACATCAATCATTCAAACCCAGTCATCTAATTCAATACAACTTACGAGGTAAGAAATCAACACTTATTATATCTTCCTGATGACATTCAACCCTTTAACCCCATTCTTGTCACTGGAAAGCATGATTTTAGGTCAAACACACCTCATTAACCCACTTATCCTATTTTTAGGGATCTGAAATGTGTTTGTCATGAGGTACACCGTTAATGAAAATAAGTATTTCCAAAGCACAACTTAAGTGTGTATAAGAGACATATAAAACTGCAAGTGATTTTAAAAAGCATCTAGTTAGGAAAGAGTAGTTGACAACTAGACAATTTCAGGAAATTTTGATATGGGCATGCCCTACTGCCCATTCGTCCCCTCTCGCTGCTTTGGTTTGGGGCTGTACTGGTTGTGTCGGAGGTGGTTCTTGCCATGTTTCTGGTTATTAATAATGGCCAATAAACCAAACCAAGGCCTGGATGCACGTTGTGGTTCAGGCCACATTTACGGATGATTTATTCATATTCTCCCCCATAAAAATGCATATGTTTTGTTGCCGTGGTAACAAGTCCCATAGGATAGAATGGGACAATTTGGCTTCAATATCTCAAAAGTTGTAAACAACAGCCTAATGAAAGTATGTTGTATGTCCACATCGTCCCGAGTCTTTTAAACCGCAAAAACCGTAATAATTAGCATGATGAGGTTGTACGGTCCTTTAGGGCCGATTGGGCCGAGTGTTTGTAAATTTGAACGATGTCTCTACGATAAAGTTCGGCCGAGCAATAAGCGGCAAAATGTTCGCCTTTTTTTTGCTTTTTGGCATCTAGTGTTGCCACGGTAACACTTTTGACTGAGAAAAGTAATGCCCATCGAGACACGATAGAGACACATCCAACGATATATGCCTTGCATGGGTGCACATTGTGGTCCGAGCAGCATTAACAGATGGTTTATTCACATGCCCCCCCATACAAATGCATAGGTTTTGTTGCCATGGTAACAAGCCCCATAGGATAGAATGGGACAATTTGGCTTCAATATCTCAAAAGCTGTAAACGACAGCGTAATGAAACCTCTGTATGTTGTAGTCCACAGCAACCCGAGTCTTTTAACGTTGGATCAAAGTCTCTACGATATCGCGTTGCCGCGCAACAAGCGTCCAAATTTCCGTTAGCATCAAAATGAGCATAGTTGAATATCTCAAAAAGCTTAATAGCAAGCATGCTGAGACTAAAATATGTTGTAGTACAACGCTTCCTGGGTTTTTCAATGTTGTGATGATGTCTGTACGATAAACCGTTGCCTAGCAACAAGTGTCCAAAATAAAATGAAATTTTATTTTTAATTGAAAGTTAAATATCGCAAAAACTGTAATAGGTAACATGATGAGGTTGTACGGTCCTTTAGGGCCAATTGGGCCGAGTGTTTGTAAATTTGAACGATGTCTCTACGATAAAGTCCGGCCGAGCAATAAGCGTCCGAATTTTCGCCCTTTTTTTGCTTTTTTTCATCTAGCGTTGCCACGGTAACACTTTTGACTGAGAAAAGTAATGCCCATCGAGGCATGATGGAGACGCATCCAACGATGTATGCCATGCATGGGTGCACGTTGCAGTTCGGGCCGCATTAACGGACTAAAAAGCGTGCTGAATAATAATAAGAAAAGGGAAACCTTTTCTGCATACTATTATATCGCCTTCATTTTCATGTTTTTTCTCGTTTTTTTCGCGTGTGTTTTATTTTTGGGGGATTTTTTTTTCCACATCAGAGCGGGGTCATTCTGTACACCCGCTGGTGGGCAGCGGCTTTAGCTTGTTAGCAAAATGCTAGCAACATTGCCCTTTGGGCCATTCTGGACGATTGCAATATGGTCATGCCACTACTTGGCATGACCATAATTAAAGAAATAACATAGGAAAACACAACATAATTTGAAACAAAAGATATGCAAAACGGCAGAAATGGTGTAATCAGAGCAGCCAATAAAAAAACTCTTATTTCTGTTGAAATATGTATTTCAGTGTGAGCAAATGTGAAATACATTATGAGCTAGCCTCATTGACGGATCTAAAAAGATCCTTTATTAGATTTTGGTTATGATCTCAACATTTATGAGAAGGACTGGAGAGACATAAAGACAGCAAGAAAAGAGGAGATGACAAGTCTGTGCACATGAAGAGGAGAAGCTCAGATAAGACACTGGGTTTGATACAGTTCAAAAACAGCTCTTGTCACACAGAAGTACAAGAAACTCTTGAAACACAAGTTAGTAAATTGGTTAATTAAAAGCATTAATAAAGTATAAGCAGCACTCAATTAAGCAAATGACTGTCATCACTCAGCTCAAATTTCTCCCTCATAGCTAAGAATACAAATGATCAATACTGTGAATGAACATTATGCTGCACTTTTTGATTCCTTAAAGCCATCTCATGGACACAACAGGTACAGCACATCTTTCTTTTAATTTTACTGTTAAATAACTTGAAAATGATGCAACTGTCATAAGAAATTTGAACATTTTTGGGCTCGGCTGAGCCACTGATCTTTTAAAATCCTAGCAACACCTCTGGCCTTGTGTCTCCTTTTCCAAACCTGCTTGCCAGCCCCCATCTTCAGAAGGAAATACACCGTCTGTGCTGCTTCATACAATAAAATCCCACTTCAAAGAACCTGGACTATCCCTTTAAGGCAGTAGCGGCCCGAAATAGGACCATATCTATACCTTCTGTGATTGCTATAGGTCTTGACATTCATACAGATGTAGCTGCACTTCAGATAATGACTTAACTGGAGCATTGTTGCTGGCTGTCCAGAGGGGCTGAGATATTTTAAATCATGGGAGGAGGCAACAAATAAGATTCAGGAAAGGTGACACTCACTAATCCGTGCATATTTGTAGTTAATTTTTAAGTATAATTTTCTCTACAGGACTCATTCTATAAACTGAATATTGAATTAGCTGCGGCGCTCCAGAAGGAGTGTATCATAGAGAGAAAAATATGGAACAAGGGTCCATCAAGAATATTGACTAGGGGGTTCACACACAATATACACACACCACTGAACATGCAGGTGTACACACACACACGCACGCACGCACGCACGCACGCACGCACGCACGCACGCACGCACGCACGCACGCACGCACGCACGCACGCACGCACGCACGCACGCACGCACGCACGCACGCACGCACGCACGCACACACACACACATTTACACACACATTATCGAATGAGAGCAGGTAGTGCTCTATGGTCTAGTGTGGTTGTAATAGCCTCATTATTCACTGTGTGCTCTGCTTATACACTCAGCACAGCCAAAAGGAGTCAAATCAGAAGCTATTAAACACACACACACACACGCACACACACACACACACACACACACACACACACACACACACACACACACACACACACACACACACACACACACACACACACACACACACACACACACACAGCGAACAACACACATACGTATTCACTCATGCACACAAATTGTTTTACATGTCATCTTTCATCACCCGCCGAATATTCTGTCTCCAAACCTTTGGCAGCTCACCATGAGTTGAGAAAGACTGATGAGTGCTCATAATCTCCTCTCAGATGCCTAGATATCCTGTATCCGTGTCTAAAGCCTTACTTGTTAAAGAAAAAACACATCTTGAATGAAAGTTCAGTTGTTGAAATAACTGAATATTTATGGAGTGGAATCTTTTGCAGTCAAGTTAGACAGTTGTAGGTAGTGTAGTAAAATATGGCTAGCTAAATAAGAGAAACAACAATGCAAAATGTTTTCAATAAAATAATGAAAATAAATTTAGGATTTAATTTAATCCAGTCTCTGGAAGAAGACTATTTTCACTTATAGCTATGCAGGGCACAATGAAATGTAAAGACACAAGACAGCGATCTTCCAACAAGGTAATGACCCCAAAACACCCAATAATCAAAAACAATAGACATTTCTCAATGAGCCCTCTATAGGGCTTTATTTTAATCCTGTTAAACATCTAAGGAAAGATTTTGGAATATATACAGTGCTTACAGGGCCTCAGTCCTGAGAGATATCCAGAGCAGTTTGCTCAGGAGAGTGGAACAAAATATGTGTGTGCAGTTGCAGGTCTCACTGAGCGTTGCGTTACTTGCTTGTTGGCAGGTTATGCAACAATATAAGGGACCAACTTTTTGCATTAGTATCTGTTTTATAAAGGAAACTATTCAGTTGACTCAGAAATGAAAAGCATGATTTCAAATGCGTTTTTGTCAGTTTCATTTTCTCTTAATCATAGTTGTGGATTATATATATATATATATATATATATATATCCTTCTGAGTATGGCAGGAAACTTCAAACCAGAAGTCATAATTCAGTAACACTTCGTTCACCCCAAAAAGGAAATTACAATGGAATAGTGACTTTTCAAAGTGTCATTATAGTGGGATTTTGTTGTGTGGGAAGGATAAAAGACACTGAAATATACAAATGACTTTGACTTATGACTTATTTGGACTACTTTGTGAAAAGTAATATTTACATAGCTTTTGCAAAAACAAAAAGAACATCCAGTTATAATCAAAATGTAATAAAGAGAGGGTTGGCATGTTTTATGAAAACAAAGAAAGATCCAGAAATCTCTGCATCATCTCTGTGGGACACAGGAAAAGCAGCTGTCAGAGGAAAAAACATTTTTTGCTCGTAACACAAGAAGAAGAAAAAAAGACTTGAAATTAGAGACTCAGTTAGAACAGAAGATCAAGGAACCATCACGCATGTACTGCAGGAGCTCAAGCGATCAAACACCATCTGAATTCAGCAAATAAGTCATAAAAATGAAACGCTGTGTCATTCAACAGCTGAAACTTCAAAACTTTCATCGAAACAATGAATCAAGAAAATAGATTGCAGATCTTCCAAAGAAGACAAGCAGTACCAGGATACAAATATTAATACAATTTTTTTAAAGCTCTTCTTCAGGCGCTGAACAATAAACCTTCTGAACCTAATGATTTTCCTGCTTTTGAAAAAAAATTTTGAACGTACTTTCTCCATTATTATCAAAAATACTCTATGTGCTTTAGCAACAAGGATAGAGATTCTGAGCCACAGTTAAATCCACATTGATCAGACAGTCCAGATAACATCCATAGGTTATTTAACCTGATCTTACATTTCAAATGATAACATTAACTGACTCACTCAATGCAGAAAAAAAGGAAATTTCTATTATAAATTTGGCATAAATTGGGCTCTAGGGGGGTCATTGATTACCTGGATAAAGATACTGTCCCCTTCAGGGCAACCTTCACCATCACCTCACTCACATTCACATTTAAGCTGAGTACACGACAAGGATGCTGACACTCTTCCTTGCTATTTGTAGTTTTCAAGTAACCACTCAAAAGCATCACAACATAATTTGATGTTATTATCTTTTTTTTTTTTTTTTTACCTTGTCTTCACACATATTAATGGTTGATACCATGCCGGTAATTAGGTAATTAAATCATTTGATGTTATTATCAACAACACAACACAATTCATCTGTATACACCTATACTCAACTGGACTTTACTAGAATATGAATCAGTCACTTTTATACGTAAAAGGAAAAAAGTATTTTACTCTCAAAAAAAATTAAGTTCAGGATGTCAATGGTTTCTGGAAAGCTTTTATGGCACTGACATTAACACTATCTTCACTTTTTTCTGCCTTCCTTATGTGCAATTCTGTTTTGTAAAGAACCTAAATGAGAGCAAAATGCAGAAGAGTGACACACTAAGCTCAGATGACACACGTGTTAACAGAAGAACGTGGATACAATATTTAGATTTTTCTCCACCAGTTATTTCCCTTACCCCTAATATATTTCAGTTGGTCTCTGACAGATGTGAACCAAGCACCAAGGAGAATGGAAGAATAGGAAATACTGCCTTTGAAAAGTCACAGTGAACATCGAGCATTGTTGAATTCACCATGTGCATCTACACACCAAAGGCGACTTTCACTAGTTTCATATCTTTATTGAAGCCATCGCTTTCTCATTATGAAAGATCAACATCAATAATAATAATAATACTAATGATAATCAATAAAATAGAATAAGAGGCATGACAAGACATGAAATCTTCTATGCTTGCTTCTTCTGTGCCGTAATTACCACAGATTATTTATGATATCCTATGAAACATAACAAAGGTAGGAAAATCAATGAAATATCAGTTTTTCTTATCAAACACAGTTTCATTAAAGTGGTATTACACCATGTGAGGACTTTTTCCATCACTGTTTATGTTTAGATCCGTGAAATGAACTTGCACCGTGAAGAAAGCTCTCGTGGTTTCTCAGTTCCTAAACTTATCAATTGCTCACGAAGAAAAACCTGATGGCACTATCATTGTTGTCTTGACCTTATTTGCTGTACAGACAGTCAGAGCGGAGCAGCTCAGCTAATTAACACCCCAAGTGGGACTTAATGAGATGCCAAGTGCTCTAATAAAAATGAAAGTCACTGGGAAAAAGGAAAGCTCCACTGGGGGATAGGAGGGATATTTGGAGACGTATGTGCCTTTGTGCATGTGTATGTGTGTGCATGTGTGTGGGAGGAGAGTGAGAGTTGTGTTTTAATAGACTTTTATTATGGTTAATACCCCTTTGAAAACACTATTACATTTGTTTTTTTGTTGGCCCACTTTGTTGAAAACGAAACACAAATGCCTCTTGAAATCACAGAGTTTAATGAAGTTTTGAATTGATTTGTAGAACCTAAACTCCCCAAAAAAGACCTGATTTACACTTGTCAATAAAAAGAGGCTTTTTTCCATCAACAGTAACAGAATCATTCATATTCCTCCCCCAGTTTGCTTGCATTGACACCCCTGTGAACACCGAAGAGTCTGTCACATATATGCGTCAAACTTGATCAAAAGCTTTTTCCTGATCTATGAAAATAATACCAGTGTCGGGACTCAATGATAAAGAGCTCTTCAAAACATCTTGAATTAAAGTGCCAATGTTATTTATCATCCTACCAAGCAGTCAGTAAATTTGATCAGAATCAATCACGGATGCCATCACCTCCCAGAGTCTGCAGGAAAACAGGCCTCCACTACTTCAGCCCCTGCTGATGCCCTTTCTTAGGTAAGAGTGATGACCACTGTTCTCCAGCTCAGACATGTCCATTCTCCAAGTTGTAGTTGAAGACCTCCAGCAGATCTTCATTCATCACAGACTGGAAACATTTGTAAAAGTCGACAGGAAGACCATCAATTCCAGCAGCCATTCTGTAGACTCTTGAAAATTGCATGCAGATCCCTGAGAGATAGTTGAGCCTCAAGCTTTCCATTGTCAGTGTCTTCAGCACTGACCTTTGGCAGAGCTCTGTGAAAGAGCTGACCTAAATCAGGATGGCCTAAAAATTCACATCAGGTAAGGTGTATGCAGAACCTGGCTGTACAATTCATGATCACAGAGACATCTGGAGTATATGTGCCACTGCTAGACACACCAAATTATCTTTTTTCTTATCACTCTTCCTACCTAAGCCTGAAAAGAAATAGGATGGAGCATTCATCCGGGAAATGTCCATGAATCATGACCCGACCAGAGTGCCATGTGCTATAATGCCGAACAGGTTGTTCAAAGCTGACCTTTTGGAGGTGAGCAACACAAAACCCCTGGCTTTCTGTAGAATCTGCTAAACTTTGCAGTTCTACTACTTTAGTCTCCAGGTCTTCTCACAGACTGAGTCTGGTCCCTCGTGACATTGTGACGATATTCCTGACACAGCTCTCTGATGTGACATTTAACAAAATCCCACCACTGCTGGATACAGTTAAAATCCGATTTACACTGTCAGTATGTGCACTGGAAAAACTCAAAAGCAGCTCTGAAAGACTTACCGTGCTTCAAAGCAGAGTTAAAGTGTCAATATACCGTACTTGGCCATATCCAAGTTTGGCATTAATCCATATTATATATATTCTGGACTGACATGACAGGAATTTAAACATTCAGGTGTTGCTGTTAACGCAATCTTGCCAAAATCTAGACATTTTCTTTTAAATGGCTCCTTGTACATATATATATATCTTTTTTTTTGTAAGCACTTTTTCCTACATCATCAAGTTCCTTTGCCACACTTAACTTTTCCAGACTATGACATGATGAGGTTCCAGGTGATGTTGGTCTAAAATTAACTCTGGGCAAGAATGGATTAAATGACTTCCTGCATCACAATCAAAATACTTGATGTTGTCCAATGTGAAAACAATATCATGAAATCACCCCTCTTTAACCTCCTAAGACCCTTCGCAATTTTCTTTCATGTTGCTTTGGGCCCCCATAAAGAAATTAGATATTATTTTATAGACAACACAATGTGTGATGCCCACATATGTGTACACCAGGTCTTAAAGGTATTGTGACATCATTTTTAACATGCTTTTAACACTATTAAAAGTCTTGGCCAACATCCCTCAAATGTGTCTAAAAGAGTGTAACAAGAAAAACGTCACTCTAGTACTCCATTCCTGGCTTTTTATTACAGTGTTTTTTTGCCCCGTCAAAAACGCTTCCTTTCCTGTCAATCATTGCTCCGCTCCTCCTCCAAACCTCCTCCTCCTCCAGCCATACGCTCACAGCGGCGTCGGAGAGTTAAGCCGGGAGCGACAGGCGAAGCATGCACGGAAAAGGAGGACGAACCACAGCAAACAATCATAAAAATAAAGGCATGCAAGCAGCAGTGTCTCCTTATCTTAAGTCCAGTCAGTGGCCGCGGGTCTTTTTAGCAGTTTTCCTCCGGTGATTAGAACAAAAGAGGCTCTAAACAGCTCCGTGTTAAGCCTGATTTATGGTTACGCGTTAAATCGACGCAGAGCCTACGCCGTAGGGTTCAGCGTACCGAGCGCGTCGCCGCGTAACCCTACGCCGTAGGTTCTGCGTTGGTGTAACGCGGAACCATAAATCAGCCTTTATGGTGCACTGGAGAGGAGAGGAGGCAGGGAGCTGGGTGGAGGGGGCGGTGATTTAGCGGGCCTTGACGTCACGGCCCGCCACCAAACCAGATGCGCCGTTTTTGCATAGTTATGCGGAAAATCCCAGAAAGCACACAATACACTGAATGTTAAAAGTTCATTGTTTTTTGGGTGTAATTGACGTCAAGACACCCAACAAAACACAAAAAATCAAGAAAAATGTGTTTTTCATGTCACAATACCTTTAAGAGGTTTTAAAGAATGTGATAGGTTAAATTAAGAAGAAAATCCTTTCATGACCGACATCATACAGTACTTTCCATTTTTAAGTGAGACCATTTAGATAAGTGGCACTAGCTGTCCAGTATAGGTCTTTTGTCAGCACAGGTATATTTCAGTACCAAGCAATCTTATACCACCTTACATCTGAACTTCAGTTAAACTGTGAGACTATACTGCAGAATGAAGGAAAAAGGCTGATAGGAAAGATCAAGGTAAAATCATGCCGTCCAATTGCTTCACTGCCATTTAGCAATAGATAGAAACCCGGAGACTGAAACCAATATAATATTTGATATTACAATAAGGATTTGATATTCACTGCACAACCCAAACCAAACTCAGAAAAGTTGGGATGATATGAAAAATACAAATAATTTAAATGCAATGCTGTTTGTTTGTTAACTTACCAATTTGTAGAGAATACGTGTCAACTCAATTAATTTATTACGCATACATGTGTATACAATTCAGGGCTTCTGTATACATATATTTATATGTAGGTCATTTGTTGTGGCGTTCATGTGTTTTTACTTTAAGAATCATGGGCATGGGGCATTCACACTGGATTAGAATCACAGGAATCATTTTTAATTATTACAAATTAACGCAGAGCCCCACATCACTTTTATCCAGTCCCGGTGGGGAGTTTTGAGGGACAAACAGGACAAAGTAAAAGCTGAAATGCTTCGTCGAAACCATACAAATAACAGGAAATGTTATTGCTTGCAATGCTTACAAGATGTGTGGACACTGACTTATAATTCACCTAATGGTTCTAAAGCATTTAATTTTGAAATCAGCTTTTACATCCTCAAATTGTCAAATGCTTGGCTCATAAAATGGTTGGTGCAAAAACATGACTGGAGGCTTAGATCAGATGAAAGAAAACCCCATCCTGCCTTCTTCATTCTTGCTGTATGATATTTAGAAAATAAGGAAACAAAGCTATACCTTAAAGCTACAGCAGATTGACAAAAATATTTTTAAAAGCAGAACCAAAACCGAGCACAGTAAAACATGTTAGCAAATGTTGACTGATGGCTTTTTAGCATAATGTGTCATCATTTTCTCTTGTGGTTAAATGTTGAGTAATTTAAATGTCTGCCAAAGACAGGAAGCTAATGGGTATAGTCGCTCTAACTCCAAGCAATTCTAAGTAGTTTGTTTTATACCCAAATTAATTACGAGTCACTGAGAGACAATAACCTCAATGATGGCAGTATTCTCTCAATTAACGGGGAGAGAAAGGGAATGTGCTGTTTATTGGGCAAAGACGGAGACGCAGAATGAGAGCAGGTGTAATAACTCTGCGGGCTGTGCTTCACTGCCTGCAAGTATTCATATTTGACTGGTAAATATATGCTTGAATGAGTACATTGTCTGTGAATGTGATTATCTTTTTGCGTTCTCTCTAAGTGTGAATATTTAATCACTTCATGATGTGCTAAGCATGTGCTTTAAGTGTGTTTAAAAAGGAAATAGCTGAAATGGTGCCAGAACATTATGGTGCCCAGTCTGCTTTAAGTGCCCACTGCTTACCTAATCACTTTATCTCTTTGTGGGTGTGCTTAAACAGAACTTCAGCCTTTAATAAAAATGTCTTATTTACCAAAAACTAAAGCACATACAGCACTGCACACAGCAGGAGCCGATTTCAGAAAGTGGGTTTTGTGCAAATGTGGAACTGAGGGAAGCTTGGAGTATTCTGTTTTAAATAGGGATGTAAAGTACTGAAGTACTTGGTGTGAAGTACTTGGCACATGAATGATATTTCAGAACCCTTTCAAAATAAACCAGCTAAACGCAAAACAGTAAAGACATGTGACTAAAACTCATAAAAGAAGAAAAAAGAGCCAGGGTCAAATAAATTCATAAAAAAAGAAAAGTATGAAAAAATACAGACATAGGTATCTGTCACAGTCTTGGGATTTTAATCAGTTTTCAGCAGAGCTGGCTGAAGTTGAGCCAACTTTACAAGCAGCAGTACCTTTATTGGCTGCTTTTTCCATCTTTTATTTTTCCCTCTTGAAATTTCTCAGAAAATTTCTGTGTTTTGTTTTTTTTTTTTGCTTATGTACCTCTCAGTTTCCCTTATACGTTACTGTTCCTTGGTTCTGGTCCGACGGGGCTGCTGCTCTGTTCTATGTTCTATGTTTTAGATGTTTTGTTACTCCAGCAAAAGACTGTAGGTGTATCCTGATCAGGGCCGCTGCAAGGGGTGTGCGAACCATGCGACCGCACGGGGCCTCGCGCCCCAAGGGGTCTCGCGCTATGGGCGTTTTTTTTTTTTTTTTTTTTTTCAATTGTTTTTCCGTTTTTTCCCTTATAAATATCAACAGTCACGTTCCATTACAGACCTAAATGTGTACTAGTCTGTGCATATCAATAAATATATGTGCAATGATGTGCTTGCTGATTGATCGTGTCTGTTGTTCAATACAACTGCGTCAGACCAAGCGCAGACACAAGGTGCTCTGATCCAGACGGGTGGAGTGTGGAACAAACTGTCACACAATGTCGAGAGAATGAGACAGATTCAGGAAATTTCCATCAGGGGATGAAAAAAGAAAAAAACTAAAGAAAATGGAAGAGTGCCTCTCTGAAAGGCTCGTTTGATAAATTTGTTACAAAAATCACCGATCCGACCGGGTCTCAAGCAGCCGTGGGGGCCCGCATCGAGGCAAGCCAAATGATGATGAGGCAGGGGAAGGTATCCAGTATTTTGCTAATTGGAGAGTTAAAATTGCGCATATAGACACCCGATCCGACCCGAAAAACCCAAAAAATTCGAGGGCCCCCCCAGCCATTTCGCAAAGGGCCTCGCAAATCTCCCAGACGGCTCTGATCCTGATGACAGGAATTGAACCACCCTCTTTTACATCATGACAATGTTTGTTCCTCCTCACAGTCCTTGTTTGTGCACCTGTTCTATCCATGACAGCAAATTTACTGTCTTCAGTTATCCTAATTTCTCAAGCATGCACGGTATGCTCGTATAAATCTCTCCCCTTCTTTGGCTTACTACTTTGCCTTGTCCTCTGTTGCAGGCATCACAAACATGTATTATTTATTGGTTGATATATTTATGAATTACATCTTTTTACTTTTTGCTTACATCCATTTTCCAGAGAGGGTGACAAGGCTGATTAATTTCTGAAGGGCATCACTGGGACCAGCTGACACAGTGTCCTACTCTCTCAAAGACATTTGCATGGATACTCATTCAGTTATGAATGCTCACATGAGGTCCAAATACTTAAGAGACACACACACAATGTGGATAGAAAAATCACATTCTACAAGGACAAAGCTGCTATTACTTCAACCTCAGCAAAGCAGACCCCCCTCACAGGGACAGACGTATCTGAATGTTTTATCTTGAGCTGAATGGCTTAAGTGAAACACGCAGCTCTCCTCAAACGCTTCTGCCTGTGTTCGTATTTATATTTATGGAGTCAATATGCCAAAACTGGCCTGCAAATGTATGTGTTACAACAGTTTCCAATAGTTTGTTTGATTATTTTGGTTTATGTTAATTAATTTAACAGGCACAGAAGTAGTTTTCGTTTTGAAAAAATTGGTTAGTTTTAGTTTTTAAGGTACTGATTTACCGATATTGACAAAGAAAAATCTAGGATGAAGGAATACGATCAACAGTACATTACAAGAGTATTTTAGTCTTTCCTTTGAGTGATTATAAAAATAATGTGTCAAACATAAAAATGCAAAAAAACATACATTCAGTCTTAGTTTTCGTGAACTATAACAACTCTGATGTGCAACGTGTTCTTGAGGCATCATGTTCTTTGGTATATTGTTTCCTCTTTGCAATACAATGCAGAATCTTTGGCACTAAATAACTGTGTGGCTCCTCTACTGCACTGAATCACTCTACAGAAGAGTGGAATTGATGAATTCAAAAGAATTGTTTAGTTGAATTTTATTGCATATTCATTTATGGAAGCCTTAAAGATGAGAAACAGGCCGGTGTTTCAACTGCAGTTGGGTTTACAGCAGGTATGAAAGTTAACGATAACTCTTAACTGATCTTTATATCAACACGTCCAACACACTGCAAAACAAAACCCATAATATCTGTTTCCTCTCTGGGGTGTTGCTGACCTCTCCTAATTTTTCCACACCTACCAGGCCATCACATCTCATCTATTGAGTCAATCAAGTTAATTGAGTCAAGCAGGTTGATTCAATTAGCTTTTGCACTTTACAATCCCTGTCAACTGTGCCTCTATTTACCGTGGACAAATAAACATGCCTTAACTCTTGTGCTTGAGCGAAGAGATTCTTCATTCATGACAAAATCTCCAGAAGAAGACGCTATCGGAGCATATCAATACTTGCTGCATGGCAGGAAGAGATGTCGAGCATAACATTTTTATGAAAATCCCCCTGTATTTTTCTTTTTTTAAATCAACACTGCTGGGCAGATTTCTGTAAGAGTGATCTTATATCGCGTGGCTGTGAACAACATGTTTGTCAAATGCAGGTGAATCCGATTGACCATATAATCACAACTTGTACCAGTTTGCAACCAATCAGAGCTTCCTAGTGTCCTGAAAACTAAACCATGTCAGTAAAGTCAGGTTTATTTGAACTGTACTTGTATTAAAGTCCAATAAATTAGAAAAATAGGGTAGAAAAGAACCAAACAAATCTTGCTGTCAGGAAGCAGAATGCAAATATTTATTCCATAATATTATTCTCCACATCTGTTACGACGGCGAGCCTACTCCACCCCTTTCAGCGTTAATGGTGGGCCACTCTGTTTTCTGTTACAGTTGAGTATGTTAATTGTGCCCAGTGGTCCTGTGCTGAGGATTTGATGTCGTCCTGTCACAGCTCCTCACCCTGCCTCCCTGCTGGCACTTGATCATTTGAGCAGTAACTCCTTCACTCTGCCAGTCGTGCATCTCCCAGTTCAGCCCACTTGGTACTCATTTACGAGCTGCTCTGTTTGTTAGAGGACTTTAATACTGTGATTTGAGCTACTGTACATGCAGCATTCATTTAGGGCATTTTGTTCAAAATGTAGTACGTGTTGAGGGCATTGAGAACTTGTGTTGTAATATTCTGTGCTCTGTCCAACCTTCATCTGTGTGAAAGCAGCTGGGACCAGTTGTGGATGGCACTTGGTTATAAAGTTCTTCCTAGGATTTTGTTTATGTTCGCTTGTAGCCAGGGGACAGCTTTTACTTTTGCAACTTTATACAGCTGTAACTCTAACCTGATTTAGTTTTCTGTAGTGTTGATTACATCTCTCCCTTTTGAGGTGTCGCTTTCAGTTGTATAAGTTGTTTTCTATTGTGGCAACAGTCAATTGGCCCGTAACCCACTTTTCTTTTGCTTGGTACCTGGGTGAACTCTGGCTTATGCTGATAATAATGCTGATAATAAAACCTTGATGCATCAATTCCATTTTGTTTACCGGTACTCCTTTTTGTGAGTCGGAGCAAAGCAATATGTGAAAATACTCAGAGAAGGAGGGGTAGCGGGGGAAGGGGAATAGGGGAAAAGAAAAAATAAATAAATATATATATATATATATATATATATATATATATATATATATATATATATATATATATATATATATATATATATATATATATATATATATATATACTTAAAGGGAAAAAAGGGAGTGGGGGTTTACTTTCACTACCGTCCCCAACTGGAGTCTGGTGGGGGCCTCCTGCGCGCTTCCCTGACGCCCCGGTCTGACCTCACCCCTCATTGCAATACATAAATTGGCAATTCTTACTCTAATAATTATTTCTGGCATTATCATGATATATTGTTTCATATTATTATATTAAGTTATGAAATCTCATGGGATGTTAAACTATAGTATTATATTGTTATATATATATAAAAGTATGGTGATATAATTTGGTTATATGTTATAATATTTTATAAAAATTATGTTATATTAGGATATTACTATATTTATTATGCTATATTTATATGACATCATGCTACACCACTCTATATGATAATTATTTATTTGTTTACTGTCGAATTAATATTCTCAATTTATGTATCTATTTTCATCCTCTTATTTACACTCAAACACGGCACGCACACACACACACACACACACATATACTGATTTTGTCTTTTGTCGTTGTTTGCACTGTATGTTAATAAATAAAAAAAATAAAAAATAAAAAAAAATACTCTGAGAAAATATACAAATGTACACTTTACGGTTGTTCTTTGCTTAAAGATACAGATATTTAATGTTTTGGCTTTAAGAGTCTGTGTCACTCACATGAACACAATATCTTAAGAATAATTGAAGGAAATTTCAATATGGCACATATCCACTTAGGTGAATGCAGGGAGACTTCATAGAACTTGTCTAAGGTAAGATATTAAAGTCACTGTGATCTTCTAAAAGGGATGTGATGACATTTTATATCCTAAAGACCAACGTTCACATTCATTGTGAAGTCAGAATAGCTTGCAAAAACTTTACTGCCATGACTCAGCACCATAACTTACAAACAAATAGAAGGATGTAAACGGCAACGTACTTCTACTTACGACATAAAGCCGGTTAATGAGGTGCTCCTGTGTGCTCTGATGCAAAGCACCAGCTCGGCTACTAATTCTGTTTTTATGAAGCTTGAGGTTTTGCTGACACTGTCATGAAAAGCACTAATTGTATTTTGAGTTCATTATTTTGACTACAGTGAAGTTGGATTTGATTGCATTAGATTTTCCAGGCGTGGAGATTTAACTCATGTCATTCAAATTACACAAAACTGTACATTTAAAACACCTCAATGGCTTTTTCACTCAGAAAGAAAAAGAACCTGACATATAATAGCAGGATTGGCAACAAGACAAAGAAAATTAGAGGTTCAGACATTCGAAAAAAGTGTTTATATATTCACGTTTGAAATATTTTTTTTAGTTCTATGTAAGAATTGCACACACAGCTTAGAGCTCTGCTACGTATGTTTAAACGCATGAGTAAGCACAATATAACAGAAGGGATTCAAATCTTAAATACAGATAACGCAGCAGTAAACACAAAAGAACGTGAGCGTTCACTCACACGCAGTCAACAGTCACAAGTCCTGTCGATGAGCGTTGACTCTGAGCGCAGGTGGACTCAGCTTTCATAACCTGCACGTCGTGCTTATCGATCCTGTTATATACATTAGGCTAACCAGCTGCTAAATTATTCACGCTGGTTAAATAGGTCTGTTTCATTATTCAGAAGCGTGGCATGATGTAATTAATATTGTAGAGTTATGTGACAAGCTGGGTGGCATTTCAGTCAGTGGCAGCTCTCCGCTCGCTCTCCTCTCCCCATGGCACTGCTTCCTCCTCTTTTCTTGTGCTCTGTCTTTCTATGTTAAATCCTTTTGAGAAATGTCATCCCTTTTTACTTCCTCTTTAATTATCTTCTTGCTTTTTATTTTAATTCTTGTTCTGCCTTATCTTCACTTATGATCCTTGTGAAATTAACACAACTGGCCAGTGAGTCTGGAGGTGAGGACCATCTGAACTTTGACTTATTTGATACTTAATTGATGGACACTGGATTTTTTTCTTTCTTCTGCATGTGTTTGCCTGTGTTTGTTTGTGCAAGTGTGTGTCCATCTCTACACTCGCTGAGGCTGTAACACAGCACATTTCCCTACTATGGCACTAATAAAGAGTTGATCTTATCTCATCCTATCACTTTTTAATTTCTCCTGTCTCCTACCATTCTCTTCCCAAAGATGGTTGTACAAAGATGTTAGTGAGACGTGATTTACTCAACAGTTTGTGTGGTTGACTGTGTGTGTTAGTTCATCCACAGTTTATGAAATGTCTCATCTTTTTATTCTGACATGTGATATATTTCTTTTGTCTTTAACAGTGACCCATAATATACAGCAGTTATAAAGAAGTCACTGTGTACTCAGACTTAGTGTTCTGCCATCCTCTGTAAAATCTTTATATGGATTCCTACAGTTACTGATCCCTGTCGTGCTTACAGTATATTGCACTGCGTGGGACTGTTGTTTTACCCTGGTTTTACTTCCTCCCTATAGAATGGCATAAAAATGCATCTAATATTATTGTTTATGACATTTTTGTCTTATTTCAGTTTAACTTATTTCAGTCAAGTCAGATATGCATGTAGTACTGTTGTTTTTTATCCGTGGACTTGTTCCTATGCTGTTTATATCTTCTAAAGGGTGTCATGAATTAGTATAGAGAACGATGGCTAGCACCGACAATGGCTAGCACCGACAATGGCTAGTCCGACATTTGGAAAGGTTCATGACATCCATGGGCGCACGCTTTTTTTTGACTTTGCAACTTTAATACAGTCATCTCAAGTGGGTACTTCATTTCGGCAGCGTAAAGTGGCCGTATTCACTTCATTTTCAGCCATCTAATTCAAATTTGATCATTTCTAAACAACAGAGGCCCAAAAAGAAAAAAAGATCCCAGAGGGACCTTCTTCCAAAAAACTAGATTTGGCTCAAGTTTCCTCTAAATGAATTCCTGCAGATCTACAGATGGACCCAGCAAATGCATCATAAACTCAACTCCTATTCCCAGTCAGATACATCTGTTTTGAACATAACATGTAATCAGAGCTGTGGGTCCAACATTTCCTGCTAAACACCTCTGTATCTCAACTCTAGTCCCTGCACGTTCAAGCCAGAATCGGAACATGAAAGTATTTTCTTTGTCCCTGGGACCGACTAAAACGCTTACACGGGTTGCCTGCATATCTGTTAAATGCTGATGTTAAAGGTATTGTGACATCATTTTTAACATGCTTTTAACACTATTAAAAGTCTTGGCCAACATCCCTCAAATGTGTCTAAAAGAGTGTAACAAGAAAAACTTCACTCTAGTACTCTTTTCCTGGCTTTTTATTACAGTGTTTTTTTGCCCCGTGAAAAACGCTTCCTTTTTCCCCTTTCCTGTCAATCATTGCCCCGCTCCTCCTCCAAACCTCCTCCAACCAACCGCTACACACTTCTGCCGGCGTCTCCGCACACACGCGCGCACACCGAATCACAAACACCGACACACAGCCCAGACAGGGCGACTACAGCCCGGTGATGAAGTCCAACCGGGACCAGAGGACCGGGACCGCAGCTCCCCGCCAGCAATACGCTCACAGCGGCGTCGGGGGAGCGACAGGCGAAGCATGCACGGAAAAGCAGCACGGCGAAGCAGACAGTCCACAGCAAACAATCATAAAAATAAAGGCATGCAAGCAGCAGTGTCTCCTTATCTTAAGTCCAGTCAGTGGCCGCGGGTCTTCTTAGCAGTTCTCCTCCGGTGATTAGAACAGAAGAGGCTCTAAACCGCTCCGTGTTAAGCCTGATTTATGGTTCCGCGTTAAATCGACGCAGAGCTTACGCCGTAGGGTTCAGCGTACGGTGCGCGTCGCCGCGTAACCCTACGCCGTAGGCTCTGCGTCGGTGTAACGCGGAACCATAAATCAGCCTTTATGGTGCGCTGGAGAGGAGAGGAAGCAGGGAGCTGGGTGGAGGGGGCAGTGATTTAGCGGGCCCTGACGTCACGGCCCGCCACCAAACCAGATGCGCCGTTTTTGCACAGTTATGCGGAAAATCCCAGAAAGCACACAATACACTGAATGTTAAAAGTTTGTTGTTTTTTGGGTGTAATTGATGTCAAGACACCCAACAAAACACAAAAAATCAAGAAAAATGTGTTTTTCATGTCACAATACCTTTAATGAATCACACACATGTAAAGTATATTGTGAGTTGTGGACATGTTTTTACACACAGATCATAACTCACAGGAAAATACTTTTGTCCCCTTCTTCTTCATCCAGCCAATTAGGAGCCATGCCCTCTTGTTCTCAAAGTTCCTCCTTCAGCATTTTCAAAGTTACTTGATAAAACAGATGAGAGAAGACTTCAAAAGACTATGTTGTCTTGTTTTGCCCCCTCCTCTGTAGTTCTGAAACCCAGAGTGAAAGTATAGAGGTGCTGGGATGACAGCACGCCGAGCTCAAAGGAGCTGATGGTTGTTCTATGTGTAAACAAAACAACAAAAACAAAAATAAGATCAGAATGATGATTAACACCATTTTCTGATTTGAAATAAGACATCTAAAGAAATGCACACTAGTGATAATTATGGTTTTTATTTTACTTAGTTTTTAATCTTGCAAAGACAAAGGTTAAAACAGTATAAAACAAAACAAAACTGAAGTCACATGATGTTCCTCCTCAGCTGGATAAAATTAGAAACAATTAGGATGCACCCAGCTGTCTTTGTCTTTCATCTAACAGCATCATTTGTCCTTAATATCTGGATCTGGGCCCTCATTTATAAATGAGTGCGCAGGATTCATACTAAAGGTGCACGTAAAGCCAAAAGCCGAAAATGGCGGGCGCAAAAAAAAAAATCCAGATTTATAAAACCCTGTGCACGCACACTTGCACGCAATGTTCGCTTTATAAATCACAGTCCAGCTGGAAGGTTGCGCAGGTGAATTCGCCTCATATCCCGCCCTCTACACGCCCACTTTCTACCATAAATGGGCAATGCAAAGTAGTATTTGCATATGAATGAGCCTGCTGAGCATGTGCAGCAGCTTCCTGCAGCCTGTTTGGCGTCAGAATGAATGAGGGTGTCCAGCCACGGTGGCACTACATTTCACGGAGACTGAGATAAACGCTCTACGGAGCCCCTCATTTGTTCTGTCCTCAGTCACTCTACAGTTGTCGCGGTGGGTGTGAGGAGGTTCCCGGCGTGTCTTGGCACTGCGGCTCCAGCAGCACCAGAGTCCTGACTGACGCTGTGCTTCACACACAGAGGGACACGATCAGCGCTATTATATTATTAGTCTGATATGTGATGACATTATTAAGAGTATGACATGAATCTGGCTTCATTTCACCACCTCACCGCCTGCGTCGCCAGTTCCCCATATCTTAAGTATGTTCCTACGGGAGGGTTGGCGTAGGGATACGCAGATTTTTCGGTTAGTTTTTTCATTTTAAATCCCAACCTTTGCGTAGAAGGTGTCTTGCGCATCTTTCAAGCCCTGTTTTGTGCGCAAGCAAGCTTTATAAATGAGGCCCCTGATCACTTACTCAGGCAATACACTTTGGGGCTCATATTGCTGTTAGCTAACTCAGTATCTGATCAAATCTTACCTGGAAAAATCCTCTGTGACCTCTATACACGATCAATGTTTTTGCTGCTTTACTGAAAAATTACATCAGAAATATCAAGCAGTCAGGTAACAATGTTAGGACATCTATTAACTAGGGGTGTAACGATACACTAATCTCACGATACGGTACGATACACGATATTGAGGTCACGATAACGATACGATACGATATTATAGCAGTATTTTTTAACAACCTTGATAGAGGAATATATGACTGGAAAAAATTGTCTTTTATTTGAAAGACACATAATACAAAACAATGCTGTGCGTTTGCCCTATTGTTACAGTTTGTAATGCTTTATAACTGTTTAAGTTTTAAAGAGAAAGCCAGGCCAACCATTTTCCACAAACCGAACTAAAAGTAAATGACAGGTTTGCATTATGCATCTTCAGTTTCATACAAGTACAAATATTTTGCCACAAACTGAATAGTTTCTCTCATGTATGACTTGACTTTTTTCTTTTCCAGAAATTTAACAACTAAAATTGAATAAATAAATACAAGTAAATAAATACATACAATTTTACATCATAAAAAAGATTGATTCATGCTCACCTTATAAGTGTAAGAGGAGATTTCTTTTTGTTAAGAAGGTTATTTTGGTAATTCAGGGTTCATTATTTTATAAATATATTCTTTATATTCTGTAAATCAGGGACTATAATGACACTAGTCAGTATATCAGTTGTTAGTATGTTTTAGATTGGGCGGAGTGATACAGCACTAGGTGTTGTGTTGATGCTCTGAAATCCTACACTGTTGAGCGGACATTGAAGTACACGCAAACTCACGCAGAAGTTGTCCCGTGTTTATCCTACTCACGACCCCAAAAAGGTTTAATTTAATAAGGTAAGGCTTAACTCTACACCAGACTTAAATAAGTAAAGGTTCAGAGCTCAAAACAGGACCGCAAAACGGGACTACTTTCTTCTGAGCGGAGTAAGATTTTGGTCCGCGCGGTCGCGGCTGCGGCCGCGGTCGCGGTCGGATGCGCGTTACTAGTCAACACAATAGATTAATATTAATAACACAATATCGCGATACAGGTTGTCACCTCCACGACACGTATCGTGACGTTTTTGTATCGCGAAATTTCGTGGCACGATATATTGTTACACCCCTACTATTAACCCACATCACACACAGAAGGGCCAGAATATTCAAGCAGGTGTTTTTCAGTGTGTCTTCAGGGATTAGCTGCCACAACTGTAATGACAAAAAGGTTTTTTCCTCATGTGAGAGCATCTCATTGAGCTTCCCAAACACCACCTTTGCCTCGAATAAGATCCCACATCCAGTAGAGCTGAGGAAAGAACATCAAGAATGTAACGCAGGAGTAAAATAGAGATGACATATCCCAGTGTGAAATCACTGGGAGGTTTATGGAGGCGCTTACAGCACTGATGGTGAGGTATCGGGGGTGCAGTATGATGATTTGCACTGAGACGTGGCTGTAAGTGAGTGTTCTGAGCGTGGTGTAATCCTGGATATGTTACTGTGAAGAAGCATCCCTGCATCTGGATCCTGGACTGCTGGCTGCAAGATGTCGTCCACGCTGTTAACCAAAACATTTCATCTGTATTGCCTGCCTATAATGCACGTTGTTATCAGCTTAGCTGTACCAGGAACAAAAACAACAACCTAACGCATCCAACAGCTTCTCAGATTATGTTCATTTTTAATTACTTATTTTCCTCATTAATTTACACTTCAACAGTATAATTTCCCTTTGGGCACAAATGAAGAATTGTGTTTCATAAGTAGCACAAGAAAATGTAAACATTTATTTTTTTTTTAATTATCCCTGATTGTTAGATCATTGGAATTAAACTGCCTGTTCATTATCTCTAATGAAGTGCTGGGTACGTTGTATTCCCCAGCAGGTTGTCAACCGTATTGGTTATTAAAAGGTGAAGAAAGCAAACTTGTAATTACAGAAATGTGGAGGGAACTCCACATTAATGGTGTATAGCGCGATATTTGTGCTCATCAAGATGCCAATCAGCTACAATGTGATGCCCAAACTTGCTGCTGTATGAAGTTCCTTGTTGTGGTCATAATTTTTTATATTGTTTTATTCTATGACCCAAACCCAGTTTGAGTGAACTTGAAATGATCCATGTTGTGTGAAACTGAGTGTAAATGTGTGCATGTGTGTTTTATATGTGTTATTCCTGTGATAGATAAATGACCCCTCTAGGTTGTATCTGCCTCTCGCCATTAATGTAGCTGTGAGCCCAGAAAGCAAAATAAGTAAATAGTAATTTTGCATTGATTCTCTCATAGCACATTTATTTTATTATTTTTTATTTATGTATAAAATATGAGTTTTCTTACCCAAAATGAAATAGTGGTGAATATGTTTTTATTTGTGACACATGACTTTGAAGCCAAACAACCACATCGGGGGTTATCCTCAGCCGGCTTTCAGGTCAAAGCTGTTTGATGCTCCAGTTTTAACCAGAAGCTCATCCAGGGCACGTCCATACCTCATTATTCATCATAGCTGATGGTATTGGCTATTACACACATGAACACACACACATGCACACTTCTAGATGAGTTTCCCTTTGTCTAGTTTAACAAAAGACATTTACTTAACAAGATCGTTTTGCGGTCCGAGGTATATTAAAAAGGACCATATAAAATGTGCAAATTCAGGAGGGGTTTGCATCCATTAATACGCTTGCTCTTCTTTGTACCTGTGTGTTCAATTAAATGTCTTTTGTATTTTTATTATTTTAGTTCAGGTATTTTAATTACAGCCAGACTCACTGCTCACTTCACACTGACGTGTCTGGCTCGCAGTCATCCTTTAACTCCAGCCTACTTCTCTTTGCTTTTCTTCTTTCATATCTTTCTCTTTTTTAACCTCTTGATATTGTTCACACCGGACAGCATGAACAGGAAGTGGGACGGCTATTTTTAGAAGGGCTATGTTTGCCGTAAACTGAAAGCCATTCTTCCATGAGGTAATTTGGTTATGTTTGTAGGAATACGTTTCTTAAGAAACAAGAACCATTTCTACAAACTCTTTTTATGATACACAATCATGTTGTTTCTTTTCCTCTGCTGTTTTCCTCTACACATTTAGTGACTTATTATCATTGCTTGTGTTTGCTGAGCACATCAGATGTCATTCATCTATACACCTTAAGAGTCTCTGACAGTTTTCTTGCTCTGATAAACACTTTTGCAGTTTTGGTAAAGTGTGAAAACATCACTAGATCAAGCGTATATTTGACTCTTCTTAAAAGAACCAACTGTTTTTATACTCTCAAAACCAGAAAAAGTCAGACACTAACTGGTATGTGATGTGTGATAGATTTTCAGTTTTACCGTTAGGGCCTGCTCTGAGGTGGCTCTATTTTAGATCTGACAAGTCAGTAAAATACTTTGTTTTTAAAACAGATTAATCGCTGAATTTTCCTCGCATTGTCTCTTTTGATGTCATCGTTTGACTCCCCTGACACGTTGTGAATGTTTGTATACTTATGGCGCTTTTCCACTAGTTCCTACTCAGCTCGACTCAACTTGGCCTGGTTTCTTTTCCACTACAATCCAGAACCCAGAGCAGGAGTAGGCGGTGTGGAACGAAGCTGCTGTGACGGACTTGATTGTGACACACAAATGAAGAAGAAGAAAACACCACCAAAGATGTAGAATAGAAAGGAATGGAATAGAATAGAATAGAATAGAATAGAATAGAATAGAATAGAATAGAATAGAATAGAATAGAATAGAATAGAATAGAATAGAATAGAAAGCCTTTATTATCATTATACTGGTACAATGAGATTAGGCAGCAGCTCCGTAAAAGTGCACACATGCAAAGACTATGTAAACAAGTACTGTAAACAACAAAATGAAAAACAGGAAACATAAATATATATATATACACTATAAAAAAAGAGTTTTTGGGAATGGGAGGATAAAAATGTACATGAATGAGTGGAAGAATATTGCACTTGAATGAATGGAAGAATATTGCACTTGAAAGGATGGACGAGTATTGCACATAGATAAGTAAGGAATATTGGAACATTATGGATAGAAAATAGAAAATATTGCACAGTATGATGTAGTTTACTGGTTAAGAAAGTTCACAGCTTTGGGGAAGAAGCTGTCCCTGAGTCTTTTTTTTCGGGTTCGTATGGACCTGAAGCGCCTCCCAGAGGGCAACAGGTCGAAGAAGTGGAAACCGGGGTGGGTGTTGTCCTTTAAAATGTTACTTGCCCTGTAGAACCTGGAGGAGATGATATATGTGCTGCTTGGTCTGCTAGTGTGTTCAATATCAAGCTAAAAATGGGAGTGAGAGAACGCTTCAAGCGGCAAGGCTTTTTATATTTTTTTAGCTTGTATCGGCGCTGCAGAAAAGTCTGTTGGTAGCCGTGAGCAGCTTGGGATTGAGAAACCTTCTGGTAGATATTTTTGTTCCTTGTCGTCCCGTCTACATCCCTTTAAATTCTCTCCTCAGTCACCAGGTTTATGAACATCTGCACCTCAGAGTTGGATCACCAAACAGACTACTGCGCTGCCACTGCTTGTGGAGTGAATGAAGAAGAAGCCTCCCTCAGAGTCGCTGTTCAAACGATGTTCACGTCCAGACTCAGACGTCTGACTCCAACCCCCTGACCAATCAGTGGCCTGTAGTGTGATGACTTCAGATACAGCCCGACTCAGCCCGCTTAGAATCTCGGCAGAGTAGTTACAGAAAAGTATCTGTCCGGCACGGGTAGACGACCCCTAATGGAAAAGGGCCAAACCGAATGGAGGTGAACCGAGTGGAGCCGAGTAGGTGCTGGTGGGAAAGCTCCATTAGTGAAACAGCTGCTAGCAGTCTGGCTCACTATGTGAGTGAGTTACGTTCTGTGTGGAGGTTCTCCATCGTTTTAGGAAAACACTATAAAATGCAATACTTGCATGAACATATTATCCAACAGATTCATTCATCAAGATGAAGTAACTTCATTTGGTTTTCTCCTAAATGTTATTAGGTGAAAAAAATTGTAGGTCAGTGCTTTCCCCTTGCACAAAAGGTAAAACAAGACATAACAGAATTAATGACTGTTTAAAAGTTGTCACAATACACGCCGTGGATAAAAATGTTCTTAAACCCCTTGAACCCTACGGACCGGACAGAGTTCAGAAGATTACTGTCATGAATAACACCTCTCGGGATTTAAAGGGATAAAATGAAAGAATGAATTTCCCCATGAAATAAAAGGCCTGATAATAAGGATTTGAACAGATTTAAATTGAGAAATGAATTCAGGTTTGTTTGTATGCTAACAAAGCTTCTTCCTTTGATGTCCTTGATAAGAAGAAATCACACGTGCTTTCATGTCAGGAGCTTTCCAGACTGTTTTAACTTTTAATGAAGGAAATTAAACAAGAAAAACAATTACAGCAGAGTATTTTCACATAACGTGTCTGGAGAAGACCTGTGATGCACTCATTAACATCTTCAACGTTGTTTTTTTTTTCTTTTTTTTTTTTTTACAATTTAAGCCTTAAAAGCCTGAAATTAATGATAATCAGAAAATCCTCTTTTTTTTTAAATGAAGTGTTTGTTATATATGGAAATTTAAAACACCCCCAATTTTGTCTTTGACAGATTAAAAATATATATTTTTTGCAGCATTAAGACATTTCTTCATTTTCTTTATTCTTTTTCTTTTCATAAAAAAATATTTATTTTATTTCATTTGTTTTATTATATTTCCTTCCTTCCTTCCTTCCTTCCTTCCTTCCTTCCTTCCTTCCTTCCTTCCTTCCTTCCTTCCTTCCTTCCTTCCTTCCTTCCTTCCTTCCTTCCTTCCTTCCTTCCTTCCTTCCTTCCTTCCTTCCTTCCTTCCTTCTGAGGTCTCAGAAATGTATGTATTAAAGGGGACTTATTATGGCATCTAATACCTATTTTAAACAGGCCTTGAATGTCTTCAAAACAAGCTTTTGATTGTTTTTGCTAAATAAATTAGAAATTCAGCCTCTGAGCCATGTCTGCAGCGTCTCATTCTCTAACCTCATTATCTATGCGGGATTCTGAGTGGGCGGGGCTATGATAATGAGGCACTGTGCTGATTGGCTGCCTGAATGACGCGATTCACCGCTACGAAAAAATAACGGAAGCTCCGGCCGGCGGAGTTAGTTGTGGGCGTGGTTTCACGCATCGGAGGCCAACCGTTGTAAATCACATTTTGGTTACGTAACGAAAGGGAGCAGAATCTGAACGGCTCGTAGAAGCCACTTCACGCTGGACGGCTCATCCGGGCGGCTGTACAGACACTGCAGAATTTGGTTGCTTTCTTCCTTCTCTGAGTTGGCAGGCTGAGGGGAGACCACTTTATATATGTTAAAGCAAGAGAAAACATGTTTTTCATAATAGGTCCCCTTTAAATATGATACATCTGGCATTATAGGGTTAGTACAAGTGATAAAATTCAACTCTGAACCTTATATTGCCATATATTCCTGTGAATGAAAATATTTCCATCTTATTACATTCAAGATTTTTTTTTATAGCAGTAGGACAACAACTCTTCGTTTGTATTCAGTTTCTCGTCTCATCCCTTGTGATAAAGACATGAAGAGAAGAACAAGAAGAGCTGTTGTCGACTACTACCTTCGTTGTGAGTCAACACTTCATTAAAGCCTAATAGCAGCTGAGAAAGACCGGCATGAAATGAAGTGTGACACATAAATTGAGTAATATTTACCAGTAAGTTAAAAGCGCCAGCCTTTTAATGTGATGCTTATATTGGCATCCAGTGTCTGGCTGATTTGAAAAGGCTCACAAGGGAGTAGCTGTTAGGTGTGAGATAATTACAGCCTTCCTCGCCTTTTCTGTCCAAGTTAGTATCTGTCTCTGCTTATTCTTCATCTCACCCTCTTTCACGTACTCTTCCATCCTTCTATATGTGATTTACACATTGAATGTGTGAGGACCTTTTGGGCATCGCCATCTTAGCCACTGTCTGGCAGTACAGATGTCAGCCTCAGCATTTCTTTGCCAGCTAAGGCGTTTCCTTGTCTTCTTCTGTAAATTTCAACTTTCCAATTCGAGTCTTTTATTGGCATGACCATTGAGACAGATGGAATGCTTAATACCTTGACTTCTCTCACATCTCGTCTCCACTTGCTCTGGCCCGCCCCTTAACACCCACTCTTACTGTGACCTTTTATTCAAGCATTTCTACTTGCTCTCTTGGTTATCAGCCTCCTCTCTCAGTACCACCTTCCTTCCCACCACTTCACCTCGTCTAACCTCTATGCATTGTCAGGTGCTCTGCTGCGGTTTGCTGGGAAAATGCACACACCCAAAGGCGCGCGTGTGCTTGTTTGGTCTTTTGTTCGCATCTTCTTGTTATCCATTGCTGTTGGTCCGAGTGAAAGTGTGTGTGTGTGTGTGTGTGTGTGTGTGTGTGTGTGTGTGTGTGTGTGTGTGTGTGTGTGTGTGTGTGTGTGTGTGTGTGTGTGTGTGTGTGTGTGTGTGTGTGTGTGTGTGTGTGTGTGTTTGTGTGTGTGTGTGTGTGTGTGTGCATATTCTTGCCATCAAAGGGAACTGGAGCGTCATGCCTGAATAGAATAAGGTCAAGTTGACAGTGAAGCAGACGGATAATGTGAGGCACATGACTGCTGGTACGCTGTACCATCTTCACTGCTTCTCTGCATCCACCTAAAACCATTCCTCTTGTCCTCTCCACCCAACATATCTTTTTTTTAATCACTTTTTATACACTTTTGTGTAGGGCTGTTCGATTTTGCCCAAAAATAAAATCTCGATTTTTTTCTCTCAAAATCCGATTTTCGATTACGATTACGATTATTTTGTGAATTGACAAAAGGCAAAGAAATGATTTCAAATATGCTGTTTTTTTATTGAAAATTTGCCCCATTGGGCTTTAAGTGCAAACTTTGCTCTTATTAAACAAAAAATTAATGAATAAAGTGCAAAACTCTGTAAAATAAGTTGAAAAAAAGTTTTAAAAAATATAATAAAATATAAAGTTTTATCTCCCTTTTATCTCTTTGCATGCTAAATAATAATGCAACCCATGAAGGAGGTAGAGGTGTGTAATTTGCTATTCACATTTGCAAGTTTTTTGCAAGGAACACGAGCCGGTCTACCGCATCTGGCTTGAGGGATGCCCGGTGGCATGTTACAACGCCCCCTCCTACACTAAAGAGCTCTCCGATGGGGCACTTGTCGCAGGTATTGAGAGGTATTTCCATCAATCATTAATATGGTATCAATCATTAATATTAATTAATAAAAAAAAAAAAAGTGAAAAATCGATTTTACGATTTTCATGTTTTAACATCGTTCTAATTACATAATCGCGATTACGATTTAAAATCGATTAATCGAACTGCCCTACTTTTGTGTAACCGTGGACGCTGGAATATGAAGAAAAACCTTCCACTCTTTCTCTCCTCATCGTGCTCGTCCTGCCCCAGAAAGCTACGTTGACAAGGACTACCATATGCTACACCCAAGGTGCTTTGTGTGGCATATGCTGTGTAAATGGAGAAATAAGCATTGCACACGATATCACAACGAAAGAAGTGCGTCTGTTTAAGACCTCACCAGCTGTTATTGTCCACGCGCTTGTTTTCTGTGTCTTTGTGATGCTCCCATTGAATTTCCTTGTCTTAGCAGATGTTTGTGTCACTTTGAGAGACCCAGAGGAAGGTGTAAATGACGATGTGTAAAGTGGGAGGAATTACTCACTCACGCTCAATGGAAACATTCCCCCAAATTACTCAATTTTAGCATTCACGATGGTATTTCAGTGTTTACATGCAGAACTGTAAGTGTCAAGGCTGGAAGGAGATAACGTTGCATATTAGATAGCAGGGGTTCATAGTTTTCCCACCAGAGTTCAATTAAGCTCAGACTCGTACTATTACAATATTTCAGTGATTAGATCTTCTGAAGAACCCCTAGAGGGACATACTAATGTGACATGAAAAATGTCACAAGAGTGACATTTTTCACAAGACAGGTCTGAAATGATGGGAGACACTTAAATTACATTGTTGGTTCAACATAAAAATATTCTATCCAACTGAGATAACAGTTTCAGATGTATCACACACTTTTTTTATTTTTTTTTATTTTATTCTTTATTTCATTCAAAAAATAAAACAAACAATTCAATACAAATACAAATACAAATGTTCATAAATTGTGAATGAAAAGGGAGCAGAAAGAAGAAAAATCTTATCTAATCTGCCCCTTTTTCCAAGGAATAAATTCACAAATAACATAAATTAAAAATAAAAAAACAACAACAACTAAGTAAATAAAAAACTAAAATAAAATAAAATGACTGCCGTCTATGGGTATGTCAATCAAACTTAACTAACATATTTAATTATATTTACTTAACAAACAGGCTTTAATTTTATTCTTTTGAATGTAATGTTGGACTTGTACTTGTTCCTTTAATGACAAACATTATAGACACACTCAGAATGTCACACTCATGGTGATGTTAGCGTTGTACTATAGTAGAGGCATGAAACGTCATGATGTGTTCATGCAGCCTCAGGCAGATTGTTACTGTTGTTTATAGCCACTGGATAAAGTGTGCTTGTGTGTATCTGTAAATGTGTGTGATTCGCTCTGCATTAAGCACAATTTAAAGTCTAATCAAAGTATCAGCATGTGCTGGTGTAATATTGAACTGCAAACTGATGTTCTGGGAGGTTCAATGAGGGTTTATTGATGCTCTTGTTCACTTTGGTTGCAGCACTGCACCAACAACTTCAGTATCAATCTACCTATGATACTTAAATTGATTTGTTACCTATTTAAAAGTATACAGCCATGTGAAATAGAAAGTATGCCTACTTTCAATTGTAAGGTTTTACTTTTCAGGGTATAATAAAAGATCATCTGGTTTATACTAGGTCTTAAAATTAGGTAAGTGCACCCTCAGATGAACAATAACAGTGCAAATGTCTTAATCACGTGCTGAATTGTCATTTTATCAAAGCTTGAATTACCATCCACATTTACTTTTTATTCTCTTTATTAAGATACAAACAGAAAATACTATGACAATATAGGAGGTATATTGATTGATCACTGACTGATGACTAGTCTTTAAAAAAATAATTGACATTGACATTGACAAAACACACCAAGCTATATAAGTACCCAAAATAAAAGTGACTCTGTTAACATGTAAGTATTGAGTGATAGTTTCCTCAGAACCAAGTAAAGATTTAACCAAAAACAAACAGACAAAAAAAAGAGACTAGAGGTGAAACTCTTGCAAGGGATTGTATGACACTGAGTTATTATTGATTTAGGAAAAACTAGGTAAATGTGAGAGAAAATGCAGAAGGAGTGTGAGGAAAAAAACCTAAGTGCACCTTATGATTTAATAGCCTATAAAACCGCCTTTATCGGAAATAACACGAGTAATTATTTCCTGATGACATTATTTCCGTTTTTTTTTTAAATTTTACTTTAATGAGATTTTGATTAATTTAATGTAATTAATATTTGGGAACATTCAGTTGTGTAAATTTCTTTGAAGATCCCATCGCAGCATTTCAGTGAGATTAATGTCCGGACTTTGACAGGGCCTTTGCAAAACCTTGAATCTTCTTTTGTTCTCAACGATTCTTTTGAAGATGCCGGTGTGCTTGGGATCATAGTCCAGTTGCTTGACCCACTTTGGACCAGCACTTTGGCCTCATAGTTGCTTCTTGAACACTTTGGTATGAAGAGGAGTTAAAGGTTGACTCAGTGGGCCTCGATATAAAATCTTTGTGAATCTGTGTGTAGATTTGCATGTAAAATCCCTTCTTTCTAAAGACGTATTAGGGATTCATGAATGCTACATAAAACTGATTTGATCACAAGAACATGTGCATCTTCATGGATGGGTATTGATTGTGGGTTGGGTCCTCGCTTCTGTTGGCATGTGACACAGCAAGGCCTCGTTTCATGGGCGTGCTTTGCAGGACACAGCAAGTTTTAGATTTTTTTAGATTTATTTATTTGCACAGTTAAACATTACACAAATACAATTACCAACTTTACAAATTAAAGTGCAGGAAGAGGCGAAAACTCAAGAGAGCTTATCAGGTGCCTCCACCTATAGTTAACATAAAATTTGATATCATACTTATAAAAACAAAATATACAAATGAGCAGTTAGACATCTATAGATGATAGAAATTAAAGGAAAATTACAAAGAATTTACACAAAAGAAAAATGATCGGATATATGGAAAACGATAGAGTACAATTTAATAATTAAGAAACAAACAAAAAATAAACGACTAAATAACAAACCAAAAATAATTTCAAGGAGATTACACAAGACGATAAACTTTTTCAGAACATCCATTACTTATGCTGGAGCAGTTCCATTTACAAAACAAAAATTAAGTGGTGTTTCAGACATCCTTTAAAACCTTGTACAGAGAAGCGTTTTTTTGCTAAATGGGAATATGTATTCCATAGTTTGACCCCCCTGTACCATATTGCATATTTACCCCTGGTTGTAACACATTTTGGAGGATGCAGATCTAACGCTCGACGGGTTGCATAAGTATGGAGATGAGAGTTCGTAGTAAAATAGTCTTTGAGGTGAGCAGGAATGCTTTCCTCCTTTAAGACCTTATAAATAAAAACACATGTCTGATAAATATTTATGTTATGAATGTTGAGAATATAAAGTTTCTGAAACAAAGGAGTGGAGGGGCTGTATGAATCTGAACAAGTTGCTATCCTGACAAAACGTTTCTGACAAACCAAAATTTTATGTAATGTTGTGGGAAAAGTACTGGCCCAGACTATATTACAGTAAGAAAGATATGGGTAAATTAGACTATAATATTATTTTGCACACATTCTCGGATTTGAAGAGATGGTTACGGCCACTTGCATCCAACCAGAACCCCTTCACCTTCGTGGCACCATTGGTGCACTCTATAACAGCCATAGTCCCTGCGTGGGTGTCTGTCAGCATAGCAGGTGGATTTAATCATTCCACCGACATTTTCAGAAACACAATCTGAAGCTTAAATATTGAAATGTTAAGATCAATTTGTAATATTTCTAATTTCTAATTTCTCTTCATTTTTAAAACACAATGTATCTGCATGAAAATAACAGCCCAATGTTGTGAGGACTTTGGAGTGACGAGCAGTATTTACGTGCTCGACTCATTTGTGTTAGACATGGTCAGACGCAGGAGCAGATTGTGTTTGTGCCTCTGAAAAGTTTGTAACTGCTAACATTTTCATGAACAGTTTATGTTCTGCTCACTTTTCATGAATGAGGCCTTCCAGGCTCTCCAGGTCCTGTGACTGCAGGTCCACCACCATATTCAGTTTGCTCTGATATTTGGTGTTTGTACAGTTCCACTGTTCATATATCTGAACATCCCTACTGTTCCAAAAGTCTAGTGTGGCCCTGTGGTCCAAACAGAGACGTTCTATAAACGTCTATAAACTCTGTCTGAGCAACACAATCTCGTGAGATTTGGCTCTCATAGCTCTGCTCAGAGTCGTCGGTCACTGCAGAACTGCTAAAGTCGTTTTTCCATTGGATAAAATGAAGTTTAAAACTAAAATAAAACTTGCTTCTTTGCTTAATAATACTGTTATTGTTATTATTGAAGTCTTTTTGGAAGGGAAAAAAGAATATTAGACTGATCCGATGATCTTGTTCTGGGTTGATATCAGATAAAGCAGAGCAGATACAAGGCGGCAGATAAAAGGTAGCAGATAAAAAAAAAACGAGCGGCAAAATAAGGCGCAAATATTAAAGTTGTACTGTATCTAGTGTTGTATGTTCCAAAACGATGTGGGGAGAGGGGCAACCACGCCCACTTAGGAGACAGGAAGTGTATACCATTTCATACCATTGGCAGTAACGGTAATGCGCTATCTTCTGTATAGAGTATCTTTGATCCAAACACATGATCCTTTTCTCAACGTTAACATGAAGCATGCTAACTGAGGCCTGTAGAATCTGATGATTCACATCAGTTTCTTTCTGGGTATTTTTCTTTTGTTTGTCTTGGAACTTCTTTGATTATTGCACTGTCTGACCTTGGGGTGAAATTGCTAATATATTCACCCCTTGAGAAGATTGGCAATGGTCCTGAATGTGTCCCTCTTGTTTATATTCTTTCTTGCTAGTTTGGACGTGACCATATACGCATAATTTCTTTCTTTTTTCTTTTTTTTTCTTTGTAGGAAAATCACTTACTTAGTTTTATCAAGAGCTGAAGTTATTACAAATATTACTAACCGGACACTGGTACTGAAAGATGTACAATGTACTTAATTCTGGTGATTGTTACCTACCTTAAAAATAAGCAGTTTTCACAAACTGTGCAAAAATGTTTACGCTCTTTTTCTGCATTAATTAGTAAATGTTTCCAGGTAGATGTTTCTGTGACCTTCTATGTCTGCTTCAGCCACTGTTGACACAGTCATGTGAGGATTTTTGGGATGTGAATGAGCCATGAAGGATTCCCTGAATATAGTCTCCTGTGCTCCGCTGCTGCACTGCGGTCGGCCTTCATGTTAAGTGTTTGTAGGATGTGGCTCTTGAACTGGGAAGCAGCTGGAGAGCTGCTTTTTGGGATACATGGTGTGAGAGAAACCTGACTGGTTATTATGTCGTTGTTACTGTGCAGATATGATGCCTCCAAGTGTAACTGGTGTAAGCCTTTTTTTAACATATAAACACAACTACATGAGCTGCACTCATGAAATATAGTAAGAGTCTTAGTTTGTGTGATGAAATCAACTGTATCCTCTAATGTTCTGATCCTTTATGATCTCTTCCCTTTTGTTCTCTTCCCTCATTTCTCAGACTGTCAGTGAAATGTATATTGGACTCGACAGGCTTTGTGAATGGGACTTTCACAAAGAGAATGCTAGTCACACATTTTTCTTTTTCTTTATATCCCCTTCCTCTCCACCCTCTGTCCTTTCCTCTGCTTCTCCATACTATCCCTTGTCTACTGTGCCAAAGATCTAAGTGGTTTTCATCTCTTTGACGAGCTCTCTCTTCCCTCTCTTTATCTTCTCATCCTGGGGAGGCTCGAGTGCAGCAAACACACTCCTGTTGAGGAGTAGGATTTGTGTTTGACCATGCTCTACAAACCCCCAATCACTTCACATCACTCCAGTCGTCCACTGCTGTTGTAACTCTGAATCCCCACCTTTAACATTTGCTACTCCTGGCCATGTGTTCAGGAGGAGTGTCACTCAGGAAAGAACTGTTCTTTAAAAAAAAACAAAAAAACTTTTTTGTTTCTTTCTTTCACCTCTAAGGTTGTTTCATGTGCTTCTCAATGATCTATAATAAACAATATCTTTAAACAGAATATTCACTGGGTTTTGATAGACTGAAAGGCCATGGGGAAATAGCTATGTCCCCACTCTCTTTGCAATTTCAAGGGTCAATGCAGTAAAGCTGCTGGAAACCTATTGTTATTGTAAGGATTATTATTTTCTACTTCTTTTTTTTTTTCAAACTGTAAGTGGTATCATAGCAGAAACTGAAAATAAATAAATTGAAAAAAAAACCAACAAAAAACACTTCAGTTGACAAACTGATGGAGAGTTGGAGACACCGACACAGAGAGAAGCTTGTTTGACAATCATTGATCGCTATTGGATTTGTAGCTTGGTGACAGCAAATTATGTCACATCCAGTATTGGCAAGTTACAAGGTGTGAGTTCTCTGGGTTGAAAATATGAGACATACAGCAGATATAAGATGGTGCTTCGTGCATGACTGGGTGCACATGGCTGTTGGTCTTTGCGGCCTAAAATCTGTCGGCAACCAGTCCAAGGTGGAGTTGGCTTCTCAGCTAAATAAAGCAGGGATAAGCATAGCTAAAAAATAGATAAATCTGTGGGGGTATTAAAAATAGCTACTCAAAGTAATATAAATGAGTTCTGATCACTCAAAATGACAGAATCATAATCACACTTGTCACAATGACAAAGTCACTGTGACAAATGCTGTTACAAAGTGTCATATTTGTGACACTTCGTTATAATATTTACAATCATGCTGTTCATCAAAAGACAACCATGTATACTGATGCCAACAGCCAATATAGAATCAACAGTCAACCTACCTAAATACATATGGGCTTCAGGATGAATACCTGGAGAAAACTCACCCAGACAGCTGAACAAAAAAGTCTCATCTGAGATTCAATATTGGAACCTTCCTGCCATGATGTATTACTGCTAACAATCATATTAAATTACATTTATATATATATATATATATATATATATATATATATATATATATATATATATATATATATATATATATATATATATATATATATATATATATATATATATACAGTGTTTCCTCTAGGAATTTTTTCAGCAGTGGGGGCATGCTTCCCGGGGGGGTGGCGGCGGCGTAAATGTACGGCGTACACAAATAACCACTTGTTATGTAACTTTCAAAACCTATTTATTCGCTTTTATCCCTGAACTTTTGAAGAACAATCCCTGAACAAAAAATAAATGTTACTTCAACTTCAACTCTAACCAGTTGAAAATGTAAAAAATAAATAAAAACAATAACATTAAATAAATAACATGTAAACATCAGCTAGATGAGGCTGTGTAGACTCAATGACCAATGCCGCGTTCCATTTGTCCTCGGAAGTCGGAATTTCCCAGTTCCGAGTGGGAATTTTCAACTGGAACGCCCCTCGAAGTGGGATTTCCTACTGGGAAAGTGGTAGAAGCTTCACCACCCCCGAGTTACCATTCCAAGATGGCTGCCATTCCTAGTTCCCAGTTCCGATTTCCGAGGTAAATGGAACGCGGCAAAAGTTTGCACCCAGGCTCAGAGCACTTAATTTGCCTTGGCTTTTTAAAGAAGAGCTCTAAGGCTCTGTTGTAGGGAAATTCTCTGGCCCATTGATGCTTAGCAGCACACATGCTGCAAGATGATCCCCCTCACGGGTAATTAACGCCTATAGACCCATTTCCAGCCTACGTCATCACAGGATGCGCGCGCATTGTTGCGGCAGAAGAGCGGTAGAAGTTGTATGAGTTTGAATGGAGCGAGGGAAGATTTGTTTCTTAAGTTGCGTTTTTGGAGTTGCAGTAACGTTATAGAAGAACAACATGTCCACCAGCTGTTGTGTGTACGGGTGTACAAATCGAAATCCTGAGGAACATACATTTTTTGCAATTCCCAGAGGAATAATGATGATATTGTTATTGTGTGTGCTAGTCTCACAAACCTTAGTAAAAGTGTTGTTCCGAAAAAATCCTAGAAATAAGGGTTCTGAATAATAACATCAAGTCTTGACATTTTTTTATTTTCTCATCAGTGATTTGGAGCTGTGACTATGAATTGAATATCAGCCATTAATGATTTACTTGACTATTAAAATTTTGCTAATAAACTACCGGAGTTATTTGTTTTTTCTCACTGATTGTGTAAATGTATTGATTATTTTCTCTTTTTAAAGCTACAAACATCCAACTTCCACAGCTGTAAATATGCTGCACAAATATACATATATTCACTATATGTGTTGTATATCAAACTCAGGTATATTATAGATATATTAATCCCCACAAACCCTCAAATAAAAATAATGAATTTACCTAAAAATAATGAACTAAGTTTTAAAAAACAGTATTTTGCATTATATGCCTTTTAATGTTTTTCTTTTTATCATATTAGTGGGAATAGGTTTCTGTAAATTAATGGTGATAATGTGAGATGCAGGATGGACAATAAAGCTCATATAATTTTTTTTTTTTTTTTAAATAACTATCAACTTCATTCATTCAGCACAGACAAAGGTACACATGACATGGCTTTCATTCAAAGGCAATGCTTAATGAAACTCATTAAGAAACAAAGGGGACACAGTAAATTAACAAAAATAATAAGATAAATTAAATAAATATGAAATAATAAAATAACTTAAAATGTCTAGTGTATAAAATACATTCAGTTGACTGTCATAATTCTTTACAAACTTCAGCTGTGACAGCTGCTGACAGTGTCGCAGCTTCTCCTGAGTGTAAACACTAGGTTTCTCAACCAAATACAGATGAATATCCGGCCATTGGACATCGGGCCACTTTGTGATATCTTCCTCCGGGAAGGGAGTTGCTTTCCATCCGCCAAAGTTAGTTTAGTAACGTAATTTCCACGATCTTTTTCCATCAATCGGCTGGTGTAAACTGACATGAACTCCGTCTTTCTGCCGCAACAATGCGCGCGCAGCTTGCCTACGTCATACTTGTTTACAAACACGGAAAGGGGTCTATAGGATCCCCCAAACACTCCAAACAGCCCACTCCCTCCCTCCCTCCCCTCCCCCCGCCGTTGCGCTCATCATCACACAGGCTGTGCTGTGAAGGTGGAGAGATGCGGCGATGGTGCATTTGCAAAAAAAAAAAAAAAAAAAAAAATTTTAATAAAATAACATTTTCAGGCGTGGCGGCTATGATTTAGCAGTGGCGGGCCGCCACTGCTGAATGAATGTAGAGGAAACACTGATATATATATATATATATATATATATATATATATATATATATATATATATATATATATGTATACACACACACACAACCAGCAAGTTTTAATCAACTACCTTGGGACTAGTTAATAGTCTTGCCAATCCTTAAAAGCACTCGAGTCAATCCTCAAATAGTGTAGAAATAGCGGTAGTACAATCGCCAAACATATTTGATGTCAGCTAATTGATGAAAACGTTTATAGTGAGTTCACACATAAGACATCCGCTGTCTCTTTTTTATTGTGCCTGCAGTTGAATACAACGTCATATGTATGCTAAGCAGCTGAACCCAGGATGGCGCTTATGTTCTACAACTCTAGCAGGAAGACAAAAAATAGGGGTTTTTTTGGTCTCGGTTTCAATCTTGAGCTGAACTCGTCTTGGTCTTGACTTTGGTCTGTCTTGGTCTTGGTCTTGTCTTGGTCTTGAAACTCTCTGGTCTTGTTAATGTCTTGGTCTCGGTTTAGGCGGTCTTGACTACATGTCTAATGAATACTACTAAAATAATTCAGCATATTAACATTCAAACGTATCCATGTCAGTAACAAACATTTAAACCCCACTCCTCAATCGACACATGGTAGGTCCTGGTTCCTTCAAATGGTGCTCAGGTCTTCCAGGGAGTCTTTTAACCTGAACACCCTTGCAATACAAATACAAAAACTCCTGGGGAAAAAGAGAGGTGAGAAATGCATAGCATCACACACAATTACAAATTCAAATCACCAGCTGAGCAACAAGACAATCATCCTCAGCACGTGCTTCTTTTACAGGATTCCAGCTGAAACCACAGCACATAACATGTCAACATGAAAATCAAATCCATTCACTCTGTGTAGGTGTGGTGCAATCTCTACCTCAGGATTTATTTAGTTACAAATACATATGAAGTGCCTCCCGTACATGTAATGAACGACCTACTATTATCAAGCTGTATAAGCAACGTTATTAGAAACTGAGACTACTTTTTTTTTTATTTAAACAATTCATAAAAAGAAAATGAATTCAAAATTCGGAGCGTTAAGATGTTCTGACAAGGTAGGGCTGTGATGGGGGCGGAGCCAGGTTAGCATATTCAAAGGTACATATTCATTTGTAAAAAAGATATAAAGCCATACTCAAGCTGTTTTAAAGGGGACCTATTATGAAAAACACGTTTTTTCTTGCTTTAACATGTATAAAGTGGTCTCCCCTCAGCCTGCCAACTCAGAGAAGGAGGAAAGCAACCAAATTCTGCAGTGTCTGTACAGCCGCCCGGATGAGCCATCCAGTGTGATGTGGCTTCTACGAGCCGTTCAGATTCTGCTCCCTTTCGTTACGTAACCAAAATACAATTTGCATCGGTTGGCCTCCGATGCGTGAAACCACGCCCACAACTAACTCTGGCCGGAAGAACAATAACAGCTCTGCCGGCCGGAGCTTCCGCCATTTTTTCGTAGCGGTGTATCACGTCATTCAGGCAGCCAATCAGCACAGAGCCTCATTATCATAGCCCCGCCCACTCAAAATCCCGAATAGATAATGAGGTTAGAAACTGGGAAGATAAAGACATGGCTCAGAGGCTGAATTTCTAATCTTAGCAAAAACAATCAAAAGCTTGTTTTTAAGACATTCATGGCCTGTTTAAAATAGGTATTAGATGCCATAATAGGTCCCCTTTAAGGAATGTAAGGATTGCCACATTACACAATCTCTAGGTATTTTTTTCTTTCTTTAGTGTGTAAGCAGCCAGACAGCAGTTCAGTGAAAGCATCAAAGAAGTTAGCAAGGGGTACTCCTTTCATTTGTAACATCCATTAAATGGTCAGGTCAGAAGTTCAAACAATGTCGCTGATGTGTTTTGATATCAAGAGCTCAGAGCCAAAATCAAAAGGATGGGGTCATGACTTCAGCCATTTGATCTCTCTCTCTCTATCATGTCTGCTGAGAATACTGTGGATAAAATGCTGAGGCAAAGTGAATCACCCACAATCCTGTGCGTGCGTGTGTGTGTGAGTGCGTGGTCGTGGTCGTGTGGGTGTGTGTGTGTGTGCATCAGGTGTTTGCGATTATTGCTTCTTCGGGTCAAATGAACATTTCTCTCAATTGCAGTTAATCAATAAATTCAGTGACTTTTCCTTCAGATATCTGCTCCCGAGTACTTTTATCTACTTCTCAGCTTTCCCTCTCCTCTCCTTTCCTTTTCGCCTGTAATGACAGGGGAAGGACCAAAGAAACTAAATGGTCTCTTGTGAATGAAGTGAATTGAGACAGATCTCATCAGCATGCATGAGCAGCTCCCATAAAGTAACTATGCATATCAATCACACGTCTCGTATTTGTCAGGATTCATGGCCTTCTGCAGGATTCCTCTGCTGAGATACAGTAGAACATATAGTGAGACGCACGCACACACACACACACACACACACACACTGAAATATGCATGTACGTGCGCTCGCATCTCAACACTGCTCACACACTCTTTTAACCACAATCACACACGTGGCGCCTGGCGCTCTGTCACAGCTGTCAGTGGGGCTTGACACCGGCTCTCCTGTCTCATCATTAGTTTTAGTGAGAGATGTCCTGTCCCCGCAACAAAAACAAACATGGCAGGCCGTGACAAATCAATTCATCAGACGGGCCATTTGCCGATAGTTATATTTCACTTACAACTAATGTGTATTGAATGTCTGAGAAAAGTTTCCAATAATGCAGGGGCAACGCTTCCAATCAGCTTCCCCCTCAACAGCTTTGATCGATGAATCATCAGAGGCAGATAGATTGCTGTCAAAACAGTGGCTTTCTTTGACTGATCGTGTTCCGTCTACCTGACTTGATACACTGCTGAATGGGACACAAAACTGTTCAACGACTGTTTCATCACATGTTTCTATTTGACTTTTGGGACCTTTGGCCTTTTGTTCATGCTCTACTCGGGCAGCAGATTCTGTCCTTTTGCTGATGATATGATGAATCATTGACACTCTTTTCTTCTCCAAACTACAACTTTCAGAAAAACAACACAAATTTAAACATTAATTAAAAAAAGTAGGCCTACTGTCAACTTTTTTTGAAGTACCAGAAATGTACCTGTTTGTGATGTCCTGCACTTGTAGCCATCCTTTACAGATGGTCACCACAACTGTTCTGAAAGTACACATATTTCTATCCGGAATGATCAGATTAATCACAATTGTTGTACTTAATTTATTTATTTATTTGTTTCCTAAATATGCTTAATCTCTATTATGAGTCTCTGCAGACTGTCACTGGAAAAGAGGCGGGTGACCCCGCGGACGTGCTGTCGGTCTGTCTCCGGGCTGTTATTGTTCACATTCATACGTCTTCAGTAAATTTGAGCAGATTACAACCGATAAACCAATTCACAAACTCAACTACGAGTGTCAGCCAAGATTTGAATTTACTTTGTGCTGTATTGACCATACATGAAATGAACTTACCTGTGCTGGTCCTTGTGTTGCTAAGCAACAGAGCAGCGGGTACAGTTTGGGTATACAGTACCTGTAGAAGTATGACTGTGGGAACTGGGAAGCAACAACTCGTGAGATTATTTATAAATGTAGCTGGCTTTGAAAGACATTTACACACATGAATTAAAATGCTAACATCTTTGCTGCTAACGTTAGCTGTGACTACGCTCGTGCCCGGGTGCTTTGGGTTTAAACTTGAGCTGCTTCGGTGGTAAGCAGATTCCTTAACACAAAGAACACATATCACTCTGCCTTCATCAATGGTGCCTCCCAGGTGTTTTAGAAATGTAAATTTGCCATTCACTGGACCGACAACTTTCCCATGCTCCTCCATTTTCTCTTCTCCACTACTCATCCCCCCCAGGCCTGTCCAGCTACAATGGAAGCCTACCAGCGTTTGCTAAACACGCCCAAACACAGTGACAGCCATTCAGTGTGTGGTTCAAGACCACGGGGCTTCAAGGTGTGACTGACCATTGTTTTTCACCCCCAACAACTCAATACTGATTTCATAATAAAGGCAACTCGCAAACAGAATAAGTCAAGTTAGAGATTAGTAGTAGTAGTAGTAAACCTTTATTTTACCAGGCAAGAATTGCTAAGAATACATTCTTATTTAAGGCAATGGCCTGGTAGGAGGTGAAAGACCTCCTAAGGGGGAGGGAGAAGGGGAGTAACATTAAGATATAGACAATAAAAGCGCATACAACAACAGTGGCAGAAAAGAAAAGGAATAAAGACATAATGCAGTGACACACCACAGAATGACAGTTAGTTTGCCGTACAGTGACATACAACAAGTTAACAGTGGTACTAGACAACCATTAAAAAATAGATTAAGCGATTCAAAAACATAACGCGCTAAATATGCCTGTAATTAATTAATCGCAATTAACGCGCTAATTTGACACCCCTTATACATATATAAATGCCTGAATTATACATTCATCAGAAATAAAATAAAACAAGTGTACAGTATATGTGTAATTTAACTGGTTTGAATGTCTCGGTTTTGTTTTATTGAAATTACGCAACACTGGTTTTGACCATCTCACACTTCAGCCCTAATATATATTGTCAATAAAAAAGGAATTAGCTGAATCTCTTGGAAAGTGGTCATGGAGCTGGAAGCTCTGGTTTATGCTCGTCGTCCGTTTTTTCCCCCAAGAATAGTGTTGACCAATGTCACTTGAGTGGAATTTGATTGAATGCTGCTAAACCAGATATATTTATTATTCAGAGCAACACCAATGCCAAAGCTTGGATTTTCCCAGATGCTTGAATTAGTTTTTCTTGCTGTGATTTGATTGTCATTGATGATTGTGGCCTTTGCAGAAAATGGCTGTTGCACATTTCACATCCCACAAGTTTATACTTGGCAGGAGCTCCAAAGAGGCTGTCCGACAAGAGAACGTCAAATCTGGTCCATTGTTAGGTAAAACAGTCAGGGCAGATTCGAGGTGGTGCTTAACTGTTAATATAACCGGTAGAACCCACATGAAATCGAACAGAAGATCTTGGATTACAATATTACGTTTTCTGAAAAAAACGTTTTATTACTCCACATTCCCTTGTTTCTGTTTTATCATCTTTCTAAAAACAACACCATGGCTTTGGAAGGGGAAGGTGAGAGTTGTGTCTTCATATATCACAGGAATATGGGATTTTACTTGACAAAATTCGATTTGTACAGTCTGGCAGAAAAGAAGCTTCACCTCTGAAAAACTCCCGGTGTGACATAAAGCCGCATGATGGGCGGAACAGGACTCAGGCAAATCCAGTACAATCCAGGAGGAGGTCAGCAGGATGACGGCTGATGGGATTTCTGGTTTCCTTAGATAATCTTTTTTCTTTGTCATTCATCGGTTTCATTTTCTAATCTCACCATCTACATCCGTTTCTTCTTCCTCGTTTATTTCTACCTTTAGTGCCCCTTCTCATTGATCATTCCGGCTGCCTCATCAAATCCCTGGTTAGACTAATTTGTCTCTTTTCCCCTGTTTCCACCCTAATATTCACCCCTCTCCCTTCTACTCTTTATCTACTATACTGCTTCTCTCTCCTTATTTTTTGTCCTCTCTTTTTACTTCTTTGTTTCTCTGTCTATCCTTCCTGCCTCCTTCATTCACTCTGCAGCTCATGCTCCCGCCTAGTTTTCTTCTGTCTTTTTTTCTCCAACTCCTCTCTTGCCGCCTCTCTTTCTTCAGTCGATCAGACAGTTGAAGCAGCCAAGCTGCCAGGACTAAGAGCATAGAGGGGAGCCGCTCTGTCCAACCTCCCTGCCCTCTCAAGAGAGCCAAACAAATGCAAACATGCCAATAGGCTGTATGGACACAGTTATTCACCATTTGTATCAGCCCTCAGTCTTTCTCAGATGTTATACCACACCAATGGAATCAGCTCATTTAACTTACTTTGTATTTTTAATTGTTTTGTTTTTTTAATCCCTTCAAAGGTCATGTATTCTATGATTTATTGCTCGAGGTTTGCTCCAAGGAAAAATGTAGCCTAGGGGCTTTTTTGTTTGTTAATGGACCAACCAGTTTGCTGATAACTATGTTTACCTGGGAAGCTAAATAAGACATTATCTTCCCTCCCATAGCAACTGCCTTCGCTGTGCCCTGCAGCAATGCCCTTAACCCCCAACTGCTCCTCTGGACCTTCTCAGTGTCCTGCATAAGCTGTGCAGTTATGGTGAGCAGCTCTATTGTGTAAATGTGGTTGTGTTTGAATTTGAGTCAGTGTGTGTCTGCGAAGAAAACAACTGCTGTGGTTACATTATGATTACACTAGTGTTTTACTAACTTGTCATCAAGTAATATTTCAGTCAAAATCTGTTTTTTTTCATAACTTGCGGGATAGGAGTGGATGCGTATATGGATGCTTATATATGCAACTTAGGTTTATTTGAACTTTTTCCTCTAAATGAACTGAGAGTCTGATGAAGGTGGAAGTTTTCCACTGAAACATGTAAACAATAACCTAAAATCCTTGTCTGAGATAAAAGAAACAAATGAACAAAATTAACTTCATTGAATTTTTTCCTTTAAAGTAGTTTTTTTTCTTTTTCTTTTACTTTTTATATGCTCATGAAAGAACACGAGGAATATAGAGAAAAGTGAGCTGTTAAGTTAGTATATGTGTATTTGTATGTGTTTGTTGGAACGGTTGCGGCGGTAACTAAGTGACTCCTATACTGACAACCTTTTCAGTCACATTAAATTAATTTTCTGAAAGTAACAATAGAAATATAATACAAAAGCCTCCTTTTAAGACAGATCTTCATACCTCTGTTCATAGGGACTTACCAGGGGGAGGAGTTAGCATCTCGTCTGCACTATTTTCTCCTTTTTGTGAGTTGTGTCATCAGTTTAACACTGCCCACGTCCAAGGGACTGTGAATGCGGTACGATTTGAATCTGTGTGCAGATGAAGTTTGGGAGACGTTCTCAACTGAGGTGACAGTATTGTCTCAAAGCTGCGTTATGATGGAATTCATGAGCTGGTATTGACTTTGAACATCCACATATATGCATGAAAAAAACACAGAAAACATTTTTTTTTCACAGTTTTCAAGCACTAAAGTAAATCAACTTTCTCTCACACAAAGACTTACAACCACACAAATGTTCCAGCAACATGCAATGAATCAACACATAAAGTCTGCTGCATCACTTTTCTTTCTCTTCTTCAGAATATAAATGTTTTAGGATGATTTTAATATAAAACAGGTTTATACCTGGGTTTTTCATGGTTATGACAGCTGTTAATTTCTGACAGGAGTATGTTGCCATGGTGCCTTATAATGCCCTGTGGGCAAGTTATGTTTGAGATAACAGATCAACACAATAGAAATACCACTTTACAGACCACTGTGCTTGTAAAATATACTGACCATTCCTTTCCAAGAAGGGATAATGAAAGGTTCTCCTAAGCGAAGTTAGAGAATCGATACATTCCTTGACTTTCCATGTGAGCATCAATTTGAGAGACACCGTTTCTCTGCAGAGGGAGTTGCTCGTCTAGAACAGAGCCGTATTGAAGCACTGCAGAATTGTACTTGTTGACTTATTAAGATTTGCAAGGTTTTGTATTTGCTTTTAATTTGCTGTGAGGACTAAAGTAACCTGAAAAAAATAAATTGTCTCAGTCCTGACACTTCCAAGTGAAACATTAAGTTAATTTGAAGGAATTATAATTCCTCAGATCTTCTTCTTCTCCCTTATTGATGAGACTGCGATTTTGCTAACGCTCGTTACTGATGCATTCACATGGTAATTTTAGCCAGCAGTCCTTCCTGACTTTGCCAGCTGCAGCTGTTGACTTTACTGTGATTCATGTCTCAGTTCCCTGTATTGGTTTGGAAACACAGTTTGCTTGTTTTTTTGTTGTTTTTTTGGTGAAAACTATGCATTTATAGGTGCATGTTTGTGTGTCATCGTCTTTGGCAAACACCGGTGTCAGAGTTTTGCCTTAAAACCTGCGTTTTGATGTGGGCTAACTTAGCCGGACAATCAGGATGAGAGAAAGGTTGCGTTATAAGATGTGTCAGCCCGTGAATGTGGCTTTTACAGGCTTTTCAGTTGTTGTTTTTTTTGTTTGTTTTTTGTAAGGCCATTCTCCACCTGTTGTTTGCTAAGTGGTAAAAACAGCATAATATAAAAGCTTCAGTTTATCTGTCATTTGTCAGTAGGGGATGATCGACAGGAAGCCCTGCAACTTCTCAAATCTTTCATTCTGTAGTCCTTTTACTTGTCTTTCGTAAAGCATTTACCACGTAAAAATATATTTAAAAAAGTTTACAAAAGATACAGCTATTAATGTGAGTCGGTGAACTCCTTAAAATGTATATACTGTATACCTTAATTATGGCGTTAAAATTAATTCATCTAATTGGGGTATGTACTTTGTCTTTCTTGATGTGTCTATGTGCACATAAAGTGGGGGGAATGTGATCCATTAAACTGTAATATCAGGAGAAAAGTGGCACACTTGGATCTGCTTTCTTGTGGGTGGATCATCCTGGGCATATGATCAAACCAGTTGTAAAGTGGTCGTTGATAGCCACCTTCTTAAAACCATTTAGAATGATTAGGGTTGATGTTGTAGTGACGCTCCTATAGATAATGAAAGAATGGCTGTGTTAAAATTTCGTCATAATACATTTCTCAGGGGTTTCTGCATTTGCCAGCATTGCTCAGGAGCATAGCCTGAAGCCAAAAGCAAAGGCTTTGATAACCTCTTGTTTTGAACCGAAGATGAACTGTAAGTGGAAATGAAATTATTCAAATGCAAGCGGACGGACACACTTGCTCCGTCTCAGCGGTTCTAGTTTATTCCACATGAGTAACCAGAAGGAGGTCCATTTAAAGACTTCTTGTTTTGAACCGGATTTCTGGCTCCACAGTTTCATTTTTACATGCCTGATCGAGCTGAAGTTTAAAATGAACAAGCTACCCGCTTTCTTTCTGTCCACTCAATGATAACAGTTGTAGAGCTCAGTGAAGATTTGTACTCCCTGTGAATCGATGTTAATCACATCATTGTGTTGCCCCGTCCCTCGCGGCTCTCTCTGGGGTTTCACACTTCTCTCTGGCCTTTTCCTCCTCACCCGCTGCTTCTCTCGCTCTGTCTCAGTCCCTCCCTTTCTCCCTCCTGTCCCCTGATCATGAGGGAGGTGAAGCCATCGGAGTCCACTTGCACGCAAGCCAACCCTCCACACAGGTCGGTGGTATTCAGACTCTGATGCTGAAGTTGTCGCCATTGCCAAGAGCTCCCATCAAGCATCTGTCGTCTATTATTTCTGGAGCAGCTGTCACTGACTGTTGTGTCCTGCGTTGTGTAAAGTAGGCTCAACTATGGAAGACGGTGATTTAGTGAATATCAATAAAATGATGCAACATTAGATTAGGCATTGGTTTATGGCTCCAATGAAAACAAAAAGAAATCCTGTTGTACGTTTTATACTTACTCATGATGTTCAGGCATTTTCCAAATGTAAATCTCCTGATGGTTATATTCAGTTAAAAGGTGGGCAAGATAAGCTTTATGCTTCAAGCCCAGACCTTTTCGGTCAAATAATCACAATGTTGACCAGGGAAAAACCTGTGTTATCTTGTTTGTTATTTTTGTTTGTGATTGACCGAAATAAATATTAACTAACTAACTAACTAATGGTAAGAATGTTTTCGTACTTATAACTGCTTCTAGTGTAAGGATTTAGCAGGGGGCAGGGGGGCCACATTAGACAGCTTTTGACATTCCCACATGAAAATGAAAAACTGTAAGACAGACAGGGGGAAATCCTTGTTTTTTTAGAAATCCTTATTTGCTTGGTATCTTAAAGGAGCTTGAGGCTCCTTTTAAGAAATGAGACTCTCTAGCGCCACCCTTCACCACGACGGCCGTTGGGGGTACTGCAGCCAACAGTGAAGCCGGCACGGGAGAACGGGGAGAACGTGCATGCAGCGTCATGTGACGTCACATCCGCAGCCCAGCGCGGGAAATTCGGGACCGAATTGCAGCACATTTTGCAGCACACAGCCTGTTCAAGGCAAAGGAGAGATACGCTAGAGGGCTCATTGTTTTGGGTTTGGAACGCTTCATCTGACATTATTACTAGAAAACTTAAAATGTATATGGATTTTTTTCATAAATCTTGCCACAATCCGGCCTCAAGCTCCTTTAAAGGGGACCTGCGTACACAAAGCGTGTCCCATGCGAGCCAGCTTCTTCGACAAAATCAATTCCATTGCTTTATTTTTTTTGTATTGGACTGTCCTAACTGGCCGCGAGTTTAACGGTTTCAGTGTGGACAGAGAGCGTCCGATGTCACGCAGCTCGACGCGATAGTCGGACGCTCGCATGCATTTATGACACGGTGTAAACGGATCTTAAGCCTGCACACAGGAAGATTTAATTGAATTCTAAACAGGTACACCAGTTATTTACTCCGATTCCTCATCATTTCATTTCTTATGTTACACGACAAATGAATCATGTTAACTGTAAAGAAATCACAACACTGACTTTTCACAAATGACAACTTTATTGTTAAAAAAATAAAAGAACATAAGTTGTATATAAATAACATGTATGCACTATTGCTGGCTCAAGGAAGGACCGTCCGTCTTCTGAAGGTGTCGTTGAACAGCTTCAGGTGCTTGGAAGATCTGAAACCATGAACAGAAGAAAAATGTATTACTAATAGAGCTCCGCTGTTACCTAACACTCCGTTAGGGAACACTGGAGCCACCGGGGCCGCTCAACGGTCCGGTCCGGTGAGCGGCCCCGGTGCTCCGGAGCGGAGCTAAATACTTAGCAAAGATCATACATGTAGACAAATATAAATAACATTAAAAAAATAACGTCACTTACCGCTGACTCGTGTGCAGTTGCCGGGTCCGTGCTGTTGGTACTGATCCTTTTATGAGGGTAAGTGTCGATGCAAAAACTGTCCCTCGCTGTGGAAACAGTCACCGCTTCCAAACAATGGCGGACGCTCCAGCTGGCAGAGTTGGTTGTGGGCGTGGCTTCAGCAGCGGAGGCCGACCTATGGAAATTGCGCCTATGGTGACGTCACCATAGGCACAGATTCTGAACGGCTCGTAGAAGTCACATGACACTGGAAGATTCAGCCGGGCGGGGGGTACAGACCCTGCAGAATTCGGTTGCTTTTCATCTTCTCTGTGTTGGCAGGGTGAGGGGAGACCACTTGTTAAAACAAGAAAAAAACGTGTTTTTCATAATAGGTCCCCTTTAAGTCTAGCTTGGAAAACAAATTAAAAGCAAACAACCAAAAAAAAACAGAAACCCATCAATAGTTCTGAGTCAAACCAACTCACATACAACATGGAGAAATACACATCACTCTGCAAGTGATGGTGAATTTAAGACCTAGTTTTAATGAATAAAGGGACTGTTGTGTTTGGTGTGAAAAAAATAAATAAAAAACATAGTTCTAGCATGGCAGCACTTGTGTCCAACTGGACTCACAGCAGTTTGACCAGCACTGATTCAGCTGGACGCTCGTATGTGATTTCATGCTTGTGTTGTTCTCTCAGATGTAAGTCGCTTCGGATAAAAGCCTCTGCTAAATGACAGTAGTAGTAGTAGTAGTAGTCGTAGTTGTTGTTGTCGTCGTAGTAGTAGTGGTAGTAGGTGAGCATAACTCTTTAAGCTATTTTGCTGCATCCTCAGAAAATATTTTTCACCTCGTCTGACATTTTTCAGACCCATAGAGAAATGGAGTCACCTGCCCCACAAGGGAAGCTGGTGTTGAAGTTTTTTAAACTGCAACATCACTGGTTCCTGCCAGGCTCTGCTGCCTCAAAAACATTTATAGGGACAATATACTCTCATGAAATGAATTTTCTTTTGACATTCAATCATGTTGTCGTCGGTCATTCTGATCAGTCTGGTGGTCTTTCTGAAAGTAACTCCATAGTTACTTTCAGAGTTTAAAGGTGTGCTTGATCAACATCCCTTTGAGCCAATGGGAAAGACTGGTAATACAGCTGAAACCGACCAGGAGGTCCATCAATCTATGAATTTCAGTCACAAGCACTTTCTTTTTCTTTATTCGCAGCTGTTATTGTTTTCATCATTTGTCACTGCAGGTGGTGATCCATTATCTACAAAGGGTGTTGCCGTGACATAGTTTTTAATCAGTTTTTGGTGCATTCTAATTATAGCCTCTTCTTAAATCAGATATCAGACATTTAACAATCATAGATATCCATTTCACCTTATTAGATCCATTTAATGTGTGACATGTAGTTTCCTTTAAGCTAGTTGTTTGAACACAGTTAATTCAGTGCAAGACAAACTCACCTTTCCAAAGTCAAGAATCCACATTTTGACCTTGATATGATGAACATAGTTTCAATTTTCCAATAAATGTCTGTATCTCTTGTCAGAAACTGAAGTACATAACACCCGAGCCATTTTGTAAAAGGCTGCTCGTGCAGATACCAGGGCAATGGGATATATCTGAGTCATCAATACTACATCTAGTATTACCCATACATCCACAGGAGAATGACCTTTTTTCTACTGCAGTGAAGTTACTAAATATGCAATGTGTTTTTTCTCTTTCTGCGTGTCTGTGTCTGCATGTGTGGATGCGTCGGTTCACAGCTCCAGCCAACGCCCAGATCGTGCACTCTGGTGCAGCATGTAACGTCAAGGACGACAACATAAGTGAGAGAATCTACACCATCAAGGAAGGAGACACACTTGTGCTTCAGTGTATTGTTAAAGGACACCCACGACCACAGGTAGGCTCCCGCAACACCTGCGGAGCAGGAATTGTATGGAGAGAGTTCTGCATGTGAGTTCATGCTGATCCGTAGTGATTTAGGCTGAAGCTGCAGGTGACTCTGGTGGTTCTTACTCATGAGCAGTGGCGACATGTGTTGCTGCTATCCCTGAACACAATTTGTCAGCAATCTAATATTCTGCACTCTCTATAATAACTCCACACGCAAAATGTATAGGAAAGTGCATGTGCTATTGTTTGTGTGGAACATTGTTTGTGCTTGGTAAAACAGTCTAAATTAAAATGCTTCATAGCACTGGACCATACCAGCCAGTATAAAAGACAACAAACATAAATAGAGAGCCTTGTATTTCCCAAATTCATCCTCCACCTGGTCACAATGTATCAGTAAGCTTTCATCAGCACTCACCCTGCCCTCCCTCTCTTTTAGAGAAATTCCACATTTTCACACCTCTTCCTGTGAGCTCGGCTGAATTGTCAGTTTTAGTCTCAGATACAAGCCTGTTCCCCTACTTTTAGCCACATTTCCCTGGCAAACATATAGAAAAGCCTACGGTCTTATCAAGTTGCTGATGTTGTTATAATGCATGAGCACCTCCTTAAACCAGGCAGAATTTCCCCTTGTTTACATGGTGTGGTTATTTCATGCCATGCTGGTCTCCGACTAGGCTCGCAGGCACGGTGGACACGTCCTCCGATTAGCATTCACAGCAAAGTATGCACTGCCTTGCTACGCATTATTATATGATGTACCTATGAGTCATTATTCATGTTTACGGTGTCACTGAGGTTCAGTTTGTGCTGAGTCACAAAATCTCTTCCGTCACTCACCCTGCAGTGGCATCAACTAAAACCCAACCCTACGTCTCAGTTAGGATGTGTCTCTGATTCCTGAGTCTCTTCTCTTGTTAGCAACATGGCTACTGTTTAGTTCAGCACCATGCAAATTGTTTTGACAAGTGGGAAAAGAGAATGTGCTTGTGAGTTAAAGGTCAAGGGTTTAGTTCCACTAAACAACTGGTTTGGATAAATGCGCTCTGTGCTGTTAACAATCGAATTAAACACTTGCTTTCAGCAAGGCTAATGCTGTTGCTTCTTCGGAGAATCTTTAATATACAATATATAGAAGTCGTCCAAGCAACAATTAAAGAAACCACTGAAAAAAACACTGAAAAACCATAACATTAAATCATTTGATATCCACTTCAGTAACCTTTTTCTTTGTAACTTTGTACATATGGACATGCAGACATGTTAGAGTGCACACAGTTAATGTACAGTATTTAAATGAAATTGTTATTACATCATACTCTCTAAACGGGGGCACATGCATTCACAAGCATGTAGCTAAATGTATGCACATACTAACATTAACACACATTGTTGCACAAACAGTCAAAAAATACATTGATAGAAAATGACGCACTCAAGTATCCAGTGCAGCGTACGCTAACCCAGAGCACATCTGGTTTCCCGGCTTGAACCCCAGCGAAACTTTTTGCACCAAGGTGTGTGTGCGAGCGAGCGTGCCTGTTTGTGCGTGAGCCTACGGAGCTGGATGTACCATAAACTTGGGTGGCTCTGGAGGGGTTGTGTGTGTTGTGTGTATTTGTATGGGATTGTGTGAAGTGAGAAAAGCAGCGTACCCCATGGGTGCATGTCCACTGGCATCACATCAGCATGAATAAAACAGTGCCTGTGTCTCAGCCTTGTTTTCTTCTTTCTGTGTTTACATGACCTATGTCTGAGTGTATGTGTGTAGCGAGAGAGTGTGTATAAAAAGTAAGTGCAGATGCAAAATAATCATAGCTAATTTATTATATCTTCATTCTGTTGACCTAATCTTCCAATAAATGTCCTGGTCATCTTTCTCTTTTTTTTTCTTTATCTCCCATTCTCAGACCCCTCACCACATGTACATGTACATTCACAGGCACGCTTACACACACACACACACACACACACACACACCAAAAAACAAATACAACTGTTGATAAGAGACAGTACTGGAAAATAATCACTACACAGAATCTGTGATTTGCTTGTTCTGAGTTGGATGGAAGAGTGTATTTTGAATGATGTCAGTGGGGCCCGCAACTTCTTGATGTGTCTGGCTCCTCCGTCAGAATGTAAAATATACACTATATATAAGGCATGGGAACAAAGCCAAATCATATATACACTGCCTGCGGCGAGAGGCATTGGTTGAGTGAAAGGATGTGCTGAAATCTACACATGAGAACATGATTGTGTGTGCATGTGTTAGTGAGGAAATGTTCTATGTAGAAGCACACAAACAAATTCAGAGGGAAAGAAGCATAACACAGACTCAGGCATAGAGCTGCAGCATTGGAAACATTGCAACGCCCTATGCTTTTGGAGTTGAAAGTGTAAGTAAAAGCAACATACACTGAATAAATCATTCACGCATGGCTCAAACTAATAAATGCATGTAAATAGATTCAAATTTCAGAAAGATATTCCGAATACAAGTCAAACAAAAGCATGACCAGAAATTTCATTTCATTGTTAAAGAGAGGGAAGTTGGACTTTTTGGAGTGAGATGATAAACAGGAAAAAATGTTTCTCACAACAGGGTTAAACTCATTCAGCATGGCTCAGTGTGGTGTCATCTCAAGTCTCTAGATTTCTCCGTGTGTGTGTGTTTTTTGGGGGTAAAGTACAAGATATCCGCAACAGGCAGAATTGGTTCACACAGTATATTTCTGCAAAACTAAATGTAAAAATATTCCTTGATACTGATTTAAAAAAAAGAATATTTAAAAGAGATTTTCTGGCTGGATTCATCTTTTCTGAGTTCAGCGCTCTTCTTGATGCTGATTTTTCCTAATTACACTCTTAAATATTTTTACAAAAATTCTCAAAGTTCCTATGAAAACATCATCAAACTGCCCTTAGGGGACATTTTACTTGGTTGGTGATTTGGTGCACTAAGAAATGTGAATTTCATTGATTATATTTTCGTTTAAAAATGTACAGATAAAATAACAAAAAACCATCAAATTAATATACCTTATAAAAGTACAACCTGATTATTTGGGGGATTTCAATCTTGAGATGTTTTTGAAAAATATTAGGAAAAAAAATATTTTTAAGTCTACAAAATACAAGGTTTTCTGGCAGGATAATATATGTTTAATTAAACTAAGGTTCTTGTATTGTGGATAAAAGTCTGACCTTTCTAACAAACGCTTGAAAAGCAGTCAAAATAAATAAATAAAGGCATAGAAAAAAAAAACTTGGTCTGATTATAACGAACCTTTTTTACTCTGGCGAAAGATTTACTAATTCACTCTTTATTTTAACCTTTACAAAGTAGACACATATAAACATTATGTAATTATTTGGACTAAAACTGTAAGGTTGCCATTAAAGGCAGTTGCTAAGTACCTCTAGCTGGGTTGTCATGTTTTTGCTTTTCTCCACATCTGGATCCAGGATGTTTTTTTTCAGTCGACCTCAGCAAAAGTAATGCAGTCTCATACTCTAAAATCCTATAACTTTTACAACAGAGAAAAAGATCCCATGCTGTATTTTCACAAAGCCCACCAAAAGAGCCATGACTTGAAATGATGTCACTGAAATACTTGTGAAAGTGAGGATGCTGACCTCTGTGCCAGTGTATTTTGCTGGACCAGCACTCAACGGCATTCTGCACTGGGTCCCACTGGGCTTACAGAGTTTCCACTGCACTCCACTTGCTGCATTGATAACCCGATCCTTGTCACCTCAGTGTCTCCTTCATCTATCCTTACTGCTTCCCAAACCACATCTTTTGGACATGGATTCCCAGTCAATGCATAACTCTGTTCCTTCAGGAGATGTTTTATTATTGTTAATATTGTGTTATCATTTTGAGAACAAATATAATGTTTTTTAGCATTTGTTGTCCCGAGCAAAAGTTTAATGGACAAGAAGTCTGGATAATATGGACAAAATAAATTACATTTATTCGTGGTATATAAGTGTCAGCAGCATACATCTCTGCTATGTATAATCGACCTCATCTGCTCTTATATACTGTCATTTTATACAATGTCTGTTTTTACATTGGCTTTATATCTATGTAACAGGCTGCTGAGAATGTGAGTGAACTTGTGTTGCTCACAGCCAGGCTGCTGCTGCCCTGCAGGGCAGACAGGAGATGATGGAGATATGAGCTGTTCAATAGCGCCCGTTAAGGAATTTACTCAGTGTTTTCAGCAGCGTTTATTGCTTTTTTTCACTATGCATACAAGTTTCCAACATTTGAAGTACCGGGGGTCAACAGTCCAGAGCAAGGGAAAGTGTGGAAAAGAGGTAAAGAAGTGTGTGCATGCAGGTTGGAAGGAGTGAAGAAAAGTGTCAGGGTGGATGTGTGGCAAAAGAGTATCAGTAAGAATGATAGGAACGATGTACCAGATGGTGATGAGAACTGCAATGTTATTTGGCCTAGAGACAGTGGTGCTGAGGACAAGACAAGAGCAAGAGTTGGAAGTAGCAGAGGTTGAAATATTGAGGTTCTCTTTGGGAGTGATGAGGATGGATAAGATCAGGAATGAGTACATCAGGTGGACAGCATGTGTTGGAAAGAAAATCAGAGTGGCTGTACTGAGATGGTTTGGACACTGACTGCGTCAGTGGAAGGATGGTGAGGTTTACACCACCAGGAGGCAGATCTAGAGGAAGACACTAATATGAGATGTATACAGGACTGTCTCAGAAAATTAGAATATTGTGATTTTCTGTAATGCAATTACAGAAACAAAAATGTCATACATTTTGGATTCCTTACAAATCAACTGAAATATTGCAAGCCTTTTATTATTTTAATATTGCTGATCATGGCTTACAGCTTAAGAAAACTCAAATATCCTATCTCAAAAAATTAGAATATTCTGGGAATCTTAATCTTAAACTGTAAGCCATAATCAGCAATATTAAAATAATAAAAGGCTTGCAATATTTCAGTTGATTTGTAATGAATCCAGAATGTATGACATTTTTAAATAAAGAACTTTATCACAATATTTTTCTTCAATAATTTTCTGAGACAGTCCTGTAGATGTACTGTAGTAAAATATCACATGAAGTTAGTGTGAGAGAAGAAGATCCAGAAGATAGGGTTAGATGACGGTGGATTACTCGCAATGCCCCCTTCTACGGAACACAAGACAGGACAAGAAGAAGAAGACATGAGTTTGCAACACTGAGGAGAAGCTATGCAAGTCTGCAGCTCACATTGTCGCTGACAAATACCGAGGAAAAGGCGTTGACAGGAATACACATTGTGGCACAACTTTACAGGTGAAAAAAGACTGAAAAAAGACTTTGGGAAATGCAAGACTGTTTATGTAAAAAACATAATATTATATTGCTTGGTTTTACATCTTATTTAAAAAAAATACATAAACACATAAAAAATCAGTATACCACCCAGCCTTAATGTTTACAAAATTAGCATTAAAATGACATCATTTGTCAGAATAACGCTCCTTTGTAGAAACTGAGTGTTAGAAGGTGAAGTCACCCATGTTTGCAAACACACATACAGTCTGTGCTGGTCTTGGTAGATTGTTATAGTCATGACTTAGATGAGTTGGATGCATCTGTGTTCGTCAGGTCAGTGCAATAATCACTCACAGGACCAACAACTCCTATTGATACTTTTTTTTCCAGCAGTTCTGGGTCCAAGCTGCCAGTCCACAGCAATTATGTAAGAATATCATTGGAGATGGTCAAATAGTATTTTACAGGCTAAAAAATATCAACACAATCTATACCAGAAACACTACGGTATTTCCCTTCCTTCCTGTCAATAGTTTGGCAACACCTGTCTGTAATAGATGTCCTCTTGTTTTGGTGCAGGACTTTTCATTCTTGAAAGTATTTAAAGAATTCATGAAGAAGTTAGGGAAAACAGTTGGGCAGCCACTGCAGTGAACTACTGTGCATCTTATTTTATTTCCATCCTTGCTGAGAAGTTTGTTCTGGCCTCTGGGTGTTGGCAGACTTGCAAGATGTTCAAGTGTTCTGGCGGCTTTGTTATTATTTATGGATGTACTTTATTCCGGCAAGAATTCCCTCATAATGCTGTCTCTTTTCGCTATAAGAGTAGGAATACACTTACACATTTGTGCTGATGACATTTTTATACATTTATTGATAAACATACCCACTGCGAGGCAGAGCACATTGACTCTTTAAAATCTTTAGAGCTCTATATTTTATTAATCAGATGAGCTCTGAAGAGTCTTTTTTTCGTCTCTGGTTTGTGGCTGTGACTAGAAGCTGCTAATGTCCCACATTTTAATGGCTCTATTTAAGATTACAAGAATACAATGCATGAGTTCTGATTGTCATTGGATCTTTCTAAATTTTCAGTTTAAATGCATTATCACTAAAGACTTTTATTTGGTGTATTATTTTTATTAAAAAAGTACAAGGATACTTTTTTTTTCTCCAAAAATTTGAGTGAGTAGTGAGCGTGACTCTGCTGTTCACGCTTTCTCTCCCTCTCCTCGTCTCTCGCAAGAAGGATCCAATTTAGCTGCTGTGAGGCTGTCCCGATAAATAGCTCCTTTATTGAGAATGAGTCTGATTGAGGATTTATCCAATCCTTTATCAAGACTGATTGTTTACCTTTCCGTGAGCTAGATTGCAATGAAAAAGGAGCTCTCTCCTTTATCCATACAAAGGAGACAAAAATCCTATAATTTCTCTCACTGTTCTGTCTTTTTTCATCGCTGTCATTCTTTCTTCCCTCCTTTTGTCGCAGTCTTGTATACTTTCATCTTGTTTCTGCCGCCGTCTTTTTTATCTCCAGCGTTCCCGGATCACTCGGTCTTCATGAACGTATCTCCTTTGTTCCCCTTTTATCCATGTCTTTTACTTCTCTTCCACAAAACGGATTTCTTTCTTTTTCTTCATTCTATCCTCGTGTAGCTTTCCTGGTTTCTTCATACCCGTTGTCTCCCTGTTTACTTTAGGCTTTCTGTCTATTCTATCATATTTCTACATCACACCAACTTCAACAAACCATTCATCAAGTCAGAAATACTTTTGCCTCAAGAAACAGCTTTATTCAGGGGGAAAAACATCAATTTTGCCTCTATCCTGGGCAGATGTAAAACAAAACTGCTGGCTCAGACTGAAACATTGACATTTTTCTTCACGCAACACACAGATATATACGACGGAGTATTAGGGCCAAACTAAGACAAAAAAAATTGGAAATTACGAGAATAAAGTCATAATATAATGAGAATAAAGTCGTAAAATTACGAGAATAAAGTCGTAATGTTGCGAGAATAAAGTCGTAATAGAATAAAGTCGTAATATTATGAGAATAAAGTCGTAATATTACGAGAATAAAGTCGTAAAATTACGAGAATAAAGTCGTAACATTACGAGAATAAAGTCGTAATGTTGCGAGAATAAAGTCATAATATTATGAGAATATAATTCATGAGAACTCTAACAGGAAGAGCTTCTTCTCCCTGTGTTAAAATGAGGAATATTGAGCATCTTGTGAAGTTATATTTATATATTTATAATATATTACGACTTTATTCTCATAATATTATGACTTTATTCTCGTAATTTTACGACTTTATTCTCGTAATATTATGACTTTATTCTCGTAATTTTACGACTTTATTCTCGTAATATTATGACTTTATTCTCGTAATTTTACGACTTTATTTTCTCATTACATTATGACTTTATTCTCGTAATTTCCTTTTTTTGTTTTTTTGTTTGGCCCTAATACGCCGTCGTAGATATATACATACAGGATCATGTAAAAAATTACCCACTGACTGCCTCCTGTATTGTCTTCAAGACAAGCTCTCACATAATATGTCTTTAGTGTTTGAAGACTCTTTCAATAAGAAAAAAGAAACAAAAGAGAAAATAAAGAATAATGCATTTCTTTACGTTAGTAAAAGTATCTTGGAGGTAAAGGTCACCTACATGGTGCTTGTAGCTTCACTCAAGCTAACTCTTGGGACAGCAGGGCTTTTAGTTAACAAAGCACTGTTCTCTCGCTCACAAAGCCTTTCTTGTTACACATACACATAGGACACACACTCTCATGGCTTCTTCAAAAACACAATAGGAGAGTAAATGGTTTTACTGAAAGTGATTCCTACCTCCTTATTACTTATTCATGGGTCTGCTGGTCATTGCAACCTTGAGGCTTGCACGGGTGTGTGCGTGTGTGATAAATTCTATACAAGGGAAAGGTGGAGAAAGCTATAGATGAGAAAAGTGGAGAGACAGGGAAAAAGAAGCGGGGAAGAAAAGGGACTGGAGGGAGGGGGACGAGGTCTGGGGTCTGGAATGCTGGGTTGGATTTCTGTCCTTGAGGGGAGAGTGGAGGGCGATCGATAGAGAGGCTGAGAGTAAGGCTGATCGGGTGGCAGCACTAGGCTTTGCAGACACTCAGCGGGAACAAAACCCAGATGCAAACAAGGTCACTGCAGGGCCCCAAGTAGACGAGGAGACAGAACGAAGAGGGGGCAAAAGGTATAAAAAAAAAAAAGTAAAAGAAGTTCAACAGGAGTGCAGCAGACATTTGCAAATTTGATCTTACAGGTAAAAAGCAAAAGTAATTTCTCTACTATTCTTCAGGGACAAACCATATATGCAAGCATTCAGTTAAATTCATTTGAATTTTTATTTATATAGCGTCTATTACAAAACAAGTTGTCTCTAAGTTCTTTCCAGAGACTCAAACATGAGCCCCGAGTAATTATTATATAAACATAAATAATGGCAGGTAAAAACTCCCCTAGTGGGAGAAAAACCTTAAGCCAAACAGTGGCAGGAAAAAAACTCCCCTTTAAAGGAGCTTGAGGCCGGATTGAGGCAGGATTTATGAACGAAATCCGTATACGTTTTAAGTTTTCTAGTAATAATGTCAGATGAAGCGTTCCAAACCCAAAAGAATGAGCCCTCTAGTGTATCTCTCCTTTGCCTTGAACAGGCTGTGTGCTGCAAAATGTGCTGCAATTCGGGCCCAAATTTCCCGCGCTGGGCTGCGGATGTGACGTCACATGACGCTGCATGTGCGTTCTCCCTGTTCTCCCGTGCCGGTTTCACTGTTGGCTGCAGTACCCCCGACGGCCGTCGTGGTGAAGGATGGCGCTAGAGAGTCTCATTTCTTAAAAGGAGCCTCATGCTCCTTTAAGACGGAAGGAACCTTGGGCAAGACCTGGCTCGAAGCTTAGCTAAGAACCAGCAGCTTGTGCTAACCAAACATTGGCTAAACTCAGCAGTCATTTCTGATGTTGCCATGGAAACAACATTTCAAATGGTGGGGGTTTTGTTGCAAATGTTCGCTTGCGGCTCCACAGATCCTCCGATGTAGATCAGCTTAGGCAGATAATTTCAAGACCATTCCAGCGGAAGTCTGCCAGGATCCACAGTCATTTATCCCACAATGCACAGCAACAATGGTTCCAACCCAGCCCTGGGACCATGGGCCCCAGTGGAGCTCTGCTAGTCCTCCTTTCAGCTCTGGCAGTACTCGTTTCAGGTGTTGTTTTGGTCACAACACTTACATTTTTTGCGGATATGTGATTAAAATGAATGGAAAGTGATATCAAATATAAGCTAAAATAGCTAACTGCAACTGCCATTTGTTCGGCATGTTTCACTTTTCCAGGCCTGCTTGTTTTACCCATTTGCAACATTGCACAGTAGGAGGAACAAAAACGCTTCAAAGCACTTTTGATGGCCAATGTGACAGGCGTTGTCGAATTCTTTATATGCAGTCTACAAATTAGACTTGCTTTGAAAATTGTCCTTCTGAAAACTCAAGGAAAAAAACTAAACAAAAGCAGAAATATTGTTTGTGAGACTTTGCTGTGTTTGAGATCATTCACCTCAGATTCAACTTTTTGAAGGACAATGCAAAGAACAACTAAAGATAGAGAAATGAAGAGTATTATTTAAAGGGGACCTCTTATGAAAAACATGTTTTTTCTTACTTTAACATATATAAAGTGGTCTCCCCTCAGCCTGCCAACTCAGAGAAGGAGGAAAGAAACCAAATTCTGCAGTGTCTGTACATGCGCCCGGATGAGCCATCCAGTCTGATGTGGCTTCTACGAGCCGTTCAGATTCTGCTCCCTATCATTACGTAACCAAAATGCAAACCACGCCCACAACTATAAAACCGTGTTACTGCATGCGAGCGTCCGACTATCGCATCGCACTGCGTGACATCGGATGCTCTATGTCCATCTCCCTCTAGCCAGCTGCCACTTTATTGAGGTTTTTGTAGTGAAATGAGGAGGAATCATAGAGATAACTTCTCATTTCAACTATCTGGATCAGCCGTTCCTCATCCGTGACTGTTTCCTACAGCGCTTTCAACCAGCTTTCAACGCGAGCGACAGGAAGAAAATAGAAGCAGGGCGTCCGACAAATGTTCAGCTCAAAACGGTGCGCCGCATCGTGCTGCGCCGCACCGTGCTGCGCCGCACCGTGCTGCGCCGCACCGTGCTGCGCAGCGCTGCGGCCATTTAGGACAGTCCAATAGAAAATAAAGGAATGGAAGTGATTTTTTTTGCTGACGCTCGCTCGCATCGCATGCAGTTAGGACACGGTGTAATAATAACTCCGCCGGCCGGAGCTTCCACTATTTTTTTGTAGCGGTGTATCGCGTCATTCAGGCAGCCAATCAGCATAGTGCTTCATTATCATAGCCTCCTCGCCCACCCAGAATCCCTCATAGAGATTGAAGTTAGAGACTGTGATGATAAAGACATGGTTTAGAGGTTGAATTTCTAATTTATTTAGCAAAAACAATCAAAAGCTTGTTTTTAAGACATTCAAGGCCTGTTTAAAATAGGTATTTGATGCCATAATAGGTCCCCTTTAATGTGGGATAGGAGGTCAAGGAAAGATAAGAGAAACTGGCTATTTGTATTTTCCATAGAAACTGATGTGGGATCCCTGAGACTGCTGTTCCCTTGTCTCTTTATAAGTGCTTAAACGTTCATAATGAATCTATCAGTGTATAAAAAAAAGAAACAGTGATGTTATTCATTAGCAAATGTTCAACATTTCTGAGTTTTGAGTAGCAATTGAAGTGCTTTTGTGAGGTCAATTTCTCCACTCTAGCTGGCTCAGACTGAAAATTATAAACTATCGCTCTTTATAGAAAAACTTTAACTCTGAATGGCACAACTTTATAACTGTGACTGTTGCAAAGCTTTACCAAATGTATCTGTACTTCTTTTGGGTGGAAAACTGTAAGAATATAGCTTACTCAAATACAAAATCATTGAATTTTCTCTGAAAAATCTGGTCTAATTTAGGATGAACTGTTTATGGAGCTGTTGGACATTTTCATATCTTTTGAAGGCTTCTGGTACAAAAAAGTTATTTTGGTCTAAATAATTACTTCATGAGCAAAAACACATTTTCCTACTTTTGATGTAAAGAAGTGATCCCTGTGGAGGAAAATGTTGTGGGTGTTGTGGTATGTTTAAGAAAATTGGCTATAGATTTTGAGTGGAACCTCAAGGGGCAAACCTGTTCACCCCTAGGGGATTTTGGAGGTGAATTTCGCCTGAACAGGCCTATCTGAATGAGATCAACAATATCTCCACAATTATAAGGACAATATGCATAATCTTGGTCTCAATTGATAGCTAAGACCTCACAGCATACATTTCCAGTGTCAGAAAAATTGTGAATGTTCACATGCCTGAGCTAATTGTGATAAATCAAAGAAAAAATAATATTTTTTTTTCAATCTGATGTACGGGCTGTGAAATGTGAATTTTGGCTTTCGGTTTGTTTTGAGATTGGCATGAAGTGGTCGGCCCAGAAAAGATTATGTTTGGTATCATCTGAAAGTGTAGCTTTTATAGTTTCATATGATACCCACTAGGGGTGGGTATTGGGAAGGACCTCACGATACGATACGCATCACGACACTTGAGCCACGATACGATACACATTGCGATATCCCGATTATGCGATATCCCGATTATTATATTCTACATAGTTCACCGAAAAATTTAAAAATGCATTACACATCTTAAAATCCAAGTTGTATGTACATCAGATGATAGTGATGGATCTTAAAATCCGAGTTGCACGTTCATCAGATTATAGTGACAATTCATGGGACAAACTGAGTCAAAACAATGTTTTATTATAACTATACAAGCTAAAGTTACAACATATTTGTATATGTTTTTCATATTATTTACATCATATGAAATTAACATTAAATTTAGTATGAGGTTGCTTTAATTATGTGGCAAATGATAATAAACAAAAGATAGATGGGTACTAAAACCAAGGACAGGCACAGTAATCAGTCAGTATAGATATAAATCCATAAATAAATAAACCTCTGTCCATTATTTTTCATTTTTTAAGGACAGGCAATTGTGTTATATAAAAAATAAATTATAAAATGAAATAAAACGTGAAATAAAACCGGAGCTCAGTGCAGGGCCCTCCCGGGGTTGGTAGAGAGTGGCAATGCCCAGGACTGTCACTTAGGTAGGAGCACTGGGTGATAGAATGGGAGAAAAATCGGGGATAAAAAATATTTTAAAAAAAATTAAAAAAATCGATATTCAAATTTTGAATATCGATATTGAATCGGCTGGAAAAGTATCGCGATATATTGCCATATCGATATTTTTGCCCACCCCTAATACCCACTACGTTGGGGTGGAGAAAATTGATCTTGCACTCTGTTGCGTTTTGTTGCGGGTGTTGCTCGTGTTGGGGGCGCCATCATTGTTGCATATGTATTTTGAAGTTGTTATAAATCAAATACTTTGTTGACAAAACGTACTCAGAGTTTTCATATATTGGCTTAGGGCTTCTTGTTTGAGAAACAGTTCAAGAAAATACCCTGACAGCACTTGAGTAACTTTTTCCACACATGAACTGGTGCATACAGCTGCTGGACGGGGGGAAGGGGGGGTCTATTTGAGCTGGTCCCAAGATAAATGGTCCCAGATAAACGCAGAAGGTTGTGTCATGAAGGGCATCCAATGTGAAACCCTCGATGCTGTTGACCTACAGGGTTGCGATGGAAACTGGGCTACTGTTGGTCGAAGAAGGAGAAGAGGAAGGCCGGTCCATAGGCAGAGAGGAAAGAGAAAGAAACTAGGGCTGAGACTAGTGGGACTATGACAGGAAAAGCAAGAGTCAGTTGATATGATGCAGAGGAGGAAGGTGGATATTCTTGGTGTTTACGAGACCAGATGGAAAGGTTGTAAGGCTAAAAGCTTAGGAGCAGGGTTCAATATATTTTATCATGGTGTACACGGAAAGACACATGGATGAGGATTTATCTTGAAAGAGGAGGTTAGGAAAGTTCTGGAGGTGAAAGGAGTGCCCAATAGATTGATGAATCTGTAGCTAGAAACTGAAGATGTGATGTTCAATGTTGTCAGTGGTTAAGTGCCACAGGTAGGATGCAAGTTGGAAGAGAAGGAGAAATTCTGGAGTTAGTTAAATGAAGGGATGCAGAGTATCCCCAGAGATGAAAGAGTGGTGATTGATACAGACTTCAAAGGACATGTTGGAGAAAGCATGGGGTGATGAGGACGTGTTGGGCAGGTGTGGTCGTCTAGAAGGAACACAGAAGGACAGATGGTGGTAGAGTTTGAAAAAAAGATGGAAATGGCTTCAGTGAATACTTCCTTCCAGAAGAGACAGGAACATAGGGTGACTAGGGTGAGAATGGAGGTAAGAGCACCCAGGTGGTCTACATCCTCTGTAGATGACATAACCTTAAGGAGATCAGTGACTGCATAGTGGCGGTACGTGAGAGTGTAGCCAGGAAGCAGGATGGTGGTGTGTCGGATGACTGGTGGTAAGAAAGAGGAAGAACATAAAGGCAGAGCACAGGATGAAGTGGTTGAAGCTGAAAAAGGAGGAATGCTGTGTAGTTTTCAGAGAGGGGTTCAGAGAGGCTCTGGGTGGATGTGTGAGGAATGGAGAAGAAATGTGTTGATGCTAATATTTAAGAACAAGAGGCATATACAGAGTTGTGAGAACTATAGAGGATTAACCTTGATGAACCATACAATTAAAGGAGCTTGAGGCCGGATTGTGGCAAGATTTATGAAAAAAATCCGTATACATTTTAAGTTTTCTAGTAATAATGTCAGATGAAGCGTTCCAAACCCAAAAGAATGAGCCCTCTAGTGTATCTCTCCTTTGCCTTGAACAGGCTGTGTGCTGCAAAATGTGCTGCAATTCGGTCCCGAATTTCCCGCGCTGGGCTGCGGATGTGACGTCACATGACGCTGCATGCACGTTCTCCCCGTTCTCCCCGTTCTCCCGTGCCGGCTTCACTGTTGGCTGCAGTACCCCCAACGGCCGTCGTGGTGAAGGGTGGCGCTAGAGATTCTCATTTCTTAAAAGGAGCCTCATGCTCCTTTAAGGTATGGGAAAGTATTTGTGAACAGCAGTATGGTTTCATCCTTAAAAAAACACTACATAGGCAGTAGGGATGGGTGGTATGGACTAAAAAATGTATCACGATAATTTCTGGCATTTATCCCGATAACGATAAAAATGACGATAAAAAAAACAAACAATTCAACTCCATCTTTTTAACTATAAATCTATCAACACATTCAGTCTTTGGAGCCCCCAAATCACTGCTCTAAAATAATACTAAATGCTACTAAACTACACCAATTAAATTGAATTAATTAATTAATTAATTATTGAATTAATTAATTAAACACGCCGTAGCCTCTGTGTCGATTTAACGCAGAACCATAAATCAGGCTTTACACAAAAAACGTCATCAACGGGAATTTATCGCTTTTACCGCGAGATGACTTTTCTTACCGTGGGGAATTTTTTAACGGTGTATCGTGAACGGTAAAATATCGCCCATTCCTAATAGGCAGTATTTCCTTTGAAGATGTTGATGGAGAAGTACAAAGAAGGTCAGAAGGAACAGGATTGTATTTTTATAGACCTAGAAAAATGCATATGCCAGGGTGCCGAGAGAGGAGCGATGAGGAGGTCTGGAGTAGCAGAGAAGAATGTTAGAGTGGTGCAGGACATGTATGGGAGATGTAAGATCGTTGTAAGGAGTGCTGTAGATGTGACAGATGAGTTCAATGTGGAGGTTGGACTGACAGATGAGGTTTGACAGGACTCTCCATGGACTAACATGTTTGTAGTTAACATGTGATCTGTAGTGAGAGCGAGAAGCAGGTGCAGAAAATCTTAGAGAGGTGGACGTATGTCCAGGAAAGGAAAGGAATGAAGGTTAGCTGGAGCAAGACAAAATGCATGCGTGTCAATAAGAGAGAGTCAGGTGGAACCCCGAGGCTACATGAAGCAGAGATAAAGAAGGTGGAGGATTTAAGTACATCAGACAGACATCATGTGTTGGATGTTCTGGAGAAAAAGTTGGACAGGCCAAGGTGAGATGTTTTGGACATGTTCAGAGAGGAGGGATAGTGAACATATCAGTGGAAGGATGATGAGGTGGGGACTGCCAGGAGGAAGGCTTAGACGAAGAGCAGAGAGTTTTATGCATGTAATAAAAGAGGACATGAAGTTAGTGTGAGAGAAGAAGATGCAGAGGATAGGGTTAGATGAAGGTGGATAATTCACTGTGGCGACCCCTGAAAAGAACAGCCAAAGGAAGAGAAGAAGTCTTCAGAATTTTCTGTTGGATTTCAGTAACTCTTGATCTGAGTATTCTGCTTTTTGATTGATTATCTTGGCATGCAAATCATCAATTGCATTACTCTACATTTTTAACAGCATACTATGTGAAAAGCTATGGCAGTTTTAATGTGATGCTTGTTTTCGCATTTAAACTTAATTTCAAATGTTGCATAACTACTTACTCAAACAGCACTTTAGAGTAATTAAGTTTTAATTGACCAACAACATATAGCAGTATTTAATACTTACTCAAACAGCACTTTAGAGTAATACAATTTTAATCTAACAACATATAGCAGTATTTAATTCTTCAGTAAACCTACCATTTATATTTGCTGCATTTGGTGATTTTATACTGGACTATTGGAGTGTGTTCCAACCTCAACAACTGACAAGATATGTCAAATGCCAAAATAATTGGTTTTATCATCTGCTGCTTATTGTGTATTTGGGGCAAATCTGCAACTTGTGTCTTGATAGGCTCCAGGAAAAAAAATATATTGATCTTTTTGAGGATTTGGGAAATTGTTCTGTTATTTAGCTGAATCCAAGCTGACAGTGGCTTCAGAAATTAAATATAATATATCTTTATATAATATAATAGCTTTAAGTTTTTGGACATTTTACATTTTCTTGATTTTATTTTAAATTAATTAGATTACGTAATTTTTTTTTAAAACTATTTTTAATTTTTCTTATTTGTTTTAACATCTGAAAACATTGTATCCTAAGTAATTATACGAATTGAACATGATGAATACTGATGCTTTGTCAAAGTCCCCTGGAATGTCTTAAATACACATGATCAGTACTCTGACACACTGGATGCAGCAATATTATGTGCCCACAGCAAACAGAGAAAATGTCATTCCTGACTTGTTTACTTATAACAAAGTGGCAAAGTTCTCATGGGGCAGCTGGAGGGAAGTGGAGGAAAATCTCGGGCCCACAGAGATGAGAGGTTGAGACTACCAGTTCACTATCTGTTAGCCCTCCGTTTCACCCTGTCAGGTTTATGTTTAGAATAGGACCCAGATTCAGGCACTGAGGATGCAGATTGAATAAAGATTTATTGTTGTTTATGATCACTGGAAAAGGCGGTGAAGTCTGAGTCCAGGGTAGTGTTTATTGAACCAACCTTTACAGAAGTAAGAATATCCTGGAAGCGGGCTGGAGTCCAATCCAACAGATTATGGTGGATACAAAGACGGGGAGATCCTTTTCAGTAAAGAACTGGTACAATTAGCTTACTTTGCAGACTGGAGCGAGTTGAAGATTATTTTAAAGCACAGTAGTAAATAGTAGCTAAATAATGTGCTCAGTGGCTATGTTTTAGGGATCATACCTATTTAGACATCATAGTTTTCTGGTTAAGTTTGGGCTTAGAAACTGTTTGGTGAGATTTAACAAAAAATTGCAGTCAGGTTTAAAACACAGCTTTGTGCAGCTTTGGTACAACATTTCTTATAAATAAAATTTCTACCAAAGCTGCACTAATTTCCCATTCATTATATATATATATATATATATATATATATATATATATATATATATATATATATATATATATATATATATATATATATATATATACACTTTGTGATACTTTTCTGTTAAAAATGACACTGCAAACTCAACAGGACCAAGCTGCGTTTGTGTTAGTGTGATGATTAAAACACATTCTTACCAGTGGGAGAAAACAAAGATCATATCAAATTAAAACAAATATGCTTTAGTGTTGATGTTGTGTCTGGATACACAACCAGGTGGCTGGAACGTCTTGTTTTTCACATCCACCACAATTCTTGTGATATTTCTTTTTTTTTTAATTCTGTGGGCTCTAATTATCTGCAACTACGCAAGAGTCATGCACAAGGATAGAACAGGGAAGGAGCATCTTCCTGATTTTCTGGCACAGATAACAGACTGTTAATCCGCTGCTTTAATTTTCCAAGGGCTGTTTAAGGAAGCAGCCAGCATACTGTACACGCTCCATCTGTACATCTGTGTAGCCCTCCTAGTCATTTTCATACAAAGCTGCTTGACCCAATATGAAGGCTATGTGTTAATGCTTTGCAGGAAGAGCAGTTGTTGTCCTCTTCCTGTATCTGTGTTGTTGTCTTTTAATAAGAGCTGATGGGTTTTTTGGCTTCTTGTTTGAAACAGCATTTTTTTTTTACCTCTACAGATTATTTCATCTAAACTTACACTTGATGGGTTATTTTACTTTTTTCCATTTCACAGTTTTATGATGTCAGAATAGAGACCAGCAAATAAAACAGTTTTCTTTTTTTGCCAATTTACAGAGAGCTGCTCAATAGTGCACCTATTAAAACTCAAATGTATATCCATACACACATTCATTGCAAAATACGTAAAATCAGGGTTGGGTGTGAAATAAAACAATGGATCAGATTGCAAAAAGAACCATAAAAGCGCACTGATTTATAAACCCCATAAAAACAGTGTGTATGCACAATCCTGTCTTCATGTGCACACCCACCTTTTAGTCATGAATCTACACAGTGTTTTATTCATGTGGTTCCAGGACACTATCAGGGTCACAAGGGCAAGAATGGCTGAGGTTTTCTCTTGTGATGTTTAGAACCAAAATCCACTCCATTTTCCTGACAGTCATTATTAAAACGGATGCTTTGCATCTGCACATTGTCCTCACGCCCAACAGGAGAGAAGTAACCCGCTGCATGACTGTACCGGGTTAGCCTGTGTGTTTGCAGCTGGGGCTCGGGAGGTGGAGCAGTCTGAATCTGATCTGATCTGAAAGTCAGTGGTTCAATTCCTGGCCTTGTTGCTCGTTGGTCAAAAATGTGCCGAGGCAAGACACCGACCCCCCTCATTGCCTCTGAGGCGTTTATCAGTGTATGATTTTTTTGTATGATAGAAAAGGCACTGCCTAAACCAGGGGTCGGCAACCCAAAATGTTGAAAGAGCCATATTGGACCAAAAACACAAAAAACAAATATGTCTGGAGCCGCAAAAAATGAAAAGTCTTGTATCAGCCTTAGAATGAAGACAACACATGCTGCATTTTTCTATATTAGTTATAACTTGGAGAAGATTTTTTTTTTCATTATGCACTTCGAGAAAAAAGTCGAAATGTCGAGAAAAAAGGCGAAATGTCAAGATTAATTTTGAAGTACAATCTTGAGAAAAAAGTCGAAATGTCAAGAAAAAAGTCAAAATGTTGAGAAAAAAGTTGGAATGTCGAGAAAAAAGTCCAAATGTCGAGAAAAAAGTTGGAATGTCGAGAAAAAAGTCAAAATTTCGAGAAAAGAGTTAAAAAAGTCGAAATGTCGAGATTAAAAAGAAGAAAGAAAAGAAGAAAGAAAAAAAGAGAAATAAAGGAAAAAAAGAAGAAAAAAGGAAAAAAAGAAGAAAAAAAGAAAAAATGAAGAAAAAAAGGAAAAAAAAAACATTTTTGAAAAAGCTCCAGGGAGCCACTAGGGCGGCGCTAAAGAGCCGCATGCGGCTCTAGAGCCGCGGGTTGCCGACCCCTGGCCTAGACTCAGGAGTAGACGTAGATCGACTATGAGCGTCTCTAGTGGATGGGTGAACGAAAACCTTTTGAGTGGTCGAAAAGTCTGGCAAAGTGCATTATAGATATAATCCTCTTACTATTTAGTCAGTCAGCGACAAAGACACACATTTCTTGAGTCTCTTAATGTTGTCAATGGATAAAATCTGGTGTGGCAAAACATCAAAGCAGAAAATACACAAACGGTGTAACTCAGGGATTCATTAGTCCATTTTCTAGGAACGTAAAACCCTGTGCAGCTTTTAGTTATTTGTACACCTCCTTTCATTTCTTCCTTCTCAGCATCCTCTGTATCATCGTGCTACTCAGCAATGCCATCATCTGCTCTGTGCATAATCAAAGGAAGACGGCGAGTGATCAAATTTCTCTATCCCAGTGCTTGCTTGTGCTAATTATCCACTGCTCATTACAACTAACACAGCCAACATGGGCGGAACGTGTAAGGTAGCAGCTGACACTGCAGCTGACGGCACTTTGAAAAGAGCCGTGTGTATCTGCTGATTCTGTCAGTCCCCATTTGTTCTGCTCTGACTCAAAACATGTGACGGTCAAGCACATGCTGAGCAGTCGCCGAAACATTTCCAACGATGTGAATTATGAGAGTTTGTTTTCTCTCTTTGTTAAAGGGTGGATTGTTATAATTATATTCATTTGTCTTTGTAAAAGAAGCACCTGTTGAGCTCTTATAAGTCATGCTACAAACAGACAAACTGTAAAACGCACATCAGCAGCAACCGCGTAAGAGTTCATGATACAGAAATGTTATATCTTTTGTTGGGATTTTTTCAGGCTCATGATATTATCGTAAAGGCTGATGATTCCTTTGCTTCCTGTAATTTTATACCATCCTTGGGCTCATATTAGTGAGGCAAAAGAGCGATTAAAGCATTCATATTGTATGACAAGGTTACAGAGAGGGATGGTGTGTTCAATATCAATGAGTCAGATTTATTGAACTTTTTTTTCCCGTGTGATCTCTGTGAACCCAGCAAGGAATTGTGGGAGATGTTTCAAAATGAGACTTGTATGTGGACTGAGGCACTCATTAATAACTGGAGATTACTTAATGGAAATGCCATTAACTGACGTCATGAATAAACATTCATCTTATCTTTTCAGCACATTGTTCCTTTCAGTAAAATCAACTAAATTTCGACTATATAGGGCCATTAATCTTCTATTCACTATTTTTGTTTCCTTTTTTTCATTTCCCGACATTTTTGAGCCTGCTGTGTCTTTTTTTTCCTCAATTTATCTCATTTCAGTTTGGTGCCCCCTGCTTTTTCACCCCCTTCTTCCTGTTTATCAACTTATTACTCCTTCCACATGTCCAGAAAAAGAAAATAACAAAAATAAAAAAGTTCTGTTTTACAGGTTTACCTCTTCCTTTCCCAACTGATCCCTTGAATCAGAAAATTAACTTAAATTATGTTTGAGATGACATTTGAATAAACACTTTATTCTCACTCTTCCTCTCATATTCTTATTTTCTTCATTTAACCTTTGCTCTCCCCCTTGCCACTTTCAAGTGACAGGTGATTAAAATGCATATGTCCACGCAGCAGTGTTTGTTTGTACTGTCATACAGTATAGTGCATGCCATTTGATTTGATTTGATTCAACTTTATTGTCATTACACATGTAAAATACAGTCATACATGTCATTGTTACATTAAGTATTTCAAAGTAATTTGTATTTTTATTCATAGGAGAGGTGATCACATCACAGAGAATGTATCACTCAGAGATGCTGTTGTTTTGCCGTCTATTCTGTAGGCCTGTGTTGAAAAGATCGATTCTCCGATTTTAAATCGATTCTCATATTAATTCCTAAAAATCGATTCATATGTCTAAAGATCGATTTAAAAAAAAAAGGGTTTTTTTCATCATTACATTACAACTTTTGGTACTTTTCTGTTTATGCTCAAAAAAGGAATATTTTGTTGGACACGAGAATAACTGGTGCCACGTTTTTGCCTTTAAATATGTTTAAAGGTATGAAAACATTAAAGTTTTCAGTTATAATTGCATAAATTGTCTATATTTCTTTGCTTTATACACTGTCTTGGGGTTACATTTGCATAAATGTTAAAAACCAAATTCTCATAAATGGGGAAAAAATAAAAGCAATTTCTTTCGTCCTCTGTTTCCTCCCTGGATCTGTTCGATAATTCTGACCCACACGATGTTTCTGAAAGCAGTTATATCAGCATTCTGGGAAGTGATTGGTCCCTACAGCATCATTAGCTGCCAATACTTGCTGTTGAATCTCAATATAATACTAGTATTAATATGTTGCATAACTACAGTCATATAATTCATGCAACAGCTGAAAAAACTGTTTTATTTACAGTAACCCAAATCAATATCGGATCGAATCGGATCGTGATAATCGATTCTGAATCTTAAGAATCGGAATCGAATCGATTCTTGATATTTGAATCGATCCCCAGCGCTACTATTCTGTCATTTTTTTGTGATTTCCATCTATTTCTTCCCTTCCTCGCATATTTTTTCTTCAATTGCATCCTCTGCATCTTGTGTGTGTGTGTGTGTGTGTGTGTGTGTGTGTGTGTGTGTGTGTGTGTGTGTGTGTGTGTGTGTGTGTGTGTGTGTGTGTGTGTGTGTGTGTGTGTGTGTGTGTGTGCACGTGCGTATTTGTATACATCTCCGTGGCTGTGTGTGTGGGTCTGCATCCGTGCCAAGTAGTATTTCCTGATAACAGGATTGCCATCTTAATCCTATTCATGGTAAGTGAGCCAGTTGGATGGATAAAGCGCTGTATCGAAAACTCCGCTGGCATTACATCAAGAAAAGAGTTAGTAAAAATTGTAGAAGGCAGGCCTAGCCAGCTTTTTGAGAGTTACTGAAAAGACTATACAGGATTCGAACCGCAACACCACAGAAATTAGCCATGGTAGGGAGGAGGATGCTTTGCAAGCGAAGCTTTGCTTACAGCAATGAAACATGAAGACGGATTAAACTTTCATGGAAGAATTTCACAATGTGGCCTAGCTTTATGCTTGAATACATTTTATACCTAAAAATTCTTCTCTGCCTTTACAAAAGAAGGAGATAAATGAATCTATAGTAGCTGCAACTGAAAAATATCACTAATGTGATCATGAAACAGCCACACAAGGGAAAAGCTAAATGTGCTACATTGTAATTAAACAATAACAGACCAGAAATCTAAAATGTCTAATTTAAGCTGGGCATACACTGTGCGATATTTTAAATCGTTTGAGACTGCCCCATCTCACACTGCACGACTAGATCGCGGAGTTCAAAAGTTCACAGCCCACGATTTATGGTCTCACACTGTACGAGCCGATGTTCTGATGCGACCCGTCTGTTCACACTATACGTTCATAATCCTCACGTCGGACCTCTGTGTACTGGAACTCGAGGCCGGTTTTGGGGCAGGGGTGGGCTGTTCCCACCCAAACGTGCGTCCTGCCCACCCGATCAAAGGTTATGGGGATCCTTTATTTTTTTATAATTTTATTTTTTTATATATATAAAAAAAATCCCAAAATATCTGTACCGTTTCTGATTGGGTCGGCACTGCGCATCATTTTTAGACACAACAATGAACGCAAACCGCAAAAGTTGTGTCTCGGCGGAGGGAAGTGTTCAGAACAGCACAGAGCGCACACTAAGGCTGATTTATGGTTCCACGTTACACCAACGCAGAGCCTACGGCGTAGGGTACGCGGCGACGCGCACCGTACGTGGGAAATGCTGCCTTTTTTTCTTCTATTAAAACATGATTTGTAATGTGAATTTGCAACACTTAAACTACAAATAATAGTTTTTGACGTGACATCAGAGATTGCGCATGCTCTCTGCGAAAGGATGAGTCCAATCGGGTCGTAGCCGCTTCAACTGTGCGATTCCTTCACGAGGAGCGACCAGGATTTCAAACACGCTTGATTTTCTTGCGACCTCACGATTCCTGATCGGGAGCTCGTCGTGAGGTGTTAATCTCTCGTCGTTACCCCACGTATACTGCACGAGGCACGAGCAACGATTGGGTCAAAATCCCGATCCAAAAAATAGTCGCACGACTGGAAAATCGTCTCAAAACGAGACGATAATCGCACAGTGTATGCCCGGCTTTAGTTGTGCTAACTGGTGAGATTCTGTATCATGCTCAAGGACACTTGGGCCTGGAGGTCCAAGTGTGACCAAGTGTTTTTTTCTTTTTTTATACCTGTAAAAACGTACAAAGTGGAGAACATTAAAGTGTTAGAGTGACGTAGCTGAAGTGAGGATCCAAATTCATGGCAGCTCGAGAGGACAGTTGGTGATGCGGGAAAAAAGTAAACCTTTACAAATAAGACAACATAATACAATAAAATAATATAATTTTATGAATAATTCAACTGCTATCATTCAGAATTTTCTTCATTTTCAGTTGATGAAGTTACTGTCCTTCATCTTGTCCAGGCAGGAGAGTGATAGTTGAACGGTTCAGTGGTTTTCCAACACATCACATTTTTCTGTCAGTTTGTCCCAATGCGATACTCACGGCAAAATAACACAGTGATACAGCAGAGACGTTCCCTGTTACTCTGTATAAATCATCCAGTTTTATGGGCTGCTGAGAGTCTCTGGTGGTCGTGGCTCTTTTCAAAAGACTCCGTACATGATATTGTAAAGTTTTCCATCTGGATTATGTGCCACATATATTTCCTGAGACTGGGAATGGTCGGGGATGATCAGAATATGGACTTGTTGTCCATATTTAACAACAATGATCAGGTTTGTCAGTTTGAATCATTTAAATATCAGGATTCTGCGATACATTTCTTAATGAGTTATGAAATGCATATGCATCTTTGCTTTCGTGTGAAAACTGTGCTGTAGAAGACCCCAAAATGTGCCAAAACGATTCTGAATGAAAGGCCGGAAAGTTAAGAGTTATGTTTCACTTAACAATATTGACTTAACATTCCGGTTTTGAACGCTGAAACTTCAAAGTCATTGCAACCAAAAAACACCTTTTGAAATCTCAAGATGTATTTAAAAATGTATGCGATACCAGATGCTGGAGGGCACTAGACTCCATACCTCATGAGATGCAAATTCAAGGGGTTCATCGTTTTAAAAGTGCAGGAAGTTCACGGCATGATTTGAAAACAAATGATATGTAAAATAGAATCATTGCCAATGATTACCACAAAGAACATTAGCACTAATGGACAATTTACTAACCCATTTACCTGTGCCCAGTGTTTTAGTGCATTCTTGAATAACCACATTTTGAATGGAGCTTAATGAACCCCTTCAACTCCTCTCCGAGCACAAAATGTCCCCAGCTTCCTTCTGCAATACTATGATGAGACAACCTGCTCTGCATTGTTTCTCTTCTCTTGTCGAAGTACAGTAAGTGTGCTAGCCAGCATTCGCGCTCCCGGCTGAACGCAGAAACACCGATCAGAACTTTCAAGCTGAGCTGGATCTCCAGAGACACCTGTGCCTCCCTTCGCTTTACACCTCTAACCAGATGGGAGAGTTGTTATCACAGAAGTCTCTGACTCAACAAACGTGTCTTCGTCTCCCAGCAGGCCTTTGGGGTTGGGGGGGTGTCCCTGAATGGAGGGTTCTTTTTTTTTTTTTTTTAAACATCTACTGTATAAGATTTATTGATAATAAAAATACAATTGGTATCGTTTGGTAAATAAAATAGTGTTCATTTTAAGATTAAATACAAGCATAATAAAATGTAACATATTTTGAAGAGATTTTGGATTATCTGGTAATTTTTATAACTAAACGTGTATAAAGTTCAGGTTTTTATGTAATCAGCAGCTCATCCATAAACTCACGTCACAGGTTACACAACAGGCAGGCACATCTCTCAATATAATTCTTGCCCAGCATTACAATTTTCGATATTTTCTTTTCAAATCAAACTTTATTTGTATAGCACTTTTCATATAACTTGTGCAACAAAGTGCTTTACAAAAACAATTGGAGAAGGAAGGGAAAAAAAAATCCTCCTTGATGTGCATACAAACAGAACATCGAGAGAAATAAAACAAAAATAAACCAACAGCAGAACTAGCTTGGAGGGTTCATTTTATGAGTGTAATGGATGTAATGGATCTGATGGCAAGTGTGTGTTAAGTTTGGAAATACATTTGAAAATAAATAAATAATAATAAAAAAAAAAAGGTGGGAGGGGATGACCAAGCTGTCAAGACCTGAGAAGAAAAAAAAAGGGGAAAAAAAATCAGCTTCCGACGTTCAGTGGAGGGAAAAAGAATGTGGAGGGCAAGTGAGGGAGGTCAGAGAAAGAGGGGAAGGTGACGGTGTTGCGCTGCCTGTGTCACAGCCAGATAAAGGCTCCTCAGCTGCCTGGCTGTCTCCTGCACTGCACACAATGCTCCCTTTATTCCCAATATCACCTCTCTCTAGTTTGCTTCATCTGCCACCCTGGCGGAGCGGCTCCCAATGAGCTGTATTTTTTTCTCTCCCCATCACACAGCTGCCAGCAATACTGCATATATCATTCTCTCTCATTTTCTGCTCTGCTCTCTCTCTCTCTCTTACACACACACACTAACACAATCTCACTTACACACACTGCCCTTTGTTCTCACACATACTGTCTTCTCCTGCTTTTCTTTCCTTTCAGATTTTTCCCCCCACATGCACTTTCACGCCACTGTCTCCTTATCTCGCGTCATTTTCAGTAGAATGATGATTGCACCCTCACATGTTGCGTCTCTGTTGCTTCTACTATTATATCGTGCCTTGTAACATTCTAAGTTAAGCGCATTATCCAGATTTTATGTTATCCCTGTTTACAAACAACATTTCATCTTACTGACACTAAAAAGAGATACACCTCCAAATACACAGTAACGGTTTTTAACCTAAATTTTGTATTCTATTTTTAAATTTTATCCCAAAACCCCTTATCATTTGATAATTTCCTTCTACTTCCACTACAGAAGAGCCTTTTTTCAAGATGCTTCTCCTTCAAAGCTTAAATAAACAATATTTCAATCCTCTTTAAATAGAAAGGATAAAAGCATACTTAATGCTCAGTTTCACTTGCTCCTTTTTTTTTTATACGTCTTTCACAAAAGTCCACATATGGCCATGCATGCATGCAAACTGGAGTCAGTAAACCGTGAAGAGACGAGGCTCAGTTCATCACTCACCTTGGCTGGTGTGATCAATGGCAGCGTGCCTCCTCCAAATCCCTCCCACAAACAGAGCTGAATAAACATAGAGCATTTACACAGGCACCCATAATCCGCTAATCCATATAACCTGCATTCTGATCAACACACACACAAACACGGGCATTAGCATACATGCAGGAGTCAATGTGTGCCCTGATATCGTGTGCATATCAAGCAACACGAGCACAGACGTCCGCATAAAAAACCAGGAAACGCACGCTTCTACACACTAACTTTTGCATGTACGTGCACAAGCGTATCGGTGAAGCTCCCCTATTATCCTCCCTGACCTCCTCGATGGGACATGGTTGATAGTCTCTTTGAGGTTGATAACAGACAGAAGGGTTAATGGGGATTAATGGACTGTACACACACAATTATGTAGACACAAACGCGCACGGACACACAAGAGAATAAGTCTCCAGCGCTGAGAAGTTTATTGGCTTTTATATATCTCTGAAGTGTGTGTGTGAGAGTGTATGTTTGCGCATTTGATTATTTGTGTGAATGTACCATGCAGCTGTCTGCTTTGCAGCATTTCTAGCGCTTGATGACATAACTTCAGAAAGAAAGTTGTTCAGAGTTTATCGAAACTCCGCTACAAGCACCATGGACTCTTTCAGTACAATAAAGTGTCATAAGTCAGTCCTTTTAACTTCAGGTAAATCTAACTACATTTATAGTTGTATCAGTTAGTGTGAATGTTAGATAACCTGCTCAGTGATCTCACCACTCTTGCCATCCGTCTTAAGCTCTTGCTCGTTATCTTTTTTGCCATTGACTTGCTTCATGAAGTATATAAGCAACAGCTCATCGAAAAGTAAACTTTATTTGCAAAGCACGACCTTAAAAGCAGAGCTTTATTTTCTTGATCTGAAAAAGGGTGTCATAATCAAGTATTTTCAAACTGAACATAAAAGAAAGATCACAGAAGCCCTCAAAATGAGACAGCAGCCTCAGGTAAGCAGCTTGCAAGGTCCTGTCATTCTCAATTCACCACTTTTTTATCAGGACTTCTTACACTGTATCATTATAATGTATTTCACAAGATAACTTTAAACATTTGCGTGAAATGTTCAGGGTTAATAGTTCACCCTGTTAATAGTTAATAGTTCTTCTTATTCCAAGTGGGTCGGTTTGTGTTAGTTAATAATACAGAAGGAGTGTGTGCCACAGGTTATCCAGCCACCCTTCTTAAATAAAGATAGTTTAATGATAATAGATTTAATTCTTGAAATTTCCCACAGCAGGGAAAATGTTTTACTGCAAGATTTACGATAAATTATGCTGCCTGAATTTTGGATTCATACTTATTAATTAATAACACACTGTAATGAATCATATATTGTTTTTCATCCAGTTTAAGTTCTTGATGTGTAACAAACGATTTATTATCATTAAGTTTTTAACCACATTATCTTAAAAATGACAGCGGGTGTGTAGCTCATGGCAAAAACTGTCTCTTATCAGAGAAACTAAACAGGTTCAAAGTGAGTCCAGTTGAACCAAATCAGGTAAAATATGTCAGGGTTTGACATTTCCCCCAGTTTGTGTTTTCAGTTCTGCTCCACCTGTGTTCCATCTGCCCTGATTGTCCGCACCTGTGTCTCGTTATCCCCTGGGTATATCTGGTCTTGTCTTTCCCTGCTCCATGTCGGTCCGTACTGTTTGCTCCCTCCATGTCTCCTCGTATTTTTTGTCGTTCATGATCCTGGTTTTTGTTAATCCTGCTCTGCAGCGCTTTTAGTTCTTGTTTTTTGATTAATAAACCCAGTTTTTGCAACTCCTGGCTCCTACTCTCCTGCATTTGGGTTCTCAACAAAACCACACCCGTGACAAAATACGCTTTCAGTCACAATCGCTTTCCGTTCAATGTATTATATTTGCAGGGCCGCCGCAAGGGGTGTGCGAACCGTGCGACCGCACGGGGCCTCGCGCCCCAAGGGGCCTCGCGCTATGGGCCTTTTTTTTTTTTTTTCAAAATGTTTTCCTTTTTTCCCTTATAAATATCAACAGTCACATTCCATTACAGACCTAAATGTGTAGGCTACTAGTCTGTGCATATCAATAAATATATGTGCAATGATGCGCGTGTCTGTTGTTCAATACAACTGCGTCAGACCAAGCGCAGACACAAGCTGCTCTGATCCAGATGGGGGGAGTTGGAACAAACTGTCACACAATGTCGAGAGAACGAGACAGAATCAGGAAATTTCCATCAGGGGATGAAAAAAGGAAAGAAAATGGAAGAGTTTAATGCCTCTCTGAAAGGCTCGTTTGATAAATTTGTTACAAAAATCACCGATCCGACCGGGTTTCAAGCAGCCGCGGGGCCCCGCGTCGAGGCTAGCCCAGATGATGATGAGGCAGGGGAAGGTATCCAGTATTTTGCTAATTGGAGAGTTAAAATTGCGCATATAGACACCCGATCCGACCCGAAAAACCCCAAAATTTTGCGGGCGTGAGCGTAGCGAGCGCGCGAGGGCCCCCCTGGCCATTTCGCACAGGGCCTCGCAAATCTCCCAGACGGCTCTGTATATTTGTTATTTTATTATAAGGGAACCAACAGTGTTTAATCCTAAATCTTCTCCAGTCCCGATCTCCTAAGCATGCACAGAAATATCCAAACACAAAGAGACCTTCCTCAGTACAAGGCTCAGCAAGGCTGGCTGTGAGCTCTGAGTGGTTGCGTGACGAGAGAACAGGACACTCACAAACACACACCGTAGGTCATGTATCCCTGGCCTACGGTTCTCTATTCATCACTGTGATATGGAACAGAGAAGCACAAAGAAACTGAAAAATAAAGGAACTTGAATAATTCTGTCATTCAGTCTAACTCTATTTCATTAACAGTATCATTGTTCTGTCAATATCCTCTTGTGTCTCCCATTCTCTTCAGGTGCGGTGGACAAAGACGGCGGGCAGTGCTTCAGATAAGTTCCAGGAAACATCAATCTACAACGAGACGCTGCGTATTGAGGGCATCCAGAGAGTGCAGGGGGGTCGCTACTACTGCAAGGCCGACAACGGGGTGGGGGTGGCTGCCATCAAGTCCATCCGCGTAGATGTGCAGTGTAAGTGGGCAGGGAGAGAGTACACAAAAAAAATGAAAACGGCTCCTTCCACTTTTAGACCACAGCCGACTCTCACAGCAGCCATTCCCACCATAAGAGAAGGCCAAAAAAGGGGAGAGATGGAGAGATGGAAAGATTACAAGACGAAAGATGAAAGACTGATTGGAAGGATGATGAGATTTCAGGTGGGAATGGTTTCCAAGAGTATCTGATGAATTATGGTAGAGAGGATGAAGAAGAGCATGCTGGGAGGATTAGGAGGAGAGAGGGTAGATCATATAGAAGTCTTGCTATAGATTCTGAGTCAACCAGGTCATTGAAAGACCTCCATCCAGGTCATAAAGAACTTTACCTGGGAAGAAGTTTCAAAATGCTTAAAACAATAAGCAAGAATCCGTTAGTTTATGCAGTTTAGCATACCATAACCCTTTACTCCACCAGTGAAGGTAATGAAAAGGTAAGACGTCAGATACTCCTGGGAATATGTGAAGCCTGTGGGACATATTAGCAGTTTTATAAAAAGTTGGTCCAGGTAGTACGGGCTCCCTAACTCACTGTTTCTCAACAACAACAACAAACCCATCTTCCTGCATGGGACATAGACTGAGACGCTGTGTCATATCCTATTCTCTGATCTAACACTCCCAGCCACACCTGATTTGTATGTAAACCACCACATGGCTGTTAATTATCAGATGAATTCTGCTCTTCAGACCCTCCCCTGTAGTTCGGGGCTTAAGTGGTCCTGCTGGTGCTGAAACAGAAAGGTATCGGATTGTATGATGAAGCCCTTTTGTCTGGGATGGGCACTAGCCAATTATCAGAGAGCCACTTCACAGTGAAGAGTTTTGACTACAGTATTCTCAGCGTGTCTCTGGTGCACATCTGGAAAAGATTCTGCACTTAAAAAAAGAATAAATAAAAAATAAAATAAAAAAGGTACAGATAATGTGGGAGGAAGGTGATGGTGCGTGGTGAGTAAGACTTGCCCAGCTTCCAAACAAAAAACAAACAAACACAAAAAAAGGCAGGTTTTATTTCACTGTGAGTGTTTCTGTTGATATATATAAAAAAGGAAACAATACAGTGAGCACCCACTGTGCTCCACATGTTGAGCTGAGAAGCAGCTATGTCGTAGGGGTCCCGTGCTGCTGCTTGTTTCGCTGCCCCACTGTCCCTGCGAGCCAGGGCCCAGGTCATGGTGACGGAGCCATTCACATGCAACATCACACTCTACACATCAATACAAGCATGTGCTTCATTTCACTTCCTAGAACCCTAAAATCCCTCTCCATTTGTTCCATTTGCTTATTGAGTAAATGCATCTGTCCTTCATTGATTCAATCATGTTAATGGTGGATTTATAGGTTGATAGAAAAAATCCCTCTTTTTCAAAGGCCCCATAAGACTTAACAAGGTTTATCTGCCTTTCATTGTTAAATTCATCATATCATTTGCGTTGTGTAAAGTGCACCACTATTACTTGTTTCAACTATGGGCTTGTAAGCACACAAATGCACACACACACACATTTCCAACCTTGCACCAAGTTTGACCATTTGAAATTCATCACTTAGCCTCTTCCCTGTTTCAGCCTTTTAATACGGCTCTCCCTCCTTCAGTCACCCCCCCGTCCCCTTTTTCCCGTTGCTACTGTGACCTCTCCCCAGGCATTAGCTTGACCACCAGTGGGGAACTGGTAATTGCAAGGGGCCTGGGTAGTAAACAGGTTTCATTGTGAGTGTAGTTGTGACAGCAGCCTCTGTGAAGCTAACCAGCTCTGACGGTCAGTGCTTGTTCAATTCCCTTTCCCCCCATGTGGTGTTCGACCCAGTGCCGATCAACATTGCTTCCTACACAGAACGTCTTTAGTGGTGGAACAATGTACGAATTAGCTCAGGCTACCAGAGAAGGTGGAAAAGGAGGACGCATGAAAGAGGAAGGCAATATGGATTAGGGAGCGAGGACAGAGGGGATGTAACCGGCAGGGCAGAAGAGCGGAAAGCAGAAAAGCAGCAGCCACCAGTGATTGGTGTTGATTTGGAAGTACAAATCCTCAAAGGGCGACGCGGAAGACCAACAAATTCTCTTTTAAAATACAGACAAAAGAAAAATGTTTCTTAAAATTGTATTGAACCATTTACCACAACAACAGCTACAATACAATACTCTAACCAACCAATCAATAAAGGGAAAGTCCACTGCAGCTTTATACTGCTGAAAAATAGAGAGCACATTCTGCTTTTAGAGTGCTTAGTGTGCAACTTCCGTCATATTTTTCTACTTAGTAACCTAACCATTTAGTGTCAGCCTGCAGTTAGGCTTTGATTTATAAAGCTCGAGCATTTATTGGCCCCTCCACCCATCTGAATGCCATTTGTAGTTTAATGACGTTTTCACATAATATTGTGGTTAGAAAACCTAATTTTAGGTCTGCTAGGAATTAATTCACAATGTTGCAGTGGGTGGTAAACGTAAACAAGAAACTACATAAAACTCTGCCAAGAAAAACAAAAACAAACAAACAATTGAGGATTTGTACACAATGAGCAGCATGTGCAGACCTTCGTGCAGGAATGTGCAGGTGGAAAAAAGCACAGCCAGTGTATGTGAATGCTGATGTGTGCACTGACGTGCAGGTCAGAGCAGGGTCACCTGGGGGGCATTTGATTTGTCTCGTAAAAGCTTTAAGGAGGGTTCAGGGGAAGGTGAAGTAACAGTAATTCATTGCCGCTAAGCAGATTGTAGCACCGAAGTAGCTTGAAAGAAAAATTCAAATTAGGGAAGCAAAATTGAGGGAGGAGACAAAAAAGTCAGGTGGAGGGAGGCTGAACAAAAGAGGACTATTGGGATGAGTTATGAAATCACTAGAAAAAAAAATGGAGAAGCTGATGTACATATTAAAAAAGATGCACTTATGGTTCCCAATTTGGATTCATCCTGCAGGGTTAGGGTTAGAGGGCTAGAGGGCAGAACACGCTGTTATCTGCACATGGTGCAAACAAGGGCTTTAACTTCCCTCTCTGCTTCTCCTGATCACGCAATTTCTGTCTTTTCTTATTACATGTGACATGGAGTTGCTTCCCTTTTCCTTGCTTTGGTTGGTTTCGTCCAGTGTGAACACAGTCATTGCAATAAGATGTGGATGAAAAACACTTGGACCAAGAAACTCAATAACAGATAGTCTTAATCTGAATCATCTGGCCCATTCCTTCAGGGGAAAAAGAACCAAAGAAAGCAGAACCAACAGCCTCGAATCTAGTGATTTTATAATTGCATGAAATATCTTTGGCTGATGAGTGACACAGTTCTTATGATTAACGCAGGTAATGTCCATCGCATCAAACCATGTCTCTCTAGCCTATAATCACACTCTATATTCAAATGTAATTATTTGTCACATTTATTTAGCCCTTATAAGGCACTAAGGCTCTGGTCAAAATGACCCAAGCCAGGGCCTCAGTTCATCAGAGGGCTTGCCTATCCCTTACAGCCCTGCAAAGGTTAGAAAATAAAGAAAAAATCACTAGGACAGCAACTCCAGCTTCACTGTGGTGTAAAACAAGCACTGACCGGTTAGTGAAATGTCTCATCATGTAAACTTGGATTTTTCTCGACTGAAAAGAAACCAAACCAAGGAGAAAACCGTTGAAATTTACAAACTCAAGTGATTCGAACCAGAGCAAACAAACTTAAGCACGAATGCATCTTATATCGCTATATCTATTTGAAGCTGAGATGACCAAATGCTGCTTTTTCATTATATATTTCCCACTCTTTCACCAACTCTAATACACCAATTGCACATTGCTCCAACATTCTCACCCACCCTTTTCCTTTATTCCAGCTTACTGTTTCCTTCACCTTTCCTTCTTTTATTCCTTCCAAAGATGCACACACGATTGCGTGACAAAGTAGAGTTTTTCCACGGCGTGTGTTTGCGTGTGTGTTTGCGTATGTATTGAATCAGCTGGGGTCTTTCTACTCTCAGCTGTGAGACTTCCTGAACACAGCAGTGTCTGGCTGTAGGTCATCTGCCCTGCATGGGGATTTAACCTCCATACAAACATTGATGGAAGCAGGCACGCTAACAACACACACACACACACACAAGCAAATGTCCGCTCTTAACTAATTTACACGCTCCACACACCACTTTTGTATTACAATTAGTGCTGCAATTAAAGCAATTATATTTTTCAACAGTGATTTATCAAGGTAATGTCTATGGTTAATCAAGGTTAATGGCAAAGTGATCCCAAACATATTTCATGATGTAGTTTCCTACAATGTTAACCAAATTAAATCTTTTCTGTGTGAAACAATAATTCTGAGGATAAAAATATCTTTTCTAAGTCCTATTATCAGCCGTGCTCCCTCTTTAAGACAATGGTCCTGTGGGCAACTTGGATGTGACGTAGTTGTTGTGGAAAGTAAGTGTGTGTGACTAATAGCTGATTCTAGACTGAATCAGCCGGATGAACACAGCAGATCAGAACCTGGCTGTGGTTTGAAAGTGCGCGCAGGCAGAGGCGAATATGACTCATAATCGGCCTTAAAGTGTCTAGATGTGTCAGTGTTTCAGGTGAACAGTTACATGAATGCTGGAAAGCGTGCTCGCTGCATCAGAAGTTAGTGGAAGGAAGTTAACAGTTATGAGCCAGACTTGTTTCTTGTCAAGTAGGTAAGGAGCTGCCAACCTGGCAACGTTACAAAATGTACAATTGTAGATTAAAAGGAGGACTATATGGTTCATTTATTTCACGCTGAGCATTGCGCTGCGTGGTGTATTGCACATTACCGGTGCCCGGCTTGCTGTGATATCGTGGGTTGGGTTTAGTCTGGCGAAAACACTCATTTTGCTGACAGAAAGAGGAAAGAGTGAGTGCTTCCTGATTTTGCCTGCTGTTTCTCACAGGTTTCTTGCTCATTACCACTAACATCTGGAATTGAGCGTGAACCTCACAGTTACACGCCTTGGCTTTGCTTTTTGTCATGGTATTGTTGATGTGATAACTTCTACAGAGCTAGTTTTCACACATGAACATGCACTCAGGCTCACCTGCAACACTGGTGTTTACAGGTATATTCACAAACACAAGCCCAAAAGCGCACATGCTCAGGCACGTGTCCTTTTGGTTTGAAAGAGATGAACTGTAGGGGAGAATGAGGAGGCGAGCGAGGGAATGATAGATGGAAACTGAAAAGACAGAAGAAAATGAGCGGTGATGTTCAGGACTGGAGCTAAGGCACATATTCAATATTTTGCTTTGAAGAGTAGGAACATACAGCAAAAGTCACTTCTATATTCCTAGCCGGCACCCTCTCTCATCCTCTCAGTTATTCATTTCTGCTTTTTGTCCTTCCCATCCCAGTCTGTTTTTTTTGTTCTTTTTGTTGTTTTTGTTCCACAGCATATATTGAAACTTCCCCTTATTCGGTTTCTCATTCCTCATGTTGTCTTTTATTTATTTGTATACAATGAACTCAGCCTGTGAAGCAGTTATTAATTCAGAATGTTTTTACATATTAACCACAGAAGGGCTTGAATAAATCAGAGCCAGTCAAGAAGGCTGCTTGCTTGTCTTCGGCTTCAGTCTGAATTCTCATAAAGTCAGTGTTTTCCCTGTGTGCATGAGGAAGCAAGCACATGCACACCCCTGTCCATTAATGTACTGCCAATTAGAGCGCCGTCCACTCAAAACTCCAACCACGCATCAGCCATTACTACAAAGGACCTTCTGTATTGCACTGCTTACCAATGACCTGGCGCTCTAGCCACCGAGACAGTGGGACGGTGAGCAGGCGGGGTTTAACTATGAGTAGCCTCTACTGATGGGATGGACTTGGTTCAGAAACCCAACTAATGATCCTTTGATCAAGTATAGAAAAAATATCGGGTAAGATCGACTTGTAGATAAACCGGTTGTCTGTGGATTTGTGAATCACTCCAAGAACAGAACAAGGTAAGTGCAGAAGTGATGACTATACGCGTTGATGCTGATTATGTTGATGATCTTAATGTTATTGCAAATATTGTGACAGTCGGAATGAAGATGAAAATCAGCCTTTGCAGAGATTGTCACATTTCTGATCATACTTTCTGGCTTTTGTAAATCCTTTTTTATTTATAATTATAAACCAATAAATGTAGGTTTCCTAAGTAGGCGGGGCCTGGACCATCCTTTTTGTATTTGGAGGACATTTAACCTTTCATGTAAGACAAGTCCTTAATTCTAACTGATTCATGGAATCAAGGCATTTGTAAAATGATTTAAAACCTCCTGCGTGTACTGACCCAAACTTTCAAAGAATAACTGATTGGTCTTAAGAATTGCCAAATTATGTCATTTTAAATTATTAATGAAGTAATTGAAGCAATCTTACATAAAAATATGAAAATGATTGGCCTTTATTAAAAATATAGACGTACCTTTGCTTCAAACAGCATTGTTACTGACTTCTGTCAGACATTCTGTCATCACAAAGTCCAAATGTGTGACTTTTTTCCTGTAATTTTACCTCACAATTTTAGTTCTTTATATGGTTCCAATACACACTCGAATGTGACAAAGAGGTCTGGGTGAAGACAGGGGGCAGGGTTAAGCACATAACATAAGCAAAGAAAGCTCAGCTGCACCATTTCTATGGACTCTGAGACACAAGTCCATAGAAAAGCAACATTAAGCCTCTGGCACATAGTGATCACTGCAGTGGACAGATATTCAAAGGTCATTTCTCCTCTAAATGCAGTGGTTTCTATGGTAGAACTGCGAATCAGCCTTGAGAGTGCTCTCTACTGCACCACTTCATTGAGGTTCATTCAACGGTCAGTCATTGTAACTGCAAGTTTATAGCCTCTGAATCCAAGATGGGAGACATACAGCCACACTTGTTGGAATATTAACCATGAGTCCAGTGAAGTGGAGATCTTGCATCATCAAGTATATTCCTGGCTTTGGTGATGTAACTGCTTCACCTTTTCTTTTGATCATTTTGATTGTAAGTCAGGGTGGTTTTGACATGTTTTTATAGGTTGTTTATTAAAAAAAAAAAAAAAAAAAAAAGTATTTTGCTTGTTAGTTGTAGTTTCTCTAAATAAAAATGATCATTTTGTTTACTGTAAGAGCAGCAGCAAATAGGGAAGCTAATGGAATACCCCAGGATTTTTGCTCCGACTCCAGTGATAATGGTTATGGTGACAACAGTGATGATGAGCTGCTGCCAGGGAAGGATGGTGAGGGCCAGAGAGGTCAGCAGGAGGAGGGAGGTGTGGAAGATGTGCACATAGCACCTGGCACATGTGCACTCAATCGCTGAAAAAAGTCTGGAAATTCCATGACAATGACTTTGATGGAGACTTGCATACGTTTCTAGGAGACTGGAAGATACATGTTGAGGGAAGAGATCCAGTAGATTTTTTAGACATATTTTTCTCACAGATCTCATGAATGATGCAGTACACAACACCAATGTACATGCTCTCCAGAAAGGGAAAGAAAATCTGGCTGTGACAAGAGAAGAAATTATGATTTTGTTTTGTGTTTTTGGGGAGGGGGGGGGGTCTGCATGGCCAGGGAATACATTGGGTATCTTAAGGCACAAATGCACTGGTCTAGTGAGTATGACATTCATCTCGGATTAACTGAGATGTGTGTGAACAGATATGTGGATAAGTGTACTTACCAGCGAGCAATCACTGATAGGCTGACCCTGAAGAATTTCAGTCAATTGATGACAAAATCATTCCCCTTCTGTCTATCAAACAATACATACCAAAAATGCCAATCTCTGGGGAGGGAATGTGTGGTTGAGGGCAGGGATCTCAGGCTTAATGCACAGATTCCAAGTTTACCAGGACTCTGCTAGTTTTGATCACATCAGTTGGTTGGGGATGACTGGAGATGCGTCTTTGTGACACATAAAGTGTTTATTGAGAATTTATTTTGCAGCGTTCCCCTTATTGAGGCCTTGAAACACTGCGGCATCTATGCCACGGGTACATGCAGAGCAAACAAGCTGAAGGGAGCGAATCAGAAAATGTTGCTGGTAAAGAGTAAATGGCCACTGAAAGAAGAGGGCAGAGGGGCTTTCCCTGTCGTCAGTGGCAATCCAAACAGCACTGTCACAAGTGGGCTCATCAGTTCAGTTATCCTCATCGCCTTGTTCTGTGCCGGCCAGCCCTCTGACAATGTGGCTAAGAGCTTGGCCAAGAAGAAAAAAATTGATGGTCAGGGTCCGAGGACCTTTTTCTGTGGCCATTTACAATGAACACATGAGTTAGGACGAACGTCTATGGGGACTAACGTTTCCCCATAGACACAGGAACAAGGGGTTGTACGTCCTAGTGCTTTTTCATCTTTTTGATGTGACGGTTGTCAATACTTTGTGCCTACACCTGACGTCTGGACTGGACAAGATGAATCCCTTCCTCTTCAAAGCTTCTGTAGCTTGTGCAGAGGTAAGTGCTTGGTCCCTCCACCCAAGCAGAAGAAGAAGACCCAGTGTGACCCCACTTCTAGTGAAGTGCAGCACGGTCATCAAAATACCCCATGAAACCAGGTTTGGCACAGGAAGTCACTGGCCCCAACTCACACGGGATTAAAATGCAAACAGATGCCACACTCAAAAGACCAAATACAGCTGCATGCCACTGTGTCCTGGATGCTTTCATGTAGCCTACGTTTGATAAACCGACATTCATTATACTACGAGTTTTGTCTATGTATTATTATGTATTATGTTTTTTAATTGTTCAGAGATGCCAAGTCTAATATGTCTGTTCTTGCTACAAAAAGCATAAAAGTTAGAGTAATGAATTAAGACCACCAGTCCTGCATCCATGAAGTATGGAGATTCACAACAATGTTGTAGATATCGTGAAGCTTTGGTATAAACTTCACACTTGGACAGGACAACCCAATGTTAAAATACTTAAAAATATGTTAAAATGTTTTTTAAAAGCATAAAAAGAAATAATTGTTCACAGATATAAAACACAATTTAATCTATTTTTTTTACATCAAGTCCATTCTGTCTATCACTAACATATTATCCAAGTATAATAAGACATATATCAATATATCTTGTGATACTGGTTCACCTCACAGCCCCACTGAAATATGAGCAATCTGAATGTTAATTTCTCAAACATTCTGGCTCATCATGCCTTGAAAAGTGTTCTGGAACTCAAAACTGCCGTTTGGAAATGAAATTCCACCTCCGGAGGTTTCCAGCCAGAGTGACTATTTCAAAGAAATCCACACTAATCTCCTGTGGCATTGTCAATAATGACTTTATAAGTCAGTGGAGTATAAAAACTGTGAATCTCCAAATGGACACAAGACCTTTCTCTGCTTTGACAGTTATCACCCTGTCACTGTCTATGGGAGTCAGCAGAGAGATGGGTGATGTATTGTTCCTCCACGGTGCCTTTAGAAATGGTCTCAGGACAGGAATACAAGTGCTCTAGTTGTGGCTTTATGGAATGCGCATTTTCACATCTCACCTTTTCACACTCATAAACAGCAGGCCAGATGGCATTTGGTGTGTTACTGTTGGCTACAGTTTTTCGTAACATACAGACTCTGTGCTTCAGGGTGACACCGTTCCTGGCTGAAACAAGATAAATGGATAGTGACAGTGTCTGTGATGAATGGGGAGAAACGAAAATACAAACACACACAGACACAGTTTACCTGCACACCTTTACAGAGACAGAAAGTAAAGTGTGCTCTTGGCAGCTAGAGAGGGGCAGAGAGAGGCAGGAGCAGGCAGTTAAAACAAAGGTTTGACCTTTCAGCTGGATTGAAGTTAAAATCACTGTGTGAACAATTGGGCCACCTCACCACTGTCCAAGGCACACAACACGGTAAAAACCGAGACAAACTTTCTGCCCTTTGATGGTCTTTGCTTTCATGTCTCTCTTCCCTTTCTAACTTACTTTGTGTGATGCCCTCTCTACTCCTCTCTCAGTGTGTTGTTTCTCTTTCACTATTTCTGTGTCTGCTTTCTGTGTCTGCTGCTTTGTTTTTTGTCTTAGTCACTCACATTCCCCGTTGATTTCGGCTTCCTTTCTTATGTTACTTCATTTTCTCAATTTTTTTCTTCTTCTTTCCCTCAGGAAAATGTTTTTTTTTTCTTCCATCTTAGACTGTTTCTGAGGAAGCATATAGTTTATATGGTTGTTTATTTTTGCTCTCACTTCAGTGATCAACCAACTTCATTGACTTGCTTGTTGTAATGCTGTTAAAATAAGTGCATTGGACATGTTGTAGATTAAGCCCCTTCCTGCAAATCAGAAATCTGATTGTGTGAGCATAATGATAATACGTTTGAAAATTGGTTTCCTGCAGACACTCAAGGATTTTATGTGTTATAAGGACAACGTTTAAAAAAGAAAGAAAGAAAGAAAAAAATCATCTGGACCTTACCAGGTAATAAAAATGAAGTACTGTAACTACAACCTCAAATGAAAACCGACACAACATAAAATGTAACTTATTGAATTATTATGAGGTTATAAGTGAATAATAATTGATTGAGATTGATAATTTACTGAACAAAAACTAAATCAAGTTGCAGAAGTTAAAGTGAACAAGTTCGATAGCCTGTAGAAATACCTTAGCAGCAATAATGAAGAAATATTTTTCTATATTTGTTTTGGGTCCTGCATATCCTCTCGCACTTATTTCAGCACATTCATCTTTCTACTCTGCATCAGTCCATTGAGGTTAGTGGACATTTGTTTATGCACTTTAATCAATTCAAGGTCGCAACATTGACTTGGCTTCATTCTTTTAATTTTCAGCCCTTCTGATCTAATTTGCTGGGTTAGGATTAGGGTCATCCTGCTGAGTAAGACAATTTGAGTCAAGCTTTGACTGTTGGACCTCAGATTTGACTTTAAAATGTTATGGTATATAGTGGAGTTCATGGGAAACTTGATGACTACCCCGCACTTGTGACTGACAGGTACAAATAATTACTCCTATGCGTGACAGTTAATGTGGCGTGACTGTGTTGATATATAGTAGAGCTTTTCCAAACCTGTTGCCAAACAGTCTCGTGGTTTGTTCCGATGCAACTCTGGAAACATAATCAGGGCCACCATGGTCTTTTTAGAGATAGGAAGCTTTTTCCTGGCAATGCTTCAAGACAAGCCTTTGGAGTCTTTTATTCTAATTGTACTATTATCAATTGTAAAATAAGATTTGCAGAGTCTGAACTCTACTTTAGGATTTCTTGCAGTGACTGCACATACTGACTAAACTGGGCTAAACTTCCCTTGACACTCACTCATTCTTTAAATGCTTTCTGTGTTACATGAACAGAACATGTCTTGGGTAAAGGTTGAATAGAATGTGTTCTCACTGTGTGGAGATATGGTGTACCAGCCTTCCTTCTGAGAGAAAGGTCAACCTGTCTCTGTGTACAGTTGGAGACAGTTATTGATGCTATTGATTTACAATTGGCAGTAGGACAACAATGACGGTGTCAAAATATTTCCATTAGTCATGCTGACGTTCCTTATACCTGTCTGCTGGTAGTGGGTGCCACAGTTACACTTTAAAGCTAATTAACATTTGATTGGGAATTGTAGCAGTCACATACTTCAACTCTCCCAAAAGATTACAGTTAGTTTTAGGATTAAATGTAAACTTATGCTGTTCACATTGCTTTAATAATGAGAGTAATGATCGCCGTCACGTCCTCAGACCACATGCGTATTGGACCAATTGTATAATTTCTACAATACATGTGTCAGCAAACTGCCATCTTTTATTCTACCAGCTTAAGTTCTGGTGTCGATTCTTAAATACAAACAAGAAAAAAGCAGTGTAATGATACAATAACGCTGAACATAAACATTTACAAACCCGTACGTACACAATAAACCCACAACTCTCCACGGAACGCACCACAAAGCAAGGAACAACAACACCCATGATCTAATGCAGTCGACACAAGTACAGCATGCTACTCTGTTTTCTTTTATGCCTTAAATCGGAGGAAATGCCGCCAAATAAATTATTTTTCCAGGGCTCAACTTCTGACAGGAGTGTTTTTATTATGTATGTATTATGTGTATTTATCCTATACCATTTTCAAATTGATCTACGACAGGGAGGACACAGGGGGGAGTTTCGCGCTCCTGCATCCATGTTCAATTTTATGTTGGTTGTGATGTTCATATGAAACGTGTGCGGATTTGGGCGTTCGCAGTTTTTTTTTTGCTTTAGCAAGATTTCTGCGCAAGGATTCACAATGAAATCCATGCACTCTTTGTACACGAGGCCCTTGGACTTTCTTTTTTTTCCTGTTCTTGAAAAAAATTCACCTTCACCTTCTATCCTGGAGACTGACAGTTTGTTATCAGAGACTTGACCCCCCCCCCCCCGCCCTCTTCTGCAGGGTGTATTTATATATATATATATATATATATATATATATATATATATATATATATATATATATATATATATATATGTATACACACCCTGCAGAAGAGGTATGTATACATACAGGACTGCAGTCCTGTATATGTCAGGATTGGACATTTCCCTGTTTTATTTTGTAAGCCCATGTCCCTGAGTTTCAGTTCTGTCCCTCCTGTTTCCCATCTGCCCTGATTGTCTACACCTGTGTCTCATCATCCTTTGTGTATATCTAGTCTTGTCTTTCCCCTGGTCCGTACTGTTTGCTCCCTCCATGTTATCCTCGTCAAGTTTACCTAGTTTTCCTGTTCATGTTCCGTTTTTGATCCTGCTCAGCAGTGTTTTTAGGGCCCGAGCACCTTCAGTGCGAAGGCCCTATTGTATCTGTAGGAATTTTTTTTTTTCTTTTTCTTTTTCTTTTTCTTCTGACGAAAGGAGGGCCTTTTTGCCCCCCTAAACGTGCCCAAAAAGTCACCAAATTTTGCATGCAAGTCAGGCCTGGCGAAAAATTTGATATTTAATGGTTTGCATTAATGGGCGTGGCAAAATGGCTCAACAGCGCCCCCTAGAAAACTTTGTGGCTCAAGCCCCACAATACGGTTTGACGTACATGCACGAAAATCGCTACACATCTGTATCAGTACACAACTTAAAGAAAAGTCTCTTGGCGACATGGCCGAAACCGAACAGGAAGTCAGCCATTTTGAATTAATCGTGTCACTTTGGCGCAATTTATGCCATTCCTTCGGCAGTTAATACGGCCCGAACCGTAACGTGCACCCAGGTGTGTTATACATCAAAATGTGCGTCTTCATCCTGCGACAACACGCATTACTTTTCTCTTTCAAAAGCGTTACCGTGGCGACGCTAGACGCCAAAAAGCGCGCCCACCCTTCATCTGGTTGGTTCAGACCGAAAAAACTTTGCGCCTCAAGCCCCAGAATACGGTGTGACGTACATGAACGAAAATCGGTACACACCTGTATCATGTCGCAACTTAAAGAAAAGTCTCTTGGAGCCATGGCCGAAACCGAACGGGAAGTCGGCCATTTTGAACATTCTGAATTAATCGCGTAATTTTGGAGCAATATATGCCATTCCTTCGAGAATTAATACGGCCCGAACCGTATCGTGAACCCAGATGTGTTATACATCAAAATGTGCGTCTCCATCCTGCGACTACGCGCATTACTTTTCTCTTTCAAAAGTGTTACCGTGGCGACGCTAGACGCCAAAAACCGCGCCCCCCTTCATGTGATTGGTCCATATTTGATAGTTCCCCAAAAGTCACCAAATTTTGCATGCGAAGCTTAAGCTTCGTTGGCCTTAATTAGCTCCGCCCCTTCTTCTGATTGGTTGTCCCTTTTTTCTACTATAACTTTTGAATGGTTTGACACAGAGAGTCGTGGGTTGTGTCATCAGATTCTGTATGGAGTCCTTGACCTTCATTGGCCTGAACTAGCCCCGCCCATTCTTCTGATTGGTTGTCCCTTTTTTCTGCTATAACTTTTGAATGGTTTGACACAGGAAGTCTTGGGTGGTGTCATTTCTGATATGCTTATGGGGGGGCGGTGGCCGTGAGTGCGAGGGCCCGTTCATCGCTGCTTGCAGCTTTAATTGGTTTTGTTTTTGCAAATTGGAACTCCTGCTCTCCTGCGTTTGGGTCCTCATCCAACCATTCCTGACACATATATACTGTATGTAATCCCACCCATTTGTTTGAACTGGCAGACGGGACAGAAATAATGACATTATTTTTGTATCATTCAGTTAGAGTAATTGGGTATTTATGTGAGCCAAGGTAGTTGAGGTTACTGGTAGATAATTAAAGAGACTTGCATCCCAGCATGTCAAATTCCAAATAAAGTAAATGTTTATAGATAGGGCTTAATCTCTAAAGAAATTCAAAAGTCAATTAATCTTGACCTCAAATGTGAATAAAGCATAATAATAAAATGAAAAGTAAATAAAAAAAAAACAAATGAAAGCACTTGCCATTTTTACTCTAATTGATTTATGAATGCTACAAGAATACACAAAGTGGCCTTCAAAATTTTGCTCAAAGATTTATGCCTTGATCAAAGCAGGTGAGTAACTAGGCTGAACACCCACTTTTTTGATTTACATGGCGTGAGCTGTCAGATATCTAGGGCAGTCACAACCAAAGGCTGAACGGTGAAAAGTAAAAATGCTCCACTTAAGTGATAATGTTTCTGTGTAGTAGCTCTGTGAGTGTAATGAGGGGTGAACACTGTCAAGGTTAGGGGTGTAGTTCCCACTGGGCAGACAGCAAAATGACACTTCAGATTAAACATTTACAAAATTTGTAACAAGGATGTTCCACATAGATTTGGGCATCGTTATGATCAGCACAGCAACAGTTCCTACTCTGTAGTTTCACCTAATATTTTATAAATTCATGTTATCTCATTCAGTGTACAAAATGCCAAACTCATCATTATGCAGCATCGATTTTAGGGTAATGAGTTAAAACCATATAACAACAATCAGGCACTGAAGGTAAGGGCGTCTTTGAAAACGACACATTTTTACATAAATAGTACTTGATGCTTTTTGATTCACAGGACAGATTTTTCTCTTGTAGAAACTATGCGCTATTCAAGCAGTGTACTTGAATCTAAAAGCATTAGAAACATTTGCAAAACGAATTTCCTACCAATTTACAAATATTAAGTAATTAAGTAAGGATTCAAGAGCAATATGAAAATTACTTTCTGCACATGGCTTTCGCACAAAGTTATGATGCCACCCAATACTACAAGAACAATTTGAACTGAAATCTCGAGCTTTAAAGCTATATTGGGAGTGACCTTATTGCTCCATTTGGGGTTTCTTTTACTTTTATTATGAAAAACATGTTTTCTCTTGCTTTAACATATATAAAGTGGTCTCCCTTCAGCCTGCCAACTCAGAGAAGGAGGAAAGCAACCAAATTCTGCAGTATCTGTACAGCCGCCCGGATGAGCCGTCCAGTGTGATGTGGCTTCTACGAGCCGTTCAGATTCTACTGATTTTCGTTACGTAACCAAAATGCAAACCACGCACACAACTAAACTATCTCGTCGCACTGCGTGACATCGGACGCTCTCTGTCCATCTCCCTCCAGCAGCTGCCACTTTATTGAGGTTTTTGTAGTGAAATGAGGAGGTATCATAGAGATAACTTCTCATTTCAACTAACTGGATAACTGGATCAGCCGTTCCTCATCCATGACCGTTTCCTACAGCGCTTTCAGTGACCAGTGGTTTGAATGTCTTCTGCAACTTCTGGTCAGTCACCATGCAGTACAGATACTACCACATTAGAAGTGGAAAGTACGTGCACAGATGCACCTCTAATGAGCAGAACTCAATCAAAGCCATCTGACACCTATAATAATATTATTACATGACACTGTTAAAGCAGCAACATCATAGACTCGCTGCTTAAAGTAATAACTTTTTGGAGTTGTTTAGCTGCAAAGTAACAAACAAGCTGAAACAAGTTAATTATAAAGAAGTGCAGCTCTGACTGAGGAGGAATATAATCAGTACTCGAGTTGAGGGGGGATGGCATCCCCCCTGAAATAAAAACGATCAAAATCATCCCCCCTGTAAAACTGCCACCCCCCCTTTCCATCCCTTATGTCATTTCATCAATGAATGTGTTATTACTGCTATTTCAACATTTAGAGTCAACACCAGAAAAATGTGACAATTTTCACCTGTTTCAGGTAAATTTTCACTTGAAATAAGTAGGAAAATCTGCCAGTGGGACAAGATGTATCTTCTTATTACAAACAAAAAAATCTTGTTCCACTGGCAGATTTTTCTACTTATTTCAAGTGAAAATCTACTTGAAACAGGTGAAAACTGTGTTTTTTTCCAGTGATGAGTCTTGTTTTAAGTGTAATGAGATTTTTTTTTTACTAAAATTAGACATTTTAACTAGAAATAAGACAAATATTCCTGTTAAGATTTTGAGTTTTTGCAGTGATCCATTTTACTTATCCTGTGAAGGACAGAGGCATATTGATAAGTTCAGAAAACTGTTTTTTACTTTTGTGTTTTGATGTATTGAAGCCCAGTGGATATTTAAAGCTTACACAAGGCTGCATTTAACTGCTGCTATGTCATTCCTGCAGTATTTTTGCTGGTGTTTTGGTCAGTGCTATTATTTGTAATATATTATATTATTTGTAATCAGCACAAATTATCTGTCCCCATATGATCAAATCCACCATCCCCCCTGATTTTTTTTTTACAACTCGAGTACTGAATATAATGAATATGTTGTCTGATGCCCAATAGACAGAGCAGGGAAGTCAGAGTTACTCTCCAAATGTTGGGCCCTGAGCATCACAGACAAGGCCTTTATCCACCTGTAGCAGCACATTATCAGGTGTACCAGTCCAAGCAGGACCTTCGGCGTTATTTAAACCATCAGGCCCAGGCACAAAGGGGAAACACATGCGTTTGGAAATGGACTATATGATTTCTTCATACAACCGAGCGGTTAAAAATATTTTCTTTGAACAATATTGGTGTTTATGTTGCACAGCTGCTTCAACACTACAAGTGTTGTTGTAACAAAGATGTGACTCTAACAAAAAAGTGACATCACACAGTGAGCTTTTCAATACCTTAATATAGCTTTAAAGGTTTAAAGGAGCTTGAGGCTCCTTTTAAGAAATGAGACTCTCTAGCGCCACCCTTCACCACGACGGCCGTCGGGGGTACTGCAGCCAACAGTGAAGCCGGCACGGGAGAACGGGGAGAACGTGCATGCAGCGTCATGTGACGTCACATCTGTAGCCCAGCGCGGGAAATTCGGGACCGAATTGCAGCACATTTTGCAGCACACAGCCTGTTCAAGGCAAAGGAGAGATACAGTAGAGGGCTCATTCTTTTGGGTTTGGAACGCTTCATCTGACATTATTACTAGAAAACTTAAAATGTATACGGATTTTTTTCATAAATCCTGCCACAATCCGGCCTCAAGCTCCTTTAAGGGTTGTTTGCAAATTTACTTTTTTTTTTTAATGAAAATTATATTGTTAAAAAATATTGAGGAGGAAAATATTTTTTAATGAACACATTTTTATTCCTTTGCATTTAAAAGGAAATAATGGAGTTGCTTGATGATAAATGGCCCTTCAGTAACTGGTTGGCTTCCTCAGAGTCCATGTAAGCAGGTGCCATATAGGCGTCAGGTCTTCACTCTTGCAAAACAATGTGGAGGCAACGACGCAACGAGACAATGTTCACAGCTTTGTCTGGATCTTGATGAATAGTTGACATAAAAGTTCTCAAGCAATTTGCCAAAATTCCAAACGCTGTTTCATCAACACAAAATGTCCTCAAGAGACTGACTCATGTTAAGATTTCAGAGAGGTCTGGGCTTCAATAGATCCACTCAAAGTGAAAAGATCTCACCAGTGATCATCATGTAGGACGTGGAAGGGATTTGAAGTGGGCCCGTGTTTATAACAGGTCTCAGATCCAACTGGGCAAAAACACGAGTATAACAATCCTGCTCAGGGTTGCTCTTCCAGTCCAATATTGAAAACTTGAAGGTCACAGTTGTCAGAGTGTGTACAGCTTCTGGTATTACATATGCATCCACTTCCCAATGACAAACGGATGTATACATGCTTACACTGATATATGTGCAGATGGATAGATGGAGACATGTAAATGGATGCAGTAAAATGGAGAGAAGCATGCTTGATGTAATTAGATAGAATGTGAAGAGGATGAGATGAAAGGAGAGGCACAGGGAGAAAGGAGGACATACAATTTAGATTCTCCTGCAATAACCTGTTGCTAAGAACTGTAGTGACGGAAAGCCTGTCCTTGGGGCTAATGGCCTTTCTTAGGTGAGTGTCCTTTATGGTCTTAGAGTCATTCTCAGAAGGTCCTTCATGTCATCCACCTACATTAATTACGCAGTAACCAAACATTATATGAAATGGCATAACGCTGTAGGATCGCTGTTACATCAGAAGTTGACATTAAAACAGAGAAATGGGGTTTTCAGGAATAAAGAAGTCATATGGCTAGGCGATACATCTGATGATAACGTGTATCTTACTAGATCATAATTACATGATTAAACACTAATTAGTCATTAGGTATGTTGGATAGAGAGAGAGAGACAGACAGTGTGTCTTGGTTTTTCATCACATGTGATGCACTCATACAGTGTGAGCTGTGCAAAAGAGAGACATTGGTAAAATTGCTCCTAGAATGCCTCGCCTTAGATGTTTGGATCAGGAGCAGAGCCCCAAGTAGTAATAATTAAAGCACACCAACTGTACATGATTAACTCAATGGCCTCTTTAATAGTCACAGTTTTTCTGTGGCTTATTAAAGCAACCTATATCAAATCAGCTTATCACATTAAAGAAACATAAAGCATTAAACATAAGACATCATCAAGGGCATTTGCAGAATTCCAACACCAAGCATTAGAATTTCAAAGAAAGGCAATTTAAGACGCTTTAAAAGTGCCGAGCAGAATTGCCACCAAAGAATCTGGTGAGTGTAAGTTCTCTCAGTAAAACTGCCTTTTTAACGGAAGAGAAAATTTGATGGAAAAAATTCTTACCAGAAAGACTACATTTACTTCATGTAGCCTATCCATTGTTGCAAACCTGCAAGAGAGCATTTCTGAAAGCACAACATGTAAAACCTTAATGCAGAAGATCACAGTCGGATCCACTACCATCAGAAGAAAATGGAGGTAATGGAGATGTCTTCAAATAACACAAGATTGAGCTTTGCTTGTACAGACCAGTCTGCATTTGCTCAGCAGTGTTTGCAACCATAAAATACTGTAAGTCTGTGTTTGTAGATGTAGATGAACTCAAAATGATGCTGCAAAGCAATTATTAAAAAATCAGTTAAACGTATTACTACAAATCCTACAGTAGTAATAGAACAAAAGGGCATGCCTTTTCACTCTGTGGATTTAAAATATTCTCCTCTGACATTTCATTTTCAGTCAAACCTGTAAATGAAATAAATAGATTAAAAACATGAAATAATAATGATCCTGTGGCATGTGAAGCTGCCTGAGTCACTGTGAGGTTTCATTCGATCATTGTAACTAGGAGAATATGACTGTAATCACCTTCACTTCTACCACATTGTCAACATATTGTCACTGATCCACTTCAGAGTTAAAGTAATGGCACTATAGGGGATACTTCACAATATACCGTACATTTTCACATAATGTGTCTCAAATAAGTGTGCTTGACTAAGCTGCATGACTGTGTATCTGCATGTTCACCTGAGTTTGTGACCTAAGGAAACAGTCCCTTTATATGTTTCTGGGAAAACCAAATTAAAGAGTGTACCACTGACTCTGTTGAAGTTTATGTCCTTAACACTATGTATGCTAATCATTGACAGAGGAACTGATGTCACAAGAAAATAACACTTTTCTTATTCTATCAAATCCAATTTATTCCAAGAGTGCATCGTAGTTTTCTTCTCATTTCCATAGCTATATGAAGACGTAGAGGCATGAAAAGGTGCAGGAGCTATTGTACTCCTGCTCACGAATACATATTTTTGATTAAGTTCATCTTTCTGTGTTTAAACTCCTTTGGGTAGAGGCAAAGGAGAGAAATATTACTCCCTTACAACGTTCTGCTTCAAGGTTTCTCTCATATCTGCTTTATGAGAAAACTCATCATTAGCTCACTGTATGGTTGACCTTCTTTGCCTCTGGTGTCAGCGGCATGCCAACAAAATATGATATAGATTGAAGAAAATATGGGTTTAATAGAATTGTTCTCCCGATGGCAAGATACTGGCAGAATTAAAGGTAATTAATTATAGGTGATTGGCAATCCTGGCACCTGTGCAGTGATCTCTCGAGGGGGTGACGTTTGTGTAATTATGAAAATAAATGTGAACAGATTAAGGCAGATTAAAAAAAAATCACCTTAAAGATGTTGTTAAAAATCACATGCAATTTGTAGGAAAATTAATAAAATGTGCAGAAAGTCTTTAATATTTTGAAAAGACAAGCTTTTACATCTGTATCCGTGGATGACGCATACCTTTTTTTACATTAGATACAACCTTTTGTTTTTTCTTTGTAAAAAACTGTGTTTTGTTTTTGAATGCAATGCTGAAAAAACCTTGTTACCTTATAAATGAGAGAACTGTTTAACTCTTAACACAAAATCAGCACTTTCTCAAAATATTATCTTCAGAGGTTTACAGAACTCAAAGAAAAATGGATAAAATAGAGAGAAACCATTTTCACAAAAAATGGGACGTTTTGTCAATAGCTAAAAAAAATGGTTTTCTTCTGACCCTTCATTTAACAGACTCAAGTTCAAGGATGATAAAATAGAAAATATAAGCAAATATGGAATCCTAGAAGATTCTATAATCAGTAGATTCACCAGTGATTTGTCAAGGTGTCAGTATTGGGTTTACAATAACATCTTCCAAGGAAGGGGCATTCATGGGTCTCTTCTGTGTACAATTTCAAAGAATTCGGATATTTCAGCATCTGCAGTGCATAATAATATGAGTGTGTAAACATCTCAACGCCAGAATCCATCATGATATCATGCTTTGTGTAACCACACTGGTTTTGGGTTACCCTAAAGAACATTTACAGTCAACACAATTCACTGTTGCATCCAAAAATGTAACCTGAAACTGTCCTACACAATGAGGAAGTCATTCGTCAACTCTGTGCAGTTCTCGGGGTGTGGGCTCATCTCATAACAGAAAGACATTAGATGTGTGATCGATAGTCAGTCCACAACTGGCTTATGTAATTAAATTACATTGGAATTTCTAAATAAAAGATGAGAACGCTCAATCAGGCTATTATCAAGAACCTATATATTACCATACCAAGGTACCACTAAACATGTATTGGAATAAAGGTATGGAGAAACATATGCTGCTGTGTGTGTGTGTGTGTGTGTGTGTGTGTGTGTGTGTGTGTGTGTGTGTGTGTGTGTGTGTGTGTGTGTGTGTGTGTGTGTGTGTGTGTGTGTGTGTGTGTGTGTGTGTGTGTGTGTGTGTGTGTGTGTGTGTGTGTGTGCGGGTCAATTCTGAACAGTGGCATTGCCATGTTGTAAATGCCAATGTTTTAGTATAGATATGATATTTATTTAATAGCCGGTTCTCTGAATCCTTTAATATACTTCTTAGTGTTGGTTTAATGACCTTGGCCCGGTTTCCCAGATCAGTGAAGTAGCTATTAACAGCAAAAGACTTCTTTCAAACCTTCTTAAGGAGCCTGTGAAAGAAAAACACGTTTCCCAGAGTCGCTCTTAGCTTAAGAATCTCTTTCATTAAGAAGGAAAAGAAAGATGCTGCTGACCCAGTCTGTAATTCCACGTTGCGAAACTCGCCTTCTCTTGGCTCGCCATGACCGTCATGTTTTTGAACGCGCACACACTTCCTCTGGTCTCCGCGTGTGGGGAAAAAAAGCTTCACTGTAGCCAGAAATAACGGAGTAACGCACCGTTTGGTAACGGTAATTGCGTGACTGAATTTAAAAAGTAATGCGTTACAGTATTAGTTACCGCAAAACTAACGGCGTTACTGTAACCCGTTACTAAATAACGCGTTAGTTCCAACACTGGTCTCCACACCCGCTGTGTCTCCACACATCCAAATACAATGTTGATAAATGCAATAGTGAAAACGGTCAAGCAGCTAAATAAACTTCAGAATATTTTTTTGAGGTGAAGTATTCTGTTTTACAATGTGGTCATATATGCTGAATGATCGTTAAGTTAATTTCTCCTTTCGTCCATCTTTCACATTTAATAAAAACAATACATTTCCTCATTATTCTCTTACCAAGACTACTTCTTATTTAGTTGCAGTCTTGTTTTCATCATGAAAAAGGGTCATTGAAGTATATTTATCATCTTAGTTTTTCATTATAACACACATAACGCACAGGCAGCAGGGAATTAGTGCGTTAGGTAGCTGTGCTGCGTGTGAAAATGCGCTGATAGTAATCGGTAATCGATTTGCCTGGCATCGATTGATTTGGTTTCAGAACCGGACAGCTCCTCCAAAGAGCTTCTAAAAGAGCGAAACTAAAGAGCGGTGTTAAGAAGTCATCTGGGAAACACCCGTATCTTAGGGTCCTCTCTTAGTTGAAACCTTCTTTGAACCTCTCTTAAATCCTTAAGAGAGGTCGGATCTGGGAAACCCGGCCCTTGTGGATTTCAGCAATAGAAAATGAGAGCAAGCAATGCTGACAAAACTTCTCAGTTAAATCAATGCTTTGTTTGATATGAAAAAGTTCTGTATCTTCATTGGGGCAAAGATTTTTCTCCTTTTAAGCTAAATAATTAGCACTCTTGTATGGTTACTAAAGGAAACTTAATGACGTTGTATTTTTTTTTTTGTTTTTTTTGTTTTTTAGTTCTCAGAGGGCAAACAGCATGTCTGGATGTTGTTGATTTAAAAAAAAAAGGAATAAAAAGGAAAATGATTATTATTTTTCTACGTGTGTGATAATGTGTCTGACTTCACATCCAACATACTTCATATAATCAGGCTATTCTCTTCAAATTTAAAACTTTGAAGTTACATATTGGATACCACTTTGGCTAGCCTTATTAAATTAACTTAAACTTGGTTCAGTAATACTTAATTGGTCCCGGAAGTCCCTTAATTATAATATTAAATTTAATGTTTCACATCTAGAATTACGTGAATAGCATTACGTGAATATTTCCTGTACATTTATGATCATTACCAACACTTTATTTATATTGGATTTATTCACCTTTTGTTAAATTGATGGGCTGTTTATGTGCCACTAATTTAAATGAAAAAGGATTTTGACAGTCTTCAGTCAAACTGGCATTTTATTTAATTCTTTAGTTTTGTCTTTATAAAACAAAATACACTGACGGGTGTTCATTTTTTTTTCTCGAATGAATAAAATGTATAATCCGTTTTCTTTCTATACCTTGACATCATTACATTAAACATGTAAGCCTTAATTATTTTTCCTCTTTTCTGTAATTTCTGTAATTCTCTAATGCACACTGATGTCTATGGGGCACTGGCATCTGCCATCGCCTGTGTTAACCAACAATAAATGGAAGCTATGTGCATTCCTTTGGAGAAAATATGGTCTCTGTTTGCCCCCCTCAGTCCCAGGTTACCTTCATAAAGAAGGGCTGTTATGTCAAAGATCTGTTGCTAATGGATCTTTATGCCTCAGACAGGCACCACAGCCTAATTATTTCTCTCTCTGCCAGACACTGTGTTTGAGCATGCAGCCACAAAGAGGGAGGATGGGACTGAGTTTTTAGTAAAACCTTTGGCTCCAAACAAAAAGCATCTTTTACAATCTGATGTCTGCATTTGCTGACAAGTGTGCTAATGTCACCTTGATAGAGATACAGAAATATGAAGGAAGACACAGTTGCAGATAATGGCTTCTCTGTGTTTGGGAGAGTATGGATCACCCAAACAAGGGAGAGCACTTAAAACATGTTCACCCCTAGGGGATTTTGGAGGTGAATTTCGCCTGAACAGGCCTATCCAAATTAAATAAAAAATATCTCCACAATTATAAGGACGATATGCATAATCTTGGTCTTAATGGATAGCTAAGACCTCCCAGCATACATTTCCAGTGTCAGAAAAAATGTGAATGTGCACATGCCTGAGCAAATTGTGATAAACTAAAGAAAAATTAAAAATGTTTTTTTCTTTTTAGTTTGCACAGTGGAAAAACACCATGATAGCAATGCATATTATTATAAAGACACCACTTTCTGAATTCAGCAACTCATTGATTACAAGTGTACCAGGTTACATGAAAATAGCTTAAAGTATAGATTTAATAAAGGTTTTAGTGTGGGTAGTACCAGGTGGACTCATTATTTGGACACTTGAATACCTACTGTGCCATGATGTGCCAAATTTTTTTACCCTTTTTGAAGGGAATATGGTTATAACATACTTTGATGATTTGATGATACACAGAGGTGTCAAGTAACGAAGTACAAATACTTTGTTACCTTACTTAAGTAGAAATTTTGGTTATCTATACTTCACTGGAGTAATTATTTTTCAGACGACTTTTTACTTTTACTCCTTACATTTTCCCGCAATTATCTGTACTTTTTACTCCTTACGTTTTAAAAACAGCCTCGTTACTCTATTTCATTTCAGCCTTTAAAAAAAACTATCCAGTTAAATTGCTCCATCCGGATAAAGTGAATTTGGTTGTGGTTGTTTCAGATGTTCTTGTCCAGTTTTGTTCTTACATCCGTTCCCTCAGATTCCTGCAACTAAACTTGGATGTACATTCCAATAAAGGTTAGGATAAATGATAACATGCCTCTGAAGTTTGACTTTTTGCACCATTACAATACTTATAGGCAACTAGTCATCATATCTTCTGCTCTCTGAAACACATGTTAATGTTCAATAGTACACATATGGTTATTTAATATATTTGCATTATACTAAGATGCATTCATTTTCAATGGCTTTTGTCCTTAATAGCTTTTGTCCCCCTTACATTATTTTTACTTTTATACTTTAAGTAGTTTTTAAACCAGTACTTTTATACTTTTACTTGAGTAAAAAACTTGAGTTGATACTTCAACTTCTACAGGAGTATTTTTAAACTCTATCTATACTTCTACCTGAGCAATGAATGTGAATACTTTTGACACCTCTGATGATACATGATTTCGTAAATGTAAAATCTCAATCCAAACATCCCTGCGCTCTGTGCGGGTCTCTCTGTGGGTGTCGCTCTCTGCGCTGTGCAGCTGTGCGTCACTGATCCAAGATGGCTGCCGCGCTCCAGAGTTTAGGTTTACGCATAATACATCCATGGTTTACGCTCGACGGTAGCGGCCTGATAGATGAAGTTTCGTTCAAGTGTAATATCTCGTTTGAAAGCTCGCAACATGTGGAATGTCAACAAACTTTATTCAAATTCTCAAAAGCCGCGAGAAGACAACAACATGGCTGCGACCGGCAGGATATGAGATGACGGTGGATGAAGCAGTTTCACTACTATGAAGGATTAAATCGTGAATTATGGTCAAAGAATGGTGTGGATAGACTGAAAATGACAACGAAACGGTAAGGAAATAAAATATACTGCTTTTGGTCAGAATAGTTTTGTGATTTGCTGACGTAGTGTGTGATGATCTGATGTGCTGGCTGTGAAATGTGAATTGTGGCTTTCGGTTTGTTTTGAGATTGACATGAAGTGGTCGGCCCAGAAAAGATTATGTTCTGTATCATCTGAAAGTGTAGCTTTTCTAGATTCATATGATACCCACTACGTTGGGGTGGAGAAAATTGATCTTGCGTTCTGTTGCGTGTTGTTGCGGGTGTTGCTCGCGTAGGGGGCGCCATCATTGTTGCATATGTATTTTTAAGTTGTTATAAACAGTGTTGGGGTAGTTACTCAAAAAAAGTAATCCATTACATATTACTAGTTACTTTTTAAAAAAGTAATCCCTTACACTACTTAGCTACTGGTTGCTGAAAGTAACTAGTTACATTACTAGTTACATTACTTTTGGATTACTCCGCAATATCAACTGAGCTGCACCATAACTCGATTGCCAATAAACAACATTTACAGGACTGTCTCAGAAAATTAGAATATTGTGATTTTTTGTAATGCAATTACAAAAACAATGTCATACATTCTGGATTCATTACAAATCAACTGAAATATTGCAAGCCTTTTATTATTTTAATATTGCTGATCATGGTTTACAGCTTAAGAAAACTCAAATATCCTCAAAATATCTCAAAAAATTTGAATATTCTGGGAATCTTAATCTTAAACTGTAAACCATAATCAGCAATATTAAAATAATAAAAGGTTTGCAATATTTCAGTTGATTTGTAATTAATCCAGAATGTATGACATTTTGTTTTTTTAATTGCATTACAGAAAATAAAGAACTTTATCACAATATTCTAATTTTCTGAGACAGTCCTGTAGTTGGAACCTTATTACTGCAGTGCCCAGATCAGCACAAATGTGTATTCGTAAAGTCCTGTAAAATCCCGTAAGATCACGTTAAAGGCTGATTTATGGTTCTGCGTTACACCAACGCAGAACTTACGGCGTAGGGTACGCGGCGACGCGCACCGTACGGTGTGCGTTGCCGTGTACCCTACGCCGTAGACTCTGCGTCGATTTAACGCGGAACCATAAATCAGCCTTAAATCAGACAAGTGTTGCGCAACGCGTGAAGACGCATGAAAGGCAAGTTTGATTTTCTTTTCTGTTCTCCAGTTTTACATGTAGCTGAAAAGCTTAAAGTAACTTAAGTAACGTATTTTTTTTGTCTTAGAGTAACTATAACGGGATTACCCAAATTACAACTGTAACGCGTTACATTACTGCGTTTCTGGCGAATGTAATCTCGTTACAGTAACGCGTTACTTTGTACCGCGTTACACCCAACACTGGTTATAAATCAAATACTTTTGTTGACAAAACGTACTCGGAGTTTTCACATATTGGCTTTAGGGCTTCTTGTTTGAGAAACAGTTGAAAGAAAAATACCCTGACAGCACTTGAGTTACTTTTTCCACACATGAACTGGTGCATACAGCTGCTGGACCTGGTACCGGGTCTGTCGGGGGGAAATATATCACAACTCCTCTGATCAGCTACTAGAGGACAGCAGTATAAGAAAATAAAATCAAACAAATCTCAACTTTAAAAATCTAAAGGCGCTGGTCATGTGTGAGAGTTCTTTTTCTTGTGCCCCATCAGTTCTGGCAAGATTATCATGTTACATATAGCAATATCTTTGTTTAAAAGTGAAGTCATTGTATAATACAGTCCTCTAGAGATCCGTGTTTGCCTTAAATGTCCATCCATCCATCCATCCATCCATCCATCCACCTATCCATCCATCCATGTTCTATACCCGCTTTATCCTTTGCAGGGTCACGGGTGCCTTAAATGTGTGTGATGTAAAACATCTACATGAAAGATATCTATATTAGGTAAAGCTTTCGTTAAGATATTACCACCTTCAGCTTGTAGAAACTGTTGTACAATTACCACATTGCATGGAAAAGTAGTCAGTTTTATATTTTTTCACTCAGCATCTTGTATCTTTTACCGTGTTGTACAATGTTGTAAGATGCTGAGTGAAATCTTGTAGATTAGTTGAGATGACTAGTTACACAAACATCCGTCTTCGTGTGGCATCCAAGTGTTCCTCTCAGCAGTCTGCTCTTCCTTCAGCGAATAAGAGCTCCTTACCTATGTTACTTTGTGTCTAGTGTGTACCTCCTAACACAAAAAGGGAAGCAATGTGAAAAAAGAAGAGTGATGAAGTGTAGTAGTGTTTTAATAACCTGGCCCGATATCATTCCCATGGTGGGAGAAACCCTGCAGTTTTGGATCTTTCTGGCCAATAGAGCACTGCAGTTATAATTCAAACACGGGTCACCGCAAGTTTGTTAACTGGAACTCGGAGCTCTGAGGCACCCTCCATGGGCCTTTGTTCAAATCCATGTGCCTACGCACTTTTGCATGCAGACATAGTTGATTTATAACATTGCACTTGAACCAACTTTCCTAATTATTTCAGTAAATGAGAAGTGGAGGAACACTGGATAAGTAAAAAAAAAAAAAAGCATTGCCTGTCTTGTCCAATGATACAATGAAACTATGTATTGGAAATCCCACTGTAGAATAGCAGTGTGGTAACAATTCTCTCTAACCACAAAGCTGTCACTTATGATGAAGAGGACAGGGCTAGTGGATCTACAATACAGAGAAAATGCTCCCTAGACTGATTCAGTGTTGCATGTCTATTATTGAACAAAACACTAAGGGATCCATAGCCATCGAACAGCCTACTTAACTTATCATCAGCATTGACTCACTTCACATAAAAGCAGGATTTTCTTTGTCCATTATGTTTAAGATTGAACTTATCATATTTTGTTTTAGTTATCGTTATGTCAGATTCTTGGTGTCAACTTCAACATCATGACAGCACTCAGCTGCTGTGCTTATCAGCACTCCTGTGGTAATAGCTTATAATATAATGTAATGTATAATTCATACCCTGGCAACTATGCAGCTTATTAGGGCTGAAACATTATTTCTTGATTTCAATGAAGTAATGACCAACAATAAGTCAAGCGTGTATGCAGGCTGAGCCCAGACAGCTCCACGCAGTTAAATGTTATTTAAGATTTAAACTTCAAATATAGATTATACCTTACTACCCTAAAGTAAGTCTGATGGTCAGAAAGAATCAACTTTCATAAAAGAAACCGTCTTTCAGAGGAACTATTTCACATTGAAAGACCCTCTAAAACAGAAATCTTTCATTTTTTATCTATTTGTGCCAGTGGGTTCATCCTTTAAACAGGCTTTCATACACATGTTGCTTTGGTTCCATTATGTTGTTCATTAAAATAAGAAACGAGAGAAAAAAAGAACATTATCCCTGCTGTTCATGTTCCAACATCTCTGTTTTAAGAATCAATTTTGTCTCTGGAGGATTATTCGGCTGACAATTACACTTTTTTTTCTAAAGATAAAAAGGCTTTGCAAAGGGATAGGGTATGGTAGGGTGTGGCAAGGGATTAACCAGTCTAGATAGGTTTCAAACTTTTAAAGCACTGTTGGTGGTTGCATGAATATTTGTGATTAATATTAGAAAAGGGGCTCATAACATCATCTTGATTCCCAGCATTTGTGGCCAAATTAATGGTTTTAAGCATGCATGTAATTCACAAGCTACATCTCTTAAGGCGAATTAGTAGGGAAAATGTAGTTGTAGCTTTTACAGGTTTTGTGGTTAAATTTGGCAGGTGTCAGATGACTTGAAATGTCTGGGAATAGTCTCATTTTTTGTTGCACCGGGGAGCAGATATGTTTTTTCAATGCTATAATTGGAAGACAAATCCTTCCATTTTTGTGAAAGAAGATTAAGAAAATATAAATTAAGAAGTAACTCATCATCATCATCGTCGTCGTCGTCGTCGTCGTCGTCGTCGTCGTCGTCGTCGTCGTCGTCGTCGTCGTCGTCGTCGTCGTCGTCATCATCATTTTCCGCTTATCTAGGGTCGGTCATCATGGGGGCAGTAGCCTAAGCAGGGAAGCCCAGTCTTCTTTTTTCATTTTCTTTATTTCATTCAAAAAACAAAACAATTCAATACAAATACAAATACAAATGTTCCTAACTTATGAATGAAAAGGGAGCAGAACAACAACTTCGTCTAGCTCATGTGGGGGGATCCTAAGGCCTTCCCAGGCCAGCCAAGCAACATAGTCCCTCCAACATGTCCTGGGTCTTCCCTAGGGTCTCCTTCCAGTGGGACATGCCTGGAAAACCCCACCAGGAAGGCTTCCAAGAGGCATCCTCGCCAGATGCCCAAGCCACCTTATCTTTCCCTTCTTGATGCGGAGGAGCAGTGGCTCTACTCTGACCCTGACCCGGATTACCAAGCTTCTCACCCTATCTCCAAGGGAGAGCCCAGACACCCTGTGAAGGAAGCACATTTTCCACTACTCCCTTGTGAGCATATGTGAGGGTAGGAACGTAAACCAACTGATAAATCAAGAACATTGCCTTGATGCTCATCTCCTTTTTCACCATGGCAGATTGTTACAGAGGTTGTATCACTGTGGATGCCGCCCGATCCACCTATTGATCTCCCGCTTCATTCTCCCCTTACCCAAGACCCCAATGTACTTCAATTCCTCCACTTGGGACAGGATCTATCAACAATAAGAACCAAGCTTTGACACTGGACGTTAAGAGACTGAGTGCCTGAATAAGGGATTCCGGCAGCCCATACTCTCAGAGAACCCCCCACGGACTCCGAGGGACACGATCAAATCCCTTTTCCAAGTCCAATGAACACATGGGGACTGGTTGGCCAAACTTCCATGCCTCCGCCTGGATCGTGCTGGTCCACTGTTCCACGGCCAGGATGAAAACCCCATTGCTCCTCTTCAATCCGAGGGATCGGGCCACCAAGGTCCCCGCCTTTGGCCACCACCCAGCTCACAATGCACCTAACCCTAACCTGATCCCTTACAGCCCCTCCCACAGGTGGTGAACGCATGGAAAGGACTTTAAAAGATAATTCCCTAGGACTTTTTGACATCTGCTTTTAAGCTGAACTGGTGTTGTTAGTGAAAAGATTGTAGAGCCCCATTACTTCTTGTACAATTATTACTACCATTTCTATAAATGGTGCATTGTTAAAAAATATACAAATTCTAATTTAATGGAGTTTAACTTTTACAGGTACATAATTGTGAATGCAGAAACATTTTTGCAGATTATTGTAACACATCCTGATCTGAGGTTATAGAATCGTTGGATGTAGGAGGTTTTTCTTTCGTTGAAAATGAGCTGTTGTCAAGCCTGCAGAATGAGCAGATGGAGGTGATGAACACAAACTACAATCAGCCTGCAATTTCTTGGGAACCATATGCTTAATATAATATTATGCAATTGCACTGTCACAATGGAGCCTCATTTGTTCATATTTCAGACTCCATCTAGTTGTGTCGGTTTTCAAATTTGAGATACCAGTTAGATTGCTCTAACAGCTTTCCCTAATAGCACTTTGCACAGCAATTGTAATAACAGTAATTGAAATCACTGAAAGATTTTCTTTGCATTTCAGCAAACACGACATATCTGTTCAAAAAGGCAAGTCTCAATTTATACTCTGGCAAAAACTCTGTAGCACAGCCTATATTTTATTAAAGACTGTATTCATAGACACAATGTACTTTTCTTTGAGCAAATGGTCAGTTAATATATGTCATTATCTCAGCATTACAGAAAGAAATGTATTACACCGTGGAAAAATTCTCTCACTGCATTCAAATAATAGAGGTATGGTGAAGAGATTATTTAAGTTAGGAAATTTAGCAATGGCTAAGTAATAAATACAGTACGCTTTTAAAAAAACTCATTGTGGTCTTTCTGAATGTGCTGTGTGTATGCTTGTGTCAACATCCGTTTGTAGATCGGTAATTTGATTTCGGTTTGAGTAACCATATACGCAAGAATCGCATTAAACAGAGATTCCCACTGCTTTCTCCCTTTGTGTGATGAGTCACAAGACCCTTTTACATTGGGGGATACCCCATGTTTAACACACCGATAGAGCTTGTCGCCTGTCCTTTTTACATTGACTGATGTGAGGTGGCGTGTCAAGCTGGCCCTGCTAATAACTCCCCTCCGAGGGTACACTTAATCACGCGTCAGGACTAATGTAAACAGATCTAACGTGGTGGAGGTGGGTTGTGGGTCGTGGGAGCGATTTGTTGATCACATAACCTGAGTGCAACCCCCCGAGGGAGTTTTTTTTTTGTTTGTTTTTTTTCTAAATAAAATAAGAAAACAGCGGACAAGAGTAACAACAGCAGGTAGGTAGGGCCTTTATTTGCAAGATGGGTAACTGGGGAGACAAGGAGATCCACGAGTTTACAGCCTCGGAGCCAAGGACGCCATAAACCGGCAAATGTCTAGAAGAACAACGGATCTTTGTAAGTCTTTGTAAGTCTTTGTAAGAAGCAAAATCCAGCAAAACAATGCTCATCCCTATGTTCATCTATCCTTGTCCTGAAAATGACACCTGTCTGAGGTCGTATTTCATCCTGCTGATAAGTCATTCTTCACGCCCACACATCTTACATTTGGGTTATGTGGATAATGCCTCCCGACTCCTCTTCTCTCCCCTCAACTTGCCTCCAGTCATGGGGTGGCAAATAACACGCCTTGCGTTTATATTACCTAACGCATGTTCATCATCCAGCAATAATAGCAGGTTATAATCCAAAAACACCTACTGATAGCATGTGACAGGGGCTCCCATTACAGGTTGCAGTTGCTTCTGTGCCCACTGGTCCACATAGAGGTACTATTGGTGATAGGTAACCCATTGCAGAGCACAAATATTAGACTTTTTTTTTTTTAACAATTACATACCTAAAGACAAAGGCAGTTTAGAAGAAATGGTAATGCCAACATCAATGAGGATAGAGAGGAAGAGACAAGAGGATAGGCTTCCAAGAATGAGAAGGTGTATGGTGGGGTAGAAAAGGTGTAGTACAACTGCAGAGTGGTAAAACTGAATAAATATACACCATCAATATTGTTTTATGGCTGAAAAATGATGCAAGACATTGTGACATTACTAAACTCATACCATAGCTTTAGACACTATAACTGGCCAGCAGAAATGTGAGGTTTTTTTTATGGCAGATTGTCAATATCTCATACATAGTCAAGTGAATGGAGACTCTTATTTCATTTGGCTGGGCAGAGAAGAGATAAGAAAACTGTTTTGCTGATCCAAAAGACTGACTGTCAGACAATGATAGAGATAGAGAGTTGTACAGCTACATAAAAGAAGATATCAAGGAAGAGATATCTTGAAATAACCATCTGTAAATGTATTAAATCATGAATGTTATCAGCCATAGATGGGTTTTTTTACATAAAGAAATATAATTTTCTGCTATATCTTTTGGCATAAATCATCTCTCACCTCTTGACTGAGTCACCCAAAAAGGATTGGCACCTTTCACAAACACCCGTAGACAAACAGTGAGTGCAAACACAAACACACACATAATTCACCAAGTATTGTTTAGTTATAAGTTGTTCAGCAGACCAGGAAAAGATAGAAAACCACTCTACTTTTCCCCATCATTTGGCTAGTTTTATCTACGTTGTAGCTTTGCTTTTGTGCTCCTTTTTGTTTTTTTCATCATTTATTTATTGACTCTCTTTTCTCCATGAAGGTTATACAATGCAATACGGCCTCCAAATTATCTCAACCTTGCTACCCGCTCTTGTAGTTGAACATTTTCTTCAGGAAATAACCATTGCACTTGAATGATAAAAATGATGCATAAATCAAGTATTTACGGTGAACTTTCTAAGCTAAACGTTTGAGAAAAGCAAGCAATCATTAAAGTAACAAAAGTGAAAGATAGACTTTTTCAAGAGAAGTAAGGGTATTACCTGGTATTTGAAATGAACAAAACAATTTAGTTGATAATGGAGAATTGCTTTGCAGTTTATTCTAAATATAATAATATTAATGATATCAATTAGAAGTGTAATTAACAGCAAGGGCAACATTTTATATATGGATTTCCAGTATAATTCAAATATGTGGAAAAAAAAAGGGATTTCTCAGAAGTGCTTTGAAAAGGTTGACTTCTATAAATCCCTCTTGCTCTTTTTTACCAATCAAACAACATTCGTCAGTGGCAACTGTTGCAGTTTGTCTGTAAATCCAGTACAAATGTGATAAAAAAAGCTTTATCATGGCAACACAGTAATTAAGATACCCAACAGTCTTGTCAATGTCCGCCAATCAATAAGGCTGATCAGATTTCAGCTGATCCCTTTTCACTCAGCTTTTGTCAACTGGGCTGATCCATGATCTCTGTGGGTCAATTACTGAAGACAGGATGGAGGGGATGTGGGTAAAATAAGCTCTGCTTTTATTGCACAAGAAAGATTGACAAGGTTTTATACTGGTCATATATTATATTTGCTTAAAACAGGTCAATTTCGGCTCTGTTTGTAGTTCCTACACATTGTTAACTGTCTCGTTGTTTGCTATTTTTGGGTCTTCTTTCTGGCATCTCAACCCTGTATGAGATGTACTGTAAATGTGAGGTTATAAACCAGATAACTGACAGTGAACCTTACATTTCATTTCCTTCCTAATAATTTTTTAGTGCCCTCATACTGTAGGTAGGATAGTTAACTGAACTTGTTTCCCAAGTCAAAGACTCCGCAGGGCAGGCTCTGAATTCATCAGTGCCATACCACCATACAAATTCTAATATTGTATGGCAATCATATTTTTCATCCAGCCAGTGTCCAATAATGTCCAGCTTTGATATTATGGCTTTACTGTTCCCTTTTCCCCTGTTTCAGACTGTCCCTGCATACCTCTACTTTTATTCACCATTTCCCTTGCTCTCCACTCCTACTATTGTTTCTAAATTGAGTCACTCTGTGGTTTTTGACCCTTTTCTCTCATTTCATATATTCCTTCTTACTTTTCTCATTCCCTTTCTTCTCCCACATCTTTATTTATTTCTATTTATCTCTTTCTTTTATGACCAGCTGCATCGGTCTAGGTAATGAAGACAGTGTTATAAAGTACGGGACGTGCCTTTGGGCAGACTCAGAGTCTCTGTAGCGCAAGAAGAAGAGAATTGAAAAAGGGTAAGGGTGGAGAGAGAGGGGCCAAGACTTGAGTATTAGCAAGCCATGAAAAAGATCTGAGAATGGAAATATATACAAAATAATTTAGGGAAAGAAAAACATTCATGACAACAGTTTCACTGTGTTTCCTTATGTGACTTTTGTCAGGCTTTGTATAAAATATCTTCTGCGCAAGCCAAACTGTTGACAAGAGGAAATTCCAATCCAGTGTATAAAATAAATATACTCAAATATAAAGTCTCAGAAATAAATGTAAGTCGCTTTAGAAAGCGTCTGCTAAATGACAGTAGTAGTAGTACTTGAAGATTATCTAAGGACATGATTATTCAGGCATAATTCAGCAACATTTTTTCAGCAGTTCATTGAAAGATCCATTTTAAAAAGAAGAAAAAAACCTTTTGAAATAGTGACGATATTAAGTTTTAAGATACACTGATAAAGAATGAGGAATAAATTGAAAGTAATGATATGCTGTAATTGAATGGGTAAAAATGACATTTGATAGGCAGCTCAATGGTCTTTTTTTGTGTAAATCAGTTAATTTGAGTGTTCAGTGATGCTCAAGCCTTCAACATACAAATTACAATAAAAATTGATTGTGGGTGTAAAATGGCCAATGGTTTCAAAGATGACCTTACGGTTTCAGAAATACTCTTGCAGTGTTTGCACTGATCTTTGTATTCCAGTTACAACAAAATTAATGTCCAATTAAAATGTACCATGTAAATATCTTGTTTGGAATAAAAACACTTCACCCATAGCAGTTGCAGTAAGATTAAGAATTGTGTGATAAACCCTTTCACAAACTGATCAAACCAAAAAAAAAATCCCTCCATGTAAAACAATATATTGACGATAATATTCTGCAAATACCTCGATCTAATGTCATTGTCCAGAAAATCAACAATATCTCATAATATAAAATAGATAAAACACGTTGAAATCTGTGCAGAAGACATTAGTTAATAGATAAAAGAGCTTAATATTATTCAGCATGTGGGCAGAAATAAGGTGGGGAATGCAAATGTATATAGGACAGCACTATGTAGACTGAACGAAGTTGAGTGGAGTGGTTGAAGCAGGTGGCAGTGAATCACACTCAAATCAGCGTGGAGCGTAGATGATAACCATCACAGTCACAGGCTAGAAGGCTCATAAAAGAAATTAGAAAAAAAGTTTTCTATTTTTAGGGGACCCAACAAGAACCCAGGTAGGTTTAGGCTTGATTAATGTATTTTCCCTTGAAAGGATTAATGGAGTATTTTGAATTGAATTAAATTAATAAAATAACTTAATCTTAGGCATCAATTTATTACCCAGGTAGTGTTCTTGTTGGGATCTGAGATTTACTTGCGAGCTGAAATGTGTGAGATTTACCTGTGCTTATGGACTATACGCCAAGGAGGTAAGAATATGGAGTCACAGGTGAAGCAAATGATCAGTGCCATGTAATTAATCAAAACAATTTTTTGATACTGTTATAATATTCAAACCAAAAGGTCACATTTCATTGGTTACGTGGCAGTACATGATAACTCTTAATGACATTCCTTTGGGGAACCCTGCTGTAGCGCTTGATATAATTATAGACCATTTACCATTTAAGCCATCCATCATTCAGTGTACTGTAATATATTTTAAATTGTTCAGAAAGAATATAGAATACAGAATGAATAATCAATACTTTCAGAGTGAACAGGCCTTTTTATAGATGACCGTATACTTTGGTATATAAGCACTCTGGTCAGGTGAGGCCAGAAACAGTAAAACCCTAACTGCATGTATTGCCTGTATAATATGATACAAAAGAAATAATGCCTTGCATGTTCTAAACTTAGAAAATGGTAACTAATAAAAAAAAAAAGAAAATGGTAACTACCATTTTTGCTAGGAGACCAAACTGATTTGAATATGTTGACAATTATTCAATAGCTTTTGATTTAGGTTACTTTTTCTGGCACCATTAGACCTCTTGATTAATTTATTTCCCTTTAAGGATCAATAGAGTATTCTCAATTGAACTGAATTAATACAATTATTTAATCTTATGCATCAATTTATTCTATGACTTGGCAAAAGTAACAAAACTAACAAAATAAACAGTTTATTTCTGTTTTCTTTCTTTCTTTCCTGTTTTTTTTTGTTAATCAAAAGACAAACCTACCTCCCAAACATGAAATATATAATCCTATGAAAGGTATACGTTTATTTATAATTTAGTAGTGAAAAAAAACCTTGAGGTTTATTAATGCTAGGTTGTGAATGCAATAATTTCTAGAAGGAAAAGAAAAGAAAAAAAAACAAGTGATTGATGCTTTGTCAGCAATGCTTCCATTCACTGTTTTTAATTACATAATAGATGTATTATGAAACTCAGTTTCACCAGAGGGTTTGTCAGCTGCAGCGCCATGAATAAGTTAACCCCATGGATTGTCTATAACCGGTGCACAGGAAGATAGTTGGCACGCTGACATCTGACGTAATCTGAGGCCCCGTTTACACGGGGCAAAAACGGAGGCGTTTTCATGCGTTTTGGCCGTTCGTTTACACGTAAACGCAGCTCAAAGCCCCCAAAAACGATCATTTCTGAAAACTCCGGCCAAAGTGGAGATTTTCAAAAACTCAGTTTTCACGTTTGCGTCTAAACGGAGGAAAACTGAGATTTAAGCTTCAGAACGTCACATTATGCACCAGAAACTCACCAGCGTCATGTGTGCGACCTGTGTTTACAATTAGTTTGGCCACCGTCAATATTTTCTTGTATTTTACCTGTTTTATATTCTAAAGTCACACTTAAAAGTAACTTCCCCCCCCCCGTCCAGCCTCCTGCTCATTCAAGCCTGTGAGCGCGTCAGCCAGCAGCATGAAGCCTGAATTATGGTTCCGCGTTAAATCGACGGCGTAGGGTACGCGGCGACGCGCATCGTACGTGCGCGTCGCAGCGTACCTTACGCCGTAGGCTCTGCGTTGGTGTAACGCGGAACCATAAATCAGCCTTAACTGGAAGTTACACACGTGTCATTTGTTGATGTTTTTCCAGGATTCTGATTGGCTGGCATGACGTTAACAGCGTTTTCATGCGGGTCCGTGTAAACGAGGATTTTTTTGAAAACGTAGAGGGGAAAATATCCGTTTTTGTAAATACCCGGCTACGTGTAAACGTGGCCTCAGTGACACCATTGTTTTTTTTTTTTTTAACTGTAACCAGCCGAAACGTATTGCTTCTTTAAGCTTCACCAACATTGTTGAAATAGTTCTGTTTACTCCTAAATATTTTTGCAGATTGTAAAACAATCTGCCATAATACATGAGTCAAACTTTCTTAAACCTAGCCATGCCACACGAGTAAGTAGTCTAAAACGCGAAAAACACAGGGAAACGCACAACGAGCACACAAGCCTTGGAGATCTGTAAGAGAAAAAACAAACAGACACGAGAACAGGCAGAGACGTAAGCAGCAACCATTTCAGGTCCCTGAGGCTAAATCAAACCTAGGCTACTGCGATTATCTGTCCCCCAAAACTGCGGACCGCCCAAGAGACCAGAAGCCAAGGAAGAAACCCGAACCCAGGCCACAAGCCACCCACGGAGGGCCAAAAGAGGGCGGGAGGAAACCTCCCATCAAGTCCCCCCCACCCTCCTAGCGGCAACCAAGGGAAGCCCCGGGCGGGGCCCCTATGACCATGGGAGGGAGCAGCCAGGGAACCCACGGCGGTGGACCGGGACCCAGGCGAGCACCAACCACCCGGCATGGGCCAATCTTGCGGCCAGGAGGCCCACACCCCCCAGGCCAACGACCTCAACCCGGCGAGAGGCCAGCCTGCCCGGAGAGATGGGGCCACCCCGACCATCGACGCCGACGGGCCCCCCAGAGCCAAAGGAGCGCCCAGCTGCAAGGGCAGCGGATGATTATGATATGATATGATATGATATTTATAATGCAAAAAGCAACAAAGTTGGACTCAAATTCATAGTTGGGTTGTAGAAAGTGAAGTTTATTTATCTTAGTTAATTTTTATTAAAGACTGGCGATCCATATCACTGCAATCTTTGGAGGAGCTGAGCTCTCAGTTGATTCCTAAGCGGCTGGTCACTTGTGCGGCTTTTCTTTGCACCGGCTGCCTTTCCATTCTAGAGTTTAAAAAAAATCCTTTTATTTGTTTTTAAACCTCTAAATGGTCGTGCCCTGTCCTACCTTTCTGAACTGCTGCATTTACACTCTCCTTCACGGTCACTCAGATCAACTGACCAGCTGATCCTGGATGTACCGAGGACTCAGCAGTGGCTCAGAGGGGATAGGGGTGTTTGCTGTTATAGCCCCCAACTTGTGGATTGCATTACCAGTCAATATCAGACACAGTCTTCTTCCTTGGTAGGGATGGGCGGTATGGACTAAAAAATGTATCACGATAATTTCTGGCATTTATCCGGATAATGATAAAAATGACGATAAAAAAACAAAACAAAACACTGCTCTAAAAGAATACTAAATGCTACTAAACTACACCAATTAAATTGAATTAAACAATTAAATTAGTACACCTGTACTGCAAAACTGTAATGACTCAAATGAAACAAGTTTGAAATGTTGAACAGATTCAACATTTATTCAAACTGTATGGCTTAAACAGTGGGATAACAGTGCAAACAGCAAAAGTACATTTGTCCTTCAAGTTTTCTTAGCTTCTTAGCACGAAGTAGAAAAAAAATACAACCTGATAAATAAAGAAACAGGACAAATAAATAAGTTCACTGAAAATAAAATCCAATCAGTGATGACCTCTTCTAATATAAATACAATGTGCAAATTAACCTGTGGTTGGAACATGCCACAAATTAGATACTATTGCAATTTTTTTTCGTAATAGTTAAACGTTATAACAAAATGTAACAACCATTTCCTTCTGTTGGGTAACAAAATAGTGCAAAAGACAACATGATGAAGAACAAAAATATATAGTCATCCTTTGCACTCACTGTTTTTTTGCAGACTCTGCATATAATAGATGATGTTTGCTCCTCGTCTCTCTTAAACCAGTTCCAGAGCTGGAGTCTCGTTTAACAACGAGCTCCTCGCTCTCAGATCCACCTTCCACCATGTTTGTTAAGCCTGATTTAGGGTTCTGCGTTAAAAAAAAAAGTCGATTTAACGCAGAACCATAAATCAGGCTTTACACAAAAATGTCATCAACAGGAATTTATCGTTTTTACCGCGAGATGACAAATTCTTATGGTGGGGAATTTTTTTGGACGGTATATCGTGAACGGTAAAATATCGCCCATTGCTATTCCTTGGTCATTTTTAATCATCTCTTAAGACCCACCTTTTCTGCCAGGCTTTTTAGCCCAGTCTAAGATGTTGAGTTTGATTGAGCTTATTAGGGCCCCAGCACTTACAGTGCGAAGGCCCTATTGTAACTGTAGGAATTGTTATTATTATTCTTCTGACGAAAGGAGGGCCTTTTTGCCCCCATAAAAGTGCCCCAAAAGTCACCAAATTTTGCACGCAAGCCCGGCCTGGCGAAAAAATTTGATATTTAATGGTTTGTATTAATGGGCGTGGCAAAATGGCTCAGGTGTGCTGCAAAATGTGCTGCAATTGTGGGGTCGAATTTCCCACGCTGTCCTGCGGATGTGACGTCAAATGACGCTGCATGCGCGTTCTCCCCGTTCTCCCGTGCCGGCTTCGCTGTTGGCTGCAGTACCCCCGATGGCCGTCGTGGCGAAGGGTGGTGCTAATGAGTCTCATTTCTTAAAAGGAGCCTCATGCTCCTTTTAAAGAAAAGTCTCTTGGCGCCATGGCCGAAACCAAACAGGAAGTCGGCCATTTTGAACATTTTGAATTAATCGTCTTCATTTTGTCTAAATGTATGCCATTCTTTCGGCAGTTAATACAGCCTGAACCGTAACGTGCACCCAGGTGTGTTATACATCAAAATGTGCGTCTCCATCCTACGACAACGCGTATTACTTTTCTCTTTCAAAAGCGTTACCGTGGCGATGCTAGACGCCAAAAAGCGCGCCCCCCCTTCATCTGATTGGTCCATATTTGATAGTTCCCCAAAGTCCCCAAATTTTGCACGCAAACCAGGCCTCGCAATATATTTGATATTTCATGGTATGCATTAATGGTCGTGGCCTAATGGCTCAACAGCGCCCCCTAGAAAACTTTTCTCTGCCATAACTTTTAAACGGGTTGTGATAAAGACATGTGGGTGGTGTCATCGGACTCGGTATTGAGTCCTTGACCATAATTGGTGAAAATTAGCCCCGCCCCTTCTTCTGATTGGCTGTCCCTATTTTCTGCTATAACTTTTGAATGGTTTGACATAGAGAGTCGTGGGTGGTGTCATCGGACTCTGTATTGAGTTCTTGACCTTCATTGGCCTGAATTAGCCCTGCCCCTCTTCTGATTGGTTGTCCCTATTTTCTGCTATAACTTTTGAATGGTTTGACATAGAGAGTCGTGGGTGGTGTCATCGGACTCGGTATTGAGTCCTTCACCTTCATTGGCCTGAATTAGCCCCTTCTTCTGATTGGTTGTCCCTATTTTCTGCTATAACTTTTGAATGGTTTGACATAGAGAGTTGTGGGTGGTGTAATCGAACTCGGTTTTGAGTACTTGACCTTCATTGGTGCAAATTTGCACGCGCGAGGCCCCGTTCATCGCTGCTTGCAGCTTTAATTTTAATTATTTTCATCTTAATCTTATCTTTGTGGTTTTTATTTAGGTGTTTGATTGTGTGTCTTTTAGTGGTGTAAAGTTTATTTTGTGTTCAGCATTTTGGTCAGTGCTTGCTGTTTTTAAAGTGCTTTATAAATAAATATTTGAGCTGTTTTGCTCGTCAGCCTTTTAATTAGCAAAATAATAAACCACTGTTATCATTGTTTCCACCATCATTACTAATATTTCAATATACTTTTGTTGTTATCTGGTGCCATATGACCTGCATGATGCACTGCTCCTTCTGCAGAAGAGTGTTTCATAGGAATGCCCTTCAACAGTAGTTGGAAGTACTGGGAAGCTGTTTAATGTTGGTCCCTTATCATTAAAGGACATGTCGGTGAAATACCTGAGCAAATGTAAATTAATATACAGTAATCCCTCGCTATAACGCAGTTCACTTTTCACCACATTTTCGCTGCTTCGCAGATTTGCATTGTGCATCGTGTTCTGCATTCTGATTGGCTAAATAGTCTCCCCGCTTCTTCACTTCCTGTGTCAATAACATTGGTCGTTTAGCAACAGTGCTGAGAATGGCCAATGAGCTTCAGCGAGCAGCTCAAGAACGGGACCCTTTGATGAATCGTTCATTACAGTTCTCAAATATAATCGATGGTGGCATGTCGGTTTATAAGAATCTTTTTGCCCAGAAGAAAAAAGAGCGACAACAACTACTCATAACTATGTTCTTTCTATCGAAAAAACACACCCGCATAGAAGAAAAAGACACTCCAGAGCAGAGTCAGGATGCAGCGGCACAGTCAGAAGAGCAGTGAAATACGCACAGGTCACAATTTATCCTAATGTACTTATTGTATTTTTTTTTCATAATCATGTTTCATTTTCTCCCATTCAAATCCAGTTAATCGGGTCGTGGTGGGGCGGTGCTGTTCTCTGCAATTCGAAGAAAAAAGTAAATTTGAAAAAAAAAAAGGTTGCTACTTCGCAGATTTCACTTATCACAGGTTTTTTTTGGAACGTAACCCCCGCGAAAAACGAGGGATTACTGTACACACAAAAAGAATGCTCAGATTTATTCTTAGATTTACTTTGACTTGATATCTTTGTGGACCCCATGATCGCAAATTATTTTATTTTTATTTTTTTCTAGTAAAGTTTATTTCATTTGTTTATTCAAAACCTTTCCTGCATTTTGAGGGTACAACAGACACACACATGTACACAATGTTTTGTTTTAGTATTGAAGATGTCAGGCAGTAAAGTGTTTTTTTAGTTTTAGCATTTCGGATATTCCTGGAATAGGAAGTATATGATGTCCTAACAACTCAATGCCATTTTCAGTATTAATGTTAAAACTACTAAAATGCTGTAAATGATCTTTATCAATGCTTATAAGACAACAGCATGCAGACACTGGCTTTTGCACTTGTTTCTGTTAAAAGTCAGAATTGTCCTTTTCGTCTTTAGTCCAGAACAAATACTGTCTATTTCTTTCAAAAAAAAGATCTGGAATTTTTCACACCACATTACATGTTTCCACTCTGCAATGGTCCAACCAAGATGCTTTGGTTTGGACCTTTGTAATTTATGCGCTCAAAATTATTCCAGTTTCTTTGAATCATTTGATGGTCGTATCCACTGTGAAAGGTGGACGGTGTTACTATTTTTGGAAAACATTTCCATTACAAATATGACCACAACTTTGTCTACCGTGAAAGCTCACAGTGGTCACATGACTGGCCTTCAACTATGTTGTAACATCACACAAATCACAACTACAGTTCACAGGTTTGAAAAAGGCTGGAGCCTTTCCCAGATACTGCTTTTGTAAGAAATCACAGATAAAATCTCTCTTACCTCATTACTATTACTACTACTATTACTAAGTTGCCCAAATCCAAAACATTTTTTTCTCAAATATTTTGTGGGCCTGAAATACAAAACGTATGGATATGAGTACATGCAGAAAAGTTGACGAGACAAAACACAAAATATATTTCATTCACACTGTGTACATTGAGAAAAAAGTCCAAAGTAGATTTCTGTATGACTGCATTTTTTATTTTCATTTTTATTTTGTGTACTTGCATATTTCATCTCTTTTGTTTGATTTGGGTTCAAGCATTCCCTTTATGCCTATTTTGTCTATCTGGAACTTTAAATATTTATCGAGTGAGCTGGGTGGATATCAGTGTCTTGCTTCAGGGCTTGTTGGTAAGATTTTTTTATTGACTCCTGCTGAAAACCACTGAACCCTTGACCTGCAATTACAAGATGGTGAAGATATTGAATACATTTCCAGTGGACAAATTGGGACAAAATGGCAATATCAGCTTACCTTTAATAGATGCTTCACGTTCTGTAGTAACACGTTTAAAATATTGACTGGTAATTGTGATATTCAGCTTTCTGTGTTGTATTTTTTTAATAACTATACTCTAATATCATATCTTTTGTCTTGTCAGTTTGTAATGTAATCTTATTCACAGCACAGTATTTTTAGTTATTAAAACACTTTGACATTTGTCAAATTATGGTTGTTATAAATGTTATGCATTGCGTCTGAAGCATAATTACTCAGTGAGGCATATTGACATTACTAACTGATGGTTTTATTTGGCCAGAGAAGCTGAGGGTCTGGCCTTTAACAAACCCAAAGCACATCTGCAAGCTCTCTAAAGGCTAATTGCATCTAAGTGGCTTTATACTCTTTTTGTATTCCCTAACAACTTTTAAGGCCCTCTGTGGCCCTACTAGTAATAATATGCACAGAAAGCAAATAACTAAACCACAATAGAAACATCCTGGATCAATTATATAATGAAAGCAGATCTGCATGTTTGTTAGTGTAGCATTTACTTTAGTTGCTTCTAAACTTCTCATTGTCAACATTCTCTGTGCAAAGCGATTTAGGAACCTAAATCTAGCCCAACTTCTCTGTCAGACAGCTGAAAGGCTCAGCATTGCCCTGGGAGTCTCTGTGATCTTACTTATTTATTTGTTTACTGTCTCCAACAGGCAAAGTGAAATTGTGCCACACAATCGGAACCACTATAAAGTCGGAGCAAGAATTCACTGATGTTGTCCAGAGTTGGTTTAATAAAGGCATTGTGCACGTTGCCCCTGAGTTCAGTGTCCACAATACAATAAAAAACAAGCAACATAATCATCAAGCAAGAGCAGTGACCGCTTATACCCAACTGCCCTGCATGTCTATACTGCTAATACAGTTTATACTTACTAATGCTATGATCCACAGTGTTTCGAATGTCACAGATCTAATTACATATACAGCAAACCAAGGCTGTCACAATGTTTACATGTGCCACCTTTAGTATTTTGATTTCATCTGACTTGTTTTCTTTAACTCCTGATCAGTATTTGGTGGTAATGGATCCCCGCTCTTGATCTATGACCTATGCAAACACAAGAACAACAAAGATGTAAGAAGGCCATCCTTTATCCACTCTGCTGCTTCCCATAGATAACCTCAGAAGCCACTTACAGGGGGCATAGAGAGAGACCTTCATGTCTTTGCCCAAAGGGGTTGCAGCAAGAGAACTAAGAAGCATGAGTTGTTGTAGCCCTGAGGAATTGTGTGTGGTTGTTTGTGTATATTCATATGCATAGTTGTGCATGTATACATGTGATTGCAAACTGTGCCTGCCATGGTGCCGATTTTCTTCTGTGTAGCTTTTATACTGTGTGTGTGAGTGCGTTTGTGATTTTGCGCCCGAGGGCCGAGTCAATGAACTATGTCTCAGTGTCCCTTAACACCCTCTTTGCTTTCATCACCACTGTGCAGCTAAGCAGTTATACTCATGGTAAATAACCATGTCCAAATTAGTCTCTTAATGACCTAAAGTAATAGAGTCACACCATCATGAATGTTTAATTCCTCTTTCCGGGTTCTTTGCTGACGAAAGCATAATTAAGTCTTGTACATATCTCACTGGTGCAACAGAAATGCAAAATTTTCAGCCAAATGTGTACTAGTATGGTAGACTCATTTTGCATTTCCTCCTTAACACACACTCCTGTGCCTGCCTGGTAAACAGTTTAAAATGCAAACAAGACACTTCTTTGGTTATCGTTCTGTTTACTGATTTTGTTGTAATCTCTTTGGGAAGTTTTAGAGTTGCTCCATAGTGAAGGAACTAATGATATTTCTTTCATGAGGTTATGTTATTTTGTTTTGTTTATTTTTCTTGATGCATTTTTGCAAAGATATTCCCTCTGTGTCTGCATGTGTAAAGCAAAACACTCCACTTATTTGAACAACTGCGATTAAATCACAATTGCTAAATTGCACCTCTGCAGCGGTGAACGTCAAACATTAAGGAAATTATTTGTTTGAGTTAAAGATAAAATCTAAAATCTTTGATTAATGCTGCTCACAAAAACCTAAGCTAAACAAAATGGAGCAGAGAAAATCCACTGAAATAAATCTATATTTCTGAACACTGCATTTTAAACACAGGCAATGCTCTTGCTATTTCCAAATGTGGGCCTCGTGCATGTTTTATGTCCTCTTTAAGGCGATGTCTATGAGCAGAACGATAAATAATTGAGAAGATGCGAAGCTGGATCAAACAGTGAAGTTTGCATCTACTTGTGCTTCTCTGTATGCAAGCTTTTCTCTTTGTGTGTGCAGCTGCATGCAGCTCTAAGTGTTTGTTTGTGTATGGTCAATCATCTTCAAGAATTTCTCTCTCAGTCTCCATCTCCACCCATGAGAATGTAAGTCAAAAAACAAAGTAGGATTGGATGATCATTTTGAGTGCACTCAGTAGTTTTTTTTTTTAGTTGTAGCCTCTATACCTGAAAAAAATATATACATGGTTTTCCAGCTATAATTCATCAGCATTATGTCAGATGAATAATTGCCACGGTTAAAATGTGGAATTATTTACGGCATTTGTGTTTGTTTTTTCTACTCACACAGTTCAAACCTACTGTTTTTGCCGATGATAACGTTGCTTCAGCTGAATATGTGAATCTTTTTTCAAAGCCCATAAAAGTCAAAGACGAAAAAAAAGAAAGGTGCTATGCTGAAACTTGTCTGCAACAGCTCATTATTTGAATTTACACACTCCACACGCAAACGTTAAACTTTAATGGAAGTCTTATATGTGGGGTTCGGCACGTCTGCTCAGAGATGTGTCTATCTCATTCTTTTAAGTCAATATAAATAACTTTTTCTCATTGTTTTCAAAAGATTATGTGTAACCTTGCCAGATCAATGGCTTTGTAATGTCTCTTAGTATTAGAAAGACGGAAATTTGATGTGATAAGTCCAAGATCAGTTAGTATAGTAGCTCTTCCTAAGCATATCAACTCAATGTTAAGAAAGTTAAGAGGGTACATTTGCCATTTCTTTTAGCGTCGTAAAAATAAAATACATTTTAAAAAAGGGTTTCTCTAGCACTGAGGGCAAAATATTGCTCTGTTCTTGCTTATAGATACTCAACAACTCCAACCAATCTTTGTAGTATTTAATTTTTTATACCCTGCCAAAGTAACGACTGACAAGGTAAAGACTGACAAGTGTGGACTGTATGGGGTTTAGTCTCGCTGAATTAAACACGTTGTTCCCTAAATGAGATCTCATCTGAAAGGCAGCATTTGCAGACCTTATATCACTCGTCATTAAAGACGTCTTCAAAGATGCGGTCAACGTGTTCTCTCCTGTCCCATCACAGATGTTTATTTTAAAATGTTTAACTGTTGTACAGGTCTTTCTGCTCTTTAATACTTCCACAGTTGCCATAAAAAATGTTCATACCACATGCAGCGATCGACATTACACTACCAGCTATAACTGTGTAATATCTGTATTACAGTGGCTTAAGCTCAGGTCGCTGTCATGCACGCTGATAATTATTATAGTATTAGTGCTTAGAAATGATTAAATAGGATTTGCGTAGAGCATTGAAAAAAAAAAGTTGGCCTCCACTTATACTGTCAGACTTGGAAAAAAGTGAGCCCTCCAACCCCCGCTTTCTTGTTCTATTGCACATATTCACTTCCTTAGACTTGTTATTTTGCTGATATGTTATAGAGTATGCATTGACCTTGAGTGGTTTTCAGTGATTGCACTTCCTGTTATTGGGAATGAAGCTGCTGTTGTTTTATAAAACTGTTATTCTAACTCCCTGCCTACCACACACACATCTCTCACACCACAGACCACACACTCCATTACATGTTCACTTAATTGAACCTGTCATCTTCTCTTTGGTCCTCTAATGGCCATCCAATTCTCGAAACCTATTAGAGTACAGGACACGTTATTGGAAATCAAAGAGGATTTGGAGTCCAGGGTGTCCTTCTGCGGGTGGGGTGGGGGGCAATAGGGGTCAACTTGTTACAAAAACATGGATCGGACCACCAGGATGGATTGCTATAGAGGAGGTCTGTGTTTGTCTCAAAGCCACTGTTACTTAAAATAATCCAATAAGATTTTATTTTATTTTAGTATTTTCCAGAATGAATTCTGATTAGAGATTTATTTTTTTTTATCAAAAAGAGTCAAGCAACTTTAAGGTTTTAAAATTACAGCACTGACTTTGTTTACTAAAACCAATTACATCAGCCATTACGTAGTAAAGTGAAAGGACAAAAAAGATTTATCTCATCATGCAGTTTAGTTTCTGCAATGACGTAATTACATTTTAGAAGCCTTTATCAGTAATTTTATTCATGGAAGAGTATAATTAATGTGGTGGCCACTAGAAAAAAAGCAGGAAGCAGAATAAGTTTTCAGTATTTCTCCAGAACAATATTTAAAGCTTATTGCAATTTAATTAATTTCAATTTATTTGTAGGGCCAATTCACAGCGAAGTCATCTCGATGCGGTTTACACAAAAAGTATAGAAAGTTTACAAAGTTAAATACAGTCCAATTCAATCCTAATCACATTTCAATTAACTTCAACTCATTGTATTTCAATTTGAGTCCAAAATTCATATAATGCTATTCCAAAAATAAAAGTCAAGCTCAGGAATCCGACAGACTGCATTGAATCTTTGTTCAGTAAAAACACCCCATCTCCAGCAAATTAGATTGACTACTGCTGTCTTGACCCTGTTAAATGTTGAAGTTCATGAGAAAGCCTTTTGTATTTTTCAAACCACGAGACTTATCCTTCAGAGGGACAAGAGTAGAGTAGAGATGTCTGGCCCTAACGCACAACACAATATTCAGTGACAACCAAAGGCAGCACACTTGTTGGCTCATATGAGCTGTCAAGCATGGTGGTGGACAACAGACAATATTGGCTTGTTTAAAAGCAACTTCACCTGGGCTCCTTGAAGAAACTGAGCTGACCATGAACTCCTCAAAGTACCAAAGTGTGTCGTTTTAAAGTCAAATATGAGGCCATAAACAAGTTAATGCTGGCGAAAACTGGATCATGCAGTGGGGCAAGCAGTCCCAAGAAAAAAGCAGCCAATCTCCTATAAAATCTGCGAAAAAGAAAATGATAGAGGTGTCGCGGTGCCTCAAAGCCGTCCTCAACCTGATTTAAAATGCTGTGGAGGGACTGCGGAGAAAACTGTGCATAAAAAAATGTTCACAACCCTCGATGAACTGAAATAACGGTGTAAACAAGAGAGAGCAAAAATTCCCCCCACAATAATGTGATAACATCATACAGAAAATGATTACTTAAAGTTGTTGCTGCTAAAAGTGATTCTGCAGGCTATTGATTTATATTGTGTACCTAATTTTAGTTTCACTGCGATAATGTAATAATGACTTGGTGTTGTGCTTTGTTCTTATCTCAGGTTGTATTTACCTAATCTTAAAATCTGCAAAGGACCAAATGATTATATTTATCATGTCCTGACACATAAAACTTCAAGAATTATATAAAGTGTATTTTTCTTGTTTTTCCCATAATTTTAAAGTTTTAACCATATACTATCCAAAACCAACAGTTCAAAAAATATACTTTTTTATTTATTAGGTCCCGAGCACTTACAGTGCGAAGGCCCTATTGTATATGTAGGAATTTTTTTTCTTCCTTTTTTTCCTTTTCCTTATTTTTCCGACGAAATGAGGGCCTTTTAGCCCCCCTAAACGTGCCCCAAAAGTCACCAAATTTTGCACGCAAGCCAGGCCTGGTGAAAAATTCTAGATTTAATGGTTTGCATTAATGGGCGTGGCAAAATGGCTCAACAGCGCCCCCTAGAAAACTTTGTGCCTCAAGGACCACAATACGGTTTGACGTACATGCACGAAAATTGGTACACACCTGTATCATGTCGCAACTTAAAGAAAAGTCTCTTGGCGCCGTGGCCGAAACCGAACAGGAAGTCGGCTATTTTGACTTAATTGTGTAATTTTGGCGCAATTTATGCCATTCCTTTGGCAGTTAATACGGCCCGAACCGTAACGTGCACCCAGGTGTGTTATACATCAAAATGTGCGTCTCCATCCTCCGACAACGCGCATTACTTTTCTCAGTCAAAAGCGTTACCGTAGCAACGCTAGACGCTAAAAAAGCGCGCCCCCCCCCCCCTTCATCTGAATGGTCCATACAGAAAAAACTTTGTGCCTAAAGCCCCACAATATGGTTTAACGTACATCCACGAAAATCGGTACACACCTGTATCACGTCGCAATTTCAAGAAAAGTCTCTTGGCGCCATGGCCGAAACAAAACAGGAAGTCGGCTATTTTGACTTAATCGTACCGTAACTTGCACCCAGGTGTGTTATACATCAAAATGTGAGTCTCCATCCTGCGACGACGTGCATTACTTTTCTCTTTCAAAAGCGTTACCGTGGCGACCCTAGACGCCAAAAAGCGCGCACCCCCTTCATCTGGTTGGTCCATATTTGATAGTTCCCCAAGAGGTCACCAAATTTTGCACGCAAGCCAGGCCTGGCGATAAATTTGATATTTCAGGGTTTGCATTAATGGGCGTGACAAAATGGCTCAACAGCGCCCCCTAGAAAACTTTGTGCCTCAAGCCCCACAATACGGTTTGACATACATGCACGACAATCAGTACACAGCTGTATCATGTTGCAACTTAAAGAAAAAGTCTCTTGGCGCCATGGCCGAAACCAAACAGGAAGTCTTCTGCCATAACTTTTGAATGGTTTGACATAAAGACTCGTGGGTGGTGTCATCGGACTCGGTATTGAGTACTTGACCTTCATTGGCATGAATTAGCCCCGCCCCTTCTTCTGATTGGTCGATATTTTATAATCCCTGTTTTCTGCCATAGCTTTTAAATGGTTTGACATAGAGAGTCGTGGTGGTGTCATCCGCTAAATGTCCAGGCCTGAAGACATCTACATTCAAGTCATACAAGCGCTTCCACTGCAGCACGCCTGAACGTATACAAGGGTGCAAGGGCCCGTTCATCGCTGCTTGCAGCTTTAATTTTTTTTTAACTTTTTTTGTACTGACATGGAGAAGAATGAAACAGCACTTTAAATAATACATAATTATGACTGTTTTATGCTTTAAAATTATGCTACCTGCACACAGTCACCCCTCTGCGATGTCAGATTTACAGAAATGAATATAAATGATCTTTCCTTCTCATACTGGATGGTCTTGCAGTGAGGTCTAATCTTTTGATCCTTTGTGCATTGAAAAGTTAAAAAAAAATAAAAAAATAACACCTTTTGAGGTATGGATTAAAATATCGGCTTTTTGAACTATTGAAAAGAGAACCCTGTGGATTCTGATGGAGGGTTGGAATTTGATAGCTGAAGGCGATGTCTCTCCTTGTGGGAAGTCAGAATTTAACCTCTTAAATTTAACATTGTTAAATCAGGTTTGGTATCCAAAAACTATTGTAACGTGTTGGAGGTTATTTCATTTATATATTCAGCATCAATGAAAACGCACCACTAAATATATTGTTTATGGGATGGGTATAGTGTGGTATTAGCCGTTACTCCAAATGATGACTATTATGTCATCTACACCTTATGAGCAAAACCTCTGTGTTGGCAGGGGTACTGGGTAGTGCCTGGTGCTGCCAGAGTTCTCACTAAAGGCCGGGACTCACCACGTCGGCGTCGTCCGCCGGTGTCGTCCGTCGGCGTCGGATCTGATTTCGGACGATTCAACATGTAGAATCGCCAACTACCTGTGGGCCGTTATAACCAATCTGATTGGTGGAGTGCTAGCCCTTGACTAGCGAACCATCGTCATCGGGAATGACGATGGTAAACTTACCAGCTAAACAGCGATGGTACAAACGCTAAACTACACTCTATCATCGCGTCGTTTTGAATTTGGCTTGTGTTTGATTGTATCATATTTACATTATTAGCCATCTTATTTTCGATCTTTCCTGACTTCTTTCAGACGTGAAAACAGCGGTCTCAGGTCAGAACTCGACACTAGAGTGATCTGTCATTTCAGGTTGTTCTTTTTTCCTTTTGTTTTTGTGCGACATCACAGATTAGTGCTGCATGGAGTTATGGGGACATATTACGTCGTGCGCCCGCATACAGTGTACGCTCAAGAATCTAGAGGGCATCGGTTTTGCGTGTTCAAGAGTATTTTTTTGACCAACTCGGGGAGACGAGAGTTAACTTTCAGCCCGACTGCTTTTCTGCCGACGGTCGGCCATCAGGTTGGTGTGTCCCAGCCTTAAGTACAAGAGAGTTGACCATACAACTCCAGTTCTTAGATCTTTACACTGGCTTCTTGTCTGTCACAGAATAGATCTTTAAATCCTGCTGCTGGTTTATAAATCTCTAATGGTCTACGTCCAAAAAATATCTCTAATCTCCTGATTCATTATGAACCAACCAGAACCCTCAGGTCGTCAGGGTCACGCCTACTTTCTGTACCCAGAGTTACAGCCAAACACGGGGAGGCAACTTTCAGCTTTTTATGCTCCTCACCTGTGGAACAAACTCCCAGAGTGCATCAGGGCTTCTGCAACTCCCAGTTGCTTTAAATCAAGGTTGAAAACCTTTTTATTTACTGCTGCATTTCAGTAATCCACCATAATGCACTGCAGCCCTTATTTCTTGTATCTCACAAGTGATGTGTGTTTGACTGTAATTATTGCTTTTTAACTCTTTTCTACACTGGTACTTTTAAATTTGAGTTTCAAAACTTAATCATAATAATAATAATAATACAAATTTTTGTTTAAGCTTTAAATCATGCTTTTTATGTACGGTATGTTTTAATGTCTTTGTAAAGCACTGTGAACCACCCTGTTGTTGAATAAACTTGCCTTAAAGGAGCTTGAGGCCGGATTGTGGCAAGATTTATGAAAAAAATCTGTATACAAGTTTTCTAGTAATAATGTCAGATGAAGCGTTCCAAACCCAAAAGAAAGAGCCCTCTAGTGTATCTCTCCTTTGCCTTGAACAGGCTGTGTGCTGCAAAATGTGCTGCAATTCGGTCCCGAATTTCCCGCGCTGGGCTGCGGATGTGACGTCACATGACCCTGCATGTGCGTTCTCCCCGTTCTCCCATGCCGGCTTCACTGTTGTGTGCAGTACCCCCAACGGCCGTCGTGGTGAAGGGTGGCGCTAGAGAGTCTCATTTCTTAAAAGGAGCCTCAAGCTCCTTTAAGTTTGCCACGTTTTGGGCATATTAAGCTGTACACCAATGGTATTCATGAGTAGTTTTTGTTGGATTTTTAGGGTGTGGCTGCATGCCTTTATCAGGAGTGGTAAAAAATACACAAAATTATTCCAACAAATTAAGTATGCGGTGACTCACACGTGACGAATAACAATGTGTTTTAAGCACACTGCAAGCTGGCATGAGTTACAGTTGGCTGCCGGCAGGGTTGCTCGAAACAACTGGGGCCTTACTTATGAACACTGCGTGGATTTCATCGTGAATCCATTGCTCAGAAATCTGGCCAACGCAAAAAAAAAGTTCAGATGTTCAAAACGGTGTGTACACCCAAATCCACACACGGTTCATTTGAAAATCACAACCAACTAGTGCTGGGCGGTATACCCGTTCATACCGAATACCGGTGTTTATTTTTCTTATGATATGAATTTTTCATATACCGTAATACCGGTGAGTATGTACAGTAGCGTACACAATGTTGGGAACGCCGCGCGGCGCTACGTTCTGCCGCGCCGCGCCGCGGAACGTAGCGCTGCTGGAGACTGTTTGTGAGGGGACTGTTTAGCAGTAGTGATGCACCGATTGTTTGGTAACCGAAATTGTTCCGCCGAAAATGGCAAAAAAACACTTTCGGTGTTCGGTGGAATAAGTGGGAAAAAACCGAACAATTAATAACAGCTTTGTAATGTAAGGAAATAGACTGGCTGCTCCCGTACCGGTTGCGCACCACAAACATAAATCGTTGGCCAACCAAAAAGTAACCACATAAGAATTTTACCTAACATTCACCAGGAGGTGGAACCAAAACAACATAATGCTGGGAAATTAAAAAATGTTCAGTTTTTTATGTTCAATAAATATTTTCTACCTTGTAATTTTGTAAAAGAATTTTTTCTTTGAAAAGCATGCCTAAATCAAATGTATTTGATTTGATTTGACAGTAAAATAGGCCATTCTAAGCCAATTTACTGCAGTAATTCCTTTCCAAATCATTAGAAAATGTGGTTAACACCCAGTTGTGCATGAAAAAAAATACCATGATATACCGTGAAACCGATATAATTTTGAAAAATACCGTGATATAAATTTTGGGCATACCGCCCAGCACTACAACCAACGTGTAATTGTGTAATTGAATGTGGATGCGTGAGCACGACACTCTTCCCTGTCTCCTCCTTCAAGTAGATCAATTTTAAAGGAGCCGTCTGTAAGAAATGGCCAAAACCGGTACTGCAGTCACTTTCAAAATATTGTTGAGCGGCGTGTACCCTCCCCCTCCTCCCCCCGACCAGAGGTTGCCAGGTAGGCTGCAGAATGCAGCAGGAACGTAGGCTGCCATGGCTGCGATAATTAGAGCCGAGCTGGCAACCCGGATGCCGAAACAATACTGACTTCGTGATTGGGAGATAGTTGGAGGGTGGAGCTTCAGAAACAATACTGACTTGGTGATTGGGAGGGTGGAGCTTCAGGCCAAAACAAAAAATGACAACATAAATATCAGTTGAGGGCTGCAACTCCTCTTTTTAAACTGGAATATCCTGGCTTGAGTGCTGTTGTCAGTGACATAAGTATTTGAAATGAACATGATTTTTAAATGTCTGTTGACATATCGGAGTCATTTTATGATTCGTTTTATTATTGCTCTTACATACAGCTCCTTTAATATGATAAGGAGGATAAATATCCATGAGAAACTGCTTATCAAATTTGCAAAAGTAAATGAAAAAAAGAAAGAATGATTGAGCAACGAGCTGTGCTGTGGTTGTGTTGACCGCATTGCATTATCGGTATCGTTCCTTGTTTTGTGTTGTTCCCTGAAGAGTTGTGGTTTTATTGTTTCTATGGGTTTGTGAATTTTTATGTTCAGCGCTATTGTATCATTACACTCTTTTTTTCCTTGCTTTTACTTTTAGAATCGAAACCAGAACTTAAGTTGGTGGGACAAAAAAGGGTTTCTGGTTCCATTTTGCTTTGACGTGTACTATAAAATTATAGAAACCGGTCCTTTGCTACAAATGGTGTTTTAATGTTTGTCTGTTCAGACATAGCTACCGCATGGGATGTTTTAAGGATCTGGCTTTTATCTTGAATAGCCATCCCGTATGGTCGCCATGGCGACTGAGAGATGTCCGACCTGTCGGCAGCTTCCGCTGAAAGGTTCATGTTGATCTGAACCGGAGCGTCACTGGGACACGTTCAGGGCAGCACGATGTCACCCACAGACAAAACTTCACATCCATTCTTCTGCTGCCAGTAATTTTCCACTCTCCTCCCACTGCTCCGCTCTCCCTGCCGGCCACACCCACCGCAGAAGCCAACTCTGTTCACCTGTGCACTCAGGTGCTCCTCATCTGTATCAAGCCTGGATTTAAGCCTCTCTCGTTCACAAACTCACTGCCAGGTTGTTTTCGCTCCCATGCCTGACTCTCCAGCACTTGTTCCCAGGTTGCTTACCTGGTATGACCTGGACTTGCCCCCGACCATCGCTCCTGTCTGAGTGTGTCCCGGTAAATCCTCCAGCTTTCTGTCCCCGACCACAAATTTGCCTGCCTGCTTTCCGTTCCTTGTCTGCCTGTGGCTGGTTGGCACTTGGCCGGTTCCTGCTCCACCAGGAGACCCACCTGATCAGCTTCTCCTCTCCAGCTAACATCCTCCGGGAACTTATTCAATCTCTGGATCCAGTTCTCTTCTGCCATCCTCTGACCTGCTATAAACCTGCCAAATAAAGACTGTTTGCTTTTACAAGAACCTGGTTCATTTGTGCTGCGACTGGGTTCACTCCATACCGGTTACAGAAATGTACTTACGCCAACCTTGATGTGCGTGTGAGGGACTGCAATATATCACGTTCATTTCCTTTTTTGAACATCCAACCGCGAGTGTGGAAAGTGGCATTTTTTGCGAAGGCACCTGGTCTGCACATCTGGTGCATTTTCATTAGTGTTGAGTACAGATTGTCTTTGACTTGACTTCAGTGTGGTTTACTAGCATGCAAACTATCACCATAATAGACTGAATAATATTCATCATTATTTATCCTTTGTTTTCAGAAACAGACCTATTGATCTACACACTGTATTCTATTCTTGATTTGTTATAAAGTTTTAGTTTTTATAAACTAACATTTTTGTGGATACCATGTGCAAGCAGGTATATTCCTCCTCCTGCCTCGTGGATTGGAGTAGGGTGTGTAAATGTTTATACTACAAAGGTTAAACTGACCATTTTTGTTTTAATTAAATCTTTTTTGAATCACCCTGACATTTGAGTTACCACAACAAACATCCTCTTCAAGACCAAACATAAATGAAATGTGTGAACACCATTTCAGTCGATTAACGATTAACTACAGGAATTAAAGCAGGAATGTGAATTGGGACTTGAAAATATGCAGAAGAAACGTGATTAAATATGTTGCAGTGTTTTCTCTAATGATAAAAGGATTTGAAGAAAAAGCATCTGGTTTAACAGGATCTGACAGTCTGATCAACCTCATATGAAACAATTTTGAAAAGCTCCTTTTGAATTAATTTGTATAAACCAGATAAGACTCTGTGGCATGGATTTGCCTTTTTTGTCCAATTTTCCTTATCAGAATACTTCAAATTAAGTTACATTTATTCATGAACCAAGGTTTTAACAGAGGTACTGGCCATTAAGCCAGTGTCCAATATTAAAACGGTTCAATGGCAGAACAGAAAGTGTCTGAAAAGAAGTCGCAGCATTCACAGACTTGAATGTGCTCTTTCTACCTTCTCACTGTTTCTGTTGAGTTTGTGCTTGCCGCTACAACAATATTCAAGGACCCAGGAAACATTGGTTGCCAAGGTAAACTTCAGAAAAATAACTCTTTAGATTTTAGCCCAAAATGAGCTTTTATGATGTAGTCTGAATAGCCCTTGATTTATTTTTGTATGAATAAGCCTTTCAAACTGTTTCTCCTTCTCTGAAATTAATATTCTAACAACAGTAATATTTGAGACAACAAATTTTTGTGAAAACAATGTTTTCACTAAAATTCACTGTCTTCAGCACTTGAAAGTGTAGTCTGATATGTGCAGAATATTACAATACATCCACATTCTTAATTGTATTGTAATTTAATTGTGTTTAATTGTATTAAAAATGTGGATGAGCTAAGATGGAGACAGTTCATTTTTTTATCGATTTGTGATGTTGCGATGATGAGTTTTTTCCTCACATTTAAAATATTTTCTATCAGTGAATATGCTAAGCTGTGAAGCTTTTCCACTCATATTTTGTTCCTCCACCTTTGTAATGTGTGTTGAAAAGGTTTTGTATTGTCCTGCTGGAACAAAGAATCACTAGGGATGGTCCTTTCTGTTTTAGTTCTTCCTTGCATATTTGCCCTGAACTCACTACAACATCTCCAGATTCTTTGAAGCGTTTAACAATAAAACATCTCACAAAACGAGAAAAAAAATATCTTAGTCTTTCTTTGAGTACTTTTTTTTTTTTTTTTTTTTTGTCAATGATTCTCTCATATATTTATTGACAAAGTGGAGATTCTAAGCACATCTTTGCTTCTCAAAGAAAATATTGGATGCCACTTTTCATCATAACAATAATATTTTGGAATCTCTTGTGAAATAACATCACTTTTTTTTCTTTAGTAGCTCAAAATGTCAGGATTCTTATTTCTTTCCTTTTCTGTTTTTAGGTCTGAAATGCAAACATTTACAATTCAAACGAAATATTCAGCATAACTTGGTGTTCATACTATGTACGGTGAAATAAAAGCCAAGTGTCAGTGATGGAGCATGTCAATGTGCAGTCTCTCACCAGAGATGCTGTTCTCACTTCATGTCCACATTCTTGCTACGTCACTCCAGGACTTTCACAGTTTCACCCCCTGTTCTTGTTGGAATGCTTCAGATTCTGTTCACATGTGATTTTCTGGGTTTTCTTTTTGCTCCAGGCTAAGATCCTTAGGACTATAGAAAAGGTTTTTTACTCAGGATTGTTGTATATCTTTCTGTATATATAACTTATAACTTTTGTTACCAACTAACTAAGAGAACTAATGTTTATATATAATCTGTAGTAAACGGCCTATGTTAAGTGCTGATAGGGTGAGGAAATGGTCTTCTTGACAGCAACGGGGGTTACCAGAAACTCAAAACAAGAATCCACAGCAACAACAAATTAAGTTGTTTGACTTTGCCAGTAAAGGCACAACCCACATACACAGGCACAACCCGCTGCTGCTCATCCCACAAGCACATGCTCCTTACAAATGTGTTACCATTTAAAGGGGGAATAAAAAGGCTTTCCAACAGTAAGATTTAAACCATCCACTGCTTAGCTGAAGGACAAGAATAAAGCAATGCCAAGTGCTGGTTTCCTTCACACATTGTTGTGAGCAGTTTTGGCCAATAGTTGTTATTCATTGTTTTATCAGATCAGACGTGAGCAGAAAGCTTTGTTTGAAAGTCATTCAGATACGTTTGGCCAACTCCCAGATAGCTGTTATGTGGACATCAGTAAGGGATGGTCTTGTCCGGCAGATTCCTTTATTATGGCCTAATTGGTGGAGTGTTGCACTGATGTTTGTCTTTCTGAAAGGTCCTCTCTACAAAGGAGCACTGGATGTTAGTCATATAGTGGCTATAGCTTATTGGTATTAATCTGTCTGACTATAAGGTCCAGGCCGAGTAACTATGCTTTGACTGGTCATTCTTGAATCGAGAGAATTTTGGTGGTTCCATATTCCTTTTCAAAGTTATGGAGGTACTTTAGAGCAGGGGTTCTTAACCTTTCTGACCTTGGGGCCCAATTTTTTCAGTACAGAGTGGCCCGGGGCCCATTAAATATTAACACTGTATAGCAGGGGTATTCAACTAAAATTTACTCAAGCGAAGGTCCAGAACATCATAATATTAATTAATATATATATATATATATATAGCCTCATAGTTGTATCAACATCTGCATCTGACTCTTATATTAAAAAAGTACATATTTGACAATTAACATGTTTAACTTGAATTAAACATATTTTTTTCTCTTAAAAATAAAATAGATTTTATTTATTTTTTCAAATACTATCTTATTTTATTTCTCTACCAGCAGTTTGAAATTCCCCTTTTCTTTGTTAATTGTCTCAACACATTTTTATACTAAATTAATATAAACACATCTTAACAATTTAACAGTTTTGCAGTTTTTCTTTCTTCCACTCTTATAATCTTTTTATAATCGACTTTCTGTCGTTCAGTGAGAGAACTGAGCTCTAATTTCTCCTGTCAGGACTTTAAATCTGGATGGTGTCAGGTTCTCATATGCATGTGGAGGTGCTCATTGATGAGCCTGGAACGATATTTAGTTTTAATTATGTTCACTGTGGAGAAAGCTGCTTCACAGCTGTATCTGGACCCAAACATGGGCAGGATATTTTAAGATGGTCAGTTTATTTTCTGTGACTTCAGTTCAGACTTGAGTGGATATGTTTGATGAAAAACTTTGTGTTTTGTTTCAGTGGCGTTTCACTTTCGCACTTTGAACGCCACGGTCTCTGAACGTATGAGACACTGGTTTTGTCCCAGTGGGAAGACTGAACCAGGATTAATCTGTCCATTCCAGGTTGCATATTTAAAAATAGAGCGAGGACAAAACTTAGTTTGATTTTACTTTAAGTTATTTACATTAATAAGTTGTCAGGACTCAGCGCGTCGGGTTTCATCCGAGCCTGATCAGCTGCGACGGGCACAGCCCGCACCGCAGCTCTCTGGTCGCGCTGCAGCTGTGTCACTTTCCGATGCTTTTTCGAAAGCCCGAACAGTCCAGTCCAGCAGACACGACAGCCCACGCATCTACATGTACAATCCTTCAGCAGTAACGACGGAGCCGCCGCCCGAGCGGCAGCCTCAGCCGACCTCCCCGGCCGCGGGGACGCGCCGGGATAAATGATCACGCCGCGCTCGCTCTGGGCGCAGACCCAAGTAATCGATCCCTGATCCTGGCGGATCTAAACCTACTCTGTGCAAAATGAAGGATTTTCTCTGTAAATACACACCATTTCTCTTACTATTGCACGTACAGCTAGCTGAGTGTCTTCTTCTCATTTGGTCGGGAGTTGCTATGCAGTCCCGCGGCCCTCGCGGCCCACACGTACAAAACTGATTTTTTTTTTGCGGCCCACTAGGTGGCGCTTGCGGCCCAAGTGTGGGCCGCGGCCCTATGGTTAAGAATCACTGCTTTAGAGAACTTTAAATGCTTCATAAATCATTTAAAAATGTAAACAAACCCATGGGTTCCTTTTTATTGAGATAACTATGCCATTCAACATTAGACTTTATAATCACAATTCTTTGAATTTTTGACAAACTCATTCATCTAATAGTTACACAGCTGGGCTGGGAAAATTGTTACCATTCAGACAGAACTTTAAATACTATTGATTTAACATTATCCAGCATTTAAACTTATCTGTGTTTACAGAGCACAGAGAACATCTAGCCTCATCTTCATTGAAAAACTGTCCCTATTACATGGCTGAAATGACTTACAGAAGATTTTTTATGTGACTCAGACCTAATTTTTTTCATGTGTGTTCGGCACAAAATTCCAGTCATTAGGTCTAATTAGGGCCTGTTACAACCAAAAACGTAATAATGGCCAATAACGTAATAACTGCCAATAACGTAATAATTTTGGCCATTTCAAATGTAATAAGGCCAATAGTGTAATAATGTGCCAATAATGTAATAAAACTTTTGAGCCAATAACGTAATAACTTTTTGCCGATAATGTAATAAGGCCATTATTGGCTGGTTATTACGTTATTGGCCTGGTTACATTATCTGCAAAAAGTTATTACATTATTGACTCAAAAGTTTTATTACATTATTGGCACATTATTACACTATTGGCTTTATTAGGGCCCGAGCACCTTCAGTGCGAAGGCCCTATTGTATCTGTAGGAATTTTTCTTTTTTCTTTCTTTCTTTCTTTCTTCTGACGAAAGGAGGGCCTTTTTGCCCCCCTAAACGTGCCCAAAAAGTCAGCAAATTTTGCATACAAGTCAGGCCTGGCGAAAAATTTGATATTTAATGGTTTACATTAATGGGCGTGGCAAAATGGCTCAACAGCGCCCCCCGGAAAACTTTGTGCCTCAAGCCCCATAATACGGTTTGACGTATATGCACGAAAATCGCTACACACCTGTTTCAGTACACAACTTAAAGAAAAGTCTCTTGGTGACATGGCCGAAACCGAACAGCATGTCGGCCATTTTGAATTAATCGTGTCACTTTGGCGCAATTTATGCCATTTCTTCGGCAGTTAATACGGCCCGAACCGTAACGTGCCCCCAAGTGTGTTATACATCAAAATGTGCGTCTCCATCCTGCGACAACACGCATTACTTTTCTCTTTCAAAAGCGTTACCGTGGCGACGCTAGACACCAAAAAGCGCGCCCACCCTTCATCTGGTTGGTTCAAAAAACTTTGCGCCTCAAGCCCCATAATACGGTTTGACGTACATGAACGAAAATAGGTACACACCTGTATCATGTCGCAACTTAAAGAAAAGTCTCTTGGCGCCATGGCCGAAACGGAACAGGAAGTCGGCCATTTTGAATTAATCGTGTAATTTTGGCGCAATTTATGCCATTTTCACGTGTCATATAGCCCCGCCCCTTCTTCTGATTGGTTGTCCCTTTTTTCTGCTATAACTTTTGAATGGTTTGACATAGGAAGTCGTGGGTGGTGTCATGGGACTCTGTAATGAGTCCTTAAGCTTCGTTGGCTTTAATTAGCCCCGCCCCTTATTCTTATTGGTTGTCCCGATTTTCTGCTATAACTTTTGAATGGTTTGACATAGAGAGTCGTGGGTGGTGTCATCAGATTCTTTATGGAGCCCTTGGCCTTCATTGGCCTGAATTAGCCCCGCCCCTTCTTCTGATTGGTTGTCCCTTTTTTCTGCTATAACTTTTGAATGGTTTGACATAGGAAGTCGTGGGTGGTGTCATTTCTGATATGCTTATGGGGGGCGGTGGCCGTGAGTGCGAGGGCCCGTTCATCGCTGCTTGCAGCTTTAATTACATTTGAAATGGCCAAAATTATTACATTATTGGCAGTTATTACGTTATTGGCCGTTATTACGTTTTTGGTTGTAACACTGACAGTGCGAAGGCCCTGTTGTATCTGTAGGAATTGTTATCCTCGTTTCTATTTTCCCAACGAAATTAGGGCCTTTTTGCCCCCCTAAACATGCCCCAAAAGTCACCAAATTTTGCACGCAAAAATTCTATATTTAATGGTTTGCATTAATGGGCGTGGCCTAATGGTTCAACAGCGCCCCCTAGAAAACTTTGTGTCTCAAGCCCCACAATACGGTTTGACGTACATGCACGAAAATCGGTACACACCTGTATCATGTCGCAACTTAAAGAAAAGTCTCTTGGCGCCATGGCCGAAACGGAACAGGAAGTCGGCCATTTTGAATTAATCGTGTAATTTTGGCGCAATTTATGCCATTTTCACGTGTCATACTTTAACGAACACCTCCTAGCAGTATCATCCGTTCGACATAAAACTCGCTCAGGAGACACAAAAGATGTTAACGATGAAAAGTTATCAAAATCGTGAGTTTTTGTGAAATGGCGTGGCCGTGGCGCCACGTCAAACTTCAACGTTAAACAGGAATTGATACTAGTAGCTGATTGGTCGATATGTGATAGTTCCTATTTTCTGCCATAACTTTTGAATGGTTTGACATAGAGAGTCGTGGGTGGTGTCATTGGACTCGGTATTGAGTACTTGACCTTCATTGGCCTGAATTAGCCTCGCCCCTTCTTCGGATTGGTCGATATTTGAAAGTCCCTATTTTCTGCTATACCTTTTGAATGATATGACATAGAGAGTCGTGGGTGGTGTCATCTGACTCGGTCTTGACTCCTTGACCATAATTGGTGCAAATTAGCCCGGCCCCTTCTTCTGATTGGTCGATATTTGATAGTTCCTATTTTTAATTCAATTCAATTCAATTCAACTTTATTTATATAGCGTCTAATACAACAGATGTTGTTTCTAGACCCTTTCCAGAGATCCAGAACATGAACATAAACATAAACTCCCGAGCAATTATTACATAAACAATGGCAGGTAAAAACTCCCATAGTGGGAGAAAAGCCTTAAGCCAAACAGTGGCAAGGAAAAACTCCCCTTTAGGAGGGAAGAAACCTTGAGCAGGACCAGGCTCATAAGGGGGGACCCTCCTGCCGAAGGCCAGACTGGGGGAGTCGGGGACGTCAGCAGCACACAGCAGGCAGGTGGAAGCAGCAGCGGGATGACCAGAGGGGGGGGGGGGGGCGTCAGCAGCACACAGCAGACATCCACGTAGGCAGGGGGAAGCAGCAATGGGATGACCGGGGATGGGGGGGGGGGGGACCGGGAACGCAGGCCAGAACGCAGCTCCCCAGGCTCCGGCCTGCAAACATGCACAAAAGAGATGCCATAACTTTTCAATGGTTTGGCATAAAGAGTCGTGGGTGGTGTCATCGGACTCGGTTTTGAGTCTTTCACCTTAATTGGTGCAAATTAGCCCCGCCCCTTCTTCTGATTGGTCGATATTTGATAGTTACTATTTTCTGCCATAACATTTGAATGGTTTGATATAGAGAGTCGTGGGTGGTGTCATCAGACTCAGTTTTGGGTCCTTCACCTTAATTGGTGCAAATTAGCCCCACCCATTCTTCTGATTGGTTGATATTTGATAGTTACTATTTTCTGCCAAAACTTTTCAATGGTTTGACATAAAGAGTCGTGGGTGGTGTCATCGGACTCGGTTTTGAGTCATTCACCTTAATTGGTGCAAATTAGCCCCACCACTTCTTCTGATTGGTCGATATTTGATAGTTCCTATTTTCTGCCATAACTTTTGAATGGTTTGACATAAAGAGTCATGGGTGGTGTCATTGGACTTAGTTTCGAGTCCTTGACCTTTATTGGTGAAAATTGCACGCGCGAGGGCCCGTTTATCGCTGCTTGCAGCTTTAATTGGAATTGTGTCACTTCATTAAGTACGGTCAGATGTGACATATTTGATATGTGACCATGCAACGTGTGTCAGAACACATATATCAGAATTCATGTAGCTGCTTTCCTATATGCATGCACTGAGCATTATGTGACAGGGGATCTATTTTTTCATTCACCCTGTAAAACACCAGCAGCGTGACAAAAATGAATCAGCAACAATGCAGGAAACTGCGGTCGCCTACATTTCAACGTGTTTGTATCCTCCCTCAATCAGCTGTCCTGCTTCAATATTGCTCTGCAAATATGAGCTTTCTGTTCTTGTGCTGAACAAATGAAACATGCCGAAAGTTATCCAGTGTACATGCATGCCATTTCAGAGAACTGATGCCTTTGTATTTGATGTACACAAGATCTGAAAACATTTTGTATGGATCGTACAAAATACACCATTTTCTCTCTTTTCTACATGTATCTGCCCAAGTTAAGTCCCACTCTAAGGGAAAAATAAAATGTCTTTGTGTCAGCACCACTATGTGATGTCAGAGCAGAAAACAATTGCAGACCCCCAGAGCACCTTGAAAGTTCCAAGCTTGGATGTACATTAAAAGCTGTGGCCAACAAAAACAGTGCAGTGAAATTGATCTAAGCTGTGTGCAAAAGTAGGACTTTGGGGAAATCAGAAGCATTATTAAAGTTTAATATTGTATTTCTGTACACTTGCAGTTTCATCTTATGTCTCCATTTACCTAAGGACCCTAGCTGGGACTTACTGTGTGAGTTTGCATTATAAAAGCTTTAAAAACAAAATTATTTTACAAAAAAAAACAAAAAACAAACATGACAGGATCTTCTTTCCTTTTTGCTTTTAATAAACTCAGTAAGGGAGTTTTGAAAACATTGGGTGCAAATCCTTGTTTTGTTTTTGTGTTGATATACCAGTATAGGTAATAATTGTGGGTGACAGGAAACAAAAAAGAATGCTGAGCATGTTATTTCAACCCCACAGTGTATAACTTGATATGGGATGCATTATTCTTTTCATGAAGCAAAACTCCTTTCGTTGAACCCGTCACTGTTCTCTTTCTTCACTTTTCAAGCAGAGACAGAAAATACACAATGGCAGCACACATTGATATTCAATCTTTGTCTGCCACATATACAAATGCGCACACACACACACACACACACACACACACACACACACACACACACACACACACACGGCACGTATACATATACACATACTGTATAGATATTGTGGAAAATGTCAGACAGATCATATATTACACATCTGCATGCACATATTAATACGTCAAAGTATGCAAACATGCCTAATCTTTTGTCAAATCTTTTGTGTGTAATATGAATGTGGAAGAGGCAGGATATGGATATGTTTGATATGGTAGCCGCCCATGCTTGAAGGCCCGTTGCTGGCAGGGCCTTTGTAAAAGACTGCCACTATCTCCCTGTCTGTTTTTTCCTGGGACTTTTCTTCTAATCTGTGGGTTTTTATCTTGTGACAGAGCAGATAAGTAAACCCTTGGAGAAAAAAATACAAAAAAAGGACCGAAGGAAAATATCAAAGTACATAGCTTATACAAATATTTAAATACAGGCAGCATGGTGGGTTGTTGGTTACCACTGCTGCCTCCTAGTGATAGTTCCTGGTCTGAATCCCAGCCAGAGACTTTCTGTGAGGAGTTTTTATGTTTTCCTTCTGTTTGCATGGATTTTCTCCAGGTTCCTCACATAGTACAAAAACATATATATATGCAATATATCAGGTTAACTGGTTATTGTAAATTTCCCAGAGGAGTGTGTGTTTGTCTGAACATGTCCCTGCAATGACTTGTTCAGGGTGGACCCCTGCCATGCTCAATATGCTCGGGGTCACCGACCCTGAATAGGAATAAGTGTATATAGCTGGATTTCTTCATTTTCTACATCTGCTTAATCCAATACAGGGTCAGGGGTCTGCTGGAGCCTATCCCAGCTCATTACAGCTGAAAGGCAGGGGTTCGCCCTGGACAAGTCACCAGTCTTTCGCAGGGCCACATATATACAAACAACCACTCACACACACCCACGGGAAATATAGAGTGATCAATCAACCTTACGTACATGGTTTGGGACTGTGGGAGGAAGCCGGAGTACCTGGAGAAAACCCACGCAAGCACACAGAAAAACTCGAACCAGAAACCTTCTTGCTGTGAGGCAGCAGTGCTAGCCACTAAGGCACCATGCTGCCCTATCATAGATGAGGGATAGATGGATATTTTTGTGACATTAATCTTCTTACCTGAAAAACATTTCAAAGAAATGATTACGAAATGAAACAAAACTAGCCTAGCCGTTGCACATTTTAAACCCACCATGTACATCTCCTTTTTATTGCAAGTTTTTTGCACTTAAGGACCATAGTGCTTTATTCATTCAATGTAATGCACATAAACATTCTTTTTGCATTGCTGATATAATAGTTTAAGAATATGCATATTATTTTTTTTTGTCATTTTAACATCTTGCTTCTTTTAATTTTTTTAGCCACTCCGTTGTAGATGTGCTGCGTTGCTTATGATCACTGTCGTGTTGCATGACTGAAATCCAACCATGCTTTGGCCTTGCATTCAACTCAAGAATACTTTGGCGCACAAAGAAGTTCACGGTTGACTCCTGAGTGCCAGATTCCCAGCTAGGTTGTGTGGATTCCAAACAAGCCCAAATCATCACCCCTCCACCACCATCTTTGACAGTTGGTTTGAGATGTTTTAGCCGAGATGTTGTGTTTTTTTGTCAAACCTGGCACTGTGGACTATGGCCAAACATCTTCAATTTGGTGACTTGTGTTCCAAGAACACTGATCCAGAAGTCATGCTGCCTGTTTTTGATGAGATAAGATCCTTCCTGGTGACATTTCTTAATAGGCTACTTGTGCAGATTATGTCCACCTGCGCTGAGAAAACAAGTCCGAACGTCGGCCTCGTCAACTTCAAATTTGAAACGTCATGTGGAGTTAAAGCATCCGTCCAGTGTGAGAAAATATCTGCAAGTACTTGACAATCAAAAAAAGTCATCAGGAAAGACCAAGAAGACCCCAACAGCCCCAAATGAACCCAGTCCCACCTGCAGCCTTCAGGGGGTTGATTTCCCAGCAACAGGTAGACACACTGATAATAGACTACATTGTTGGAGATTTACAGCCTCCGAGTAAAGTTGAAACGCCACTATGACAATACATGATTGCATATAGTGAACAGTTTTAGGATAGGGTGGCATTTCATTCGTACTTCTCACATAAAAATATTGAAATTAACTGAATTTGGACTAGTTCAAAGAGTAAGAACTCAGCCAATTTTCTAAGTATGGTGCAGGCTGAGTTTAAGAAGGAACTTGGGATGTCTGCTCCTGGGAGGACTGATAACTGTCTTGAATGTTTTCTACCTGCGAACAATCTTAGTATAAAATGACCGACTTCAAGGAAAGGAAATGGTCTTACAACATTGATGGGCAGCAAGAACTGCTTCTCAAAGATCATTGCAGATGTCGTTCATCCTCTGAAAACATCCGAATTGATGCAAACCAGCAAAATGCTGGAACAAACATTTGTAGGATTAATCATTATAGGAGATGATCAGCCATTCATGTGCATTTACATATTACCTGGCTGCTATTTACCCTCTTAGTTCCCTTGGAAACAAAAAAAGGGTTCACTTTGTAGTAGTAGTTTTAATTACTGTTTTACTTCCTAAATTGAGGGGAGGTCCGCTGCATAAGCCTACTGGCTTTTTGACCTCTCCTGTCACATTTGTTCTACTATTTAGATTGTGTTACTTTTATTGTGTGCAAACTTATAAAAAAAATAAATAAATAAAAAAGTTTCACCGTGCAATGTTTATCTGTAACTATCACTCATTTACTAAATCTTCTCATGAGCCTGCTGTTCATCTAAAGCAGAAGTAGTTTTTTCTTGTAATGTCATGTTTGTTTGTCGCCACCTCAGTGAGCTCAAGTTGCCCCAGTGTGTCTATTTATCAGTGAGTCTCAGAGCGCTAACCTTCAATCCACAAAAGTGCACTTCTGCTATGCTCAGACTGCGCTCTCATTGATGTAGTTCCAGATGTGAGTGTGTTTGTGTGTGTGTGTGTGTGTGTGTGTATGTGTGCATATGTGAGAAACCGCTCTCATGTGACAGCTCTGCCCTTTTCAATGGGTGCACTCAAAAATCAAACATGCTTATCTTCAAAACCCAAAATACAATAAATATAAATGATTCCCCCTCCCCCCTTTCTCAAGTTCTGCTCAAATCCGATGGCATCAAGGAACACAGTGGTTGAACTCACATTTCACCGGCTTTGCAAAGTTTCCACAATGCTTTCTTGACGGGTGTACAGCAGGTGAAATGGGTTGGCATGGAAGCATGTCTGTGAGTGACAGAAAATAGAAAGATGAGGAAAAATAGGTGAGGAGAAAGGAAAAAAGGTTCAATGGGGGGTAGAAAGAAAAAAAACAGGAAGGGGGGTACCTGCGATGATAATGGAAACTGTTTCTTTTAATGTTGGAAATCTGTAGTCCAATTACATGTAGGCTAGCTCTCTCTCTCTCTCACTCACTCACACACACACACACACACACACACACACACACACACACACACACACACACACACACACACACACACACACAACTTTCCCTGTCAGAGATAGAGGCAAAGAGCGAGAAGAAGTGAATAGAAGAGGGAGGGATGGTGATGTGAAGCGAAAGTGGCAGTGAGTTTTGGAGAGATGGCAGAGACCAGGGGAGAGCAGCCTCGATGCTCATGACGGCATCAAAATCCAATCCACTGCAGGAAAAGTGAGGTGACACTGCCATGAATGAAGGGTGCAGGAAAAATGTGACTAACGTATATATGTAAATACATATAAATAAATACATGTAAATATTTTGTGTCGGGACGCTGGCTCGAAGACAAATAAAGTACCTTCTACCTTATATATATATATATATATATATATATATATATATATATATATATATATATATATATATATATATATAGGCCTCGCGCTATGGGCGGTTTTTCATCAGGGGATGAAAAAAGAAAAAAACTAAAGAAAATGGAAGAGTTTAATGCCTCTCTGAAAGCCTCGTTAGATAAATTTGTTACAAAAATCACCGATCCGACCGGGTCTCAAGCAGCCACGGGGCCCCGCGTCGAGGCACTCGAGATGATGATGAGGCAGGGGAAGGTATCCAGTATTTTGCTAATTGGAGAGTTAAAATTGCGCATATAGACACCCCGACCCGAAAAACCCCAAAATTTTGCGCGCGTGAGCGTAGGGAGCGCGCGAGGCCCCCCCCCCCCGGCCATTTCGCAAAGGGCCTCGCAAATCTCCCAGTCGGCTCTGTATATATATATATACACACACTGTATATATGTTGGCGAGTTTTAATCAGTGTCAGTGCATTATTCAATCAATAAACTACACTTGTATGCTATTACTTACACTTAGTTTTAACTTTTCTGAGCATGTTTTGCTATTTTATGTCATATATTCTATTCGTTTTTACATGAGATACAAAATGGAGATTTTGTCGGATCAAGTGCGATGGATGAAATTTAAAGATTTATGTTTATTCATTAGTTTGTCATTTTTTGGGGGTTGTCATAGATCTTGACACACCTGTCCTAACGGTGCACCAGACCATCAGTGATGTGCGTGGCAACTACTACCAGGAGAAGACGGTATTCCTACGCTGCACCGTCAACTCCAACCCTCCAGCACGATTCATTTGGAAACGTGGGAATGGCGTCATCGAGCAGAGCAAGGACAACGGAGTGGACATCTATGAACCTCTTTACACCCAGGTAAATATAAACATGTGCTGCACAGAGACAGGACGGGTGTGCAGTTCACCCCTGCTGTCCGCTCCTCCCTCCATTAATACTTCTCACTACTCAGCTGGGGCCTCATTTATAAAAGAGTGCGTAGGATTCATACTAAAAGTGTACGTGCGCTCAAAAGCCGAAAATGGCGTGCGCACAAAAAAAATCTGATTTATACAACCGTGTGCACGCACATCTGCACGTAATGTTTGCTTTATAAATCACAGTCCAGCTGGAAGGTTGCGCATGTGAATTCGCCTCATATCCCTCCCTCCACACGCCCACTTTTTACCTTGAATGGTGAATGCAAAGTACTTGATGACTGTATTTGCATATAAATGAGCCTGCTGAGCATGCGCAGCACTTGTCTGCAGTCTGTTTCTGCTGTGCGTCAGGATGAATGAGATGTGTCGAGCCACCGTGCCACTAAATTTCACGGAGACCGAGATTGAGATGTTGTGGATGAGGTGGAGGCCAGGAAAACGACATTATTTGCTGGTCACAATAGTGGCATCTCTAACAAAAAGAAAGCGAGTGAGTGGCAGCACATCGTTGCTGCGCTAAACGCAGTGAGTGCTACGGACAGATCTGTGGCAGAAATAAAAAAGAAGTGGTGCGATCTGACTGTATTTGGCCTTCAATCTGGCAGGTAAAAAGACCCATTTTCAGGGGAGAAATCAGATTCTGGCAGGCAACCACTTTTTGGCACGACACTGGCCCGGAGTGTCCTGCACCGCGGCTGCAGCACCAGAGCGTCCCAAGCGCATGGCACACATGAAAGTGGCCGACTGACCGACGCTGTGCTTCAAACACAGAGGGACACGATCAGCGCTATTATATTATAAGTCTGATATGTGATGACATTAAAAGTATGACATGAATCTGGCTTCATTTCGCCACCTCACCATCTGCGTTGCCAGATCCCCATATCTTCAAAATGTGTGTGCGCTAGGATCAAAGTTTGCGTAAAGATACGCACATTTTTCTGTTAGTTTTTTTTTTTAAATCCTAAACTTTGCGTAGAAGGTGGCGTGCGCATCTTTCAAGCCCTGTTTTGTGCGCACGCAAGCTTTATAAATGAGGCCCCTGGTCTCCAGGAAATGTACACATAGTGAAAACATAAACTCAGAACTTTGCGGCTCGAGTACTCACTAAGATCAAAGAAGTGGAGCATCTCTGAGGTCTTTACATTGGCTGACTGTCCGTCAGAGGATATACTTTAAAGTTCTGATGTTGGTCTATAAAGCTTTGATGGTCTAGGACCAATCAGTGACCTCCTGACCCGATAAGAACCTTCCAGCCCCCCCAGGTCATCTGGATCTGGTTTTTTATCAGCTCCCAGAGTCAGAAGCAGACATGGAGAAGCTGCATTCACCACCTTTGCTCACATGTCTGGAACAAATTCCCAGAAAGCCTCAGATCAGCTGAAACACTAGGTGCATTTAAATTCAGGTTGAAGACTCACCTGTTCTCTACTGCATTTGAATGAAGCTCCAAATCTGCACTCTTACTTTTAAGCTTGAGTTTCTACACTTTATCATATTTGAACTACTGTCTTTATGTATTATTCTTTTATCTTTCTTTTCTTGTTTTCAAATCATACTTTGTATTTTCTATTGTGTGATGATGTCGTAATGTTACCTTGTTGTTAAATGTTGCTATACAAATAAACGTGCGTTGCCTTGCAAGTGGAGCACTGAACAGGCAGACTTCACATTCTTCCTCCATATAAATTAATTCAAATTCAAAAAAAATACTTAATTATAGAAATGTGTCAATTAATGCACTAAAATAATTGAATTAACTGATTTTTTTGCACATTTTCATTGTTTTGTACATTCTGCATTGTCACTAGTTTTGCTAAAAGCCTTTAGTTATGCAGATTTTAGTTACATATCTATTTTTGTGTACTCTTATAACCTTTTTTATTTTTTTTATTTACTTGGAATATTTTTGATGCATGCCTATTCAGCAGTTTTTCATTGCTCAGTGTAACCCTGTGTTACAGCTGTGTACATGACGATAATACTCTTATATTATTATATTATTATATTATAATATTCTTGAATTTAAACTGTATGATGACGAACTCATTGGTGCGTGTTTAGCTGTAATTTCTGCCGATGCAACACCCACACAATTCAGGCTTATATCCTTTTGTGAGAGTACATGTTAAATGCCAAATGTCAATGCTCATGCGGAAGGGAATTTTTACTAGTCCTGTATTCTGTATCACACTCATTGGCCCGTTCCTTTTCTTTATTGAACTTGGGGAAGACGAATCCTCCAGGATCCCCAGACCAACTCATAATGCTGGCTAATGATACACATGTGGAACATATTTGTTCTCGTCCCAAAAACGTTTTCTTTTAAGTTAAAAATCAAGCAAACAAAGGTTCATATATACATAAATATATATGTTCTACTTTCTTGTTTGTATGTTTGTTTCCTTTTGGGAATTAAATAAAACTCATGGAGTCAGCATTATTTAATTAATTGGCCAGTTTTGCCGATTAAATCTTTATCACAATTACTATTTCAGCTGGGTGATCTATAATAAACCCCACATTTTTCCTCATTATAAACACAAAAATACTTGTTGTTTATCTTACATGCATGTAGATAAGAAAACAATGGTTTATTTTATTAAGTCATCTCATTCTGTTGTACTCTTGTGCAGTTCATAAACAAGCTACCGTCATTGAGTTACTTGTTTAGTTTGCCTCCAGTAAGATCAAAATAACCAAATAAACACTCAGCAGATCTATGTAAGAGCACACAAGGGTTGCCGTTCCTTTTTTCTGCACTTATGAAAGCATTAGTCAGCCACACAGCAGAGCCCCTGGAGTTCAATTAACCAGTCAGCAGAGCTCTTTCCATGGTTTCCTAAGACACTTTTAACTCATCACCTACTCTGCCGGAGCCATGCCTTGATCGGAAAAATCATCAGTGCAGCTGAAATTAATCTGTGACAGCTGTTACGCATCTACTTGTGTCTATGTGGGATGTGTCTGTGGGATGTTGAGTTCATATACACACATATACAGTATAAAAAAAGAGTTGGAGGATAAGTGACTCAGATTTATTTTGGCACTCACAATCGATCAGTTTCATTTTCTTAATGGTCCCATGCAAAAGCCCTTTGAGGTGTGTCACTCACGCACTTCCGTATGTGGATCTGCAGTGATTTCACTGATCAGGGCATGTAAGATAGACAGACAATGCATGATTGTGCGTGGGTTCATCCCAGTGTGTCCCTGACCCCGTTTACTACACTGTGGCTCATCAGAAAATTGAAATGATGTTTGGATAAGATTACAACCCAGTTTAGGAGATGAAAATGGAAATGTTTTATCTCATTGATGAAATGTTGTACGCAATGCAAGGACAACATGGTCATATCAGTGTTTCAATGTGTCTGTGTCAATGTGAAATATATACTTTATAGATCCTTTATTTATTTATTTTTTCATACATGATGTTTCATGTGTTGCTTGTCCCATCAAGGGTGAGACCAAGGTGTTGAAGCTGAAAAACCTCAGACCTAAGGACTTTGCTGATTACACCTGCCAAGTGTCCGTCCGTAATGTGTGTAACATTGAAGATAATTCAGTCACCTTCCGGCTCACCAATTCCACAAGTAAGTTTTGTATTCTCTTCTTCTTCTTCTTCCTCTTCTTCTTCATTACACGAAAGACAAACAAGTGTCTGAGATGCCACAGTGTCAGACATGCATATGTCTGGCTTTACCAAGCCAAAGTTTTATTTTCTCTTCTTTCTTCTCCCATCACTGTTTTGCTTTGATTCTTTCACTCCTTTGCTCATTCTTTGATACTCCCCTCTCATCTGACTCTGCACACTCACTGTGTCTCAGCTCAGGAATCTCCTGCCGCCTGTCTCCTCCTCTCATTGTTAAAATGTCTTCCATCTGTACTTGAGCAAAAGATGGCATTCTCCTTTCATCTTCTTATTTTCCTATTTCCTCCAATACATCACTCTCTGCCTCTCGTGCATTTTTCTCCTTGGGCTTTTGACTCTCCACTAAAATGTGCTCTCAGTGTCTCTATCTTCTCGCCTGCCTCCCTCTGCGCCACGTTGTCTGTCTGTTGGCTATTTTTTTTTGTTCTGTTGCTGAGAGCTCATCTCGGGGCCGTCAGCTGTAATTCAGTTGTCACGCTCCCTGTTATCTCCAATTCTCTCTGCACCGCTCTGTCCATCTACACACCATCGCCCGGCAACTCTATTACTTACGACAACATTGTTGCCGTTGACAACCCTGTCAGGTTTGTTACGGTCAGACTGATACACCACAAGGGAAAGTCCCATGCCTGTCCAGTGTATTTTCATATTTTTTCACTTATTTCTCCTCGTTCTCTTCTTTTAACCTATTTTTCTAAATATCCAGCAGCACAAATATGTATTGGCGGGTGCTGCTAGACGATTAAGTGCTTCATAGCATTTTTAAATAATTAATTCTCTATTATATTCACTATTTTGAGTACCCTAATTTCCTTTCCTTGTCAAATTTAATGAAACGTTAACATGTGATTGCAGGGTTTGTTAGCAATAGCCACGTGGAGTTAAAAGGATTGTTCAGGGTTTTTTTTTTTTTTGTAAAACTGTCTCGGTCTCACAGTCGGAGGTCCTGTGTAAGTAAATACAGCAAATGAGGAAAAAGGAAACTTGTAATGATTGCTTCAACTGTAAAGAGGCGGCTGGCTGGAAATTCAGCCTTACATGCCAAATATAGCTTCGTTAAATCTCTAAACCCGTGAAAATGAAAGATTAATACACACTTAAAGAAAGAGTTCGACATTCTCTGTAATGAATGTCTTTCTAGCCCTGTAGATGAAAAATCTACCACATGATGATGCTTTTTTTCCTCTTTCTTTTTAGTAGTAGCAACCATCCTGCCTTGGCTTTGATCACAGGCTGCCAACTGGTGCCATTAAAGCTCTCTGGTGGAAGCATGTAGCACATTTATTGCATCAGTGGAAAAGTGAAGCATTTAAACAGAAAGTTCTGATCATAATGAGGCTGCCGCTGAAATGAAAGCGGACACGTCAGGGACTTGGTGATTGTGACCCACGAATAGTTTGACTTGTTCGGGAACATTTAGTTCAGTTTATTGTAGTTTAGTGTTTAATTTCTCAATCTGTATTACCTCAGTGTGGGGTGTCAGTCACACAATAGAAAGCATGTGTTTGATGATAGACATGATATTCTGTGACTTAAAAAAAAAAGCAGACTGTTATTGTCTCAATTTAGCAATAAGATGTCGGTGAGATAAGAGAAAATGTTTCCCTGCTGTTTACTAAAGTGAGCTGGCCAAAAGAAAGGCAAAAAATAATAATTGTGATACAGTTAGTAGAGGAAGAAACTGAGTGAGAGAAGACAAGGGAACGGTTTGCTGAAATTACTCCAGAAAACCGAGTGATCCTAATGAAACAGTCTCAGATGAACGTACGGTAACTGACAGATAAGCTGCTAATTAGAGCAAACATCACACAGGTCCAGCGATAATGGGTTATAATAAAAGAGAGCGACCAAAATAGGATGGCAAAAAAAAAGCAAAAATGGAACACATTTTACATGTAATGTATTGTTTGTCTTTGACATTGAATGCTATTACAAATTTTAAAAGCAAAGGCTATGAAAATGTTCTTCATGTGTGATGGGTGTTCTCCTATTTCATTGCCAAAGTGCTCTTCTCCTCTCCGACTTGTGTGGCAGCCGTATCACAACAGTGCAGCCAACACACAGTTACACGGCGACCACAACAATACACTTGTGCCTGGCATCGGGGCTCAGAGACGTGCCAAAACATTCAATCTGTCTGGACAACAGCCTCACAGTGTGTGTGTACGTGTGTGCATGTGTGTATGTGTGTGTAAGAGAAAGGACATAAAGAGGCACAGATGAAAGAAACAAAGGAGGGGCGAAGTGTGATCATGTCTAAGTGTGTAGTTGTCTTCACCTCATAATCTGTTTAATGATTACAAAATAGATTTAATTAATTATATATTATGATAATCATATTGTTGGAGTCCAGTATAGACAAAATCTCATTTTGTCGCAAATACTGCTTTATACGGATTGCATACATTTCTTCAAATTAAAAGTTATTAACTGTATTTCAATACACCTCACATTCACTGTATGGAAATCCATCCATTTATCCATTATATAAACCCATTTATTCCTAATGAGGGTTGCAGGGATCTGTTGGAGTCTTTCTGAGCTCACATTGTGTGAGAAGCAGCTGGACAGGCCGCACGTCCATCGCAGAGCCCTTTTCTCAGAATCAACTTTTTGAATTATAACTGTGTCAACTGAATTAATTTCAAGTTAAAGACTAGTGAACACAAAGAGGTACACATTTTCATGAATTAAAATGCGAAGCCTTTTATTTTTATTATCCTTTTGGAAATCAGTGGCATCCCCGTGGTTCTGTCCTGGTTCTGTCCTGCACACCACTGTTGTGATGAAAGGCCCATAAACAGAAACAGTCAGCAAAGTGAGAAGTTTCGTTTCGTTACGTCAAATCAAATCTGAGCTCACATGTGACCTCATAAACTAGCATGTCCACCGGCCTTGCTCTTGGAGTGATCTTTTAAACCGTTGTCATGAATGTCATCAGTTTTTAATCTGTTTTATTGTAATCTAGTGAGCAGATCCCCGAGTTAAAGATAAAATAGAGCTGTCACTCCTCACTATTATATCTATGATTTAAACAGTCATGGAGGAGTGTAAAACTTTACTTCTCATTTATATTTAAAATTGAACCAGATTGTGTGAAAAATTACTACAATCCAGTTCCCTTTATCTACTTATAGATCTCGTATAAAGACCTGATGACATTTTAGGCCACAACAGCACGGGAATAAAATGTTTCCAAATCTTTAGGAAAAACGAACAACTGTTAACTTTTTTGTCACAACCGTCCATGAAAGCATCCTATGTTATTGCAGGAATTTTCACCACCGGACTCATTTCTCCAAAATTACAGAGAACCAGAGTGACATACAGGGAAACATGTAGAAAGAAAATCATGAAAGAGAAACAGAGCTGAGAAATACGCAGTGGGAAAAGAGCAAGATAGAGGCAGATGGGGACAGAACCAGAGATTGTAAAAGAGGAAAACAAACAGTTACTGTTTTTTTCCCTTCCATCCTCTAAACTATTTGTCTAATGGGCATATTGCGTTATTCCCAGCTGAGTTCCCTGCCTGTCCTTGTTGCATCAGTCAGATTAGAGTCATCCAGTGAGATTATGCCATCATGTCAGATTCAGCCCAGTAGGACACGTTGATTGATTGATTTTCATATCATAATCGCGGCCTGGGACATGACTACAGGGCTTCCACCCTCCAGTAACTGCTGCCAGTGACCGAATCCTCTTTAACTGTCTCCCATAAAAAGGAAGATATGGGCAAAGCTGTGCGGTTTGTCATATTATTACAATATAGATGAGTACAAGGGTGTTAAACAAGAACAGAATGTGTGGAGGACAGAAGTGAAACGCATAATAAACCATCACCACAAATGACTGCACAATAAGCATATTGAGACACATGTCACTTCTGAAGGGGTCATTTAGAAAACAAAGGGCCCGATTTACTAAGATCCTAAATAAAGAGTACTAAATTGCGTGTGCACTGAAAAAGTTTGCACGTGCTGTTGTTGTGTGTTTTGCGGGTGATCAACTAAGATTGCGTGCGCAATTGATAACAGGTGCAAACAGCAGTATTTAAATGAGGTGTTGCGCGTCTTACGGTTTGCGGCGCAAACTTTGCGCCATGGAGATTCTGGATGGAAAGCAGGATATAGTCGCAAGCGCAAAATGAAATTTGACGAGTTGGAGTTAGAGATATTAGTGGAAGAGGCAAATTGTTGTGCCGTATTCAGCACCCCTGCCGTGCAAAGCACCCCCTCGTATATTCAATGATAAGTAGACCAAGAAAAAAAACAACACACTGACACTTCAATATATTTATATATACACACTCACACAAACACGTACTTAGGAGTTTATATTATATATATTGACAAATATTATGGAAGACAACACAGTAAGCAGGCTATTAATTAATGACATCAATAACCATTTACCCGATTTTTGTTATCTGTGACTGTGATTGTGGGAAAGTATGACTATTGTGGAATCCATGAGCGCATTTCAACATGAATCATTAACACAAAACTGGACGCTAAACAGAACGTGACACGGAATGAGAATATAATTTTTGTCAGACGAGGGGGTGCTTTTCACGGCAGGGGTGCTGAATACAGCACAACACCGGGGTATGACAACTGCAGAACAGGCGCACAATAAGAAACACTTTTTTCTCCATGAAAACACGTGATTTATTTATTATCACAAATAAAAAAATGAATGTGCCTCCTGTGGCAACCTTTTGCTGAATAATACTCGATTTAACATTCAAATAAAATATTTCTCCTTTTGCATGTGGAGATTAGCACCTTCCTTTTGAACGTATTAAATACAGATGCAATCACAATCCACGCAAAAACTTTCAGGCTTGGTAAATCTCATTGCGCGTGGTAAATGGACCAATTTGCATCTTCCCCTCCCAGTATTTAGCGATTTCTGGTGGGTACGCTCCATATTGATTATTCATCAGGGCAAAAGTACTAAATGGATTGCGTGTGCTATTTTGCGCATTTGAGAGGTGCAGTCCTCTTTGCACGCTGTTAGTAGATCAGCTGGCACTTTGGTTTGCGGGTGCTGTCAAGTTTGCACACGTTTTTACACACGCAAACCTTTAGTAAATCAGGCCCAAAGTGTTTTATCCAAAGCAATTTAAAACTCTCTTAAATACCTGAAATTATCAATAGAAGGTGAGAAAGCAATAATTATGACATAATGTGAAAGCTGTAGTGTACTGTGTTGTAACTAGCTTCCTAATTAGCTACCACCCGTCTGTACCTCCGGTGAGCAGCTTTTTGTACCTTAAGATGGAATATTGAGAACATGACGACTTTAGCTGGCTGTCGGTGCGACATCAGAAACGATGATCAGCGTTGACTATATATCCTATTTTTCTTTAAGATCAAACACTTTGGTGATTGTCACATTCACAAAGACAAAGGTGGTTTCCACTTTTATGATGGGGGCATAAATGCAGAAGAGCACACTGAGATTTTAGAGTAGCATATGTTGCTTTGAAGACCAAATGTTTCCCGGGGTCATCCTTGTACAATTTTCAACAACATAAAGCTCATTCTGTCACATTACATAGGCACGGCTGAAGAAGAACATGGTATGGGGACTGGAATGGACTGCCAGCAGTTCTGACCTAAACTAGAACTGGAAAGCAACTTCTGGACAGCGGGGTGGTTGGGAAACAAAGGGAAACGCTTAGATTTCCTTTTAGGCCACTGCTCTCGTTCCATACCTCAACTTCCACACGCAGTGTTTGCAGCCTTTCTTACTCCACCCACATCAAACAGCGTGTAGTACTTGTGAAGTGTTGAGATCACATATAGATCACTCATCCAGCCACTCATCAAGCAGTTTTTTTGTTAGATAATGTAACTTCAGTAGCAGTGTCCTTTGTTCTCTTCGACACCACTCTTCTATTTGTGTGGACTGAGTATAAGAAGAAATTCACGGATCTACATTACAACCATTTCTACAGATGAAAGATCGAGGACGATGTGTGTGTCCCAATCTGTTGGACACAACCCTGAGGACTTGAGATTGGTCAATGTCCAGTCATTATGCCATTTCTGGAGTCCAGCCCATAGGGTAAATAAATTAATAACCTATGAGTTACGCAGAAACTTCTGCTGCACAAACAAAGTTCTCAAAGTAATTTTGATGGCTCCACGCCAGTGTCTGCTGTGGCTCAAGATATTTCACGTTGCAAGTTGGTCCATCTGTCTCATTCTCCTGTAATTAATGAAATGAATCAAATGCTCTTGCTCCTCTCGCTGCGGAAGGGCAGCGAGAGGAAACAGATGAGGTGAACTGGGCATCTGGTGAGGATGCCTCCTGGACACTTTCCTGGTGAGGTCTTCTGGTCTTCTGTATCCAGCTGAGAGGAGACCCCAGGAAAGACACAAGACATGCTGGAGGGACTATGTCTCTTGGCTATGTCTCTCCCACGACCTGACCCTGGATAAGCGGAAGAGGATGGATGGATGCATGGATGGATGGATGGATGGATGGATGGATGGATGGGTGGATGGGTGGATGGGTGGAAGAATGGAATCCATTTTTCCACAGGCCTCCAATGGAAAAATGATGTCATGGTCAGTAGATCATGGTCACTGGCCTCACAAAACCCACCCAAAAGTTTATGATTTTAAATAAACTTTTTTGCAAATGGTTTTTAGGGGAAATAACAAACTAAGTTGTGACATGTCATATCCAAAAGGTCAAAAGTCAACTTCAGTGTAAGATTATAATGTTCTGCAAAAACCGATTTGTGTCTACTATTTAATGCATTCAGAGGTAGTGATTGTAGTTTTTCTTTATATCTTTTACAGTAAGTTAATTTGAAACTTGGTTTTTCAAAAGTCAATTTGTATAACCATATTCATTTGAAACTAATGACTTGCATCAGGCAGAATAATTAATATTATCCAATTTTTCACACAGGTTCCGAGTTTTTAGGATAATCAGAAAATGCTGACTCAAGCAATCTCTTTCACAAAAAAGGAGTTGTGAAAAATACTTTCTAAACAGATGGTGGCAACCAGCTGGGTTTTTTTCAGTGCTATGTTGAGACACGTGGAAAAAAATGCTTTGAAAAGAACAGTTAAACAATGCTACAAAAAATCCTGAATGAGTTTAATAATAGTATTTGATGAAAAAAGAAAATAATTATACATACATATGAATTAGCTAGTTAAATTAAATAAGGAATGTTAATTTGGTCTTTTTATAAGTAATGCAACAAATAATGCAGCATTATTTTATAAATCAGTCTCAGTGGTATGTAATATACAATGTTGCCCATGAAGTTGGAATTAAAGTGCACATGTAACAGCAGGGAGTAACCCAACATATAAAGTGCAGCCGTTTCCTCACCTGATCTTCAGTCCTCAGCCATAAACTCGTGCGAATCGCAGGGTGCGTGCGCCCGTCTGTGTGTGTGTGTGCGGGGGGGGGCATTATTGAGTTTTATGTTTTATGTAAAGCGCTTTGCATTGCATTTTTTATTTTGTAAGAAAAGCACTTTACAAATAAAGTTTGATTTGACTGGTCCTTTTTTGCAAGCTGCTACAGCGTTGTCTGCTTTTGACATTTCAAATCAACAGTACATGTAAATAACTTCAGTCTTGTCCAGCGAACCATCTGGCATCTTTTTGAAAGTGAACTAACCGTTCAAAAGTCCCTTTTTAATTCTCCATCTTTCAATCCACCATACTTTTCCTCCAGCTACAGGTGCCGTCGACCGCCAGAAATGATATCATGCCTTTTTTTTTTTTTTTTTTTTTAATCGTGCGTTAAAAAAATTGTCGGTGTTAAGAGGACGTGAAGTTAACGCGTCGTTAACACATTAACTTGGACAGCCCTAATATATATATATATATATATATATATTATATATGAAAATATATATATATATATATGTATGTATGTATGTATTTCTTTCTTTTTCCAAAGCACTGGATCCTTTACCAGTGACGTGACATGAAGTGACAACATTTTTGAATTATTTATCTACACATATTGTGAAAATTCCATCCATCTATTCATTTCTTTTTTTTCCAATTTGTCTTACTTAGTTCTCTGTGTAACTGGATACGGAAAACAAAACGGGGAACCAGACTAGTGTATAAAACACAGTGCTGAACACTGATCCTTGGAAAAATGTAGGTTACAGTTTCTGTCTAGTTTCTTCAGTTGGTTTGTTCTTCTAGAGCTCAAATGAAAATTACGTTTTTTGGTCATACATGTGCAGACTTTTATACAGCGTACAAGATCATCCATCCACCTGTCACCCATACCTGCTCATCCTTATCGAGCAGATCTCAAGGGTCTGCTGGAGCCTGTCCCAGCCGTCTTCAGGTGAAAAGCAGGGTACACTCTGGACAGGTCACATGTCTGTCACAGGGTCACCAGCACCAGCAAATGCAGCAGACTATAAAAAAATCTAAACATGGCACATAAAGCCAAGCACCACTGTTCAAATTTTGTGAGCTCTCTCTCTCTCAGACACACACACACACCACAACTAAACTCCCCCTGACTTTAGATGAATCATATACATGTGGACCCCAGGAAACCCCCAGGAAGAGTAGCTGTCAAACTGATGACGGCTAATGGGGATCCAAATAAATAAATAAAATATCTCAAACTAGTTTCACAGCGTGGCAGCAAGCTAGGAAGCAAGTCATACAGGGGGAAAAGAGCAGAAAGGAGGGGGAGGAGACCCAGGTACAGAGGCAAGGTAAAAAGGCAGATATTAAAGAGAAACAGGTGAAAAACTGAAAGAGAGGGAACAAAGAACAAGAGAAAGTGTGAGCGTAGAAGAGGGAGACATTTGTTACCTGGTTGTAAACCGCTGTGCTGCACATATATCCCATTACTTTGAGAGGAGTGCTGGCTGATCCTACCGCTACCGTCTCCCACGCATCCCCAGGAAATAGAAGCTATAATTCTCAATTCCTCACTTCCTCTCTCTTTTTTTCTTCTTCCCAGAATTTCTCCTCACTACCCGTTTGCAGTCTTGCCCCCTGCTTTGGATTATTGTAATGATCACTGAATATTCCGTAACGTGAAAGTGACAAAAGCAGGTCGTTAATCATGAAGTGGCATCATTCAGTCAGACAAGACATCCACCCATTCTCCAGACTGCTCCATCTTTTTAATGGGTGCAGTCTGAACACGAGTAGATCTGCCTCTCTGCCTCTGGCTACTTTCCTCCAGCTCATCTCAATCTAGGTATTTGCTATTAATTATCACTGATAACACATGTCTTCTTCTGCTGAAAACAAAAACAAAACAAAACAGAACAGTGCTTTGAAAATGATAGATATGTATTTGGTGTTTCTTAGTCTGACCTGGTTTTCCACAAGGTTAAATGACAGAGTCAAATTTTTACTAATAGCCAAGGGCCAATCTACCTGACCTGCATGTCTTTCAGATAAAGTCCACTCAGGAGTCGACCGCACTCCTGCATACAGACTCAGTCTGACGCCTTAAAATCAGCGCCGTAATTATTTATGACCACATACTTATCTTGAGACTTCATTACACCAGATTGGATTTAACAAACAGAGAATTAACCAAGCGAAAAAGCTTTCTGTGGGGGCCTTGATCACTCCTTAAAAAGCTCCCCAGACCAACAGGGGTTTACTTTCCCTGTGCTGTGATTTGATACAATGGGAGTAGACAGTGCTATTTATGCGCTGATTGCAGCTGTTAGACCAATGAAATTTCTTGTCAGCTCTGGAGCCATCACTGGTGAAGTTAGCTAAAGAGATATCCCATTAGTGTGTCCATGTTTTTGCATACGCACAGTCCCCCGTTAAAGACTGCAGTCGAGTGTAAGTGAGTTCACTGTTTTGTGCAAACTCTCACTACAGACTCATTACTCCGGCACTTTAAAACCAATATGTTGTACACTTTTTCTTTTATATTATTTGCTCTTTTGTAGGGCTGGGCGATATATCGAGATTTTAATATATATCGATATATTTTCAAACACGATATGGTACGAGACAATATCGTTTATATCGATTTAAAAAAAAAAAAATTTACATTTTTTTTTTTTTTACATTTTTTTTTTAATGATTTTGACAAATTGACTTGAATGTTTTATTTGAGATTTGCACAAATGTTTTGTTATTTGCACAACTGTCAACCTCAGTGGAAAAGTCTGCCTGTTACTGTCTACATTGTATTAATTGCACAGTGTATTTTAATTTAATTGTTATGCAGGAAAGGGATATTTGTTTTATTTTATTCAAGAAGCATTTTTATTCTATATATGCAAGCAGTTTATTTTTATTTCATTTGTTTTATACATTTTGATATTGTGCAGACCTCTGTTAACAAAGGTACCTGTGTGACATTTGGCACAAGGCTTTGTATTAAAACTGACTGTTTTTTTAAGGGTTTGCCTCAGAAAAAAATGAAGCTAACAGAGATGCTATGCTATAATGCTTTGGGGGAAACTCCAATTAAGGCACAGAAAAAATATCGAGATATATATCGAGTATCGCCATTTAGCTAGAAAATATCGAGATATGACTTTTGGTCCATATCGCCGAGCCCTACTCTTTTGTATTGCACCAATCACCACAACAAAATCCTTGTGTGTGTTAAACTACTTGGCAATAAACTTCTTCTGATTCTGATTCTTCTGATTGGTTGAAAAATGCATCTGTAACCTACTGTAGTTTTTTTTTTTTTATGTTTTGAGCTACTGTCTGTTAGGAGAGTTGTTGGAAAATTGAAATCCTTTTTTTTTTTTAAATACATATATATGTCTTTTTAAATCTTTAAAAAGACAAACTTCTGATGAAGGTTGAACAGAAAAATCATATTGTCTCCTTTCTGAGTAGGATGGCCTTAGACCCGACCCTGCTTACATAGTTCTGATGAGCTGTTTGTTGCTGATGTAATACAAAACAAAGTTCCTGAACCTGATAGCACCTGAAAACCATTCCAGATTTGTTTCTGGTGGGGCTTTATTAGACAGGAGTGGGCTATTCTGTGCTTATTTCAGAGGACACTGGGACATGTACTGTAAGGTTGCATTCATTCACACCAGTGAGCTCTACAGCGAGAACATATTAGTAACTCGTGTGCAAACACCTCCAGGAGAGAAACCGGAGTTTGACTGGCCGGCCTCAGGGTGCAGCTGAAAAGGGAGGTGAAAACGTTTCTATTCTGCCGCACAAAAAAAAAAAAAAAAAGATTGTTGCAGCCACTCGAGGGATTTAAACGGGTTATGTACTGGTCACAAGCTCATTTCTTTTATTGTTGCCCTTTTGTCACACAATTTACACCCTTAGGTAACGTATGCAAGAGCCTATTACAAAATGCTGGAGTTAGAACTTCCATCTAGATAAAGTGACAGATTTTGAAGCCTTTAAATACACATTTAACTAAACAGGGAGAACTATTTCCCTATTCATCAAAAAATCCCGGGGGTAAGATTTTTCATCCAAGATTCTTTCTTTTTTCTTTTTATTTCTTTCTTGAAACTTCTGGGATCAAATTGATCTCCGTTTTGCTCAGTAGGATGATTTTATCCCCTCTTCCACATACTGTACATCTGGGGTCTCCCTGTGCTCTACTGTTACGTCCTCCGTAAGTAGCACGCAGTAGCAAGCGGACAGCAGAAGAAGGGGGGTGTATTTGATCATTACTTTGTCCTGTTTAATCAGGACCTGGAAATTTTCTCATAACATTCACTTTCACATTCCCTATCTCTCTTGCTGGGACAGTGGGTCACAACGTGTTATTTGGGAAAAACAGACAAGATTTGTGAGCTAATGTGAACCTTGTCAGAATAGTTGGTTTCAAGAATGGATGGACTGGGTTTGCATCTTTTGCAGGGATTAATAGTTGGTTTGGGGATTTTTTCAGTATAGATACATTTGTGTTTCTAAATGTCTTGTTTTTATTTGTTATTTTTCCTTGCAAAAAAGCAATTACTGCAAAATAAATTGTACTGAATTAGAGATAAAATACAAATAGTTGTGGTGGTAAAAGATCAGGAATTCAAACGTATTCATTTAATTTGCGTGTAAAGTCTTGTTCAATTTCATTTTTAAGATTAAAATGATGTTAAGATGTTCAAATAAACTGCATGCATATGCATTCATGCACCTTATGCATAAATGTGGTGTATTCATCCGCCCATACTTGGACTTGTTAAGTAAATAAACGAAAAACATTAGACAGTTTTGTTCCACGTGAGCAGAGAGAACTGGATTTCCTCTTCGCTCACTTTCTTCTGTGTCCCGTCTCCTCAGCTCCCCCAATGATCCGGCTGTCGGTCAACGACACTGTGGTGGTGGATCCCGGTCAGGATGTGCTCCTGACCTGTGAGGTGACGTCCGGCTTCCCCCAGCCCACGGTGACGTGGTCGCGTTACCCCGACCCTCTGCCGCTCAGCGCCCAGGTTCGAGGGGCCACGCTGATACTGCGCGCCGTCACACCAGCAGACGCAGGTTTCTACAACTGCACAGCTGTCAACAATGTGGGCAATCCAGCTCGCAAGAACGCCAATCTTGTTGTCCGGAGTAAGTAACGTGTGTTCCTGAGGGAAAGATGGATATTAGTTGTTTATTGGTAGAACGATCACTTCGTTCAGTGCCCAAAGGCCACTGAGCCTGTACGGTGCACTGATATTGCAAAAGCTAAGAGGCTAAAACTAGAGCTAGTACAGAGCTCTGAACTGAGCCAAATTTCTTTATATTGAATGATACTTTATTAATTCGCAAAGATGTAATGATGTTTTTGCAATGTAAATGTCTCTGAACAATAAATGAGAAAAAAAAAAAAAATTAGATTAAACATCAGTTGAAAACTGACACTCGGCTCCAGAAACCATCATGAATTGTTTGGGAGTGTTGTATTTGTTGCCTGGCAACGACTGTGCAGATAATGTGATATAGACCATCGGGAGGTTACACAGGAGAACTCTTTCATCTGGGACGCAGATGTTCTCCTGTCCAGCTTCACGCCACATGTTGTCAACAAATCCCGCAGCACTCCTGTCCCGCTTCTGCTGGTCTTTTAAGAATCATTTGCCTGCCTGGGTTATCAGAAGTCTGTGTAGAGGGCCCTGGGGTCTGGAACCTGCCCCTGCAGCCACATGTCAGGAAGCATGACACCTACGCTCTTTCATCCATCCCATTGATTTTTATCTCACAATATGATCAAGTTTTTAAAAAATAGCTAAAGTCCCCCGTCCATTCTTGTCTTCCTCCACATCGCTGACCTCTCCCCTTACCTTGGGTTATTCAGGTCATGGAAAGTTTAATCATCTAATGCAGACATGGGCAAACTACGGCCCCCCAGGCCACATGCACATTATAGTAAAAACCTTGTTCATTTTCTCCTTTCCCTGCAATGCCCACGTTCCACCAATAGATGGCGCATGCGCACTCAAACACAATGGCCGTTGTTGGAATGGCGCGTATTTCACTTCGTTTCATGTCGCCATTGGAGCCGTTCCGTAAAAAGTCGCACAGGACGGTGACTGCGTTTGCATGCATCAATAACCCTTTTAAAACCCGAATATTAGCAATAACCCAATTTTGCACGGACATGTAAACACCAATAACCCCTTTGAATAACCCAAATTTGCTCATATTCGGGTTTTTAAAAACCTGAATGTGACCCCTGGGTTACTCCTTTTAAAACCCGAATATTCGGTCATGTAAACTTCTAACGGAATATTCCGATCAATCAGCAAGGAACCTTGGTCTTTTGAGTCCAGGAAGTACTTCTAAACATGGAGAAACACAAGACCACGCCACACTTTTGGAGTGAGGAGGAGACTAATCATTTTATAAATGTAAAGAGCATCATCCAAATCAGCATTTTAAGATCATCCAAACTACTTAACGCAAACAGAAAATGGCTCAGTAAAAACATCTCAAGAAGACAAAGACATTAACCATTTTTCAGAGGAACCACAACAGGTGGCCACTTGAGCGGTGCCATTGTTGGATTCTCTTCTATCAGTCGTGGATATTATCAAGCTTTCCTACTGAAACATGAGATGATTAAAAGAGAAAAACTTTCAGAACCTGTAATCTGGTGTATAAAGGGGGATATGCTGCAATTTATCTTCAGTTAGTATTTAAGAAGCACAAAGGATTTTTTTATACATAAATATATATATATATATATATATATATATATATATATATATATATATATATATATATATATATATATATTTGTATTAATTTTTTTTTCATGTTAAAATATATATTTTATTTGAAGGACTGTGATTGTGTCACACAGCAAATAACAATGAAACTGGCTCACAAAGCTACAGTGGACATCATGGCAGTAGTGACTAAAAAACTCAAGATAATAGAGACAGAAGAGAAAATGAGAGTTACTGGGCAAAAGGCTGAAGGAGAGTCCATCTTAGTATCGTGGAAGTGAGTTAATCTCCACGCTTCTCGCAGAAACCTCTGAGCTACAAGTTGCAAAATGTCCTTTCTTTTGACGCTTTAAGCAAGCAACTCTATCTCTTAAATGGAGCACTTTATTTATTTCCAGAGAACTATACGGAACAGGGTTTGGAGCCAATAAAGCTATTTAGTCAAAGTTTATATATAAATGGTTAAATACACTTGGTTCTGCACCTTCACTCTGGAAATCCAAATCAGAGTAAATGTTGATGAGGTCAGCAAACTGCTCATTAGCAGTAATACACACACAGATTTGATTAAGTCTGTACTGTACAGACTTAATCAAAAAGTTTATCCATTTTGGGTACCTCACTTAGCAGTTTAAAATAAAATAGCAAATCTAATTTAATTCAGCCTCTCAATCTGTGAAAAACATTTGCATTGTAATAGGAAGCTTCATTCACTGATTGCGGTTTGCGTTGGAGCAGGCATGTGCCTGCCGTCTGTGTGTGAGCAGCTGATCCATCATTATAGTGAGCCGACGTGAACCTCGTCAGAATAGTCAGGTTAAATATTTCTCTTTTTGTAATTTCCCTTCCATTAAAGCAAAAACCTTCCATTCTCCCTTCCCTCTAGCTATTTTTAGCCCCTTTAATCATCTTTATTCACTCCAATTACTCAGACTGGAGTGGAAGCAATTAGTGACAGTCTTTTCTGTTAGTTAACACTGTAGAGAACGTATGCTGGATGGGTTTCTCCTGTTAGCTTAATGGCCCTGAACGCATTTTCACACCAGCACAGGTGGCAAGACGTTAAAAGAGACACACAAAGTGCACAAATTGTAAGTGTGCTGGTTGGCATGAGACACACACACACACACACACACACACACAAATACGGCCAAACAGCTTTATTTTAATGACTTCAAACAATTTAAACCGTAATTTAAATGCTTATTTACTGGTAACTTATTCCATGATATTTTTTTATAGTATTAATCTGACAATACAGGTATATTTATGTCCCTATAACTCATGTCATTTGTAAGTCACAGGTACACACACACACACACACACACACGTATGGCTACTGTCCTAAGTGGCTCCACCCTGGTATCTTGTTAACAAGCCCGAAAAGCGTTTTAAGTTGAGCTCCTCTCTCTTCTTCGCGGCCTGTATCACATTTTAGTAAGAAAACAGAGAGCTGTTTTGTATTCAACATGGAAATCAGTTGGGAAAATGCAGCCTTTGAAACTGAAAATTAAATGTGACAGTGTGAGAGTTACTCTTTGTCCTTGATCCCCCCCCCACCAGCACCACCCTATCCCACCCCAACCTACACCCCTTCCTCTTTACCCCCTTTTATTTTATTCTGTATCTGGCTCCTTTTGTCTTGTCCTTCTTCACAATTTTCTCCTTCCTTTTTCTCTCATTCTTTCGTCTCCAATTTTCATTTTACTCGAGTTTCTTTTTGACACGCTGCCTCCTTTATATTGTTCACACACAGTCACATTTCATCTAATGTTGTGTGGAAGCCATTTTTCCTGCTCTTCCATTCATGTCTTCCTGTTGAGTAGTTTTTTTTATCTCTTTTTTTTGCACCTTACACACTTTTTTGATTAAATTTGTACATTTGTTTTTCTAATTTTTCACGCCTTTCATCAGTTTAAAATTGCATTTATTAATTATAAATTAGCACACTTTGGATATAATGATGATATACTATGCTAACCAAACACAAACAATCTTTTGGTATTGATTTATATAACATAAAAAACACAGGTGTACCCTTTACATACATAAACCTCCTTTATCCTTAAAGTACCCCTGTCCCCCGTCTATATTGAGCTATTCATCCTAAACCAATCAGACACGTTACTGCTAGTTGGGTACCACGGCAACAGAGATTATTGGAGGGTGTTTCTTTTTTAACGGAATTGCATCTGCGAGGTACAATACTGAATGCATGTGGAGATGCTGGCAAGAGCTGGGTTGATACGTGCTTGAAGGACCGATCAAAATTCATAAGTTTGCAGAAGCTCCTGCAGTGCCTGCTCTTTCAAAATGTTATTTACTCCTTAATCAGTTGCACAGCTCTTAAACTGGCAGCTAGATGGCCTGAAAATTGGGTATGTTAGAGTTTAAGTCAATCTTAAACGTTTGAAAGTCTATAAATATTGAAAATATTATATGGGACTGCTAAAGCAGACATCAAATAGTAATTTCCTGCCATATTAGTCTTATCAAGTGTGTTTCTATATTACTTTCACACCAGTCATATTTCCAAGTACTTTGCAATTACTTTGGAAGAATTTAGAATCATAACAGACTCTTCAGACTGTGTAGTACTGCAGATGAAGTTGTCAACATATTTATCACATGATAAAAACCTAATCAGATAAAATCAAATGTACCCATGTTTCAAGCACAATAACAGGCCTAAAGTACAAAGTTTGCCCAGTACACAGCAAAACAGATTCCATGTATTTTGGCCAGAACATTTTAAGATATCAGCACAGTTTAGCAATCACTTTCCCTTGCAATGCTAATGACTGGCTGCAGCTTAATGAATCCAGTGCATGGTCATATCTTAGTGGCCCGTGGCCGCACAGTGAAATATTTTCTTGCAATGTCACCAGACAAGCTTCATAAACGAAGTAACACATTTCGGTGTGAGCTTTCGTTTATGCTAACATCATATTTGTCTTGTGCAGATGGGATTCATTACTCCATGAGCAAGAACAAAAATAACTGAAGCATGTATTTCATATTTTATAGTCTTAGGGAAGTAATTAAGCAGATGTCTGAAGAACAGCATCCATACTCAAACGTCACCACGTGGTGATAATGTAACAAATGTCCTTGAGATCTTTATTTCTAGCAAACATGTGGTGCCTTCTTCTTTTTTGCACGTATGGAAAGCAGATTTTTATCCTCACAAAGTATTTGAAACCTAAAGGAAGTGAAGGAATAGGAGAGAAGTTAAGTTTAAAAGAAAATGCAATGTAGAAAGTATGTTTTGGAGGGAACACTCCACTATGATCGTCATATTACGGAGCCCCTAAAGGGACACGGATTTTATTTTTTTTTATAATGAGTTTTAAGCGTGCGCGTGAAACCTTTACGCGCGTGCGTAAAACCTTTAAGTGAGCACGTAAAGTTGTTTACTTGCAAGCATTGTGGTAATGTCCTTATAATGGGACCTAGAGTCCCAGGTTAAAATATAGCTCAGCTAAATCCTGTAATGTCATTTCCATTCATAAACAGAGCAGGGCGCAACTGGAGGGTCTCCTGTTCCAGCAAAACTCCCATGTACTTGTTTTTACGCGCTCACGTAGAACAACTTTTAGGCGCTCACTTATAAGTTTTGCGAGAGCGCGTGAAACTTTTTAGTGAGTGCATAAACGTTTTACGTGCTCACGTAAACAACTTTACGTGCTCACTTAAATGTTTTAAGCGCGCGTGTAAAGGTTTCACGCGCGCGCTTAAAACTCATTATAAAAAAAAAAAAATCTGTGTCCCTTTAGGGGCTCCGTATCATATAAACATTGAAAATAGATTTTTTTTTTAAACTTTGTATTGGTTTGTTTAAGCCTGTCACAATGTTGTGCAAAATAATCATTCTGATATCTTTGGTTGTGTGAATTAGAAAAGTTTATTTTAATGATCATGTCACCAAAGACAGCCTGGGACAAGGTCACAATGTCACAACTTACATCCACTAACCAAAAAAAAAGGAATAGTGAGCTGTGTCTGCATAATTTGTAAAACAGTGGGATAGAGGGTGTATCTTTGGAAAAGGAAAAAAAAAAAAGGATTATTGCTATATTCATTTAGCCAAAGCTTTTGTCCAGAGCAACCTGCTACCTCCTGAACACAATAATTCCGCACAATATTTCTGCAAAATATAGTGTTGACACACTCATCAACATCATAACACCGGGGGAGATTTTGCAGAGATCATTTCACAGGACCACACGAAGTGGTCAATATACCTTTCAGCCACTCTTTAACATAATTATGGATGTGATAACAATAGATAATAATTTCACACTTGATGCGGTCGCACCGTGTCAGTGATTTTGAAGAGTTTGCTTATGTAAATACGGTGTGTCAAGAAGTCAACATATGGCACTGTGAAATATAATCATTTTCCCATGACAGGCCATCTGTTCTGCTTAAACAGAACGTCACAGTAACAGATAATACAGTACTACAGTACTACCTTTTCAAGAGAGTTCCTCTCTTGAAAAGGACATGCGATGGGATCTTTTTTACTTTATATGTAACTCTTCCTCTCTCTTTTCTTCACACAACATACAGCAATGGGCAACCTGACTTTCCAAATTACACCAGACTCTAACAAGGACAGTGAGACGATCCAAATAGGCCGTGAGCTCAAGCTCTCATGCCACGTCGATGCCACTCCACAGGATAAAGTCAACTACACGTGGTACAAGAACGGCGCACCGGTCTACAACTCCGATAACCTGATATTACTGCGCAGTGACCCAGACATGGCCCCCGGCACCAGCAGCCTGGAAATTGTGGACTTGAAGTTCAGAGACCTGGCCACCTACAGCTGCTTGGTGAATTTCCTGGGCAGCAGGGTGCCGGAACTCCGTGTGGATGTCAACATCTCTCAGAACAGCGGTGAGATTTTCCATCTCTTATATATATATTTCTCAGACCGAGACTAATTTGATTAAGCTTCTAAGCACCTTTCAGCCGCACAAAGAGCTAAACAATCCTTTAGAAGGTCAATGTATCTTTCTGTAGAAGGACTATGAAGAAAAAAGAGATTCATTGTAAATAGGCTGCATTTATATAGTCGACAACTCAAAGCATTTTTCTCTACAACCAAGTTTTTTTTTTTTTAAATCTTCATCATTCATCAGAAGGAAGGAGAGGGGGAAAGAAGTTTAAAATTGAGAAATTATAATAAAAGAAAAAGAGGAAAATGTGAGAATATGTGAACTGCCGGTCAGGAACCAAATTAAAAAGCAAATTAAAGGGGAAAAGGAACCGGTCCCGCCCTGGCTCTGATGTTTTGTACTGTTTTGTTTGTTTTCTAGTGTCCCCTCTTGTCCTGTACCTGTAGCCTATGTGTTTTTTTTTTTTGCGCATTTGTATTATTACCTGTTTTGTATTTACTCACTCACTCACTCATCTTCTCCCGCTTTATCCGTTACCGGGTCGCGGGGGCAGCAGCCTCAGCAGGGATGCCCAGACTTCCCTCACCCCAGACACTTCCTCCAGCTCTTCCGGGGGGAGTCCGAGGCGTTCCCAGGCCAGCCGAGAGACATAGTCTCTCCAGCGTGTCCTGGGTCTTCCCCGGGGTCTCCTCCCGGTGGGACATGCCTGGAACACCTCCCTAGGGAGGCGTCCAAGAGGCATCCGGTACAGATGCCCAAGCGGCTCGACTCCGAGCTCCTCCCGGGTGACCGAACTCCTCACCCTATCTCTAAGGGAGCGTCCAGCCACCCTGCGGAGGAAACTCATCTCGGCCGCTTGTATCCGCGATCTTGTCCTTTCGGTCACTACCCAAAGTTCATGACCATAGGTGAGGGTAGGGGCGTAGATTGACCGGTAAATCGAGAGCTTCGCCTTTCGACTCAGCTCCCTCTTTACCACGACGGTCCAGTACATCGACCGCATTACTGCGGACGCTGCACCGATCCGCCTGTCAATCTCACGCTCCATTGTTCCCTCACTCGTGAACAAGATCCCGAGATACTTGAACTCCTCCACCTGAGGCAGGACTTCTCCACCCACCCGGAGAAGGCATGCCACCCTTTTCCGGTCGAGAACCATGGCCTCGGTCTTGGAGGTGTTGATTCTCATCCCTGCCGCGTCGCACTCGGCCGCAAACCGCCCCAGCACATGCTGGAGGTCCCGGTCTGATGAAGCCAACAGGACAACATCATCTGCAAAAAGCAGAGATGAAATCCTGAGGTTCCCAAACCGGATCCCCTCCGGCCCCTGGCTGCGTCTAGAAATCCTGTCCATAAAAATTATGAACAGGACCGGTGACAAAGGGCAGCCCTGCCGGAGTCCAACATGCACCGGGAACAAGTCTGACTTACTGCCGGCAATGCGAACCAGACTCCTGCTTCGATCATACAGAGACCGGACAGCCCTTAGTAGAGGGCCCCGGACTCCATACTCACTCAGCACCCCCCACAGAATGGCACGAGGGACACGGTCAAATGCCTTCTCCAGATCCACAAAACACATGTAGACTGGTTGGGCAAATTCCCATGAACCCTCGAGCACCCTGCGGAGGGTATAGAGCTGGTCCAGTGTTCCACGACCGGGACGAAAACCGCATTGTTCCTCCTGAATCCGAGGTTCGACTATCGGCCGTAATCTCCTCTCCAGTACCCTGGCGTAGACTTTACCCGGGAGGCTGAGAAGTGTGATCCCCCTGTAGTTGGAACACACTCTCCGGTCCCCCTTTTTAAACAGAGGGACCACCACCCCGGTTTGCCACCCCAGTGCTACTGTCCCATCCTCCATGCAATGTCGCAGAGGCGTGTCAGCCAAGACAGCCCTACGACATCCAGAGACTTGAGGTACTCAGGGCGAATCTCATCCACCCCCGGTGCCCGGCCACCGAGGAGCTTACGAACCACCTCGGTGACCTCGGCTTGGGTGATGGATGAGCACTCCTCCGAGCCCCAACCCTCTGCTTCCTCAGTGGAAGGCATGTCAGTCGGGTTAAGGAGATCCTCAAAGTATTCCTTCCACCGTCCGACAATGTCCCCAGTCGAGGTCAACAGCTCCCCACCAGCACCATAAATGGTGCCGGCAGAGTACTGCTTCCCCCTTCTGAGGCGCCGAACGGTCCTCCAGAATTTCCTCGAGGCCGACCAAAGTCCTCCTCCATGGCCTCCCCGAACTCCTCCCAGACCCGAGTTTTTGCCTCCAAGACTGCCCGAGCCGCGGCCCGCTTGGCCTGCCGGTACCTATCTACTGCGTCATGAGTCCCACCGGCCAACATAGCCCGGTAGGACTCCTTCTTCAGTCTGACGGCATCCTGTACTTCCGGTGTCCACCACCGGGTTCTAGGATTGCCGCCACGACAGGCACCGGAGACCTTGCGTCCACAGCTTCGAGCCGCCGCGTTGACAATGGAGGCGGAGAACATGGTCCACTCGGACTCGATGTCCCCCGCCTCCCCCGGGATCCGAGAGAAGCTCTCCCGGAGGTGGGAGTTGAAGATGTCCCTGACAGAGGGCTCGGCCAGACGTTCCCAACAGACCCTCACAATCCGTTTGGGTCTGCCCGGTCTGTCCAACCTCCTCCTCCGCCAGCGCATCCAACTCACCACCAGGTGGTGATCAGTTGACAGCTCAGCCCCTCTCTTCACCCGAGTGTCCAAGACATGCGGCCGAAGGTCAGATGAAACGACAACAAAGTCGATCATTGACCTCCGGCCTAGGGTGTCCTGGTGCCACGTGCACTGATGGACACCCTTATGCCTGAACATGGTGTTCGTGATGGACAAACTGTGACTCGCACAGAAGTCCAACAACAAAACACCACTCGGGTTCAGATCGGGGAGGCCGTTCCTCCCAATCACGCCTCTCCGGGTATCACTGTCATTGCCCACGTGAGCGTTGAAGTCCCCCAGTAGAACAATGGAGTCCCCAGTTGGAGCACTATCAAGTACTCCTCCCAGGGACTCCAAGAAGGCCGGGTACTCCCCACTGCTGTTCGGCCCGTAGGCACAAACAACAGTGAGAGACCTATCCCCGACCCGAAGGCGCAGGGAAGCGACCCTCTCGTTCATCAGGGTGAACTCCAACACATGGCGGCTGAGCTGGGGGGCTATAACCAAGCCCACACCAGCCCGCCGCCTCTCACCCTGGGCAACTCCAGAGTAGTGGAGGGTCCAGCCCCTTCAAGGAGCTGGGTTCCAGAGCCCAAGCTATGTGTGGAGGTGAGCCCGACTATCTCTAGCCGGTATCTCTCAACCTCACGCACAAGCTCCGGCTCCTTCCCCCCCAGCGAGGTGACATTCCGTGTCCCTACTGCGAGGGTTTTGGTCCAGGGATTGGGTCGTCGAGGCACCCCGCCACGACTGCTACCCAGCCCACAATGCACCGGCCTGCCATGGTCTTTCCTGCGGGTGGTGGGCCTACTGGAAGGCGGACCCGCGTCGCCGTTACGGGCTGAGCCCGGCCGGGTCCGACGGGCAAAGACCCGGCCACCAGGCGCTCGCCATCGAGCCCCAACCCCAGGCCTGGCTCCAGGGCGGGCCCCGGTGACGCCGATCCGGGCGACGTAACAGTCCTTGTTTTTCTTCTCATCATGGTAGGCTTGTGAACCGCTCTTAGTCTGGCCCGTCACCCAGGACCTGTTTGCCATGGGAGACCCTACCAGGGGCGAAAGTGCCCCCGACAACATAGCTCCTAGGATCACTCGGGCACACAAACCCCTCCACCACAGTAAGGTGGCGGTTCAAGGAGGGGAGGTGGCGGTTCAAGCGGTTGTTTTGTATTTAATAAAGTAAAAAAAAAAAATCTTCATCATTACATCTCGTGCATATTGTATGCAGGGAATACAAAATAAAGTTCAGTGTAAAAAAAAAAAGGATCAGATTTAAAAGAATGATGTATAGCAGCTTGTTTGTGTTTAATGATTTTCATATGAAGCCCCATCTAAATGTCTCCCCTCAAGAAGAAATTGTTGCCAAATTTAACTGTTCAACACGATTTTGACATTTGAATGATAAAAGTTATCTCATTTAGTGTCAGCAAGAAGAGCAACAAGCAAAGTTTGCTGGGCGAACAAAGCTCACAAGAGAGCAAACAGATTAAATGAAGTTGTCATTTGCAACTGTGAGCAAATCATTGATATAATGATTTTATTTCAAAACTCTGTTTAAAACTGCTCTTGAACTTGACACATTACCTGTTACTGAATACTAAGCAGTCATTGTTTTTAATACTCCAATTTGTCATTCAGATTTTGTGAATGTCTGTTAAAATTAGGCTTGTGAATACCATTTATTGTCACTCTGTCTCTGTTATCCAGAGTTTTTTCTTTCACGATTAAATTGTTAAAAGTCTTGTCTGCCTCTTGACTTTTGGAGGAATACTAACTGTATACCCCTTCCTTTTATTCTGCTTTCCTTGCATCTTTTCAGGTGTTGCAAAAGTGGACAAAATCTTTCCTGAAACTGAAGAATTCTATCGAACTATGTTCTTACTTTGCCTTTTTCTTTCCTTCCCTGCAGTCTCTCCTCCAGTGCTCTCAGTCCCTCCTGGAGGTCAGGTTGTGAATGTGCGAGAGGGAGGCAACACTGAGCTGGTGTGCTTAGTGGTGGATGGCAAACCCCGTCCTCCCATTTTGTGGTCACGCATGGAAAAAGACCTGCTGATGCCTTCAGGGACACCCGTGGTGGAGACAGCTGATGGCCGGTTGAGGTTAAAGAACGTCAGCCGGGACATGATGGGAGTGTATCGGTGTCAAACAGCTCCTTACAATGGCCTTAACATCAAGCGCAGAGAGGCACAAGTCCAGCTGAATGTGCAATGTAAGTTTGGATCAGATTACTTCCACCCAAGAACTCAAAACGCAATTTATAACAGCTCCCCTCAGAGCAAGCAGAAAGTAGAGGCTGCACAATTTAGTAGCACCAAATCTTACAATGCTCTTTGACATTAATAAGCTCAGATTGGTTATCTTTTTTCCTGTACGCTGTGATAGAACTTTGCGTGTACCTTTTCAAATAATATGAATCATTGATGATCCCAGAGTAATAGCAGCAAAGAACAGAAACACAAATAATTAAACCACAAATAAATGTGTGTAAAAGTAAAAAGGGAATGCACAGAACTTAGGCTATGAGGAATAGTTATTTACAATCAAAATATGTCCAAAACAAATGGAAAAAGTGCTAAGATTATAGGAACATTATAGTGAATAGTTTTGGTGGTGTTACGGTTGGTACGGTTCCAGTAAAAATGTGAAAAAACACTTTCCTTTATTCATACTCTTAGTAAAAAGATGGCCTTTACCCTTTACTTAAAGGAGCTTGAGGCCGGATTGTGGCAAGATTTATGAAAAAAATTCGTATACATTTGAAGTTTTCTAGTAATAATGTCAGATGAAGCGTTCCAAACCAAAAAGAATGAGCCCTCTAGTGTATCTTTCCGTTGTCTTGAACAGGCTGTGTGCTGCAAAATGTGCTGCAATTAGGTCCCGAATTTCCCGCGCTGGGCTGCGGATGTGACGTCACATGACGCTGCATGTGCGTTCTCCCCGTTCTCCCGTGCCGGCTTCACTGTTGGCTGCAGTACCCCCAACGGCCGTCGTGGTGAAGGGTGGCGCTAGAGAGTCTCATTTCTTAAAAGGAGCCTCAAGCTCCTTTAAGTGTATACACCCAAATATAGTAATATAAGGCTTCTTTTTTTCTTTTAACCTTTTGTCAGCACTCCACTGGGGTTGTAGTAAAACATTTAATTATTTCAAAATCTTTCCTTCTCCTGTGATGACGCCTACTTTTGTTTACTTCTCTATTACTTGAATCGAGACAGCATTTATAAGTGTCAAAGAATGGGACTGGTAACTATCACTTATCTGTATGGATATGTTGGAAACTGAGTGTGCTCTCTTAAACCTGTCAGCAATTGCAGCAACAGGAAGCCTTTATGGTCCAATTTTAACAATGCTACTCTTACAAAGTTGTGAATGCATCCTTGATATTCCAGTCATTGTTTCCTTTTCATTTAGTGGTTTTGCAAGTTACTGTCTTGGTAGATATTTATGTTTACACTTGGGCTGAATATATTCTAAGAACAGAAATTGATGGGATGGAATTTACTCAGAGCATTCAGTTGTTATTATATAATTGAACACCATTGTTCTCGTTCCTTGCAGAGCATCACACCTCTTTAGTACGGTGGCCGACAAGGGCCAAACGCACTACAATGGCCTAATGCGTCTCAGTTAAGGAAAACGGCTTCAAGTACAAAAACGATTCAAATTCACAAAACGAGGTACAAAAAGAGGAACGTGGTGCAAATGAAAAAACAAAGACAAATGCAGCATCATCAAACGTGCTGCAAATAGAGAAACGATGCAAAGCACAAAATGATATAAAACAAGAAACCATCTTCAAAAGAAACACGCTTCATAACCGGTTACCAAACCTGCAGGGGGCGCTCTCAGCGTAACAGCTCAATGGACAGACACACGGGATGTAGAGAGAGACCGAACAGCTGACTGAACCACAGTTTTTACATCCATGGTTTAAACATACAGCGGGAACGGTAATGTGATATAATGTGGTTTATATCACTGTACAACGCTGTACATTACGAGACGTTTCTTTATTATATTTTAACGTTACAGTCACCTGTTCGTTTTCTCTCTACATCCCGTGTGCTGTTACGCTGAGAGCGCCCCCTGCAGGTTTGGTAACCGGTTATGAAGCGTTTTTCTTTTGAAGATGGTTTCTTGTTTTATATCGTTTTGTGTTTTGCATCGTTTCTCTATTTGCAGCGCGTTTGATGATGCTGCATTTGTCTTTGTTTTTTGCAGCACGTTTTTTCATTTGCACCACGTTCCTCTTTTTGGACCTCGTTTTGAGTTTGTGAATTTGAATCGTTTCTGTACTTGAAGCCGTTTTCCTTAACTGAGACGCATAGGCCGTTGCAGTGCGTTTGGCCCTTGTCGGCCACCGTACTTTAGTCATACATTCTTTAAATATTTTTACACTTTTTTTTGAAACTGTCATTCACATCCCAATGAGTCTTCTCAAAGTCAAGACAGAGAGACTACTGTCAGTCAAAACCGGGAATAAAGGTCAGCTTTTAGGAACTAAATGTTAAAAGAGCAGCAACAAATGGACATGAGTGAATGACATTTCTTGGCAAGAAAGCGGTCAGGTAAGCAGAGGAATTGTGGTAAAGGTGAGTGCTGTGCAATGGTGTGCAGGATGACACAGAGGAGAACCATTAGGGAAAATCCCTGACAGGCAGGTGGCGCTGTGTAAAGGGAAAGATGGCTGGAAAACTATGAGAGAATATGGAGGCCTGTGGAGACACCTTCTTCACACAAGAAAGGACAATCACGCAAAGTAGGAACATATAAGAGTGGCCTGAGAGCATTGAGCTACCACAGATGACTGTAGAACACACCCACATGAACAGCAACGGATAAACGTGTTATGCAGTCCTGTATTGTCCTTCCTCCCACAAAAGAGATCCAAGAAAAACAGGGGAGTTGAAAGTAGTGCCTTGTTTCAACTTTATTTCAATTAAAAGTTTAAATATCCATCCATCCATCCATCCATCCATCCATCCATCCATCCATCCATCCATCCATCCATCCATCCATCCATCCATCCATCCATCCATCCATCCATCCATCCATCCATCCATCCATCCATCCATCCATCCATCCATCCATCCATCCATCCATCCATCCATCCATCCATGTCCGCTGTCTGTAACCGGGCTGCAGTCATATCCATTTATATGCATTTAAAATTGAACTGTGACAGGAAAGAAATAGGGCTAAGATAGACATCAATTATCTATGATCATTCAAACACACTGTATCAAGAAGTGTCATTAATTAGTCGCCTATAGAGCCAAAAGGACACAGGATCATACATATACTACAACACAGATTCAAAATTAGCACTTTGGAATAAAAAAAAGAACACAAAAATATTCTTGTTAAATTTACTCAAAGGCAACATAGCCCTCTCTGATCTTTGAATTATTTGGGGTGGACCATCACATAGAAAATGTCTGTATTATGCTGCGAAGAATCAGTATCCAATACCTACTCTGACCTTACTCCAGACCAGACCAAAAAAATTAGGACCATCTAGACTGTAGCGGCGAGTCCATGAGCCAGGCCCTAAATGGTTTGGGGCTGTATCAGTGGCCTTGTTAAAGGCATTTTACACTTCTGTTATTAAAGAAAATAATGCAAAACACAACGATGAGACTAAAAAACACATTAGAAAACAATCAGACTGTCCATGAGACATGGAAGCCGACCCATTGGCATTGAGGATCGAACCACATGTGCATCCTAGTTGGTTATGCCTTGCAGTCGAAGAAACTATGTAGGAAGTTTTAGCGTTTTACCATTTGGTATCTTCAGTTACAGAAGTGTTGTGAGAAGGAAACTTTACCATCAGAATATTTTGTTGGAATTTCTCACAGGTGTCAAATGTTGGAATAGATGTATATTAGCAAATGACATCAAGTGAATGAGACAACGTTTTGACAACAAGGTGGCTTGGTGGTTACGACTGTTACCTCACTAGGAGGTTCAGATCCCAGCTCGGGAGTTTTTGTGTGGAGTTGGCATGTTCCACCTGTGCTTGCTTGGTTTGTCCGTGGGTACTCCAGCTTCTTCACACAGTCCATCAATTTGACGTTAGTGATATGGGGCATGGTTGTCTGTTTCGCTAGTCTTAGTAGCACTGTAATGGATTGCTGACCTGTTCAAGGTGTACTGCTGTCATTCAGTGATTGTTCATTTATTAGGGCCCGAGCACTGAAAGTGCGAGGACCCTATTGTATCTGTGATGTTTATTATTATTATTAGGGCCCGAGCACTGAAAGTGCGAGGACCCTATTGTATCTGTGATGTTTATTATTATTATTATTATTATTATTATTATTATTATTATTCTCGCCATAAATAAATTGCCTTTTTGGAGGCCTTAAAATGCTCAAAAACTCACCAAATTTTGCACACGCTTCCAGAGTCGCGTAAAATTACGTATTTTATGGGCGACAGGCATGGGTCAAAAAGGATTAGGCGCTATAGCGCCACCTATTTTATGTTTTTGACGAGCCCCACAATATGGTTTGACTTACAGCAATGACCTTTATGTGTCTATTATATCAGACAAAGCCCTACAAAAAAGTCTCTTGGACCCATGCTCTAAGTTACACAGGAAGTCCGGCATTTTGAACAGAAAATGTCATTTTTTATGAATTCTGATCATTTCTAGGCCTCGTACTTTAACGAACTCCTCCTAGAGATTTTATCAGATTGGCTCACAACTTGGTTTGTACAATCTAGACACATGGCCGACGCTAAATTGCGAAGCTTTTACGTTTTTAGCAGAGGGCTTGACCGTAGTGATCCACCGAAGTTTGAGGTCATTTTTAAGCCTCGCCATCAAACATCAATTGGCTGTAATTCAGCAATACATTATTTTATGTGGTTGAAAACGTATGTGCATGATTGTAGGCTGAGCCTGAAGACATCTATGGTGGAATATTCAGGATCGGTTGTAGCGCCACCTGTTGGCACCAGGAATTGTCATGTCTTCTAGTATGCATCTGTGCTCAAAGGGAGATGAGCGGATGGATCTCAAAGTTGGTCAGATAAATAGGTAAGACATTGACGATGGCTGACAGAGAAAACTGTAAGTTTTTCTCAAAGGGCGTCGCTGTTAGAGGTTGTCAAATTTCGGTGTCTCGCCATGAACATAAAAGTTGTTTTAACTTTCAAATACTTGGTCCAAATTGACCCAAAATCAATACATTTAATCAGGCTTCCATTCTGATATCCATTCTATATTTGGGACAGTTTGTCACCGACTTTATTCAAAATATGAACTCATTTTGAAATAAATCTTTACTTTGTCATGCAATGTCGAATTAACTTCTAACTTCGTAAAAATATTGTTGAAAATAATATGATTTGAGCATTGTATGTGCAAGAGGCGATTTATAATGAATGTTTTGAGTTGGATTAGAAGCATGAAGCTGTCTGCGGGCCGCGTGCGCGCAGACCGCGGGAACGCGCAGCCGCAGCTCCTGGAAGCTGCCGGGGGCGGGGGCGGGGGCGGGGGAGGGGGGTTGTTGCAACTTGCAGCAACATGTGGAGTCACGCCGTCACGTCACGTAAGTTGTATTGTGGTTTTTTAATGCGTGTTGCAATTATTTTATTTTATTATATTATTATATTATTATTGAGCTTCCATCCGCGATCCCGATCAGGAGCGCGCGGTCGCGCGCGGCCACGCGCAGAGCCGAGAGCCAGTTTCTGCCCATTTCTGCAGCTTTGCCAAAAAATGCTACCTAAAGGTTTTCCACCTTTGTAGAGCCACAACTTTACTGTGTTTTACTCCCTAAACCACTTCCTTTCACCCCCAAGTGGTCTTTGTCTCTTGCCAGGCCGTCATTGTAAATAAGAATGTTCTTAATGACCTGCCTGGTTAAATAAAGGCGAATGACTGAATGAATATCAAATAAAGCCATAGAATTGTTGTTTTTTTTCTCTTTATCGTATAATGTTCACAAAGTGTAATGCATTCATGTCATGGGTCGTGTATTTTGAAGGATCAAATAATCAACATCCCATTATCCATTTTACATCGTGCAAGAAATGATGCAAACTTTGAAAATCGACTGTGCGCATGCGCATAACCCAAACGTAGCATTTTTTCGGCAGGGAGCAGAAATTGGCAGAACACCGGCTGGGACGGACCTGATGCTCTGATGCGACAGGTCTCTGCTCACACTGACTGTACGTTCATACACGGACGTAATATGGGGGGGGGGGACATGTATCCTGCACTTTTTCAAAAGGCAGTTTTGGTCCCCTGCAGTTTTTACCGTCCAAAAACAATGTTACGCTATATTAAATGGAGACAGGTCAGCACTAGGACCAAGCGGAAAACGGCCGCTCAAGCTGAAGCCTGTTGTTTGGTCTGCCTGGGTCACGTCAGCTAGACGGATTTTAAGAATAAGAATAATAATTACTTTATTAATCCACAAAGGGAAATTCCTTTGTATGGCAGCTCATCTACTGTACCATTTGCAGAAGAGAAGCTCTTCTGAATATCTCTTGGATGAGTTGATTATGTTGAAATGTTAATAGATAACCCTTCTGTGGTCTTTTGGTCAAATTGACCCATATTCACTTTTCTTTTATATCAAAAATATGATTTTCATCCATATAACTGCCTCTGTTACACTCATTTCAAATAAAATTGATGATCACTACCAGAGCTGGTAGAGTAGCCAAAAATTGTACTCAAGTAAAAGTACTGTTACTTCAGAATAATATGACTCAAGTAGAAGTAAAAAGTACTCACCAAATAATTACTTGAGTAAAAGTAAAAAAAGTACTTGGTGAAAAAACTACTCAAGTACTGAGTAACTGTTGAGTAACGTCTGATTTATTTTTTTAACACACCCATTCAAAAAGACAAAAGTACAAAATAATCATCTTCAGGCAAATTAAAATCAATAAAATAATAAAATAAATTAAAATTAATAAAAAAATGAAAAATAGCTTAAATTAAAATAAGCGTAAAGTTAATTCAAGAACTTTAATAAATAATAAAATAACAGAATAAAAAAATAAATTAAGCACCAGTAGCACAAAATTTCAAGCCTTTGTACTTTTCTTTTTCAACCAGGCAGAACTAGAACAAACATGAACTCATAGAAACTCTGTGTGTGTTTGAGTCTGTGTAAATGTGACAAAACATGCAAAAACAAACCTTTTTCCCAAAGAATCACTCAGTGATGTCATGAGATTGACGCGTACACGGATAAAAAGGATAAAAGAAAAGTAACAGCTCAACGTAGCCTAATGTAGCGGAGTAAGAGGAACAGTTTGTCCTTCACAAATCTACTCAAGTAAAAGTAAAAAGTACAGTTATCCAAAACTACTCCTAAAAGTACAAAATTTCCCAAAACTTACTCAAGTAAATGTAACGGAGTAAATGTAACTCGTTACTACCCACCTCTGATCACTACTTGCATTGAATTATGGATATTTTATTCAATTTCTCCTCTCCTGTGATATTCAATTTGACCCACCAACCACTGGCTGGTGCTGGGTGGTGGTCCAAACATTTTAAATGATTTCATTTCATTTTCACATATACCCGTCTGTGATAATCCATCAATTTATATGCCTCTGAGTTTAACTATAGTCAAAAAAATTCAGAATTTCGGCTTATCTTTATCTATCTCAAAAATGAGCTATGGTTTTATGTAAATGAGGTCTATTGACCATTCATTCCAAAAATAAGTGTAAAATTGGTGGTAATGAGTTGGAGTGAAGTTGACTAACAAGGTGAAACACAGAATTGGGTGATAATTAAAGCTACATGCTTTACAACCAGTAAAACCACAAAGGGAACAGTAAACTTAAAAGTAACAATAGAAAACTAGAAGAACTACTAGAAAACACAGTGAACTGAAAGAGTTTGAGTTTTCTTTTTTTTTTTTTTTTACCTTGTCTGCACACATATTAATGATTGAAACAAGAGAAAAATTGGTTCAAAACGAGCCGGCAATGGCACAGTGTCTGCCCGGCTTTAAACAGAACCGCAGCCAGTACTCGAGTTGTAAAAAAAAAAATCAGGGGGGATGGTGGATTTTATCATATGGGGACAGATAATTTGTTCTGATTACAAATATTATAATATATTACAAATAATAGCAGTGACCAAAACACCTGCAGAAATACTGCAGGAATGACATAGCAGCAGTTAAATGCAGCCTTCTGTAAGCTTTAAATATCCACTGGGCTTACATCAAATACATCAAAACACAACAATAAAAAACACTTTTCTGAACTTATCAATATGACTCTGTCCTTCACAGGATAAGTAACATGGATCACTGCAAAAACTCTAAATCTTAACAAAAATATTTGTCTTATTTCTATTGAAAATGTCTCATTTTAGTAAAAAAAACCTCATTACACTTAAAACAAGACTCATAACTGGAAAAAAAACCACCATTTTCATCTGTTTCACCTGTTCACCTGTTTTCACTTAAAATAAGTAGAAAAATCTGCCAGTGGAACAAGATTTTTTTGCTTGTAATGAGAAGATAAATCTTGTTTAATTTTATTTTTTTTTTACATTTATCGTATTTTTAATATTCTCTTTTTGGGGGGGGCTGGAAGGAGGGGCGTTGGCCATGAGTGCGAGGGCCCGTTCATCGCTGCTTGCAGCTTTAATTATTATTATTATTATTCTCGCCGTAAATAAATTGCCTTTTTGGAGGCCTTAAAATGCTCGAAAACTCACCAAATTTTGCACACGCTTCCAGAGTCGCGTAAAATTACGTATTTTATGGGCGACAGGCATGGGTCCACAAGAATGGGCTCTATAGCGCCACCTATTTTATGTTTTTTGACGAGCCCCACAATATGGTTTGACTTACAGCAATGACCTTTATGTGTGTATTATATTAGACAAAGAGCTACAAAAAAGTCTTTTGGACCCATGGTCTAAGTTACACAGGAAGTCCGGCATTTTGAACAGAAAATGTCATTTTTCATGAATTCTGATCATTTCTAGGCCTCGTACTTTAACGAACTCCTCCTAGAGATTTTATCGAATTGGCTCACAACTTGGTTTGTACAATCTAGACACATGGCCGGCACTAAATTGCGAAGCTTTTAAGTTTCTGCCAGAGGGCGTGACTGTAGTGATCCGGCGAAGTTTGAGGTCATTTTTAAGCTTCGCCATCAAACATCAATTGGCTGTAATTCAGCAATACATGATTTGATGTTGTTGAAAACGTATGTGCATGATTGTAGACTGAGCCTGAAGACATCTATGGTGGAATATTCAGGATCGGTTGTAGCGCCACCTGTTGGCACCAGGAATTGTCATGTCTTCTAGTATGCATCTGTGCTCCAAACGAGATCAGTTTCTTGATCTCAAAGTTGGTCAGATAATAGGTAAGACATTGACGATGAGTGACAGAGAAAACTGTAAGTTTGTGTCAAAGGGCGTTGCCGTTGGAGGTTGTCAAATATCGGGGTCTCGCCATGAACATAAAAGTTGTTGTAACTTAAACATAATTGGTCAGAATGAACCCAAATTCAAAACATTTAATCGGGCTTGCATTCTGAACAAGTGGATATGACAATCTTGGATGAACTCCATAGCGCCACCTTTTGGTCAGGTATACATTTTTCATCAAATTATGTGCTTTAGTTGCTGTTTGGTTTATCCAATCTTAAGCAAATTGACACATTTGATTGGCAGTAGGTCCCTTGTTGACCGTGTCGCGTATCGTGGCCGTAATTTGAAAGGAATTGGCATTTTTAAGTCACTCTGTATTTCTGGAAAAATATTAATTAAAAATCAGAGATTTTGTGTAAGGAAAATTAAATGGCAGTTTCAGATAGCTTACAACAGGACTAAAAAATCATACACTGGAACATATTATTTTCTGAGAACTCCGTCACTCTAAAAATTAAAAAAATGAACTAATAACATAAAAAGCTATGTCTTTGTCACAAAATGTCAAAATTGACATCCGACTTCATAGATATGTTGTTTACTATAATGAGAAAATATCTTGTGAATTTCATAAGCCTGAGTGGGACCGTTGATTTTCTATTAATATTTATGTTAAATTCACTGGATTCTTAACTCTGACTGACAGCCAAAGGAGGAGAGGAGAGAAAGGAGGGGTGCTCCCGCGGGGGACGGAGGGAGGGGTGGGGGGTGGGGGGGAGGGGAGGGGGGGGCTTGTTATGCGCGCGCATCTCCCGCGGGGGGGCGGGGCATTGGAGCTGACGTTCAGCGCGGCCGCCATCTTGGATAAGGTACCGACGGCCATCTTGGAGAGGCTGGCAGAGATTTAGTTATGAAACAGGACGCTGTCACACATTAAAAATACGTACTTTTATGCTGAAAGACTTTGTATTATGCTCTTTTACAAAGACATGGTATGGAATATTGATAAATGTATAAATTAATTAATTGTATAAAGAAACACGTTTGATTGTTCATTTGAATTTATTTGAAGGGGAGAGGGGTGTGTTGTTGTATTTATTTATATATATTTATTTATTTATTTGAGAGTGAGAGTGAACTTTGTAATATTATAAGTCCTCTTGGCTTACTATTCCTATCCATTTTTCATTGACTGTTTTTTGTTTTTTTTTATAGCAAAAGGTGCAAATAAAAATATACACCGTCGGAATTCGGAAACTGATGATTATTTCTTCATCCACTGCATCTTTCATCCACTGGTGCGTTCAGGGACAATTGGAATTTACTCAATTTGGCGAGAATTGACCATTGTGGTTTCTCCTGTTTACTGGTGTGATGAGTGATATCTAAATATTGTAATCTTTAAAAGGAGCTTGAGGCTCCTTTTAAGAAATGAGACTCTCTAGCGCCACCCTTCACCACGACGGCCGTCGGGGGTACTGCAGCCAACAGTGAAGCCGGCACGGGAGAACGGGGAGAACGCGCATGCAGCGTCATGTGACGTCACATCCGCAGGACAGCGCGGGAAATTCCGGGCACAATTGCAGCACATTTTGCAGCACACAGCCTGTTCAAGGCAAAGGACAGATACGCTAGAGGGCTCATTCTTTTTGGTTTGGAACGCTTCATCTGACATTATTACTAGAAAACTTAAAACGTATACACATTTTTTTCATAAATCCTGCCTCAATCCTGCCTCATGCTCCTTTAATTACCAACTTCATCTAATTAATGTTTTTCATCTAACCTCAGTAGTGTGAGATATTGTTTCAATGGGAAACTGCACACAAACTCAGCGGCGGTTGGTGTTGTTTTTCCTATGGGCAAGCCAGGCCTGGCGATAAATTAGATTTTTCATGGTTTGCATTAATGGGCATGGCCTAACGGCTCAACAGCGCCCACTAGAATACTTTTCTCTGCCATAACTTTTGAAAGGTTTGACATAAAGAGTCGTGGGTGGTATCATGGGACTCGGTATTGAGTCCTTGACCATAATTGGCGAAAATTAGCCCCGCCCCTTCTTCTGATTGGTTGTCCCGATTTTCTGCTATAACTTTTGAATGGTTTGACATAGAGAGTCGTGGGTGGTGTCATCACATTCTGTATGGAGTCCTTGACTTTCATTGGCCTGAATTAGCCCCGCCCCTTCTTCTGATTGGTTGTCCCTTTTTCGTGCTATAACTTTTGAATGGTTTGACATAGGAAGTCGTGGGTGGTGTCATGGGACTCGGTATTGAGTCCTTGACCATAATTGGTGAAAATTAGCCCCGCCCCTTCTTCTGATTGGTTGTCCCGATTTTCTGCTATAACTTTTGAATGGTTTGACATAGAGAGTCGTGGGTGGTGTCATCACATTCTATATGGAGTCCTTGACCTTCATTGGCCTGAATTAGCCCCGCCCCTTCTTCTGATTGGTTGTCCCTTTTTTCTGCTATAACTTTTGAATGGTTTGACATAGGAAGTTGTGGGTGGTATCATTTTTGATATGCTTATGGGGGGCGGTGGCCGTGAGTGCGAGGGCCCGTTCATCGCTGCTTGCAGCTTTAATTTCTTAATTGCTTTTTAAATACTGTTCTAATTTTACTGTACTAATTTTTCTGATGTAGGGCTATCACATGTCATGTTTTCATCTATTTCATCTATTCATCTAATGTTTTTGTGGGATTTTCTTAGAATTATTGAATATATTTTCGAGATTTAGCCTTTGATCACAACGCTAATCAGCTCATTTCAGTGCTCTACTTTCTTTCAAGTGAAACACACATCACTTTCACAGGAACGGGATGGACATTAGGTCAAAGTGAATATTTGTTTAAAATTTTAAAAAGATCCCCCAGGGGTCTGCCAGAGTCTATCCCAGCCCATTACAGGCGAGAGGCCGGGGTTCACCCTGGACAGGTCGCCAGGCCAGCACAGGGTCACATATATAGACAAACAACCGTGCACGCTCACACTCACATCTACGGGCAAATAAGAGTCATCGATCAACCTAGCATGCATGTTTGTGGGAGGACACCCATGCAAGCACGGGGAATACACGCAAACTCCACACAAAAATACTCCTGCTGGGCCCAGGAGTCGAACCACGAACCTTCTTGTTGTGAGGCAACAGTGCTTGGTTTTTCTACCAGAACCAAACTGGAAATATGAGAAGGCAAATTTGTTTTTAAGTCTTCTGATTTGATTCTAAAATACAAAACCCAAAGGATTACTGGTACATGGATTGATCTGCACAATAGATAAAATATATGCCATTCATGGCAGAACTTGAACACCATGCTGAATTTACTCATACCCCTTTTACACCAAGCTGGTTCCAGGGCTGGTGCTAGTGCTGGAGCTAGAGCCGGTTCGCGGTTGGTTCTTAAGTAAGAACCGTTTGCTTCTACACAGCTGGTGTTGGCCTGGAGCTGGCCAGAGAGACACGTCATCACGTCACCACGCCCCCTCGTTTTCATCCCTACCCTGATCAGGAAGCTGAGAGCCAAAAGCTGTTTTAATTTCAGCTGTAGCGCTGTTAATATGGCACTTTATTAAGTTTTAATATTTTTTTCAGGTAAAGTAACCTTTAAGATCCCCAACCTGGGCTCAGTTTATCCAAATAACGCCTGTTAAGAAATTTGAGCCGGCAGCTTCTCTCCTCTCCTCTCCTCAGGAGCTCCTCTCCTCCTCCGTAACATACGCCGTAGGCTCTGCGTTGGTGTAACGTGGAACCAGAACCGCGGGCTGGGAGGCGTCCCCGCGGGCCAGGATTTTTTATTAAATAAATGGATGGAGCTGCCGCTGCATCGGCGGGCTCCGCAGCCTCGCGTCCAAGCGTCCCAGGGCTGGAACGCTCCCCCGCGGGCTCGGACGCGAGGCTGCGCCGCTGCATCGGCGGCACGGAGCCCGCAGACGTTACTGTTGGTGGATTGTACCGTAGACCACTGCTGCTTCTGTTTTACATCCATTATTAAATAAATGGATGTAATAATAAAAGAGTCTGCTAACTTAACCGCCTTCTTCAACGCTACGTTGTTTAAAAACGGCGCGCTTCCGCGTTTATTCTGCTTTGGTTGTTCAGTAACACCGTCCCCAGCCCCGCCCCCAGCCCCCGACGTAAAGCGGTTCTTTGAGCTGGCCCAGCAGCTCAAAGGGGCTGGCGTAGCTCCCGTTTTGAGAGTCAGGAGCCGGAGCTTAGGCTGTGTAAAACCAAAGAACTGGTGCTAAGTCTGGCTCTAGCCCAGAACCAGCCCTGGAACCAGCTTGGTGTAAAAGGGGTATCAGAGCTTTTTTTGGGGGGCTGGGGGATCACTGAAATCCGCAGCACCATAGCACTCCCTTGGTGCCCACTGTGCTCAGCTATCAGAAATTTCTGCATGGAGCACAACTTTCAAGAAGGAGTCGTGTTTCCAAGTCTGGATTGGCAAGGGTAGTGTTTCTGTATAACAAAACAAACCTTACAAGTTGCCATTTGCAATGCACTGAATCCACGGGAATTGCTGCCTCCTTGTTTTCTCCACATCCCATCATACAAACAAAACTGACTTTAGTTTCAGTTTACTCTTTCTGTTAAAAAACCAAAAGGAAAGAAATCTTAGTTTTTTTTTCTATTTTTCTGAGCTAGTTATGAATCAGAAAAAAACAATGAAGGAATACACTGTTATACTCATTATTTTATTAGTAAGCAATGACAAAATGCAGGTGGGAATTTTTTTTTTTTTTTTTTTAAATATACCTTAACTTGATATGCTGCAGTGTAAATTTTTTATATTTCAGTGCCAGCAATGATTTTTTTGTGTTTTGTACCATTTTTTTTCCATCCTGACCTACCTGATAAATAAAGCCTCACATTTGTTTTCTCTTCTCCCCTTTCCTCTGCAAGAAGTATTTACAGAGTTTGCTAATGCTGGCAGGGTGGAAGGGCAACCCTCTGTGAGCACTGCTGTCCACTCTGGGCCATCTCTGATTAATGGACCAGGTGGCTGCCCCACTATGGAAAGGGAAGGAAACAGAGTGAAGAGATAGATTCACAAGCTAGACTAAGAGTGAGAGAAATGGGGTTAAAAGAGAGCTTGCATCTGGAAAGTCCGGTCAGGGATGGTGGAAGAAGAGAAAAGACTAAATAAAAGAGGAAAACTGACCAGCAAATTAATAAAAATAAAAAAACATTTAAAAAACATGTTCTTTGGTAACAGTCAGGAAATGTGGAAAACCAGATCCATCCTCTTCAACTCCTGTTTATACCTTTTATCAAATTCAGTTTAATTTAATTCAGTTTCATTTATATATCGTCAAATCACGACAAATGTCATCTTAAGGCACTTCAAGAAATACAATTCAATTCATTCCAGATTAATCCAATAAATACAGAAGCAGTAAAAATAACAATGACAAAAATTGCTTTGCTACGGAAACAAACAGATTGCACCAAAACCTTTCTAAGATACAATCCACCATCCTGAGAAGCACAAGGCGACTGTGGAAAGGAAAAACTTCTCTTTAACGGAAAGATGTCTTCATTTTTTTTTTTTGAAGGATATAATTAAATGGGTGCTCAGATTCCTGCCACTTCTGTCTCCCACCTCCTCGTTTGCTTTGCATCCCCTCTTTCCTCACCCAGTCTTTGTTTTTTTTCCCCTGGACAGCAGGGTGTTCTTCCCCATTGCCATTCTCATCATCATCCATCACCTCGCTGTTGGCCATGAGAGAACCTCTCCCTGTCTTGCCATTCTTATTTTTTTCAGTTCTGCATTCCCTCATTCATTCCCCACCTCCCTTACTCAGTCACTGACTTCTCTCACTTTCACTCCACACTTTCTTTATCATTTGTCTTCCTCATTGTCGTCTTCTTTAAGAGCTGTTTCTCTCTCCCATCATCCAGCACAGCACCCCCCCCCCCCCCCCCCCCCCCAACTCTCTCTCATGTAAATTGATTTTCTCTCTGTGCGCTGTAAATGTTTGGCTTGGTCAGTGTTGCATTCCTGAATGGAATCCATTCTATATTCAATAAGACAGATAGGAGCGGTGTACTTACATGGATTACATTGTTCTGACTTTGAAACATTGTGGAGTAGTGCCATGAGTCCCAAATGAGGAGGATATGAAAAAAAAGGAAAAAAGAAAAAGTCAAGTTTCAAAATAAAGTAATCCAACAGCTTGAAAGATAATATCCTGCTGTCCAGGAAAGATTGCAGGACTGTAATATTAATAACTTTTTGTCTAAACCCTGTGGTTGGAATGATTTATAAACCATTCACATAAAAGCTTACAACTCAACTCCTCTATTTTCCACACCCTTCTCTATTTCTGTTACCTCTTTTACACAACTTGCTTTTCTTTACCTGTTACATATTTTACTCTATAAGCAGGAGAAGCGTCTGTGACTATACATGTTTCATCCCATCAGATAACACTGTCACACAGTTCTGGATGTATTTAGCACAAACTAAGGAGTTCCAAAGGCCAGGTAAAGAGCTGGATATCACGATTTTGGCTTTATCAACAAGACAGTAGGGAACCTTTTGGATTTTGAAACCACATGCTGGGAGGCTTGACTCAAAACCAACAGGCAACACAGAAACTGAGAAGTTAAATGCTGGGGTGGTTTCCAATCTTGTTAGTATTCAGGGGCTCACGCATGTTCCTCGGACTGGAGTGCAAGCACGGAATGATAAACTGAATTCAACAGGAATTTTGGTCTGGCTGTGTTTACCGGTTTATTGAAAAGTATATGTTAAAAAAAAATGCCAATAAAGGACATTTATATTTTCATAAACACTTCAGCTTTTCAGATACGTGGTAGTAGGTTTGGATAGGTTGTAGAATGAGGTTTCAAAGTGACAAAGAAACATTTCCCTCTTTCTTTTTAAAGGTATTAAGTGTCCAACTTGTATACTTAACATTTTTATCACTTGGTTTTTCAAGGTAGCATTATTAAAAGTAGTCTGAAGTATAATTTTAATATTATGGAAAGATGAGCAAATGTTTAGGAGCACTCCATTTCTGGCAGCAAGGCTATCATTAATAAGACAATCATGTCATTTCAGCTGTTATTTGAAGTCCTAGCCTTCCTTCCTGAATCTGATTTCAATCCTGATTTCCACTATGTAGATTTAAACAGTTTTAAAAAATTAACCCAAGTGAATTCACAGAAATCCCCTAATGAGCATGTTGCATGGTGGACGAGGGGTAAAACCAAGAGGCAACATTCTCTTCTCTCTTCTCCACTGCCTTAGTTCCCAGGGTGACACATTCAAAAAATCTTCCTTTACCCATGAAAGTACATTTTTACTCTAACCCAGGGGTCGGCAACCCAAAATGTTGAAAGAGCCATATTGGACCAAAAACCCAAAAAACAAATATGTCTGGAGCCGCAAAAAATGAAAAGTCTTGTATAAGCCTTAGAATGAAGGTATGCTGCATGTTTCTATATTAGTGAGGGAAGATTTTTTTTTTTTATTATGCACTTAGAGAAAAGTCGAAATGTCGAGAAAAAAGTCTAAATGTTGAGAAAAAAATCGAAATGTTGAGAAAAAAGTAGAAATGTCAAGATTAATGTTGAAGTACAATCTTGAGAAACAAGTCGAAATGTTGAGAAAAAAGTCAAAAATTTCGAGAAAAAAGTCGAAATATTGAGAAAAAAAGTCGAAATGTCAAGGAAATAGTCAACATTTCATGAAAAATTCTAAATGTTGAAAAAAACATCGAAATGTTGAGAAAAAAGTCGAAATGTCAAGATTAAAAAGGAAAGGAAAAAGGAAGAAAAAGGAAAAAAGGAAAAAAAGAAGAAAAAAAAGAAAAAAGGAAAAAAGAGAAAAAAGAAGAAAGGGAAAAAAAAAAAGGTCAAACATTTTTGAAAAAGCTCCAGGAGCCACTAGGGAGCCGCTAAAGAGCCGCATGCGTCTCTGGAGCCGCAGGTTGCCGACCCCTGCTCTAACCTATCCAAACAGAAACTGACAAGTATTAGACAACAGAATTAGCATTCAACTCAGGCATCAAAATAACAACCTCGTACAATGGTTGTTTTTTTTTAGGTGCTCCACTGCCATTGCTTCCACAAATAAATAGCCTTTTTATGGCTATTTATGTTAATGTCTGAACTATATCAGTGTGTGTGTAAGGCATCAGCACACAACTGTAACGCACTATTTACCGCCACCACAATGCACGAGCAGACAATTGCATTGTTTTAATTAAACATTGAAAGAAAGAGATAATAGACAAAAATGACAGCAAGAAAAAAAAAAAACATGAGAAGTGGAATATAGGTTTATGTTTAAAATATCAGTAGTCCATTAACAAGATTTTACAAACCTTCTGTGTCAGTCCTGAGTTTTAGATAGCCTATAAAATAAGCGTCTCTCTTCCTCCGTTTCCTCTCCAGCCTCCCAGAGTACATTATCTTTCGGTGTCTCGCTCATCCCTCCTGCAGCTTCTTCTGTGGGTGTCTGAATTACAGGAATAATATGGGTTAAAGCATAATTACACATCTGTGTCTGATAAACTTGATTCATAAGGCGCTCGAGTGAAACTGCTTCACCTCCGAGGGCCTTAACACCAAATCTCATCACTGTTCATACAGCGGCACCACCATTAGCATCTTGTCTGTCTACACGATTAGCCGGGGGTGAACTAGCTGGGCTGTGATTTGTGGTGAGTCATTTGGCTGCTTGTTACTGTTACCCCAGGGCAACAGTAACTAGTTGGTCATTAACCACAGAGCCACACATCACCTCTGACAGGTTAATCAGCAATGGTTAGGATAGGTTACCAGTGGGGATGGAATTGTAACACCTGCACCAGCAGTTGTTCTGCTTTGGATGATTTGACAAAGCCCTTGTTTGGTTTAAGAAAATTTCTACAACATGAATGAAACAAAGAAAAACAAGACAAGAATGATAATTACTTAAATGCACACTGAAACTGTACATTACATTACGTCGTACATTGATCCAAGGTCTCAAGGATGTAACACTTTTTGAATATGATCTTTTTGCATGAATTTAACTATCAACTATGTTTCCTCTGCAGACCCTCCCATTGTGGACCCGGTCTTTAAGGATGTACGTTCGCAGATCTATCAGATAGTAACTCTGAGGTGTACAGTCCTGAGGTCAAACCCTCCACGCCTAACAGACGTCCGCTGGTTGCGTAACGGCAACTCCCCCCTTACGTCAATGCCGGACTTGAAGGCAACGCCAGAGCTGAAATTCAAGCTGGACCCTACCAACAATGGCACGTATGAGTGCCGAATCAGCAATAGCGCTGGAACATCAACATGTATATTTAATGTCTCTGGTGAGTGTAAAATACATTTGTTTTTTCTTTGCTGTCCATTCATTGATAAAAAGCTTCTTGTAAGCTTGTATCTCTTTGTCCATATTCCAAATGGACGACTTTTTAAAATAATATCCTGTCCCTTCCTTTCTGTCCTTAACCAACAGCAAGACCCTACAGTGCCGAGTTTTACTTTGATACACCCAACCCTGTGCGCATTGTGAAAGGAAACAACTACTCGTACAACCTGCAGTGGACACAGAAAGATCCAAACGCCACAGATCGTATCATAGGCTACTGGCTAAATGTCCGAAAGGTAAAGTACTACCACACCCACACTTGTATCAGGCGGTATGAAGTGGCTGGAGAGCAGGCAGCATGAAAGGCTTAGAGACAGAACAGAGCAGGCAGAAAACCAACTAAGACAGTTCAGGTTTACATATCCAGAAGTGCGCTAAGGATGGGGAGAAATAGATTATGGCAGAACGTATGCTTAAGATCGCTGAGGGAAACAGGAAGCGAATGTACACTGTAGTTGCAGGAAACCACAAATTAGAAAGTGACATCTGAATGAGACTAGATTTATGACTGAGTCTGTGATGCATTCACTCTGTGATGAGGATACCTGGTGAAATCTAAGAAGCTGCAAGTTAGGCGACTCTCAAAACACAGTCAAGTAGGTTTTATAGCCGAGCATATTGAAACAAATACTACAGTCTTTACTCTCCATCCATGAGAAATTCACAGAAGTCATCTCTCATCAATGTTGAGATTTTCTTTTTCATTGTTTTTAAGAGAGGTCTCGCAGGGTGATCTAAGGAGAGCTAGGAGAATTACACCTATTCAAAGAAACACTGTTCAATGGAAACACTGACCCCCTGTAGCACTACTTTTATTGCAAATTCAGTTTCAATTTTCTTTTGCAAAAATGTGTCATGGAAAGGCAACTACGGGTGAGGTTTCTGCTGCCACAACTCAATAAGATTTGTTACTTTATTTGAGTTTCACACATCACATTTTGTGTGTTTTCCTTGTTTTTCTACATTGTTTGGGTAAGGTAAAGTTTTCACCCCACAGTGCCAATATTTCCATGATCAGTCTTTGCTTCATTCCTATGTAGATTACAGCAGATGTCACTCTGCAAAATTGTCACACAAAATGTCTGACTGGCTGAAATGTGTGCCTGGTCACATTTTGGTCACAAGTCAGCAGTCTTTTGCGCTGTCATTAAACTAGCTACCAACAGATTTATCACTATCAGTTTTCTAAGATTGCCACCTTTTATCTGGATGAGGTGATAATGGCACAGTGTGTATCGTGCTTTAGGTTGTAAGAATCACCTTGAGTGGACATGCTGTGACAACTTGTCCGGACAAGAGCAGACATAAGTCTGTATGCAGTGCATTTCTCATGCTAAGTAAACGTAGGGCTTTAGAGGCTTTGGGAGGGTCAAGCATGTTAGCCATTATTAGGGGTGTAACAATATATCGTGCCACGAAATTTCGCGATACAAAAACGTCACGATACGTGTCGTGGAGGTGACAACCTGTATCGCAATATTGTGTTATTAATATTAATCTATTGTGTTGACTAGAAATGCACATCCGACTGCGGCCGCGACTGCGCGGACCAAAATCTTCCTCCGCTCAGAAGAAAGTAGTCCCGTTTTGCGGTCCTGTTTTGAACCTTTACTTATTTAAGTCTGGTGTAGAGTTAAGCCTTACCTTATTAAATTAAACCTTTTTCGGGTGGTGAGTAGGATAAACAAGGGACTTCTGCGTGAGTTTGCGTGTACTTCAATGTCCGCTCAACAGTGTAGGATTTCAGAACATCAATACAACACCTAGTGCTGTATCACTCCGCCCTCTAAAACATACTAACAACTGATATACTGACTAGTGTAATTATAGTCCCTGATTTACAGAATATAAAGAATATATTTATAAAATAATGAACCCTGAATTACCAAAATAACCTTAACCAAAAAATAAATCTCCTCTTACACTTATAAGATGAGCATGAATTAATCTTTTTTATGATGTAAAATTGTATGTATTTATTTACTTGTATTTATTTATTTAATTTTAGTTGTTAAATTTCTGGAAAAGAAAAAAGTCAAATCATACATGAGAGAAACTATTCAGTTTGTGGCTAAATATTTGTACTTGTATCAAACTGAAGATGCATAATGCAAACCTGACATTTACTTTTAGTTCAGTTTGTGGAAAATGATTGGCCTGGCTTTCTCTTTAAAACTTAAACAGTTATAAAGCATTACAAACTGAAACAATAGGTCAAACGCACAGCATTGTTTTGTATTTTGTGTCTTTCAAATAAAATACTGTTTTTTCCAGTCATATATTCCTCTATCAAGGTTGTTAAAAAATACTACTATAATATCGTATCGTATCGTTATCGTGACCTCAATATCGTGTATCGTACCGTATCGTGAGATTAGTGTATCGTTACACCCCTAGCCATTATACACTCGGCGTCACCATGCTGAGAATAGCAGAACTTTTAATCACAATTTATTATCCCGTACATATAAAACTAATATCATTAAACAAGAGCAAGTTAAAGATTTTAATTCAGTTTGAAACAACATAAGACATTAATTTAAATATCTTTCTTTGTCACTCCATCCTCAGGACAGGCATCACATCCCCTTCAACAGTCAGCTCACATTCTTCATTTTCATGAGTCTCCACAACATAGTGCCATCATCACCACATCCTTTCAATCTTTCTACAAATAGATGAACAATTTTTTTTCAGAGTCTGATTTCAAAACAATTATTTTTCATTTTCAAATCCTGTAACCAATACTTTAACAAAATAGTCGCTGTACATTTTCCATCTTCAACGTAAAGATGGGAAGCATTTTTATGTATTTACCTTAGTCTTTTAGCCTGTCCACAACTGATTGACTTTGCATTGATGTGACTTCAGTTTCCACAAGCATGTGAGGGGTGTTAAATTAGCATTTGCAAACATATATACTGTACATATAGATAGATAGATAGATAGATAGACAGATAGATAGACAGATAGATAGATAGATAGATAGATAGATAGATAGATAGATAGATAGATAGATAGATAGATAGATAGATAGATAGATAGATAGATAGATAGATAGATAGATAGATAGATAGATAGATAGATAGATAGATAGATAGATAGATATGTGTATATGTGTGTGTGTGTATACGTGTGTGCGTGTGTGTATTACGCACAGTTTGTGATCTCTGACCAACTTTGGAGTGCAGTGGTGAATTATACACACCTGGCTTGGTTGTCATTCGCCAGAGGAGAGCTGGAATAGACTCCAGCAGATCTCTGTGACCCTGAATAGGAAGAAGCCGGTATAGATAATGGATGGATGGGTGGCTGGGCTGTGTGTGGTGTGCAGGAACATGTGTGAGTAAGATACTGAAACAGTAAATGCATGGTCTACTGGCTTGCTTTTTTGCAGATAATTTTCTTCCTACTTTGATGCTCACCTTATTAGGTAGAACTCTTCAGGGAGACAGAAAGCGAGCTACAGTCTTAGATTGCATGTCTAAACTGTCAAAGTTTTCTTTTTCTTTTTTTTTTAGTCAAACTCACTTTGGTTCACACTGGTGTTTTTCCTTCTCCTTTGTATACCTCTTTATTCAGTTGCCAGCATATTTTTCAACTCTTTTTTGATATATTTCTTGCACTACAAATAACAAATGTTTAAGCTCACACTGTTTAAAATATTGAGTTGCTGTGAGTGGCATTTTAGATATTTTCAAGTTTTTTACCCACATTTATGTTTTTTTTTCATTATTATTATTATTTCAATAATACCTCCATGAGAGCATTTACAAAGACATGAAATAAGAAAGAGAGCAGAGAGTTAAAATGGACAAAAAGTAAGCGACGCAAAAGTGAAATTCAATGCAAATTAAAGAGAAACAGCAAATCTCACAGGTCCGCTCAAGTATTAAATAGAGTACAAGAACATTCAAATGTAATACCATCTCAATTTCACAACCCATCTATTTCTGCAACTTTTTCAACAGCTCATACTTTTAACGCCTTGACACTCTCTTCCTTTAGCACATGCAAAATGATGTAGAGGTCCTAAGGGAGACATGCAGACACTGAGGGGAATGTCATAGGACACATCAATTCATGAAGAGTATTGCTCTTTGTTGTAGATCTGAGCAAATGGTTGCAACTTTTCTTTTTATGCCCAATTGCTTTTATTTTTATTTTTATTATGTGTCACCAGATGTGTTTTTCAGGCTGTGCACATTTAGTTGACTTTACGGCTATTCTTTACATATGTACATATACTCCCCATCAGCGCTTTTACCAATGTTTACAGATTATCTGCGTTTCTTTGTGTGTGCCAATCTACATGGTTTTTGCCCCCGACTCATCAGCATGCTGCGATATCCCTGTTTGCACTTGTTAATTCAGTTTTGACCTCACTGTAGGGGGTTTCTCTGCGTAAGAATTAACACCACTGACAAGTCTTCCTCTTTTTACGGAGCTGTCCTCACACTCATTCACACCGCAGCCCCCACCCCCTACAGTTTGTAAAATTACTGCTTTGATTTGCAGGTGATAATTAATATGTGATAATTTAACCTTTTTGCAACAAAAGAGCCGGATTGACTCAATCGTTTTGTAGCTCATCGCAGACAGTCTATTTTACCATGACTCACTGACATAGAAAGCCCACACTCAGCTGGCACCTAATCCATTAATGCAGTTCTCTCTCACACACATTTCAAACAGACTCGTGCTAATGACACATTTATTTAAGTGGCTGTGATTTAAAATCTCAGACAGTTACAATATATATTGGTTAATGAGGAAATACAGTCTCAGAAGGAGACTGTATTTAAATCTGACACCCAACGATTTTAGAGAGGGATCAGAGTAGACAAAGCGTTCAGTAATCGTCTCACAGCTTCTTCTTTTGTCAGAAGACTTTGTAGGGGAACAAAGAGGAAAGCCAACTTTTTATTATCAAATTAGCTCAGTTTCAACACATTAGCTGATGCAAACTGGTGCATCGAGGGCTAAATTAAGGGAAGTTTTAATCCTTTCCAGCATAAAATACTTTGGACTAACAAAAATGTCTCTTTTTCATTAACCATCCATCTGGGCGAGATATGATAGTGATAGCGAAAGGTGAATTGCAGCACTGACTGATACCATCTTGCTTCTTAAGTTGTTTTGAAGCAAGATGATATCAGTCTCCTAATAGTTGAATGTGAGGTGCCACCAAAAAATGGTCAACCACAAACAAAAGGCGTAAAAATGTAAACGACAGAGACCTGCTTAAAAGTACCTTTGAGTTCTCATATTGTTTCATTATCAGTCTCTAATATGACATTAGGCGCATTTCCATAACCCCTTGATTTCTGCAAAACCAAATAAATACTGTAATGGAAACGGCACTAATTCAAAAAAAAATCACAAATATCGATTTAACCTTTTTACACATCTGAAGGGTGGGTTTTTCAGGCGATTTGATAAGCTACTTACTCGCAAAAGTGTAATCGAAATGCTTTTTGCAAATCTCCACGTCTCTGGCAGCACTGGATGTGATGTAGACGGTCAATCTGAAGTCATCAAATTTAGTTTCCTGCTGTTTGAGGCCTCATTAATACGATGTAATTGTGCTAAAACACTCCTTAATCATTATACATCACATAAGGGCTTTGCCTCTGAATAATCATTTGAATGATCATCAACAGCGGAAGCGGCAATCGCAACAATCTATCAGACTAAAGATGTTTTGATCAGTTTTCTTCAACGTTGAGATTTTCTTTTTCATTGTTTTGAAGATTAGTCTGGCAGGACTAGATACACAGACATTTATTTAGAAAAATAGCGATCAATGGAAACACTGACGCCCGCATACTGTCTTTATCAAACTTTCAGAGAGTCGATTCTTTTTTGCACAAAAGTGTCGTGGAAACGCGGCCATTATGGTGAGATATACTTATTTCACATTTTGAACTGAGACTGAGCAGAAAACGCATTCACGATTGGATTTTATTTTATTCTAGTCTGCTCCAATGTAGGTGATCAGTTCACAACAACCAAGTCCCCAGTTTCCAGTCTGAAATCTGCGTCAAATATTGGATTGCTACCAAAAAGGAACAAAAGAACTACATGTATTCACTAGTCAAAGATCAAAGAAGCATTGCCCATTTCCACTGACCAGCCGTGACTTTGTGTGGTACCCATGTAATGTCTGACATCACCATAGATCTCCACATGATCTCCGATTTGAAAAAGGTAAAAAGTATCTCAACTGAAACTTTTTTTTCAAAGCTAGATAACTAATTTCAAATGTTGTCTTTCCTATCAACCATTTTTGCTAAATTATCAAAATACAAAATACACCTCTGAGGGAAACCAGGCATATGTGGGTCGATGATCAGCATAGTCTTTGTGTTTTTCCTTTCTCCTCTCTAGCCCTGATGTAGGAATTGATCCATAAAGCCTTTGAAAACACATTGGCTCTCTAAAACTGAACAAACTGGGCCTTGTGTTGATGTGCCAATACGCCACTCTTTTCACAGCTGTCCTAATCTAAGTTCACCCCCCTCTAACTTCATAAGCAGATTTATGGTCTCTACAAGCTGCTGTGGCTGCATTTTATTTTTGTAATAATTGACAATTTTCACAAATGCCATATTGCATTTCCATCAAATGTAATAAAATGAAATAAAGGTACAATGTAGAAAACAGACTTTTCTGATCACAGTTTAATCCCCAAATCCTGGTGCTTACAACACAAATAAGCATGTTTATATGACCATCTTAATATGAAATTTGAATCGTATAGACACCACAACAAAATCCTACATATAACACTATCACTGCAGACAACTTTGCACAAATGAAGGCGTATGTTTGTGCTACCGTCTTATTGAACAATCTATTTCTCAATTCTCCTCTTTCACACCTTTTCCCCCTCGGTTTCTCTTCTTCCCAATATCTACCAGTAAAGAAGTTTTCCGTATGCGTTGCATCTTAAAGATGTGCAGCTCGCAGTGGATCTTCCCTCACATTGAAACTACGCCCAGACTCTTCAGCCTGAGAGGCTGACACACAGAGTCACACTAAACACTCATGAGCAAATGCACATCCCCATTTACATATATATGAGAGATTAAACATATTCATGATGAATTAGATTTGTGCATTAAATCAGATATATGAATAATTGATGTGCATTACCAGCCCATCTATGGAGAGATACTGTAGTTGTATATTCACATACTGTATGAGGCCGTAAAGAGAGCACATGAGCCTGCGCATGCATCAGTATGCTACAGACGTAAGGCAAACTCGCTGAATTTTCTGCATACACATTCCTGCTGTCGGTCATTTTCTTTCTTAGTTCTGAAGAAAAAAATCCAAAAGACAGGGTAATAGAAAAATTAACCTCACATGGCTTATTACCTGAAAAGGATAGCTCCTCTCATGCTGTCAGTCAACGACACTTCCACATAGGCACCAGTCTGTGTCTCATGGCAGCTCCCTCCCTCCCTCGCCCTCCTTCACACTTTTTTGTCTCGCTGCAGCTTTGATGACAGTCTGATGGAGACACAACTAAAAACACTGGCTGAGATCCGTGTGTCGCAGATGGACACACACACATCCACACACAAACACAAGAGGGGAAGATGGACTTCAATTTCACTCTATCGTCCAATCTCACTGCCTCTTGAAATGTGTGGCTCCTGTCAATATCTCTGTCTGCATCTTCCTTATTCTTTTTTCTTTAACATACCAATACACATGCAGAGACTGCATGCACTGACCTGCTGCACCGAGGAGAGCAGACAGAGACTTTAGCCTCCAGTAGCAGAAGCTAAATGATATTCCTCAGAGCCACACTTCAGCACCTCATTGATTCAGTGTGTGCTTCTGGCTGTACACAATATAAGTATGTGTTTGTGTGTGTTTGCATGCATGTGCATAGTCTTAATCCAGCCATTTGTTCATGTCGTCTGTCGTGTGTCTTCGTACTCTCTCCAGTCATGAAGAAGGCATGTTCCACTTATTCCTAAAGCTCAGGCTCCTCAAAATGATCATCTTATCTCTCCACTAATACAGACTCAATGCATATTACATGAGCAAAGCCTCTCTCTTCTACTCTATTCAGCATAATTATGCATATGCTGTAAGAGCTGTGTGTAAATGTTTACATGGCTGAATTTGAGTGCAAGTTGATTTTAAAAGTGCTCTCATTCATTTTATGGTGTACTGTTGCTGCAACAATGTAAAGTTTTATATACTCCACAATTGTGTGAGTCTGTGTAAACTGTTGCTGGTAGCAACCCGGCAGAGAAATCCCTCACTGTGCTATAAAACCTAATGTTAGCAGTGAAATGAGTCCTGCACGACGCTGTGAATCAATCCATAACTTGGTGAAACGATACAATAGATTTTTGATGGATGATATTTAAATCTCTGGCTTCTAGCTGTTTGAGTTGTGACAGTCTGCAGAGACATTTACTTTCAAAATGTATGCAGTTTTATTTTTGTGATAATTGCACACACATCCTTACTACTCCCTCTTAAAGGAATGGTTGAAAGAAATTGAAATATGTTAGTTAAGGAACTTGATTTACAACAATTTGTTTCAGAATCTAATCAGTATGAGATGAACAATGTATTTATGTATACTGTCTCATGGAGGATATTTTCCAGTGCAAATTGGGTGTGGTTAAAATGTAGAAAGACAAAATGTGTAGTACTGCAGTACTGACAACAGAGGGTAAAAAGTTGGTGCAAGTCAGACAGGAGTAGCCGGAATGGCAGAGAGAGAAGGAGACTGAACAACCATTAGTGGGGTAATATCCTTCATCTCTCACCAGGAAGGAAGGATGTGATTCCAAGTATTTTTTCTGGGATCAGCTCAGTGTGGCTGATTTTCCCTGTGTGCTGGTGTGTACATATACAATAAAACAAGGGCACTTCTTACAGTGACTGTCAAATCAGTATCATGCTTGCTCTGGATGGTTTTATCTTTTTCAAAATGCCATATTTTCGCGACCATACGGCGCGCCATGTGGAAAGGCGCAGCCTCAGTTATGTGTGCCATTTCTGTATTTAACACACACACACGGCGCACCGAACGAAAAGGCGCCGTCTACACACACACATGGGCGCCGCCTTACAAGGACACACACACAAGCAAACAAGTGTGCGTATTTAAAAATAGAGTGGGAGCAAAACTGAGTTCTATTGTGCTTTATTTAAAGGGGACATATTATGGCATTTAATGTATATTTTAAACAGGCCTTGAATGTCTTAAAAACAATCTAAAGCTTGTTTTATCTACATAAATCAGAAATCCAGCCTGTGGGCCCTGTCACTAGTTTTACCGCTTCTAACCCCTTTTTCTGTGCTTCATTTTAGGGGAGGGGAGGCTATGATAATGAGGCTCTGTGCTGATTGGCTCCCTGAATGACGTGTAGCAGGGGAGGAGAATAAACCTCGCTCCGCCAGAGCAGCCCGAGCCGCCTGCGTCGTACACAAACTGTGTCCCATGCGAGAAGCTTCTGCGACAAAATAAAATCCATTGCTTTATTTTTTTTGTATTGGACTGTCCTAACTGGCCGCGAGTTTAACAGTTTCAGTGTGGACAGAGAGCGTCCGATGTCACGCAGCTCGATAGTCGGACGCTCTTTCAGTTACACGCTGTAAACGGATCTTAAAGCCTGATTTACGGTTCTGCGTTAAATCGACGCGTACCCTACGCCGTAGGTGCTGCGTTGGTGTAACGCGGAACCATAAATCAGCCTTTAGTCACCTCGTCTTCACACAGGAAGAATTCTCATCATTTCTTATGTTACAAGACAGATGAATCATGTTAACTGTAAATAAATCACAACACTGAATTTTCACAAATGGCAACTTTATTGTTAAAAAAATAAAATATGAGTTGTATATAAATAACATTTATGCACTATTTCAGCCGGATCTGCCCGGCGGATGCTGAACGCTGGCCCCGCAACCCCACGGCGGGCGCCTGGCGCATGGCTCCGGGGCGCATTGCCCGTTACCAGTGATCAAACCGACAGATTTCGCTGAAAATCTCGGAGGGTGAAGCTGATCCAGCCTGGGACGTACCCCAGAAATCCCTGCTCCCAAAGCGGCCGGGAACCTGGAGAATTTAGTCGGACGGACCCCGCTTTGGGAACCAGGAAGTAAGGCTGGAGCAGCGCGCATCACCGCGGCTTCAACCGGGGAATTTGACCGGTTCCGACCGGCCGGGACCGGAGGAACCCGCCTGCACTGGTAGCAGGGACTCCCCGGGACCGACCAGCGGGATTTCAGCCGGCGGATGCTGCGCGCTGGCCCTGCAACCCCACGGCGGGCGCCCGGCGCACAGATCGGCTCCGGGGCGCATCCTCTGCGCATCGCCCGTTACCGGGGATCAAACCGCCAGATTTGGCTGAAAATCTCGGAGGGTGAAGCTGATCCGACCTGGGACGGACCCCCGAGGAACCAGCTCCCAAACCACCTGGGAACCTGGATGATTTAACCCGGATCCGCTCCGCTGCGGCGCCGCGTCCGACTGGCTCAAGGAAGGACCGCTCCAGCCAGCGGAGGAGGGGGACGTCACCCTAGGCGCAGATTTTAATCGGCTCAAAAAAAATCACGTGACACTGGGGAATTCTGTCCGGCGGGGGTCAGAGACCTTGCAGAAATTCATGGGATTTTGTCTCCCCTGTGCTGGCAGGGTGAGGGGAGACCACTTTATATATGTTAAAACAAGAAAAAACGTGTTTTTCATAATAGGTCCCCTTTAAAGGAGCTTGAGGCAAGAATAAGAAATGAGACTCAATAGCGCCACGACGACCGTCTGGAGTACTGCAGCCAACAGCGAAGCCGGCACGGGGGAATGTGCATGCAGCGTCATGTGACGTCACATCCGCAGGACAGCGCGGGAAATTCCGGCCCGGAATTGCAGCACATTTTGCAGCACACAACCTGTTCAAGGCAACGGAGAGATACACTAGAGGGCTCATTCTTTTTGGTTTGGAACGCTTCATCTGACATTATTACTAGAAAACTTAAAACGTATACGAATGATTTTCATAAATCCTGCCTCAATCCTGCCTCATGCTCCTTTAAGTCTTTATTACAAAGTACTAAAAAATTTTTAAATCACCAATGGGGGAGAAATCACCAATCCAGGAGAACTGCTCAGTTGGTCTCAGCGCGATCGGGCTGAGACCAGGAAAACTGCTCAGCGCATCGCGATCGGGCTGCGGATGAAGCCCGACGGGCTGAGTCCTGACAACTGTTCCACTTTCTTCGCCGTCAGTCACTTTCCGTGCCGTGCCGTGCCGTGCCTCGGAAATGATGCCGGCTTTTGCAGCCATGCACAACAGTAAACGACGGAGCCCGCCGCCGGGCAGGCTGACCTCCCCGCCTGCGTGGAAGCGTCGGCTGCCGCTCGGGCGGCGGTTCCTCCGGAACGCACGGTGTTTCTCAAAGCGCTCCCGCGAGGGAGCCGCAGTGAGAGCCCCCGACAACGCACTGCGCCATTGGGCACGCCGCACATTTTGAAAAAAAAAAAAAAGACGTTTATATGCGCCTAATGGTCGCGAAAATACGGTAAAAGCAGATAGAAACAAATAATGTGAATTTGTCTCTTACTCAGATGAACAGCAGCTGTTTTTGCTACTGGTGAATAAACAAGGACAAAACTCATTGATTTGAAAGCATAATCATGGCAGGCCCATTTGGAAGAGTCCGTGAACACCTCTCTCCATTATTATTTTGCATGTGGACCAAGCAACCAGCTTTGTCTGTGTCTTCTTCCATAACATTTTGTTTTTCCCGGACGCGGCCACTGTACTGCTTTTTAAAGCTTCACTCGGTGTATCCAGTATGGCCACCTGCGGATGGCAGTACAGTGTAGTTTCCTACTATGATGTGGGACTGTGGTGCAAGTGTGGTTCAGGAGGTCACTTGATGAAGTGTGCTTGGGTAAGCTGCTGAACCCACATCGCTACTGATGCATATGTAGATCAGTGTGCACAAAAGTGGATGGACTAAAAAAAAAAAAAAAGCTCAACAGACTGAGAAATATTTGAATGCGTGTCTGTGAAGTGCTTTAAGGGGTCAAAAAGGCGAGAAAAGCGCTCTTTAATTGAAGTCCATTTAGATTATTCATTCCAAACCAGTTAAATCGAAAGCAGCTTGATGAACATTTGCTATGAAGTGACATTTCAAAAGTTTGCTTTGCAGTTAGATGAAAACACAACCTCTCTGCCTTTTTTTCTTTGTCTCGGGGAGCTGGAACTGATCAGCAACCACTCACATTAAGCCTTTTAAGCCACTTCCGTAGATTAATGTTCATCTAATTTAGATAAATATAGAGTCAGTCAGCTAATATGTTGTAATTTTCCAGTAGATGATAAAAACAAATTAAAATTCATAGTGAAAGACAGAAAAGTGTCTCTAAACTTACAGTATGCACAATCCCATATTCGCTGGCTATTGAAGAGCTCTGTGCAGTGGACACTTACCATAAACATGCAACCGCATGAACACTCAAACACACACATAAGTCCACAGTGTCCACACACGCCACCGCTTCATGCGTTACCTGATAATGGCATGCTGTGGGTGTGCTAAGTTGTTATGGTGAAGTGGCTGACCTAATGCATTAGATTGAGCTCACTGTCAGGTCTTTAAGTAGCTGGGATCAGAGGCAGATACACAGCTAATGGATCCTTCTCTCCGTGGGCGGAATAACACAGCAATAGCTCTATTAAATTTGATGCTGATGGAAAAAAAAGGGCCTAACCTAACTTAAAAAAAAATGAGACAACAACCACTGGACTTACCGAACATTGTTAACGTTTTATATGTTCATGATGCATGGCCACTTTAATTAATTTAAGCTTGTTATGGTGGAGGTTTATGTGATTAGGGTAGTTGCTGAAAATAATAAATTACAGAGTGGAGTTCAAGAAATATGTATTTAATTTCTGCTACTCAAGTAATAGTTATTGAGTCCTTGTCACAGCACCACTGAGGGAAATCACATAACTGCTGAGTGTGCTAAAACTGGACCAACATGTATTTTCGAGGGCACAAATCGATGCAGGAGTGCTCTAAAGTAATATGGCCTGTGTTTGCTTCCAAACCATTTAATGAGCGAAGCAGGACAGCTTTGTTTGGGATGAAAAATGAGACAGAAAACTTAATGCAGTTCAAGATGAGTTCTGTGTACGTTGTCTGGCTGAATGCCCAGACGTGCTGACTGTGTGCTCGTATCTATTTACAATGACTAAAAATTGAAATCTAAGAAAGCATGCATGGATTTGGGAAATAGCAATAATTTGGTGGCATGGTTATAAAAGACTTACTTGAGATGAATGATTATTCACCCTGCATCACAAAGGAAAAACACCATAGGAACTTGTCAGATCTGAGTAACCTAGACTTCTCAAAAGCCTCATTTTGACATTCTTTGCCTATTTACATAACATTTCTATGTGTATCAGAAAGATTACTGCAGGAGCAAATATGATTGGCACGATGTGACTTCATGTGAGTGGAGTTTCCCGCATGCATCCCACATTTAGTACACCCATCTATTCTCCAGTAAGTACAGAGTACACTAGAGTACACAAGAGTACACTAACTTTGAAATCCCATCTAGCGTGGATTAATTAGTAGTCAAGTGTGCTGGATCTAAGTGAGGATGTGGTTGGAATAACGTCAGACTGGCTAGTATTTCTTTTTGTCTGGGGTGGCTGGATATGGTTTAGGCGCAAGAAATTATGGTTTGTGGGGGAAGAGTAGGGTGTGCCATGTTCCAACCATACAATAGAATGAACAACCTTGACCTTTTTATTTGCTGTTTTACCTCAAAGGAAACAACTAAATTTGACCAATGAAATATATTATGTATTATTATTTAAATATATATAAATTTTTACTAAATATTAATATATTTAACCAAAAATTACATACACAGAAGATGACTAACACTTATTTCCGCGAGGGCACTCTGCACCTCCACTGGTTCTGAAATAGTGCTTCAAAAGTTTGTGGGCGGTGCTTTAACACTACATTCTTGTGGCAAAACTTAAAGCTGATTTACGTACAGTAATAATCCATCTGACCAGATTTTGCACATGTTGTTATAGCCTTTTTCTCTCACTAGAGGTGTACTTTTTTGTGTCTTATGTTATCAGCTGACACATGACCTTTCTGTTGATATGTTGCCCCCTTGTGGCCAGAGCTGGCACTCCTACAGATTGTGGCTTTAAAGCAGCAAATATGACTTTTATTTCGTATTAAAATAACAGTTAATTTGAACTCTTATTCGAAGGAATTGTTGTGTTCTTTGTGTTCTTGTGTTGACAATAACCAGCTGGACTCCCATCCTGGTTGTGTCTTGTGACCAGTGTGTGTATCGATTTACAGTATTTTCACACACCAACAACAATGAAACTATCTCAGGGAGCTTTCTCACAGAGAATTTCATTAAAGATGTGACAGAGAGACTCATTAAAGTAACAACAGAAGGGAAATTAAGACAATAAGCAAACAAGAGATTCAACTAGAGCAGTGGTTCCCAAACTTTTTTTGCCAGGCCCCCCTTTTGTACGTAACAGAATTTTTGAGCCCCCCCGACCCCAACACACACACATCTTTTGCATTCAAATGCGACTGCAATTTATTTCATATATTGAACAATATGCGAAAAAACTGTCAATCTCTGTAAAAATAGATTTTCAACCTGACCAGCTACCAGAGATTGAAACAGCAACAAACAAGAGACACAATCTGAACATTTGCTCTACAAAAATTACACCTTTAATCCCCACATGTTGTCAGTGATGTGAGAGGGCTTGCTTCATGTGTGCAACACATTTCTTTTTTTTTCCTTTTTACTGTACAATACAGTATGCATTACTTTCAACATATTTTTTTCCAAAAATAACTCCCTAATAGCTCCCTGAGGAAAAAAAACCAGCAGCAACAGCTAAACAAATAATCAAAATTTCAACAATTGTTTTGCAAAAATGTCAGCTTTAATCCCCCACACATTTTCAGTGAGTGGGGTGGGCTTGCTTCATGTTACAGATCCTCCCTATTTCCTGTCTCTCTCTCACTGCACATATGTATTGAAGGCAAAATCTTAAAGAAATAAAAAATCTTTAAAAAAAAAAAAAAAAATGTATTATTATTTTTTTTTTAAATTAATCTACCTTCCAACCTCGCGCCCCCCAGTTTGGGAACTACTGAACTAGAGTAACTAGAACTAGAGTAAATCTTCAACAGTGACTTCAGCTGCAATTTTTATCAATCGAAATTACACTATTTTTCCTCCACATGTTGTCGAGTGTCCACTAAATTATGTGACCCAGGTTGTAAACACTGTGAATGTCCCTGACCTCTGTGAGTTTTACTCCATAAAGTTTATTATTTTATAAAACTGACCAGTAGATGTTGAATGTTTTGCAATTACTGCTGGCCCATTTTTCAGATACTATCTATACATATATAGCCTAGCACCACTGTATGATAAGTCAAGGCTTAATAGTAGATTTTTTGCCATTATCATTGGTGAGATAAAGGAAGAGCGATAAGTGACAAACAGCGCTATTCTTCAACGGCCACCTCCAAGCCTGCCAATTACGTTTTTATCTTTTATTTTCTTACTCTCAGTCATTTAATTGAGAATATCTATCCTAACGTGTCTGCTTCTGTTCTGAATGTGTGTGTGTGTGTGTGTGTGTGTGTTTGCTCTTCTGCATGAATGTAGAACAAGATGAGTGTTCTTGCAGAGCACATAGATGTGAGGAATAAGGGGCCAGAGAAAGGTGTGTTGATGTCCCACACAATACCAGGGCTGAAAATCCCTCTGTCCTACGAGGTGCGACTCGCTCCCATCACCACATACAGCATCGGGGACTATGTCAGCAGAACCATTCAGTACACGGAACGTGAGTTTCTTTTAAATCCTTTGTCTAAATGTATTGTCATGTTGTAAACCAGTTGTTTATAACAATCATTTTATTTATATATATATATATATATATATATATATATATATATATATATATATATATATATATATATATATATATATATATATTAGGGGTGTAACGATACACTAATCTCACGGTACGATACACGATACTGAAGTCACGATAACGATTACGATACGATATTATAGCAGTATTTTTTTAACAACCTTGAATGTGGAACATATGACTGGAAAAAATTGTCTTTTATTTGAAAAACACAAAATACAAAACAATGCTGTGCGTTTGCCCTATTGTTAAAGTTTGTAAAAACTGTTTAAGTTTTAAAGAAAAAGCCAGGCCAACCATTTTCCACAAACTGAACTAAAAGTAAATGTCAGGTTTGCATTATGCATCTTCAGTTTCATACAAGTACAAATATTTTGCCACAAACTGAATAGTTTCTCTCATGTATGATTTGACTTTTTTCTTTTTTCGGATGCGCGTTACTAGTCAACACAATAGATTAATATTAATATTCCAATATCGCGTTACACTTTTTCACCTCCACGACACGTATTGTGACGTTTTTGTATCACGAAATTTTGTGGCACGATATATTATTACATCCCTAATATAAATATATATATATATATATATATATATATATATATATATATATATATAAAAATAAATGTATGTAAGGATTGATGTACACATGACAGTGTTAATGTTGTTAAAATTCTCTTACAGCTTACACTTACCCAAGATCTTCAGGTGAGACTGAGCTACTCTCCTCTCCTTCACCACATTCTACCATTTGTACCTGCTTTGAGAGGATCTGATGGCAGTGTAGTTACTGAGGTGAACTGATTTTGGATGAAAAGTAATGTTAGCACACATTTTCCAGTGCAGAGTTTGCCTTGGCTTTTACCACCTTTTCTGCTAGGGAGAAGAGCTGGGTGAAAACCGAAAGCAAGTCTATTGAAAGTCCAATGTTATGCAAGACACTGAGTGTAGTACATAGTAGATAATAGTAGATATTAAAGTATTACTAAATCTCCCCATAAAAGTTGCGCCTCTATTTTCTATCTGTTGCGCTTCTCGTTGTCACCATGCCATTCACTCTCCTCCCTGCCAACTTGTTTTTGTTCTCAGTCAGTCACATCTTGCCTGTTTTCTTCATTAAGAGACACACTGCATTTTCCTGGCAGGGGTGGCAGTTGGCCCAGGCAGGGTGAGGCAATTAAAACAACAGCAGATTGTAACAGACTGTGAGAACAACAGTGTAAATTGAAAGGACTGCTTGTAGTGGAACAGGGTGTGAATAGTAATAGATTAGCTCCCTGAAACAAAGACGAACACATGAGCCATCCTCACGGGCAGCAAGAGCCACACACATATCTTCAGCAGTTTGTGTGTGTGTGTGTGTGTTCGTCGGAGAAGCTCTCACTAAAGCTGTCAGCTTGGATGGTTTTATATGGCTGCTGTTATATTCTCTTCTTTAGTGAGTTTCTGATAATGGCAGAGCCATCCAGACGGGCTAATGAAGGTTACAACTCCACGGAGAATTAGCTCTTCATCTCGCTCACCCAAAAACATCACTGTTAACAATGTCAAAACATCTCTTTTGTTTTTGTCCTTAATAATCTACACCGTGACTCAAAAACGACATTGAGGGGAAAACATGAAAAAGGATTTCCAAAGATCCAAGAAGACCCTAAAAAACATGGTTGAATGAAGTGCATGTCTGATTACAGCCCATCGGTTGTCAGAACTAAGCTGCATATTGATAAAGTGACACCGACCACGTGCTCCCAAATTGTCTCTGTGGTTGTGTTAATTCTTTTCAGGACAAACAGAAGTTTATCTAGATTCACTAATGGCAGTTATCTTATTATATGCCACACTGTAAGATGGACACTATAAAGTCTTGTATGTGACAGCGTGTGTTAGAGGCATGTCAGATTGTGTGATGAACCGTGCACCCAGACTTGGCAAACCATGTCTTTATATTATTAATCTTCACTGCGGTTTTAAAGCAATGTCATTTTTATTGATTTAGTGTAATTTCCATTTGTGGCCTCGATTTTAGACTTAGGACAACATTTATACATTACTGTCGTTATTTAGGTTTAATTTTTGTCTTTGACACGTTTGTCAAGAGATTTTTATCGTCATTATTGTCATTATTTTACAGAAAAATCTAGATTGTAAAATTTAGCCTGTAAATGTTTTCTGAATGACATGCATTCAATTTAATGAGAAATAAGTATTCTTTAGGTTCTTTAATATTTACTCTGCTTAACTACATTGTGTCCATCGCTTTATCGGTAATCACTGGGCTGTCTGATCTGAAAAGAAGGGGTCATTTTATACATTTAACATTGGGATTCATATTCTAACTGAATATTATGTTACTCATTTTTAATTTAATATATTGTACATATCTTAATTAAAATGTCTACCTCCCCTCCCTGCCCCCCCACATACACACCCTTGCCAGACCATGTGTGCGGCTTTGAGGATGAGCGGATCTGTGGTTTCTCTCAAGACCGGAGTGATGTGTTTGACTGGACCAGACAGAACAACCTGACAAATAATCCCAAGCGATCAGCCAACACCGGCCCGGAGACGGACCGCAGTGGAACAAAAGAGGGTGAGAAACTGAGTCATACTGAATCATGTGTGTGTGTGTAGATATTAGGGATGGGCGATATTTTACCGTTCACGATAAACCGTCAGAAAAATTCCCCACGGTAAGAATTTGTCATCTAGCGGTAAAAACAATAAATTCCCGTTGATGACGTTTTTGTGTAAAGCTGATTTATAGTTCTGCATTAAATCCACGCACAACGTACGTGAAGGAAGGAAGGAAGGGAGGGAGGGAGGGAGGGAGGCAGCCGGAAGAAAGAAAGATATGAGCCTGAAAGAAAGAAAGAAAGAAAGAAAGAAAGAAAGAAAGAAAGAAAGAAAGAAAGAAAGAAAGAAAGAAAGAAAGAAACAAATGAGCCTGAAAGAAAGAAAGAAAGAAAGAAAGAAAGAAAGAAAGAAAGAAAGAAAGAAAGAAAGAAAGAAAGAAAGAAAGAAAGAAAGAAATGAGCCTGAAAGAAAGAAAGAAAGAAATGAGCCTGAAAGAAAGAAAGAAAGAAAGAAAGAAAGAAAGAAAGAAAGAAAGAAAGAAAGAAAGAAAGAAAGAAAGAAAGAAAGAAATGAGCCTGAAAGAAAGAAAGAAACAAATGAGCTTGAAAGAAAGAAAGAAATGAGCCTGAAAGAAAGAAAGAAAGAAAGAAAGAAAGAAAGAAAGAAAGAAAGAAAGAAAGAAAGAAAGAAAGAAAGAAAGAAAGAAAGAAAGAAAGAAAGAAAGAAAGAAAGAAAGAAAGAAAGAAAGAAAGAAAGAAAGAAAGAAAGAAAGAAACATAAATTCCCATTGGTGTAGTTTAGTAGTATTTAGTATCTTTTAGAGCAGTGATTTGGGGGCTCCAAAGACTGAATGTGGTGATAGATTTATAGTTAAAAAGGTGGAGTTGAATTGGTATTGTTTTTTATCGTAATTTTTATCGTTATCGGGATAAATGCCAGAAATTATCGTGATAAATGTTTTAGTCCCTAGTAGATATTCTACACAACTTAACATGAGACATAAAATAGGGTTACAAATGAATTCAGCTTGTAATTTATTTTTTTCTCTCTTCTGTGGAAGCTGTGTGTTTTAGCTCCATTTCCAGCACATTCGGCTTTAAATTGACTGAAAGTTGAGAATTTCCATCTTCAGACTGAGTTGTCTGTTTTCATATGAGGTGTACTGAAGTAATCATACGAAATAATAAGACTGAAAAATACATCAGAGGCACTTTGTTTGCCTGGCATTCAACTTGGTAGACATAAGGGAGAACATTAGGGTTCGTCTGTCCGATTTAAGTTTTCTTTCAAAGCCGACACTTGACATTTTTGTCTCAAATCTCAGCAGTGTCAGAAATGTCTTTTTCTTTTACTTTTTTTATTCAGCCTTGTGGTCTGATATTTGTCCAGTGCTCTTTAAATATTGACCAAATCTTTTTTGAATTCAGTTAATTCAAAATAAAATCCAAATATTTGTTCTTTATAATTTCTCCTTGGTTGCAGGGTATTACATGTACATCGAAGCCTCGCGACCTCGCGCTCAAGGGGACAAGGCTCGCCTTCTGTCTCCACTTTTTAATGTGTCTTCAGTCAGAGGCCCCAAGGGCTCCGGCAGGGTCCCCTACTGTGTCTCCTTCTTCTATCACATGAAGGGCAAACACATTGGTGAGTTGTAGAGAGATGCAGACATTCAAACATACACATTTTGTTCTGTACCATATATAAGCATTCACAGAAGCAAATAAGTGCTAATGGACATAAAACTGAGAAGAAGCTGTACTTATGCTCACTGTTATCAGGATCCGTCTGTCAAGGACTGAACTCTTTGCTTGACCCTCGTGTGTAGAGCTTGTCAAACACCATATTGTGGGCTGTGTGTGTAAGCAGCAGAGGTGGAGGGGTGCAGGATGTTCAGAATATTCTGCTTGTATGCTATCGCTCGTGCCTCTGCATTTGTGTGTGTTTGGAGAGTGGTTGAAGGAGGCTAGTGGGTGTGTGATTTATGGCAGGGCTAAGATACAATCAGTCATTTGGCAGAGCTGTTCATCATAATAGACCCTGTCACACAGCTAGAATTCATACATCTTGCAGCCCATACACCTGCAAACACATTTATTCACATACAGGAATGGATTCTTGTTCATTCAAAGAAAAGAGAAAAAGAAGTTCAAAGTTCAAGTAAGCATATGTACAAGTAAAAAGCACCTAAATCGTTTTTTTACAGTTTAATATCTCCATTACCCAAACAATCGCGCTTGAGTGTAAATATTTGTGTATCGTTCAGAAGGGCAATGTTTTCATGAGTCTGTGAATGCATTTATGATTATATATCAGTGTAGTGTAAATAATGGATAGACTAGAAAAGGGTTTTTATGTACGTGAACAGAACTATGAATTCACAAAAAAGCCTTCTGACAACATGGCAATAGTGAGCTGGGATTTGTTAAATTCTGGCTTTTAGGAATGACAGGAAAAATACTTTCTTAATGCTACAACAGCAAGTGTCACAGCAATGAGACAAGTGAGAACAAACATTCATTAAAATCGTTGCCCTATCAAGTATTATTATGTAAGCAGAGAAATATGAATGATGTAGTAGATCCGACTGTAATTACAGCTACGTATTAAACTTTCTTTTAACAATTACACAATTACAATTTTTTTTGTTTTATGCTGTTTTTTTGTTTTATTTTGTTTTGTTTTGTAAAATTGTCTTGATCGGCCATTTTGTATTATTATTTCTGTTTTGGCAGCACGGTGGCTTAGTGGTTAGCACTGTTGCCTCACAGCAAGAAGGTCCCCGGTTCGACTCCCAGGCCCGGCAGGGGCCTTTCTGTGTGGAGTTTGCATGTTCTCCCCGTGCTTGCGTGGGTTTTCTCCGGGTACTCCGGCTTCCTCCCACAGTCCAAAAACATGCATATTAGGTTAATTGGTGATTATAAATTGTCCGTAGGTGTGAGCGTGAGTGTGATTGTGAGCATGGTTTGTGTGTCTATATGTGGCCCTGTGATGGACTGGTGACCTGTCCAGGGTGTAACCCCTGCCTCTCACCTAAAATAAGCTGGGATAGGCTCCAGCAGACCCCCGTGACCCCGCAAGGGATAAAGCGGGTAAGATAATGAATGAATGAATGAATATTTCTGTTTTACTTGTTCATATTTACGTTATATATAATTTGCATGTTCGGAATAAATCACTAACTAACTAACTAACTAACTAACAATTACAATTTTAATTGTTTTAATTGGGGGGGGGGGTTTCCAGGCATTTCTTTTCTCTATGATTTTGGGGGGATATTAGATTTATCAAAGAAGATAAATGGGGGTGGGTATATTAGATATAATAAAGAGGGAAATGAGAGGACATGGGAAAGAAATCAGAACTGAACATGCAGATATGGGCACAAGGGTAGAGACTCTAAAAATGTCCTCCCTCGGTTTTAAGTGGTGTCTTATCAGTCTGTTCCAATGTGTTGTTGCTTTAATTGCCTCACTCTGACTGATTTAACACTCCTTCAGAGGAGACAAAGTGTGATTTATTGACTAAAGAAACAAGTTGCGAATAAGGTATGGGGCAATCAGGAAGAGGAGAGATGAAATGGGTGGAGGCCAGACGAGGTTCAGGAAGTACACGGTTAATGATGAGTCCGAAACCAACGACAAAGGCAGGAAAATGGGAGAGACTTGACCCTTACATACTGGCATTTCTTTACAGAACATTTCCTCCTTTTACCAGTCTTGGTGCCTGTTTTTAAGACCGCTTTTCGTAAGGCATAAAAACTGATCACCTCTTCTTTCCATCTCCCAGGGGTATACAAAAAGGTGTAAAGAAGGAGAGGCTGCTTTTGTATGTAAAGGCCATCACCCCAATCTGTAACCCATGTGAGAAGTGTAAGAATTGTGTAGCACCTTCACAGGGACGTGGAAGAAGAGTCTGTACCATGTATTATTATTCATAATTTAACAAAGCTGAATTTGATACAAGAAAACGTATAAGTTTTCAAAGAGATGATGGTATCAGGTGCTACATTATGGTCTGATTTTAGAATGTATGATGGAATAATGGAAACGCTGATTACATTGGCATAAAGTGCCAAATATATTTATTTTTTTTTATGATTTTTTTATTGGAAATAATTTCACATTGTACGACAGTAGTAAAGCAAAATAACTGGGAATACTTCCATCCTTCCATTTTTCCCATCTTTTTATATCCCTCCCACATTCCCATCCCCAACCCAGCACTCACAACAGACCCAGAGACAAGAAAAACAACCAAGTACAGTATAAAGAAAAAGAAAAGAAAAAAAAAACATAAATAATAATAATTATGCTACTCATTTTATTTTTAATGCTAGCAGTCTGACTGTAAGTAAAATCCAGGACGATGCTTCCCAAGAAAATTCCTTCCCTTCCCTAATGGACATATTAAGACTTGGAAAAAAAAAACAGTAGGACTAACCCTTAACAAGTTCAACACATATTTTTTTTTTTATTTCTTCTATATATATATATATATATATATATATATATATATTTCCTTCCCTCTCCCCCCTTCCCCTTTCCCCCTTCTCTTTAAATATATTTTTATTGTTTTATAGTAGGAGCCCCGAAAAGCGTTGACAAATCAAAACAAGAGAAAAGAGAAAAAAAAGAGGAAAAGTGCCAAATATTTTTAACAGTTCTTGTTTTCCACCCATAGTCATAAGCACAGAGGAGCCACATTTCAAGCAGCACTTGAGGTAAAAAAAAAAAAAAAAAAAGCTCACAAATCTAAACAGCAGTTAATGAGGAAGACCCGGACACTTCCAGTTGGTTAGGAAGACCCGGACACTTCCAGCTGGTTAGGAAGACCCGGACACTTCCAGCTGGTTAGGAAGACCCGGACACTTCCAGCTGGTTAGGAAGACCCGGACACTTCCAGTTGGTTAGGAAGACCCGGACACTTCCAGCTGGGAGCCGCAGTGCTTTGATTTACTGTACTGATGCTGTGCATGCAGCTGTATCTGTCTGGTTACATTGTTCAGACCTTCACGGTCAACTTCTCCACATCACATCCGCCCCCAGCCCCCAGAATGTGTTTTATTAATATGAGTGCGATGAACATGATTTACGCCCTCCGTCTCGTTTCACGTGGATGATGTCGAGTCACACTTTGTTTGGAAGGCTAGTTTGTGTATCTAAGGACACTTGTTTGTGTGATTTTTTTCTGTCTTACTTTGTCCAGTAAGTAAATGTTACAGAATGCCAATATACAAGTATCTAGTGAGAGAAATAAAATACTCCAGGAGAATCCATCACTTGTTCAGAAATAGTGAGAGGATGTTAAAGTACTGGAACTGTTTTCATGTACTTGCTTCTTTCTATAGCATTAGGTGTTAAAAGGGCTCTATATGCTTAAAGTGTTTTTGAAGGTAGCAGTTTTCAGAAATACTATTCAAATGCTGTTCTTTATGACCCACTCATGGGTTATCTCTTCTGCAGACATCAGAATTTCTGAACATTGCAAAGGTAGAAGTATCCTTTGAGGATTTAATAAAACCAGAAAAAATAAGTCCATATTTTTTGTATGGACTTTTGAGGGAAGGGTAGATCTGCACATAAAGCGAGCCTCAGGTGATATAGTTTCAGTTTGTCTGCTCTTTTGGCTTCGTTTTAGCAATAATACACATTTATTACATAAGCAGAGTTTGGATCCTTGATCAACATTTATAGTGGCTACATAATCCTGCATAGCCTCTACAGAGTTTCTTGTTTATACAATCCCATGTAAATGTGAGGGTTGGATGTCTTACCCACAGACATCTCGACATATAGCAGGGCTGGGGATCAAAACACTGACCCTCTGCTTGGATGACATTATCTACCCGCCGATCCACAGCTGCCCCAGGTGTGTTTCTCATATTTTAATTGGATGGTACTTAAATTCAGTGAGATGTCAAATAATTTTCCTGTAGGAATTTTAACAGGCTTTGGGACAAAAATGGACGTAGCAGTCACAACTTTGAGTTTTTAAATTGTGCTGTTAAAATTTTAGTTTTTCTTCAGAGACAAACCAGAAGAGACGTCAAGTGGACATAAGTATTCTCAGAGAAGAGGCAGAAGGATGTGAGAGCTAATGCAGGATTAGTCTCCGTTAGAGGAGGGAGAAACTAATTTGAGTTCAAGCGCAGCAGTGCGTATCTGTCCATGTGTGTGATTGCGTATCTCTGTTGTCTTCGCCACTTATGATTGTACAGACAAGTAGGTCTGATAGAGCTGTGCCTTCTCCTCTGCTTCTCTGACACTCTTACCAGCACACTCTGCCTTACCTCAGTCCAATCAATACACTACTTATCAGAGTCCCTTTACCTCAGTTGTGTGCGAGGGGATGTAAGTATGCGTTGGAGGTGATGGTGAGAGGAGTAGGAGAAAAAGGGAATGGGTGATGAGAGAAGAGCAAAAAAAACAATGAAGTTGGGATAGATGGAGGTAGACGAAAGTGTGGGCTGAGCAGGTCGAGGTGGACTGCATTGATATTAACTTTGAGTTGTCTCCATTCTATAATTGGATTGCTACATGTGTCCCTGTGAAATTCAGTGTGATCTCACACCTGACTCATCTGAAAATATCAGTTATTTACTTTTTCTCAAGCATTTTGGCTTCTGCAACCTAAAGGAGCATTACGCAAACTGTGGACATCCGTGCCAACAAACCCGAAATGTCAGACTATTTGGCCACAGGTTAACAAGAAGAGCCAGTTCATTATGAAATATTTTTCAAGCATAGTGATGGCAACACGGTGAAAACACTGAGCCTGATTCTGTTTGCCAGCACTATAACACAAGCTATCCACATGAAATGTGAAGAATAAAAACAACAGATTCTGGGTTTATGAGAATATATGTGACTATTTTGTAAATATCTCAAAAACCATCTTTAACAGACCTTCGTACGGTTATTATGGCTGAAACACTTCCCTGTTGAACTGAATCGGGTAATAATCATCATTGCAATTTAAAACCTCATGATTAAAGTTACAACTTAAAGATTGGTTGTTGACTTCCACAAAAGTTTTTTTTTTCAAAGATTGTTTTCCTACGATTACCCATGCAACAAATGTGCAGGATTTCACAACACCAAGCTCACACATGGCTCCGTTCAGAGTGCCGCAGTTTGAAAGTGAACACCAATACAGCATAGTCAAAATTTAACAATCAACGTGGTCAGAAATCTTAAACCCAATTTCCTTTTCCTTCATGCTTATTTGAAACATTATTGCTGTTCACACATTGTCAGCTGAAACTTTGCTGTTGAAAATGTCATGAACCTTAGCTGTGAACACGTGAACCGATGAGCTTTGTTGTGTTATATATGTATATCCAATTCATTAGAAATCAGTCAATGATTATACTTTAGGCAGGTTTCCCCCTCCCAATGTCTTTGGTGCAGCTGGTGGCTTACTAATATCAATTGTGCTTTCAGTCTTTCTACTAAACTAAACTATCTAGCAGCTTCTTATTGACCTTATTCTGTCAGTTTTCTCATCTAACTCTAAGGAACAAATTGGCACATTACTCAAAAATGACAATAATTTCTATAACAATCAGTAGAGTAGAGCCTCTGATATCCAATTCACCATTGTCGTGTCTCAGTGTTTACGCAATCGAAGCTGGAAATCTCAAACCATTTGTCTAATAGTGTGTAAGAACTAGAAAAACTGTTTAAATGATATGTTTATGTATTAATGTGTTTTGCAAAGACTGAGTCGATGGTTAGCTTCTTCTTGCCTCACCAAGGGTTTGTTCATCTGACATTTTGCCATTTTTGTTTTGCAAAAACTATCCAAGTCCCAATCACGCCTCTCTTGTATCGGCCTGGTACTTTTTAATCATAGTGTGAGCTTATAGAAACACGTGCACACTAGAGATTGATTAATTCACCTATGCCAGCAGAAGTCTACATACTACACAAGCTCACACGTAGTTTAATACAGCATATAGTGCACAGATGCCCCCTGCTTGTATATTTGTTTAAGAGACTGGTGGTTGGTTAATGTTCCAATTAGGAGCTGGCTGGAGATCGTTAACAAGATGAATGATTCTCTCACATCTCACAGAGGGCTGAGAGAGAAAGGGATGAGAGAGGGAGCCTATTAGGACCCCTTCTCTATGGCTCACAGCATCTTTATTAAATCCACACATCACATGAAATGAGTATTGTAGTGTACAAAACATAGATAATTAAGACATTTTACAAATGTGCTTTCATAGTTTTCTTCCTTGCAACGGCTGTCGATCTGCTCTTGGCCCCCTCTTCCTGCCTTCATCCTTTCACATGCAACGTGCACTGAAACTTCTTTACTTTCTGCCAAAGTAAAATGCAAAAAGACTTGAAATTTCCAATCACATCATGTGCTCTGTTATCAAACGTTTGGGCCTCTGAAGAATGTGGAAGGACCCTCCTTTGTAGTATTGACAGTGAGACGGCAGCTTGCTGTTTGGTAGAGCTCAAAAACAGAATTTATGGCAAACACAGTGTGAACAACCAGAACAAAGCTTTTTTCTTTGCTGCGCCATTAAGGTGATGGTAGCAATCAATTATCCTCTCTTTCTCTTGTGCTTGTAAACAATCCATTACATTTTTTGTTTCTACAGAGGGATCTATAATTAGTTTGCCACTTATTTTAGTTGGTAATGAGGTGGATTCACATAATTGTTAGGCCAATTACAAATACACTGACAGTAAGCTGACAGTTCTTAATGATCTCTATGTGTGTGTTTGTGTGTGTGTGTCTTTTTGAATGCATGTGTGCAATCTTTTTCATAGGGACACTGAATGTACTCCTGAGAGTGAGAAGCATTGCCCCCGTGGACACAGTGATGTGGACAAAGTCGGGTCATCAAGGCCCAAACTGGAGGAAAGCATCCATTGACATCAGCCCCACTGGACCTTTCCAGGTAAGGGACTGGTGAATTTCTCTTCTTCATGGGCAATTATGCAAATAACTATACAGCACTGAAGGAAGGGCGTGACTCAATTGATTAATGTTTCAAGAACAGAAAATACATATTTAGGAGACTAAAAGATGTAAACTGACAGTTTGTGTTTGTTAAACATAGTAGTATCTAGGGCTGGGCGATATGGACCAAAAGTCATATCTCGATATTTTCTAGCTTAATGGCGATATTCGATATATATATCGATATTTTTTCTGTGCCATAATTGGGGTTTCCCCCAGCATAGCATCTCTGTTAGCTTCATTTTTTTCTGAGGCAAACCCTTAAAAAAACAGTCAGTTTTAATACAAAGCCTCGTGCCAAATGTCACACAGGTTCCTTTATTAACAGAGGTCTGCACAATATCAAAATGTATAAAACAAATGAAATAAAAATAAACTGCCTGCATATATAGAATAAAAATGCTTCTTGAATAAAATAAAACAAATATCCCTTTCCTGCATAACAATTAAATAAAAATACACTGTGCAATTAATACAATGTAGACAGTAACAGGCAGACTTTTCCACTGAGGTTGACAGTTGTGCAAATAACAAAACATTTGTGCAAATCTCAAATAAAACACTCAAGTCAATTTGTCACAAAATAAGCTATATCAAAATATATTTTTTTTTTTTTTTTTTTTTTTTTAAATCGATATAAACGATATTGTCTCGTACGATATCGCGTTTGAAAATATATCGATATATATTAAAATCTCGATATATCGCCCAGCCCTAGTAGTATCCATCTCAGTACTGTTGCATTACACTGAGCAGCTGAGATGTCCATCCATCCATCCATCCATCCATCCATTTCCTTCCACTTATCCGAGATCGGTTCGCGGGGGAAGTAGCCTAAGCAGGGAAGCCCAGACTTCCCTCTCCCTAATCTGGGGCGATACCAAGGCGTTCCCAGGCCAGCTGAGAAACATGGTCCCTCCAGCGTGTCCTGGGTCTTCCCCGGGGTTTCCTCCCAGTTGCACATGCCTGGGGGATCTCACCACGGCATCCTCACCAGATGCCCGTGCCACCTCATCTGGCTCCTCTCGGTGCGGAGGAGCAGTGGCTCTGCTCTGAGCTCCTCATGACCGAACTTCCTGCCCTGTATCCAAGGGTCGTCCAGACAGCCTGCAGAGGAAGCTCATTTCAGCTGAGATGTGTTGCATGCATTTCAGAATGTGACCTGCAACTATGACCCAGTCATCCGTTAAGAGCGTGTTTTAGAGAGTTCAACGTCCAAAGGCAATCCAGCCTCCACTTCTTGCTCCCTGATTTTCAACACAGGCCACTGCCACTGTCAGCTGTGCTTTGGCTTGTTCCAGGCAGAAGAAGAAGATGAAGAAAATGAAAATGATTCCCTTTGACTTGCCATCGCTCTCATCCCCTAAATACTGCAATTATTTTGTACTTATCTTTCCACAGAAAAAGACCTCCACCTGAGAATGAACAGGAGGATTTTAAATTCTTGGTTCATAGAAATGAGGAATTACACACACAAAAAAAGGAACAATGAGCTTTAAAGGAGCTGTATGTAAGAGCAAGAATAAAACGAATCATAAAATGACCTCGATATGTCAACAGACATTTTAAAATCATGTTCATTTCAAATACTTATGTCACTGACAATAGCACTCAAGCCAGGATATTCCAGTTTAAAAAGAGGAGTTGCAGCCCTCAACTGATGTTTATGTTGTCATTTTTTGTTTTGGCCTGAAGCTCCACCCTCCACCTATCTCCCAATCACCAAGTCAGTATTGTTTCTGAAGCTCCACCCTCCACCTATCTCCCAATCACCAAGTCAGTATTGTTTCTGAAGCTCCACCCTCCACCTATCTCCCAATCACCAAGTCAGTATTGTTTCGGCATCCGGGTTGCCAGCTCGGCTCTAATTATCGCAGCCATGGCAGCCTACGTTCCTGCTGCATTCTGCAGCCTACCTGGCAACCTCTGGTCGGGGGGAGGAGGGGGAGGGTACACGCCGCTCAACAATATTTTGAAAGTGACTGCAGTACCAGTTTTGGCCATTTCTTACAGACGGCTCCTTTAAATTCTGATGTGAATCTGATTCATTGCTGACATTTTCTGTAGTGATACTTAAAAACCCAAACGAACAAGAGATAAAGTCACTGAATTTAAATTTTTTACCAATTTTTTGCTTCTGCATTTGGGACTATCATATGTACATATGGGATTGTAGAGAGAGAATTAGCGGCAGCTTGGTCGTTCTTTTGGCATGTCTGTCATGTTTAAGCTCATGACAGCTCTTGGATCTTTGCAGCAGTATAATTTCAGGACATGTGCCTTGTGAATATGCACAATGAACACAACACGATGTCATATACCAACTTACTCTCACCCACACACAGGGGAATGCTCAGGTTACAACTATGTCCATTTTCCTATGACAGCACTGTCAACATTGGACTCAAACATAATGCTTAGGAGCCTTGTGTCTATTCCTCTTCTCTCCTCTATTTTTACCATCTTATGTGATCCATTTTCTTTATGTAACAATTGGCGGCGTGCAGCTGCACTGCTGTTTCCTGTGCGTCAGAAAGGGATGACAAAGGAGTAGCCCATACTGACTCAGAGGGCTCATGAGCAAGCAAGCATCAGTACGTGATGAGGGGATAATGACAACATGCAATAATGGCATCCTTACTTACTGTATAAAGTGGTCTTTAAAAGCAGTGGTCTGTAAAAGCAGTGTAAATTATGATAACTTTAATTCAAAGGTAAGAGTTGTAAATGAAATTCTTGTTTGTAGTATTCTTGTGTTAAATAAATAACAGGAAGAGCAGCTCTACAATAAAATACTGAGGAAAGTATTGACAGATGTGGGTCTTCAAAGCAAACTTTCAACTCATTTTCTGCTGAGTTTCAGCAGCAAGCAAATCCACCTAGTCATCAGAGAATGATTTCCTTCATCAAAAAGGTGCTGATTTCCGGGCTGGGAGGCTTCATATGGATCTGAAAGATCCAAATAGAAAGACTTGTAGCTGTATGCTGTCCTGACTTACAATTGTAGTTAAAAGTGAAATGATTCAACACACTGGAGCAGTTTAAACACCATGCTACATAGTTACCAGTCTAAATGTCGTTAAGTGGAAGCATAATGACAATAAAGGTGGCAGATTCTTGATTCTATATGTACCTTTTGTGAGTTTCCCATGTTGTTTATATTGCTCAAAGGGCTTGTAGTCTAGATGTTTCTTTGTAAACAGCATCTCCCCTGCCTTGTAACCAGAAACAAGCTTTAGCCAAACTAAACGCTAGTTGCTGTTGAAGCATTGAGGTCATCATCCTCAGGGGACTTTGTTCTGATCATCTAGCAGGTTATTTCTTCAAAGCTGAAGAGTACTGAAGGTCACTGAAGGGTACTGAAGAGTGCTTTGATGTAGTGCTGGGCGGTATGACCAAAAATGTATATCACAGTATTTTTCAAAATTATATCGGTTTCACGGTATATCACGGTATTTTTTTTTTTCATGCACAACTGGGTGTTAACCACATTTTCTAATGATTTGGAAAGGAATTGCTGCAGTAAATTGGCTTAGAATGGCATATTTTACTGTCAAATAAAATAAAATAAATTTGATTTAGGCATGCTTTTCAAAGAAAAAAATCTTTTACAAAATGACAAGGTAGAAAATATTTATTTAACATAAAAAACTGAACATTTTTTCAATTTCCCAGCATTATGTTGTTTTGGTTCCACTCCTGGTGAATGTTAGGTAAAATTCTTATGTGGTTACTTTTACGTTGGCCAACAATTTATGTTTGTGGTGCGCAACCGATACGGGAGCGGCGAGTCTATTTCCTTATATTACAACGCCGTTATTAATTGTTCGGTTTTTTCCCACTTATTCCACCACTTTTAATAAGAAAATAATTTTCCTGTGGAAATATAAAAAGGTGTTCAAGCTGAAATTGACTTCCCCTCATTTGTGTCATGACTTGGGCAAAGGCTGAGAAGCAGGATGAACAAGGAAGGATGAAAGCAAGACGGGTTGTCTCCTTGGCATATGTTATGTTTGTGGTGCGCAACCGATACGGGAGCGGCGAGTCTATTTCCTTATATTACAACGCCGTTATTAATTGTTCGGTTTTTTCCCACTTATTCCACCAAACACCGAAAGTGTCTTTTTGCCATTTTCGGCCGAACAATTTCGGTTACCGAACAATCGGTGCATCACTACTGCTAAACAGTCCCCTCACAAACAGTGTCCAGCGGTGCTCCCAACGTTGTGTACGCTACTGTACATACTCACCGGTATTACGGTATATGAAAAATTCATATCATAAGAAAAATAAACACCGGTATTCGGTATGAACGAGTATACCGCCCAGCACTCCTTTGATGTTGATGGTCACGTATTATCATGCAGACATTGTCTTGTGTTGTATTTGTCTTGTCACCTTGCTAACTGGGCTACACATGCACATTAAAACAGCTGAAAGAACAAAGACCTTTCACTAGAGCACAGATACCTGTGTTACCCAGAAACATAATGATGCTTTAGGATTTTTTAGATGGAGAATTCTTACTTCAGTGCAGAACTAAGTGGCACATTTGCGGTAACCGATGTGACTCTATTTAAAAGTGAGAGTCGAGTTGGAAATCTAACCATCAAATTCTCCACAAAAACTGTCATCTCAAAAATTAAAAGCTATTTTGGGTGACAATGTATTCTGTATTCTGAGAGGAGCAAAATATTTTAGTTTTAATTTTTTTTAATTACAAAAATCAAGCGTGCATTTTCTGTTATAAAAAAAAGTTAATAATTAAATTTTTGCACTGAATTGTTAAAGCATTATAGTGTCTTTTGATAATATCTTGAATTTTCTGATAAACTGTTCACGAGTGCAAATCCCCGTGTACGCAAGTCGTCTCACACACACACTTTTCCTGTCACGTGTTAAAACTAAACTAAAACTAAAAGTTGTTTTAGAATGTTTAATAAAACATAACAACAGTAACTTAATATTTGACTTTGTAAAAAGCATTCAAAACAAGTTGTCTAATTATTGGCCTTTTTCAGGTAAAGTAAAGAATAAGTAAACTGCATTCACTTTCTAACTATTTCCAGAAAACTACTTGCACGAGTACATACAGTATATAGACAATATTCTGTGGTTTTAACAGAGTACTTGGAGACGTTAATGAGCTGTTGCACCTGGCTGATTGATGGGGAACATGGCCCCAACAAGTGAGCTGTCAGTTCAAATAATAGAAACGATTATAAGACTCTTTCCAAAAGGTAACAGAGTGTTTGAGACGACGTTCCTAGTCAGCTGTGTCTAACATCTGAAGCAAATGCAATCACACCTGGGTGACTTAAACAAAGACATGCACCTGTAGACCAATGAAAACTCAAAAAGCATCAAGACAGAAACCAATATGGCGGGGCAGAAAAAAACGTAGTCAGAGAAAATGGCCAAACTTTAAACATTTACCAAAAGGAAATGAGCTTTACATACACAAATCTAATTGCAAACCATTATGGCGCCAACGCAGAACAAAACAAGCTCACAGTTGACTGAGTAAAAGCTATCACAAACTGATGACTGGATGACTGGATCAAAGTAATATTCAATAATGGATCAAAATCTCCAATGGACAAGGAGACGATGCTGGAATTTTTGTCTGGTGCAAAACTCAGGAAACTTAGAGATGGCTGCATGAAGGCAGGGTTTTTTTCAAACAGTAGCACATGGGAGTGCATGTCAGCTAAATATATGTATATTAGTGCTGTTAAGCGATTAAAAGAAATTTAACAATTCATTAATTAATCTAATTAATCGCTTTTTTAATCTCACCTAAAAATGTATGAGAAAAACCCTCAACTTGAGGTGTTTTCCTTTAAATTCATTACATTATTGTGGCAGATCAAAAGATTGATATACAATATAACAAAAAAAAGTGGCTTTATAAATTAATTTATTCATTTTTTAACAGACGTGAACAGATGCAGTCCTAGCTGTTTACTTGGCAAGAACATTCGGCAGCCTCTCCGTCGCAGACTTGCACATGCGTGGGATTCTATCCTCAAGTTTAGTTTGGGGAAAAGCGTTGCTGTGGCTTGATAAATAGCTAAAATCTTTGCTACTAACGTTAGCTGGGTGCTTTGCGTTTATGTTGTGGGCTAAACTTGAACTACTTTGGTGGTAAGCAAATTCCTTTCCACAAAGAACACATATCACTAATCTCTAATTTGACACCCCTAATATAAATATATATATATATATATATATATACTGTATTTTCTGGACTATAAGCCACTACTTTTTTCATAGGTTTTGAACCGTGCGGCTTATACAAAGGTGCGGCTATTCTGTGGATTTTTCTTCCACCGCTAGGGGGAGTGCTAACCGGAATTAGAATAAAAACTAAGACAAAATAAATGCAAAGAAGAATACGCTACTTCTTCTTTAGCAGATAGAAGTAGAAGCAGATTTCAAACAGATAAATAGATGAATAAATACCGGTTATTTTCTCTTGGTTCTGTCCCGTTTTAATCAGCAAAGTTGCTGCCGTGTTAAAAGACACTGTTAGGAAAGATCTATTTAGGTACACACATGTACATCATTTACAGTTCAAAATCCTTCTGTACATGTAGTAAATATCTAATCTAACAACATAAATATCTGCGGCTTGTATATCTTTTTTTCTAAATAGAGCGGATGCGGCTTATAGTCCAGAAAATACGGTATATATATATATATATATATATATATATATATATATATATATATATATATATATATATATATATATATGTGTGTGTGTGTATATGTATATGTGACCATCCTGGTCCTCGAGGGCCGGTGTCTTACAGGTTTTACACGTTTCCCTGCTTCATTGCACCATGATACAAGTGACTGTGTCGTTAACAAAATTGTGCCGACCTTGATGACAAGCTGATGATGATGATTAATTAGATCAGGTGTGTTAGAGCAGGTAAACATCTACAACATGCAGTGACACCAGCCCTCGAAGACCAGGATTGCCCTGCTCTAAAATGTATTTTATTCTCAGATATTTTCCAGGCATCATCTGCTCCACCTGTGTGTGGTGGTGTAATTGTTGATCATTCATTATGGCAACCTGCTGAACATGGTGTGATGTCTTAACTTGCCCATTTATGGGGCGAGTTGTTGGAATTTATTTGTCTAACTCAGACATATGTCCAACTTTCTTTTTCAAGCTAGCCAGAAATGTTTATTTTAAATGAACTGTAGACATCCAGTCAGTAGTGAAAGAAAACAGTCTGGAGACAACGGAAATGGCATCTGTGTTTGACCGCTGTCTGTTGGCAGTTAGTGACGTCCCTTCGGCTCTTTGGCAGCTGCTTGCAGTTAATGCTTCCCTTTTGGCATGGGGCAGAGTCAACTAAATGACTCAGTTTGCGTTTTTCTAGTGGACATGATGCTTCCCATCACACTCATTTTCCAAGCTTTTCTTACTCACCTTGTGTGGGTCTCCTGTGCAAAAATGATGACGATTTTGTTAAGTGTGACTCTTATTCCCTTGTGGATGTTTCTCAGTCCTATTTTTATTTTCTCGTCTTTCTCTCTACTGATCTTTCCCTACTGCCCGGTGCTGAAACAGGGAAACCAGCGGGTCGATTCTTGCTCCGGTCCGCTTCACACTCCTGATGACTAATGTGTCTAACATCACCATACTCAGAGAAGACTTTTCTACTATCCAAGTCTCACTGACCATGTCCCTTCACACCCACACCATCCTGCTGTTTTTCTATATTTGCATATAAAATGAATGTTATCTTAAATTCAGGCATGTGCACGTGAAGAGATACATGTATTCATTTATTTATTTTAAACACACAGCAGTCTCCAATCCCCTACAGCAATTAACTATGACAGGTCAATTAACAAGTTTATTTATGAGCAGGGGATGGCTGCTAGTTGTGCTGTAATGATTCCAGATACTTTCTGTACGTGCACGGGGAAAATTGAATTCATGATGAATGTGGGCTGAGGGCCCTGGCTGGGGGCTGCTTTCCCTCTAAATTAACTTTGCCTCTGCAACACCACCATGTTGCGTCCAACAACTATTGGGAAAATTAAGTCTGAAATGGGGAACATACAGTATATTTTAAGGCTCCTCTAAGATGCTGAACAATATGAACCGTAACATTCTTAGTCATCTTTCCCATTAAAGTTTGAAACATCCCTTCGTTTAACTGTTTCTTTAATTTCCCATGGGTTGGGAGTGGTAGTTATAACCAAGTTTAAAGCAGCACAAAGGAACTTTTGTCATTTTAATTTCAAGTTTGATCAGTGTGGTTGTTGAATTCTGCTTTACCAGCAGGTGCTTCTTTAAATATGATATATACTTTTTTTTTGTTTGCTGGCGGATGACTTGTCAATCACACATCACGTGGCTTACTAGATGACGTTGTTTTCTACCCTTTTCACTCACAAATTCAAAAGGATTTAAGAATGTCCATGACGATAACTGATAACCTCATTTAACGAATACTTACAAAAGGCAAAAACAGCAGAGTTAAGGCAAGCAGCCTGATATTTGTTTAATAAGAAAATAATTTTCCTGTGGAAATATAAAAAGGTGTTCAAGCTGAAATTGACTTCCCCTCATTTGTGTCATGACTTGGGCAAAGGCTCAGAAGCAGGATGAACAAGGAAGGATGAAAGCAAGACGGGTTGTCTCCTTGGCAACTGCAGTTTGCCTTGTTCGTGACTACTTTCTCCTATATTTCTCTCTTCTTATTTCTCTGTTTCACTTATTTCTATCTTCAATAAACACTTTATCACTATGAAAATGTGAAGTCGCTCTCTCTCTATGACAGATTGACAAACTCGTGTGTGTGTATGTATACATATATATATATATATATATATATATATATATATATATATATATATATATATATATATATATATATATATATATATATATATATATATGGTGTTACCAACCTGCAGACAAGGGGCCCCCACAAGCCCCCGGCCTCCTCAATATTATTTTAGTCTAAAAAACTACTACTACACTCAAGCACAAATTACTTTTACAATAAAATAACCAAACCAACCAAATTTAAATCCTAAATGTTACATTCATGCTATATATATATATACAGGTTTATTGTTTATTTAGAAACAATAAACCTCAGAAAAGGTCACATAACTACTGGAATTCTGCAACCCATCCATCCATCCATCCATTTTTTTATACCCGGCTCATTACAGGCGGGAGGCAGGGGTAAACCCTGGACAGGTTTTACCCCAGTTAATCGCAGGGAAATCTGCAACCAACAATTACCATTTTAAATCAATTTTGTCCGACTATTTCTTTCCTCAACCGATTTATTGGCCAGGTGACAAACATGCCATTTTCAAATGCCTTTTGTATGACCAATCAAAAGACTGAGGATCATGTGCATCATGTAGTTACAAATCGTTTTTCAATTAGTGTATCAGAGGATTGACAACTAAAAATTTGCACTTAAAAACATCTTTGATTTCTGGGTGTACACATTCATGTAGGAGATTAAGAGGAGCACAGCATCAGTTTTTTTTTACCCTACAGCAGGTTTGTCTAGCCACCCACCTCTGCTACTCCTCCACAAAGTCTTTCTCAGCTCTCATCCTTCTATTTACTCTCTGTCTGTCTTAGTATCTTTGAATTTCTGATATCCTGACAATGGAGCGATCTGTTGGTCACAGTGGCTAAGGTGCAGTTCAGATGCTTAATACGAATTTGTCAATCTGTCAGTAATCCTTTACTACTCTTTGTACTCGGTAGGTAAGCAAACCTTAGAATTGTTTGCATTTGAACCATAAACTCACTGATCTCTGGGCTCATTTATGACAGTTAATAAAATGAATATTCATCCATTCATTACACTTTCTGTCACTTACCTGGAACTGGTTAAAAGCCCCGAGCAGAGATCAGCAGACCTCTCTTTGTCTGACCACCTTTTCTAGCACTACAGGGGTTACACTAAGGTCTTCCCAAGACATCTGAGAGATAATCTCTCTGGTGAGTCCTGGGTCTGCTCCAAGAGCTTCTTTCCAATGCGACACCATAGGCAAACATACTGACCAGATGCCCAACCTGACTCCTTTTGAGCCAGCGAATCCAGTGAGGGATTGGAGTATAGTCAGAGAAATTACTATAAAAATGGAGAATTCTAACTCACACATGTGGGTGAAAAAGACAAAAAACAGCTGAGGCAGTGTCAGACTTCATATGTGTGTCAGAAAGGGACAATAAAACAATATCTAATGTATGGAAAGGTGACACACTAAGGACTCTTGACCAAGTATGCATAAATGGTGAGATGGAAATGAGGACGTGTATTAATCTGCATTCGTCACTGTTCACAGCTGTTAATTACTCACATGTTAAATCATAAATGCACGCTGAACCATTATTTTATAGTGTGTATTGTAGAAGTGTCATGACTGCTGCTGTGCTGACCAGGACGGTCTCACATATAAAATTTAAATTGCAATGCAATAAAGTTTGAATGAAAATTTTAACTGATTAATTTACCAAACACTCTTTTAATTCATTATTACACTTCTATATAGATGGGGAAATCTTTGAGATCATTGGATATAAGAGAAAATAAATTAAATGTAGCAGATTGGGAACTCAGGTTCAAATTTCTCTGAACCTGGAGACACTGAGCAGCTGTTTTTAGTGGCTGATTTATATTTAACAGTTTTGACTTGTTATTTAATTTGTAAAGTAAATATCATCGTTCCAGTTTTTCACTTCCCACTTACTTGCTAAGTCTGCGTCTGGCAGCTTCTCTTTTACTTATTCTGAGAAGCTAAAAAAAAAAAATTATTAAATGTCAATAATATAGAATAATTTTCCATCCCAAATACAATATAAAAGCAAAGTTTCATTTCAGCCTTTGCTGGACTGTTAAAACGATGTTAAACTGGAGAGATTTCAATTTTCTTAGACAAACTTTTCTCCGAAAATAACGCGGGGATCATGTTCTTTGGGGATTAGACCGCTTGGATGATGGCGAAAATGGAGATGGACAGAGGGCATTTCAGGGATTTTTGATCCATCAGGAAACATTAGCTCAATTGTGAAATGAGGCTTCTTTATTTTCACATCATACTCCTCGCCAAGGTAAAGCTCAGTTTCTTTCCCACGCAAAAAGGCTACTATGCTTTTGTCATCATTGTTATGGTGCTTTTTTGGGGTCTACAGGAGTCATCTCGTTGTGTGCACTTGGTGCAAATCATTGGTGTCCTGTATTTTTCATAATTGTTTTAAATATGTTTTTGCTTATCCATACGATTTTAGAAAGCTTAATTCTGGTTTTATAGTAGATGTATGAGGTTATCCAACAACGGATCATGTTTTCCTATTTCAATTCATTGCCAGATTGGGAAACTTGCATGTGACTTTTCTACGTTAACCAAAATAACCTCAACCGGTTCCGTTTTGCTTCTAGGATTTATCTCCTAAATCATATTGCGTCCTTGAAAATATATATCATTTTCCAATTCACTTAAATCCCCTGTGGCAGATTCTGAAGTAGTTAATATTTGGCTTCAGAAAGTGCAGAAGTGTGTGCATATTGACCCTTTTTTCTCATTTCTGCTTCGTGTTGAGAGCATGTCCGCGGAGAGCACAAGGTCCAGTCCTGTGCACAGCTCGCTGACTGCATATGCCAGAGACCTTTGAGCTGCTGCCACTCGTCTCCACTGTTTCTTTCTCTTTGTGCTCCATCCAACAAAAGTAATGATGTCTTTGAGAACAGCTTCCCTCCTCACCGCTCTGAAACAAGAGCTGCAGTCCAGCCACAGGCTAGCATTAATACAAGGATTTTATTGTAAACAGAAGAAGAGTTAACTGATAAGCAGGCTTAAGAATTTAAGTTGTTTGCTGCCCGCAGGCCGTGTTTGCTTCGTCGTCGTATATTCATCCTGTGGGTTCATGAAACATGAACTGCCACTTTAGCAGCTTCCCAGCTATTTGGAGTCGCTGGATCTTACATAATAAAAAGAAATATTTATTTAGTTGTTTAATGTTTTAATATTCAGATAAATCACCGTTCCTCTCACTTTTGTAAGTTTCTAATCGCATTCCTGTGAGTACCTAAATTGGCTAAATAATTTGGCCTTGCTGGTGGAGACCAAGTATAAAGCACAAATTACATTTAAAAGTGAAATCAGTGGAGTTACAAGAACAAGAAAGGAGTAACATGTTGTAGTAGATAATTTGTGTCCCCTCCTGCTCTTCCCTGGATTACCCAGAGGCCATCTGTGTTCCTCGCAGTGCGTGGTACTTGGGGGGCTGTTGGAAACCAGGCCAACCCACATTTGTGTGCCTCACACTGCAGATACTCTGATCTGCACTGGTATTTGAAAGCTCTCATCCTGCATGTCGCGCTCTCTCTCTCTCTTTCTGTCCTTCTCCTTCCCTTCTCACACACATGCACACACTCATTTTAGCTCCCTCTTCCTTCCAAGAGCGTGTCCCCTCTGGTGAGTTGCTTGCACATCAATGGGAACATTAAAGGTTACAAAGCTCGACAAAACGACACTCTCTCAACTACAACTGACACTTTACTACACGTTCTTTGATCCCGGAGTTTCCCCTTCTCTCTCTCTTTCTCTCTCTCGCTCACACACACACATACACACACACATACAGTATTCAAACACACACACCAGTTGTCTCATGTCAAGCTTCCTTATGCCCACTCTGCATCACACACAATTATGACAATTCCACACATTAAAAAAAAAAAAGAAAGTATGGTCTTCTTTGTCCCAAAACTGAATGTTATTTACTTTAGTCAGATAATACACACACTTAAATTTCAGGTACAATGTTTTGAGTCCGTGAACCCCATTTTTGTTTCGTTGTTTTCATGTATTACTTACACTAAGTCTCTCCTGGAGGGATTTTTTTTCCCCCTGCAAATTTGTTTTTCTCTCCTCTGTGATGTGCTACCCCTAGAAATGTCCCATGGCCATTCATCAATCAATCTTTTTCACACACACACATATATATATATATATATATATATATATATATATATATATATATATATATATATATATATATATATATATATATATATATATTCACCATCTTATGCTTGCTCTTTCCCAAAAATATATGATTATTTTTCTATGGATGGATATTGCATTGCTTTGTATCATTCTGTTTGATGTCTTTGTCTGGTGTTTTGTATAGTTCCAGTATGTCGTTAAAAAAAAAGGTGTCAGTTTCTAGGTTTCCTTCTTTCAATTATTTTTCCAATTTTCTCTCATTATACAACAATCTGCTGTGCTGTTTGATGCTGGCACACTGTCAGGTGTAGAGAGGCATGCATGCACATCTTTACTTATATGTAATTAGAGGTATGCAAGAAAAAATTGGCTCAGCTGGCATTGTTAATGGCATAAATGAGGAGAGAAAAACACTTTGGGAAGAAAGTGCATGAATTATTTTTTAAACCAAAGCTCCACTTGTTTGCTGCTTGTTAACCTGAAAACAATGCCCCATAAAATAATTCAGGGGACCATGGCTTTTTGACTATTTAGCCTCTTTTGTCTAATATGCATACATTTTCTTCACTCTGCCGAAGTGATCTAATCCCATGAAAAAAATAAGAAACCCCATCTTAATGAAAATACTAAAGCTATCCACCTTATGTTGGATTTCTTGGCCTTTTCCCCCCATACACACCCTCTGACCACCATCAAGTATTTTTTTCCCCCAATTATTTATTCATCCTTTCAAAGAATATTTTTCATCCTGAAGAAAAATTAGAAAGCTTATTAAAATGAATACTACTCCTTTGTTTCCTTCCTTTTTATTAATGTAATTTTTTTTTGGCTCTTTTTAGAGAAAAGGAGATGAGGTGAAGTTAAAGAGGGGTAAAATAATCTAGATTAGAGATCAGATGATAGATCTGAACCAAAACTAATCAAATCGATCAATCTTTACTTTTTCAGAAGTGAACGAAATAAATTCACATGCAGCTCTTGCTTTTTCTGTCTCTTGCCTTTTCTGTGGCACCAAAAAGGTTATTGGAATCTACCCCATGAATTTTGTTTGAATTTTTCAACTTGACATTGCTGTTTTGGGACTTAAACTGCAACATTCAGAGATGAAAACACTGGTAATGGAATGTCTCAGGACTTAAATACAGTCACAACACGGTTTTCTGTGCCACTCGCCACCTTACGTACCCTTTGTGCACATATGGCCTCAAGTCAGGCTTTTCTTCGCAGTGGGTGAGAACCAGGTTAATTGAACCCACACATGCTCTGGTTTGATTTATTCACACACAAGTTGATGGCAGGCATGCCCCTTAACCAGCATGTTGGCGTTAACAGATGGAGTTTGTAAAGTGAAGCCAGTCATGCATATTTGCCACCCCTCCACGCTTGCACCTGCTCGCTCTCTTGTTAACCTGAGCTATCGATATACAGACATGATATGCAAGCAAAGTGCAGCGAGGTTTTCCTTCGGCAAAGCATGTTTATATACATGGTAACACCTGTTCTTTTTGAGAAAGTTGAGGGTTATGTGGGTTGCTCTAAGGGTAGCTAGCAGATGGAGTTGGAAATATTGTTGTGTACACGAGCCTACGCAGGCACAGGTTTATGCACGGAGCATATTTTTGTATAACCCACTTAACAGATCATATAGATCATAATTCAGAAGAACCTAAATCTGATGTGATTGCAACATGGGCTCGTTGACTGTCACAATAATGATTAAACATTATGCAGTCCAGCATAAATAATTAAATAAAAACATACAGTTATGGGGTTATTTTTGTTGTTACTTCAAAGCAACAAAGGACTCTTGTTTGTTGGCTTTCCCCCCCTCTTTTAGATGCCATAGAGAATATGCCTGTTTATTTTTTTTTGTTTGTTTCATTTTTATTTATTTATTTATATTTTGACGAGGTTGGTGCAATGGGCTTTTGGTGCTTTGGTACAGTAATTAGGATGTCAATCAAAAACAGATGGCTGATGGCAAAGAAAGGTGAAAGTTTTCAAATGAGAATCCTGTTTAGTTTTACTTTTGCGGGTCCACAAATAATTATGGGGTAATTGTACAACTTGAAAATATCAGTGTTGCCCAGATTGGTAATGGTGTATAAGATGTAGTTTCTAAGCAACATAAACGTATAGGTAAAACAGGAGTTTCTATGCGATTTCCTGGGTAACTTCAGATGTTTTTCGCTCACAGAAGATTTTCTTTCCTAGAACTCTATTAGTTTATTCGGACGAGGCCTTCTTCACAGTCATCACTAGGTGATGCATTGTGATGCAGACTTCTGCAGTTTTTTAATCCTCAAACCTTGTTCCAACAATAAGTAGCGTCATAACACATTGAACAGCAATCTCCCCCAAACTAAGCCAAGGTTACAGAAGGATAGGAAAGCATGTTTGGGTAATCATGTCTTCATTTCGTAATGTAATTAAATTGTTCCCCCTTTGACATCCTCAATGATTTTCCATTCCTCATAGTGAGGAGATCCAGTACCATTACCCACGCCTTATTGCACTAGATACAAAAGAAACATGGATTTCTCTATTGGCACGTCTGTCTTCTCTATTCATGCATTTCTCTCACATTCTCAGTTGAAGGTCCTTTTCCATCCAAAGCTTGCAAATGAGCATTTGGACAAGTCTAAACTATTTGTGGAAAGAAGGCCCAGTGACTGATGGACTTAAATAAGAACATTCTGTCTGCAAATTAGTAATTTTAGCGGGAGAGAAAAAGTTCAAAACTTTATTAATGCCGACTGTTAAGCATGGGATGGACAATTTATGTCGTTGTCATTAATCTACATAACCTTTCACACTAGTGGTGTTGTGCCACAGCGGTTGCGCTGTTCAGTTATCAAGATTTATTAATAATTTTATTCAACAATTATTAATAATTAATAAAGTAGATTACTTATCAAATTGAATTATCAAAATGACTTAATCAAATCGGGGAACTACCTGGGCTTAACCAGGAAAAATTATAACTTTAACAGCAAAATCAGTCTCAAAAATAGGGGTTATTCTGCAGAGTAACAGTAAAGGGCTGTTATTTCTGCAGGATAATGTTGAAGGCTCTTAAAGAGTTTGGCACTAGCTCTGTCAAACAGCCATTATGACAAAATATGTGTAAAACAACACAAACAACTTATCTCATTAAAATCAATCAGAATTTATTTACATCCAGGTGTCAAGCAGGTGGAAAGGCGACACCAATAAATCCTGACGGCAAACTACGTTAAAAACATAAAACACTAACCATAAAGAAAAACAACAAGAATAAAACGTTAACTGCACAAAGAAAAAGAAATCAAAAATGATAAACATGTGGTACAAAACTTCCGATCATCTGCGTTTCAAAACAACGTGGCCGGCAAAGATGGCTGCGCCCTCATCACCACGTGCAATGAGACAGGATGACGGGGCGCAGTATTTAAAACCACGGATAACTGGCGAAAATGGCGCCACAAAATAAACAAACAACAATAATTCCAGTAGTTGCCGGTGTTACATAGTAATATGCATATGGTAACTTAACCTTACACACACATTTATCTCTGAACCGCTCTAAATTAAACTGATCGCTCAGAACCATAAACCTCACGCCTTCCGGTCTCCGGATCTGGGGCTACGGGTTCTGTCGGGGGTTTCAGTCCGAGGCGGCCTCGTCTCTCTCTGCTTCCAATTCTGGAAAGAAAAGGGACAGTAGCTGCAGCGGTGCCTAACGCCGGCTCCCTGGTGCCGGTCCACGGAGCCTCTAAACGCTGCCTCGCTGCGCACGGGGCCGGTTCCGTCCGTCGGAATTGCGGTCCGTCCGTCTGTGTCGCCGGGCTGCGGGGGGGGGGGGGTCTTCATGGGTCCAAGGCTGGAGCTTCTGCGGCGGATCCTGGTTCACGCTGGCGATCGTTCCTGGAACGCCACGGTTCCTGGTGCAGGAGAGGCTCGGAACGGAAAAGGGTTAGAGAACAGGAAAGTCAGAGAGTGTGCCGCACTCGGATCGAAACTTATGCTTGCCCGGTCAATCTGGGTCCAAGCGGCTCCCTCCCCGCCCCAGCTCTCAGGAATTGGGGAGACGTGGTCCAGGTGCGCTGGTCGGCAGGATAGGTCTATCCTGTCCGCTGGGCTGAGGGAGAGAGGGTGAGCTGGGGAAAAACTGAGGTTTTACGTTCCGCGGGCTGCTGTGACGTCATCAGCGCCTGGCCAGTGATTGGACGCGCGCCCTTCAGGCGCCGCCCCCAAGGCACGTTGGTCTTTGTAGTTTTTCACAAAGCGGCCATTTTAAGAGGTATTTTAAAGCTGATTTCAGGCCGGGGGTTGAGCCGGCTTTAAAGTCGAATTCACATATTCACAAAATGTTCAATAAGAGTTCACATGACCACATGACGTAGTCCAACAGTGGAAAGAATAGATTTATTTAACCTACAAAACTGAGAAGAGATCATTACACAATCTAAAACATCTAAAGCTGAATAGAGCATGACTTAGAGCAATACTAAAACATCTCAAAATGCACATTGGACTTTTCCAGGAGGCACACGCGAAGGTTGTTCCAGTGACCCCAAAGTAGAATCACTTTTATTAAGTGAATTCATTTTGATTAAGTATAACTCTTAATTTCAAGTATTAAATCATTAGCTCATGCAAAATCCTTACTGGCCATTTATTTGAGTCAAGAATGTTGTGTTCAAGAATAGCTGTAGTTGCACGTTTTATTGCAAAAAACTCACACATCACCGTTCTCTGTCTGTCTCTCTGTCTTTGCCACACAGATTGTATTTGAAGGAATTCGAGGAGCAAATTATGAGGGTGATATCGCCATTGATGACGTGTCCATCACCATAGGAAAGTGCAAGCAGGAGAACACTGTATCCAACGCAGGTAAGACAGGTAAGCTAGTGTGATCTGTGTGTATCCATGTGTGTGCACGTGTGTCACAGTATGTCTTGTGTCTGTACACAAAAGTCATATAAGTACCATTCTGCCCATAATCATTAGTCTGTTTTCAGAGGAAATAAAATGCACAAGCATCTTTATTATTATTCTTTGGAGCTAAGAATCTGTAGAGGTGGAGTTCATTTCGGCAGAGACCAGGGATGACGTATAGGCCACATTCTGAAAAAAAAAAAAATGAAATTGAAGAAATTGAGAAGAAGAACTAAATGTCTTTTTCAGCCAGAGTTTCATAAGTCACAAACGAAAACACTGTTCTAAACTCACATGGTAAAACTGAATGTAGTGTAAAATGTCAAGTAGTTTAACAGTGCAGAGCAGAGTCAGCCATGAGGAGGGACGGCGCGCTCTCGCTGCAGGCGGCTGGTGCAAATGGAAGAGGGGCTGATGTGCATATTTATAGGTTTGTGAGGAGTAAAGGACGCATGAGAGTAAAGTTCCACACAATGCAAACCATTTCACAGAATGAAGATGTAACATTTTCATAGAGAGATAAATAAAAAACCAGAAGTAAAAATTCAAAATTATGATTTGTTATATGCACAACTAATATTTTATCAGCTGGTGGATTTGCACTCCATATCGTCATATCCCTATATATATATATACATATGTACATATATATATATATATATATATATATATATACATATATATATATATATATATATATATATATATATATATATATATATATATATATATATACATATATATATATATATATGTATATATATATATATATATATACATATATATATATATATATATATATATACATATATATATATATATATATATATATATATATATATATATATATATATATATATATATATATATATATATATATATATATATATATATATATATTACAAAACTCTGCAGAAAAAACATTGTTCTGCCTTGGCAAGGACCTGAGTGCAGAATAACGTATAAAACATAATTGAAAATGGAAGGTTTACAAAACACTCAGCCCATGCTGTACAGGCTTATACCATTTTGTACATCATGCACAGAGGGATTTACCATCTGTAAAGTGTAGGACTCCTTCAATACTCAAATCTTTCATTTAAATGAGTTGCTAGAAGAACATTCTAAGAGGGAACAAGAGTAAAAAAGCTTAAATAAAGCTACAGAGGGGGAATCTGCGAAGAACAGAACTGCAGTGCTTTAGATGTTTGTGTGCTCTGAGTATTAGTACAACAAACAAGATTTTATTCAGAAACCTGTGCTGAGATTCTACAGGCCCTGTTAACTTTTGCAAAGATATACTACAAAGAAAATATCAAAGCTTTGAAATAAACTCAAAACAGCAAAAAAGACGTATTCCAATGAATTATTAACAGCCTTTTTTACCTTTTCAAACCATCTATCTGATACTGTACGTCTGTGTATGAGTGTTTTTCTGAGTGTGTGTCTGATGCGACCTAATACGTGTGTTGTAACAACACTAGCGGATGGAGTAAATAATAGATGAAGGCGTAAACAGGAAGAGGAAGGCTCTTGAGGTCTCTGAATGTGTGCATGTGCATGGGTATCCTGCGGGTTTCGTGCAGGGAGACAGATGGGTAATTATAAAGCAGGCGACTCGAGAGTCTTTGCTTCTCTAAGAAACAATGTATTTGTTTTTTGTGCAGATTTTTAGGTGTGTGGATTCTACAATGTAAAATGAAGATTGACATTTGTTTCCAAGCTGTGTTCAGTTGAAAAAAGGAAAAATATGACTAGCAGGACCACATAAAAATATTTATGCCAGCATTTAAAATGAATGCCAGATGCATAGTATCTCACGCAGCAGGCAGCTACAGAAGCACATCTTATAAAGACATTCTTAGCTGGTCCAAAGTTGTTGAATAAGGTGAAGTGAAGGTGCATTCAGCTATGTGTAATTTTCTGGTGCTCCCCGCACTGTAGGGGGAGAGTAGGTGAGCCTATCTATGTCACCCAGATGATACACCACACCTGTGTCCCTCTCTCACACACACACTGCAAATAGCCTCCCTTGCATATGTACCTGCGAGTGTTTCTTTCACTAAACGGTTTCTGGATGCAGTTGCTGACGCTATTGTACCATAAAGCTCAACTCTGCTTGAGTAGCCGGGGTTTAAGTTGCAGGTATTATTCTCTGTGTCAGTTTTTGACACTGCTAGCGTTAGCTGGTTGCCATAAGAATGCCTCATTATGCAGGACAGGCCACAGGAATTGAGTGTAAGTTGCCATTGTCTTTGCATAGTCTCCGCCATGGATAAGTACTGTGCAGATCTCACCTCAGGTTTGGTAAAAAAAAAAGAAAGAAAAGATAATAAAAAATGAAGAGCTCTGTGCAAAGTCATTCTCTCTGTGTATTTCATGCTTTGAATTCACAATGTGAGAATATCCAGTCAGTGCACAAATATTTGAAACACATGCCCACTGATTTTCTTCTCATTTACAGTATACAGCTTTGCAATGGATGGCCACAGTCATCTGAATTACTCGGCAACTGTGACAAGTACTGTGTGAAAAAAAACTAGAAATTGTGCATCACCAGCCCAAAGATGTTGAAAATGAGTCTTTCTGACCACTTGTCTGCACACGAAGTCTCAAATGAAGCAATAACTAAAGAAAGGACAGAGTTAAAATAGATAAATGAACAAAGCAAGTCCAAAGCCAAACATGGCCTTGCACACATGCAGTAACACATAAGTTTATGACTGACAAGAGCTGTATACGTGTCACATACTCATGTGCAGACATTCAGATCAGGCTGACTGCTGGTCCTGCACATATTTGGATCCTCGATCAAAATGTTTGATATGGACTTATTTGTCCTTGTAACTGTCATCTATTCATGTTAGAAAAATGTGGCTATGTGTGCAAGGGTGGATGCATTTGTATGTTTGTGTGCTTCTCTTTTAGTGTGTGTGTTGCATATAAACTTTAATATACATATTGATCTTGTGCCTGGAAGATGGGCACTTTTTATGAAATCATATTGATTTTTGTATACAATACATTTTTTATGGATGTGCAGGAGGAGCAGGTTTATTCATGATCCCTGTATTAAAAAAGGGAAACACACTGTTCTAAGAGCAGAGGTAATGAGTTTATGTTGTCTAATATACGGTCTAATTTGAATAAATGGAGTGTAGAAAAAACAAAAACAACAAACTCTAGATTAAACTGTAGATGAAGTTGGTAGCTCTCAGCTTCCGAACAATTAAATTAAACCAGGTTACAGATATCTCTACTATATCCTTTAACAAAGTGAAAAGAATAAGTTACACTGTGCTCAAAAGGAAAAAAAAAAACATGTCATTACATAATGGTGATTACATCAGTTGTGAGTTCTTTTTTCTCATTAGAATCAGAAAGATGTTGTGACATTGTGTGGGATTTTAATGATGAATCTCTTATCTATTACTCTCTCCATCTCCATCTCTTCATACTTTTGTTTCCATCTAGTCCATTTCTCTCCTCCCAGGAGAGACACATGTCCATTTTTAACAACTGCTTTTCCCTCTTTCAACACTGTTTAATGGATTCATGTTATTCAAATGGTTCTTCTTGTTAAAAAAAAAAAAACAATCTAACGTAACAGGACTTTTTTTTACTACTCATACACCCAGCTGCGAGCTTAAAGACCCCTTAAAGACCTCTGATCAAAGAGATGGGAAAAAAAAGTCCTGCTTGTCACTGTATGTCCTCTGTCCTTGGTAAACATCATGAACAGGATGTTCTTTATTCCACAAAAAAAACATGCTACAAGAGGATAAAATACATAAATAATTTATTTGGTACAAAACCAGAAACACTGAAAACATTGTTGGAACATTCATGGTCACATAGGGCTGGTTTTAAGAATAATTGATGTCTATAATGCAGGGTTTCCGCGGGGTTTTAAAAAGTATTAAAAAGTGATGAATGAAAATTGCCAAATTTAAGGCCATTAGAAGTGTTAAATTCACTGTCAGAGGTTTTTTTTTTTTTAAATTGGTATTATTTTTTACCTTTTACATTTTAAGCAGTCTATTTTATTGTCATTCACAAAGTGAAATAAATGTGAAACATCTGGTCAACATCAATGAGTCTATAAATCTGTTCTGTATAGTATTCTATAGTTCAAAATCTGTATTAATGTTAAAAGGTCCGTGATTAACACTTAGGGCCCGATTTACTAAAGGTTTGCGTGTGTAAAAACGTGTGCAAACTTGACAGCACCCGCAAACCAAAGTGCCAGCTGATCTACTAACAGCGTGCAAAGAGGACTGCGTCTCTGAAATGCGCAAAATAGCACACGCAATTCATTTAGTACTTTTGCCCTGATGAATAATCAATATGGGGCGTACCCGCCAGACATCGCTAAATACTGGGAGGGAAAGATGCAAATTGGTCCATTTACCACGCGCAATGAGATTTACCAAGCCTGAAAGTTATTGCGTGGATTGTGATTGCGTCTGTATTTAATACGTTCGAAAGGAAGGTGCTAATCTCCACATGCAAACGGAGAAATGTTTTATTTGAATGTTAAATCGAGTATTATTCAGCAAAAGGTTGCCACAGGAGGCACATTCATTTTTTTATTTGTGATAATAAATAAATCACGTGTTTTCATGGAGAAAAAAGTGTTTCTTATTGTGCGCCTATACTTGTTCTGCAGTTGTCATACCCCGGTGTTGTGCCGTATTCAGCACCCCTGCCGTGAAAAGCACCCCCTCGTCTGACAAAAATTATATTCTCATTCCGTGTTCTGTTCATGTTCTGTTGTCCACGTTCTGTTTAGCGTCCAGTTTTGTGTTAATGATTCATGTTTAAATGCACTCATGGATTCGGGTAAAAAAAAAAAATCGGGTAATTTATGTCATTAATTAATAGCCTGCTTACTGTGTTGTCTTCCATAATATTTGTAAATATATATAATATAAACTCCTAAGTATGTGTTTGTGTGAGTGTGTATATATAAATATATTGAAGTGTCAGTGTGTTGTTTTTTTTCTTGGTCTACTTATCATTGAATATACGAGGGGTTGCTTTTCACGGCAGGGGTGCTGAATACGGCACAACAATTTGCCACTTCCACTAATATCTCTATAACTCCAACTCGTCAAATTTCATTTTGCGCTTGCGACTATCCTGCTTTCCATCCAGACTCTCCATGGCGCAAAGTTTGCGCCGCAAACCCTAAGACACGCAACACCTCATTTACATACTGCTGTTTGCACCTGTTATCAATTGCGCACGCAATCTTAGTTGATCACCCGCAAAACACACAACAACAGCACGTGCAAACTTTTTCAGTGCGCACGCAATTTAGTACTCTTTATTTAGGATCTTAGTAAATCGGGCCCTCAATGTTGTGACAGTTTTGTAAAAAATCTGAAGGTAGTGAAAAAGGTATTAAATTGGTATTAAATTTAACATAAGGATTGCTGTATAAACCCTGTAATGGGAAATGTTTTACATGTTCATGTTGATCTGTTTTGTTTGTTTTTGTATATTCACTTGCATGAACATTATCATTAGTTCATCCTGCTTCTAGAGTTTAACACACTGCTGCTGCTCCAAAACTGTTTAATACAAAAAAAAAAACAAATAGGATTTTAACAATCAGAAGATCATAGCAAATATGGAGATAAAGTTTACATCTGTGCAAGTAATGTAGACAACTGACGTTGACTGGCCCCTTGGAGCTGGGTGGTTTCCCCCACGCAGGGGCATAAAGGGGATTTTGCAGATTTTACTGACTCGCAGACTCGGCAGCCAGCAGTTCGTAAAGATGTATTTGCTGAATTGGACCAAAAGTTTATTGGATTAGAATGAATGACTTAACCCTTAATATAGTGAGTGGGCTCCAAGCTGTTAGCATCAGTCTGCTCCATCAAAATAATAGGAGCTATCCGTATGTGTGTGTGTGTGTGTTGAGAGGGGATGTGCGTAAAGGAAGGTTTTTTTCTCGATTAATTTATTGAAAAAAACCAGTAATGTTCACCGTAGTTCTTAAATTTGCATTGCAATGTTGCAGCACAAACTCTGCTCTTTAGTCTCATTTCTGTTTCTCTGCGCCTCAACAACGTGTAAACCCTGACATTCAGACAGTACATGCAAAATGGTTTGCTACTGAGGGCCATATATTTCCCTACCCTCACAGGCTGAGTATAACAACGAGTAAAATTGTATGTTAATTTCCAGAATGTACAAAGTCCTGTAATAACTGAGCATGATTTACTGTGGAACTGCACCATAAAGGCACATCTGCTGGGGAGTCTGTATTCAACACATGCCGTAATCACAAATCAAATGACTTGTCAGTGGGAATAAATTAATCATGACATCAAATAAAAAAACAGAAGCTTGTCAAAAGACAGCTGTTAGTGTAGCATTTCTGTGTGCAAACTGATATGGCTGTATTCTGTGTGTTTCTGTAGTTCTGATCGGAGGATCACGCTCCCTCCCACTGGCCAGCTGGTTGACCTTCGGCCTCTCCTTCTTCCTCTTACTCCTCTACAGATGATGAGCACCTCCCACGGCACCAGAGCCTGTCTCCGTTGACAGACACTGCACTGACTCCAAGCTCTTTCACTTCTCTCTCTCTTGCCCCGCTCCCTGTGCTCTCCCGTGTACCCATCTCCTCACTCGTCCATCCCCTTCACTCATTTTCTCGCTGTCTTGCATCACTTTCACTCTTCTCTCATAGATAAACACAAGGTCTTTGTCTGGTTTCTTGTAATCCACTTTCTTTGAATGTTACAGCATTATCAGTGTAACCGGCTGAAGCTCATACTGTATTTAAAGTTAACATTAATGATCAGAAAAACATTTACTTCTTTGTCACTCTATAACAATCCCTTTATTCATGTCAGTGTCACTTTTTCCTATTCTCCATCAACATCCGTCGTCCATCTGTACCCCCCCCCCCTCATGTAACTCCAGTCCCACGGACCACTACTCCCTACACAGCACCCTATTCCCCAGACACACCAAAGTGTCGGACACTCTACCAAAGATGACAAAGGACTTAAGGGAATAAAGTGAGGGAACAGGGATTCTAGGAAGAAAGTGAATGCGAGAGAGAACGTGGTTGGAAAAAAAAACAAATCCCCTTTTCACCAAGACTGCCACCTGTCTATCCCATCCTTTGAGACTTTGGGAGCTATTGAATGACAAGTGTGACGAAGGAACTGATGAATGAATAAATAAATAAATAAACAATTGAATGGTTTGGGAAAGGATGCACCTGAAACAGATACTGAGAGCTGGGTGCCCCTCGTAGCCTTTCTGCTTGCCACAACAGACGAGCTGAACCTCGGCGTGGATTATACGTGTTATCTATATAATTATATAAATATATATATATATCTTTATATATATGAAATATAACAAAGTTAAAACTGAAACACAGTAGGACAATGGAGGACTTTGCTAAAGCAAAATTAAAGAAGCACAACATTTATACAACCTCTGCTGTTCCTTTGGGTTTTATTCTACTAATTATGTGATGTTGCAGTTTGTCAGACCTATTTAATGTTTTTATTTTTTTATTTTGGTTTGTTTGGTTGGTTTTGTTTAGATTTTGTTATAGTATTTTAAGGGTCAAGGACAATGAGTAATAAAGTATCATATTCATATTTATATGAGAAAGAGAGAATGATTTATGATCTAGAATCTGATTTGAGCACCTTGAGGGAATATGTGGATGACCTCGGCCATCTGGACAGAAACCTCAACTTTTCTTTACATTTACTGTACTGAACCAACACACACACACACACACACACACACATTCAGCTTCAATTTCTGGCATCACAACCAATGCTTTAGTTCACCTGTGCCGCAGTAGCATAGATAGGAATCTCATAAATGGACTGAATTTTTGAACTTTTATATTTCTGCTTCTATTTTTCTGATAATGAGTCAGATCTGTAGATTAGCCATGATCCACAACAAAGGTCTGGAGCTCTGGTGTAAACGATGCTACAGTGTTGGAAGTTCCAGGACTTCTTTGGAATGTCATGTATAGATATTTAATGCAGCAATGATACATCTTTGTTATTGATCAGTTAGCATTTAATGTTTGTAGTCTGAGAGGTTTTCATAAAAAACATTTCTGAATACTCACCTCTATCCAGGTAACCATCCATCTATCCACCCACCCATCTATCCACCTATGACTTCAAATGTAGCCATTTTAGCCTAATTGATTAGTTACCTCTTGCTTCATTGTACTTAATCTTACCTGATCATTGTCATTACCGCATTAATTACCCGTCAGCCAGTAGTACATCAACAGTTTGGGCACTCTTTGTCTGCATCTTCATATTAAGTTGATCATTGTACCGAGTTTTGTTGTCTTTAATTTATGTTTGCTTGTTTTTGTCATCTTCATTGTTGTCTGTATTCATTTTGATTATTGTTTTTTATGCTTTTTTTTCTCTTATGTTTCAAAACATGTGGAAAGGATGTGCCTACTTGACTGGATAATACTTTGCAACAGCTGCATTTGAAGTATGTAGGACAAATCTTTTCAACTGTTTTATGCAGTTATGTACGATATCAACATGGATGGTGTCTAAAGCGTTTTTCAGGATTACAAAATACTGCTTGTATTTTAGCTTTATCCCTGATATCATCAAATTTACTTTGATTTGATGACTGCATATGGTTTTACAGTAATGAAACTGCATACTTTACCTGAATCTCAGCGGGATGCTTATTTTTTAAGGTGTACAAAAGACTTGATTGCAATGTCTCCAGTTTCCCAAGATGCTGGCCACTTCTGATGATATGGATTAACAGGTAGCTCAAGTTATACAGTATCACAAGCAGTGCAACATCAGTACACCCTGTTTGTCAGTATCTTTCCAAACATTACTGAGTAAATGTTATATTATAAAGCCTTACTGTGTATGTAATCTCATCATGTTTGTTACGTCATCCCCCATGTTGCTTCATAACAAAGGAAAGAGACTGTAGTCATTCCCTTTAGACGTGAGAAGGCTGTTGAGGCATTGCTTTTAACCGTCTTAAATTTCAGACGACATCTTTTAATTTTGTTACTTCACATGAAAAAAAGCTCACCCCATAACTCAAGTTCAAAGGCTCCATCTTGCACTCGGGTAAAATGATGTCCGTGAATACAAATACACTTAAATCTAACAAATTGTGAAACGATTTCACCATCGTTATATACTTGCAAATTAACATTAAGCAACTTTTTTATTAAAAATGTGTATCATGCGTGAATATGACACAGTTGGAAGGTAACTCATTCTGGATCCCCCAGCTCTGACAAAGCACCATTTTACTATTTTTATGTAAATAAAAGGTTTTTGGATAATAATCCTCTCAAAGTGGGATGGTAGAGAAATCACAAGGTAGACTGAAATCATTTGGAGTGCTTGCTGTTTGAATAACCATCCAAAGTAGACACTCAGCTTTCAACTGCCCATATTCTATTGTATTATTACAATTTATTCAATACTTTAGCAGTTAATACGGATGTAATCACACCAGCAAACACATACTGTTTCTAGGCCAAGAAAAAAGAACGACATACTGAAATTAAACAATAAGGTTTAGGGTATATCTACTATGTAAATCCAATTTAAGAAAAGAAAAAAAAAATCATGTGCCTCATTGCTAATCAAAGATATCAGTGTCACGGTGTGGATGAGTTGGACCCAGATGCAGGAGAGCGAGGCAGCAGGAGTTCCAGAGAAAGTGATTTATTTTAACAAAACCAACGTGCCTCTGAGCAGGATTGCTAAAGACTTAAGAGCTTAACCATAATCAGAAATCCAAACACCTTACATGGCACATGGAGGTAGAAACAGTACCGACCAGCAGGGAGCAAGAGAAACACGAGACCAGATATACACAGAAGGCTTGTTGAGACACAGTTGCAGATGATCAGGGCAGATGGGAACAAGGGAAGTCAAGACAAAAGTTAAACACTATGACATGGGGTTTAAAAATAAAACAGGAACCCAAACCAGAACCGTGACGTGAAATCAAAACTGATATTCAGTAGCTTTGCTGGATGAATGTTTGGCCTCTGTATCAAAACATTAAATATGCTGGTCAACTAACCATGCTGTTACTAAAGTATTCTAAAAATAGAGGATGTACAGATTGTATTTATGTTTAATTTACTTAATTGGATTCCCAAATCCATCCAAAGTTTAATATTTATAATTCTAATTGAGTTATTTCTCTCTCTCTCTTTGAGGAACATTATAATTGTAATTCATTGGTAGGCATTTACATGCCCGTAGGTGTGAGCGTGAGTGTGATTGTGAGCATGGTTTGTGTGTTTCTATGTGGCCCTGTGATGGACTGGTGACCTGTCCAGGGTGTAACCCCTGCCTCTCACCTGAAATGAGCTGGGATAGGCTCCAGCAGACCCCCGTGACCCCGCAAGGGATAAAGCGGGTAAGATAATGAATGAATGGTAGGCATTTACTTAAAGACTGTCATGGTAAGGTATTTTTAACTCTAATTAACCAAGAAGTAGAGCCTCAATGACTAAAAAGATATCTAAACAGTTAGGAAACATTCAAAACGATGTGTCCAACTCTATGAATGATGACAAAGATTGTCTTAACTCATTACAGCAAGCATGTGACTAGCTTTAACTGTTGAATCATGTGTGTCTCCCCCAAAGGCTCTCAGTTAAAAATATGCGATAAACTTTATCTTTGAGACCTAAATTCTTCTTAACTATGGAATTATTTCCACAGATTGTATTTGCTGATGGTCTTTTTTTAATGAAAAAGAGTAAGGTAAAGATACAGTTTTTGTGAATACTGTATATATTATCATGCAACCCCCATAGCCACAGGTCTGTGGATCACTTAGAAAGAAAAGAAAACTGTTTCCATCAAAAGCTGAATCTCTTAGAAATAAAACTGGGTGTAGGAGCTTCACTTTGTCAACAAACACTAGAAATTAGTTTAAAGAATAACGATTTCAAAAACAACATTCCTCAAAGAAAGATTGGGGATGATTTGCATGTTTTTTGTTTTCCTTCTACAGGGCATTACATACCATTACAGAGAGATCAGGAGATTTGTTGCTTTTGCATTAAGAGCAAATATGCAGCCCTTATCTGGATCCCTGTGATCTCCATTCCTTCACAGTACAGCGTCAAGAACCACCATTCACCAATAGCTAATATAAGGTGCTACATATGTAGGGTAAAGGTTTCAGTGATTGATAACCACATGCACACTATCCAGCAAAATTTGAAAAGTATGCTTAAAACACCCTTGTTAAAAAACAATAATAGGAATAGCCACATGTGAACCCTGTCCAAAGGCAGCATCGATGTATCTGGGCTCTGAGGTTTCTGGGATGGACCATAAACCTGTAGAAATGTGCACCGCTGTCGGATCAATCAATAGTCCAGTTCTTTTTTTGGTAGAGATTGTTGCTGTGTGCTTTGCACCAAAAGCAAAAAGGACCATCCAGACTGTGACGATCAGGAACAAATCTAAAACCCAGATATGTAATGGTATGAGTTTGTATCCGTGCCCTGTGTCCTGTACAATGCAAAGATAATACGAAAGCAGATTCTGCACACTAAAGAGGGATGGCTGAGGAAGAAGAGGCTCCGGGTCCTGGAATGGCCTGCCTGCAGTGTGGAGATTTGGAAAATCAAAAATGTGACACTGATAAGCCTCTACTGTTGCAAACCTGCAGACACTTTTGGAGGGATGGGAAAATGGATTATAAATGAATAAGAAGGAATGTCGAGACAGCGTTTTAAGCTTTATCATCCTAACTTCTTCCGGAATGTGTTGAGGGCCTTAGATGAAAAAAAAGTATGTGCATTAACAAGTTTACAAAGTGAAAAAAGGGAATATATGTCAAGATTACTGTGTAAGAATCATTCTTTTGTTTTCTGATTTGGAGTTGAAGGTTTGTGGAGGGAAAAATGATTTTAAACACCACAGTACAAGTGTTATCTTGTTTAAAATATATATTTTGTACTGCAGCCTTGGTTTATTGCTATTTGAGTGATGTTTATCAAATGAAAACTGATAAACATCTAATATGCTGCTGATGAAGCCTGCAAGTTACTTAATCCTAAAGTTTCAGTACTTTGATTGGTGGCTGCAAAGTAACCAGCTTTCTTAAAGGCCTTACAATTTTACTTTTTTTTATAACTCTCCTGACTGTTTGAGGCGCTGTGATAAAACCTAGTGCATTGCTGTGTACAAGTCACAGTAGAAGTAAAGTGTATACACAATCATGCAGTCAAATTTGGCAGAAAACAGCTTTCAAAGTATCTATCAGTTTTTGAAAAAAATAGTTCCTTAACTGCAGTTAAGGAACTGCAGTTTTGGAAAGTTTTGGAAAATCATTAGTTTGAAATTTAAATGAGAAGCGTCAATAAACATTAATGAAATAAAAAGTAAAAATTGTGGCAGCTGGCAGTTTTGTGTATAAAAGGTACACTTTCTGCAAATATCCAGGTAAGAGCTGTGTATTAATACCAACCTCAAAACTCAAACTAACTTAGAGATAAAAGTATTGGTCAAGTAATGACAAAAATTAAAAAATTAAATAAATTGAATTATTCTTACACCTTTTACTCAAATGAGAGACCTTTCTTTGTATGAAATATGTTAGGAGTTGGATTTTTTTATTCCAAGCTTTGCTTCTGTTAAAAATAAACACTTAGATCTCACCAGATCTTAAAACAAGGTTGTTTTTGCTTTTTTTTTAAATAAATAACAACAAAGGCTTATCATATGATTGTGATTTTGGTCCTGTTTTGCTTCGGAAAGCTTTTTCACCAGGAAGACCAGACTCGAGTTTGCCAACTGATTCAAATGTAGAACAGATTTTTGGGGGGTTCTTGGTCTGATTGTTTTGATCCACACCTGCAGGTTTACACCACATGAACCACACAAAGTTTATTTATTTATTTTGTGTAGATTAATGTTTCTGTATGTTGAACCCACCCTACAAGTCTTTCAATACATCATGTGGCACTTACGTCCTCCAAAGATTTTTTAAAGTCAGTTTTCTCTGAGTCCGCTTCCACCAGAGAGCACAGTAGAGTCAGTGCAGTACGGTATGCATCCATTTGTGTTTCCATCATCACAAGTTTGCAAACCCTGCAAAAATAAGCAAACTGCTCCATACCGGTTCTGGGCACCCTTTAGGGCGGTACAATTAAGATGGAGCTAGAAACACTGCAGTCGGTCGATTGGTCTACAAAGAATCATCTCTTCTGTGTTGCATGGAGATAAACACAAAATAGGCTCTTTTGAAGTCTTTTCCAAGACAAATTCAGGCTCATTCTTACGAGCGAGAAAGAAGCTGTTAATGGAAACGTCCATCACTCTTGTTCTTTCCTAAACTAATTTGTGTTCTTCTTCCTTTGTTTTATAAACTGCAGACAATGTGATGCACAGGTATAAAGATGCACTGTTACATAACAGATAATAGCACATGTAGTAGCGTGATGTGCTGTTACACAGAACTCATTTACACTCCTCTGGTGTGGGATTATCTTCTCACTTTGGCATTGTCCCTATCTCAACTGCATTTTCCTAATGCTTTTTGCTTTTATTCTCACCCACCCCACCCCCCCACATCGCCTTGTGTCATTGTTTTCCTACTTTATTCTATCACAACCAAAATAAAAACGGGATGAAAATACAAAGAAAGCAAAATGGGTGATGCTGTTTTTCTGACCCCTGAGAAGTAAACTACAATTTTATAATTCTCACGATGACGCTTTGAAAAGTCGCAGCTGTTGCATAGTTAAATTGTTGTTTTGTTTATTGTTTTATTAATACCTATTTTCCCTCAATTCTAACCTTGGACTTCCAAGAGAAGAATTAATTTCATTTTGTATTATATATTATAGTTTCTAAGACACTTGCATGCTAAAACACAAAACCATGAACCATGCATATTAACGTCTACTTAATCTGCAGATTTTTTATTTATTTTTTATTTTTTTTATAAAGTTCTGAACACATTATCAGCCACTAAAACACATTTTACTCCACTTGTATTGTGCAATAGTGATCTCAGGTAGCAGAGGTGAACACAATTGCCACAGATCACACAGATGCTGAAAGTTGATTACATTTTCTGTAAATCATGGGATGAAAACAATAAAAGCCAATTTAGTGTACACACGTTATTGAAGTTTGGAACCTAGAATGGATAGAATCATTCTGATGTTTAAAAGAAAAGGAGCTGGTGATATAAGAGAAGGAAGAGGAGGGAAAAGAAGAAGGCCACGACCAAGAACACTGATGACTGATAATGTTCTAGCCTATGGCATGACAAGGAGAGACCAGGAAAGGCTAATCACGTGGAAAAACCTGAGCAGATTCTCCATAGACACCATAGAAAGAACCGTCAGATGGGAGAACATGTAAGTATTGACAGTATTTGGCCTTTGAATGTCCAGGTGCTCTTTGCAGGAGAGGATAGAACTGACTGTACTTTCTCAGCAGACTGGTATCTCACATCGGTCTGCTATGGGGAGCTCCCTCCTCTCTGCGTTGGTGTGCTGGGGGAGGGAGGGCAGCACAAAAAAAAAAAAAGAGGCTTCTTGTCTGGACAAACTCGTGAGGAAGGTAGGCTCTGTTGTAGGCACAGAACCGGACAGCCTGACATCTGTCAGAGCGACGGGTGCTGAGTCGAGTCCTGTCAGTCATGGATATCCCCTCTCTCCACTGCACTGCAGCATCTCCAGACGGAGGAGCCGCTCCAGTGACAGGCTGCTGTCACTGTCCTGCTCCGCTGACAGACTGAGGAAATCGTTATTCCACGACACCAAACGTCTCTTTAACTCCACCAGGGAAAGACAACGTTAATGGAAACGTTAACGTCAATGTTCCTCATTGTTCTGTATGGAACTACACACCAAACATCCAAACAATCTGTTTTTCACTGAACTCTTGAATTTTCTACTGTGTTTGCGGTGGATCTTTAAATTCCCCTTGTGGTTGAATGAAGTATCTGTGTGTGTGTGTGTGTGTGTGTGTGTGTGTGTGTGTGTGTGTGTGTGTGTGTGTGTAACAGCTGCAACATGGGAAATGCATCCATTGGCAGTTCATTCAATCAAACATCGTTTCTTACAACTTTCTGTCTGCAGGAAAGGAAAGAAGCCAAGAACTTGGCAGCGACGAGTCTTTGCATGAGGAAGTGTTGGATATTGACACTGAGTATAAACCAGACGAGGAGGATGATTCCAATGATGAGGGACGAAAACAGTTGTTGTTAAAAGCTGGGATTTTTTTTTTTTCTGGATGCCAACCCCACCGGAGACAGGAGGTTGCCTTTCACGTGGAAATGTCATCAGGGTGACCCTACGCATTGGATATTGAAGCCTACATTAGTGCTAATTTTCACTGGTCTCTATGAATCAAATAGTGAATCTACATTCTGCAGCCTACAGCAGTATAACCCTGTGTTACTGCTTTGAATCTTGATTACTTTTTGTGCAACTATGTCTCTGTAGACATGTCTTGTCTCATGTGAGAAAATACACAAGCACAAGCTGCCGTCATCACGACAAGTCGGCAACTATCAGGGAAGTTTAGCAGAAGTGGGTGAGGCACCTGTCACTATAAGTAACAACCTGTTACTTATGTGTCCCTTCAAACAAATACGAAAGTGTTGAGAACGTCTCTTTAACTCCACCGGGGAAAGACAACGTTAATGGAAACGTTAACGTCAATGTTCCTCATTGTTCTGTATGGAACTACACACCAAACATCCAAACAATCTGTTTTTCACTGAACTCTTGAATTTTCTACTGTGTTTGCGGTGGATCTTTAAATTCCCCTTGTGGTTGAATTAAGTATTTGTGTGTGTGTGTGTAACAGCTGCAACATGGGAAATGCATCAATTGGCAGTTCATTCAATCAAACATCGTTTCTTACAACTTCCTGTCTGCAGGAAAGGAGAGAAGCCAAGAACTTGGCAGCGACAAGTCTTTGCATGAGGAAGTGTTGGAGATTGACACTGAGTATAAATCAGATGAGGAGGATGATTCCAATGATGAGGGACAAAAACAGTTGTTGTTAAAATATGGGAAATTTTATGGTTTTTTGACACTTCCTGTTTTATTTTGAAGCCCTTGACTTTGTGTTTCACTTCTGGTTTGACTTTCCTGTTTCCCATTTGCCCTGATCGTCTGCACCTGTGTCTTGTTTTTTCCTTGTTCCCTGCTGGTCCGTACTGTTTTGTCCCTCTATGTTTCAGGTGTGTTTTTTTCTCTTCTGCTCTCGTGTTTGTTTTGCAATCCTGCTCAGCAGCGTTTCGTTTGTTTAACGTAATAAATCACTGTTTTTGGAACTCCTGCCTCCAGCTCTCCCTGCATCTGGGTCCTCTTCAACCATTTCCTAACAGGAAAGATCTACATGTATCTTTCCTCAGGAAGGGACAAAGCAGACTGTTCTTCCTGAGGCGTCTCAGATCCTTCAGCGTGTGCAACAGGTTCCTGAAGATCTTCTATCAGTCTATGGCAGCCAGTGCACTGTTCTTTGCTGTGGTGTGCATGGAGCATGCATCGATCTTCTCTTGCAGAGAATATTTTAATTACGGTTTATTCTATGACTAGACAACCTTTTTTAAAAAAAAAAAACAGATTGGGTTGAATTTGACAAAGAGAAGACGAGTGAAGCATAATTGGACAAGGGGCCGTTTCTGATCCTGGTCAGAACGGTTGTATTGCCATCCTATGGGTAATGGGTTTCTTCCCTATAATTCTGCATTTAGGGTCATGTGAAACTCAATGTCCTAACATTTTTTGAGCATGAACAAGAAAATCATGGCCATGCAATGCATCCTGTCAACCTTCTGGTTTCATTTAACATCAATTCTCCTGTGCTGTCTTGTTACAGCTGTGGTTCCAGCATATTCACCTTCTCTCAACACTTTCTTTCTACATGGCAGAGGAATATCTGACCAACACGAAAGTCTCTCACAGTCCCTGAAACTGGCCTGTGATGACACAGGTTTAGAAACCGGCCCAGGCTGGATCCCACACACCAGGAATATAAGCCTCTGATGTTGATGTGGTCTGGCCAAACACAAACACCCCATGCTGAGAAAGAAATAATTATTTCGGGACTTTGATTTTTATATGTAATAAACATTGTTTTGCTGAGATATTACCTGAACATTGTGTTTTATAATATTTAATGTTAGTGCGTAGCGAATGCAAAGGCATGTTTTCATTCTCACTGCCTTTGTGTATGACATCAAAACCATGTTTGAATTTGAATGCAGGTAAAATGCATGATGGTGCCAAGTTTCTGTTTTAAGAGCTGTAAACAACTGATGTTTTACTATCATGTTTCATAAACTCAGTAACAGAAGGGGACAAATTCTTACATGGGTCACATCAGAAGAGGGTAAAAACTTTTCAGTGCTTGGTTCACTTTCTCTTTAAAAATAAGAAGCCACAGATGTTCAGACTGGAGTTTAATTAATATGTGCTTTCTACTCTGCACTGCCACTTAGTGCCACACAAGGTTGGAACGTTTGGATCGTTTGGTTTGGATTTGCACTGCTTTCCATCATTTGTTGACTGTGACACAGGGGAGGTGAGATTTCTTGCTGCGTCCTTGACTGAAGTCGTCACGAACTTCAAGCTGTATTTAGACGTGCTCACTTGATCAGAGTTCATCATTGATACGCTCCCGCTTTACTCAAAATAAAAAAACCTCTGCTTCACTGGAATATTGGCTAAAATCAATGTACATTTGTTAAAGTTTGACTTCAATTAGACAAGCTTCTTAGTTTGTGTCTCTCCAATAATATACTGTATCGGTGTTTAACTGTTTGCTACCAATTTCTCACAGAGAAATATAATTTAATCTTTAAAACTATGCAATATTGATATTTTACATAAAAGACAGGATGTTATACATTTGTATGACTTTTAGGATTTTAACTACTGTATGTATAAAATAACTATTTTATACTTAATTAAGCTGGTGATTAAAATTTTCAGTTAAATCTTGCAAATAAGATATTCCAGCCACAAAAATAAGTGTTTTGGGAAATGACTTGATTGATGTGAGTTTATGGTAATGATTAACAAGTAGGAGGAAAGATCATCCAGAAGGTTAAGTTATGGGTGAACTTGAGTTGCATGCTAATTATCTTGATTTATGATGATTATTACAGTTATCTCATTTGTTGTTATAGTGCACAATATATGTGGCCTTGATAATTTTGTAGTGTTCAACTGTTTTTAGTTATCTGCATTTGTCTTTTTCTGTGGTAGCATGTTGGTTATATTGATATCTCATTGGTCGTACTGCAGCCAACTGAGTATCTAACCCCAAAGACCGAATGTGAAGCTTGTAAATATTTTTGCCTCTTCAGGGCTTATGGTAAAATTGTGATGCAACATCATTATTATTGATGGCATGCCAATAGTGGCAAGCCCATGTTGCGATCCAGCAAAATGCAATTTTGCATAAGCCAAACAGAAGCCCAAAAAAAGGAAACGCAGGGGGTGTATGCCTCCCTGGAAAAAAATCACAAAAAAAAATGCCAGAAAAAAAAATCGCAAAAAAAAAATGCCAGAAAAAATGAGAAGAAAACATTTTGGCTAGCAAGCTAAAGTTGCAATACACATGACCCCATATGTGTGGCATTACCCCACTCTGATATGGGAAAAGAAAAAGCCCCAAAAAAAAATTTCACGCAGACGATATATATTCGTATCCAGGATCGGTTTCCCTCTACTTCTTCTTATTCCGCACATATTTTAATACTTTAATGCGGCCCAAACCGTGACGTGCACCCAGGCATGATACACTGTACATCAACACGTGTGTCTCCATCTTGCCTCGATGGGCATTACTTTCCTCGGTCAAAAGTGTTACCATCACAATGCCAGATACCAAAAAGCAGAAAAGATTGTGAAAGTTCTGACACTTGTTGTTTGGCTGTCCTTTGTCATAGAGACATTATTCAACCATTGAAAGACTTGTGTCGCTTCGCACTACAACATCCTGAAGCCTTATTATGCTAGTTGTTAAGTTTCTTGAGATATTAAACTCTTATTTTTTTTAAATGTTGATCTGATTTTGGACGATTGTTGCTAGCTAGCAAGTAATCGTAGAGACATTAAAACATTCACAAACGCTTTGTGCTGCAACATATTTCAGTCTAATTATGCTGGCTATTACGGTTTTCGGAGATATTGAACTAAACTAACTTTGATGCTAATGGATTGAGGTGCTGATTTTGGCGGCTTGTTGCTCGGTAATACGCTATCGTAGAGACATCGATCCAACGTTAACAGACTCGGGATGCTGTGGACTACAACATAGTGAGGCCTCATTAGGCTGCACTTTACAGTTTTTGGAAAATTTTACGTTAAGCCAAAGCCAAATTCATTCCTATGGGGCTTGTTACCATAGGGAGCATAGGAATGAATGCAATACAACCATATCCACCTCAGACAGAACCAGAACCAGAACCATCCCAAATACAACCATAACAATTTGATCATTTCAGTACATTCAAGTAATATTCAATGATCACTGTTCATAGGTAAAAATCCTGTTGTAAATAGTTTTGCAAGCCAGTATTAGATTGTGGTACATGTACACCAAGGGCCTGATTTACTAAAGGTTTGCGTGCGTAAAAACGTGTGCAAACTTGACATCACCCGCAAACCAATGTGCCAGCTGATCTACTAACAGCGTGCAAAGAGGACTGCGCCTCTCAAATGAGCAAAATAGCACACGCTATTCATTTAGTACTTTTGCCCTGATGAATAATCAATATGGGGCGTACCCGGCAGAAAGCGCTAAATACTGGGAGGGGAAAATGCAAATATGTCCATTTACCACGCGCAATGAGATTTACCAAGCCTGAAAGTTTTTGCGGGGATTGTGATTGTGTCTGTATTTAATACGTTCGAAAGGAAGGTGCTAATCTGCCCAGCATTACGCAGGGATGCTTGTTGGTGCCTGGTTTGAGGACTGGGGTGGGGATGGCTCAACTTGTGGTGAGGATTCTCCACATGCAAAAGGAGAAATATTTTATTTGAATGTTAAATCGAGTATTATTCAGCAAAAGGTTGCCACAGGAGGCACATTCATTTTTTTATTTGTGATAATAAATAAATCACGTGTTTTCATGGAGAAAAAAGTGTTTCTTATTGTGCGCCTATACTTGTTCTGCAGTTGTCATACCCCAGTGTTGTGCCGTATTCAGCACCCCTGCCGTGAAAAGCACCCCCTCGTCTGACAAAAATTATATTCTCATTCAGTGTCACGTTCTGTTTAGCGTCCAGTTTTGTGTTAATGATTCATGTTTAAATGCGCTCATGGATTCCACAATAGTCTACTTTCCCACAATCACAGTCACAGATAACAAAAATCGGGTAAATGGTTATTGATGTCATTAATTAATAGCCTGCTTACTGTGTTTTCTTCCATAATATTTGTAAATATATATAATATTAACTCCTAAGTATGTGTTTGTGTGAGTGTGTATATATAAATATATTGAAGTGTCAGTGTGTTTTTTTTTTTGGTGTACTTATCATTGAATATACGAGGGGGTGCTTTTCACGACAGGGGTGCTGAATACGGTACAACAATTTGCCTCTTCCACTAATATCTCTAACTCCAACTCGTCAAATTTCATTTTGCGCTCGCAAACCGTAAGACACGCAACACCTCATTTAAATACTGCGGTTTGCACCTGTTATCAATTGCGCACGCAATCTTAGTTGATCACCCGCAAAACACACAACAACAGCACACGCAAACTTTTTCAGTGCACACGCAATTTAGTACTCTTTATTTAGGATCTTAGTAAATCGGGCCCCAAGAGTGTTGGCAGTCTGCAGCATTAGTCTTTATGGAGCATGCATCGATCTTCACTTGCAGAGAATATTTTAACTATATGCTATGAAAAGACAAAAAAAAAGAATTTGTGAAACAGATTGGGTTGAATTTGACAAAGAGAAGACGAGAGTGAAGCATAATTGTACAAGGGGCCGTTTCTGATCCTGGTCAGCATGGTTGTATTGCCACCATATGTGCTGGTAATGGGTTTGTTCCCTATAATTCTGCACTTAGGGTCATATAAAACTCAATGTCCTCTAACATTTTTTGAGCATGAACAAGAAAATCACAGCCATGCAATGCATCCTGTCAACCTTGTGGTTTCATTTAACATCAATTTTCCTGTGCTGTCTTGTTACAGCTGTGGTTCCAGCATATTCACATTCTCTCAACACTTTCGTATTTGTTTGAAGGGACACATAAGTAACAGGTTGTTACTTATAGTGACAGGAGCCTCACCCACTTCTGCTAAACTTCCCCGATAGTTGCCGACTTGTCGTGATGACGGCAGCTTGTGCTTGTGCATTTTCTCACATGAGACAAGACATGTCTACAGAGACATAGTTGCACAAAAAGTAATCAAGATTCGAAATTCAAGAGCTTTATCGTCATGCACGCAGCAGTAACACAGGGTTATACTGCTGTAGGCTGCAGAATGTAGATTCGCTATTTGATTGATAGAGACCAGTGAAAATCAGCACTAATGTACTGTAGGCTTCAATATCCAATGCGTAGGGTCACCCTGATGACATTTCCACATGAAAGGCAACCTCCTGTCTCCGGTGGGGTTGGCATCCAGAAAAAAGAATTCCCAGCTTTTAACAACAACTGTTTTCATCCCTCATCATTGGAATCATCCTCCTCGTCTGGTTTATACTCAGTGTCAATCTCCAACACTTCCTCATGCAAAGACTCGTCGCTGCCAAGTTCTTGGCTTCTCTCCTTTCCTGCAGACAGAAAGTTGTAAGAAACGATGTTTGATTGAATGAACTGCCAATGGATGCATTTCCCATGTTGCAGCCGAGACCTGGCTGTAACAAAGTTCAATGGATGAAATGGCTGTGCCATCTCGCTGTCACCACTAAACAGACACAGGAGGAACCACTGCAGGCCTCCAACCGGAGCAACGGAGCTCCTCTGCTGTGGCTCCGCTGTAAGAATCATGACCCAGCTGTGACAAAGCTGTTTAAGATAGATAGATAGATTTTATCTTTATTTTTTGTACCCTTTGTCTGTTGTCTGTTGTGCTATGGACCTTGTGTCCTTAATAAAGTGTATTATTATTATTAAAGATAGAACTGAAAAAAGCTATAGAGAATAAGGAGTGAATTCCATTTTATCTGATTTTCAGCCACTGACGATCTTGTGTGCTTTATTCTGAGCTTTATTGAGAAAAGAAAAGTTCTACATCCATACCACTGTCCTCTTTACATAATTCATCAAACACTGCTCTTCTGTGGGTTCTTTAACTGCTGTTTCAGTGACAGAGGTCTGAAGCTAAATGTTAAATTGGTCTGATAAATATTTCAGGGTCTCATGAAAACGATTTACAACAAAGGGCTCAAAATGATAAGGTCAACTCTTTCTATCACAGTGAACTAGTTTTCTGTTGATTTTTATCCCGTTATCTGGCTTTGCATTGCTAAAATCTACTAGGGATTATAGTTTTATTGTATTTTGTCTACTTTAACCCTTGGATGCATGACCTAGAAATACCTACAGTACACTGACTGGGGTCAAAATCATCAATCATCTTCTCTCTTCTCACTGTGTGCAGCTGTCACAAGCTACTTGCTTCTGGGCATGGCCATTGGACACAGGGGCACTGGGTTTCCAATAGGAATTGGCTGGCCAGTTACAGTCTTGCGGACATTTTGACAAAATAACCATTTCCTCTTTGAAGTACTTATCAGAGAACTCTGTCTCTGATTAATCTTTGATGTTTGATTTCCAGGCGGCCTCGCATCTCCAGGTGGACAATAGTCTAAGTCCTCTACATGAGAAGATGTCTGATTCTGAGTCAATCCCACTGATGGTTTCTTCATTCCATCCGTCCAGGATCATTTTTCAGAATTTTTTTATGATTTATGATTCTTTTATGATTTCTGTTCAAGGTCCTTAGGAATCCTAGCTGGGCTCCTAGCAGCCATGTTACTTGAGATGAGAAAACATAAAAAAAAAGCCAATGTTTGAATGGCACTCAATCCTATAAAGCAGTATGTAGGTACGTAATTAAATGTCTGTGCATTTATATGTCAGCAAATGCATAGATATGATTGGGCACGTGCGCACACACAGTTTCCCCATTGAATAATCAATAATTGCATAATTGAACACCTAAGCTTCACTCTCTACACAACAAATGCAGTTATACTAGTGTAACCTGGGGAAAAAATGAAACCTAACAGATGTGTAATCTGTTGAAAGAACAAAAAAAACTATTGTTACAATGTGAAAAAAACACTTAAGGTAAACACTTTTTTTTATTTCATTGAGCATTATTTTCATTTAATTCAAAATCACATTCCTTATTTAATTTTGCATTTAAATATTAATTAATTTCATCCCAGAGGTCTGAGTTGTTTCAGAGAGTGGTTCTGTGAAGAAAAGGCTGTGTCATTGGTCCATACCGAGGCAGCTGAATCGCTATTGGTGTAAAGTTGTTATGTCCCGCCCTAGCGCAGGTTAACGGTACGTCCTGTGAGAGGTGCACAGAGCAGAAACATCCATGGCAGAGACACGGGAGACACGTGTATTATGGAGGATTTTTTGTGCCAAAATTAAATAAATAAATACATCATTAATTAATTAAAATGGGAATGAAATATATAATTAATTAATTAAATGTGTCATTAATTAATTAAAATGGGAATGAAATATATCATTAATTAATTAAATGTGTCATTAATTAATTAAAATTAGAATGAAATATGTCATTAATTAATTAAAATACAATTAATTTTAAGTAAAAATATATATTTATTATTTCAGCATTTAATTAATTAATGACACATTTAATTAATGATTTTGTGTTGCGTGTGAATCATGAAATGTAAAACTCCATTTAATTAATTAATGACACATTTAATTAATGATTTTGTGTTTCTGAATCATGAAACGTAAAACTGCATTTAATTAATTAATGACACATTTAATTAATGATTTCGTGTTGCTGAATCATGAAATGTAAATGTAAAACTGTCAGTTTCACTCGTCAAACTCAGTGGGCGGATTTCAAACACCTCATTGGTTCCCCTGCACATCAAGTCAAGGCAAATCGAATCCACATAATGGATTGTTGCAGGGCTTCGGGACACATTCCCATAAACTAGGGCCACGTTCAGACTGCAGGCAAATCTGATTCATATCTGATTCCTTCTCATATCCGATTTTCAGGACTGACTGTCCACACTGTTTTTAGCAAGTGTCCAAATCGGATCTGGCTCTGTTCAGACTGGGCCACATCATTGACTGATCTGACGGGTTGCCGTAGCAACAACGTCGGAGCGGAGGCGTCACCCAGCGCGTGTATTGTGTGAAGTCATGTTTTTCTTTTATATATATAAAAAAATCCCAAAATATCTGTACCGTTTCTGATTGGGTCGGCACTGCGCATCATTTTTAGACATAAAAATGAACGCATACCGCAAAAGTTGTGTCTCGGCGGAGGGACCCGGCGTCCCAGCAAAATGAGAAACAGAGAAAAGTGTTCAGAACAAAACCACCAGCAAACTAACAAACCAACCAACAAAGCTCAGAGTTAACAAAACGAACCAGCAATGAACAACTGGCAGCCCCGCTCTTTAACCTCTCTTCCTGATGAGCTGACGGGCTGCAGGTTCAGGCTCACAGCGCGACTGAAGGCTGATTTATGGTTCTGCGTTACACCAACGCAGACCTACGGCGTAGGGTACGCGATCCGCACCGTACGTGGAAATGCGGTATTTTTTTCTGCTATTAAAACATGATTTGTAATGTGAATTTGCAACACTCAAACTACAAATAATAGTTTTTGACGTGACATCAGAGATTGTACATAGCCTACAAAATGTCAAAATCCTGCCCAGAGCTGCTGAGAGAAGCAGCAAGTTTAATCTTAGAAGCTCTGAGCAGAACTCCTCCGGCTCCAGCGGCTCCGTCACAGCTGATACCTGCTGCTGCATCACGCAACTCTCTACAACACGCAACTCACAGTAGTTAGAGAAATAACAGGCAGAAAACAGGTGAATCGTTCAGTTGCGGCTACAAGCACCAAAATTGGCACACATACTCCTTAGGGGTTGCTCTTTTGATAAAACCATTGTGCCAAGAAAAAAAAAAAAGATGGCGGTCTTTTTCCAAGATGGCCGCCATTGAATATACAGTAATATTGCTATTTCCTATTTGAATGATCTTGGTGTCAAATCATAACCTTTCCACTATGTAGAGTCTAAATTTGGACCCATGGACTTACACTTTGGCTTCCTTGTACCATATATCAGTCCCAGAATCCTAATATTCTGCAAAATTTTAGTTTTTTTTGCTGTCAATGGAACTGGTGATCCTCTTGATGATCCGATCTTTCAGAGAAGCCAACTTCTTCCTGTACTGTCAGTCACTGGAAGAGCTGATACCGTACTTCTTTGCAAACAACAATGTTCACTATGCATGGTGGCTTCCGATCCATTACAGAGACATGGTGACCCTAGGACAGAAGCATCCTCAGCTGGCTCAGGAGTTCCAGAACGGAAACTTGTACATAAATCGAGCCGACGGTTCTCAGCTATGGCTATTGATCAAGCTCACAAGCAGGCCAATGCTGTCATCAAGGCAGATGGGGGTGCAATTGGCGTGACTGAAGATCCATCAGCACTGAGAAGATGGATGATAGCTGGTCCTGAAGTCAGCCACTTGGTTTCACAGTATGAGGCAGCATGTGGGGCCAAAGAGGGTACTAAACACACCAGTCATCATGAGGAGACAGAACGAGAACAAAGAAGGTTCCTTGAGAATGTAGAAAAGCTCACACAAGCCATGACAAATATGGGAAATCCTTTCCAGGAGGAGAATCAGGATCTGCTTTCGCTTGATACAAAGGATATTGCTCACCCCACTGCCGCCAGGCTGATTGGCACACACCTTGAGAAAGGCAAGGTCCATTTCCAGAAGTTTATGAAGGGACTGGAGGGGAAGGAAGAATCCAACTTCTATGAAACAATCAAGGAGAATAGGCTTGACTTCTTTCGACAGGTACCAGACACTGTCGATGCTTCAAAGCAAAAAGTGCTGAAAGCAGACTGTCAACTGTTCTCCAAGCTGTTCATATCATGCCAGAGCAGAGCGTGTGACTTGAATGAGTTCTTCAGTCATGAGAACCAGTTACATCCTGCTGCCCTCAGTGATGTTGGAAAGCTCCACACTTGTCAGAAATCCCACCTCACTACCATTCTTGAGAGCCAAGTTACAATCCCGGAGGCAGAGCCATACGCCGACACCATCATCATTGATGGTGCAGCGTTGGTGAACAGTCTGCCCCCTAGGAGTTCAAAGACGTTCGAAGAGTATGCAATGCTCAATGTTCTTCCTACAATAAAGGCATACTCTACCAAGTACAAGAGAACAGACATTGTTTGATGTTTACCGGCCATGTAGTCTGAAAGCTGAAACTAGATCAAAGCGAGGACATGGGGTGAGACGCAGGGTGACAGGTTTGGGCAAAATTCCTTCAAAATAGCAAAACTTTCTGAGAGAAAATGACAACAAAGCCAAGCTATTCAACATTCTAGCTGATAAGATAGCATGTGTGGCCACACCAAATGTGATAATTGTTACCAAGGAAGAAGATGCTATCAGTAACGGCACTATCAATCTGGTTGGGGTGGCACCATGCAGTCACGAAGAAGCCGACACACGGATCTTTGTGCATGCCAGGCATGCCACAGAAGCAGGCAGCAAGGCCATCATGATCAAAGCCAACGACACAGATGTTGTCGTCATCCCAGTCATTGTTCTGCAGGCACTTCAGGAGCTCGGTCTGCAGCAGTTGTGGGTTGCCTTTGGCCAAAGACAAGATCTGAAGTGGATTCCTGTTCATGACCTGTGTTGCACTCTTGCAGAAAAGAGCAAAGTGATGCTATTCGTCCATGCCTTCACTGGCTGCGATGTTGTTTCAGCATTCTGTGGCAAAGGGAAGAAGTCTGCCTGGAAAACCTGGAATGTTTGTGATGAGGCTTCCAGTGTCTTCAGTAAACTCAGACATTACCCACTTGTAGTGGACGATGAAGATCTAAAAACCTTGGAGAAGTTCGTGGTCATGATGTATGACAGATCCAGCACAGCTGAAGGCTTCAATGATGCAAGGTTGGACATGTTTCCTCGGAAGCAGAGGCCGTACGAATCAGCACTGGAGCAACATGTGAAGCGTGCTTCCTACCAAGCGGCCTGCATCTGGAGTCAGTCAACATAATGTCAACCAGACACAGACTCCTGAAAACTGGGGCTGGACCAAGAAAGACAGAGCTCCCACCCATCGCAGAGAGTTGCCAGCAGCTGACCAAATGTGGATGCAAGTCGGAATGCTGCAGTCGATGCAAATGCTACCGCTTTGGTGTGACCTGTACAGCAATGTGTAGCTGCAGGTGCGAGGTTTAGAAGAGGTTATCCTACTGCCTAAATGTATAAAAGACAAAAAAAAAAAAATCCTGCCTCGAAGTGATCATCACCTTATCGTGGTGGGGCAGTTTGAGTGTCTCCATGACCCCTAGAGCTATGTCGGCACGAGTCTTGTACTCCTGGCAGGGTTACCCGAGTCGAACAGGTCAAAGGGTAGAGCCTAGACAAAGAGTGATCCCACGGCGCCATGAATCATGCATTTTAGTATGATACTTACATACTGAGTCATACGTACCGAGTCATACGTAATATGAACAATGAATTAATCCCCCCCCCCCCCACACACACACACACGACCTCTAACAATACTAAACTATACACTACTATCAATTTTACCGGGATCAAACATAACAAAAAACCTATATTTTGGCAGAATATTAGGATTCTGGGACTGATATATGGTACAAGGAAGCCAAAGTGTAAGTCCATGGGTCCAAATTTAGATTCTACATAGTGAAAAGGTTATGATTTGACACCAAGATCATTCCAATAGGACAACTCTATTGGATTTTATTGCGAAATGCAATATTACTGTATATTCGATGGCGGCCATCTTGAAAATGGCCGCCATCTTTTTTTTTTTTTTGGCACAATGGTTTTATCAAAAGAGCAACCCCTAAGGAGTATGTGTGCCAATTTTGGTGCTTGTAGCCGCAACTGAACGATTATTCCTGTTATTTCTCTAACTACAGCTGTCATGTTTAGAAAGGCTTCTACCTCCAGTTTCAGACCAAAGCAGTGGATTCCACTAGATTTGCGTTAGCTCCGCCCACTGAGTTTGACGAGTGAAACTGACAGTTTTACATTTACATTTCATGATTCAGCAACACGAAATCATTAATTAAATGTGTCATTAATTAATTAAATGCAGTTTTACATTTCATGATTCTCACGCAACACGAAATCATGAATTAAATGTGTCATTAATTAATTAAATGCTGAAACAATAAATATATATTTTTACTTAAAATGAATTGTATTTTAATTAATTAATGATACATTTAATTCAAATTTTAATTAATTAATGACACATTTAATTAATTAATGATATATTTCATTCCCAATTTAATTAATTAATGATGTATTTATTTATTTAATTTTGGCACAAAAAATCCTCCATAGTGTATGGATGAAAAGTTGATACTACTATTGATACTACTACTTGATACTATAATATTGTGCTACACTGTTAAAAGGAGGAAGAGTTTGAGTCACTAAAAGTCTAGTGAACCACCGTGAGCGGCCCTGGGAACTTTACCTGTGTTTAAATATTTTATTTCTCGGTGAGTACTGTGATGCAGCAGCAGAGCTCTGTGAGTTAACATAACCTCGTGGTGGGTTAGCCACTGACCTGGAGCATAAACTCAGTCTTGTCACAGTCTTGTGATAAAAAACGGGAATGTGTGTGTGTATAAAGAATATGTGAGCATTTAATTTACATTGTGAGAACAGAGAGTTATCATTTATGAGTTTCATGGGTTATGAGACTGCTTAATCCTGTATAGTAATGTGCTGAAACATATGAGTGCAAAATGTGAGTATTGTAATAACAAACTCACAAATGATCAACAACAAATTTATTTTACATTATATTACTTACCTTAATCCAGTGTAAGTGAGGATTTATTGCTGAACTGTGAGTGGTTCCCCAGATCATTTACATATGATTTCCTGATTGTTTATCAGTCATTTAACGATTTTGTTTTCATTATTAAAATGGTAAGGTTAACAATTCACATGTTAACACTGCAATACAGCACTTATCTTTTATAAGTTAACAGTTAAAGGTTGTATAATACGTGGATATTTAGAAAATACAAACTGCACAGTTAAAATAAGTGAATAGATTTATTTAAGCCTGTTATATTGTGCAGGCTGGGTTTTTTGATGACCCTGGATTCTGGACTGAATGGATTCTCTCCCTGACGAGGGAGTGGCGAGCCAACCCTGTGAGCATCTGGATGAAGAGGACCTTCTCCATTCTTCATCGGTCGTCCTGTCAGTGTGGTAGGACTTTGGGAAAAGACTTAAAAGGAACCCTGGCTATTAAGACATGTAGGTCTTAAAAGATAAATGTTGGTATCAATTATAACAATGTGATATAAAAAACCTTGTTGATGTCTTCGTTTTTATAAAATTTGAAAATATAATTTAACTCGTAGGTCGCCATTGTTTTTTACATTCTGGGTAGTACGTCACACGGTGGCTCCTGCTGGCCCCCGTACACTGTTTTGACACCCAGAAACAGATGAAAACACAGCTAAACAGGTGACGGCGCACCAGAAACACAGATCAAAACACAGCTGAACATTAAGGTGACGGCGCACCTACAAAAAAGTAAAAAAAAAAAAAAAAAAAAAGTGCCGCACCATAAAGCATGAACTATAAAAACACCATAAAACTCAGATAGACTAACAGACCACACGTTTCAACTAGCAGATAGCCGATGCTAGAATAAAAAACCCAGCCAGATCTGGCGACATTAAATTAAATAAAGATGTTCTTGCCTATTTGACCCGAAGTCTGCGCCTCCCGTTTCGTCAAAGTCCCGGGCCAGTCCCCTCAGCCTCTGGTCTGTCATCAAACGGTAAACCAGCACCAAGGCCGGTTTTAGGGGGGGGCAGGGGTGGGCTATGCCCACCCAAACGTGCATCCTCCCCACCGCTGCTCCATCCCGGCGAGAGCGGAGAGCGGATGGCGGTGCGCTGCAGGCTCATAGAGCCACGGCTATGCCGACTACGGCTACGTAGGCTCCTGCGTAGACGGCGTACCCTACGCCGTCTACGCAGGAGCCTACGCCGTTGACGCAGGAGCCTAATGCGCTGGTAAGATGCGCACGACTTTGATCATTTTTGCAGATCTCCCGTGCATCACAGAACTTTGATCCAGTTTGCCTGAACCGAGATGTCTTATTGGCTCCCTCGTCAGCCTCCACGGCCGGGAGAGTGCTGCTGATCTATGTTTTAGATACCTGTCCCAGTTAAACCAACGCGGCTTATCTTCCCAGAGCCACCGTTGTACGTCATCGCCCCCAGAATGCATTGCGCAAGTAAAACATGGCGCCTCCCGCAGGTCAAAATATGTGATAAACATTGTAGATTTTTAAAGCAATTAGATTATTTTATGTGTTTCTAACAACATATTTTAGTATAAGAGAACAATTGTGGCTAATTAGGGACTACAAGTCTTAATAACCAGGGTTCCTTTTAAAGGAAAAATTGAAGCGAACTATTTTTTCATTTTTTGACAAAGAGCTAATTTTATGAAGGGTGCACCCAATTAAAAGACAATACAGAGAGACAATACTTACTGCCGGCAGAAATTGTAAATTGTTATTATTTTCTACGTGTTAATACAGTGAGTTTGCTGTAACTTGCCTTTGTGTCTCTTTACTCATTGTGGTGTCCAAATCATTACTCCTCCCGGTGAATCTAGAATATTCTGGTCCAGAGTATACTTACCTAGCAGATGGGTTACACAAGCTACAGTACCTTACTAAACGCGCTAATATTAAACTAGTAACATTACTTTTTAGTTACCCAACTAGTACCTACAACAAAGTAGGCTAATTTGATGACAATAATGTTAATGTTATACTCTATCAAAGAAAAGTGACGGATGTGGAAAATAAGTTCATAAATTAAGATAATACTTACATGTATGTTGCTGTTTGAAATTGATCTCCTGGGTGGTGAGACTGCTGACATCAGATGTGTGAGTGGGACAGTACATCTATACTGGGAGTCAGAGCTGATAAGAACCAAAGTTTCTTAGGAGATTCCATATGCTTGGGGTCATTTTTGACACCAAGAAAAGATAAATACTTTTAATTTCAAAGATTTTGAAGAATAACAACCCCGTTTATGCATCTAAGAGATGAAAGTATCTGGGTTGTAAAACAAAATAAAAAATAGACGCAAACATCTAACCTGGTACATATACAATTGGGATCCCATAAAGGTCTTAGTGAGCCCGTATGGAAAATTAATCAACGAATAAAGTGCTCAGTAAACTTTAATGACCTTGGTAAGCTTCTAGGTGGCGCTAAATAATAATTCTATCTAATCTAAATTGTGTTCCTGACTTTTCTTTTCTTTCATTGAGGGGATTCAGTGTCATTCTTAAAATCACATTATGTCGTATTTCCTCTCCACATATGCTGGTAGCAATTCCTACAACTATTAGAGATTAATTTGTCAGAGACTTTTAAAAGTTACAGCAGAACCTCGAGGATGCAGAAAAAGGGACACTCAATGTTATATTAATAAGGCAAAAAAAAGACTTCACTGTGAAGTGCTCTAATTGGACTTCAGTCTCTACAAAAAAGCTTTTGATGCATGCAGGATCTTTTTTTTAAAACCTTATTACTTATGGAAACAGTCCAACAGTAAATCAGCTTAAAGAATTGTTATAATAAATCGGTTTTTAAAAATTTGTAAACTTGGGCATGAATTACAGAAGTAATTTAATGATAATTAAGAGCACAAAAAAGCTAATTGAGGATTACAGTCCTAATTTATAGCCGACTTGCAAAATTGATTGGAGTAAAATTGAGGAATTACAAAACTTGATTGGACAACATTAGATTAATTTTAGATAATTTTCTCTCGCTTTTTTTTGTAGAATTCACAAAATGTATGGCCGTTAAGTAAAATCACCCACTGGACTGCCAAAGTCTAAAAAAAAAAATCAATGCATCTAGGTTAGGGTTGTCCCGATCAGGATTTTTTAGCTCCCGATCCGATCCCGATCACTTGAGTTTGAGTATCTGCCGATCCCGATTTTTCCCGATCCGATCACTTTTTTTGGCTCCCGATACATTTCCGATACTTTTTCCCAATCAGATACATTTTGGCAAAGAATTAAGTAAAAAAGTAAAGTAAAAAAAAGTAAAGTAAATTAAGTAAAAAACTGTATTGTCTATTCTCTCCAACATGGACATATTTTTGTTTTTTCACTGACTGCATCATTGGATCAAACCAAAGCTTATCAGCTCTGGTGCCACAAAATGTAGAAACATGAAATTGTAAACTAAAACAAAAAGTTCAGAATAGTAAAATAACAAAAATAAATCAATTTCACTTCAAAAGGAGGTAGTTTACTTACGAGGTTTAAAAGTTGAATGACATCCAGTCAAACTCACAATCAATAAGAAAATGAAAATACATTTTGGCTTAACCGTAGTGCAGAATTCTCAACAGCATGAAATGAATAGCAGCAGATATTCATTGTGGCTGTTATAGTTTTCTGTCACTGTGTTGTGCTGATGTCACGCAGAGCGTAGGAACCAATTGTGGTTGTTCAGACACGGACCCTTTAGACCGTAACACCAGCCTGCAAAATAGCAGTCCGTCATCCCTGTGTTGTTACCGAGTCAATAAAGTGGACCAAAAGATGATTTACGAGTGACGGAAAATCATTTACATAACACTACAGTCACTTTTCTCCGACAGCTTTTCTTTGTTTTTAAAACTTTCAGACCGTTTATCTGAGCGTAGCCTAGCTGCTGTTAGCTCTCTGTTAGCCACGCTTCCTTCCCCACCAGCACAAACGATTCTTCAGCCGCCGGCGCTGCCCAAAATCTTACAATAAACACACATCAACTGTCTGTATTGTTAAATGCAATTATAAAATGATTAAATAATTAATATATGTTAAAACATAGGCACAGAGCAATAAGCAAACAAATAAGACGAACTGGCCTGGAGCTGCTGGAGCCGCTCTGAGCTGCAGCTGGGGCTCAGAGCGGAGCCGCCCGGCTCTTCTGGCCGCTGCGCCGACTCCGCGCTCCCAGCGCTACCGGGTCGCCGAGTCGGAAACCAGCCGGCCGAGCCATAACAGTATGTCCCGATACTTTTTTGGCCGATCCCGATCTTTTGAAAATGACGTGATCGGGCCCGATCGATCGGCCACCCGATCGATCGGGACAACACTAATCTAGGTCAATTGTTTTGAACTCTATTTGTTGTAGAAAAATTAGTATCTAACAAGTTATTATTATTAATATGACCTTAATTTTAAAGAATAGAACTAGAATGGATGGTTAGATCTGTACTGTCAAAAATCAGCAGGGTGCAAAAAAACTAGCTTTAGTCACTAAAAAACAAAATCCAACTGCCCTCTCCTGTGGAGCTTAATCATCTATGGGAATGGGAACGTCAGTCTGCCACTACAGGAAGAGAAAATATTAATATGAATGAAGTAATATGTTTGCCCCAGTTTATAATTAGATTAAAGGGGAATTAATTTATATTCTGCTGTATTCAAATATACATAGGCATTAAAGATGCTATAGTTAGGACATGATTAAACTAGCTTGCATTACTGTGTCGTGTTGTGTTTTACATTTCTTTGATAATTTGTCCAATTGTCATTATCAGTTTGTCATATAGTGATAATTTGTCAGGAGGCAAAAAATAAGTTAACCCAAAAGATCTTTTGTTTTTGTTTTACATACATGGCCTCTCAAGCTAGTAACATAAAACTTCCAAGACATGTCACCACATCAACATGGAAACGGTAAGAATCCATTGAAATATATTGTATTTTGTATTTTATTAACTCATCTTTCTTATACTTAATTAATTTTAATGCATAAAAACTAGAAAATAATAAAGCTGATGAAGAGAGACACAATTAATGAGGAAAAGGAAGTTAGAAAATATCAGTTTTTTGTAAACATGAGTCCTCTGTTTTAGATGATCTTTTCAAACTGTTTATACGAACCATTTTACTTGACTGAAGAATTCAGTATCCATATTATTACTGATATGTGTCAGTTGCTGCTACGGAGAATAAATGCCAAAATAAAACTATAATGTGTACCAGATAAGTGACATTAAATGCTCTGGACCAACTGCTAGAACAGTATGGGTGTGAAGCTGAGTGGGAAGTTTACACCCTGTCTGATCTCAGGCTTATGTTGAGTATCCCAATTAGCTTAATGCAAACAACTCACTTTTTTCAAGTGGTTTTATGTATTTCTAAGCAGCTTATCCAGAAAATCAGCAAGTTTTTCTTCGCTGAATACTAGATCAATTTACATTCAGGCCTGAAAAACTAAAGTTTTGTCTTCAACCTGTAATATTTTTCTCCTATACATTTCATCTGAACCATCTAACAACCGTGTGTATTAATGACAACACTCTGCATGAGTATAAGAAAAAGCTTTATGATTTCTGTTATTTCCATCCTTAGTCATACAACATTGCCACATATCAGAAAAACATCTGAATTTGGACCACATTTTGAAGTGACACAATTTGCATCCATACATACACATCCACAACCCGACACACCCAAAACAATCCATCTATCCATCCATTTTCTATACCCGCTTTATCCTTTGCAGGGTCACGGGGGTCTGCTGGATCCCAGCTCATTTTCAGGCGAGAGGCAGCGGTTCACCCTGGACAGGTCGCCAGTCCATCGCAGCCAAAACAATCCAATATTGGTCATATGACCCAAAAAAAAGGCTTAGAGACTGATCCTGGTCCAGTTATTTGAGAGGAGCCATCTGATTTTATAATTATATTCTATTTCCATGAATTTTACCATAGGGTCTGACTTTTTCTTTTATTTATTTATTTATTTATTTTATTATGATATGTTTTTATGAAAGATTGCTGACATTCTTCCTGGGATCTGGTAGAGCCTCACTTTTAATTTTGATGTCACATTTTTAACTGCTTAGATTACCATTGTCGCCTTCACCTTCCACAACTTTTCTATTTTTTTCCTTAAAGGTATTGTGACATCATTTTTAAAATGCTTTTAACACTATTAAAAGTCTTGGCCAACATCCCTCAAATGTGTCTAAAAGGGTGTAACAAGAAAAACTTCACTCTAGTACTCCATTCCTGGCTTTTTATGACAGTGTTTTTTTGAGCCGTGAAAAACGCTTCCTTTTTCCCCTTTCCTGTCAATCATTGCTCTGCTCCTCCTCCAAACCTCCTCCAACCCAACTGCTACACACTTCTGCCGGCGTCTCCACACACACGCGCGCACACCGAACCACAAACACCCACACACACAGCCCAGACAGGGCAACTACAGCCCCGGGGATGAAGTCCGTGCGCACACCGAACCGGACTTCTAACAGCGGCGTCGGAGAGTTAAGCCGGGAGCGACAGGCGAAGCATGCACAGAAAAGCAGTCCACCGCAAACAATCATAAAAATAAAGGCATGCAAGCAGCAGTGTCCCCTTATCTTAAGTCCAGTCAGTGGCCGCGGGTCTTCTTAGCAGTTTTCCTCCGGTGATGAGAAGAGAAGAGGCTCTAAACAGCTCCGTGTTAAGCCTGATTTGTGGTTCCGCGTTAAATCCACGCAGAGCCTACGCCGTAGGGTTCAGCGTACGGTGCGCGTCGCCGCGTAACCCTACGCCGTAGGCTCTGCGTCGGTGTAACGCGGAACCATAAATCAGCCTTTATGGTGTGCTGGAGAGGAGAGGAGAGAGGGAGCTGGGTGGAGGGGGCGGTGATTTAGCGGGTTTATATGTAACGACCCGCCAGCAAACCACATGCGCCGTTTTTGCATAGTTATGCGGAAAATCCCAGAAAGCACACAATACACTGAATGTTAAAAGTTCGTTGTTTTTTGGGTGTAATTGATGTCAAGACACCCAACAAAACACAAAAAATCAAGAAAAATGTGTTTTTCATGTCACAATCCCTTTAAACCATTGGTATTTTTCCAGCTTCTTGTTTTCCGTTTTCTTGACATCATTGTCTTCTGTGATTGCGATATCTATCAAAACTGCTCTTTTCTGTAATTTTTTCAACCACCACAATATCCAGTTGGTTAACCAGCACCAGTTTATTGCCCTGGATATGGAAGTCCCACAGGATCTTGCACAGCAACTTGGTTGTGGCATTCAATGTATGCTTTACCTGCCAGCACGCCCGCCGATAGGGGGGGACAAACGGGTCTGTTGTCCCGGGCCCAGGGTAGGGGGGGGCCCCAGAACTGAAAAAAAATTAAATAAAAATAGTTTTAAATTTTTTTTTTTTTTTTTTTAATTCTCATTAAATTATGGAATCATTCTTCAAAATGTTTCAAAATATGCCTATTTGTGGAAAAAATATGTACTATGTGAGTTACATAAAAGCTTGTTATTTGTTTTTTTCCTAATTGTGGCCCCTTGTGGTCAAGAACCCCCAACACAAAAATGGTTTGGCCGCTGATCAAAATTTGATGTTATCATTTAATTCAACCATTAGAATGGTCAAAATGTCCGGTAAGCACAAGTCCGGTGCTCAGAAAAGAAGAGAAAAGAGAAGAAGAGAAGAAGAAAATAAGAGGCCTCAGAGATTCACTACACAAATATTTTAAAAAGGGTGGTGACGGTGAAGCTGGAATTAATAAATTCCTTAACTTAACCTAACTGGCTAGCTCTAATGTTAACGTCCATTAGCTTGTATAAAAACCTGAAGAGCAGAGGGAGAGGAGAGGAAGAGGGAGAAGGAGAGATCCAGGTGCAGGGGGGCCCATTTTAGATTATTTTGTCCGGGGCCCAAGCAAGACTGTCAGCTGGCCTGCCTGTCAGTATCATACACCCCACTATTATGTGCTGATTGTCTCAGAGACGTCTTAGCTGGGGTCTTGTCTGATGTGATAGGCCCTGGCCTCTAGCTTTCTTATGCTCACGGCCTTTTCTTGAGCTGCTGTAATTAATGCCCCTGTGCTGATCTTCAGACCAACTTCCAAGCCATTGGTAGGATTTCTCTGTGACACTCATTTCTTTGATTTGTCAGTGATACATGCCATGGATGGGCTACAATAGTTCCGCTCCATATCTTCTTCCTCCTCACTGGATTTCTGCTGCCTATGACAGTCATAGGGCAGTTTATCATTGGGGGCCATCTCCTCGATGTCTTTCTGGATCTTGTTGTTTCATCATAATGTTCACTAATCTTCAGCGTCTCTCTTTCTGCTTCGTTTAGGTGTTGGACTTGGGGTGAAATCCCCCATGCATTGTGAGGAGTTTCCTTGTCTTGACATCAGTGGTTTCCATGTCTTCCTGTGCCCAGGCCACTATACCAGCACCATACATGATTACTGAAAATTCATATGCGTTGACCTGATCTGATTGCGAGGGTTTAGGCCTATGCAGAACAGCAGTGGAAACAAAGCACTTCCTGGGTATATGCTTGTGATGCCATGCAATCAGCCCAATGTGAACTTGGAGTTTTAAAAGGAAACGAAATAAAGGAGATGCAATTTTCATCTCAGAGGATATAGTTGGTTCTTTTTTTTTTCTCCCAGTTTTCAACAATGCATTTTAAATGAGGCAAGGAGACCCCTTCTCCTGGCACCACCAGCCCCTGTGAGCAACGAGCAGCCCTTTTTTATGGCCCCACTGAAATAACTTTAAATGGGGAGCTACCATCCAGGGATGCTCGGTACCAACAAACACACACACAAACATAGTCCCATAAACACAATAAGACCAACTAATACACTTTACAATAACCCCTCCAAACCTAAGTAACACAAACCAAAATAATCCCTAGGGGTAAATCCACAAAAGGATTGCGCGGCTTTTGCGGCCGCTAAACCGGTGCAAATGACACAAAAAGAGAGCGTCACAAAGCACCCGCAAAGGGCGAATTGCATCACAAACTGCGCTGCCAAGCAAATAGTGGCATTGTGCGCCTGTGCCATTTGCATGCATGTAAATTAGGTAATATTCATACATTCGGCGCAAAATTGCCCGCTTTCTATGCAAATAAGCCTCATTGCAAAAACCGTCTAATTCACAAAGGCCAGCGCTATTTGCCACACGCAAAAATAGTGGAGCAAATACCGTCTTTCAGAAGCATGTATTAAACTGCGCGCAAACTCACTCCTCACTCCCCATCTCTCTGTTTCTCTCTCTCTTCAATATCATTCAAGCCTGTGTGATACTCAATGATATTAAGGGCGAAATCTATAGTCAGACATGACTGTACACAGTCAGATCAAGTGGGGTTGTGGACTTATCTCGGATTTAAAAATAACAGGAGCTCAGGATTCATCCATACAGTAAGGGGCTGCTTTATTACAAACAATTCCACCATATAAACATATAAATCTAGAATGTGTGTGTTTAACAGCTTAATAATGTCATCACATATCACAACATATATCAGACTTATAATAAAATAGCGCTGATCGTGTCCCTGTGAAGCTCAGTGTCAGTCAGAACTCTCAGCTGCTGATGGAGCTGCAGCCGCGGTGAGTGGGCTGCCACCCGTCCCTTGAAATACGGAATTGTTATGTAATTCGGAATTAGAATTCATATAAAACAGTTTATTCCGTATTTCACAATCGTCCCATGCACGTCTGTCACATACGCACACACTAGTTAAGCCTAATTATGCCTAAATAATGGTCCGCGTTAAATCGACGCAGAGCCTACGCCGTAGGGTACGCGGCGACGCGCACTGTACGGTGCGCCAGCCGCGTAACCTACGCCGTATGCTCTGCGTCGATTTAACGCGGACCATAAATCAGCCTTGAGCAGCACTGAGGGAGGAGGGAGGAGAGGGAGCGGGGCTCTTCGCACAGTGTCTTGAGGATTTACAGGCTGAGCCTACCGTTAGTTCTTAAACTGTAAAAAAAAAAAAAAAAAAAACGGGGGGAGAGAGACAAAAGCATGAGTTTGAAAAGTGGGGGGGCATGTCCCCCCTGTTCCCAGTGGAAATTGCGCCCTTGCGCCTCACAGCGTTTTATTTTCACTCGATTTATTTTTTATTTCTGCAGCTTTCATTATGGACCAATCTGTGTGCTGAAATATGGAGAACACTGGAAACAGCTCCGCTCGACTCAGACAAGTGCAAATTGCACTCAGCTCCAAAACTTTATGGGCGTGTCTGCGCCGGTATATCATTAGTGCAAAATCTTTTGTGAATAGGACCTTAAAGCGGGGCAAATTGCGGGCGCAAATGCGGCGCAATTCACAGCGCTATTTGCGGGCGCAATCTATTCTTTGTGGATTTGGCCCTTAGTGTGCAAAATGATAATAAATTAATATGAATTAATTACCTAAATTCCCCTATTACATTGCACGCCTTGGCTCCTTCCCCTAGCGGGGATGATGTAAATACCCTGTTGTCTTCCCCAGTCCCACTGAGTTCCTGATGAAGATTTTCAAGGTCCTGTCAATATTGTATAAGTGGATTTATAAAAATCTTTTCAAGAAAAAGGGGGAATTCTTATAAATATATTTTACAATGTTGTGTTTTAGAGAAAACAGCACACAAATTAGAGCTGGAATCGAATCAACAGCTCAAGCGATCAGAGACATCCAGGTAAGTTTGTTAATGTTTTATCAGTGTTATGAAATATAAAGGCCATTCACATTTACACATGTAAAAACATGAAGCCAGCAACTTTTTTGTTGATCTTAATGGTGTGTTAGCTCTGAGCTTGTCAGACATTGTGTCTCTATGTTTGGAAACAGACTGTTCAAATTTGATGGAAAAAGTAGGATTCGGCCAAAAAGAGACTAAGGGCCTGATTTACTAAAGGTTTGCGTGCGTAAAAACGTGTGCAAACTTGACATCACCCGCAAACCAAAGTGCAAGCTGATCTACTAACAGCATGCAAAGAGGACTGCGCCTCTCAAATGAGCAAAATAGCACACGCTGTTCATTTAGTACTTTTGCCCTGATGAATAATCAATATGGGGCGTACCCGCCAGAAAGCGCTAAATACTGGGAGGGGAAAATGCAAATAGGTTCATTTACCACACGCAATGAGATTTACCAAGCCTAAAAGTAATTGCGGGGATTGTGATTGCGTCTGTATTTAATACATTCGAAAGGAAGGTGCTAATCTGCCCAGCATTACGCACCGATAGCTGCTGTTATTGTGGCAAGGAGGCGACATCGCCAAAATCAAAGAATACGCAGAGAGAGAGTCTTTATTCTGCTGCATGCTATTTTAAAAATGGTTGCACAAGTTTTATTAAAGGCCACTTTTTCTTTAGTTCTTCGCCTTATATCTTGCCACCTTCTTTTATTGTGCCCCCCTCCACTCGCCCACAAGCAGGCCAAGCCTTTGTGCCAAACTTTGTATTTTATCTATTACTTATCTTATTGAGCGTGAAGTCATCCTTCGTAAATTTCATTTAATTAAAACCCGTGCTTATTAATCACAAAACACAGGTTAAACATCATGACCAAATCCGCTCCGACCCGGTGTGTCAGTATCAGCGCAGACAGACTGCAGCTTCGCCTGAATTATGGTTCTGCGTTAAATAGACGGCGTAGCCGACGGCGTAGGGTCGCGGTGCGGTGTGCGTCGCCGCGTACCCTACGCCGTCGGTTCTGCGTTGGTGTGACGCGGAACCATAAATCAGCCACCGGGAGCAAGGGCTCGCTGGGTTGATGTTGATCCGCGGACCAAACTTGTTAAGGAGCATCAAATTCACTCTTATCTACGCGGAAATAACGCTAAAATATAAAGAAGGCTTCCCAAAGTGTGATCTATGGTGAAATAGGAAAATTAAGATGTGCAACTCTTCTAAAGGTGAGACATGCATTTAATTGACTTCATGGCGCCAGCCTTGGCGTTTATTATTACGCAAATGTGGAATGTTTGGGTCTGTCTAATTTCGTCAAATTAAATTTGGAGATTCACCGTTCACATTTTTATGTGTATGCATTGTATGAGAGAGAGATGGAGAGGGCGAGGGAGGGAGGGAGAGACGTGGCCTGTACGTCGTTGTTTTTTTTGTTTTTTTTTGCAGTTTGGGTGCACAATACACGTGTGTGTGTGTGTGTGTGTGTGTGTGTGTGTATTAAAAAGAGATTTTGCAGTATGTTGTGTAATTGAAACTGGTTTGCTGTGATCGTCTATGGCAAACTCATATTAAGCATTTACATCATATTGCGTTCTTGAACGGCAGTTTGTGCCCCCCGCTGGTTATTATGTGCCCCCCAATTAGATCTGTTCTGCCGCCGACTCTGTACCAACTGCATTTATTCTATCGCAGATTTTCTCCTATATTGCGTTTCTTTTGGTAATGTTTAAATTTCTTTGCTGTAGTTCATGAATGTTTTTATTTGCCTCTTCCACTAATATCTCTAACTCCAACTCGTCAAATTTCATTTTGCGCTTGCGACTATCCTGCTTTCCATCCAGACTCTCCATGGCGCAAACCGTAAGACACGCATCACCTCATTTAAATACTGCGGTTTGCACCCGTTATCAATTGCGCAAGCATTCTTATTTGATCACCCGCAAAACACACAACAACAGCACGTGCAAACTTTTTCAGTGCACACGCAATTTAGTACTCTTTATTTAGGATCTTAGTAAATCAGGCCCTAAGACTTCTATTGACAGCAGAAGTAGCATATCAAATGTTGGTAACCCTGCTTCTAGCAACATGTTCCTCTCAACATTTGCTCTGCAAGAGATTTTTGATTTATCCACTAATTTCCAATTATCTGGGATTGGGTCACAAAGGAAGCACCCTAAGCAGAAAGACCCAGACCTCCATATCTCCTTCAGCTCCTCCGCAAAGACACCAAGGCATTCCAAGACCAGGTGGGAAATTGAATCTCCCCAGTGTGTCGTAGGTTTGCCTCAAGCCCTTCGACCACTTTGACATGCCCAAAACGCTTAGTAAGGGAGATAACCAAGAGGCATCCTCATGAGATGCCTGAACCATCCCAACTGCATCCTCAGAGTAGCAACTCTACTCCAAATCCCTTCCAGTTCTCTGACAATCTCACACAATCACTAAGGAAGAGTCCAGTCACCCCGCGGAAGAAACCTTTTTCTGGCACTTGTATTTGTGGTCTTGTTCTTTCTTTTACTACCTAAAATGAACAACAGTAAGTAAGGATAAGAACATATATAGAGTCTTCCTTTTAGGCTCAACTTTCTCTTCACCACAACAAACTGTTAATGAGTCCATGCCACTGCAGACCAGCCTGCCAGTCCCCTGTTCCATTCTTCCCTCATTTCAGTAGAAGACCCTAAGATACCCTAACTCCTCCAATTAAGGCAACACCTCACTCCCAACCCAGAGATGGCATTCCACTCTTCTCTGAGTGAGAATCACAGTCTCAGATTGTGCTCTGAGAAGCGTTTATTCTTATCCCTGCTTCTTCACACAGAAAAAAAGAAACAGAAATAAATTCCTAACACCACCAAACTATCTACCCTCTGCTCGTTTTTGGATGCAGAAATTCTCTTCATTAGGGTTATGAACAGAATCAGTGACAAAAAAAAACAGCCCTGGTGTGGTCCAAGTCCCATCTGGAAAGCATCTGACTTTTTAAATGAGCTGGTTACTTGTAAATTAGAAAAGTTTAGATATATCCCCCAAAATTATAAACTCTCACTGCTGCTGTTCATAACTTGTTATCAAACATTCATTTGTCCAGGTAAATCTGCTTCCTAGTTCTGTCTTTGACTGAAACATTCTTTTTTAAATAAGTTAAATTACTTTTGCAGGTTTTGAATGACTCAAAAAACAACAACTTTGACTTGGCTGTAGTGTTCCTTCAGTGCATCTCTCACCTTGTGCAGATTTTTCTGGAGTGTGATTTCTGCTTCATACCATCTAAATGTCTGGGTAATTAAGCCAGTGGTTTTATGATTTGCAAATTAGCCAAATTCTCACTCTCACCGAATCGTTTGCTTATCCGTTTCTCTGTTTGCACACTGAACAAACGTGCTCTGTTTCACACACACAGCCGCAAACACTGTAAACTGTGTAGTCCGCATCGGCATGGACCAGATGGAGAACATTGTGTTAAGTGTGTTTCCTCTTCAGAGGTATTAAAGGCTAGATAAGAGTTAATGCATTCAGTAAATGAGACTGGTTCAGTAATCAGCTTTGTCATTGCAAAGTTGCAGGGAATGTTTGACAGCTAAACCTTTTGCAAAATAGGAAAGAATAAAAAGAAAAGAAAACAGAAAATCCATCCATTATGTTCTGCTCTTTGTTGGGGGAGGGGGACTTGGAAGCTTGACCAGTGATCTCCAGGCCTAAGACAAAATAAAAAGAACATGAAAACAAAACTGTGTGAGTTAAACCATAAAAATCTTGACCAGTTTATTCACAATTATCATTTCTCGACTTCCTTTCTCTTGCTGAGTTTTACTGTGCCCTCTTTCCCTTCTTGTCTCATCTCCTTTCCCTTGAATGTTCTGGTCTGTTGGTCTCTTTCCCAGAGTGCTGGCCCTCCCTTGGCCTCATGCTGTTTCTGTTTCTGTCTGTCTCTCTGTCTTTCATGTCCTCCTTTTCTTTGAGTTTTATTTGGTGACATGTCCTCTGGTAGACCTGACCAGAATTTTACAGCACGGCATTGTGGTACTTCCAGCATCCGCCTTCTCTTTGGTGGACCCTCTGCTTCCTCTTCTCATTATAAACTGGCACGAAAAAACAAATAAATATATAAAACCCTGACAGCAATCCATATGGTGACTTTTATAGTTAAAAAGGCCCTGTAGAGATAAGGTATTGACCATGTTTTGGTCAGTGGATAAAAGCACACATTTTCTGTTACCGGCTCAGCTCTCGGTCATTTCTTTGTGTGATTGTCCTTGGATGAAGACAAAAAACAAAAAAAAACATTTGCTGGTGTAAAGTAACAAAAAAAAAAAAGCTATGTCAATGAACTGACTTCATGCCGTGTGGAGCTTTGGATGATTTATTCAAATTTGTAGAGGATAATGGTTTCTGTGGAGTGAATGTAATAGTGCATTAGGAGGGAGAAAAGAGAGTTGGAGATGAAATTAAAAAAGATTATTCTCATCTGAAGCATAGGGGCATGCTGTCAAAAAAGAGTAAGAAATCAATAATTCTCCAAACACAAGATGTATTCACAAAAAATTTGAAACAATATGATTTTATTCAATCTCTACTAGCTGGTCGGATTGTATTGGAGAGTTTAGTGCTGAAGTGCAAAGGGGATGCAGCCTGGCAGTTAAAATGTATGTTTTCATTCAAAGTTTAGTTTTGTAAAGTTAGATGGCTGGAAAAAATATAAACTAAGGTGAAATGTTTAAAAGAAAACATTAGCAAAAATATGTTTACCTGCCAATGCATACCACTAATTATAAACATAAAAGAAAGATGGTAAAAAAAAGAAAGGTACAGGCGTGAAAATGTACAAAATGGAAGGATGAACCAAATGTCAACTGATGCAAATTATATTAAAATGATTTAAAAAAAAATGTTTCTCTTAAATTTATTTTTACCTATTTTATTTTCTTTCCTCATTGGGAACTGAGTTCCCAGTTGCCTACAGCAAGCATGTTGTGGAGTTTTGTCTCAGTGTATGTGTGTGTCTCAGATGTAAGTCGCTTTGGATAAAAGTGTCTGCTAAATGACAGTAGTAGTTTTCAAGAAGTAAAAGAACAGTGGCTAGTAGTACAATAACCAAAATATTAAAAGGAAACCATATAAACATCTAAAATCAGGTTAATTTGCTATTACACCAATAACATGATCAAGATGCTATTTTTATAGTCAGAGAAGTTGGTGCTGAGTTTTATTCTTTTGTATTTGCTTGAGAACATGTTAATTACATAATCCATACATTTAGAAAGGCTAATGTTATCGCAAATCAATAAAAAACTTTCTGCACTTCCCGAAAAAGACACTGCGGCACTACCTCCTATTATAACACAACAGTGAAGAAGCTGGAGATTGTTGTTTTAGGTTTGGACTCGCTTTGCTAAAGATAACAGCAACGCATGAAAGATGTTTGTTTTTTTTTATTCTAAATTCAGATAAAACAGAGGTTATCCTTTTTGGTCCAAAGCATCTTAGATAGGGATTAGATGGTGTTGCGATGGCTTCCAGTGCAACTGTGAGAAGCCTTGGTGTTGTTTTCGATCAGGATTTGTCGTTTAAACCGTATATTAATCAGGTTTGTAAAACAGCATTTTTCCATCTCCGTAATATTGCAAAGATTAGGAACATCCTCTCCCAGAGTGATGCGGAAAAAATAATTCATGCGTTTGTATCTTCTAGACTAGATTACTGTAATGTGTTATTAGCAAGATGTGCAAGTAATTCGATGAATAGGCTCCAGCTGATCCAAAATTCAGCAGCACGAGTGTACTAAAGCTTATGCCGCCAATGAAAATTCCCACAGTCTTCAGGTCCTTAATACAAAAAAAAGAAAAACATTTTGCTACACAACAAAAGAAAGGAGACAAACTTGATATTTAAGTACAACTAATGACCAGGGGCCTCATTTATAAAGCTCGCTTGCGCACAAAACAGAGCTTGAAAGATGCGCAAGCCACCTTCTACGCAAAGGTTGGGATTTAAAAAGAAAAAAACTAACCGAAAAATGTGCGTATCTTTACGCCAACCCTGACCCTCCCATAGGAACTTACTTAAGATATGGGGAACTGGCGACGCAGGCGGTGAGGTGGTGAAATAAAGCCATATTCATGTCATACTCTTAATAATGTCATCACATATCAGACTTATAATATAATAGCGCTGATCGTGTCCCTCTGTGTTTGAAGCACAGCGTCAGTCAGGACTCTGGTGCTGCTGCTGCAGCCGCGGTGCAGGGCGCCGTGCCGGGAACCTCCTAGTCACCCACCCACCGCTTCCAACCGTAGAGTGACAGAGGACAGAACAAATGAGGGGCTCCGTAGAGCCTTTAGGGGCTCTACAGAGCCCTACATAGCCCTACAGCCCTACATGAAACAATCATAGATTTCTATGTCTGCTCCATAAGGTAGGCCTCTTAAAATATACCAGAATGCAGGAAATGGTAATGACTGAAACAGAAAACAAAACATTGGATGAAGATGAGTGCAAATCTTCTGGATTTTGGTCTTTTGATCTCGAACACAGTTTAATGCTTTCTCACCTTCTCACACACCACTTAGCCAGCCTACAATATCTTGATGCAGAGATCCTGTTGGATCCTTTCTGCAGTAATTAGTCCCTTTTACATTGGCAAATACCCCACGTTTAATGCTCGGATGTAGTGCAGCTGTCCTTTTTACATTGACCAACGCAGGGTAGCGTATTGAGCTGCCCCACAAATAACTTGCCTCGGAGGGTAGTCTTAACCGCTGGACAGATCTAATGTAAACAGAACTAACCCGGCGTGGCGGGTCGTGGGAGGGATTTGTCGATCACATAACCTAAGTACAACCCACCAGGGGAGTTTAAAAAAAAAAAATCTATTCATTATTATAATTTTATAAAATTTAGGAAACATAATGAGAGTAACAGCAGCAGCAGGAGAACACATGCTAGGGCCTTTACTTGCAAGATGAGTAACTGGGGAGACAAGGAGATCCGTGAGCTCAGCCGAGGAGCCAAGGACGCCATAACTACTACTACTACTGTCATTTAGTAGACGCTTTTATCCAAAGCGACTTACATCTGAGAGAACAACTCGCAAGCACGAAATTACATAGGATGGTACTACATGGATTACTACTACTACTGTCATTTAGCAGATGCTTTTAGCCAAAGTGACTTACAGTATATCTGAGGGAATTACGCCCGGGGAGCAATTGGGGCCGAGAGTGGTTCATCTTGGTTGCCATTCAGAGCCTTGAACCAGGGTCCTGCAGACCCCTCCCACCTCTGTGACCACTAGACTACCACTCCCCCATAAACCAGCATATGTCCGGAACCACACAAAGGATGGTCCATGGTTTGAACAAGTGGCCACAAAAATTACAAATTGGGGCTTTGCAAGAAGCAAAACCTATCCGAAAAAACACTCATCACATATGTATATCCATCCTCCATCTTACGTTATGTTTTGCAGATAAGGCCTCCCGACTCACCTTCCTTCCCATCTAATCGCCTTCAGGCACGAGGTGACAAATAACACGCCTTGCGTTTATAATACCCAATGCACGTTCAACACGCATTCATCATCCAGTGATAATAGTGGGATCCTATAGTCCTACATATAAATAAATACATTTAAATAGTCATTGCCTTTATTTGGTTGCACAGTTAAATGAGAGCTATTGTTTTACTGCTCTCGAAAGACAATAAATGCAGCTTAACAGCCACTTAAGTAATAATTAAGTGGTCTGACAACTTTTGTTTCTTTTTTTTTTACTTTAACGTGTTTGACACCTGCTGCTAGAGCATATATTTATTTTGTCAAGATAATATAAAAACGACGGGATGATGTTTGTATATTTCTTTGTTAAAACTGAATATTTATTATATGGAAAATAATCGCATTTTTATATTTGCTAGTAAATCCATTTACTTTAGTTTCTGCGGCCAGGTTATAAAATTGTGTTCACTTCCTAAAAGACATTCCTCAAGCAATTATCTTTCTAGCTCTTGAAATGCATCTGTAATTCCTTCCTTCCTCTCTCCAGGCCGTTTATTAGGACACCAAATAGCATTTGGTGGGCGAACTCTGATTTGTATTCCTACAGCTCTAATTAAATTTGTTCTGGTAATACAAAAGACAAAACCCATCAGTAATAAGAGCAAACAAACAAGTGGAATGCATGCATAAAACAAGATGAACAAATCTGCTTTGGGGCATATGTGGATGGTAAATTGCATGCTGAAAATGAGTAAATGAACAGGTTAAATTCAAGTTTGTGCTGGGCTTTTTTCTTCTGTTGTAACAGTTTTGTGTTTGTTCTATACAAGTGGGAAAAGGTAGATAAAGCAAATGAGCAGTGCTTTTTTGTATTTTGTATTGTCTAAACAGACAAATGTACTCGGGTAGAAACTGTGTTTTACAAAGATTACTACTGATCTTATGCCATGATTTATTATATCGTTAATTGCCAAAATCCTCCTCATAGGGAAGTAATACTGATGAATGATTTTTTTTTTTTTACTGGCACACAATATATAAAGATTGCTGGGTTTTATTGTAGGTTTTTTTTTGACAGTCACATTTTTCTTCTTCATTAAGCATTCTAACAAGGTTTGACCTTCGTCATCATGAACATAGGCACTGATATGGATGCAGGCTGTCTAGAAATATTGATGTGGTGAAAATGATATTTCCAGTTCTGGCAATTATGGACCGATATGTTCATTGTGACTAATTTGCTAAACTTATCACTGTAAATGCTCCCATTACCTGTGAAGTTGAGTAGTCTGATATCTGTTCTTTGTTGGATCTTTTAAATGTGTTGTATGTTAGTAGTTTAACTTTATCCCTGTCCAGAAACAACAATCGAACCCCAGTCACAAAATCAAGACAATGAAAGTAAAATTTGTAGCGTCCAAGCATATTCATTACAGGATCCAGTGTTGAGAACAATAAAATAAATAAGTTTGCAAATGGCCAATGCTCCAATTTTTGCGCCCTTAGCCCTCTTTATCAAGCTAAAAAATGGGGCCGTTCCGTTCTGGTAATTTATTTATTCTGTCAGATATTTTCTGTCACTAAGTAATAGGTTTAGCTATTCAACGACAACTAATGGGCACTTCATTTGAGGTCATGCTGACAACTATGACCTCCGGCCAACCAGAGTGAGCCTCTGAGTTCTGTGCACCTGCGTAATTCATTTGATCTTACTACATCTCACTGTTAGTCATGGGGAACAGAAAGTAGTGTCCATTAGGTTTCAAGCAGAAAATGAAGTGAACTCAGACTCAAACCATGCTTTTACTGGGTACACTCAGGTGTATAAGGATATAATTTTGTTTCTTTATTTTTTTCCTAAAAAAAAAAAGAGAGGGTGCAGGCAAGCAAATGTAGACTGTTTTATAAGTGCAGTAATGTGAAAAAAGGAAGACAGTCCTCTTTCAGATGTAAGGTTTATCATAATAATCTGATCTTTAATGGGTCCTAAAAATAGGTCATTATAACCTCAAATTGACAACAAAATGGCATTTAACCACACAAATTCTGAAGAAGTTGGAAATAAAAATAATGCATATGTTTCATTAAATAACCTTAAAAAGATAAAACCAATAAAAACAGTTATTTTTGCATTTGCTTTAACTTTTAATTTTTTTTCCCTCATCAAGATAATTTCATCCGTCTATTGTTCTGCGCCTCAGGCATTTATTTGTAATTTTCAATGCTTTTATTTTGGTGGTCTTTCGGTTTCCTGCAGACTCTTATTTTGGCGTTTGTATTCCGAGCTAAACAGGAAGCAGGAATCGCGTTGGAACACATTTGAAACAGCAGGCTGGTTAACAGTGCATGTCACCAGAGACGTTCAATATATATATATATATATATATATATATATATATATATATATATATATATATATATATATATATAAAATATAAAATATAAGAGTGCACATCAAACATCAGATAAATCCTGGCCTTTTTTCATCACCAATACCAATACTCACAATAAGTTAGGGATATTGTGAGAGACTATTTTTATTGTCTAAATTTTTGGGGTAATATTAAACTAATGAAAATGGTGTTTCTTCTCATTCATCATTAGTAATATCAAACAGAACTTTTACTTATTTCATTAAAATTCAGACCAAATAGGAAAAGCAATCATATACTGTAAATAATAATATCCCTAACTTATCGTGAGTAGTGTATATCAAAACAAGTGCGTGTAACTGTAGTTTGTCCAAGTGGTGTTGCCGTATTTTGCTTTCCAAGATGGCCGACGATGTTGGACGCGACTGCGCATGTGTGACTCAAATAGGGTAGCGACTCAAATCAGGTAGTGACAGTGCAGACTCTCATTTTCACCAGAGAAAAACACTTTTTCTTACCTGTTGATTCCCCAGCAGAGGCATCGCTTGTATGTATTTCATATTTGTTCTAACTAAGTGAACTTATAAGTCTGTTGATTTCATGTTATAAAAATGATGTTAGAAGGCTAAAAATAATGTGGCATTGTTGGAAAATATGAACGCTAGTGTTAACTTGTGGATGCTATTTTTGGTTCATGGAAATGTTAGTATTACCATTCATTTAAGCTGTGAAGTAATTTACATAGCTGAAACGAATGTTCATGGAAACTAGGTGGTTTAACTGATTACAGTATTTTGCTGTTTTTCTCCTAGTTTCACATCTCTAGACCTCTTTATCATCTAAATGAGGATTCAGTACAATGTGAAGAGTGAATATAAATCTAGTTGGCGTTAACACACCTCAGCGAGGACAGTACATCTATATACCGAATTCCAATTTTTCCATTTCAGCCCAATGCTACATTGCTAAAGAACTGAAGACAGTAAAGCATTAGTTTGTTAAAAAATGTGTGAGCGCTCCAATAAAAAAGATTTTTTCTTGAATGCAACAATTAATGTGTGTCAATGTGTCTGTGTGTGTATACACACATGGCAAATAAATATGTGGAATACAATGATTGGCTAGGGTGAGGTATGAAGACTGCATCCAAAGAGAACCTGACCACATTCATGCGATAACCATCTCAGTCCTTAAATGCTTACAGCTTGTCAGCTGACCACTGACCATCTCCAAATACAATGTCAATACATGGCACCACTTTTTGTGAAATGCACATCCATTCCACTGGGATCTATCATCTCCTGGTTAGTTTGCGTCATCGCAGTCATTCAGGTCTTCATACCACCATTCTGCAGCTGCAACAAAATTCAACGCTTCTTTTGATTGTCCTCGAACTCTCTCCTTGATTTTCTGAAAACTCCTTTTCAACTCTTCTTCCTTCCAATTTCTGAAGTGAGATCGAAAATGAAAGCCCCTTGCATGATGTTTTCAGTTCTTCGGTTGCCCGTATTGGAGTGAAGTGTTATCGTTTTTTTTTTCTTTTTTTAAAAGGATAGGTGGATGGATGATATGGATTAGAAATCCTTCCAGTTTGTACTTGACTTTAGGCTAAATTGAGCTGTTATAGGCTCACTTGCAAGACTGTACAAGATGATTTCCATTTTTCACAGATCACACCGTCTGTGAGATTCAGTGCTGTATGAGAAATAGTTATGCCTTTATTTATGTAAAAAAATAAATAGTCTTAATGCGAAAAACATCTTATATCTGTAAACTCTCCAATATAAACAGTTGGATCCATGATATTTATCAACTCAACCTGATCTTGAACATAAACACTTTATTTTCAGTCATTTACTGGTCGTGTCTCAAACAACCATTCGATGATACTTCACAATAAAATCTAACTGTGGGTTGTAAGAAAGTGCTTACACAAACTACCCACAGGCTTTTTCATTTTATCCTTTGTTTTTATTGGCTCCTCTCATCACTCCTCATGCCTCCTCTAATTTCCAGTCCCTGTCTGAGTAAAATCTGTTTCTTCCACACTTTTTATGCCTCTTCCCTCCTCTCCTTTCTTGCACTCCTCTTCTGGTTTTAGCTGCAGTCTATGCACTAATCAGGGTCTAATCTCATTTTTAATTCTCTCCCTATTAACCTCTTGATATCGTTTGTTTTACCATTACCCCTCCACATACACACAAATGCTTTAATTGCCCTCTGAGCTAAATTGCGGTTTATTTCTACATCATGACAGAGATATGCTGAGTTAATTACAGGGAGAAAATTAACATCACAGTAATCCAAGGCAGTAAAGGGGGGTGAATGAGTATTGAAAGTAAAGGACAGCGCAGACTGCCAACTTAAATTATTTGTCCCTGCGTGACACCGGCCAATTCAATTCCATGCTTGTAAAGCATATTATTATGTTACTGTTTACAAGAAATAATTAAAGAATTGGGCTTTTTTTAAGTCAGTCAACGCTGGCAACCTGGCAAGTATCAGTAGAGGCGTAGATGTGCCATGCGTGTATTGTGGAGTAGTTTTCAGCATTTTTCGTCAGTTATTCTGACGAAAAATGCTTGTCTGCTTGTTTTTGCCTCACTCCAGAGCTGTAGTGCCTAGCTCTCACCACCGCCACTGGGCTGGATTGTTTATTTGGCCACCGACCTACACAAGCCTAGATTGTAACTACTCTTCCTGATCTTTCTGGACAATTAAAACGCCTAGCAGGACATTAATCCGTTCCCGTCTCCTGAGTGTTACATTTGAGTTCAGAACACAACCCAACTTTAACAGTTTTATAGTAAATTCATGACTTTAGCCTTGATTATGAAAGTTATAAATGTTTTCCACCCAAAATTGTGTGTATCTGACCGTCCTAAGTTGTAGTTGTCTTGTCAAAAACAATACTTGCACATTTAGTAATACAATCTATTGTTTGTATCTACCTTTGTATTCAGTATATGACTTGATTGTGTTGTACAACAGTAACAGAACAAATATGCATTTCAAGTTACAATTGATTAGTTTTGCACACAGGTTTGGAAGGATTTTGGTCAATTTTTCCTAACAGAAAAAATACAGGATACAAAATGGGAATCAGGTTTTCCTCACATAAACAGATATCATCAGCTACTTCTGGTATTTACTCAGAATGAAGGCCAGAGATGAGTAACCTTTTTCCAACTGAAATCAAATCTAAAAAATTGTATATCGGTTAGAATGAGCGTTGAATTTAATCACTTTTTTATCAGACAGTAGGCTCACTATAGTTAGTTATTATTCAACTATCTGTGTGGGTTTTAAGTTTTATTTAAACCATTCCGAATTTAACCTAAAACAATTTTAATACTCAATTGTAACTCTAGTTTAAGACCCCGTCCACACGTAGCCGGGTATTTTTAAAAACGAATATTTCCCTCCTCCGTTTATAAAAAAAATTTGCATCCACACGTAACCGAAGATCTGCGTTTTCGACCACTTCATAAGCATTCTAACCTGTAGATCATTTGCACCTCCGCGGCTCCGCGGCTCTCTGCGGGCTCTGCGTCTCTGCGTCTCTGCGGGCTCTGCTGGCTCTGCGGAGCCGCGGGCCCTACACCTAGGGTGCGCGTCGCCGCGTTCCCTACGGTGTAGGGTACGGCGGAGCCTCTGTGTCGGTGTAACGCAGTAAGTGGTGGTCAAGAGCAGAGACCATTTATTTAATAAATAGCTTGGAGAACAGATGCTGGATCATCTGTAGTAAACAAAAGGCGCACGTCAGAGCAGATTTGTTGTTGTTTTGGCGCATAATGTGACGTTCGAAAACGCAAATCTCCGGTTATGTGTGTCTACACGCATCTACATAAACGGAGTTTTCAAAAATCTTCACTTTGCCCGGAGTTTTTTTAAACCTTCGTTTATTTGCGTTTTCGTGTGGATGACAGGTCAAAACGGAGGAAAATATCTCCGGTTTAGCAGATATCCGCAGATATCCGGCTACGTGTGGACGGGGTCTAAGTCTAATTTTTCATTATTCTGTTACTAACCAGTGCCAGTATTAACCAGTACTAAGAGTACTGTACCAGTACTTAGCGCTTAATTAATCATTAAGCACCCAAGTAGGATTTAGATAAGTAATGGTTAGATATTGTTGCTCAATCATTGGGAAACAAATGAAAAGCCCTCAACTTGAGGTGTTTTCCTTTAAATTCATTACATTATTGTGGGAGATCAAAAGATTGATATATAACAAACAAAAAAAGGGCCTTTATAAAGTAATTCATTTACAGACTTTAACAGATGCAGTCCTAGCCATTTGCACCCAAGAATTGCAAGAACATTTGTCAGCCTTTCTGTCGCAGACGTGCACATGCGTGAGGTGCTCTCCTCAAGTTTAGTTTGGGGAAGAGCGTTGCTGTGGCAACATTGTTGACGGGGGCTTTGTGTTTATGTGGCTAAACTTGAGCTCCTTTGGTGGTGAGCAAAGTCCTTTCCACAAAGAACACATACCAGTCTACCTTTATCAAGGGTGCCGTCGGGGGGTTTTTAGAAATGTAAATTCTCCATTCACTGGACCAACAACTTTCACACGCTCCTCCATTTTCACTTCTCTGTTACTCACCATTCCTCCCCATGCCTGTCCAGCTACAATGGGAGCCTACCAGCCAAACACACGCAAACATATGGCGCTTTTATACTAGTACCTACTCAGCGCGACTCGACTCGCCACGCCTCGTCTCACCTCCACTCGCCTTGCCCTCATTTGTTTTTAAACACCCAGATGAGAAGTAGGAGGTTGGAGCTGAAGCTGCTGTGACGTATTTGATTGTGTGATCTAAACGGAGAAGACAACAGTAAAGATGTAGAACATGGAGGAGATGATATACTGTATGTGCTGCTGGGTCTGTGACTTGTGTTCAATATCAAGTTAAAAAATGAGAGAGAGAGAGAAGCTTAAAGCGGCAACGCTTTTTTTTTTATTTTGTTGGTCTCGGCGCTGCTGAAAAGTCAGCTGGAGCAGATGAGAAGTGACAGAGCGGAGTTGGACCACGAAACAGTTGGATCACGAAACAGACTTTTGCGCTCCCATTGCTGGTCGAATAAAATGAAGAAGCCGCTAGCCGCTCTTGCGCTGATTCTCGCTTCCTGATTCAAACGTCTGACTCCCAACCCCCCGACCAATCAGTGGCCTGTAGTGTAATGACATCAGATGCAAGCAAACTCAGCACGCTTAGAACCTTGGCAGATTAGATACAGAAAAATTATCAACTCGGCACGCCTCCACCCGCCTCAACCCCTAGTGTAAAAGCGCAAAACCGGGGCGTGGCGAGTCGAGTCGCGCTGTACTAGTGTAAAAGCGCCAATAGTGACCGCCAATCAATGTCCATTTCAAGGTGGCACTGACCATTGTTTTTCACCCACAACTAAAGCACAAGAAGCCCACCACACAAACAGATTAAAATAAAGGCAACTCGCAAACAGAAAAGTAAAGTTAGAGATTAAAAAATAGATTAAGCGCCTGTAATGACTTAATCGCATTTGAACGCAACCTAAGTTTAACACATCTAGAGTCCAGTGCAGGTGAACAGCAGATCTCAGGTTCTGCAAATAGCATACTATCAGCACTGACAAACCCTGCATTAGGTTCTGTCACGTTATTTTCCTGTATGTGGAATCAGTGGCGTCTTAGTATAGGTATTAAGGTATATTATGGTAATGTCTGTTCTTAACGTTATTTAATTGTTGTGTACTTTTTTGTGCTATTGATCATAGTGTCCTTGATTAATTAGGGCCCGAGCACTTACAGTGCGAAGGCCCTATTGTATCTGTAGGAATTTTTCTTTCTTTCTTTCTTTCTTTCTTTCTTTTTCTTTCTACTGACAAAAAGAGGGCCTTTTTGCCCCCCTAAACGTGCCCCAAAAGTCACCAAATTTTGAACACAAGTCAGGCCTGGCGAAAAATTTGATGTTTAATGTGTTGCATTAATGGGCGTGGCCTAATGGCTCAACAGCGCCCCCTAGAAAACTTTGCGCCTCAAGCCCCACAATACGGTTTGACATACATGCACGAAAATCGGTACACACCTGTATCATGCCGCAACTTAAAGAAAAGTCTCTTGGCGCCATGGCCGAAACCGAACAGGAAGTCGGCGATTTTGAACATTCTGAATTAATCGCGTAATTTTGGAGCAATTTATACCATTATGCCCCCTTCATCTGATTGTTCCATATTTGATAGTTCCCCAAAAGGCACCAAATTTGGCATGCAAGCCAGGCCTGGCGATGAATTTGATATTTCATGGTTTGCATTAATAGGCGTGCATGGCAAAATGGCTCAACAGCGCCCTCTAGAAAACTTTTATCTGCCATAACATTTGAATGGTTTGACATAAAGAGTCGTGTGTGGTGTCATCGGACTCGGTATTGAGTCCTTGACCATAATTGGTGAAAATTAGCCCCGCCCCTTCTTCTGATTGGTTGTCCCTATTTTCTGCTATAACTTTTGAATGGTTTGACATAGAGAGTCGTGGGTGGTGTCACCTGAATCGGTATTGAGTCCTTGACCTTCTATGGCCTGAATTAGCCCCGCCCCTTCTTCTGATTGGTTGTCCCTATTTTCTGCTATAACTTTTGAATTGTTTGACATAGAGAGTCGTGGGTGGTGTCATTTCTGATATGCTTATGGGGGACGGTTGCCATGAGTGCGAGGGCCCGTTCATCGCTGCTTGCAGCTTTAATTGATACTGTGCTTGCCCAAAATGTAATTAAATTCACAAGGTTTTAGTTGTTTTTAGAAATTTGTGTCTGTATGCTTCTCTAATTACACAAAAAAACCACATCTGTTGAACTGTTTTCTTGAAGGATTTACTTTTTTTTTTAATTGTGTGGTTGAGTGCATTTGATTTGCAGAATTCATATGTAAAATGTTTGTATTGGCAAAGTTTTTTTTTTCTGTTGTGTGGTTGTTCTGTTTTTTGTTGTTTTATATCCAGCAACTGCTCACAAGCTTGAAGTTTTATCAAATCATACTTTATTTAAATAGCATTTTTCATACAATAAAATGCAGCACAAAGTGCTTAACAGTAAACTAAATCAATCCCACCCGTCCACCCAAAACCTCTACCCCACCAAATCCTAACCCCTATCAATGTTAAAACACAATCGAAGATCAAATGAAATAATAACATGGAAGACATTGCTGGGCACAGAGGAACCAGTGAGGAAACACTATCACAGGTAGCTTGCTGCATCTGGAGGCGGCTGCTACACCTGGGGGCCAGACTGGGGTATGTTTATAAAGTCTAATTCACACACAAATTCCCAGTGTGCAGTCACAGTAGCTTTTTGTAATGACCATTTGACCATGTTTGACATGAACTATCCCAAGTGTATTCAAAAGTTTAGTATTCATTAAGTATTGTGTTGCCTTACTCAGAGAAAAAAAAAAGAAAATACTCATCGATATCTCCGGCAGCACCAACACACAATAAGTTTATCCAATCCAGCTTCTCTATAACAGGGTAACAGTCCTGAATTCAGCTCTCCTCTGGTACCAGATGCTACGGCTTTTAAGGGAAATGGTGATTAGCAGAATAAAGGCAGCTGCTCCAGTCTCTGTTGCTGCTATCACCTGAACTGCTGCGACACAGCTGAGCTGAAACCACACCCCACCAGCACAATTAAGTATACAAATATTAACTTAGTGGTTATCGGTATCAGCATAGGCCATGCATTTGCAGTCAATTATCAGTTTTGCCTTTCATTGAGTTATAGTAAAAATAGTAATAGTTTTCACATTCGACTGGTTCAAATGTTGTAATTTCTTGTTTCTTGTAGTGCTAACATCTCAACGCCTTGCTTGGGTTTGGATATAATTATACTGCTGGTAGCAACAAACTGTGCAGTGACAAGTCAAGGTGACAAAGTATTTATTGATCTTATATGGTTTAAAAAAAGTGACAGTTTTATTCAGAGTTGTGTTATCTGTTACTTTCACTTTTTAAACTTTAGATTATCTACACATCAAAAGCTTTGCATGTCCAGGTGCAGAAGGAGAGCTGAAGAGACTATTCTTTCTTAGCCGCATGGGAAAACCATCTACCTTATTTTCATTTCCAATTACTAGTGTTAGCGGAAGAAGGCAGGACTTCAGGGGAACAAAAGGCTTAATTGGCTGAGCTGATGGCATTGCACTTAAAGTTAGAAGTGTATGAGGCATAGATCGTAGACCTGGGCCGGTTCCCAGGTGAGAACTCTGCTGTAGGAGCTTTATAGATCTCAGAGCAATTTACTGTGATCGAGAGAGGAATATAAAGAGGGAGAAAGAGGGGGAGAGTACGGATAAGGAATTGCTTATCATGTTTTTGTCATCTATTTGTTTACAACTAACTTTCACTTTTTCCAAATAATTTTTGCTTGTATGCCAAGTAATAAATTGAACCCCTGAGAAATAAGACAACTGGACGTGGTGTCTTGAAAAGAAGTCCAGCTGTTTTTAAGATTATGGGATCACCTTCACTTGGATGATCTACATCCAAATAGTGAGTGGAGGCTGTCTGAATCTCCTAATGTGAGAACAACTACCGCAAACTATGTGCCTTGGCATTCCCATTTGTTTCTTCCTTTTGATATTTTTCCAAGTCAATTTTGCCTCTGCAACATCTGTTCTTTGATAACACTCAAGAACACCTAAGAAGTTTTTATTCAAACCACAGGACCACCTTTCACATGACTAGGTACAATGCAATTCATGATAATTGTGTCTAAGGTATGACTTTAGAAAACATAGTCATATATAATGAAGGAGTCATGAAATATCTACAATATATGCGTTTCCATTACCCCTAGATTTGCGCAAAATCAAATATCGAAGAAATCCTGTAATGGAAATGTCACTAATTTGAAAAAACTCCTGAATATCGAATAAACCGTTTTACACTTTCAGTAGGTAGTTCTTCAGGCGATTTGATAATCCACTTTATTTATATGGATGTAATGTAGCCAGTCAATATAAAGTCATCAAAATCTACTTTCCAGCTGTTTTTGGCCTCATATACGATGTAGTTGTCCTGTAACACTACTTTCATCATTATACATTACATAAGAGCTTTGCCTCTGAATAATCATTTGATGACCATCTGTTGCTTTCATCATCTGGCTATTTTATCAACAATGGTAGCAGCAAGCGCATAACTTTTTCAATTTTCTTCAACATTGAGATTATCTTTTTCATTTTTTTGAAGAGAATTCTCGCAGGACAAGATAAGCGGAGTTACACTTATTCCAGAAACAGCGATCAATGGAAATTCCGACACCCTGCAGTGCTACCTTTATGGAGCTTTCAGAGATTGTTTGCTTTTGTGCAAAAGTGTAATGGAAACAGCTAATGTGGGGCCCTACACTTGCTCCTCTGTTAGTGGATATACATTCTCTTGTGACTTACAGTAACAGTATAGATGTACATTTACTGACCAAAACAATAAGAAATGAAAGTATGGATAGTCATCTTCACTTCAGGCGATGATACCAGCCTTTTTGATTCTTTTTAAAGCGTCACTACATAACTTTTCCACCATAATATCATATTTCCAGAGTCATTGTGATGGTACATCAACTTCCAACAGGTTTAATGACACCTCTGTCATGGTCTGAGGGGTCTGTATCACCTTCACTGGCACTCTGTAACTTTGAGGAGCATGGTAGGAACCCTGCCACACTAAAAAACTACAAATTTTTACGGTTTTGACTGCTTTACGGCATACGTCACTTCCCCCTCCTTCCCGATTCGTAGTCGAGACGAAAATGGGCGGGGCTTGGAGCGCAGCTCCGCAGAAGCTGGTAACCCGTTGCTGCGTTGTGGTTATTCTGTAACCATGGTAACCCGTTGCTGTGTTGTGGCTGCAGCAGCTCCACACAACAGACGTGGGGAAAAGATCGCTAATGGTTTAACTTTTCACTGCTTTCCTGCTCGGAGGCAGAACCACGGAGGCCGGCCAATTATCTGAGATAACAAATTAAAAGAGTAAAAGAGTCGTCGGCTCGGTTGGATCGCGGCTGTAACGAGTCCGACCAAACATAACGTTCCTCAGTAAACAAACAAACACGCACACAGACGGGCGTAGGATCAAAAAACGGGTTTATTAAACCACAAACAAACACTCACAGACCGGGGTCGGATCATTCAAACGGGTTTTATTCCCCACTTCTCCAGCTAAACGCAGTTGTTGGCCAGCTCTCTGCGGTGCGATTAATTTTGTTGAGGAAAAAATATTAACTATTTGATTTGTAGCTGCAGAGGAAAAAAATAATCTCACGAGGAAAAAAAAATATTGCTCACGCCTGTGAGCCTCTTCAAAGCAGTCAAAGAAAAGAAAAGTAAGAGTAATACAAAACATGTACTGTATGTTGTACTATTATACTAATTTATTGAAACACATGGTGAGTCAAACATTTACCAAAGCAGCTGCCAAACACTCCTAAACAAGGTAGTAAGACGTGGGTTGTGCAGAACTGCGGCACTAAATCCTTCTAAAGAGTGGCGCTCCGACGAGGAGCTCCATTCTTTAGTAGAGATTTCATATGGATCCAGACCGTTAATAATTATTATTTTCTCCATATACCGCTCCCTGGCTTGCTTGTTTAAGGTATCCCGGTAAATTCCAGTTCCTTTCCAGCAGTTTAACATCTTTTTTTTTGCGTTCCGTCTGTTCACTTGGTGAAACAGAAAAGCGTCCCGTCTTCTCTCAAAACAAATGCAGCGAGGGGACAGGAGTTTTCCGGCAGTACGCGCTGGTGCTCATGGGAAACGTAGTGTTCTTTCTGGTAAAGCACTACCGCTTTTGTCCAAAAGATGCCGCCAAACTCAGAAAAGCTGAAAGTTACGTTGTGCTGCTTTAAGTCATGCTCATATGAAAATAAAGAGGTTCCAGACCAGGAGTCTATATGACAATTTAGAGATGAAACAAAGCCTAAATTTCTCAGACACGTCTGAACCAAATAGCCACAAACTTGAACTGGGAAAAAATAAATTACAAATGATTGAATTAAACTGTTATTTAGTTCAGCTGGGATAGGCAGACCCCTGTAGCCCCGCAAAGGATAAAATGGGTATGGAAAATGGATGTTATTTAGTTCATTTCCACTTAAAATATCTTCAAAGCGAATTCAGCTGAAATCAAATAGTACTTTCAAAATCTTCTTGTATAGACATTATTACCACATTTTTAATATTGCAGGACCATACCAGTATTTTTGTATTTCTTATGTATTATTGTAAATGAGACCTCCTCATTCCTTACTTCTGATGTTTTTATCCTGGATGTTCCCCATTCAATGATTTTAATTTTTTTTTTAGATTCTTGCCATTGAGATTTATGAGATGTCACAACAAATTTAGAATGATGGGTGACACACAAATGATTCACACCACAGAAATATGAACCGGTAGCCTTTGGCAGATTAGTCTTACCGTGTGTACCACTGTGAATGTAAGTCTGGGGAAAAAAAATTAATCCTGGTTGGGATTTTCTTCCTTTCTGAGCTTAGAAGTCAGAGAAGGAAATACATGTCCTACAAAATGAAGAATGAAACCCTTTGGTGTTACTCTCTGAACCATGATTCACTTAAAATAATGTTCTTTTCTCATGTTATGAATAATGAAATATAGTAGCGTTCGAGGTACCCTATCACAGCATGACAGTGTGCCAAGTTAGTCCATGTGTAATGTAAAAGAAGAGGGGGTGAAACAAAACTACTATTTTCTCACCTGCATGTTCTGAAAAATAAATGATCATTTGTCTGAACTTTTCATTCTCCTCCAGGCTATTTAGGTAGGGATCTGCTTGAGTTGGTTGTCATTTTTCATCTCATATTCATATCACTCACACAATGAGCCTTGCATTTTAACGTGAAGAGTTCTAATATTCATTGCTTTTCTACCTCTACAACAATGCCATCACATGACTGAGTAAATCAGTTTGCATTTGCTCAAGGGGCCATGATGATGTAACATACAATTTGGTAAAACAAAATCATTTCTATGTTTTCTTTCATCTTTGTCAAAACTTTATATAGTTTTCTCTTGTGTTCTTGATTTTAGAGCTCCTGTGGCTATCACTGTGAAGTACTTGTCTAATCACAAAGAAATACTGAACAAACTAAGTCCCTTTCCTTGGTAGCAGATAAGATAAGATAAGATAAGATATCCTTTATTTTCTACCTCAGTGGGGAAACTTATTTGTTGTCAGCAGTACACACATATAGGGGAGGGGTAAAAAGACTGAAAAGTCAGAAATAAAAAATATATAAAAAAATACAAAAGACACGTATAAAATATGTATAAACAGGATATGAACAACAGTTAAACAGTGCAGAAAAAGCAGGTGGAGTGTTGTGAGGTAGATTGGTAGATATTGCACATCTTATGTTATTGCACATATTATTGTCATATTATTGTCCACTGGCTACTGAGAGCAGGCGTGGTTGTACAGTCTGATGGCAGCGGGGAGGAAGGACCTGCGATGCCTCTCGGTGGTGCATCGTGGGTGACGAAGCCGGTCACAATGTTGGCAAATCTCATTCTTTAGAATATAGAACATAGAACGTTACCTTCATTCCTCGGTGGGCGGTTGGCCCTGTTCAAGCTCAGGTTGTGAACCAGAGGCCTGGGAGCTTCAGGGTTTTGCACAGTATTTTTACTGTCCCTAAGACTGTCCACTTCTGCACCGAGGTCTCTAAGGTAGCTGCAGGGATCTGCCGGAGCCCCTCCGAGCTTGGAGGTCACAGCTCTGAGCGCTCCAATTACCACCGGCACCAGTGTTGCCTTCACCTTCCACATCTTGCCCATTAATTCCTTCAAATATTGGTATTTTTCCAACTTCTGATACCCCTTGTTGATGTTGCTGCTGCTTGAGATTGTTACATCTAACATTACCTTTAACTTTAGTTAATTTTTAATCAATTAATAAATCAACAACTCCAGCCCCTTTATTCAAAAAACTTTATTTGTCCCCTAGGGGCAATTTCTGGCACAATGAGGAACTCAACATGGTCAGCTGACGACTGTCGGCATCATCAATACAGTTGATTCAACAACAGAGGAGCCTGATAACTAGGGTTGCCACCCGTCCCGTAAAATACGGAATTGTCCTTTTATTTGAGAAAAAAATGTTGCGTCCCCTATTGAACTAATACGGGACGCGATTTGTACCGTATTTTCATTAACTTTTACACCATATTCTAGTTGAATTATTGAAATAAATTAACCTTTACACCAAATTCTAGTTGAATTATTGAAATAAATTTACTTTTACACCATATTCTGGTTGAATTATTGAAATAAATTAACCTTTTACACCATATTCTAGTTGAATTATTGAAATAAATTAACCTTTACACCATATTCTAGTTGAATTATTGAAATAAATTAACTTATAAATAAACACATAAAAATAAACACATTTTTATTCAGTTTAGAAGTTTAGGGGCTTTTTTTTGGCTCCTGCGCTGCTGAAATCAGGGCGTCCCTTATTTCTATTTCTGAAAGGTGGCAACCCTACTGATAACTGAAAGATCTGCCTCCCATTCTGCTTTTAGAAAGTAAAGCCTTTATTCTCTTTGTACATCCAGTATACAACGATACTGGGAAACTCAGGGAATCACAAGTAGTGTTGCACTGGGAGTGAAGTGCTCTGTTGGGATAGTATGAACTATAAATTTTTAGAGATAAGATCTAGCTAGCTATTCCAATTCCAATGAGCTTTATACGTGAGGAGAAGAGTTTTACATTTGATTGTGGATTTAATAGGAAGCCATAGAAGAGAGGCTACCGTTGGAGTTATATGATTTCTGTTTTATCTTTATCAGAACTCTGGCTGGAGCATTTTGGATCAGCTGGTGGCTGTTCAGGGCAACTATGGCACATCCTGCTTGTATGGAGTATTTTCATGAATTTTGCAGTATTTCGAAGGTGAAAGAAAGCAGATCTGGAAGCTTGATTAGTGAAAAGTTTAAAGCAGCTTCCCTCTAACACACGTGATTCAAATTAATGATCATCCTCAGCATGTTATCAAGGTCTGCACAAGTCTGTCAATAACACAGTCATGTACCAGGGTGGGTTCAAGCAGGGGAATTTCTAAAACATGCAGAACAGCGGACCTTGTGGACCAGAATTGAAGATGCCTGGTTTAAAGGAAAAATCCTGATCACAGATAACGCTAAGGTTCCTTACAGTAGTACTATGTAATGCCATTGAGTCATTCTCGTTTACCGCTACTGATCTTTTCATAGAGTTGGACAACCGCCATAATATCCGATAAATGAAGCCATTACCAGTTTATCGGTCCAGATTGGGAAGTCCCACAGGATCTTTATTTCTTTCATCTTCATTTCATATCCCACAACCCATCCTCCCCTTTTAGTGGAAAGTATGACTAATTGTTGACTAATAAACAGTGATTACACTCATGTAATAAAAGATGAGAGTTCTTTATATGGCTCTTTTTTTTCCAATTGTGAGCGATGCCATTGATTCCCAGACCCAATCCTCAAAAACCACATAGGGACTCTGGAATCTGTTTGATGCTGAACAAGTTTAGACGGTCATCTCTGAAAGAGTCTTTTTGTTGGTGAAGGAGCACCAGTGAACTTTGTAAGGGAAGCAAGTTTCTGTGATTTCTTTCCCTGGTAAAGCAAAACGATGAAAAGTTAGCATCAGGAGGACTGTTTTGCTGGTGTTTTTGTTGAGTATGTCCTGGAGCTGTATTGAGAAGTGTACTGGGAAAATGGTGCATTATGGAAGAAGTGAGGAAGGGAAGTGGCAGAAAGGAGGGAGGTCTTTGATGAGGCCCCGGGAGTGTCTCTAATGAGAAGTGATGTGAGGGAGCTGCTTCTTTCTTTCGCAGCAAACAGAGCTGTGCCACACTGTTATATAATCAAGCCAAAGACATAACCAACGGCTGTAATTAAAAATCACAAAATCACCATTCTGCTTCATGCCTTCAGAAACTCCAGCTCCAGCAGAGACGACAACATTATCAAAGGCCTGTTTTGACAGTGGAGTCGACAGTATGATGTTCCCAGAAACTGAGATGAAGCCTGACTCTGATGAGTCATTTTAGCAGCTATCAGGAAGACTAACAATATGTGTGTAGCCTCATAATAAATAGCAAGTCAGATATATTTAAACATGCTCTATTTTCCCAAAATAACAACTTTAAAATTCCTTTGACATTTTTTACACAGACATACTATATTTGTATAGACACAACTGGTGGGAGATATAATAAGATTATGCAAAGTTGATTGTTCATGTGTATTTCAGTCAACTCATGTTACAATGAATACCTACACTGTAGGTATTCATTGTAACATGTAGGTCCTACAGTATGTTTAGTGTGTACGTCAGGACTTTAGCTCATTCTTATGAGTGAAGGTGTGATTGAAAGGCTCCTCACAGTAAAGACTGGATCAAAATGGATCATATCAGGATCAGAGTTCTTACAGTGTTATGTAGCTCTTTTACAGAGGACATGGTGTGGTTACTCATCCTCAGCATATAAAAATCTGAGCTACAATCCCGTGTTACCTTCCAAACAACTGAGGGTGTAGACTTGTAGAATGAGAGATGGTGAGAGATATCAGAGCAGCAGAACCAGAGGAAGGACAGTGTGTTCCTGTTTTAGGGGAGCAACATGCTTGACAGATGTGCATCTGTCACCAAGGCAGAGATATACCTTGATTTGCTCTTTGAAAGAAGAAACAAAGATCTAGTGCAGGGGTCGGCAACCCGCGGCTCTAGAGCCGCATGCAGCTCTTTAGCGCCGCCCTAGTGGCTGCTGGAGCTTTTTCAAAAATGCTTGACCTTTTTTTCTTCTTTTTTTTTTCTTTTTCTTCTTGTTTCCCCTTTTTTTCTTTTTTTCTTCCTTTTTTCTTTTTTTCCTATTTTCTCTTTTTTCTTCCCTTTTCCTTCCCTTTTTAATCTCGAGATTTTGACTTTTTTCTCGAGATTTTGACTTTTTCTCAACATTTCGACTTTTTTCTCGACATTTTGACTTTTTTCTCGAGATTGTACTTCAACATTAATCTCGACATTTCGCCTTTTTTTTTTTTTTCGAAATTTTGACTTTTTTCTCAACATTTCGACTTTTTTCACAAAATTTTGACTATTTCCTTGACATTTCGACTTTTTTCTCGAAATTTTGACTATTTTCTCGACATTTCGACTTTTTTCTCAAAGTGCATAATGAAATAAAAACATCTTCCCCCAGTTATAACTAATATAGAAACATGCAGCAGGTGTTGACTTCATTCTAAGGCTGATACAAGACTTTCCATTTTTTGCGGCTCCAGAAATATTAGTTTTTTGTGTTTTTGGTCCAATATGGCTCTTTCAACATTTTGGGTTGCCGACCTCTGATCTAGTGGATGTAAATGGAATGAATCCTGTAGAGGGATGTATGTGAGCACAGAACTTTGCTTGAGTCACTACCTTCATTACTACAAGTTGTGGTGAGTTCTGTGAGGCGATAATTAAAGTCTTATGGCGCTTTTACATGCTTTTACACCAGTACCTACACGCCCCGGTTTGGCGCTTCTCCACTAGGGGTCGAGGCGGGTGGAGGTGTGCCGAGTTGATACTTTTTCTGTATCTATTCTGCCGAGGTTCTAAGCGTGCTGAGTCGGCCCTGTACCTGACGTCATCACACTACAGGCCACTGATTGGTCGGGGGGCGGGGCCGTCAGACGTTTGAGTCAGGAGGCGGAAATCAGCGAAAGAGCGACTCGCGGCTTCTTGTTCATTTTATTCAATAGGCAACGGCAGCGGAAAAGTCTGTCACTCTCATTTTTTAACTTGATATCGAATACAACTCACAGACCAAGCAGCACATATATCATCTCCTCCAGGTTCTACTGTACATCTTTAGTGTTGTCTTCTTCATTTAGATCACACAATCAAATACATCACAGCAGCTTTGCTCCAACCTCCTACTTCTCATCTGGGTGTCTAAAAAGAAACGAGGGCAAGGCGAGTGGAGGCGAGACGAGGCGTGACGAGTCGAGTCGCGCTGAGTAGGTACTAGTATAAAAGCGCCATTAGTGTCTTTGGCCCTCCCCATCAGCATCACACAGTATTTTAATTGAACTTGTGCTTATGTAAGGCCACATGTTTATGTATGTTTCCTCTTTGACTGTGTGTGTGATCTGTAAAATATCTGCCAACACTGTTTTAATTTTACTTAGTAACAAACACGTAATGGCTTGACTTATTTGCTCTGGTAAACACTGCTATCAATACATCAAACTTTTCCATCAGTTAACATTTCAGCACATTACTCTTCCCTTTTAAAGCTTCTCAGGGGAATAAATATGAGCCTGTGCTTATATATGCGTGGGGAAAAGTGTGCAGGTGTATCAGACAAAATGAGAACATAACATGATAAATCCCATTAATTTAATACCATTATCCACTGCTATTGTGTGACTCACAGCTTGCCCTCTCCTTAGCAAAATTGTGAAAATGTATGAACATCAAACAATATTCAGTTACCAGTTTGCTAAACAATGGATAGGAAGAGAGAGCTGTTAAAAGAAACTAAAGGGGGAAGGAAACATAAAAATGTCACTCACACAGAATGATATGCAGTAGAGAAACAACTGGAGGTTCAAGAAAGCAACAAGCTCAGTGATAAGAAAAGGTTAAATGCATTTTAATAAAGTCTTCTAGTGGTATGCTGTCACCAAGGCCATAAGGAAATGAGTGACACTTGTTCAAAGGTTATTTGCTGCTTATGGAGTTTTTTTTTTTCACATCACTAGATTTTTCCTTTTATTACAACAGTCATATTATTTTAATGAGAATATAGAAAGCAGGAAGAATAATGCCCCATTATGCTGTCACTGTTGTATAGTTAATAAACTGCCTGGAAGGAAAGTGAGTGGGTGTTGAAATGAAAAGGTAATTAACATTTGACTGCTTTACAATATTTTCTATTATTAACACATGCAGAAAGCTAAATGGAAATAATAATTGCATTAAATACAAGTATAAAACAATATAACATCAATAAGGAGTTAAAATTAGAAGTGTTTTGAGTCAGAATCAAATGTAAGCTTGTGTCACACCTGGATATTGCAAATTAAAATCAATGCTTTAATGCAGCCTCATCAACACATCCCATTTCACAGGCCACATGCATGTAGTTTGCTTCGGTTTTTAATTATACTTCACGCTAATATGGGAAATAAACCTAACATTTACCAGACGGGACACCTTTTCATTTCACGGTGGAATGCTCTCTTGTGTTCATGAAATAAATTAATGCATCTGTCAGTGCATTAAAGGGGTATGATGAGTGCCTCCTTAACATCAGTGCTTAATTAGTTTTTTTGTTGTTTTTCCCCCCCCCCAAAATCTGCAAATTACCTTTGAACTAATGCTTCTATGTATGCCATTTGTGTATGTTTTTGTGTCTATATACAGCATGTGGCCCTGTGATAGACTGGCGAACGGTCCAGGGTGAACCCCTGCCTTCCAACTGTAATGAGCTGGGACGGGCTCCAGCAGACCCCGTCACCCTGTTCAGGATTAAACGGGTATAGAAAATGGATGGCTGAAGAACAAAAATTATAAAAATGACAGATTCAGAACAGTTTACTCTTCTGTATGCTGCCTTGAGCACATGGGTAAAATGCATCCACTTTAATAAAATCATACATTTTACAACAAGAGAATGCAAAACCATTTTCTGCACATGTTACAAAGATACGGCTAAGGAAGATGATGGTACAGGCACTGAATTTGACTGCCCGCATTCCTGACCTGTTCAAATTATATTTCTTTTTCATAATTTTGATGAATGGAGCCCGTTCATTTTCTGTGGAAAGCAAGGAAGCATGGTCATTCCCTATCTAAAAGCTCCCAGGACGGCAGCAAGTCCAGGCAGAATGCCAAAAAGTTGAGCTTGCCCCAACTTTATGTAAATCAAAGTGCCCAACGCGAGGGCTTGATCCAAGTAGACATCGTTCCATACGTCACTGCATTGCGTAGGAGGTCTCTCCTTAGGTCCTTTGCTAAGTGGTATTACTGGAGAGGACTTTGCAAAAACGTTGTTCCCCATTAAAAACCTTGAAGGAGAAACTGATATGAACTTTTGCTGAAGGAGACTGACTGAGGAAGGTGACAGAGGTTAAGAGCAGCTGTACTTTTCTATGAAAAGGGTTATGTGGTTACATTTGCTGTTTATATTTATGAAATACAACAGAATAGCAGAGTTAAAAAAAAAAAACAACCTTAGATGATTTTTAGGTACAGAACTCCAGAGCACTCCTCCATGTAACAAAGTAGCGGAAGCAATGTTTTTCTGGATAGAAATTTGCTGTCTTTAAAATAGAAACTCATTCACCTATTATTTACTGCACAGTATAAACTACTACAAACCCTTGAAGTCATAGGCTACAAGAAAACAGTATATTGAAACATATGCATGAAATATATACTGGAGACATATTATAAATGTTTGTTCCTATGTGTTGTTTACTGTAAACACGACATATACTCATTTTAAAGACAATTGCATTCAAGGTAATAATGCCAACAAAACTTTAAAAATGCTTGCAAATAGTTGTTTTGTATCTATTGAAGAGGATTCTGTTATCAATATTAATTCATAGTGGTATTGAAAATAATTTAGAAGTTGTAATGAAATGCAATGGTCAAGGTAGATACCTTAAAACCCAAATTGTTATGGGTGCACACAGAGGCAAAAAGTTTTATTGTCTGTTGTTGGGAGATATTGATTTTCAATCTTTTAATCCGAACAATATCAATGCTTCAAAAGTGTAATTTGTATCCAAATTTACATTTGCAAGGTAGTATGAAATTCAAATTAGGCTCTCCCAGCAGAGGACAGGGGTGGACCCAGCGGACCCAGTAAATCAACTTGTTTCAAAACGTGGTGTACACTGTATTTTTAAGAAATTTGGAGCAAAGCATGAGCATTTCATTAAGACATTAGACAGCTTTGATTTGTAATGAAAGTAAATTGTAAGAAAGAAATTGTAATGAAAGTAATACTAAAAATAATAATCGTCTTCTTTCAGGATGTCAGAAGCATCAAATACTAGGTTTATGACTCCCAAAACTGGATAGTTGATCAGTTAAGATGCTGAAAATGTGTGTATGTGTGTAAGTGTTGTTTTTTATCTTTTAGAAAATCTAATACCCTTTTTTGAAATGGGACTTATACTTCTTTACTACAGTGCAGAAATAGCAGTTAGTAGCAGGCTCTTTAGAATATTTTTTTTCTCTTAACCACTGTTAGGCACAGTATATAATAGCAACCCTTATGTTTATATATCTGAGAGCAAAATAGTTTATTTATCATACTTCTAAATAAGAGACTATTATAAATGCTAATGCTTAGCAAGAGAAAACAAAATAACAGCAATACTTACATGTTAAGGGTAGCTCAAGTGTCACTGTTTGACCCAAAGGTGTCTGAACCACGCAAGTAAACAAATATATAAATAATTAAAGCTGCAAGCAGCGATGAACGGGCTCCTCGCACCCTTGTGCACGTTCAAGCGTGCTGCAGTGGAAGCGCTTGTATGACTTGCATGTAGATTCTTCAGGCCTGGACATTTAGCGGATGAAACCAGCCACGACTCTCTATACCAAACCTTTCAAAAGTTATGGCAGAAAGTAGGAACTATCAGATATCGACCAATCAGATGAAGGGGCGGGGCTAATTTGCACCAATGAAGGTCAAATACTCAAAACCGAGTTCGATGACACCACCCACGACTCTCTATGTCAAACCATTCAAAAGTTATAGTAGAGAATAGGGACTATCAAATATTTACCAATCAGAAGAAGGGGCGGGGTTAATTAAAGCCAATGAAGGATGGAGATGCACATTTTGATGTATAACACACCTGGGTGCACGTTACGGTTCGGGTGAAGAAAAGGCTGAAGAAATGGCATGACTTTCGCCAAAATGACACGATTAATTCAAAATGGCCGACTTCCTGTTCGGTTTCGGCCATGGCGCCAAGAGACTTTTCTTTAAGTTGCAATACGATACAGGTGTGTACAGATTTTCGTGCATGTATGTCAAACCGTATTGTGGGGCTTGAGGCACAAAGTTGTCTAGGGTGCGCTGTTGAGCCATTAGGCCATGCCCATTAATGCAAACCATGAAATATCACATTTATCACCAGGCCTGACTTGCGTGCAAAATTTGGTGACTTTTGGGGAACTTTCAAATATGGGCCAATCAGATGAAGGGGGGCGCGCTTTTTGGCATCTATCGTCGCCACGGTAACGCTTTTGAAAGAGAAAAGCAATGCGCATCGTCGCAGGATGGAGACGCACATTTTGATGTATAACACACCTGGGTGCACGTTACGGTTCGGGCGAAGAAGCGGCTGAAGAAATGGCATAAATTGTGCCAAAATTACATGAGAAAGAAAGAAAGAAAGAAAGAAAGAAAGAAAGAAAGAAAGAAAGAAAGAAAGAAAGAAAGAAAGAAAGAAAGAAAGAAAGAAAGAAAGAAAGAAAGAAAGAAAGAAAGAAAGAAAGAAAGAAAGAAAGAAAGAAAGAAAGAAATTCTAGGGGAAATACAAGCAGATGGGAGTCTGCAGATAAATACACCACCACGTACTTTAAGGATTGCAGGTGAAAGAACCTTAATGAAGAAAATCAGGGGTAATAAAACAAAGTGTTTTAATAAAAACAAAAGGTGGTTCAAGTGCTGAAATGAAAAAAATATCAAATTTGTAGCAATGTACCGGTAGCTGCAGTACTTGTAAATATTCTGGAAGTCAAGTTGGTAGTTTAAAGTTGGGTTAAGGAAATGAAATGAAATAAACTCTACTGGTCATCTTCTTTGAATATCTGCAGGTTTTATTTCAGGACCTTCCAATACTTTCCTCTGGGGCTGAAAAGTGCAGATGTCCGAGCTCTGGTCACTGAGCAACTCATACTCAACTGTCACTGACTTATCAGCATTTGAGGGCAGGTCTTAAGACCCATTCATGCTCCCTTACATACATAAATAGGCACGTCTGTTTCAAGCATTCTCATATGTCGCCTCCCTCATATTTCCATGCATCTTATATGTTGCCTTGGTTGTCAAGTTAATTCATCCACTAGGGGGCAGTGCTGAGTTCAGAATTTATTTCCTCGTTTTGATGGCAGTTGGTGGCGGAAATGCAATGCTATAAAGTTGTTTGTAACTGCCGAAAAACACCAGAAGAAGAAAAAGGTGAAGAAGAAGCCATTTCAGTAAACACGGCGACGATGGAGGAGATCATGACAATGCACGCTCTTAGAAAGAGACATTAAACCAGGCAGGGCAGTAGACGCCAATGGTCTGTCCGACTATTAAATACATTGTAGCATGTGGATGGCAAATTCTTTATCTTCTTCTCTGGTGTGCTCCTTTTGCTGGTCGCATGTTAGCTATGCTGCTCAACACTGCCTCCACAGTTTCCAGTGGCATTGCTCCATTTGCTGCATCAAGCAATGGATCCACACAAGCCCTGACAACGGACCAAATTACAGACAATCCTGGAAATGGAAGAAAGGGTCCGTCCGCCTGTGTATCCTTCTTCTGTTTCTAGCATGATTGGCTCTTTACCACATGTCAACTGGAACAAAGGAAGTGGCACATCATGGAAATTGCCTATATCGCTAAACCAATATGAGTCCAGATCCAAAAAACAACAGAGCACAAGAAAACCCAACTAGACTCAGATAAACCCAGAATCAAAACAGAAACCATGGCACACACCTCTTGTAACATATTTGCGAGTGCTAACATTTGTAAAGCATAATGTTTTAAATTATATGCTGTGATTAAATTAAAACTAAGATTAAAACTTCGAACATGTCAATTTCTCATACTTTAAAAGGAATTTACAAAGACCTCTGAAAGGGTTTACTAATCCATAAACTCCTGGCAACCATTAAAGCCATAATCATTCAGGCCTCTTTAAAACACAGTTCTTTATACGGGATATCAAGGTCTTTCATTAAGCTTCATTAATTAATTAACCTTGTGCTAGTTTCAGGTGACCTCCCCAAGATTAGCATACGGATAATGATAACCGATTCACTTAATGTGTAGAAATGTACTGTGACATATGAGAGCTGTCGGCAACACCTAAGGAAGCTCTTGGCTGCAGGAAGATGTGAGGGAAAAAAATGTTTTCATAAAATGTAATTTATACAGGGTATGTATTTATATATATTTACATACAAGAAACTGCGGCCCTTGAATTATAACTGAGTCATACCGTGGCAGGAGGCACAGGGTGTAAATCCTCTGACTACCTGTCCAAGTTTGACACCTGAAGAAGGAAGAGGGGAGAAATGACATATGATACTGTCATCTTGGCCTCATAGGGCAGAACGCTTTGTGAAATTGAGAGAAATGAAGCAAAAATATCCTCTGGCACATGCCAATAAACAGACACAGTCACTCATACTGGACTTGCATATACAAGAACTACCTACCAGTTATCTAAAAGTAATGTATCATTTACTGGTTTTAATGCATCTTCATCATGTATCACTTTAACTGATACAAAAAAGAAGGCCCTGAAGAATCATCCTACAATGAGTCAAGTAGGAAAGTCAAGACAATCTGGCCAAAATAAAGGGCAGTGCATATGAAACTAAAATAAACTTGCTCTTCTTTCACTCATATCATCAAAAAATGAATACAAGTGATGACTATTCTAAGCAGTTACAGGGTTGAACATGTTCACAGACTTTGGTTTGCTGCATTGTTTAATAACCTAGCGGCACAATGAAGTATTGGAAATGAAAACAGTTTATTTCATTATTTAGAGACATAGTTATTTAAAAAAAATAATTAGAATTGACTTAAGTCAGTATTTTTGTTGACATTAAAAAAATTACCAAGCAGGTGGACAAACATTTCAAGAATAGAAATGCAATGGTTAACAGCACAGATGAACCTACAAACTTCCATTATTGTGGTTTTGAGAAATGTCTTTTTATTATTGTCATTTTGCAGAAAAACCAATGTGTAGTGTAAAATTAGTTTAGCATGAGCGAAAAGTGTCATTTTCTTTTCTATTTCTTTTGGCCTGAGGCCAAAAGAAATAGTTTTATTTCATCACAGTTCAATCCAATGATGTATCAGCACTGCAACATCCCTTACCGGTGAACCTGGGATGTTTCCAGCCTTGCTTTTTTTGCTCTTTTTTAAGGTCAGTTTCTTGTGATGTATGACTGCTGCTGCTTTTACCGAGAGAGTTGAAATGGTTCACAGTGTGTTTACTTTTGCTCCACAGTGCAACCTCAGTAGCTGCTACTGTAATAGCAGGTAGCACTGTTTAGGGATTTGGGGCAACGTCTGCACAAGTACCGGTAGGCTTCACTAAATGGATGTGGATGTTATTTGATACATACCCCTTGGAAAGACCTGCACATACCTGCACTGAATCAAAAACACTCAAGTAAGGAGCTTGAGTATAAGTGTGTGGCGTAATATGCTCTTTGGTTGTGGAAGTGATAGATACTAAAAGGTGGAAATTCCTGAAGAACCTGAGTGTAGTGAACAGTAGCTGATGGGTTGCCAGAATATACATTTAAATCAAATTCAAGCCAGGTGATGGATTTTGACTGACAATGCAACAGCCTTGCGTGCTTGATGAACATTCATTGATTAGATCGATACACACAAACGCATTAAAACTTGGCTGAAGGAAATAGTTTAAGTATTTTATTGCAACTTTTAAACACAAAATCTTTTTTTCTTTATACACTTTCATTTTGCAAATGTCCTGCAAAATCAAATTTAAAAAAGTTGAGATAATGTGGAAAATGCAAACAGAAACAAAATGCAATGATTCTTACATTTACTTTGACTTGTTTATCTTTGAAGACAATTTGAACTGTTAATAGAGATAGATTTTTGTACGTGTTCTGTAACACATTACAAAAAAAATTAAAAGAATGAACAAAAGAAAAACAAAGTTGGTATAGGGAATTTTATTGCAAATAAGAGGGCAAAGAATACAAATATTTGTGTTATTTCAATCCTCTGACAGAGGAGTTGGTTGAAAGAGCTGGTTGCCACAACTAACTTTGATAAACATACACATAGGGCCCGATTTACTAAGATCCTAAATAAAGAGTACTAAATTGCGTGTGCACTGAAAAAGTTTGCACGTGCTGTTGTTGTGTGGTTTGCGGGTGATCTACTAAGATTGCGTGCGCAAACAGGTGCAAACAGCAGTATTTAAATGCGTGTGTTGCGTGTCTTAGGGTTTGCGGCGCAAACTTTGCGCCATGGAGAGTCTGGATGGAAAGCAGGATATAGTCGCAAGCGCAAAATGAAATTTGACGAGTTGGAGTTAGAGATATTAGTGGAAGAGGCAAATTGTTGTGCCGTATTCAGTACCCCTGCCGTGAAAAGCACCCCCTCGTATATTCAATGATAAGTAGACCAAGAAAAAAAAACAACACACTGACACTTCAATATATTTATATATACACACTCACACAAACACATACTTAGGAGTTTATATTATATATATTTACAAATATTATGGAAGACAACACAGTAAGCAGGCTATTAATTAATAGCATCAATAACCATTTACCCGATTCTTGTTATCTGTGACTGTGATTGTGGGAAAGTATGACTATTGTGGAATCCATGACCGCATTTAAACATGAATCATTAACACAAAACTGGACGCTAAACAGAACGTGACACAGAATGAGAATATCATTTTTGTCATTGTGTGTACGTTGTCATTTGTAGTAAATTAAACATGAGCATTTAGTCCTTTTTGACATTTACTTGTGAATAAGAGATCTGTGGGTAATATATGTCGACGAGGGGGTGCTTTTCACGGCAGGGGTGCTGAATACGGCACAACACCTGCCGGGGTATGACACGCTAGAGCCAACTGCAGAACAGGCGCACAATAAGAAACACTTTTTTCTCCATGAAAACACGTGATTTATTTATTATCACAAATAAAACAATGAATGTGCCTCCTGTGGCAACCTTTTGCTGAATAATACTCGATTTAACATTCAAATAAAATATTTCTCCTTTTGCATGTGGAGAATCCTCACAATAAATTGAGCCATCCCCACCCCAGTCCTCAAATCAGGCACCAACAAGCATCGGTGCGTAATGCTGGGCAGATTAGCACCTTCCTTTCGAACGTATTAAATACAGACGCAATCACAATCCCCGCAAAAACTTTCAGGCTTGGTAAATCTCATTGCGCATGGTAAATGGACATATTTGCATTTTCCCCTCCCAGTATTTAGCGATTTCTGGCGGGTACGCCCCATATTGATTATTCATCAGGGCAAAAGTACTAAATGAACAGCGTGTGCTATTTTGCTCATTTGAGAGGCGCAGTCCTCTTTGCACGCTGTTAGTAGATCAGCTTGCACATTGCTTTGCGGGTGATGTCAAGTTTGCACACGTTTTTACGCACGCAAACCTTTAGTAAATCAGGCCCATAGTGTGCTCCCGTCAGCTTCAGAGCAACATGGCTGTACAAGGAAAAATTCTGTATTCCTTTATGTTTTGTATTTTACAGTCTATAGAAAAAGAGGCTTCAAAACTGCTCCTCAGAAAACCAATGCCACATAACCCATGCTTTGTGCATATACATACTGTACAGTACAGATCAAAAGTTTGGACACACTTCCCCATTTGTTTGAATGAGAACGTGTGTCCAAACTTTTGGTCTGTACTGTATATACATACATCAAGGGGCGGCAGTGGCTCAGGTGGTACCGCGGGTCCAAAGATCTAAGGACTGGCTGTTCGAAGCACCTTTGTCTCATTGACCCCTCTGTGTGTATCTGGTCCTGTCTTTCCCTTGCTCCCTGCTGGTCAGTGTTTCATCCCTCCATGTTTTCTGTTAGCGTTTTCTCTCTGCTCTCGTGTTTTTTGGTCAACGCTGCTCAGCAGCGCTCTTGGTTTGTTTTTTTATATTAAATCACAGTTTTTTGGAACTCCTGCCTCCTGAGGGGTATTTCAGAAAGCAGGTTCAACAAACTCTGAGTCTAAACCTAAACTCTGAGTTGACTTACCCTGAGATAGGAAACTCAGAGTTTTCGGTTCCAGAACAGCGGATATGAGTTAGATCAATCAACTCTGAGTATGTTAACCTTGGGTTAAGCGCGTGCATGAAGAAAATAAAAGGCCATCATCAATGGAGCCCTGATACAACGATTCACCATGGCAACCGGCGACCACAAAAGATCCACATACTTCACGCCACTGGAGTTAGAAGTGTTAATACGTGCGTATGGCGAGTATGAGAGCATATTTCGGAAAAAAAGCAACACAGCTGCAGCAGCAAAGGAGAGACAATTGGCATGGGACAAAGTTGCTGCCCGAGTCAATGCGTAAGTTTGAATGCAGTATTAATTTAACATTTAAGCACACTGTCAGATCAGGGGCGTCAATTGGGTATGGCAAGGTATGGCAGCCGCCACACCTTGGCTTCAGGGGAAAATGTAAATGTTTTTTTTTTTTTAACATTTATGTGTCTATTGGTATTGATTTATTCTATTACTTAATACATATAAAATAACTACAAATGTATATCCGAACAACATGATCGATTTCACTAGGTATTATCTTTCCCAACACTTGTACCCCCCTCATATCTTGAAATGTGATGTCCCAGCGTCCCTGACGACAGTGGTTGCTATCAATCTCATTTTTAGCGTTCTCTGCAGTGTTACTAACTTACAAAAATGAAAAGGAAGCAGACAACCACGTAATTTAAAAAAAAAAAGAAAGAAGGCAAGTGATGGGTCCAATGTTGCCCCAGCAGCGGAGGGAGAAGGAACGGGTAGGGAAAACGGGAGTCAGGCTATTAACGAGGCTGTTAGCCACTGATGGATTAATTATGCAAGTTCATCTTAAGGTAAGATATAAAATCACCCTACCCTCTTATAAATCTGTTTTAAGGGAAATATTTGAGTTTTTTTTTACTCTTTCTCTCTTCTGCTCCCTCCCTCTCCTTTTTGCATTTGGACTTTAACTGTTTGAAGTTTAACTCGGATGTCCGTGTGATATTGTTGCACTGACATAGTGAATAAAGGGAACTGAATGAGTTAAATTGCGTTTGTTAGATTCGCTTTTTCTGCTCTCTAACTCTACCGCTTGCTGTCCGTGGTGCAGAAAACGGATGCGTATTGCGTAAAAGCCCATTGGCTGAATTGACGCCACTGAGGGAGGAGACAGAGAGAAACTCAGGGTTTATTGAAGAAAACCTGCTAGCGAGCAGGTTAGGTTCACATGGTCAGTTGCCATGGTAACTGACTCAGAGTTTGAGTTACATCGCTTTCTGGAACTGAAAACTCTGGGTTTCCCTCATCTCAGGGTTAAAAAAGTTTTCACAAAACCCGCTTTCTGGAATACCCCCCAGGTCTCTCCTGCTTTTGGGTCCTCATATACCAACTCCTGACAGAATGAAAAGTGAATGAATAGTGTATGACCATTGTAAAATGACCTTGGGTTCCTTGAAAGCTGCTATAAAAATGCAAGTTATTATCAGTGGAAACATGAAACACATAATTTACTGAAAGCTGACTGATGAAACATTTCTTTTTAACTGTGGTTCAAGAAGTTTACCAGTTCACCTTGGAAGTTGTTCTGGGCACTTTGGTTACCATTATATTATCGATTGCTCTGTCATCAATTTTACTCTTAACTTTTACTCTAAAATGTCACTATGGTCAAATTTATTTATTTATTTTTTGTTGTCCTAGGTTGTCAGTACCACTCCTTTCCTACCACTACCAACATTCCAAACAACCACATGAGATGTGATGACAGCAGCCAACCTTAATCAGTCCTGGCCAGTAAGGTAACATTTATGTGTAGAAACAATGCTGCCTAAAGAAGTCCATCTGAGGTTTTTATAAAGTCTGGTTAACACTTATAAAACAAATAGGGAAATATTTACAATGATCCTATGCACTGAATCTATCTGCAAAATAAACAAATAAAATGACAATGATGAGGCATAATACCTGTTTGTTTAAAATTAATTTACTGTGGAACTGATAACTATATGAATACTGTATGCATAGCTCTTACAACTGAATGAATTTAAAATTGTGAAAATAATACCAAAGAAGCAACTTTTTAATAACTTTGTTCCCATGTCAACAAAAAAAAATGCCTTTCATATGCAGTCATTGTCAAGAAAGCATGAATAAATGCCACAAATACAAAGGGGTAAATCCACAAAGAACAGATTGCGCCCGCAAATAGCGCTGTGAATTGCGCTGCATTAGCGCCCGCAATTTGCCCCGCTTTAAGGTCCTATTCACAAAAGATTTTGCTCTAATGATATACCGGAGCAAACACGCCCATAAAGTTTTGCGGCTGAGTGCAATTTGCACTTGTCTGAGTGAGCGGAGCTGTTTCCAGTGTTCTCCGTATTTCAGCACACAGATTGGTCCATAATGAAAACTGCAGAGAGCACAATCGACTCAACTTTCACGTATTTGTACTTCTAGTATTTCGCATGTAGACAGACAGACAGACAGACAGACAGACAGACAGACAGACAGACAGACAGACAGACAGACAGACAGAAAAGAAAAGACCTCAGTGTCTGTACGACATAAGCTAATGAAATGTTAAGAGGCTGTGCGCATTTACGCACAAGGCACAGCACCAGTAACTTCATTAACACTGGATCGGGATCAGATCAGGATCTAATGGTAATTCATGTTCTTTGTTTTGCTACACGTATGAAAGCTGTATGTGTACACTGTATGAAAGCGATACGAAAACGGCCCAGCAGCCCTGCTTCACCCCCCGCTCCCCCTCCTCCTCTCCCGTCTCCCCTCAGAGCTGCTCAGGGAGGGTTTATGGTTCTGCGTTCCTTTAACGCAGAGCCTACGGCGTAGCTGCGCGTCGCCGTGTACCCTACGCCGTAGGCTCTGCGTCATTTTAACGCGGGACCCTAATTTAGGCACCATACACCTGCACGTAAAGGTTTCACGCGCGAGTAAAACTCATATATATGAAAAAAAAAATCTGAGTCCCTTTAGGGGCTCCGTGGGGCTCCCTAAATGCAGCCCCTCATTTGTTCTGTCCTAAAGTGTGAGGAGGTTCCCCGCATGTCACCACGGCAGCAGCAGCAGCAGCACCAGAGTCCTGACTGACTGAGCTTCACACAGAGTAACACGATCAGCGCTATTTTAATTTGTTATTTTATTATTTTAAGTCTGATATATGTTGTGATATGTGATGACATTATTAAACTGTTAAACACACACATTCTAGATTATGTTTATATGGTGGAATTGTTTGTAATAAAGCAGCCCCTTACTGTATGGATGAATCCTGAGCTCCGTCCTGTTATTTTTATTTTTAAATCCGAGATAAGTCCACAACTCCACTTGATCTGACTGTGTACAGTCATGTCTGACTGTAGATTTCACCTCATACTCATTCAGTATCACACAGGCTTGAATGACATTGAGAGAGAAACAGAGAGACGGGGACTGAGGAGTTTGCGCGCAGTTTAATACACGCTTCTGAAAGACGGTATTTGCTCCACTATTTTTGCATGTGGCAAATAGCCCTGGCCTTTGTGAATTAGGCGCTTTTTGCAATGAGGCTTATTTGCATAGAAAGGGGGCAATTTTGCACCGAATTACCTAATTTGCATGCATGCAAATGGTACCGGCGCAGACTGCCACTATTTGCTTGGCAGCGCAGTTTGTGGAGCAATTCCCCCTTTGCGGGTGCTTTGTGAATTAGACGCTCTCTTTTTGTCTCATTTGCACCGGTTTAGCGGCCGCAAAAGCCGCGCAATCCTTTTGTGGATTTGGCCCAAAGAGTCCCATGATGCTGATGAGTGTGAAGATGAACTAGCCAAGAAGTGTAAGAAACACACCAACGCCACAACACTTCCATGTTTTTATACTTTGTGTGAGAAGCATGTACACAAGTTGTCCTCTAAAACCTTTCACAGCCATTACTATTGATAGCAGCAAGCCAAACCAACAAGCACCTTGTAAACACTTTATAATCATGTCACCTTCAGTGCTGGCCAAATGCTCCAATGGTGACTCTGTGTTTCTGCTTAAATACTTTACACAGACACATTCACCTCTCTGTATAGTCACACTATGTAACTTCTCTTTGGAGCTTACAGCACCGTAGCTGTGGATGCACACCCACAAAGGTGGCAGTTGCAACCCAGTCTATTTCACAAACACATGCATACATACAGCACTTTCCTACACAGAGAACCATACTGTGTGTTAAGCGGTAGAGCCCAGATGGCAGCCACCTGGTGTGAGCTGGTGGGCTCCTGGGAAGACTTTGGACAGGACATGGCCACACATACAGATGGTGACCCACTAAGAGTGGAGGGGAGATGAACGTGCTGACTATTGATTTGCTCAGATCAATGATTCACAACCTGGTCATCTGACACCAGGGGAGTTGTATCCACCGAGATGGCACATTGGCTTTGCACATTTGGCACACATCACCGTATATACAGGGTACCTTCACTTAAATAAATAATTTAAAAACCCTGTGAAAAACCATGGTCTGAAACATTTATCTTTTAGGTGCAAGCACATTGATTTACTATATTTTACTTAACCCAAGTCATAAAATGAAGATGGAATACATAGATATATATATACACATCAGTAGAAAATAATTGAATCATGGACTTTTAAGTAGGTCTATTCAGAGCTGTTATGATCTTTAATACTGTAGCTCATCTGCAGTGGCAGACAATGATCAATGCAAGTGCATTGCTTCCATATTGCAAGTTATTTTAAATTGCATGTTAGCTTTTTTTTTTTTTTTGAGGGGGGGGGGTTACACAACCATGCGAATACAAGGTTTATCCAGTAAAAGATTGAGTTGTCATAAGATGAGTTATGTTTCTCCTTTTACTTTTAAATGGTTTTAATGTCATGTTGGCTGGTCAGTGTGTGTATACCAAATAACCACATTCAAGAGCATGCATGTCTCAAAATGTTGAGGTTAATGGCTTTTACAGTCCAGGAGGGTCCTTCTTCTCCCTCAGAAATCGGGAGTGTTGAAGTGTTAAAGTCACAGTGGGAGAAAACGATGGGGTGGATATGTTAATTTGCAGAGGCAATTAATGCTGAAAGCCCCAGAAGCCGTTTAAGTTTCTTTGGCTATTAATTATGCACTTTGTACATACTAAAATATCCTCCTATACTGAAAAATGAAACAAGCTAATTAGTATTCCCAAAATTAGTAATTTTTCTTCTTAAGAAATTTAAATAGGACAAGCAGTGGAAATAAAGTACGTGAAACCAAGCCAAGTTATCTTTTACCTCACTGTCATTCCTTTTTCATCGTTCATTCCTACATCTTCCCATCATGACCGTGCAAGCAAGCTCAGGCTTTTTAAGAGTTTATTATTAATGTGCTTGCACAATGTGCTGTTCAGATTGTCACCGTTAATAAGGAGACTTTGCACTCGCTGTTCAAAAGATGAAGCAAACACAGTGAACTTCCTTGTCAAGAGTTGAATTACTTTATCTCGGTGTCTGTTTGTAACTTTTAAAGTAGTCTCCTTGTCACAGTTACCTTTGGAGTACCTAATTATTCATAAAGGTCATTTGGGGATCCAAAGTAATGCTGAAGGGAAGAATAAAGAGGTGCTTGCTGAGTTCACTGTCATTTCCACTGTATTCTCTATTAAAGTCAGAACAAAACTTAGCTCTCCATTCTCATGAGTCAAAACGTTGTTAGAGATTTGTCAAAGAGTTAGCTCACAAGCTAATTCTTTTATGTAATTTTTCAGAATGCAGTAGACCAGTGAGGTGTCTCTAACACCTGCCAAAAGCAAAATGCTGTCAGGGCAATGCTGGCATCATGAATACATTTAGGAGGTTTGGGTAGAGTATCCCAATGCTGAGCTCCTTTTACTCCCATTGAAAGTGTTCACTCAGCAAATACACCACTGAACTTCACTCGGCCTCTGTGTGAGTTTTCATGATTGCTGGGTTTTTTTTTGTGTTTTTTTTATGCCCCATGTGAACTAGAGACTGACTGGGCAAATGCCAGATTTTTAGCCTGGATGAGCTGGCCAGTTCCCTGTTGGATCACTGCACATGCTAATTGGACAGGATTTAAGTTTTTTCTTATTCTTTTTAATTATAACTCCTATTTTCATTTTTTTTTTTTAATAATTACAGATGTGTTTGACTTCACTTGTGTAAAGGTTGAGATGTTAAAATGTGCAGTTGCAACTCCCTGCTAAAAAAAAGGTTGATTAAAAAGGGAAATAGGAAAAACAAATTACTTTTTCTGCACTTAAAAGCATTAATTTACACACACACACACACACACACACACACACACACACACACACACCCATACATCGGCTTGTTCACCTGCATAATTGCTCTGTAGTTTTTGGGGTTAGTTAATCGCAGTAGCTTAGCTTAGTTTGTGATTGGATCTCGAGACTTCGGACGGTTGCTGCTCGTGTTTTGGCCGGTTCCGTGCCGGTTTTGTGTCTGTTTTGTTTTTTCTGGGTTTTTTTTTCTGGGTTTGTATGTGTATATATATATGTGTATGCGTATGTATGCGTATATATATATATGTATATATATATTAATGAGATAAATATAGTAACAATGCACATATATATGCCTTAGGTTCTTACCAGCATGGTATTAACCATTAATGTGTGCAGACAAGGTAAAAAAAAAAATAAAAAAAAAAAGCATTAATTTATGATTTCTGAAGCAACTATAAACTCAAAACCTTTTACATACTACTAACGTGTCCTTTTTTCTTAGTGCTGCTTAAATTAGGTAAGACCCTCCCAGACACAAATCAGTATAATTATCCAGGCTGTTTATATTTTACTCTCCATAAACTTCAGATAATGTTGGATTCTTTTTTCTTTAACATTAGTGGAAAATTCTCACAGGCAGTAATATAGTTGCTTAAACTATGAACTCCCATGCAGGGCTCCAGAGTGCGACCTATTAGGTCGCATATGCGACCTAATTTATTAAGGTGCGAGTTAAAATTTAATGAGGTCGCTCCGGTGCTACTTGCAAGAGGACTAGTGGAAAAAAAAAACATTTTATTTTTTATTTTTTCACTCGGCTGTGTTAGTGCATTAATGGAGTGGTTGATAATACAATCTTACTTTCTGGCTCATTCCTGCGAGTCCTATACCTGTCTGACTGCACCTGGTACGGTCTGCGCACGTTACGTGCACAGCAGTGCAGGCGCGCGTACACGCAGCGCGCTCAAAAAGGTAAACAAAGTCCCACATCACCCGCGTTCCCTCACCGGCCTGGGCCTCGGACGGGTGGGTCGGGTTACCCGGGCCTGGCAGGGCCCGCCGTGCAGCCTGGGGTGCCTTCTGGCGGTGCTGGACCCCCCCGGGGAGGGGGAAACGGTGCGTGATTGTATGTCTGTGTCGGTGAGAATGCGGTATGGAAGGGTCCTGCCATGGAGGATTTGAGCCTCCATTGGCAGGACATCAAAAACTTAATAATTTATCAATATTATATTATACAAAGATGGTTATTATTATTATTATTATTATTAGTATTATTATTATTATTATTATGTATAGTATATTATATTATTATTAGTATAGGTATCGGATAGGTGAATGGATGAATGAATGGGATGCCTGGGTCTGGGGCCCTCCGTTGTCGGGCCTGCGCGGGTGTCGCCTTGTTGGGGGGTTCCCTCTCTCCGGGCCCGTCTCCGGTCCCCCCCGCTGCCTCTACGGCGGGGCGCCCCTCTGGTCTTGGAGGGCCACTTTCGTGGGGGACGGGTGCGCCTGCCCGCGTCGGCGGCCGGGGCGGCTCTGTCTCTCCGGGCAGGCTGGCCCCCTGCCGGGTGGGGGTCGTTGGCCTGAAGGGTGAGGGCCTCCTGGCCGCGTGTCCGGCCCGGACCGGGTGGCCGGGGATTGCCTGGGTCGCGGCCCGCCGCCGCGGGATCCCTGGCTGCTTCTTTCCGCGCCGTGGGGGCCCCGCCCGCGGGCCCCCTCGGCCGCCGCCGGGCGGGGGGGGGGGCCTCGCGGGCGGTGGGTTGCCTCCCTCCTACTTCTCCCCTCTGTGGGGTTTGCCGGTGGCCTGGGTTCCGGGCTCTTCCTTGTCGGCCTCTGGTCTCGCGGGTGGCGGGGTCGCTCCCCCCCCTCCCCCACTATAGATACACTTCAGGTGGAGCTTTGTTTGGTTTATTACACACACACACACACACACACACACACACACACACACACACACACACACACATACACACATATAGTCATTTAGTCACATGCACACACACACACACACACACACACGCATGATCATATACATACACACACACACACAGACATACACACTGGCTTGTTCACCTGCATGCTGGCTCTCTAGTTTTTGGGTTTAGGTAGCGGTAGCGATAGCTTAGCTCAGACTGCGATCAGATCTCAAGATTTAGGTCGATTGCTGTTCGTGTTTTGGTTGGCTCCGTGCCGGTTTCGTGCTTTGTTTGTGGTTTTTTGTTGCAGATTTCCAGTGCTTGACGTGTGTCTCCGTGTGTTCCTGCTTCCTGGATTGGCAGTGGATGTCGTCACCCCCCCCCCCCACCCCCTCCCCCCCCAAAAAAAACAAAAAAAAAAAAAAAACACTGGGTTTGTATGTGTATATTTATGTATGTGTACGCATATGTGTGCGTATATATATGTATATATTACATATAGTAATAATGCACATATATACACTTTTGGTTTCTACCGTCATGGTATCAATCAATAATATGTGTGCAGACAAGGTAAAAAAAAAAAAAAAAAAAAAAAAAAAAAAAAAAAAAGGTAAACAAAGCAGATGCAGTATGAAGCGGTCTATAGTCGATTCTTTTAAGAAAAAAAATGTGCCGGAGGAAACAAACGAGGCTGGTGGAGGAGGAGGAGGAGAAGAAGGGTCAGCAGAGGGAGCGACAATAATCATGGATTCTTCTTCTTCTGATGAAGCGAGTGACAGGTTGGAGAAAGAGGCGGGGGAGAGTGGGGAGAAGGAAAAAAAAGTACAGCTTTCTGGCCAGTTCCCGTGGTTAAGATACGAGGGACAGGCCCAGGCCCGGTTCTACGAGGGTGCATAAGCATTGCACCCTCAGTTTATGTGTTTGCTCAGTTGAAAAGACGAAAAGAAAACTTAATGCGCGCGCGTTAAGCCTCATTTATGGTTCCGCGTTAAATCGACGGCGTAGCCTACGGTGTATGTACTCGGCGACGCGCACCATACTTTCGCGTCCCCGCGTATCCTACGCCGTAAGATCTGCGTTGGTGCAACGCGGAACCATAAATCAGCCAGTGTACGTCACTGATCTGCTTCCTGCACCAGCAAGACGCTGCTCTCTGCTGCTCCGTTAACACAAAGTAACATGGATATTCAGAAGTGGTTCAAGCACAACGACGCAAGCAAGTTTACAGGACTGTCTCAGAAAATTAGAATATTGTGATAAAGTCCTTTATTTTCTGTAATGCAATTTAAAAAACAAAAATGTCATACATTCTGGATTCATTACAAATCAACTGAAATATTGCAAGCTTTTTATTATTTTAATATTGCTGATTATGGTTTAAAGTTTAAGATTAAGATTCCCAGAATATTCTAATTTTTTGAGATAGGATATTTGAGTTTTCTTAAGCTGTAAACCATGATCAGCAATATTAAAATAATAAAAGGCTTGAAATATTTCAGTCGATTTTTAATGAATCCAGAATGTATGACATTTTTGCATTACAGAAAATAAAGGACTTTATCACAATATTCTAATTTTCTGCTTATTTTTGCTTAATCTGCAATTTGCTTATTGGCCATATTGAGGTTGAACACGCTCATGCAGAAGGTAAGGAGTGTGTCTCATTTTTGTAGGTAAATGATCAGGTATCTTATAAAAACACACAGAGGTAACACTTTACCATAAAGTCACCTTAATTAGCCTAACATTAGTTAGTACATTAACATTACTAAGCATTTATATAAATTATATTATCCAACTTTTAATTTATTAACTAACTCTGAGTAGTAAACATTAATTAGCCTAACTGTAGGCTATATGTGTTTCCTATACATAATGATTGTTAATCTGTAAACAGGTAATTAATGCTTAATAATTTAACTAATGTTAGCAATGAAAAATATGGTGCTACCTAATTTGTTTTGGTGCTACTAAATGAAAAACTAGGTGGCACCAGTGCTACCTGTGAAAAAGTTAGTCTGGAGCCCTGCTCCCATGGCCTGGTTTTGCTGCGATTGCACTCCATCCTCAGTTCTAAATGCATCTTGATTGTGTTCCTCAATTGTAAGCAGCTGGGATAAAAGCAACTGTTAACTGGGATGTAAAGTAGTGGCATGTCTCACCAGTAGCATTTCAAAAGCAGAGTCCTTCCAAGTGCTGTCTGTCTGGCCACATTTGTGAGATCACGATTCTCTTCTATCTATTCTCATGTCTGACTTCCTGCCAGCGCAATCAACTCTGTGTAAATTGACAGATTAGCTACGATCCAATAGATTTGACATGTTTTTATATTCAAGTCCCACAGGCCGTGCCAGCTGCTGTGAATCATGGCCATTCTAGTCAATGAGAGGGGTCTCACAGCACACACCATGGAAAAGTTTCGAGCCTACAAGGAGGGACTGTCCCCTCTGCGCCACTAAAAAAACAAATTAAGTCTATTTTGGCTCTGGAACACAATTGAGCTGCTTCAATTTACACACTGGAGACTGAGCTGGCAGAAAGTTACACATGTGAATTGTATAGAAAATCTGGTGGATTTTCAAAATAAAACACCATGTATGAGGAGTGCTTCAATTAAATCGAAATCGAAAATCTAATTTTATTTTACACCTCATTTTTTATCTGTAAATTACTAGAAAAATAAGATGTGGTAAGACACGCATCTTTAAGCAAGCAATGTTAGAAAATTGGGCAAGAAAGCTACATTAAAGTTTGTTGTTTTTTTTGCTATTTCAAGACCCTGAAACAAGACTCAATGTAATTTAATTTAACACTATGGCGCTTTTCCACTAGTGTACCTACTCAGCCCAACTTGACTCGCCTTGCATCAGTTTGCCGCTTTTCCTTTTAGGGGTTTAGCCGTGCCGAGTATACTTTTTCTGTAACTACTCTGTCGAGGTTCTAAGCGGGCTGAGTTGGGCTGTAGCTGACGTCCTCACGCTACACGCCACCGATTGGTCACGGGGTTGGCCCGTCAGACTTCTGAGTCAGGAGGCGGACATCAGCGAAAGAGCGACTCTGACGGCGGTTTCTTGTTCATTTTATTCGACAGGCAATGGCAGCGCAAAAGTCTGTTTCGTGATCCAACTCTGAGGTGCAGATGTTCATAAACCTGGTGGCTGAGCAGAGAATTAAAAAGGGATCTAGACGGGCGATAAGGAATGACAAGATCCACCAGGAACTCTGTCACTTCATAGCTGCTCGCGACTACCAACGGACTTTTCAGCAGCGCCGAGACAAACAAAAAAAAAATGTAAAAGCGCCACCGCTTAAAGCTTCTCTCACACTAATTTTTTAACTTGATATCGAACACAAGTCACAGACCCAGCAGCACATATATCATCTACTCCATGTTCTACATCTTTAGTGTTGTCTTCTTCGTTTAGATCACACAATCAAATACGTCACAGCAGCTTCGTGCCAACCCGCCTACTTCTGCTCGGGGTGCTGAATTGTAGTGTAATGATGTCCAATATAACAATAACTCTGCAGCTGGACCACCAACGGTGTAAATGACAGTGATCTACAGGATCAATGTGGTGGTTGGAGGAATAATTGCTCAGCAGCCCTGTCCCTTCTGGTCCTTGTTTTCATTAGTTTTTTAATTTAAGCTTTGTAGATTTCTTCTTTGTTTAGTTACTGCAGCGTTCTAGTTGTGGTACTTATTTGAACACGTATTCTCGGAGTGGGCATACTCCCTGTGAGGATACCCGAGGAGTTATGGAGAGGTACCCTCCGTGGGAAAAAGGCCAGCGCTATAGAGAGAGGATCGCGAGAGATGGAAGCTCTTTTTGCCGTCAGTCATCATGGGAAATGTGAGATCATGCACCAACAAAACTGACGAGCTGGCAGCTCTGGTAAACAGCCAGCATGTGTAGAGGGAGTGCAGTTTGATGTGCGTCACAGAGACTTGGCTACACGGGAATATACCAGACAGTGTTATAGATCTACCTGGCTTCTTGCTTATCCACGCTGATAGAGGGAAGCAGAGCGGTGAGAAAAGATGCGGGGGACCTACTATCTTCATTAACACTAAATGATGCAACCATGGACGGCCATACTATCTGCCGCAGGTGTTTTCACACGCCATCCTTGTGACTGTTTACATCCCTCCATCAGCTGCTGCAGCCAACATGAGTGACGTATCCACTCTATAATGCTATTATCCTCATTGGCGGGGAATTTCAATCATGTCTCTCTCTCTTTCTCCTCTCCTGACCAACTTCACACAATATGTGGACTGTTCAACGAGAGAGAATAACAACCTGGACCTTCTGTATGCCAATGTGGAGGAAGGGTATAACTCTTCATCTTTTTCTTCCCTTGGAGACCTGGAGCCTCATTTATAGAAGTAGTGCGTAGGATTCATACTAAAAGTGTACGTGCGCTCAAAAGTCGAAAATGGCGTGTGCACAACAAAATCCTGATTTATAAAACCGTGTGCACGCACATCTGCACGCAATGTTCTCTTTATAAATCGTAGTCCACCTGGAAGGTTGCGCAGGTGAATTTGCCTCATATCCCGCCCTCTACACGCCCACTTTCTACCATGAATGGTCAATGCAAATTACTTCATGACTGTGTTTGCATATGAATGAGCCTGCTGATCATGCGCAGCGCCTGCCTGCAGTCTGTTTCCTACACTGCTGTGCGTCAGGATGAATGAGACATGTGTCGAGCCAGGCCACCATGCCACTAAATTTGTCAGAGACATGTTTGAGGAACAAATGACTTGTACATTTATTGAATGCAAATTTTTACGGTTCACATAGACAAATTAATTTTCACTCGGAGCCCTTATAGCAATGTGCGGGTCGACCGGCCGATTCCGGCGGGTTGGTCTGTCTAACACTGGACCCAGTTCAGCACATAGATCCAAGAGCACTGCTCCAGGGAATCGAAATCGGCTTATTCATGGGCCAGAAAATCTTCATGGTCCCTAAATACTCTCTCCATCCTGATCCTACCATTTACGCAGTCCTCAAGCAGTGCCAGCGCATCCATTGTGCAGCATTATGCACGGCTGTCACCACGCAGTTTATATTCTTACTCAGCAACTAGACTGATTGTTACACACCTTGTCACGATAAATAATTAATCTGGTGCTATTCACCACTCCATACCATTTGAAAATGGAAGTATGATATATGAACGTAGAACCTACTGCAAATACAGGCGTAATGGCTCACTTACAGAACACATAGATCTATAACACTGCTGGCTTGGGTGTACATGGATCTATAAGTCTGATATGAGATGACATTAAAAGTATGACATGAATCTGGCTTCATTTCACGTCTGCGTTGCCAGTTCCCCATATCTTCAAAATGTTTGTGCGCTAGGATCAAAGTTTGCGTAGAGATACGCACATTTTTGTGTTTTTTTTTTTATAAATCCCAACCTTTGCGCAGAAGGTGGCGTGCGCATCTTTCAAGCCCTATTTTGTGCGCACGCAAGCTTTATAAATGAGGCCTCTGGACTGCAACTTTATACACCTGGTCACCACCTATAGGCTGAAGGTGGAACAGCAGGTGCAACAGTACAAGGACTGTAGAAGTTTGATCCAAAGACACAGAAGAGGTATTGCAGGAGTGCCTCACTCAGTAGTTTACATGCACTAACAGAAAGTCGAATTGTTGCCTTAATCTGACCAATATCTAATTTTTAAAAGCCATGTATACACCTTAGCCAGGCCAAATTGAAGCTCTTGAGATCAAGCTTTTATTGCCAGATTATGTAGCCCTAATCCGGGTTGTTTTGGCATGTATACACAAACCACGTTGAACTGAGCTACTGACGTCCCCGGGACTCCCCCTTACGGAAGTGAAGAGCAACATGGTAACAGAAGAAGAGGAAAACTTTGCATGCATCTTACCTGCAACATTATCAGGCTTTGTATGTAAGAAAATTTACAGAGCTGCTGCATCATTAGCGTCCATTTTTTAGCATGTTGTTGTCCTCCTTTACGCTTGTTTACTAATTGTACCGGAAGAATGCCAGTGCGAGTGCGTGTGGTGCCACCTAGCGTCGCAGAGTCAAACGCACCTCACTCAATAATTGATGTATGTTTGGATTTTCTCTGAACCTCCAGTTCAATCTTTAGTTAGATTGTTGCCAATTGCTTCATTTAGATGTGCATGTAACCGCACTGAATGTCACAGACTGGAATCTTTTTAAAGAAGACTTCAAGGATGACATTGAGGGACGCTCTCATTGCATCACAGACTAAATAAAGTTTTGTGATGACAACGTTGTCCCAAATAAAAAGGTTCACAATTTTTTAAATGATAAACCATGGATAAATAAAGACATTAAAGGCCTTTTTAACAGGAAGAAAAGCGCTTTCATGGCCAAAAATGACAAGGAGCTCAGGGCTGTTCAGAATGAGCTGAAAAGGAAACTGAGGGATGCCTAAAACACCTACAAGGAAAAGATCGATGGGGCCAAGATGGGGCAGAGCAACACAAAAGATGTGCGGAAGGAGATTAAAGCTTGAGTTATGGTTCTGCATCAAAACAACACCGCGCCTACGGCGTGTGGTACGCGTCGACCCGTACCACACGCCGTCACTGATGCCGTCACTGAAAAAATTGTAACTACGCGTCGAGGCGACGCAGACCACACGCAGACCGAGAGGGCTGTGATTGGTTCGCTTGGTAGCAACGCATTTCCGGTTTCCGGTTTGAAATAGTCGTGAAGTTTCAGCGCTCTTTTCTTCATGTATGTGTGATTTTTTTTGTTTTGGTTTTTTGCACAATAGTTGTCCTTATCTCTTTGATTCACTGTGAGCGGAAAAAGTCGCATAAACCATTCAGGAAAAGATCGCAAATTAGCGGTCACGGGGGGTACTGCACCGCGGCGAAATGGAGTGACGGAGAAGTCCGAAGGGTTCACGACGGCGTCACGACGACGGCGTCACAATTCGACGGCATCACGACGACGGCGTCACGGCGACGGCGTCACGGCGACGGCGTGTGCTCTGCGTTGGTTTGACGCAGAACCATAATTCAGCCTTAAGAAGATAACAGGCTGTGGGAAAGTCACACCTGGACTTAAAGGTGGCCCAGAATTTGCTTCAGAGCTGAACCTATTCCTCAGTAGGTTTGACACCGTTGAGAGCTCTGTCTGCAGATCTGTGCCCCTACCCACATCCCTGGACCTATTCACACCTCTGCTGCAGTCTCTGCCCCCCGTCCATGCAGCAATCTGGCTCTTTTTCCCTCCCACCTCTAACTAACAGCCCCCACTCACCTCACAGCCTCCTTCCACTCCATAGCCCCCACCTGCCTCACTCCACAGACCCCATCCACTCCAGAGTCCTCCTTCTTCAAATACTAACATCAACGCACTCGTAGACTCCTCCCTCCCCCTAACAACCACTCATGGCCTCATCTCCCCCTCCAGCCAGGTACAGAGGGAGTTCTCCAGACTGAAGAGGAATAAAGCCAGCCCCAGGGTCCTCAGGGTGTGTGGTGGGCAGCTTGCAGGGGTCTTTCAGCACCTCTTTAACCTCTCCCTGAGATTAAAAAAAGTGCCCGATGTCGGGAACACCTCCTGCATTGTCACAATACCAAAGAATGAACTTCCCAGCACTCTCAATGACTACAGGGCTGTGGTGCTCACATCACAGGTCATGAAGACATTCAAGAGACTTGTTCTTCATCACCTGAGGTTACTGCCTCCTCCCTTCTTAGCCCCCTCTCAGTTCAAACTTTCAAACTTTATTTATTTATATAGCGCTTTTCATGCATCATTCAGTTTGCATGCTAGCAGCCCATTGGTGTGGAAGACACCTTTATTTTGCTCACTCATAGGACTCTGTCTCACCTCAAGGGTGTGGGAAGCTCTGTGAGAGTCACTTACTTTGACTTTTCCAGTGCCTTTAACAGCAGCAATCCACCCACACCTCCTGACAGACAAGCTGCTGGATATGTAGCTTCACCCAGATATCACTGCCTTGGTTCTGGACTACTTCACAGGCCGACTGCAGTACGTCAGGATGGAGGTCTGCGTATATGAGACTATTTCTAGCAGCACTGGGGTGCCTCAAGGATCTGCTCTGTCTCTGTTCCTCTTTATCCTCTACACCTCTGACATCCAGTTTTATTCTGGATACTGCCACCTCTAAATGTTTTCTGAAGACTCCTCCATAGTCCAATGCATCAGCAATGTTGATGAGGAAGAAAACAGATGATTGGTAGAGAGCTTTGATGTATGGTGTAGCTGGGACCAACTTCAGCTCAACGTCAGCAAGACTAAGGAGATGGTGGTGGACTTCAGGAGGAGCCAGAGTCAACCTGTGCCAGTTACCATTCAAGGTAAGGAGGTGGAGCTAGTGGACTTGTACAGATAATTGGGGTCCATGTCCACAATAAACTGGACCGGACTCATAATACAAACCCCCTGTACAGGAAAGGCCAGACCAGGATGTTCTTCCTGATGAAGCTGAGGTCGTCGGTGTCTGCAGCGGGCTTCTCAAGACCTTCTACCAGTCCATGGTGGCAAGTGTACTATTTGCTGTAGTGTGATGGTGGGGTGGTGTCAGGACTGCTGACGTCAACAGGCTGGTGAGGAAAGCCCATTCTGTGGTGGGACTGGACCTGGACAGCCTGGAGGTGGTGGCTGAGAAGAGGGTGAAGGACAAAATTTGTTCAATCCTGGACAATCCTTCTCATCCTGTGTACGAGTTGTGGCTGATGGGCCACTCATTCAGCCAGTGGATTATTCCACGCAGGTCCCAGGTACAAATGTATGTGTGTATACATATTTATTTATATATTTCATTTTTTCAACCCTGTATTTCTATTCCGTTGTATGCTGCTGTAATACTGGAATTTCCCCCTGGGGGATCAATAAAGTATATCTTTATATTTATGAAAAGTCAGGGAGTGACAGACCTGTAAATTTTGTTTAGACAAAATTATTCAAATATTAAAACCCCTGAGCGTCCGTGAGACTGCCTCAGAGCTTCTAGTGTTTAATGATTGAGTCCCTAAAAGTAATTTTAACTTTGAATTTGTGTAGGAAGTGTGTCAAAAATAATTTTCATCCATTCGTTGCACATTGCCATAATTCATGAATAAGTTGACTGCCAATGTCAGGCAAATGACGGTCTATAGATGCAAAAGAAGGGAAGTTTCCTGCTTCTTTAGAACTGGATCAGTCTTATATACTGATATTTATAACAAAAATAGGCAAATGTTATTAAGTGTGTGTTTTGCATCAACTAAATTAATTATTTTGTCAGGCTGGATCCATAGATGTAAACTGAAACTCTAAGACATCACTGACATTAGGTCAAATTAAAGAGCGGATTGACTGCTGAACTTCTTAAAGCCACGATTGTATGAGAGCATATGGTTGCATGAGATCCATAAATTTAACATTGAATTTTGTTGTTGTTGTTGTTGTTGTTCAGAGAGTCATATTCAGAGGATGTTCAAGATTTGTATTCCCTGCCCCTCCTGCCAGGGCACCTACCGTATATCCTACGGTTTAAAAAAATGCTTGAGGGAGATTTCATGTACAGAACTATCCACTGGTCCAAAAGGTCATGGGTCCTGTTTACCAACATAATGATCCATAATTCATGGTTTTCTTGTTTACTTGAGGGACTAACTGTGGCTTCCCTATGCTGAGTGTGGCTGAGAGGCCACAGGAAAGAGGAAATAACCAAGTGTCAGGTCAGTATTTGGCATTGTGCAGAAGCAGTGACCTATAAGTGCGTGCACACAGCCACGCACACACACACACACACACACACACACACACACACACACACACACACACACACACACACACACACAATTATTTTAGCTTACAGAACAGGGGACATACGTATATTTCATTGGTCAGCAAGCTAGAAGTACAAACAGTGGTGTTTGCAGGCTTAAATGTTCAAGGGCCACAGGGATGAATAAGGGATGGAACAGGTCCAAAGGGTAAAAAAAAAGGCCTTAGAAAGAGTGGCTAAACAGCCAAATCTACATTATTTGCCAGACAGTTTTCTTTTTTGTTTTAATGGAAATACATTACACCATGATTTCAACACATTTACAAAGTCAAATCACCAATGTACCTTTATTGGCTGACCAGAGGCCTCAAACTAAATAGATTGCAGAGCAAACAGAAAATTCTATTGTTATTAGTAGCATAATATTAGTATATCTACATATAACATATGAAGATATGAACATATGTAGGCTGGACAAATAGCAACAGCAGGTTGATAATGGAGCTCATTTTAGTAGTTTTTGTTTTATCATACATAGGAAAAAGACAGTTTTCACAAGTCAGTAGCCTACTGTTTGCAGCTTATATTGGCAACAAAAAACAGACTTTGTTAGATGACCTTTGATTTTAATCATAAAAGAAAATGTGCAGATATTATTAAATAGGTCAGGAGTCATATGGACAGTTCAGAGGTTGTCTCAGCATGTCAACATGAGGTCACGAACACAAACTTGGATGGGGTCAGATGTGTGAGTGTCTGTTTATGTGCTTATATCTAATGATTGTATTATTCTGTGTGCAAACAGTCTGCATGTGTCCATGTGTCAGAGCACTGTTGCACCTGCTGATGAAGAAATCAAGTCAGTCTTCCTGTGGTCACAAGTTTCCCTTTTGCTTCCCTTTTGCTCTTTGCATTCTGTCACAGAATGCCCAGAGTCTGATTATACATTCATTATTGTCTATATGTGTACAAAGGTTTTCCGTTTGCGACTATGTGTAGATTCAAGCTTTAAGTATTAGATTGATAAGTGTTTGAGCAGTATGAAAAGAAAAAGTTGGAAGTTTGCTCGACTGGAAGACTGGAAACGATTCATTAAACTGTAAAACATGAAGTTCAGTAAACATTTACTTCGTTTGGCAAAATGCTGTCTGCGTCAGCATGATTGCAGTCTCGCATCCTTGATATGATTTCACTACAACTAAACCAAATCAGAGCATGTAATGTAGCTCTCATTAGCTCCTTCTTTCCCTTCCTCTTATGGCACTTTTCCATTAGTACCTACTCGGCTCTACTCATCACAACTCAGCTCAACTCAACTTGGCCTAGTTTCTTGTCCATTACAATTCAGCACCTGGAGCAGAAGTAGGCCCGGTTGGAGCAAAGCTGCTGTGACGTACTGTACTTGATTGTGTGACACAAATGAACCACCAAAGGTGTAGAACCTGGAGGAGATGATATATGTGCTGCTGGGTCTGTGACTTGTGTTCGATATCAAGTTAAAAAATGAAAGTAAGAGAAGTCTTCAAGAGGCAAGGCCTTTACATTTTTTTAGTTTGTCTCAGCGCTGATGACAAGTCTGTTGGTAGCAGTTATGAAGTGACAAAGCTTTTGGTAGATCTTTTCATTCCTTATCGCCCCGTCTAGATGCCTTTTGAATTTTCTCCTCAGCCACCGGGTTTATGAACATCTGCACCTCAGAGTTGGACCACGGAACAGACTTTTGCGCTGCCGTTGCTTGTCGAATAAAATTATGCAAAAAAAAATGGTGCGAGTTGAGTTAAGTCACATCAACTCGCACCAACCAAACATGGTTTTAGTGACATGTTTTTACTTTAAAAAGACAACATTAGCGAACCGGTTCTCTCGCTCCCTTCAAACTCTTTAATGTCTTGTAGTTGTCCCCTAGTTTCCACAGTTTCACAGTTATGCACGACTTTACGTAGTCATTTTATAAGAAATACATATAATTGTCTAACCTTGTAATTTTATAACTAATCTCATGTGACTTGTTTTTCATTAATATGATCATCAACACCGTTTCCTCTCACATGAGATTGAAAGTTCATTTAATTTAATTTGATGGACGTCTGTGTTCCTCACAGCTAATCATTGATGTGTGTTGACATCTTCACGAGAGATAAGCAGAGAAAACGTATCAGTTTACTTTGGATTTAGGTTGTGTTGATCACTTTAAAGCAGCACAATGTAACTTTCATCTTTTGTTGAGTTTGGCGGCTCCTTTGGACAAAAGCGGTAGTGCTTTACCAGTAGTGTGGAAGGGTTCCTACCATCCTCCTCCAAGTTACATAGTGCCAGTGAAGGCGATACAGACCCCTCAGACCATGGCAGAGGTGTCATTAAACCTGTTGTAAGTTGATGTACCATCACAATGACTCTGGAAATATTATATTAAGGGGGAAAAGTTACATAGTGCTGCTTTAAGGCAATTCTGTGGGAAAATAAGGTTAGATATGGTTTTCTTTCATTGTTCAGGGGAAGATGGGAGTGGTGAGAGAATGATTGTCCATGTCTTTGTCAGTGAGTGTATATTACTGTATCTGTGTGAATAGGTGTCCATGTCTACCTGGGTTTGGGACTCTTTGTTGTTGGGCGTGTCTGGGTCTCCTTGTTGGGGGGTTCCATCTCTCCGGGCCCGTCTCCCTTGCAGCTGGCCACGCCTTTGGCTGTGGGGTTCCCACTTTCATTGGGGCGGTGCCAGCCCGCTGGCATCGACTGTCGTCTCTCCGGGCGGGCTGGCCTCTTGCCGGGTGGGGGTTGTGAGCCTGGAGGGCGTGGACCTCTTGGACACGTGATCGGCCCATGCCGGGTGGCTGGTGCTCGGCTGGATCCTGGTCCTTCGCCGTAGGTTTCCTGGCTGCCTCCTCCCGTGGTCATGGGGGCTCCGCCCGGGGCTTCCTTTGTCACCTGCTGGGAGGGGCGGGGCTTGCTGGCGGGGGGGGTTTCCTCCTTTCCCTCTTCTGGTCCTCCGTGGGACAACAACAACAACAACAAAAAAGCTTCATAATATGATGAGAAAACTGGCTTATAGGCTTCTGGCCTGTTATTGCTGGTACCTCTCAGTATTAAAAAAAAAAAAAAAGAAAGACTGAGCAAAAATATATTTGGTTGTAGCTTATTTTTATTTGTTAAAAAAAAAAAAAAAAAAACGAAAAAACCCAAAGGGTATTTTCAAGTCAAGCTTTGAATTTTAGGCATCTTGTATTTCCCATGATTCCTACTTTTGGATCACCATCACAGATGTTGTGGTGCTACATGTTCAGAGTAGTTCAGAGTGTTCAGAGTAGTAAAAAGAAGCAATTTTACCATATGGTTGAGAGTGCTCTTCAAAGAAAGCCTATTTTCTAGAGCACTGCTTAAGCCTTGTTCAGAGTTCATCGGTTTTACTTGTCCATGTTTTCAGGTGTGCTGGTGTACATTCAAAAGTCTAATGGCCTTTTTCTGTTGCTACCCCATATACAGTAGGCTACATACTCTTGGTCAATGGCAAATGATCTTCTGACTGAGAATATTTTGGGTAGGAATTGTGTCACTAAAGTGTTGAATAGCGAATCTTGCAGCTCTCTAGGCTCTATGGAATTTCTCTACTGATTTCTCTACTGCTCTCCTTGCGCAAGTCACTTAACTGTTGTTGTGTCTCTTTTTGTCTCCAGAAAGTTTGATGATACAAATGTTAAGTTCCTAAACCTAACATATGGTTAGTAACCTCACTTGCATAAATGGTCCATCCATAGTCAATACAAACAAATAATAGACATAAATATCAAGATTAAACATAAAAAATCTGTTACTTAAGAGAGGTACACTAATCAGGCAGAAAACCTACAACATTTGTGTGGGGTGCTTCATGGCAATGTCTGGATGCGCTGTCTATCTCTTTTAATGAGCGTCTATCTGCCAAAGCACTTATTTACTGCTCCAATTGTCCCCAACACAAATTAATTTGTAAGTGATGCTCTAATTTATGTTGAAAACAACCTTAAAACCAAAGATAACAAGCCCTCTCCGCTCTCTCTCTCTCTCTCTCTCTCTCCGCGCTCTCTCTCTCCACGCTCTCTCTCCGCGCTCGCTCTCTCTCTCTTTCTCTCTCTCTTTCTCTCTCTCTCTCTCTCTCTCTCTCTCTCTCTCTCTCTCTCTCTCTCTCCTCTCTCTCTCTCTCTCTCTCTCTCTCTCTCTCTCTCTCTCCTCTCTCTCTCTCTCTCTCTCTCTCTCTCTACACACACACATATATATATACACACACAATACTGTATAATACATGAATAGTACTAATTAACAGTATACATAAAGAAGGATATGATAAAAACCAAGACTCATGAAAAATTTTATTGACTTGTTCCTTGCCATTTTGTTCAATAGAGCTGACATTAAATACGTACTTTCAATAATGTATTAACATGTCACAAATTTCTGAACGTTTCGTTTCAGTACACATTAAAGCTGAACCATGTATTCTATGATCCAACACTGTGTTTTATGAGGGATTTCTCAACAAAGTAACACAGCACAGTCTCAGCCTCATGAGAACATACGAGGCACGTTAAAGTTGATAGAAAAGAAAAGAGTTAGTTGCAGCTCAGAAACCATCCCCCCACAACCCTGATTAATTACATTGTGCAGCCTGAAGTGAAAAGGTGTCAGAAGAGCAGAGGAGTGAATCTTGTCCTAATGAATGGAAACAGATGGGTGAGACAGCTAGCAGAGCTACAGCCAAGAATTCATGTAGCAAAGAGAGTGCCAGGAAAAGAATTAAGTGCCAGACAGATATGATTGAATCATGATGGACCAAAAGAAAGAAACAGGAAGAAAATTGTAAAATGTTCAAAGTGTTTAGATTCATTCTTTTTTTTTTTTTTAATGCAGGTATTCACAAACAACACCATTGCAGAGGATGAAAAGTTGACTAAATTCAGCACTAAAGGATTGAAATCCCTTTAATGTCCAGGGGACTCAGCTTTCATATAAGTTGTGTGCGTGCGTGCGTGCACGCACGCACGCACGCACACTTATATGAATTGTATATATGCTTTAAATATACCCACTTGTAAAAACCCCATTATGGGTGACATATTTCTGTTGAAATTAAATGAAAGAAGTTTCCAAGCACAAGAGATTAGGAGATAGGCTAACCCTGAGTAAAGCCCATGCTTGTCCTCGTACCCTTTCCAGCACCATGCTGCCACATCTTAGGAGTGTCTTAGCATCCAGGGTTAAATATTGATATGAAACAAAGAAGAAGGGGGGATAAATTGAAGAAGGAGAAACTGCTGTTATGACAAGCAGAAAAGAAAAATAACAACAGCCAATCAATATATGTCTGTTCATGCCTATTGATCTGTCCTTTATGTCTTTGAATTTGTTGACAAAGGAAATCTTGTTACAGGAGGATCCAATCTCACTGTAAGAAGAGGAGAAAACAAATCAAGAAAAAGAGGCGGTAGAGGGTGAGAAGAACCTCCTGTGAGCATCAGGAATTAGCTTTAGTTGAGTGAGTACAGGGGATTACACTGCAGGCTAAAATCGAGTAGTTGTTTAGATAGGGATATAGTACTTAAACAAAGGGATTTTCTGCCAGACCTCTCTCTCTTACTTTGACACACAGATGTTCGCAGCTTTGCATAAACACAGGCAAGTCTATTAGTATGGAGCTAAAACGATACTTTCAAATGGCATAAATGATGATTTCCAAAACCTCGTACCACACAACTAGTGTGTACGGACTTTCCTAAAAGATGTTATGTGAGCAAGTGCGAAATCTACAGAGTGGAAGAAGTACTCAAATGCTCAAAGAACTTTCCCGGCGGTGCTACTTCCAGAAAATTTGAAAGTATGCTACTCACCAGTCAAACTTGCATACCGTACCCCATGATGCAACGTGCCGATACAATGGCAGTTGGTCGCAGCAGTCTGATAACCACCTTCAGCTTGTGCTGTAGCAACGCTGCTTTTACAGTAGCAAACAACTTACTAACAATCACCACAGGACATGTGTCCAGTACATACTGTATACTACATTGTATACACAGTATCCAGTATGCAGGTTTCAAAAAGATAAGCTAAGATAAGATAGTCTTTATTGTCATTGCCACTTTTGTTTTCCAAAAGTACAACGAATTTGTAAGTGCTGTTGACTCAACGAGATATACATCAAAAATGAACATAGAATTAAGAACAATAAAAGTAAAGTAAAAATATAAACAGAGATTGCACTGATAACTAATATACCGTATTTTCTGGACTATAAGCCGCTACTTTTTTCATAGGTTTTGAGCCATGCGGCTTATACAAAGGTGCAGCTATTCTGTGGATTTTTCTTCCACAGCTCGGGGCGCTCTAACCGGTATTACAATCAAAACTAAGACAAAATAAATGCAAAGAAGAATACGCTACTTCTTCTTTAGCAGATAGAAGTAGGTAGAAGCAGATTTCAAACAGATAAATAGATAAATAAATACCGGTTATTTTCTCTTGGTTCTGTCCCGTTTTAATCAGCAAAGTTGCTGCCGTGTTAAAAGACACTGTTAGGAAAGGATCTATTTAGGTACAAACATGTACATCATTTACAGTTCAAAATCCTTCTGTACATGTAGTAAATATCTAATCTAACAACATAAATATCTGTGGCTTGCATATCTTTTTTTTTAAATAGAGCGGATGCGGCTTATATACAGGTGCGGCTTGTATATCTTTTTTTATTATTTTTTTTAAAATAGAGCGGGCGCGGCTTATATACAGGTGCGGCTTATAGTCCAGAAAATACGGTATATACACACAAAAACCAGCATTGCCCAACCGGTTAGGAAAGTCTATTTTCTTTCATCATCGCATTTAGAACCATGATTGCCTTTGGGTAAAAACAGTTTTTTAGGTGGTTTATTCTGGTTTTCGTTGTCCTGTATCTCTTGCTTGATGGCAGGAGCTGGAAGTGGCAGTGACCGGGGTGTGAGTGGTCTTTTCAAATTTCCATGGCCTTCATGAGGCATCTGGAGGTATAGATCTGTTCCAGGGTGGGGAGGGGGCAGCCTATTGTTTTCTCTTCCGCCCTTACGACCCTGTGAAGCGCCACTTACCACTTTGTAAAGTTTGCTAAAATTATTAAAAAATATATTTTCTAATTTTGCACAAACAGTTAGAGTCCTAAAATTACGAATGCCCGTCTGGAATCAGGTCAGTTTAATTTCATCAAGCAATCCAGTGTTGCTTCTTTGGATTGTCTGTTGAAAACAAATATGAAACAAAAAAAAAGACAAAACAAAAAAAACTACTTTGAGAACCCTTCCTGAGCGACATGTTCTTTGAGCCATTTGTAATTATGATTTGATGATAAGCGATTCTCTGAATAAGCTTAAAACATGAAACAATCCCATATTATCACATCATCCACACCATAACTGAAGGGTTCCTTAACAAGGTTTTTAACAAACTAATTAAGCTACTGTGTAAATCAGCAGGTTGTCAAGGTTCTGACTACATTTCAAATAGACATGAAACAAATAGCTCCATCACCTCACATAGAGTACTGATCAGGGTTGTGGTGTGATTGATTCAAGAAATCATAATTACCTAATTTAAAGTAAACTAGTATGTTTTTTTTATTAATCTTTGTTGTTATAAAAGTCTTTATAGTCTCTATGGAAGCCAATAATTTGTGCACTGGTTTGTACAGGTAAGCTGGCCTATCTGAGTGTGTGAGTGTGTCTGTCCATATGACTTTCTGAACGTTTGTGTGTACAGTATACTTCTCACCCTACCGGTGTGTTAAAAGAGTTGGCTCAGCTGTAATAAGCTTTCTGAGCTGCTTTCCTCTGTGTGTGTATCAGCAAAGTGGGGAGGAAAGGCTCACTAGATTGCTTTGTATGGCTAATTTGCTCTGCTCATTAAATATTGAGGTGGAGGCGGAATTGTGTGATTGCCAATATAGTAGCCCCAGTGGTCTTTGTTATGCCTCAAAGCCTGTGAAATGAAAGGGAATGTGCTGCTGTAGAGGAAAAAGTGGTGACACTTGTGCCATGATAAAAAATTGTGTTTGCAAGATGCATGCATGAGCATATACACTTAAATCAGTGGTCTACTCTCAGCCAGAAATAAGCCCACACATACAAGTTTAGCCATGGTAGCCCAGTGAGTATATCCACTTACTAGATATATTAGTTGCTCAGTTTTCTCAACAACTTTTATTTGTTGCCATCCAAAGGTAACAAATATCTTGCATAAAAAGGGATAACATTTTTTTGATTGATGTGATTTCCACCATCTTCAGTTTTAAGTGTTGCAGCATAAAGGTGTTTGTGTTTGGTTGTTTGTTAGTATGCTGTCAATGCTCTGTCTACTAAAACTGACATTTTTATGTATGTTAGCATGCTGAGGTTAATATTTGGGTTTGAGCACCACATAGCTTAAATCTGCATCTTCACAGATCATTTTTTCCTGGTCATATTTGTATCAACATTCCCTCAAATTGCAATGGTAATTAAAGCTGCAAGCAGCGATGAACGGGCCCTCGCACTCACGTCCACCGCCCCCATAAGCATATCAGAAATGACACCACCCACGACTTCCTATGTCAAACCATTCAAAAGATATCGCAGAAAAAAGGGACAACCAATCAAAAGAAGGGGCGGGGCTAATTCAGGCCAATGAAGGTCAAGGACTCCATACAGAATCTGATGACACCAACCACGACTCTCTATGTCAAACCATTCAAAAGTTATAGCAGAAAATCGGGACGACCAATCAGAAGAAGGGGCGGGGCTAATTTTCACCAATTATGGTCAAGGACTCAATACTGAGTCCCATGACACCACCCACGACTCTTTATGTCAAACCTTTCAAAGGTTATGGCAGAGAAAAGTATTCTAGGGGGCGCTGTTGAGCCGTTAGGCAACGCCCATTAATGCAAACCATGAAATATCAAATTTATCACCAGGCCTGGCTTGCATGCAAAATTTGGTGACATTTGGAGATCTATCAAATATGGACCAATCAGATGAAGGGGACGAGCGCTTTTTCGCGTCTAGCGTCGCCACGGTAACACTTTTGAAAGAGAAAAGTAATGTGCGTCGTTGCAGGACAGAGACGCACATTTTGATGTAAAAAAAAAACACAAAAATTGCTGACAAAAGTTTCGGGAAGCCAGGCTCGAACTCCCGACCTCTGGCACCAAAGACCGCTATGATCTGGCTGAGCTACGTCTCAGCAATTGCTTTTGCTTTGACTTACTGGCTTAGGAGAGACCAACATAGCAATAAAATGTCTGGAACTTTTTTTCATAATTTTTTAAATATTTGTAAGGTATAAATATTAGTAAAACACTACTATTTCTTTTATTACTCTTTCTCTAAGCATTCTACCGAGGTTCTAACCGGGCTGAGCACGGGACTATTTCTGACGTCACCACATTACAACAGCTGATCGGTCGGGGGGCGGGGCCGTCATCACCCTACTCGCCACTGATTGGTCGGGGGGCGGGGCCGTCATCACCCTACTCGCCACTGATTGGTCGGGGGGCGGGGCCGGCAGACGTTTGAATCAGGAAGCGGGAGTCAAACCATTAAAAAGTTACAGCAGAAAAAAGGGACAACCAATCAGAAGAAGGGGCGGGGCTAATTAAGGCCAACGAAGCTTAAGGACTCATTACAGAGTCCCATGACACCACCCACAACTCTCTATGTCAAACCATTCAAAAGTTATGGTAGAGAAAAGTTTTCTAGGGGGCGCTGTTGAGCCGTTAGGCCACGCCCATTAATGCAAACCATGAAATATCACATTTATCGCAAAGTCTGGCTTACATGCAAAATTTGGTGACTTTTGGAGAACTATCAAATATGGACCAATCACATGAAGGGGGGGCGCGCCTTTTGGCGTCTAGCGTCGCCACGGTAACACTTTTGAAAGAGAAAAGTAATGCGTGGTGTCGCAGGATGTAGACGCACATTTTGATGTATAACACACCTGGGTGCACGTTACGGTTCGGGCTGAATTAACTGCCGAAGGAATGGCATAAATTTCGCCAAAATGACACAATTTATTCAAAATGGCCGACGTCCTGTTCGGTTTCGGCCATGGCTCCAAGAGACTTTTCTTTAAGTTGTGCCATGATACAGGTGTGTAGCGATTTTCGTGCATGTACGTCAAACCGTATTGTGGGGCTTGAGGCACAAAGTTTTCCGGGGGGCGCTCTTGAGCCATTTTGCCACGCCCATTAATGCAAACCATGAAATATCAAATTTATCGCCAGGCCTGGCTTGCATGCCAAATTTGGTGCCTTTTGGGGAACTATCAAATATGGACCAATCAGATGAAGGGGGGGTGCGCTTGTTGGCGTCTAGCGTCGCCACGGTAACACTTTTGAAAGAGAAAAGTAATGCGTGTAGTCGCAGGATGGAGACGCACATTTTGATGTATAACACATCTGGGTTCACGATACGGTTCGGGCTGAATTAACTCTCGAAGGAATGGCATATATTGCTCCAAAATTACGCGATTAATTCAGAATGTTCAAAATGGCCGACTTCCTGTTCGGTTTAGGCCATGGCGCCAAGAGACTTTTCTTTAAGTTGTGACATGATACAGGTGTGTACCGATTTTCCTTCATGTACGTCACACCGTATTATGGGGCTTGAGGCACAAAGTTTTTTCTGTCGAACCAATCAGATGAAGGGTGGGCGCGCTTTTTGGCGTCTAGCGTCGCCACGGTAACGCTTTTGAAAGAGAAAAGTAATGCGTGTTGTCGCAGGATGGAGACGCACATTTTGATGTATAACACACCTGGGTGCACGTTACGGTTCGGGCTGAATTAACTTTCGAAGGAATGGCATAAATTTCGCCAAAATGACACGATTAATTCAAAATGGCCGACTTCCTGTTTGGTTTCGGGCATGACGGCAAGAGACTTTTCTTTAAGTTGTCCCATGATACAGGTGTGTACCGATTTTCGTGCATGTACGTCAAACCGTATTGTGGGGCTTGAGGCACAAAGTTTTCAAGGGGGCGCTGTTGAGCCATTTTGCCACACCCAATAATGCAAACCATTAAATATCAAATTTTTCGCCAGGCCTGACTTGGGTGCAAAATTTGGTGACTTTTTGGGCATGTTAAGGGGGGCAAAAAGGCCATCACTTTGTCAGGAAAATAATAATAATAATAATAATTAAAGCTGCAAGCAGCAATGAACGGGCCCTCGCACTCACGTCAACCGCCCCCCATAAGCATATCAGAAATGACACCACCCACGACTTCCTATGTCAAACTCTTCAAAAGTTATAGCAGAAAAAAGGGACGACCAGTCAGAAGAAGGGGCGGGGCTAATTCAGGGCAAAGAAGATCAAGGACTCATTACAGAGTCCCATGACACCACCCACGACTCTCTATGTCAAAACATTAAAAAGTTATAGCAGAAAATAGGGACAACCAATCAGAAAAAGGGACTGGGCTAATTGTCACCAATTATGGTCAAGGACTCAATGCCGAGTCCCATGACACCACCCACGACTCTCTATGTCAAACCTTTCAAAAGTTATGGCAGAAAAAAGTATTCTAGGGGGCGCTGTTGAGCCGTGAGGACACGCCCATTAATGCAAACCATGAAAAAAAAAATCAGATCACTCAAATGAACGACGATCATACAGTACAGCTGTATCTCATGGTCCAGAATGTATGATATTATATTAATCTATTATACCATATTATATTAAATGTTGTTATTTCATATTAGCGTACCCAGTAATATAGCATATTGTATTATTGCATTGTATGTTGCTTCATTTCATATATTTTTGACTGTATTATATTGTAAAATTATATATCATAGCGATTGCATTATTATATAATTTCAATTTATAACACTAATATACAATTCCTCACACACACACTCCTTCCAAATGTTTCTTTTTTTTCTCCATTATGACAATTGTATGCTGTCATCCGTTATGTTTTTTGTTTTTAAGCTTGTTATGTCTGTTATTCAAATATATTAATACATTCATTAATATGCTATACTGTATTTTGTATTGTGTATATTGTGTGTGTGTGTGTGTGTGTGTGTGTGTGTGTGTGTATATATATATATATATATATATATATATATATATATATATATATATATATATATATATATATATATATATATATATATATATATGTGTGTGTGTGTGTGTGTATACCTGAAGTGTGACTACCTGCAGAACGTATTTTAGCATGAAAGCTTGCATATTTAACGTACATCAAGCATCCTGTATCATAGCTACATGTCTGCCGTTTGTAACAAAGCAAACCGCGTGAAAATCGGTTGAAAATCAAGTGAGTTATAGTTATTTTACTTATGCAGACACCTCCTTCCACAATAGAAGTGAACGCTCTAGAGTTAAAGCGATACCGATCCAAGATGGCGGCCACGCCCGACGTTCTCAGGCAGTCAATGCGGCGCCTCGACCAAGATGGCGGCCGCGCTGAACATCAGCCCCTCCCCCCGCGGGAGCTGCGCGCGCAAACTCCACTCAAATTCAAAAGTTATGGCAGAAAATCGGGACAACCAATCAGAAGAAGGGGAAGGGGAAAAGTAATGTGCGTCGTCACAGGACAGAGACGAACATTTTGATGTAAAAAAAACACAAAAATTGCTGACAAAAATTTTGGCATATCAAGCAAGGCTTGAACTCTCGACCTCTGGCAGCAAAGACCGCAATATTCTGGCTGAGCTAAGTCTCAGCTAGTCCTTATATTTGACCTACTGGCTTAGGTCAGACCAACATAGCGATAAAATGTCTGGAACTTTTTTTTCCTAATTTTTTAAATATTTGTAAGTTATAAATATTAGTAAAACCCTACTATTTAAATTATTACTTTTTCTGTAACCATTCTGCCAAGGTTGTAACCGGGCTGAGCCGGGAATATTTCTGAAGTCACCACATTACAGGGAGCTGATTGGTCGGGGGGCGGGGCCGTCATCACCCTACTCGCCACTGATTGGTCGGGGGGCGGGGCCGTCATCACCCTACTCGCCACTGATTGGTCGGGGGGCGGGGCCGCCATCACCCTACTCGCCACTGATTGGTCAGGGGGCGGGGCCGGCAGACGTTTGAATCAGGAAGCGGGAGTCAGCGCGAGAGCGACTGGCGGCTCGCAGCAATTTTCTTATAAAAAAAGTACAACCAATCAGAAGAAGGGGCGGGGCTAATTCAGGCCAATGAAGTTCAAGGACTCCATAAAGAATCTGATGACACCACCCACGACTCTCTATGTAAAACCATTCCAAAGTTATAGCAGAAAATCGGGACAACCAATCAGAAGAAGGGGCGGGGCTAATTAAGGCCAACGAAGCTTAAGGACTCATTACAGAGTCCCATGACACCACCCACGACTCTCTATGTCAAACCATTCAAAAGTTATGGCAGAGAAAAGTATTCTAGGGGGCGCTGTTGAGCCGTTAGGCCACGCCCATTAATTGCAAACCATGAAATATCACATTTATCGCCAGGCCTGGCTTGCATGCAAAATTTGGTGACTTTTGGAGAACTATCAAATATGGACCAATCACATGAAGGGGGGGCGCGCCTTTTGGCGTCTAGCGTCGCCACGGTAATACTTTTGAAAGAGAAAAGTAATGCGTGGTGTCGCAGGATGTAGACGCACATTTTGATGTATAACACACCTGGGTGCACATTACGGTTCGGGCTGAATTAACTGCCGAAGGAATGGCATAAATTTCGCCAAAATGACACAATTTATTCAAAATGGCCGACGTCCTGTTCGGTTTCGGCCATGGCGCCAAGAGACTTTTCTTTTAGTTGTGACATGATACAGGTGTGTAGCGATTTTCGTGCATGTACGTCAAACCGTATTGTGGGGCTTGAGGCACAAAGTTTTCCGGGGGGCGCTGTTGAGCCATTTTGCCACGCCCATTAATGCAAACCATGAAATATCAAATTTATCGCCAGGCCTGGCTTGCATGCCAAATTTGGTGCCTTTTGGGGAACTATCAAATATGGACCAATCAGATGAAGGGGGGGTGCGCTTGTTGGCGTCTAGCATCGCCACGGTAACACTTTCGAAAGAGAAAAGTAATGCATGTAGTCGCAGGATGGAGACGCACATTTTGATGTATAACACATCTGGGTTCACGATACGGTTCGGGCTGAATTAACTCTCGAAGGAATGGCATATATTGCTCCAAAATTACGCAATTAATTCAGAATGTTCAAAATGGCCGACTTCCTGTTCGGTTTCGGCCATGGCGCCAAGAGACTTTTCTTTTAGTTGCGACATGATACAGGTGTGTACCGATTTTCGTTCATGTACGTCAAACCGTATTATGGGGCTTGAGGCACAAAGTTTTTTCTGTTGAACCAATCAGATGAAGGGTGGGCGCGCTTTTTGGCGTCTAGCGCCGCCACGGTAACGCTTTTGAAAGAGAAAAGTAATGCGTGTTGTCGCAGGATGGAGACGCACATTTTGATGTATAACACACTTGGGGGCACGTTACGGTTCGGGCTGAATTAACTTTCGAAGGAATGGCATAAATTTCGCCAAAATGACACGACTAATTCAAAATGGCCGACTTCCTGTTCGGTTTCGGGCATGACGCCAAGAGACTTTTCTTTCAGTTGCGCCATGATACAGGTGTGTACCGATTTTCGTGCATGTACGTCAAACCGTATCGTGGGGCTTGAGGCACAAAGTTTTCAAGGGGGCGCTGTTGAGCCATTTTGTCACGCCCATTAATGGAAACCATTAAATATCAAATTTTTCGCCAGGCCTGACTAGGGTGCAAAATTTGGTGACTTTTTGGGCATGTTAAGGGGGGCAAAAAGGCCTTTACTTTGTCAGGAAAATAATAATAATAATTAAAGCTGCAAGCAGCGATGAACGGGCCCTCGCACTCACGTCCACCGCCCCCCATAAGCATATCAGAAATGACACCACCCACGACTCTCTATGTCAAACCATTCAAAAGTTATAGCAGAAAAAAGGAACCACCAATCAGAAGAAGGGGCAGGGCTAATTCAGGCCAATGAAGGTCAGGGACTCCATACAGAGTCTGATGACACCACCCACGACTCTCTATGTCAAAGCATTCAAAAGTTATGGCAGAAAATCGGGACAACCAATCAGAAGAAGGGGCGGGGCTAATTCAGGCCAATGAAGGTCAAGGACTCAATACCGAGTCCCATGACACCACCCACGACTCTTTATGTCAAACCATTCAAAAGTTATGGCAGAGAAAAGTATTCTAGGGGGCGCTGTTAAGCCGTTAGGCAACGCCCATTAATGCAAACCATGAAATATCAAATGTATCACCAGGCCTGGCTTGAATGCAAAATCTGGTGACTTTGGTGACAAAAATTGCTCACAAAAAATTCAGAATTCCGCCAGGCTCGAACTCTCAACCTCAGGAATCAAAGACCGCAATGATCTGGCTGAGCTACATGTCAGCTTAGGTACTGTTGTGATTTACTAGATTATGAGAGACCAAAATAGCGATAAAAATCTGGAACCATTTTTTCCTAATTTTTAAAATATTTGTAAGGTATAAATATTAGTAAAACACTATATTTATATTATTACTTTTTCTGTAACCATTCCACCGAGGTTCTAACCGGGCTGAGCACGGGACTATTTCTGACGTAACCACATTACAACAGCTGATTGGTCGGGGGGCGGGGCCGTCATCACCCTACTCGTCACTGATTGGTCGGGGGGCGGGGCCGTCATCACCCTACTCGCCACTGATTGGTCGGGGGGCGGGGCCGGCAGACGTTTGAATCAGGAAGCGGGAGTCAGCGCGAGAGCATGACGCCATATTACAGGCAGCTGATTGGTCGGGGAGCGGGGCCGTCTTCACCCTACTGATTGGTCGGGGGGCGGGGCCGGCAGACGTTTGAATCAGGAAGCGGGAGTCAGCGCGAGAGCATGACACCATATTACAGGCAGCTGATTGGTCGGGGAGCGGGGCCGTCATCACCCTACTCGCCACTGATTGGTCGGGGGGCGGGGCCGTCATCACCATACTCGCCACTGATTGGTCGGGGGCGGGGCCGTCATCACCCTACTCGCCACTGATTGGTCGGGGGGCGGGGCCGTCATCACCCTAATCGCCACTGATTGGTCGGGGGGCGGGGCCAGCAGACGTTTGAATCAGGAAGCGGGACTCTCTATGTCAAACCATTCCAAAGTTATAGCAGAAAATCGGGACAACCAATCAGAAGAAGGGGCGGGGCTAATTAAGGCCAACGAAGCTTAAGAACTCATTACAGAGTCCCATGACACCACCCACGACTTCCTATGTCAAACCATTAAAAAGTTATAGCAGAAAAAAGGGACAACCAATCAGAAGAAGAGGCGGGGCTAATTCTGGCCAACGAAGCTTAAGAAGTCAGTACAATGTCCCATGACACCACCCACGACTTCCTATGTCAAACCATTCAAAAGTTATGGCAGATAAAAGTATTCTAGGGGGCGCTGTTGAGCCGTTAGGCCACGCCCATTAATGCAAACCATGAAATATCAAATTTATCGCCAAGTCTGGCTTGCATGCAAAATTTGGTGACTTTTGGAGAACTATCAAATATGGACCAATCACATGAAGGGGGGGCGCGCCTTTTGGCGTCTAGCGTCGCCACGGTAACACTTTTGAAAGAGAAAAGTAATGCGTGGTGTCGCAGGATGTAGACGCACATTTAGATGTATAACACACCTGGGTGCACGTTACGGTTCGGGCTGAATTAACTGCCGAAGGAATGGCATAAATTTCGCCAAAATGACACAATTTATTCAAAATGGCCGACATCCTGTTCGGTTTCGGCCATGGCTCCAAGAGACTTTTCTTTAAGTTGTGCCATGATACAGGTGTGTAGCGATTTTCGTACATGTACGTCAAACCGTATTGTGGGGCTTGAGGCACAAAGTTTTCCGGGGGGCGCTGTTGAGCCATTTTGCCACGCCCATTAATGCAAACCATGAAATATCAAATTTATCGCCAGGCCTGGCTTGCATGCCAAATTTGGTGCCTTTTGGGGAACTATCAAATATGGACCAATCAGATGAAGGGGGGGTGCGCTTGTTGGCGTCTAGCGTCGCCACGGTAACACTTTGGAAAGAGAAAAGTAATGCGTGTAGTCGCAGGATGGAGACGCACATTTTGATGTATAACACATCTGGGTTCACGATACGGTTCGGGCTGAATTAACTCTCGAAGGAATGGCCTATATTGCTCCAAAATTACGCGATTAATGCAGAATGTTCAAAATGGCCGACTTCCTGTTCGGTTTCGGCCATGGCGCCAAGAGACTTTTCTTTAAGTTGCGACATGATACAGGTGTGTACCGATTTTCGTTCATGTACGTCAAAGCGTATTATGGGGCTTGAGGCGCAAAGTTTTTTCTGTCTGAACCAATCAGATGAAGGGTGGGCACGCTTTTTGGCGTCTAGCGTCGCCACGGTAACGCTTTCGAAAGAGAAAAGTAATGCGTGGGGTCGGATGATGGAGACGCACATTTTGATGTATAACACACTTGGGGGAACGTTACGGTTCGGGCTGAATTAACTTTCGAAGGAATGGCATAAATTTCGCCAAAATGACACAACTAATTCAAAATGGCCGACATCCTGTTCGGTTTCGGGCATGACCCCAAGAGACTTTTGTTTAAGTTGTCCCATGATACAGGTGTGTACCGATTTTCGTCCATGTACGTCTAACAGTATCGTGGGGCTTGAGGCACAAAGTTTTCAAGGGGGCGCTGTTGAGCCATTTTGCCACGCCCATTAATGCAAACCTTTAAATATCAAATTTTTCGCCAGGCCTGACTAGCGTGCAAAATTTGGTGACTTTTTGGGCATGTTAAGGGGGGCAAAAAGGCCTTCACTTTGTCAGGAAAATAATAATAATAATAATAATAATAATAATTAAAGCTGCAAGCAGCGATGAACGGGCCCTCGCACTCACGGCCACCGCCCCCCCATAAGCATATCAGAAACGACACCACCCACGACTTCCTATGTCAAACCATTCAAAAGTTATAGCAGAAAAAAGGGACAACCAATCAGAAGAAGGGGCGGGGCTAATTAAGGCCAACGAAGCTTAAGACTCATTACAGAGTCCCATGACACCACCCACGACTTCCTATGTCAAACCATTCAAAAGTTATAGCAGAAAAAAGGGACAACCAATCAGAAGAAGGGGCGGGGCTAATTCAGGCCAATGAATGTCAAGGACTCCATAAAGAATCTGATGACCCCACCCACGACTCCATATGTCAAACCATTCCAAAGTTATAGCAGAAAATCGGGACAACCAATCAGAAGAAGGGGCGGGGCTAATTAAAGCCAACTAAGCTTAAGGACTCATTACAGAGTCCCATGACACCACCCACGACTCTCTATGTTAAACCATTCCAAAGTTATAGCAGAAAATCGGGACAACCAATCAGAAGAAGGGGCGGGGCTAATTAAGGCCAACGAAGCTTAAGAACTCAGTACAAAGTCCCATGACACCACCCACGACTTCCTATGTCAAACCATTAAAAAGTTATAGCAGAAAAAAGGGACAACCAATCAGAAGAAGGGGCGGGGCTAATTCTGGCCAATGAAGGTCAAGGACTCCATAAAGAATCTAATGACACCACCCACGACTCTCTATGTCAAACCATTCCAATGTTATAGCAGGAAATCGGGACAACCAATCAGAAGAAGGGGCGGGGCTAATTAAGGCCAACGAAGCTTAAGAACTCATTACAGAGTCCCATGACACCACCCACGACTTCCTATGTCAAACCATTCAAAAGTTATGGCAGATAAAAGTATTCTAGGGGGCGCTGTTGAGCCGTTAGGCCACGCCCATTAATGCAAACCATGAAATATAAAATGTATCGCCAAGTCTGGCTTGCATGCAAAATTTGGTGACTTTTGGAGAACTATCAAATATGGACCAATCAGATGAAGGGTGGGCGCGCCTTTTGGCGTCTAGCGTCGCCACGGTAACACTTTTGAAAGAGAAAAGTAATGCGTGGTGTCGCAGGATGTAGACGCACATTTTGATGTATAACACACCTGGGTGCACGTTACGGTTCGGGCTGAATTAACTGCCGAAGGAATGGCATAAATTTCGCCAAAATGACACAATTTATTCAAAATGGCCTACTTCCTGTTCGGTTTCGGCCATGGCTCCAAGAGACTTTTCTTTAAGTTGTGACATGATACAGGTGTGTAGCGATTTTCGTGCATGTACGTCAAACCGTATTGTGGGGCTTGAGGCACAAAGTTTTCCGGGGGGCGCTGTTGAGCCATTTTGCCACGCCCATTAATGCAATTAATGAAAGATCAAATTTATCGCCAGGCCTGGCTTGCATGCCAAATTTGGTGCCTTTTGGGGAACTATCAAATATGGACCAATCAGATGAAGGGGGGGTCCGCTTGTTGGCGTCTAGCGTCGCCACGGTAACACTTTTGAAAGAGAAAAGTAATGCGTGTAGTCGCAGGATGGAGACGCACATTTTGATGTATAACACACCTGGGTTCACGATACGGTTCGGGCTGAATTAACTCTCGAAGGAATGGCATATATTGCTCCAAAATTACGCAATTAATTCAGAATGTTCAAAATGGCCGACTTTCTGTTCGGTTTCGGCCATGGCGCCAAGAGACTTTTCTTTTAGTTGCAACATGATACAGGAGTGTACCAATTTTCGTTCATGTACGTCAAACCGTATTATGGGGCTTGAGGCGCAAAGTTTTTTCTGTCTGAACCAACCAGATGAAGGGTGGCCGCGCTTTTTGGCGTCTAGCGTCGCCACGGTAACGCTTTTGAAAGAGAAAAGTAATGCGTGTAGTCGCAGGATGGAGACGCACATTTTGATGTATAACACATCTGGGTGCACGTTATGGTTCGGGCTGAATTAACTTTCGAAGGAATGGCATAAATTTCGCCAAAATGACACAACTAATTCAAAATGGCCGACTTCCTGTTCGGTTTCGGGCATGACGCCAAGAGACTTTTCTTTCAGTTGCGCCATGATACAGGTGTGTACCGATTTTCGTGCGTGTACGACATACCGCATTCTGGGGCTTGAGGCACAAAGTTTTCCGGGGGGCGCTGTTGAGCCATTTTGCCACGCCCATTAATGCAAACCATTAAATATCAAATTTTTCGCCAGGCCTGACTTGCATGCAAAATTTGGTGACTTTTTGGGCACGTTTAGGGGGGCAAAAAGGCCCTCCTTTTGTCAGAAGAAAAAAGAAAGAAAAAGAAAAAAAAAAAAAATTCCTACAGATACAATAGGGCCTTCGCACTGAAGGTGCTCGGGCCCTAATAAAAATTCCTGCAAATACAATAGGGCCTTCGCACTGAAGGTGCTCGGGCCCTAATAATAATAATAATAATAAAAATTCCTGCAAATACAATAGGGCCTTCGCACTGCAAGTGCTCGGGCCCTAATTAAAGCTGCAAGCAGCGATGAACGGGCCCTCGCACTCACGTCCACCGCCCCCCATAAGCATATCAGAAATGACACCACCCACGACTTCCTATGTCAAACCATTCAAAAGTTATAGCAGAAAATCGGGACAACCAATCAGAAGAAGGGGCGGGGCTAATTCAGGCCAATGAAGGTCAAGGACTCCATAAAGAATCTGATGACCCCACCCAGGACTCTCTATGTCAAACCATTCCAATGTTATAGCAGAAAATCGGGACAACCAATCAGAAGAAGGGGCGGGGCTAATTAAGGCCAACGAAGCTTAAGAACTCATTACAGAGTCCCATGACACCACCCACGACTTCCTATGTCAAACCATTCCGAAGTTATAGCAGAAAATTGGGACAACCAATCAGAAGAAGGGGCGGGGCTAATTAAGGCTAACGAAGGTCAAGGACTCCATAAAGAATCTGATGACACTCCCCACGACTCTCTATGTCAAACTATTCCAAAGTTATAGCAGAAAATCGGGACAACCAATCAGAAGAAGGGGCGGGGCTAATTAAGGCTAACGAAGGTCAAGAACTCCATAAAGAATCTGATGACACTCCCCACGACTCTCTATGTCAAACTATTCCAAAGTTATAGCAGAAAATCGGGACAACCAATCAGAAGAAGGGGCGGGGCTAATTCAGGCCAATGAAGGTCAAGGACTCCATAAAGAATCTGATGACACTACCCACGACTCTCTATGTCAAACCATTCCAAAGTTATAGCAGAAAATCGGGATAACCAATCAGAAGAAGGGGCGGGGCTAATTAAGGCCAACGAAGCTTAAGGACTCATTACAGAGTCCCATGACACCACCCACGACTTCCTATGTCAAACCATTCAAAAGTTATGGCAGAGAAAAGTTTTCTAGGGGGCGCTGTTGAGCCGTTAGGCCACGCCCATAAATGCAAACCATGAAATATTAAATGTACCGCCAAGCCTGGCTTGCATGCCAAATTTGGTGCCTTTTGGAGAACTATCAAATATGGACCAATCAGATGAAGGGGGGGCGCGCTTTTTGGCGTCTAGCGTCGCCACGGTAACGCTTTTGACTGAGAAAAGTAATGCGTGTTGTCGCAGGATGGAGACGCACATTTTGATGTATAACACACCTGGGTGCACGTTACGGTTCGGGCTGAATTAACTGCCGAAGGAATGGCATAAATTTCGCCAAAATGACACGACTAATTCAAAATGGCTGACATCCTGTTCGGTTTTGGGCATGACGCCAAGAGACTTTTCTTTAAGTTGTGCCATGATACAGGTGTGTAGCGATTTTCGTGCATGTACGTCAAACCGTATTGTGGGGCTTGAGGCACAAAGTTTTCCGGGGGGCGCTGTTGAGCCATTTTGCCACGCCCATTAATGCAAACCATGAAATATCAAATTTTTCGCCAGGCCTGGCTTGCGTGCAAAATTTGGTGCCTTTTGGGGAACTATCAAATATGGACCAATCAGATGAAGGAGGGGTGCGCTTGTTGGCGTCTAGCGTCGCCAAGGTAACACTTTGGAACGAGAAAAGTAATGCGTGTAGTCGCAGGATGGAGACGCACATTTTGATATATAACACATCTGGGTTCACGATACGGTTCGGGCTGAATTAACTCTCGAAGGAATGGCATATATTGCTCCAAAATTACGCAATTAATTCAGAATGTTCAAAATGGCCGACTTCCTGTTCGGTTTCGGCCATGGCGCCAAGAGACTTTTCTTTTAGTTGTGACATGATACAGGTGTGTACCGATTTTCGTTCATGTACGTCAAACCGTATTATGGGGCTTGAGGCGCAAAGTTTTTTCTGTCTGAACCAATCAGATGAAGGGTGGGCGCGGTTTTTGGCGTCTAGCGTCGTCACGGTAACGCTTTCGAAAGAGAAAAGTAATGCGTGTGGTCGGAGGATGGAGACGCACATTTCGATGTATAACACACTTGGGGGAACGTTACGGTTCGGGCTGAATTAACTGCCGAAGGAATGGCATAAATTTCCCAAAATGACACGATTAATTCAAAATGGCCGACTTCCTGTTCGGTTTCTCGACATGACCCCAAGAGACTTTTCTTTAAGTTGCGCCATGATACAGGTGTGTACCGATTTTCGTGCATGTACGTCAAACCGTATCGTGGGGCTTGAGGCACAAAGTTTTCCGGGGGGCGCTGTTGAGCCATTTTACCACGCCCATTAATGCAAACCTTTAAATATCAAATTTTTCGCCAGGCCTGACTAGGGTGCAAAATTTGGTGACTTTTTGGGCATGTTAAGGGGGGCAAAAAGGCCTTCACTTTGTCAGGAAAATAATAATAATAATTAAAGCTGCAAGCAGCGATGAACGGGCCCTCGCACTCACGGCCACCGCCCCCCATAAGCATATCAGAAACGATACCACCCACGACTTCCTATGTCAAACCATTAAAAAGTTATAGCAGAAAAAAGGGACAACCAATCAGAAGAAGGGGCGAGGCTAGTTCAGGCCAATGAAGGTCAAGGACTCATTACAGAGTCCCATGACACCACCCACGACTCTCTATGTCAAAACATTCAAATGTTATAGCAGGAAATAGGGACTACCAATCAGAAGAAGGGGCGGGGCTAATTTTCACCAATTATGGTCAATGACTCTATACCGAGTCCCATGACACCACCCACGACTCTTTATGTCAAACCATTCAAAAGTTATGGCAGAGAAAAGTATTCTAGGGGGCGCTGTTGAGCCGTTAGGCCACGCCCATTAATGCAAACCATGAAATATCAAATTTATCACCAGGCCTGGCTTGCATGCAAAATTTGGTGACTTTTGGAGAACTATCAAATATGGACCAATCAGATTAAGGGGGCACGATTTTTGGCGTCTAGCATCGCCACGGTAACACTTTTGAAAGAGAAAAGTAATGCGCGTAGTCGCAAGATGGAGACGCACATTTTGAGGTATAAGTCACCTGGATGCACGTTACGGTTCGGGCCGTATTAATTGCCGAAGGAATGGCATTAATTGCGCCAAAATTACACAATTAATTCAAAATGGCCGACTTCCTGTTCAATTTCGGCCATGGCGCCAAGAGACTTTTCTTTAAGTTGCGACATGATACAGGTGTGTACCGATTTTCGTTCATGTACGTCAAACCGTATTATGGGGCTTGAGGCTCAAAGTTTTTTCCCTCTGAACCAATCAGATGAAGGGTGGGCGCACTTTTTGGTGTCTAGCGTTGCCGCGGTAACGCTTTTATATGAGAAAAGTAATGTGCGTCGTTGCAGGACAGGGACGCACATATTGATGTAGAAAAAAAAAAGTTGCTGACAAAAAAGTCTGGATACTGCGGGAATCGAACTCTGATCTCTGACTCCAAAGACGGGAACGCTCTGGCTGAGCTAAGACTCAGCTTCTCATTTCTATTTGACCTACTGACTTAGGAGAGACCAACATATCGATATTTATAATGTAAGTCTGGAGCTGTTTTTTCTAATTTTTTTAAATATTTGTAAGTTATAAATATTAGTAAAACCCTACTATTTTAATTATTACTTTTTCTGTAACCATTCTGCCAAGGTTGTAACCGGGCTGAGCTGGGAATATTTCTGACGTCACCACATTACAGGGAGCTGATTGGTCGGGGGGCGGGGCCGTCATCACCCTACTCGCCACTGATTGGTCAGGGGGCGGGGCCGTCATCACCCTACTCGCCACTGATTGGTCGGGGGGCGGGGCCGTCATCACCCTACTCGCCACCGATTGGTCGGGGGGCGGGGCCGTCATCACCCTCCACGCCACTGATTGGTCGGGAGGCGGGGCCGTCATCACCCTACTCGCCACCGATTGGTCGGGGGGCGGGGCCGGCAGACGTTTGAATCAGGAAGCGGGAGTCAGCGCGAGAGCGACTGGCGGCTCGTGGCGATTTTATTATAAAAAAGGGACAACCAATCAGAAGAAGGGGCGGGGCTAATTCAGGCCAAAGAAGCTCAAGGACTCATTGCAGAGTCCCTTGACACCACCTACGACTTCCTATGTCAAACCATTCAAAGTTTATAGCAGAAAAAAGGGACAACCAATCAGAAGAAGGGGCGGGGCTAATTCAGGCCAATGAAGGTCAAGGACTCCATACAGAATCTGATGACACCACCCACGACTCTCTATGTCAAACCATTCAAAAGTTATGGCAGAGAAAAGTATTCAAGGTGGCGCTGTTGAGCCGTTAGGCCACGCCCATTAATGCAAACCATGAAATATAAAATTTATCACCAGGCCTGGCTTGCATGCAAAATTTGGTGACTTTTGGAGAACTATCAAATATGGACCAATCACATGAAGGGGGGGCGCGCCTTTTGGCGTCTAGCGTCGCCACGGTAACACTTTTGAAAGAGAAAAGTAATGCGTGGTGTCGCAGGATGTAGACGCACATTTTGATGTATAACACACCTGGGTGCACGATACGGTTCGGGCTGAATTAACTCTCGAAGGAATGGCATAAATTTCGCCAAAATGACACAATTTAGTCAAAATGGCCGACATCCTGTTCGGTTTTGGCCATGGCTCCAAGAGACTTTTCTTTAAGTTGTGCCATGATACAGGTGTGTAGCGATTTTCGTGCATGTACGTCAAACCGTATTGTGGGGCTTGAGGCACAAAGTTTTCCGGGGGGCGCTGTTGAGCCCGTTTGCCACGCCCATTAATGCAAACCATGAAATATCAAATGTATCGCCAAGTCTGACTTGCATGCAAAATTTGATTACTTTTGGAGAACTATCAAATATGGACCAATCAGATGAAGGGGGGGCGCGCCTTTTGGCGTCTAGCGTCGCCACGGTAACACTTTTGAAAGAGAAAAGTAATGCGTGTAGTCCCAGGATGGAGACGCACATTTTGATGTATAACACATCTGGGTGCACGATACGGTTCGGGCCGTATTAATTCTCGAAGGAATGGCATATATTGCTCCAAAATTACGCGATTAATTCAGAAGGTTCAAAATGGCCGACTTCCTGTTCGGTTTCGGCCATGGCGCCAAGAGACTTTTCTTTAAGTTGCGACATGATACAGGTGTGTACCGATTTTCGTTCATGTACATCAAAGCGTATTATGGGGCTTGAGGCGCAAAGTTTTTTCGGTCTGAACCAATCAGATGAAGGGTGGGCGCGCTTTTTGTCGTCTAGCGTCGCCACGGTAACGCTTTTGAAAGAGAAAAGTAATGCGTGGTGTCGGAGGATGGAGACGCACATTTTGATGTATAACACACTTGGGGGCACGTTACGGTTCGGGCCGTATTAACTGCCGAAGGGAGGGCATAAATTGCGCCAAAATTACACAATTAATTCAAAATGGCCGACTTCCTGTTCGGTTTCGGGCATGGCTCCAAGAGACTTTTCTTGAAGTTGTGCCATGATACAGGTGTGTAGCGATTTTCGTGCATGTAGGTCAAACCGTATCGTGGGGCTTGAGGCACAAAGTTTTCAAGGGGGCGCTGTTGAGCCATTTTGCCACGCCCATTAATGCAAACCATTAAATATCAAATTTTTCGCCAGGCCTGCCTTGCATGCAAAATTTGGTGACTTTTTGGGCACGTTTAGGGGGGCAAAAAGGCCCTCCTTTCGTCAGAAAAATAATAATAATAATAATAATAATAACGCGAAGAATTCCTACAGATACAATAGGGCCTTCGCACTGAAGGTGCTCGGGCCCTAATAATAAAAATTCCTACAGATACAATAGGGCCTTCGCACTGAAGGTGCTCGGGCCCTAATAATAATAAAAATTCCTGCAAATACAATAGGGCCTTCGCACTGAAGGTGCTCGGGCCCTAATTAATAGTGTGTCGACAGAAACTGATAGTGAACTAAAAAACAGAAAGTAAGCACACAAAGTCAAACTGTAGATAAAACAAGGTGACATTTTTCTCGGCTCTGCATACCAATCAGAGTCATTCTAGACAGAGTTGGCAGTGTCCACAGGTGATAATAATGAAATATCTCTATAAATGCATTCTATTTAACACCTGTAATGTATCGACTATGCCAGTTATTTTGCTGTAAATAAAGGAATGAACACTTCCTGTATTTACAACAAAATAGAATATTTTTAAAAGCTATCATTTTACAACTGTAATTAATAAATGTTTCTCAGCATTACAGAAAACTTTAAGAATAATTTATAGCATTTCCCAACTGTCCACAAAGTACCACAACATTTCAGTTACCAAAATCAGAACCAATTTATTGTACTGAAAAGACCATCCTCAAATTCACATCATTTCACAAAATCTGTTTACAGCAAATTACTCTAAAAGGATCCGTAAGACCTGCTAATTCTGAAGATGGATATGTTGGTTTGTGGCAACAACTTACTACAATACATAGATGTGGATTTGCAAAGCTATTGGAAATATCACTGCCGGGGTTGCGCCCCCCCTCCCCTGCTATAGATACACTTCAGGTGGAGCTTTGATAGGACTATTACACACACACACACACACACACACACACACACACACACACACACACACACACACACACACACACACACACACACACATAGCCACACAGACATATATACACACACACACACACACACACATATAGACACATGCATCGGCTCGTTCACTTGCATGCTGGCTCTGTAGTCTTTGGGGTTAGTTAATCGCGGTATCTTAGCTCAGATTGTGATTGGATCTCGAGACTTGGGACGGTTGCTGCTCGTGTTTCTGCCGGTTCCGTGCCGGTTTCGTGTCTGTTCTGTTTTATTTTTATTTATTTATTTTTTTTCTTGCAGATTCCCAGTGCTCGACGTGCGGCTCCATGTGTGTTCTCGCGTCCTGGATTAGCAGCAGATGTCACCCCCTCCCAAAAAAAACAAACTGGGTTTGTATGTGTATATATGTATGTATATGCGTGTATATATATATGTATATATATATATTAAATATAGTAACAATACACATATATATGCCTTAGGTTCTTACCAGCATGGTATTAACCATTAATATGTGTGCAGACAAGGAAAAAAAAAGGGAAATATCCCCCCCCCCCGCAAAAAACAAAAGAATGTTACCAAAAATGTTAAAATATATATACTTCTTGAGGTTATAAACTGTATGTACAAAGTACAGGGTCAGTCCTGCTATCATAGGAATCAAAATGATAAAAAGTAACTAAATTCTACTTATCAAATAGACTTGAAGAAAGGATCGCTAAACAAACGTCATCACATCTCAAAAGCAGAAGTTTTGAAGTATTCAGCTGTGTGTTCAAGCAATGTTGAGGAGAGACATCAGCAATGATCCATCCATCCATCCATCCATCCATCCATCCATCCATCCATCCATCCATCCATCCATCCATCCATCCATCCATCCATCCATCCATCCATCCATCCATCCATCCATCCATCCATCCATCCATCCATCCATCTTCTATACCCGCTGTATCCTTTGCAGGGTCACGGGGGTCTGCTGGAGCCTATCCCAGCTCATTACAGCCGAGAGGGCAGGGTTACACCCTGGACAGGTTGCCAGTCTTATCGCAGGGCCACATATAGAGACAGACAACCATACATACTCACACTCACTCACACCTACTGGCAATTTAGTATCATCAATTTACCTAGCATGCATGTTTTTGGACTGTGGGAGGAAGCCGGAGTACCCGGAGGGAAACCACGCTAGCAAGCACTGAATATGCAAACTCCACAAAGAAAGACCCCGCCGGGCCAGGGAGTCAAACCGAGAACCTTCTTGCTGTGAGGCAACTGTGCTAACCACTAAGCCACTGTATCAGGAATGATCTTTGAAAGAAATAAGTGGAGTAAATAATTGTAGTCGGATAGATTATTCTCAAGATGTGAAACATTCTAGACACTTACCAGTCCTCACAAGAGTATACATCCTATAAAATTCACACATAGGCTATATCAGACTATGCATAACACAGCAAAAGTATGGTTTGTTTGAATGTTATGCCGGGAGAATGACTTATATGTCAGAGAATTAAAAGGAGGGGGAAAAAAGAGAAGGATCCAGGTTAAATAAGTCAGAAGATTGAATAGATGGTGAAATTATGACATGAAAATATGTTTAGGACTGTATTTAACAGAGAAAGGATCACTTAGTTGAATTTAAAAGCAACCTTGTTTCATTGGCCACCCACAAGCACACTTGTCTAAATGTCTGCTCTCTTTCCACATACCCTTTCTACTGTTTCCTTTATTTGCACACAAGCGCTCTGCTTTGGTGCTAATGTTCTTCACCCGAGGACTTGGCTTCAGTATTCGTGTGTACCAATGATTAGAAGTGGCATATAGATATAGCAAACAACTCACACTCTTTGTATTCCTCTATCTCAATCCAGGAACACCAATTCCCCAGCAAACCCCCTCAAATGGCCACTTTACCTAGATGAATTGGGTTCAAACGCAATCTTGGCTATTGTCACATGTAGTTTAGAAGCCATTTCTTAATGGTGGAGCCATTGCTCTATATCCTGATTTCTTTCTTCAAGTTGCTCCACAGATAGACAGCACCATGTCCTCCTCCTTCTCCTGGGAAGAGAAATGTATTCCTCAGGTTCTTCAGGGCAGCTACAGAGGTATTGAATGATGCCAAAAACAAGTTTTGTCTCAATAATGAGAAATGAACAGTAAATTAAAGGGAAAACCTGGGATTTATAGGTTGAAACCCAACCAGCTCAAGTGGTGAATCACTTACAACCTATGTTTCAATTGACGGGGGAAAAAATTGTCTAACCTTTAAACCAGGAAACTTTAGACCTTAAACAAGTATTTGTTATGTCTAGGGCAGGGGTCGGCAACCCAAAATGTTGAAAGAGCCATATTGGACCAAAAACACAACAAACAAATATGTCTGGAGCCGCGAAAAATGAAAAGTCTTGTATAAGCCTTAGAATGATCATTATGCACTTTGAGAAAAAAGTCGAAATGTCGAGAAGAAAGTCAAAATGTCGAGAAAAAAGTCGAAATGTCAAGATTAATGTTGAAGTACAATCTTGAGAAAAGTCGAAATGTCGAGAAAAAAGTCGAAATTTTGAGAAAAAAGTCGAAATGTTGAGAAAAAAGTCAAAATGTCAAGGAAATAGTCAAAATTTCGAGAAAAAAGTCAAAATGTCTAGATTAAAAACGAAAGGAAAAAGGAAGAAAGAAAGGAAAAAAAGAAGAAAAAAGGCGAAAAAGAAGAAAAAAAGAAGAAAAAAATTTTCTTTCATTTTTGAAAAAGCTCCAGGAGCCACTAGGGCGGCGCTAAAGAGCCGCATGCGGCTCTAGAGCCGCGGGTTGCCGACCCCTGGTCTAGGGAAATGAATTAAGGAGACTTCTGTGGGTCGCTGTTAATTATATAAATACCATGTACCTGAAGGACTTGTTTCAAGAGATGCAATGTATTAGTGTTGAGAAATTTCAGTCACTCAAAGACACATTAGAAAAGTAATAATGATTAGCCTTATTAAACATGTAATGTTTAATAAGAAGCTGATTATAGTTTGAAAAAGGTGGCAACAATGCAGAGTATTGAATCGGGTTCAGGTGAAAATGGCTGGTTGTTTAAAAGTGTCTAAATTCCATAAAAACTCCATGGCCATCTTCAATGTCTATGCAGCCCCAACCGGAGACTGAGAGCGGTTCCCTCTGCTGCAGGCACTTAATTTGCCCGCACTATCAGCCCTGGATAACGAGCATCAAGCTGTCAACATGCCCTGCTAGCTGTGACCTCACTGCGCGACCTTCTGAGGGAGACTGTGTTTCTGGCCTGCTCTTTTTACTGAATGGCAACTACAGTCAGAGAGTGGACAGGGGCACTGATGTGAGAAAAGAAAGAGGAAGAGAGAAAGAGTGTTTAGTGTTGTGTGTGGGAAAAGAAGATGGGAGAAGAGGGAAAGAAAAGGAAGAAAGAGCAGCAATACAGCATCAAAGGGATCACAAATCCAAGGCTACACTATTGATGCTGACGAAGGCCAGTTAGTGGGTATCTTGAAAAGAAGTCTCTGTAGACCAAGCTGGATTTTCATAAAGTTGCAATGCATGTAGCCAGTTGCAATTTTATCTAATACAGACTGCTGCTGTTTGTCAGCTGATACCAAACACATCAACATCAGCTGTGCTTGCTGCTCTGTCTCCATGCTGTTGTTAAACTGTTGTTTAGGCATGTCTTTACGTTTTCTTCTGGTGATGGATGTGACCTCGGCTTGGTGAATCAGATGTCATGAAGGATGCATATCACCTAGATGCTGGAAACTGGTGCAACTTCATTATCATTCTAAATGTTTACAATTCTGTTCACATTGGATCGAAACAGTTGCATTTATGAACTGAAAAGTAACTAAATTTGACTGTTTTAAAATGAAATTTAGTCTGGCTGCAGACTAACTTCTTGTGAAGTTTTGAAATTTCACATCTTAAACATGTATAAAGAGAAAATACAAACCTTTTAAATGACTTTAAATTGATAGTTATTGGTTAATGAAGTGTGTTTTTGTCACCTTAACTGGGCTACTCTCTACCACGTGTAACATCTTTTTCTTTGTGCTTCTTCCTGTATGTTTAATTAAATAGCCCAACTGTCAGTGTTTTATGGGAGGACACTGAGTATCACCTGCGTCTGTGCTTTTAAGGTTTTTAAAAGATACATATTTTATCTTGCTCATAAAACAAATGCAAGAATAGTAACTGGTAGAGCTCCATTAAGCAGTTGTCATGCTTTTACAACTGGGAAACTATTAAACTTGACCTCTTGACACAAGCAGCACTAATTTATTACGCTGGATTAATTTGTGAGTGCAGTCCTGATGTGCAGGTATATCTCAGTGCCTGGCTCTGCTTGCACAGTTGCTTTGCTGTAGATGCATGCTGGCCTAAACACAGTCATTGCTTTCTCAATCATCATAATCTCTCTCTTTTGCTGTCTCGCTGCAAATCTCTGCCCAGTCTTCCAGTCTCTTACTTTTTTCTCTCTCTCATTTCTCTACATTATCCATTTTTGATTATTCTGAACGATTCGGTTCTTTATCAACTCCCTTGTCGATTCTCATTTGGAAAAAAGGACAGAATTGAGGCAAATGGCACTAATATGAGTTAATATGAGCAGTTGTCAATTAGTTACCTGCAGTATTATTAGTCTAGGACATGCTAACGATGCTGCTGCTGGGTTGAGAACTACTGGTGTAGTGGATCGAAAACGCAAATTCATTGATTTTTATTGCATACTGTATGCGCAAATGTTTTTGCACGTTGGTAGTATTTCCTACCTTTGACAAAATATTCACTTGCCAAGTATTGAAAGTTGCCCAGTTGTCTTTTTTACTGAAATGTAACCAGACCTTTGACCTTTTGTATCGCTTGGGCGTCATGTTTACTAATGACGGCTGTTACGCAATGTGCGGGATGACGTCATTCGTGCCCACTGGAATCGAAAAGGGAATCGTTTTCAAATGTTGCAAACAATTCTGAGGAATTAATACACAGTAATTCCCAACATTACTCTCTAATAATAAGTTTATCAGTTACTGATAATGAGTAAATAAAAATCATAGCTCCAAAACACACATTTGTTGAACCTTATTTGGTCTCTCAGATTTGGCTCCTGTTTTTGTTGTTTGATAATGTAACACTTTTTGATTTCTTTTTACCATCTGGCTTGTGGGAGGTAACAAAACTTTCTCAGAGATCACAGGGAGATGTCCACTCACCAGCCAGGAAAGGTTTGTGTGTGTGCTACGTGTAGTTTGCTGCAGATTAACACCTCTGTGTGTCCCAGTAACATTGCATAGCTTTACAGCGCCACCGGTCAGCATGGAAGAAGTCACCAAAACTTAATTCTTATCAGATGTAGGGGGAGACTCATCCCCCACTGCTGCTCCTCTGCCACACATCTTGAAAAAGACGCTTTGAAGGATGTCCGAATCTGTATCGGTCTCTTTAAAATCGTCAGATTGCTGTCTCCCTATGAGTTGGTTTCCCTGTAGCGCAGACATCTAAAATATTCTGTTGTCCCAGGCCCGATAAAACCTTAGCATCCATGCCAGATGCCTTTGCCAGATACGTTGGCAAAGGAAAGACATGAGGGGGGTAAACAGTGTGGGAGTGAAAGTGAAAACAAAAACGATGGAGGCATATGATAAGACAAAAAAGGACAGCAGCATGAGGGAGTTAGATACAAGCAGGACATGGTGATACATTTATTTGTCAGATAAGATAATGATCATCAAAGAGACAAGGGGAGACTAAAGAAGAAAAGGAAAAACATAATGTGTGGCTGTCATAACTGCTGGTGGGGCTACCCACAATTCATCTGGATCTGGATGCTGAATGAAATCTGCTCTCATAGCAATGAAATGCTCAGAAAATAATGCTGGTCAGGTCACCATGACCTGCAGTGTGATAGCAAAGAAGTGAATAGTTTTTATATATGTGGTACCACAATTATACTTTTGACTAATTTGCCAAGTTTTAATTATGTATACTCAATCAAATGGGTAGATAGTGGTCAGTGACAGTGCCCACCTGCTTTACCATAGCTTTGGAAAGACAATATAACTCTGGTTTAGTACAATATGACTGTTTTTTGTAATATACTGTACTACATCTTTAGCATTAATTTTATGCCATGGACAGCCAGAGATGGATGGGTCACAGCAAAGATTTAAATGTTGGTCTTTGAGGTATTGGTCCATTGCAAAACATGCATTCTGTTAAAAACAAAAAACAAAAAAAAATCAAACAGCTTAGAACACAAAGCACAAGCATACACACACACATATAGAGAAAACACACCATTTGGTCCCTCTCACAAACCAGATGATTACATGCATTCACACTCAGGAATTGTGAAAGTGGTTATGATTGGCTTTGCCCCCTATAAATCCAAGCGAACCTGGCCTTCCTCCATTTTTGAGCTTTTCTAATAATGTTGGTCTTACCTGAACCTTATTGAGAGCATTCAGGTCTTTGCAGCAAATAAAAGACAACCTTAATCTCATCCATGCTGCTGTTTTCAGTGACCTCTGCTGTAGCCTTGATTATTATATCTCACTACTATAGACAGCCACATGAGGGTCACCACAAAATGAGCCACACAGGATTAACTAGATATGAACAGGGTCTGACAGGCACTTTTGAAGTTGGAGCTGCTGTTTTATTTTGCCATAAACTTTATAAATATCTTAAAAGTTTGAATTTAACTTGTATTTTGTACATATGCTTTCTGAGCTTAAGGGTAATTCTCTAAATAGTTGGTGCAATATATTTAACACCATTCTTGAATCTTCTTGTCTGCGTCAGACTGACAACTTCACATGCTTCCTTGTATACGTTTATTTATCTATCACTAGTAACTCTGGGACTGTGTTCTGTTGCTTCAAGTCAAGTCATGCAATAAAGTGCACACAATGGAATGCATAAAACATATGACCGCCTTTATTGAAATTCTACAAAAGTTAATTCACAACTTTACAGTTTTTCCTTCCAGTCAGATCAAGATGGATCTTGAACAGAGAAGGACAATGCCTGAGATTCTCTGAAGAGCGAGTGAGGGGTACAGTATGTGTGAAAAGAGCAGTAATAAAAATACTGTCCTAAGAAAACTCATTTTCTATCTCCGTGACCTGGCATTTTCTAGACAACCTTTACAGAAATTTAATTCACCTGTTTTTTGGTCTCTGTTTGACTTTTGACCTCGGCGGTCTTTATCAAAGTAACTCCAGTGACAGGCCTTTGAATTTGACTGAAACTCTAAAAGTGAATTCACTCAAAGAAATGATAAGAACTGTGGGGTTTGCTGCATAATTGCTGATTCCAGATGAGCTACTTTGACTGCAAAACCTTTTAGAAATTTTAATAAAGAAGAATAAACATTGGGTATATGCAGGACTAATGGTCAAACAACATACACTGTTAAAAGAACACCTGTTGTGGATTGTTTTGCTTAATAATATTTATACTCGTTACTATTCCATTTCCAAATCATGAGACAGCAAAACAATACAATGCCAACCCTGTGGTTCTCCACATGTAAATGTGGAATTTAATCAGCATTAATTTAGTTGGGCAGTTGGATTCCATCTGCACTGATCAGAGGACAATAGCCACACCATTGGAGTTCACTTACTCAGATGAGGTTAGCCAACATCTCAAAATTTACAATACATACAAAGCTGAGGTGCAGAGAAGGAAGATATCAGCTTCTATTTTAGTCAGCCAAGATCACAGATCTAAAGCTGCCTATGTACTTTGGCTCAGTTTAATACATTTTCACTTCTGTTGAGGTTGTTTTTTTTACCATTTTATCAACAGATGGATGGATGTGGTGTCATGGTTTAGTGTCCCCACACGCGTATGATTTACCAGGTTCTCTCTAGAAATAGACCCTGCACAAAGGAAAAGGCTCCATCATCATAATAAGGAGTGTGTGTGTGTGTGTGTGTGTGTGTGTGTGTGTGTGTGTGTGTGTGTGTGTGTGTGTGTGTGTGTGTGTGTGTGTGTGTGTGTGTGTGTGTGTGTGTGTGTGTGTGTGTGTGAGAGAGAGAAGCTTTGCTATAATCAACTATAAAAACTTGTGTACTCTGATATCTTACCTTTATTGTTGTCCCCTTCAGCATTTCAAAATATAAGTATTCATGAAGTGTATTTATAACAAACCTTTTTTGTCTTTAAGTTTGAGGTAACACAAATGAACCTTTGTGATTTGCTATGAGAGACTTCCAGGACCACTAATGTGCACCAGTATTAAGTTGCCTTTTTTATAACACTGTTTACTCTTGTTTGGTCTCTTGCTCAGACAGCCTGTAATTTTCTCTTCCATCATTATTTTCCTGTGTGTTTATTCACCCGTACCATGATATTGAAAATAGCGTTTAAAGTTATTTTTAACATTTTTTACTCCTGACACAGTACCATAAAATGATCTGCAGTTGTTGCAAGAGACAGGCAGGACTGGAATCTAAATACAATTTGACACTCCAGTGTAAACTCCTCCAGGCCAGGATTTGATTCAGCTCCACAATAGAACAACATGACGCAGCACGCCATGGATGAAAGTATTGAGGAAAATGTACATGTTTCAGAATATAATGATAATGAGGAGAATGAAAAAAGGCAAATAGTTAAGGTAATGGTATTTTGATCAATAGCTGCTACTTCCATCTTTGGTGTTTCCTCCAATTTTTAACTTGTTTCTGTATGCATTTTTGGTGACTTGTATCTAAACGAATTTCAGTCAATATAAGTTTAATATAATTATAAGATTTGTATCAGATGTGAAAAGATCAGATTCCATGTATTTTTGAAGTTCACATTGAAAAAATAACAGATCTGGGTTACATCCAGAGAGAAAAAAATCTGATTCAGGCCACTTTGGCCTGCTGTGTGAATGTAGTCTATTTTTATATTGTTGCTGCTACCCACTGCCAGTGAAACAAAGGAGGTTGTGAACCCCAAGAGGTAAGATCACAGAGGGAGGAGCCAGGAGTTTAAAAAATAGCCAGGAAGAAATAAGAGTTGCACACCGACATTAGAAAAGTGACACAGTGTTCAGATAACTGGAAAACAGGGATTCAATAGAGGAAAAAAATAAGTTATCAGGTTCTATGATGCATTTTAAATAAATATTAAAGTCCTACAAGAGATGTTGAGCAATTAATAAAACAGAAAACCAAAGAAAATAACTAACAAAAATAAAAACACCTTAGGATTAATAGAAAGGACAAAGCTTCCAACTCTTTTTTTTTCGTATAGTTCAGAGGAGCAGATTGGCTCATAAAAAGGAATGGACTGCCATCTTCACTATGAAACTCCAAAGACATATATAAGATAATATATTGGCAAATTTAAGGAAGTTTAGAAAGCCATTTTGCTTTTATTGAAAATGGCAGATGGAATAGAACTGCTGTGGATTATCAAATGGGCTGTAATGAACACAAGGTAATGAAAGTCACAATGGCAGTCATCTAAGGATTTTTTTTCATTATCATTTTTATAGCTTCATTTTTTTTAGTTTACTTTCCCATAGACTTCAAATAGATTCCTAAAAAGGAGAGCCAATGTAAAACATTAGCTTAAAGTTAAACAACAGTTACATACACCCTGTGTTCAAGCAATTAACAACATCATAGCTGAAGAATAAGAACAATGGTGAATCTTTACAGTTTTGGTACAAAATTTACCAAATGACTGATGTAATTGTTGTTTTTCTGCTAATATCTACCTTGTCTACAGCTGGGCGATTCTGTGTGTTCATCGCCATCTAAATGGTAACACAGAGGAGTCAGTCTACACTGAGTAAATGTGCAGGGAGTTTCCCTTCACACGCCTGCCAGCTCCCCTCAGCCAACTCCGATGGGTTATCAAAGCAGACATTTGGCAACCTACTTTCTGAAGCAAAGCATCTGCCCATTCAGATGCAGTGGGGCTAATGTCAGACTCTATCATTCTTACGTTCAAAATGACCTTGGCATCAACATGCACAGCAATAACTGATGCATGGGTTTTAAGCGCAAGAGGGAGATCGTTCATCGTTGGTCTTTGTGACAGCTATTACTAAAACAGAGTCACCTTCAAAGTGGAAGAGTTGGCCATTGCTTCATTTAGAGTTGGTTATTGATATTCGGCGTTGTTTGGACATGCTTGCATTGCAAGTTTTGGAATTGGGCTAGCAATAGAAAAATGCACATCTAAAGGCACCCATGAGGAAACACTTGTACATACCTGTAAGCTCTCTGTCAGTACAGCTTCCTTCAACAGTCCAAAAACATCTATGTTATGTTAATAGATGATTCTAAATTGCCCATAGGAGTATGTGTTAGTATTTGAGAGTGTGTTTTTTTTTTTTTTCGTGTATATTTGATCCTGCAATGGACTGGTACCCTGACCAGGGTGTACCCCTACCTATTGCCTGAAGAGCAGACCACTGTGACCCAAAATAGGAATAAGGCAATATGGATAATGTATGGATGCATATGTAAGCGTGTGTTTGTGCTCATACATTTTTGGGTACAAGAGTGTATGAGAAGAATTTCCTGTCCAGGCAGGGCTTAACAGAATTTCTTTATTTAAGTTAATCTCCTTTGCACCTCCCTGCTCTCTTGAGTGCTGTGTGTGGTGTTTAAATTGCTTGATAGCTAAAAATATGCAACCTGTAGCTTCCGCAGAGGCATTTTAATTGCTTTGGTTTTGGATGTTATTACACATGGTCTGAACAAAAAGGTCAGACAAAGGTGAATAGTGTTTTGTTACTTTGGCAATAGAATATTAATGTCATTAGTGAATAAGTACAGAAACATAGGCAAGTGATAACCATTTAATGACTAGATCTACACAATGAAGAGGAGCTGTTTGAACTTTCCATAGATTAAATACCCATAATAAGACCTTGAAATCTACCATGTTGACAAGGAGGAATTAAGAAATTAGAGCAGGAGTGAAAGGAAAAGGAAAAGTTTAAACATATTCTTCTCTGAATTGTTATGGAGAATGTGAGCTCACTGGTGCATAAAATGGAAAAGCTTGGTAAGGTTGTGCTACGCCGGAAACGTTTTGGTCATCAAAAGCCCCTTTTACATTGGCGGATACCCAGTTTTTAATACCCGAGTCTAGTGTGTCATCTTTACTTTTTAACTTAGCTGACATGGGGTCGCATTTCAAGCTGTTCCCGCCAATACCTCGCCTCAGAGGGTACACTTAATCCTGGGTCAGGCCTCAGAGGAACGATGCAGGGTCCTTGGTGGGATTTGTTGATGACGTAACCTGAGTGCAAACAGGGGTAGGCTAAGTTGTTTCGGAGTAGGAGGAGGTCCCAGGTATATTTGCAAGATGAGCAACTGGGGAGACGAAGAGGTCCAGGAGCTACTCAGCACTGAAGCCACAAAAATGGCAGACCTGGAATTTGAAGAAGCATAACCAAGGTCATAAACAAATTGAAGTGCCTAAGGAAAAAGTTCCATGCGCAGCCTTAAACTGCTCCTTGCTTGGCCTCAATTTGTCCAAAAATCTCTGTCTGTTTCTTCTAATGCGTTCCTCAAAGGGATTTTACCATTTTAAGCATTCATATGTAGTACAATACTATGTACATCAATTCAATTTGCATTTGATTGGTTGCACAAACGTGCACAGCAGCCAAAAACCGCTCATCCCAGCATTCCTTCAGCGTTGTTTTGAAAATTGTCTGTTTGACAGTAGACGTAGGGATAACTTGGCTTGGCTTCAGGCACCAGGGAGGCAATAGCACGCCTTGCACTTACAATACACAACGCACGTTAAATATGCATTCTTTGTCTAGGGAAACCAATGGGGTCTAATCTAAAAGCACTAAAAGTGTCTATACCCTGCTCTGAGAATATACAAGCTTCACTGTAGTACTATTGTTGTATGTAATTCTCGGTGTGCAGTATGCAAAAAATTGCACAGTCAATGAAAAATACAGCAGGGGCAGCACGGTGGCTTGGTGGTTAGCACTGTTGCCTCACAGCAAGAAGGTCCCCGGTTCGACTCCCAAGCCAAGCAGGGTCTTTCTGTGTGGAGTTTGCATGTTCTCCCCGTGCTTGTGTGGGTTTCCTCTGGGTACTCCGGTTTCCTCCCACAGTCCAAAAAACATGCATGCTAGGTTAATTGATGATTCTAAATTGCCCGTAGGTGTGAGTGTGTCTGGTTGTTTGTATATATGTGGCCCTGCGATGGACTGGCGACCTGTCCAGGGTGTAACTCCTGCCTCTCGCCTAAAAATAGCTGGGATAGGCTCCAGCAGACCCCCGTGACCCTGCAAAGGATAAAGCGGGTATAGAAAATGGATGGATGGATGAAAAATACCTGGATGGTGTGCAAAAACTGGATTCTCAATTGTCTTGTAAAAAGCAGTATGCAGTTTTGAAAACACCCAGAATCTTGCACACAGACCAGCAAAGGGAAAGGGAACTGCAGTTTTTGTTTAAATCAGATGGCGGAATCCCAGACATGCTGTCAAGGAATGTTTGTGAACATGGAGAGTTTTTGAGGAATGTTTCTGAATACCAATGCTGCGTGTGACATCATCAGCTGAGTGGTTTCCAGCCTAGAAACACAACATCCAAATACATTTTTGAGGATCCCTGGAGAATTTCAGCCATACCTTGCTCTCTGCTACACTTCCAGTTTAAATGTATTTTCAATCCTCCATCCACTATGCTCCACTTATCCAGGTTTAGGTTGGAGGTGCAGCAGTTGAAGCATACTACACTAATAGTGTGCAGTTAGTTTGTAGTACGTGTATTACTTCTGGGAAAATGTTCAGTGTGCAGCTGACTACATATTATATCCCATAATGCAATGTGCCACTACAGCATGCTTTCATAGCAGCCATGCGACCAGTTTCTGTTTATGGTGTAGCATAGTTGGTTTTACAGAACCTGTATTTTGGCTTAGACCATGTTCCCACAAACTACCCACCGATCTCAAGCGGTTGTCCTAGTGAACGCAGAATACTGAGAATTTCTGCAGATGACAGTAGTCTGGCTTGGAAGTCTGAGGTGTACAGAATGAACATGAATGGTAAGAGTACAGTCCCCTGTGGGGCACCCAGTCAGGCACACAACCATTCAGTCTCACAAACTGTGGTCTGTTACGTTTCACATGGGGGGGGGGGGGCAAAAGGGTGGCCTGGGACATCATCAGCGCAGTATTAAGAAATTCCAATGTCTTTGTAAATGGAAGCAACAAAAGATTCACAAAAAATCACTTTTTAAAAATATAACAGTATCAAGGCATACATTGACTTCAAAGTACCTCAAAATAAAGTACAGTACTATAATACAGGTGGTAGTAGTTGTAGCCCAGGATTGCTATCAGCCATTTCTTTTAAAACTTCAAATGACAATTGTTCTGTTTCGCAGCGCTTTGGCACGTGTTTTCTCAATACTGAGAACAGACAGATTTTGTAGACGATCATCTGCCATGGTTGCACAACCAGGTGATTTTTCATAAGCTTTAGCACTGAAAAATTTCGCTCACACCCTGCAGTGCTTACTTGGAAAACGGGGCCACTTTTGCACAGTTGAAATAGTTTGTGGAATACCTCCTTAAAAGATTCTAGAAACACCACAAACTCAATGAGAGTTTTAGGGATGACTTTTGTCTTTGCTTTATTCTTTTCAAGAAGTCTTCTTGCCTGATGGATTTCAATTCAAGTCTTGCAAGTCAGAGGCATATGCTTCGACCACTAGCAACACCAGCTGTTCTTTCAAGAAGTAATTCTTTGTTGGGTTTAAAGCTTATATGCTCCTCATTATTTTTCCGCAAGTGTATGAAAAGCGTCTGTCCATCTTCCCAAAAATCAAATCTACAATGGGAAGGAATATACCTGTTGTGAAGGCATATTTGCCGTCCAAATGCTGTCCAAAACTATCAGACAGTGTGCTAGATGTTTGTTTAGTTCTTTTTGATTTACAGTAGTAGATATTTTGCAATTATTGCATGTTTCAATGTACTGTACTTCACAGCTCATCAAAGCTCTCCTCTTTGTGATATCCCTAAAAAGTCTGTTTAAGGGGTTTCGGTAAGGTCAGCTACCTTTTGTAAGGTCCACGTGAGGGGACTGCAGGATCTCAGACAAAGTCTTTGATTCACCTGGTACTTTTCTGAAAGACCAAAAAGAGTCCTATAAAATTTAAGTCAATCTGAGAGCGCAATCCTCTTGCTTCTCAAACTCTCGGTGGATTTGTCTCATCTGAAATTTCATCCAGCACTCTTAATTACTGCAGTCATCCTGTCCACGAGATTTTTACATGAAACATAGCGACAAGCCAATCGAGTGTCACTCAATTTTGGCAGTTCCTGGGATGCCCCACTGAACATTTCTGTTTGAACATTAATCCACCTTTTGTGAACATATGAACCTGACATGAGAGTGTACTGTACAGCCTTTCCAGCAAAGAGAAAAAACATGCGGCTTCCGAGACATTTTTAACACTGTCAGCAATTACAAGATTTAAACAGTTGGCACTGCAATGAACATAGAACGCATACTTTGCAATTTCCTTAACTCTTGTTTGGACACCAAAGCAACTGCCACTCATCACTGCAGCCCCATCATAGCCTTGGCCCAACAAAGTTTCTTTGCACTCCCGCCCACATTTCTCCAGACATCTCTGTTAAACTGGCAGCATCCAAATGTTCTGCTCGCTGATAGTCATGGAAGCTCTCCGGAACAGCACAATCATAGTAATATCTTATAACAAGAGACAACTGCTATTTTTTTTTCTTGACTTTAGTCTCATCTGCTAAAATAGAAAAATGCTCACTGTCTTTTACCTCTTTGACAATTTCCTCTCTAACCATATCGGCTAAACATTCTCTAATTTTGAGTATTTTTGCTTGTACACTATATTTGGGATTTCTGGGACACTTTGACAGTCGTTTTTTCACCAAGGTGTCATGTTTCTCATAAGAACTAAGAGCTCAAGGAAGTTTCCCCTGTTTTTTGAAGCATCTGTTTCATCAAGGCCATGTCGGGAAATGTTCTGAGTGGCGGTTAAAAGCAAAATTTTTGTTTTTTAAGTTTTAAAGGGGACCTATTATGAAAAACACGTTTTTTCTTGTTTTAACATATATAAAGTGGTCTCCCCTCACCCTGCCAGCACAGGGGAGACAAAATACCATGAATTTCTGCAAGCTCTCTGACCCCCGCCGGACAGAGTCCCCCAGTGTCACGTGTTTTTTTTTGAGCCGATTAAAATCTGATTTCCAGAGGTTCAGCCTCCGCTGCTGAAACCACGCCCACAACCAGCTCTCTCCGCTGCTGGAGCGGAGCTTCCTTCAGCCAGTCGGACGCGGCGCCGCGGCGGAGCGGATCCGGGTTAAATCATCCAGGTTCCCGGGTGGTTTGGGAGCTGGGTCCTTGGGGGTCTGTCCCAGGCTGGACCAGCTTCACCCTCCGAGATTTTCAGGCAAATCTGTCGGTTTGATCACCAGTAACGGGCGATGCGCATAGGATGCGCTCCGGAGCCGATCTGTGCGCCGGCCGTGGGGTTGCAGCGCCCGTCGCGCAGCATCCGCCGGGCAGATCCGGCTGAAATTCCGCTGGTCGGTCCCCGGGAGTCCCTGCTATCAGTCCAGGCCGGTTCCTGCGGTCCCGGCCGGTCGGAACCGGTCAGATTCCCCCGTTAAAGCCGCGGTGATGGGCGCTGCTCCCGGGCGCCCGGCTTGGCTCCGGGGCCAGCGTTCAGCATCCGCCGGGTAGATCCGGCTTAAATAGTGCATAAATGTTATTTATATACAACTCATATTTTATTTTTTTAACAATAAAGTTTCCATTTGTGAAAATTCAGTGTTGTGATAATTTACAGGCTCGGGCTGCTCTGGCGGAGCGAGGTTTATGCTCCTCCCCTCCTACACGTCATTCAGGGAGCCAATCAGTACAGAGCCTCATTATCATACCCCCCCCTTCCCTAAAAATGAGGCGCAGAAAAAGAGGTTAGAAGCGGTAAAACTAGTGACAGGGCCCACAGGCTGGATTTATGATTTATGTAGAAAAAACAAGCTTTAGATTGTTTTTAAGACATTCAAGGCCTGTTTAAAATATACATTAAATGCCATAATAGGTCACCTTTAATGTAATTTTGATTTTAGACAACTTGCTTTTTGTTTTCCTCCCCCCATCATTCTGAGCACAGATGTACATTTCTTGGGCAAACTTTTATACTCACTCCATGCTGTCGTGGCATTTACATGTGTGTCAGACCTGCTATGAACACTGAACCCACTGACTTTGGGAATGAAATTCTTCCAATTGCTATTTCCCTTTTCTGATGTAAATACACTCATCTTTGACATAGCAAAATGTCTGCAAGCAAAGCAGTATGGTGCATCTCTTGAAAGGGAATATTCTAGCCATGGCCAAGATCTATACCATTCACTGTGGAAGTTGTTTGTGCTCCTGCTTGGAGGGATTTGGGGAATGTCTTTCAATTAGGTAGCACTGGTGCATCCCCTTTGGATTTAGTAAAAAAGTCAGTAAAAAGTCAGTAAAAAAAATGAAAAAAAAAACATATTGGCAATAAAATAATGTGCTTTTAGAAAAAAATCTCTGTTTAAGGTTTAGATGTGTAAAGCTTTACAATACATCTTAATGCAATACTCTGATAAAATATCAGTGGTATTTAGTTTATTATTTTCATGCGAAAGAGTTATGGATAAAATGCCACTTCATGGTGGAGTTAAAATGCCATAATTATATGATTATTATTTATGTAACATAGCTCAATAGGTTCAGGTTAAATCCTGCTAAAGGGGACACGCACGCCACCTGCTGGTTTAAAGACATGCCTGCACTGCGTAGTGCAGCAGTAGCGGAGGATTATGGGTAATGCTCAAAGTAACGGGAGACGTTAGAGGTAACGTCTCTGTGTATGTCCGTGGACAAAACTATTATTAACTTTACGAAATGTGTATAAACGTTAAGGTGGTTTGTTTTAGTTGTACATTATTTGTTTTAGAGGCATTTCGCCATGTTTTTCTTAAGTTAATAATTCATTTGTGTGTGTTTGTGCCGGTGTTCTGCCAATCCTTGCTCCCTGCCGAGAAATGCTACTTTGTGGTTCTGCGCATGCGCACAGTCGATTTTCAAAGTTTTATTGCCACGCCAATTATTTCTTGCACCATGTAAAATTGATAATATGGGATATTGAGTATTTGATCCTTCAAAATACACCACTCATGACATGAATTGCATTACACTTTGTGAACATTAAACGATAAAGAGGACAAAAACAACAATTATATCGCTTTATTTGATATTCATTCAGTCATTGGCATTCATTTAGCCAGGTAGGTCATTAAGAACACGTTCTTATTTACAATGACGGCCTGGCAAGAGACAAGGACCACTTGGGGGAGAGGGAAGTGGTTTAGGGAGTAAAACAAAGTGAAATTGTAGCTCTGCAAAGGTAGAAAACCATTAGGTAGCATTTTTTGCCAAAGCAGCAGAAATAGGCAGAACACCGGTGTTCTGCCAATCCTTGCTCCCTGCCGAGAAATGCTACTTTGTGGTTCTGCGCATGGGCACAGTCAATTTTCAAAGTTTGATTGCCACGCCAATCATTTCTTGCACCATGTAAAATTGATAATATGGGATTTTGAGTAGTTGATCCTTCAAAATACACGACCCATGACATGAATTGCATAATTGTAGCTCTGCAAAGGTAGAAAACCATTAGGTAGCATTTTTTTGGCAAAGCAGCAAAAAATGGCAGAACACGTGTTTCCAGAACGAGAATGCATTTTGTCCACACTGGATGACGTCACTTTCTACTGTCGCTTGTCTAAATGCAGGTACGTTCATATGTTGTTTTGCGTTTATATAAGATGTTAAAGTGTTGTTAAAGTGCCATTTCTTGCTACAAATAATAGATAAAAAGGGTAACAGTCCAGCGTTTAAGTTTTTATTTGATGTCATATTGATAAACTAGAATGAGACAGTGTTTTGTTTCATCCATTTTATTTCAAATCCACGATCAATTGGAATATAATGTTGTTGAAGAATATAGGTTTTCAAAAATGTACCGTAACCATTTTGTTAAGAAAAGTAAGGGAAGATTTTCCAAGAGAACGAGAATGCGTTTTGTCTAAGGAATAATAGAGTAATATTATCTAATAGAAAATCTTTGTTAAGCTGGTTTGAGAAAGAGATAGTTTTTGTCACTGATCTGCCAGCTAGATGATACTGGGAATGTATTTGATTTTGCACCCTTTTTGAACAAATATGGTTTAAATTATCATGCAGAATTTATGAAGGTTTGTAAAGCCATCCCCCCCCCGTCACTTATTCATTTGATTAAAAGTGCATTAAAAGTAGAATTTCCACCAAGAAAGTTGATGCATAGGAGCGTAATGATAATGAATTAGCCAAGTATTATTTTACATTGTATCAATAGTTCTGAAATCAACTAGAGATATTGAGACAGCACTTCCTGTGTTAATTATTGAGGACTATGGGTTATTGGATAAGAAACGTAATAACAAGTTTATAAGTGCTGTCTTTAAGTCGAGATCATTACATGACTATCACAGAGGGTTATATTGTGACACTTCAACGTCTTTAAGTTTGTTTACACTAGAAAAAGCCAACTCAAATGATATCAAATGGCCCATTCCCCCAAAGTCAAGGAAACTCATTTTAAATTGATGAATAAAATGTATCCGACCGCTGAATTTTTTAGACAAAGATTTAAATCTGAAGTTGACCCCTGTGCTTTTTGTAATGAATCTTAAGAATCACATGATCATGATATGTTTCTATTGTGTCCTGTCTCACAAACTTTTTGGCTGGAAATTAGAAATTGTCTATCTTTAAAAATGAATGACATCCCAAAATTAGAAATCTCAAATATTATTTTTTACATATATACAATTGACAAATGAGTGTCTCTCTTGCTTAATGTCATTCTTCTACTGGCTAAATATCATATACACTGTTGTGAGTGGAGAAAAATGAAGCCCTCTTTCCAATGTTTTTCAAATGATTTCAAACGTTTTTTTTGTCTCTATAAGAAAAATTAAGTAAAATAACTAATAAATTATTAGCTGATATATGAAAGTATCTTTTATTTTAAATTCTTTCTGAAATGTCGATGCTATATGCCTTAAAATGCCTTACTGTTTTTGTTATTAATTTTATTTACAGTGTATGTTTACCTTATTGTTTGTGTGTATATCTCTTGTTCATGATACCTCCCAAAATATGTTCTATTTTCTTATGTTGTATTGTATTTCCTACCCAAGCAGTTTGTATTAATTTTTTTTTTGTTTTTATATTGTGTTCAATTAAAAAAAAAAAGACAATGTGTTTTGTCCACACTAGATGACGTCACTTTCTACTGTCCCTTGTCTAAATGCAGATCCTGTGAACAAACCTGCTGTTACCCACACCTGATCAGCTCCCAGTGGTTCATTGATAAAAGAAGACATCACACACAGGTCACATATAAATAATTTATGTTTATTCAGAGTGACTTTAAGAACATAGTTTCATGGGGTGTGAATGCCTTTAAAAAGTAATTTTATTTTCCAGAGGACATGTCTTTGCTGCTGAGGGGCGGATGTCTGTCGCTGAGAGCTACTGCGGTCGGAAAAGGTTGATGCCACAACGAGTGAGGGATTCATCAGCTGCAGTTTTGTCCTGCTGACTTCACCTGCACACGGAGGTACTGATATCTAAGGTTTCCATCTTGAGCTCCAACTAAAAGCGCGCCAACAACAGTAGAAAAAGAGTGCACTCAAAATAAACTTGGGCAGTTGTGAAAATACCAATATATTTTTTTCCAATTATTTTTTCTATATTCTCTTTCCGCTATTGAGAAAGGCCTGGGTTTGTATTTTCCAGTGTTCTTTAGGCAAGGCAAGTTTATTTGTACAGCACAATTCAACACAAGGTAATTCAAAGTGCTTTACATCAACATTAAAAGCAGCAAGACACAATTAAACAGTAAATAAAATGAGGTAAAATAATAAAAAGCACAAGTTGTTAAAAAGTAAGGGCAGTAGAGTACAGCAGGTATTAATTTAAGAGTACGCTTCAGTAAACAGTAATGTTTTTAACCCTGATTTAAAGGATCTACAGTTGGAGCAGACCTCAGGTCTACAGGAAGTTTGTTCCACCGGTGAGGAGCAGAATAACTGAACGCTGCCTCACCTTGCTTGGTTCTGGTTCTTGGGACACACAACAAACCAGATCCAGATGAACTCAGAGGTCTGGGAGCTTCATAGGAACTAACAGATCAAGCATGTATTTTGGTCCAAGACCATTCAGTGCTTTGTAGACCAGCAGTAAGATTTTAAACTCTATCCTTTGACTCACTGGAAGCCAGTGTAGTGATTTCATGACCGGTGTAATGTGGTCCAGTTTCCTGATGTTTGTAAGGACTCGGGTTTCATTATTGAAATATTACATAAGAGTTTACAGGTCAAGTGTATTCCCCTATAGTCTCGAACTGATCATTTTAAAAGTGAGAATCATACAGTACCCTAGACTAGTGTTTCCCAACCCTGGTCCTCGAGGCACCCCTATCCTGCATGTTTTACATGTTTCCCTGCTTCAGCACACCGTGATACAAGTGGCTGTGTCATCAACAGAAGTGTCAACACCTTGATGACAAGCTAATTAGGACCATTAATTAGAATCAGGTGTGATGATGAAGGGAAACATCTAAAACATGCAGGATAGGGGTGCCTCGAGGACCAGGGTTGGGAAACACTGCCCTAGACTGATATTTATTATTTGACATGTGACTTTTACCATAAAACATTGAACAAGCATAAGGTGGGTTTTAAAGGGGACCTATTATGAAAAACACGTTTTCTCTTACTTTAACATATATAAAGTGGTCTCCCCTCAGCCTGCCAACTCAGAAAAGGAGGAAAGCAACCAAATTCTGCAGTGTCTGTACAGCCGCCCGGATGAGCCATCCAGTGTGATGTGGATCTACGAGCCGTTCAGATTCGGCGCATTTTCGTTACGTAACCAAAATGCAAACCACGCCCACAACTATAAAACCGTGTAACTGCATGCGAGCGTCCGACTATCGCATCGCACTGCGTGACATCGGATGCTCTATGTCCATCTCCCTCCAGCCAGCTGCCACTTTATTGAGGTTTTTGTAGTGAAATGAGGAGGTATCATAGAGATAACTTCTCATTTCAACTAACTGGATCAGCCGTTCCTCATCCGTGACTGTTTCCTACAGCGCTTTCAACCGGCTTTCAACGCGAGTGACCGGAAGAAAATAGAAGCAGGGGCGTCCGACAAATGTTCAGCCGCGTCGCGCTACACGTCGCTGCGTTGCTGCGTCGCTGCGTCGCTGCGGCCATTTAGGACAGTCCAATAGAAAATAAAGCAATGGAATTGATTTTTTTTCGCTGACACTTGCTCGCATCGCATGGGACACGGTTCAAAGCCTGAATTATGGTTCCGCGTTAAATCGACGCAGAGCTTACGCCGTAGGGTACGCCGTAGGCTCGTCATTGGTGTAACGCGGAACCATAAATCAGCCTTAATTTGGTTAATTTGGTTCAGCTAAAATTGAGGGTTTTTCCTCTGACACCCTGCCATCTTTTTCCTCCTCATCTTCATCACTTGTCTCTTCAGTATCTGTCCCTTTTTCTGAACCTGATACCCTCTTGTCTTCATCCCTCACACTACTGTCTTCTTGTTTGTCTTTTCCCTCGTGTTGTTGTTGCTTTCTCTCAGTAGCCCTCCCCAGATCTAAACCTCCTGATTTATCCTCCATTCTCTCTCCTTCATTTATAAACCTTTATTCTGCTTGCTTCTCTTGGTCGCTCCTCCCTTTTTTGCTAAAATGTAATGTTTCTGTTTTCAAATGTTGTTTTCATTTTGGACTGAATGTGACAAGATGTGAAAAAGTTAAACTCCTTGTATAATATTTCATAGTTGGATCAGAAGTACACCATCATATAAACTACAAAAAGAAATCACATGACCCCAACCACAAGACGATTCTCACTGTATTTATTTACTCGGTTTAACAGTTATGATCTATTTTAATTTAATTGTGTAGCTTTCTAAAAGATAAAATCAACTTTTATATATCCCAAATTCCATTGAGATGTTTTGATTAAAGGCATTCATCTGCCTGATTACTGACCACAGTGGCAGGTGATGATCTCCAATGATTTGCTCACAGTAGGCTACTTTTAAGCTACATCATTGTAAACTCCTTAAAATTCGACCTACAGGGTTCATACACCTCAATTTCGAATTCGTATTTCTATTTGACATACGAATGCTTCATATAATGCTTTTGTGTTTGCTAATCAAGTTAAGGCTGAATTATGGTTCTGCGTCAAATCAACGCCGTGCCTACGGCGCAGGTTGCTGACGCGGTCGCGGTCGCTGACGCGTACCACAAATTGTAACTACCTGTCGAGGCGACGCAGACCAAACACAGACCGAGAGGGCTGTGATTGGTTCGCTTGGTAGCAACGCATTTCCGGTTTCCGGTTTGAAGCAGTCGTGAACTTACAGCGCCTATTTTCTTCGTCTATGTGTGATTTTTTTTTTTTTTTTTTGTTCTGGTTTTTTGCACAATAGTTGTCCTTATCTCTTTGATTCACTGTGACCGGAAAAGTCGGATAAACCATTCAGGAAAAGATTGCGACCCCCTAGCGGTCGCGGGGGGTACTGCACCGCGGCAAAATGGAGTGACGGAGAAATCCGGAGGGTTCACGACGGCGTCACGGTGACGGCGTGTGCTCTGCGTTGGTTTTACGCAGAACCATAATTCAGGCTTTACTAAAAGGGGATACACCACAGTAATGACGTACGAACCCATTCTGACTAGCGCTTAACAGACGTACTGAACAATCGCCTTTGGCGGTTGGTCCCAGCTTGAAATTTAACTCAGTTAAATACATTTAACTTGACTTGACTTGACTTGAAAAATAAGTGACAATATCACTTGCCAGTTCGCTCTCTCCACTGCCCATGTCGTGTCATCCTCACAGCAGCGCTGGCAGGAGGTCCGTCACACGAGAGTGTGCATCTCCAAGTTTTCAACGGACCCCAACTCTAATACTAATCATTTAAGGGGAAAAGATGATCTTTTATAGCTTTAAAAAAATCTAACGTGTGCCTTATTTCAATGCACTGGGGGGCTTTTGAGGAGACTAGTCATTTGTTTTTAGTATCTTATTAAGAACGGTTAAGAAGGCTCTCAAGTGCCCCCCTCTAGAGCCGTCCGTCCCTGTATACAGCAGCACAACTTTAGCAAATATCAGTGTGTCGGGAAATTGATATACTTAAATATGTGTGTGTGTGTGTGTGTGTGTGTGTGTGTGTGTGTGTGTGTGTGTGTGTGTGTGTGTGTGTGTGTGTGTGTGTGTGTGTGTGTGTGTGTGTGTGTGTGTGTGTGTGTGTGTGTGTGTGTGTGTGTGTGTGTGTGTGTGTGTGTGTGTGTGTGTGTGTGTGTGTGTGTGTGTGTGTGTGTTCAGGGCTCCAGACTAACTTTTTTCACTAGGAGCACAGTAGCCCCTAACTGAAAATGTTTAGGGGCACAATCAGAAATTTTAGGAGCGCACATCGTTTATCGACACGCTAACCAAATTTTTACATTTCTACTACATTTCAGTGTATTAGTAATACGTATTTCATAATAGATTAATGAATTACCACAATGTGCTGTTTCAAATGCAGTGTTACATTTTATTGTGCACTTTTAAAGATGCCGCAACATAAAGTAAACTGACAGCACCATTGCTGTCATTATATATAAAAAAAACATAGATTCACATGATAAAAAAGTGCTTGGTAACAAAGTGCTTAGTAACCTTTCAGCCATGAATTTAACTGTTAAACACAGTACTTAACAAATGTACAAATATTGGGGGTACTAGCCAATAACATTTCCCTACTTGTGTCTTTACTAAAACCCTGAACTTACATCAGTTGACCAAATTCACTGCCTTCACTCAAATAACTAAGGATCTTACCAAGAAATATTCTTATTTCTAACCTAAAAATGCCATTACACCTGATAACACACATCACTTAAAAGGTTAGGTGTTTTTCCCACGTGTTAAAATTTAACTTTCATTTGTGTCAAGCAAATTTTAAGGTCTAGTTACGTTTTAAGTTAGAGTTTTGGCAGTGTTCAAAATAAAATGATGATTCCTGCTGTATTGGAGCACATTTTCTTTTAGTTAAAACTGTAGCGGGGACAGATGTTTAGAGAAACCTATGTATGTACCGGGTGAAGGCTGATTTATGGTTTCGCGTTACAACAACGCAGAGCCTACGCCGTACCCTACGCCTTAGGCTCTGTGTCGATTTAAGGCGGAACCTTCAGGCTTTAGGGGAACATATCGAAGAACAACCAGAAGAATATAGAGTGGATTAAAAATAAAAGTTAAGCACTGAGCTACATGTGTCTCCCGTCTGGGCCATTGCAGACTCATTGCCTGAGCATGATGTTACTAAAACCAAACCCGCCATCTCTTTCTTCTAACTTTATGTGCGCGCCGCGGCGGCAGCGCGTTGTGCCGCATTAAATGTGGTCCGGGCGTAATACCTGCTTTGAGCTGGTGAAATTAAACGAAAAAAAAAAAAATAAATACATAGATCCCCCGACTCATTCCCTTTCACTCATTTGCCTGCAAATATGGGGGTTCATTGACGCACCCCTTCCACGTTTAACGTGTAAAAAAAAAAAAAAAAAAACCACTGGCAAATTTACTGGTTGCACGTGTGCGAGTGGACATGAAATTCAGTCGCACATACTCAAATTTTGGTCGCAAAATGCGAATCAGGCTGTGCCAATAAATATTATCTCTTTCCTTCCTTCATCTATCAGTTTTATTTTTATCTCTGAAGTGAGCTTATCCTTGCTGTCACCAAATGAAAGTAGACCAATAAATATGTATATATTTTCTCATTTTACAAAATTTGTTATTCGTGGGGATTATTTCATAGAGCATGACATTATGTGATCTGAAGTTTGATCTGTAATGAAAATATGAATACTGTAGGCCACAGGAAAAGAGAAATACATCACCTAGCTTACAGGTTCAAAGGCTCCAAATGGGACAGAAAGTGAGTAAGAACATCACTATCTGTTCAAATGTGTCCGTCAATGCCTTGTTTGTTTGATCACTTTGGTGTATGACAAAACAACAGTCAAGAAAAGATTGCATTTTTGGTGAGATATTGTATCAAAATCATAGATTTCAACTCCAAACTTCCCAACAAGGTTAAACTTTTTCTCTTTACTGAGACTCACCAGGGGAGGAATTAAATTCAGTTGACATTTTTTCGTTCGGTTTCAAGAACAGCAACGTGAATTCCTGAACATGAGCGACTCTTTTATGCATAATAAATTTTGTCTCCACAAAGAGGCCTAATTGCTACAAAGTAGCACACTTTACCAAGATTTAACAAGACATTCCTCAAGTCTTTTGATAAGATACTTGATCTCTATCTGCTATTAGAGTGATTAAAAGAATCTAATTCAGGCAGGCAGATATTTAGAGGTCTGATAAAATAATATACAGGTGTATACCACACAGAGCTACAACCAGACTTTAATAGAATTTCCTGCAAGTTGAGGCGTAGGAGCTTAATGATAATAAATTAACAGAGTATAATATTTACTCTGTATCAATAGTTCTCAAATCAACCCTTTTACCCCTTTCTACTGGTTGATTACATACAGTCAATAACCCTTTTCTAACCGGAATATTAGCAATAACCCGGTTGCGCACGGCCATGTAAACACCAATAACCCCTTTGAATAACCGGAATTTACTCTAACCCGAATATTTGGTCATGTGTACACGCCTAACGGGATATCCCCATCAAAATGAAACATGAATTTGTTTTCTTTTGTTTGTTGCGCATGTTCTTCTCGCAAAATGGGCGCAAAATGAGTACTGTATAATTTGGAAATGTGAAAAGTTAAAACAAAGTGTGTTGATTCATCCAGACCTCCTGCAGGGGATGAAATCAGTCAGTTCACGGGGACGTTGACACCTGGCCAGCATTTAGAAATTGAAACTGGCAGGACAGGGCATATTCCAAACTTTGCACTTGACTTGGTGCACTAGCTACTGGGCAAACCCTGCAGCCATAGAGAACCTGCAGAAGTCTTCACCTTGTGAAATCAGGCCAGAGTTTCTCCAGGTGAGCTTCCTTCTTGACATGCTGTAACACTGCAGGGTCTGTGTGTCCCACGGGAACATCCAGGTAGGAATTTTGGAGGAATTCTGGTGGCCAGAGGCTTTAGGGACTTGTTGCTGACAGTTAACTGCAAAGTAGAAAAAAACGGATGTTTATATATATATATATATATATATATATATATATATATATATATGTATATGTATATGTATATATCCTCAGCAGTTTAGATAATGCTGACCTTCAAAAGCGTCAGTGAAATGTTTTTCCATCCCAGTCTGTGCTAGTAGTAATTATATTCACATGCACACTAAAAAGTTTCTAAAAAAAAAAAGAAAATTCAGATTAAGCCATTAACATGCCTAATAAAATGACTTTTATTCCCATTTACATGCAATCATGAACATATTAAGATTGGTGAAGTAGCTTGTAACGACTAATCTGAAACTAATCTTAAATCTTTTCACTCCTCCTGCCAGAGTGTTGCATTTTCTGTAAGCAAGCCCCTTGCCTTCTGTGCCTGTGCTGAGTAAGGCTCTATGAATTCACAACACAAAGGCCAGTGGGCCAATTACAGGCCAGGCCATGGGGAAACCTCCAAGTGCCTGTAAAATATTAATGACGGGAATGCATGGATTGCATGCATGATTTGGGAACTTGAAAAGAAACAGGTGAAATATGAAAAGCCAAAACATTGCAGATCTCTTGTGGAAAACACTGAATTGTTGCAGAGAGCAACTGATTAAAATTCTTACCCAGAAAGATGATCAACTTAGTTGCACATACAGACATTTTGAAGGATGAACCTGTTGAGGTACACAAGGTGCAATATGCAACATGTATAATAACCAGGAAATTCAAGATATGAGCAATTAGAGTGTGTGTGTGTGTGTGTGTGTGTGTGTGTGTGTGTGTGTGTGTGTGTGTGTGTGTGTGTGTGTGTGTGTGTGTGTGTGTGTGTGTGTGTGTGTGTGTGTGTGTGTGTGTGTGTGTGTGTGTGTGCCCCAATGCAGAGACGCTCATCTTATGGGTATACAATAGCCATGATTTTGCATATTTATCTATGGCAAAAAAAAAAAAAAAACTGTGTGTGTGTGTGTATATATATATATATATGTATGTTTGTGTTTTTTCTGTTTAGTTTTTTTTACCCACGCAAACATCAAGGGAAGTGTCTCCCTTGCAACAGCTCCCCAGAGTGTCTGAGCCCTGTCCCGTGCTAGGCCAGCAATCTGTTTTTAAATGAACTGTTTGTGTTCCTCTGACATATTTGGTGTTATTTTAATGGCCTGGAAACCACAGAGCAATTTCGTAAAGGATTATTATACCTTTAAATCACCTTTGAGAACCCATCTGAGTGCATAGGAAATCCATTAATCATCTTTGCCAGCATGCAGTTCAAATTAAAGACCTAGCCTTTACTCACAGGCACAGAAGAAAAACACTGTTTTTAACACAGCCTTCTTTTTTTCTTTTTTCTTTTTTTTTTTTATCTCAGTCACTGTTATGGTTTGTGATGAAAATCCCCAAACAAAATGAGTATTCACGGCTTATACGCTACATAAAGATGAAAATCGCGGTAAAAATGAAGTTTGATAATGTCAAGGTAGTATTTATTTTTTCCTGATATTTAAAATACTTATCAAAACCCACCATAATCAAATAAATCCATCATGTATGTGTTAATCCTTACTTAATCTCTCTATCTTAATACTGTTTAATGTATCACATGAATGTGTAAGCTTCCTCACAAACAGTCTCTCAACAGTGTGCACTAAGAGACATAATATTATTAAAAAAGCTATATATGAGAAAGAACCAATCACTACTAAATGTGCTAATCAATAAATCAGCCAAAAGGAGCTGCATGCCAGCATCCCTTTAATGGCATGATTTTCTCTGAATGATTGAGGTTATGCTGAAGGCTATCATGAGGTGCTGAATGTCACTCCAGGGATTGAAACAGGCACTTAAAAGGAGGGTGTAGAAAGACCCAGGTTATCTGAGGAAGCGAAACCACGAGACTCAGGGAGAAAGATTAGATTTTACAAATGATGAACAGAACTAGGGTCCTGAACACACACTGCTGTTGTAACTTTTGAAAAGTATGGCCACATAAGTATATCAAACAATGTAAAATACCCAGTTCAGTTAGATTTGTTACAAACAAACCATGATTTTGGTCTTCATAAATTTATTTGGAGTACCGCCAATTGTTTTCTGCAGTACATTTTGTTTCCAAGAGAGATATTTATCCTGAGCTGGATGTTAACATTAACTTTAAAATGTTGACCGTAGATACTTAGTTTAGTGTGAATGCTATTTCAGAGCCACCTAACACTATACAGAGTGCAAAGCATTTCATCAGTATATTGCATTTGCCTTGGTATTAAGACTTGAGGGAGTGTGATTTTGACTTGGCTCACAAGGGGACAGGAAATAAAAAGCAAAGTCAAACATTGTTAAAATAAGCTGTGGTAAGTCTTCCCTGGGATTTCCTCAGAGGGTAAGGTGAGGCTAAAAGCCTGCATGGCCAGTGAAGCACAAGTAAAGGGGAAAAGGAATGAATGGTATGTTTAATTTACCACACAGACTTTCCGCTTGTAATATTCAATCATATAACATTATTAACTTGGGAAAATTCAAGGTGAGAAAGGCAGAAGTTTTCATTTTTATTTTTATCTTTATTTTTTTTTTTCCAGTTTCACAGTTTTTGATTATTTTAAAAGTCTTGTGGAAATTATAGCAATGCCATAGTAATTCTAAAAACATTTTCCAAATTGGCTTATTTGCTAAAAATGTATTAACATTCCTTGCTGGGTGCAGACTTATGTATTTAGCACTTTTAAGGTGTAAAACATTGATGGATTAATTAATGACTTGATGTGTTGACATTCAGACAAGTTACTCATTTGGGAAAATGTTGACTCAGTCAGGCCACATAATCAAGCAAAGCCCCTACATCTTTTACATCAGCTGATCTCTAGACCAGACCACAAAATCAGATCTATCAGCATGTACTTGATGATTCATTTTACTCAGATTTACTCTATTTAAAGTGTGTTTGCCTGCTTGCTCTGGCTATTTCTTCTGCAAGCCATGCGACCCACCGCCACCCAGCTCCTCTTTTATCAACTTGGACTGATTTCATCTGGGTCATGTCACGTGAGTGCAGGGGCGGAGCTATGGGTGGGCCTGGATGCGCACAGATGGACAGTTTGCCCTCACAGTGAGAGTCATGAATTTGAAAAATTTATATTCCTTACTAAATTTACTTTGTTGTAACAATCCATGTCATTTAATTTCAGTGGCTGTGTTGTTTCATGTTTGTGTGCACTGAACTGTCCAAAGTGCTTAAACCAAAGCACGAGCTCTGTCTCCCATGAACAGAAGTGTTGTTTTGTGCTATTAGCTCAGTAAAGACAGAAAAAGATGTCTCTTGTCAAATAGCAGTAAAACAATAGTGCGGTTCAGCTCAGTCCCCCATTCTCAACAGTGATCCGGATCACCACCAAAATCTAATCAATTGGTCCATGCGCCATTGCTAGCCTGAAAATGTCATCAAAATCCATTCATAAGCTTTGTTTTTTTTTCAAAATATTTTTCAAAATATTTTTAACCCATTTTTTTCTAGCTGTGAGGTGCAATTAACCCCTACTTATGTATAATAAGCCCCCCTACCTATTATGCAACAATGGATTTAAAATATTCCTATATAAGAAATTGATGAGTAGACAAAAGTACAGTATCTTTGTGGTTTTTTTTCTACTTTTTAGTCAATCCAACATTATTTCATATCTATAGATATATATTATGGAGTGCCATTTCATTCAAAATTAAATAAATAAATAAATCCTTAAATTAATGAATATTCCATGAAACAAATTATTATGACATTGAAATAAAAATGTAAATGGTATATTTATTTATTTCATGACACTTATTTCAAAGTGGTATAGTTCTTATAAGGAAGACTTTTATTTTGCATTGCCAGTTTAACTTCAGGCCTCTTTTATTTAATTATCTTATATTCAAATGGATTGGTTTTCTTGCTTTGTCTTTTTGTGGGTTTGGCCAGTTGTGAACTTCAGAGGATCCTCGTGACAGACAGGAAAGCTGGAAAAAACAGCAAACTGGTAAAATAGATGAAGAGGAAGAACAAAACAAAGCAACATTTTGGGCGTACTACTTTCACTAGATTTTTCAGATCTGACTATTATAAAAAGTCTTGGATTAGAAGCATCTCAGAGAGGCTACCAACCACCTTGATGAAATGGTAGTGTGGCACTCACTTACATTAGGCTCACCAGGCCTGAGAACAGCTGTTGACAGCTGTTGCCAAATCCATTTATCCAGACTGCAGGCGACTACAGTGCCATTTAATCTATTATCTATTTTATAATAGTTAAATGAATTAGAATAGTATATTATTATTCTATTACATGGCGCTGGGCCACTGCAGGATCAGTTGCTTCGGCTTCTCTGATGCGTGATTCATTTTCACTCTAGATGCGGAGCCGTGGTCAAAATCTCCTACTCTGGCTGGAGCTGGGAGGGGCTGCTGCATGACGACTGGCTGCTTTGGGACGGGGAGGTCGCCACAGCAGGACCCTCCACTGCTCGCTGTGCGTTTCTTGTTTGAGTCTCCAAAAGTCTTCAATAAAACCTGAAAAACAGGCGGACAAAAAAGTCCCTAGAGGGGTCTGAAAACTTTAGGCAATCTCTTAAGTTGGCAACGTTGGCAGCAGTGGTCGTAGAAAGGATTCTCGTGCTTGGTGAGGCTAGGGCTGGGCGATTTTGGACAAAAATAAAATTTCGATTTTTTTGGTAAAACTACAAAAGACAATGGAATAAATTGTTTCAAACATTTTATCTTTATTTTTAAAGAAAAATAGCAAACAAATGTCCCTATTGGGAATGAAGTGCAATTGAAAGATAGTGTAAATTCTCCTTGAGTTTAGTAAAGTGACAACATTTACAATGTTCTTGACCAAACAAAGATGACTAGACGAGCTCTGTCTGTAATGCAGCCAGCTGCAAAAAAGGAAAATCGATTTTCCGATTTTCCTTTTTTAACATCGATTGTGATTAATAAATCCGATTTAGATTTAAAATCGATTAATCGCACAGCCCTAGGTGAGGCTGATGTAGGTGGGTGCCGCGCTACCATTTCCACCCAAAATCTTGCTTTGTTTTGCTCTTCCTCTTCATTGATAATTTCATCAGTGTTCCTTTTTCTTCCACCTTTCTTGTCCATCACGAGGATCCGCAGAAGTTCACGACAGGCCAAACCCACAGATAAAACCACGCTCCTTCATTTCAATATAAGAAAATGAAAAAAAGAGCCCTGAAATAAAAGTGGCAATGCAAAATAAAAGTTTCATAAATGGTTTTATAAAACTTTGTTAAATATATAAAGTATTTATTTATTTAGTTTTGAATGAAACTTTTTATGCTCAAAACAAACAGAAAAACTGCTGATTTTTAAGGTATTGTCTCAAATGTCAAACTAACATTAAGTTTTCAATAGTCCTGATAATGTTGGTTTCTGTTCAGTTCTGGAAGACCGTTGTGATATGACGAGGCAAATTCTTGGCTCTCCCTCTAACAAACCACTAATGGATCAGACTCAACACTATGTATTATTGAGTATCTCAAACACAATCTGTGGATTGCAAAATGTCACATGAAGGTGTGAAAAACAAGGTCAAAGCTGTTGTGTCAGTACTCCAGTACATATGAATGAATATGAACCTGATGAACTGATGCTATTGTGAGATCTTGTATAAAAGCAAAGACAAGGTGTGCATGATGAAATGAAATGGCAACCTATCCGGCCCGTTGGGTTTTAGAAAGTACTTGTTTAGTTTGTTAAAGGCTATCAATAATGATTTTGGCTATAATTAATGTAACAATTCATCAATCAAATTAATCGATTATAATGTGGCACTGCTTGAAAATCAGGAGCTTGTGACTGAATAGCACAATCAGTCTCAAAACAACTGTTGCGTGTGCCAACCCCTGATCAGATGTGCAACAGAGAAGGAAGGAGACTATAGCAAATGTTATAAATGTATCCAAAATAACCACAAATAGCTTCTCTCAGTAAGATAGATCCGACTTTAACATGTAAAGATGCTCAATCAACAATGGTCAGGATAAAGTAGTGATATCTAAACTACACATAAACAAACAACAACAAACATCAAATGGAAATATCAGTGTATGGATAGATGAGTGAGAATATGTGTGCGTGCGTGCGTGCGTGCGTGCGTGCGTGCGTGCGTGCGTGCGTGCGTGCGTGCATACAGTTGTAACAAGATGGCTGCCAACACACGTGGTGTATATGACAAAAAGGCAGACAAGATCATGTGGTGATAAAGTCAAGCCCAGGGAGAACTAGAGGGGATGAGAGGCCTTATGGCCAAGATGGTGTGCATGTTTATGGTTAGTTTGAAAAGACAGAACCAAAGAAGAACACAGAGTTAAACCCAGCAAAGCCAGATTGATTTCCCACCACTAGCAGACTAAGCAGCTCTGATGTTTCCTGTACAGACGTACGCAGAGGTGTCAAAAGTATTCACATTCATTACTCAGGTAGAAGTATAGATACTAGAGTTTAAAAATACTCCTGTAGAAGTTGAAGTATCAACTCATGTTTTTTAGTCAACTAAAAGTATAAAAGTACTGGTTTCAAAACTACTGAAAGTATAAAAGTAAAAGTAATGTAAGGGGGAAAAAAGCCATTAAGGACAAAAGCCATTGAAAATGAATGCATCTTAGTATAATGCAAATATATTAAAGAACCATATATGTGTACTATTGAGCATTAACATGTGTTTCAGAGAGCAGGAGATATGATGACTAGTTGCCTATAAGTATTGTAATGGTGCAAAAAGTCAAACTTCAGAGGCATGTTATCTTTTATCCTAACCTTTATTGGAATGTACATCCAAGTTTAGTTGCAGGAATCTGAGGGCAAACGATTGTAAGAACAAAACTGGACAAGAACATCTGTGCCACAACCACAACCAAATTCACTCTATCCGGATGGTGCAATTTAACTGGATATTTTTTTTTTAAAGGCCGAAATGAAATAGAGTAACAAGGCTGTTTTTAAAATGTAAGGAGTAAAAAGTACAGATAATTGCGTGAAAATGTAAGGAGTAAAAGTAAAAAGTCGTCTGAAAAATAATTACTCCAGTGAAGTATAGATAACCAAAATTTCTACTTAAGTAAGGTAAGAAAGTATTTGTACTTCGTTACTTGACACCTCTGGACGTACGGCTGTGAAGCAATACGCACTCTGGCCGTTCAACTGGGAAATGAAAATTCGTGTCGTTTTCTGGGGTGAGAAAACACGTGACCAAGTAACATTCTTATAATAACTGATCAAAAATAGCAGTGGACTAACTCACTGAAACAGTAATAAGAAATGAACACAGTTGCACTGGGAACGATGGTCCGACTCACAATGTGTGTACCTGAAAGGAAACCCGACCGTCTAATAACATGCTAAACTAGGTTTTCCCTGCCCAGACACAAAGGCCTCCTGCATGGATTGCTCCAGAAGCGATCAAGTGTTGACTTTGAGAAGAGCTGATCCAGACAATCCAGGCAAACAGGGCAGGGATGGAGCGTACACTCAGGCAGTCTTGGCAAAGAGCAGCTCTCTTCCCCTCGTAAAGCAGTGGCAGGACTGGGTCCTTCTTCCTCCAAGTCTGTTCGGGTTCTTATAGCTGCATGGGTGCCTCCTTTCTGCAATGATCACTCGATGGTCACTCGTTCAAACGCACAAAAGAAGTCAGCGCCTTCAGTGGTCACAGAAAACAGGCTGTGGTGGTGAAAAACCCTCATGTCATCATAATGCTCCATATATTTCCAAAATATTAACTTTATGTCTATTAACTATTGACAAACCTTCCCAGAAAGGACTTGGGCTTGATATACACATACATAACATGCATAACATACACATGACCTGTGAAGGATTTGTGTACTCAGGTTATCAGGCTAGGTTTTTTGTTAAGATTTATACATAACAATGGGGCACGATGGTGCAGCTGGTAGTGCAGCCATCTCACAGCAAGAAGGTCCAGCCGGTCTGGTGAAAAGAAGCAGCCTCCACGCATTGGGAAAGCAATGCCCAGGACTGTCAATTAGGTAGAGCACTGGGTGATAAAACGGGGAAAAAAACGGGATAAAAAAAAAAAGATTTATACATAACAAAAATGCAAGATGACTATGGAGCTATAACAGTCTCAATATTCACAAATGCACTGGATGATTCACAGGTCCGTAGGACAAGATTCACAGAATTTCACAGTATTTCTGATCACCCACACCACCATGTGAAGTTGCACAATTTAAAGACAGTGTTTAAGAATATGTTTAAGAATATGTTTAAGAATATTTATTATTAAAGGGGCACGGTGGCGCAGCTAGTAGTGCAGCCGTCTCACAGCAAGAAGGTCCTGGGTTCGATTCCCGCCGGGGACGCTGTGGGCGCTGAAGTGCGTGTTAGTTCCCCCATGACTTCAGCGCCCACACCATGGGTGGGGTTGGTGAAAGGATCTTTCTGTGTGGAGTTTGCATGTTCTCCCCGTGTTCCCCATGGTAGCTAATGGGAGCTACCCTCACAAAAACATGCACACAGTCCTGGGCTACACATGCCCCCTCTGGCCAACCGGGGCGCCAGATGGGGTGGGGAGGATCCGGCCAGAATAACGTGATCCTTCCACGCGCTACGTCTGGCCGGAGCGCGGTGAAAAGATGCGGCTGCTCACTCCTCAGGTTAAGGAGGAGACCTGAGCTCAGTGCAGGGCCCTCCCGGGGTTGGTAGAGGAGAGCAATGTCCAGGACTGTCTAGGTAGGAGCACTGGGTGATAAAAATGGGGAAAAAACCGGGATAAAAATATTTAAAAAAAAAAAAAAAAAAAAAAAGAATATTTATTATTTGATTTTGGATACTTAGAAAATATAAGTGGGAAACAATTGTATTTATTTTTATTTAATTTTGTGTCTCAGGAAGTTTTAAGTAATTTTATTTAGTTTTATTGGGAAAATCTAACGAAAAGTTTAGTTTGCATAATATGTAAATCGATGAAAGGAAACAAATCCGTTGTTTTTATTAAAGGTATTGTGACATCATTTTTAACATGCTTTTAACACTATTAAAAGTCTTGGCCAACATCCCTCAAATGTGTCTAAAAGAGTGTAACAAGAAAAACTTCACTCTTAGTACTCTTTTCCTGGCTTTTTATTACAGTGTTTTTTTGCGCCGTGAAAAATGCTTCCTTTTGCCCCTTTCCTGTCAATCATTGCTCCGCTCCTCCTCCAAACCTCCTCCAGCCCAACCATACGCTCACAGCGGCGTCGGAGCGACAGGCGAAGCATGCACGGAAGAGCAGCAGGGAGAACCACAGCAAACAATCATAAAAATAAAGGCATGCAAGCAGCACTGTCCCCTTATCTTAAGTCCAGTCAGTGGCCGCGGGTCTTCTTAGCAGTTTTCCTCCGGTGATTAGAACAAAAGACGCTCTAAACAGCTCCGTGTTAAGCCTCATTTATGGTTCCGCGTTAAATCGACGCAGAGCCTACGCCGTAGGGTTCAGCGTATGGTGCGCGTCGCAGCGTAACCCTACGCCGTAGGCTCTGCGTCGGTGTAACGCGGAACCATAAATCAGCCTTTATGGTGCGCTGGAGAGGAGCGGAGGCAGGGAGCTGGGTGGAGGGGGCGGTGATTTAGCGGATCGTTACGTAACGATCCGCCACCAAACCACATGCGCCGTTTTTGCACAGTTATGCGGAAAATCCCAGAAAGCACACAATACACTGAATGTTAAAAGTTCGTTGTTTTTTGGGTGTAATTGATGTCAAGACACCCAACAAAACACAAAAAATCAAGAAAAATTTGTTTTTCATGTCACAATCCCTTTAAGTGATCTGTCTTGTTTTCTATTATATTTATAATTGGGCTTTAATTAAGCAAAAGTTTTATCCGATTACTCGATTAATTGATGGAATAATCAATAGAATACTCCATTACCAAAACATTTGATAGCTGCAGCCCTATTAAAATTTACTCTGATCTTTCTTTTTTTTGTGAAACAAATTGCTCAACAGTTGCTCCTTGTCTGCAGTCACTTCTGTGCAATTCTGTCTCATTTAGTTCATCCCTTGTTCTCTACTCTAATCTTCATCACAACCTACTTCATATCCTCTCTTTTCCACTGTGGAGACATGCGCTGTTTTGCTTGTTTTCACTTTTATTTTTATTTATTTTCACCTTTACCGTGTTCCCCTGCCTAAACTTTGCTATGACTCGCATCTCCCGTTGTTGCTATTCAAGCCCAGTGTTTACATCCTCTGCCTCAACCTGTTCTTTCATTAAATACTCCCTCCCAACCCGATAAGCCCGTAATGGTAGAGTTAGTCTGCAGAGCCGTAAGCTATCAGCTTTTATGGCTCTAATTGTTTCTTCTGTGCCGTTACTTGTAAGACTGCTTTCAAGTGAATACAAATTGACCACAGAAGGGAGCAACATTGAGCGCTGATCCAAGACTAATCTCAGACACTCTCGGTGGACACATAGTGAAAAGAGGAAGCTAATAACATGATACTTGTGAAGGTGTGGGTGAGCCTGAGGAGACAAAAAAAAGCAAACAACAGAATAGTTCAATTATTTAAGGACTTTATTATCGCATTATTCCACTGGAACATTGTTAAATACTTCATCCCATACTTGTCTAGCTCTTATCCAGCCCTTTCCTTCTTCATTACTCCAACCTGCCATTCTCTTCTTGTCACTTTTTTTAATGGTGAGGGATTAACTTTTAATATACTCCCCTGTCGAGGATTACGGAACAGGTGACACATTTTCATTTCAAGCTCACGCCATCTAAAAGTAAGCCTACAAACACGGGATGCCACCATATCTGATCTAGGATTAATGTTAAAAAAAAAAAAAAAAAAAAAAGTAAAAAATGATACAAACAATTACACTTGATGTAAGCTGCTTTTCACTTTTCTGTGCCTCTTCTGGATTAAACAGTTTCCCTCTGATTTGTTTAAGCGAATGTGTAATTCTCAAGATGTAGCTGTGGGGGGGTGAGGGGTGGGATTACAATGTATTTCTTAAAATGTGTCCAGCAACATAAACACGTCTATACTGTGTAGACCATAAATCTGACTAACTGAATAGTAAAGCATATCATCATCCATTTTATTTTGAGTTTGTCCTTCCCTTCCCAGCAGTCTTAGCTCATCTGTGTTGTCAGATTGTATAAAGGAGCCAAATAGCGTCTTGACACCCTAAGTGTGGGTTTCACTGCTAGCTATTGCAGATAGCTATACCACAACAAAACCAGACTAAGTGCCACTTTCAGCAGGCAAAGGCTAATTGGTTGGCCTTCAGTCTGTCAGCAGAGCTTGAAAATAATCGCAGGCTAACAACCTCCAGTTACTGAAACTGAGCAAACTGAGCCAGTACTATCATACAGGATTACAAATATTTTTTCTATATCCCCTTTTCTTCTATTGCCTTTGCTTGTTTTATTTAATTATTTATTTTTATTTAGACTTACACATTTTCATTCAATTTTTTTTTTTTTTTTTTACATTCACACTGGGAACTCCCCGTAGCTAATCTAATTATACCAGGTTAAAGCAAACTGAAACCATTCTTTTTCTCATTTGACTGTTATGATTTTCATACTAGAAACAAGGATGTCGTTACGTGGTTGTGTCATATGGATATGAATGGATGCATCAAATATGCATATCGAGGGGATGCATTTCTCAGTAGGCATGCAGCAGCTGGCACAACATTAGCAGCATGGCAACATAATAGTAATAATAGTAATAATAATAATAATTATAATAATAATTACAATAATAATTCTTATACAGTCACCTGTAGAAGCCGGCTTGCTCCCTCCTCCAGGTGCGGTAACGTCGAAAGCTCCATTAGTTATGGAAACTGACGCCAACACAGCTTTGTGTGTCCCACGGAAACAACCAGACAGAAACTTTATTTTTATTAGCATTTTATCAGTGCCATATGTTATTCAGCGCCGAGTGAATAAAGCAATAATGGATCAGATACATTAGGAACTTGCAGCTGATGGTGGACCTGTAAGCAAATGAGTATAGGAACACCGTAAGGCTATGTACATGCACACACTGGGGAGGGAATATCATGCCTTCTTGGGATCACTGTAAATGTAAAGTTGGAGAATGGAGGTGCATTTACAATATCGCAATGAGGGTCTTTTGTCAATTTCATCCCAGTTGCCAATTAATTGTGGAAATGAAGGCAACACAACTGACTTGTGAGAGGTACAAATCCCTCAGCTGTTTTCATGTACCAACTGTTTTCAGGTCTTAAAGTAAGGTGGTTTCACTATATCCTGCAATCCCACAGGTTCATGCACCCATTATTTGCCACAAAAAATAAGTACAGATGTCCATGGAGTTAATGTTTGGACACAATCAAACAAACATATTCTACACATTAAATGTCATTTTAGTTGCTCTGATTTCCTCCTGAAACCGAGCTCAGTGGCTAGGTCAGTCACCTAATTTGAGTTTACCATCATGCCTAATGTAACAGCTTTTTGCATGTGGATTTAAATCAAAGCATCTATAAACTGAAAGCTCAGTATCTGATACAATCAGTTCAATCAGTTCAGAAAATTAGATATGAGTGACATTGTCTGACCTTTCCTCATATTTCTCCATCATCCATGTTATCTGTAATGCGTGACTTATCAGAGAAAGCTTCAGTCTTGCTCAATCAGGGGTTGGTACTGGCTTCAAAGAAAACATTCATGGGTAAAAACGTGGTAAATATTCAACTGAGCCATAACTACTCATCAGAAAGCAAACTAAAATGCCACGAAGGCACAATAGTATTTTTACAAGTTTTCTTTCTTGCACACAAAAAATGAGGATTATACAAAGTGTTCCTCATTTCTCTTTTGATTAGATCCGAGTGTAAAAGACCAGAATGAAATTACATAAATAGGAAAAAAATGAGCCAGTTTTTCTCTTTAAAGGCCTAATGTGCATTTCTTACAAAACACAGGACAGGAACAGAAGCCTGCGTGTATTCCTCTTGTCAAAGAGCCCTACATTTCAATGAAAAAGCAATGCAGATGATTAGGTGTGGCAACAGCTGAAATGCATTTCCATTAGGAGCCTTTTACTTGTGAAATTTATGTGTGGGGGAAAGGGATAGATGGAGAGAGAGAGGGAAGAGAGAAAAATAGTCTTGTTACATGAATTAAAGGACACAACCTCAATATATTTTTCAAGATATGTAAAATGTATGTTATCTGTCAGACACCATACAGGTGCATTTAATCCTAAAACTCTAACACTGGTTCATTTGTTAAGCCACCTCTTGTAACAGTGATTGCCATCACCCACACAATAAAATAACAAGATTTCCCCCCCATCAGAGTTGTGTTATCATGATTCATACTATATTATTTCAGATTAGAGAAAGGCTAAAGGATTGACCCATGGACATTTTTGCTGGGCAGGGAGGTGACATAGAGCAGGTTTGGTTTAGCCAAAACAACAGAATTTCACTTCTGTGTACAATCGTTGCCAAAACTTGGCATTATGATAAAGTTTGTTTTTTGCTAATTTTGCCACTCCGCTATCCCTGGATCTTTTTTTTTTTTTTACATGATTCCATAATACACTGAAGAACATGTATAAGCACACACGTTTCAATGTTTTTTGTCTGCTAGTACAATATACTTTGTTCTAGCATGCTGGATATGAATGAGTATTCATTTCCCTTTGACCCACTTATAGGTTGGTTTCCGTTCGCAGCATCCGGGATACTCTAGGAGCTGGAACTGTAATAGGGCTGCCCTCTGGGTTTTCCTTAGTCGTTTCCGCTGATACAGTGTTGGACCTGGTAGCTGGAAACTAGATTTTGATGACTTTAGATTGACTATGCCACATCCAGTGCTGCCAAAGACAGCAAATATGCAAACTGTGTTTCCATAAAACTTTTTGAAGGAAACTGGATTATTAACACATCTGAAAAACCAGCTCATGAAAGCGTAAAAAGGTTTTTGTGATATTTGGCAGTTTTTTGTTGTTTTGTTTTTTTTTTCAAATTAAAGGCATTTCAATTGCAGGTTTTCTTGGCTATATTTGGGCTTTGTGTAAGTGTGATCTGACCATTCCTTTTTTCTTTGGCACTTAAAATAAATGAATACAAATTTCTTTCATCATACTCTTCTCCCAGCAGTGGTGACTAACACCTCCGCATCCCCTTCACAGCAACTGTCACAGCCTCATCATAAGCTGACATTTTGTCAGAGGTAATTCCAGTGGTAGTCGGCAGTGAATTGAACACAGTTTTGGTCTCTGCAACGGGAAACTAATACAGGGCCAGGGCCCAAAAATCACTATGCCCACTTCTTTCAACATTGATTTGCCGCTTGCTGGATAGAAAATAATGGCAAAAAACATTTTAACAGAAATAAAGGCTTGTGGCATTCAGAGAGCTATAATAAATTTGCCCCTAAGGCTTTGAGACAATACCTTTCCGGTATTCACTTTCAGGGTGAATGTAATCCATTACACTTTACTTCTGTGCAAACTCAAAGATCTTTACAGCATCAATTTGCTTTTTTTATTTTTCCCTGCCATCAGCTGAAGCTGTTCCCTGGCAGGTTGGTGGGGTATGGTCATCGTTACTCATTCATTTGAAAGAGACGAAGTCATTTTCAGATCACATGTGTTGTATCCGGAATAAGTAGGTGATACATGCTTGTATGTGGTACTCTACCCTCACATGTGCTTCCTTGCATAAAGACAGCTGACTGTGCCAAATATTCTGCTCCTTGAATTGAGCAATAAGAGCTCTCCCATTTGATGGTTCCCAATCTAATATCAAATAGATTGGACATTTATCTTACTGTGAATGTAGTGTTGTTGATGATGTACAAAACATTAATTTGATGGGAAAATTGGTCGGTTGGGGAGTTAGACATGGGAGGCCAATGATCTCGGGTACCAACTCTGCCTGAATTATGAGCATCATTGTGTGCTGCATTTTGCTACAGTGTTATTTTACTAATGAAAATCTTCTGTTCCATCACATCGACTGGTCTTTTAACATCTTTTAACTGTGGAAAAACCTAAGTGCAAATTCCTTTGTACGGTTTTGGTGCAGTTTGACTCAATTTTTCAGAAAATGTGTGGAGTTTACCATTAAGATGACATTGTGATGAAGATAAAGCATCTTGCTTTTTCTCATCCATGACTGTTATTATAGTGAGTAATGAACCGTCTGTTGTGTCAAAGTCTTTTCTGTAATGTTGCAGTTAAAATTATTATTTCTTTATTTAAACTAATACTACATGCAAATTATCTGAAAATGCACCAGCCAATATGTCTCTTTAACATTTCTTTAAACTGTACCACATGCCTTAGTTTTAGGGTTGGGCGATATGATCTGAAATCAATATCACAACAAATTGGGCAGTTTTACGTCATCTGAAAATAATTGCAGGAAATGCATACTAACTTTTTTTCATTGATTTATTGACCAAATGGCACACACTACTTTCAATAAAATAATAAAGTATAAAAATCCCTTGTAACCGTTCAAGTATAAACTTTAAATATAGCTTCTATGACCTGAACAATGTCTCATAGAACAGGAGAAAAAAGTTACCTCTCTTGTACACTTTTTTGTGCAAATGACTTGTGCAAAGGTAATGTCATGTGGAAAGGCTTATATTTGTGTAAAGGTGGCAATTGACCTGTTTAGTCTGACGTCACACCCTTTCAAAATAAGGCTTCCGGGTCCTGACGCTCTGACAGATAAACAAAACGAACGACAATGACGGACCCGGTGAACTTGTTTACAATCACTTCTTTCTTCACTGAGGTACCAGAGAGAGTGAAAAACTTTTGATGTAAACGAAGATGAAAAACTTATGTCAGTAAAGTTATAGCAGGTTTTCTTCAACAAATCCTGCGTTTCTCTCTGTCTCCTCCCTCTTACAGAGTCAGACACGCTGTTTAATTTCCTCATTCACTCAGTCTGTAACGAAGCTCATTCATTAGCGGAGGTTTACTGTCTGTCACAATCTAAATCCTGGCTGGATATTAGTTTGTTACTCGGTACTATCTAAAGTTACCGCTTTTACGCGCAGCAGTCATTTCTTTGAACAGCGGTTCAAATATTACACAGCGTGAATTCACTCAGCTCAGAATCTAACCTCTGTATGCCCTTCTTTTAACTCTGTGACTCTGTGAACACAAGACGGCTGTCAGTTTGTTAGAGCAGCTCCTGCACTGAAATGTTTATTACACATGATGTGTTATTTCAGTTTAAATTCAAATAATCGGTATTAAGCTTTAGACACGTTGGATCAATGAATAATGATCTCTATCACTCATGACGTCATTGATCGCGCTGATGGAACATAATTATTATAATATTGTAGATTATATTGTAGCGACCCGCTCTGCCTGTCACCGGAATGCACGGGATGTCATGAATGGTGCGTGCCGGTGGTGGGTAGAGGGGGTGGGGGGGGGGGGTTCAGAACTCCGGGTTTTCTTCTTCTTTTGTTCTTGTTAAGGGGTTGTTTTAAGTTCTACCGGAGACGTTAGACGTTAGAGAGTCAGTCTGCCGTTGGGATGGTCAGAGAACCTTGTTGATTGTTTTCCTGCTCGGTAATAAACTGGCAAGAAACTACGAGCCGTCTCCTCCTGGTCTGTCACTCTCATTACAATATCTTAATATTTCTGAGTGAGCAGGATCGTGGTGCAGCTGCAGAATGTAGACCTACGTTAGTTTAAAATAATAATTAATATGGTGCATAATCTGAACGTGTTTTAACAGCATTTCAATGACAATGTTTAAATTTACTAAATTTGTTGAAGTTCAGGATTAGGTTCAGAGTTTCTTATCAACTGCAGCCTTTTCCTCTTCTCTTTCTCGTCGCAAGGAGAGCGGAAGAATGACAGTGGCATCAATGTCTTAGACTCAGATCTGTTGTTACAACGGGGAACACAGCACTGTGGCATGTTTGAATGACAAGGAGCAGGACCCGGAAGCCTTATTTTGAAAGGGTGTGACGTCACGACTAAACAACTCAATATCTTTGTAGAGGCAATGTCTCTTGTAAACAAATAATATAAATAATGCCATGTGCAAAGGTGGTAGTATGGCTTGTAAACAAAATGATAAATAAAACTATAAAATGTCAATGCAAATCTAAAAAAGAATTGCACATAAACACTAGAATGTGAAAGCTAGACAATGTTTTGCATCTTTTTAACAAATATTTTTAAAGAGTGCCATGGCCCATTGGAGAAAATTAGGTATTAAAATTCAAATATAACAACTATAAAAATACTTAATATATCTAAGCTGTGTGCCATCAACCTAGCTTCTTCAGAAAGAGCAAATTTGACTGTATATCAAATACACTGTTTTATTCATTCTATAACAAAGGAAAGCACTGTAGTGGCCATTGTCTCTTCACAGTGTTCATGCTTTATTAAATCATTTGTCTTAATGATGTATAATAATAATAATAATTGAACAGCAGTGGTCTCATTCTTCTCTAAAAATACAAACAAAAAAAAAAAAATGAAGAAAAACACATTCTGCCCCAAATGGGCCCCTTGAACGGTAGTGATTATTCTGTCCCTGTTTGTGTGTGTGTTTAAGAGTGATGTGTGTTGTAACTTAGGTTACCTCCGCAGACTGGATGGGTGGAGTCAAGTGGTTACAGACACACACGCTTTATACCATCTTAAAGGGGAATGAAAATAGCCATCAGCGTAAACAGACAAAAATATGTTTCTTTTATTTTCTTTTTTTTTATCAAAACACAGAATTTACTGTCATTTACTTGCCAAATTCAGTGTCAGTTACTGCCAGTTGCTTATTAAGTTTCATTGTGTTTACTTGTTGGTAGCCAGTTCATTACTCCTGTCGTTTAACCACAAAGTCAGCAGGAATGTGCATTGTGCATTTATTGCTGTTGACTTTGCAAGTTATTTATCATGATGGTGCTTGTAAATCCTGTCTCTTTCTTGCTTAATATGTGACTCAGGCACAATGAGGTCTGAGGGACATACACAGGTTGGGACCATGTAGTTAAGATTAGAGGAGTTAAGATTAAATAAATTAATCCGGATATTCATTGTATGTCATTTGGAACGCATCTTTCCATATCCTCCATGGACAGCGTATGAAAGGACTTTTGAGTAACAAATACTATTATCTGTAATATTAGTACAAGTTGACAAAAATAAACATGTACAAGCTGTGATACTTCACTGTTTGACTAAAAACATTTCCATTGGAATGTTCTTTTCATCTTAATATCAACTATGGCATATGGTAGACATCATAGGTGAAAAATCTAGGAATGTTCTGAATAATAGAGGACACCAACAGTACAATTGAGTGTTTTTCATAATGGTAACGTGCCTCATTGCTACTATCTCTTACTCCCGTTGCAATGGGTGTGTGTATATCTGTATGTGAGTTAGAAAGAGATTGAGAGGGTAGGCTACACCCATATTTCCCGGTTTTAACCTTTTTCAGAAGGCTTGTCTCTCATTCCTCTGTGTCTCTTTAAAATGCATTGAGGTGTCTGAAAGATCCTCAGTGTTGGCAGAGGGTGAATAATTTGGGTGTCATAGGTAAAGAGAGGACGCAAGAAAGCACAAAGTGGCATAATGGGAATGACCCTAATTGCATGTGACCATTTTATTCTTAATTCAGGGCCTTTAGCTCTAAATTAATCAAAAGTCACTCAACTTGCGTGCACTGTGTATAAAAATAAAGCCTTATGGATGACTAATGAACTGATGTTTAGCATTCAGCATGCCTTGCCTCCAGACACACAGACCTCACACCATCCCTTGCCAGCTTCACTGTCACACCTCTTCAGTCTAATGACCTTAGTCATGGACCTTAATGCAGCCCAACTAACATCTCCCCCAAAGAAGGAAACACTGAGATCCCCTCTACTTCCCACGCCTGAGTGCCTGGCTCCAGCATCCAGGTGAAGAGACAGCTAGAGAGATTGAATTGGAACAATCCCACAGATCCACATGGTATCAATTCTCTAGTCCTGAAGACCTGTGTTGACTAGTTATGTAAGATTCCTCAGCACATCTTCAACCTGAGCCTGAGTCAGTAGACATTTCCAGTGTTGTAGAAGACACTTCTTCTTGTACCAAAAAATGTCTATTATCTGCCCTCAATGTTTATAGACCAGTTGGCCTAACATTACACATCTTAGAATACATAGAGATTGTTATAGGTTCACAAAAGTAAACAAGTACCCATTTGCTTCAACAACTCCATTGTCATCTCACCTCTGAGTGTCTTCGACATAATTGTGGTCTTTGCTATTATGTAAAAAGAGTGTCCTAAAAACACAGATTCTTCTTGCCCATAGAAAAAAGCTGTCCCCTTTACTATGTACTCTTTTAAGGTAACAGTATAATTTATCAACCTTGATATGTATTATTGGCAAATAAAGGCCCTCATTTCGTCGGAAAAATCCAAAAAGAGAAAGGAAAATTCCTACAGATACAATAGGGCCTTCGCACTGTAAGTGCTCGGGCCCTAACTAGCGAAACTTGATATCAAAAGCATCTATAGTGAAAAGGAAAATAATATTCAAATTATGTCATTTTTGTTGCTAGCCAAATTGCAGAGCGCATGTGCCCCCGCTCCCGCAAAAAAGTTCAGGCTCAGGATTTTTTTTTACTTTAAAGGAGCATGAGGCAGGATTGAGGCAGGATTTATGAAAAAAAATTTTATATGTTTTAAGTTTTCTAGTAATAATGTCAGATGAAGCGTTCCAAACCAAAAAGAATGAGCCCTCTAGCGTATCTCTCCGTTGCCTTGAACAGGCTGTGTGCTGCAAAATGTGCTGCAATTCCGGGCCGGAATTTCCCGCGCTGTCCTGCGGATGTGACGTCACATGACGCTGCATGCGCGTTCTCCCCGTTCTCCCGTGCCGGCTTCGCTGTTGGCTGCAGTAACCCCGACGGCCGTCGTGGCGAAGGTGGCGCTAATGAGTCTCATTTCTCAAAAGGAGCCTCATGCTCCTTTAAGCCGTGACACCATAACTTTCAGTAGTCACATAGTCTGGCAAATCAAACTTATCACATGCTAGCAAAATCCTGGTGAATACAGTTGATTTTGAATTTGATGTTTCTTCTCCATAAATTGCAGGTTCAGGGCAAAAAGTGGGGCTTGGGTACAAATCCAAATGTGGGTTGAGCATGGCGAAAAATATGCCACTCACTTTGAAGAATAAAGTAGTTAAATTGAAATCTGAATTTTCTTAACACCAACGCCTTGGGGCACTGATCATACCTCACAGGCAGAGTACATTTTCCACCCTTGCCAATGAGCTGTAGTGAGTTATAGTTTTAATGAAAGATGGGCTAATTAAACATTTGTGGGTAACTGCTGCTGCCTCACAGCAAGAACAGTCCTGGTTAGGATCCTTCTTTGTGTGGCATGGGATGGGTTTTTTCCAAGAACTCTACCCTCTCCCCAGTAGCGGAACATATCAGAGCCGGCCGGGGGGCGGGGCATATGACCGGGCCCTTTGCAGCCTGGAGCCTCTCGTCTCATGACTCCTTTCGGCCCGGGGATGAATCGCTGCTACGACATCAGGTTCGTCTCCCACAGGAGGAGGATTAGGGCGAACAAAATATGCGTATAACTTGGGCAATTTGGCCTTTTCTTGCTCCCTTTTTTCTTTTTCTTTGCGTTCTTTGCTCCACTTTTGTGTTTCTAACTCCCGCTCATGTTTAGGCTGTAGGATTACTGTTGCTCTGTTGACAAGTGATCAATGATGACGTATGACATTGATAGACGGCTGTTGATGACGAACGATTTTACCCAAAATACATTTGGAGATTCACTTTCACAATTCACAATTTTTGTTTTAATGTTAACTGTGAGTGTGAAAATCTAAGCACAACATATTATACAATGCTTTATACCTAATATGAACCAAGTGGTGCCACAAAAAAAAAAAAAAAGAAATCTTGCGGGCGGGGCCTGCTGCCTCATTGGGCCCCAGGCCGGGGGAGTACTGCCCCCCCTGAAGCCCCGCCCCTGCCTCTTCCTTCATTCCCGTCTTTGATGTTTTTGAAATTTCCCTACAAGTCAGTGTTGTTGTTTGACCCTCTATTGCCCTGTGATGAACTTTTGGTCCCACCAGGGTGTACCACACCTCTCGTACAGTGACAGCTGGGATAAGCCCAGACCTTCTCTGCCCCTCCGACCCTCTCTGCAAAAGACGTGACGTGGGTATAGACAATGGATGGATGGAAATAAAGTAATGGGGATTAAAACTAAAGTTTAAAAAGTTCTTTGTACATGACTTTGTACATACAAATCTCTTCACTTAATGTCATTAAATTATTCTTTAAGTGAGGAGTTTCCTGACAATCCTGCTGACAAACAGATGGACCCAGTAGCATTGAAAACCTGTGTTACCCTTGGGAAGAAATCGAAAGGAATACATCTGTGATAATAAAAGATGTCAGTGACTGTCATGAAAGAATAGGTACATAATGTAAGGCTTCTTGAAAGAAAATGCATCATATTTACAAGACAAACAAATGCAAGCTTATTTCTTAAATCTCAGTCAAAATGTGGGCTCTTAAATCAATTAGTATTCTGCCCCAGGCACTGCCCCAAGCACTTTATATGAGCCAGTTAACACCACATATTTTTGAAACTTAATGTAACCGCTAAGTACAACATTTAATTTCATTATCTCTTGGGGGTTGCTTCAAACAGATGGCTGTAAAATGACATTTTTTACCACTTACAGGTTTGCAGTCTGTGATATAGGAATAAGTACTGCCTGGTCATATTTATATATATGTTGGACATAAAACAAGGTAAATCAGCACATACAGATGTTTACTCCAAAAACATACTAGAAAGTGATGACTACAGATGTTGTTTAAAGGTAAAGCAGATGAAGCGCGTCTATGCAAGAAAATCTGAAACCAAATAAGAAAATCATCTTTGGGTATGTGCCAGCAAACATAAACAAATAATGATGTCTCTATATTACTGAGATGATTTTCATGATTAGACTTGTATATTTGTATAATCAGAAAGGGGGCACATGCCTCTAAAACCCGATGGTAAGAAAGCTTTCATCCACAAACACAGCTTTAAACTGTGCTTGAAATGAAAGCTTACCCAACGTAATTTTTTATATTTAGTTCTGTTCCCAGGAAACTGTTGTGAAAGAAAACGGTTTAGCACATTAGAGAAGCATTGTGTTTATGTATCTTTTAGTTAAAAAATGCAGATTCTAAACATTTCTTGCAGACAGCTTGCATCATAAACAATAACAATGATATTTTACTCAAAACAGATCCTTTGATACTACATTGTATCAAGAATCAAAGCTATTGTATGTCATTCGATTCTTGTGACAGCCAGGATAATGATGATAATGGTCTGAATGTTTTTGTGTGATGTACCACATATCCACAAACTTTAGTTACCTTTACAGTTTTTGAAGCCAAAGAAATGTTGTGCAATTATTGCAAAATTACAAAACATGACAGTTTGATATGAATCCTCTTAAATTTTACATTTATATACACACTTTTTATAATTCATTCTTTTTATTTTCAAAACCATTTTGTCATAAACATACTTATCCAATGCTTAGGATTACTCTGCTGCGTCACCCTCTCTGTATTAAGTATCAACTAACAGACAAACAATCTGGCATTAAATTGGGGGATAATCGGGTAAAGATCCTGAGACAGTAGGTCTGGGCAATATGAACCAAAATTCATACATTGATATTTTTTAGTTGGATCTTGACGTATGATATTTATCCCAATATAATGTTTTTGTCAAGTAAAGCCGGGCATACACTGTGCGATTGTTGGCTCGTTTTGAACCGTTTCTCCACTCGTGCAGCTATTTTTTGGATCGGGCCAGATTTCGACCCAATCGTTGGGTGCAGTATACGTCGGGGAACGACGAGAGATTAACACCTCACGACGAGCTCCCGATCACAAATCGTGTGCTCGCAAGAAAATCAAACGTGTTTGAAATCCTGGTCGCTCCTCGTGAAGGTAAAGCACAGTTGAAACAGTGCTACGACCCGATTGGCCTCATCCTTTCACAGAGAGCATGTGCAATCTCTGATGTCATGTCAAAAACTATTGTTTGTAGTTTAAAGTGTTGCAAATTCACATTACAAATCATGTTTTAATAGCAGAAACAAAGACCGCATTTCCATTTGAGATGGGGCTGAATCAAACGATTTAAAATATCGCACAGTGTATGCCCAGCCTAAGACCAAAAAGACTGTTCTAATTTAGAGCCTTGGGTGCTGAATGCTCTTTAATAAGTATCAGCAGCACATGGGCAGCAAAACAAGCGACTTAAATTAAAGCAGTTGTATATTGAACTAAATGCTCCTAAAACAAAATGAGCAAAAACTACTTTTCAATTACATAAAAAAAAAAGAAATTTGTGTAAAATTCAAACAGAATGCAAAAATAAAACAGGTCAGCTTGCTCTTAAAGCCAAATTACAAATGTTTTTCTTGACTAAATATTTTTTTTTCTCCACATTAGTGAACATATAAACAGATTGGGTGGAAAAAAAAAACAGACTTCAATTTCTTCATCAGTGCATCTTTTGCCCCTGATGCAAATCTCAAATAATCAAACTAGAAAGAGATTCAGTTCAATTAAATTTAACTATATAGCGTCTATTACAATACAAGTTGTCTCTGGGTGCTTTCCAGAGACCGACAACATGACCCCCGAGCAGTTATTATATATAAAATGGCAGGTAAAAATTCCACTAGTGGGGAAAAAAAAAAGCCTTAAGCCAAACAGTGGCAAGGAAAAACTCCCCTTTAGGAGGGAAGAAAACCTTGAGCAGGACCTGGATCATAAGGGGGGGACCCTCCTGCCAAAGGCCAGTCGGTTAGAAATGGAAAAGGAAGACCAAAAATAGAAAATGAAGAACAGAGAGGAGAGACACAGACACAATGGTTAGTGGGTGTACTACAGGGATTACTATATAAGCAGGTGTAGAGAGCAGTGGTCAGGGCGTGGGACTGCAGGTCAGGATATCAGTAGGTATCCAACAGAGACATCTATACAGACAGGTGGAATCAAGCACTGGGATAGTCAGAGGGTGGGACTGCAGGGAAGAATGCAGCTCCTGAGGCAGACCAGCACAACAACTACAAGAACAATGGAGAACAATTATGGTTATGAGGTCATTGTAATTAATAACTAACTAACTCTGAAGAAAGAGAAGAAGAGGAGAGAAGGAGGGGTGAAGGGCACTGCTCAGTGGATCATAATGTTGTCCCCCGGCAGCATAGGTTGATAGCAGCATATCTACGACAAACTATGTTTAAGATGAGCTACTCTTGTCCTATAGCTGCGGCTATGACTACTGGCCGTAACACATTACAGTTTACAGGCTTTACTAAACAGAAACGTTTTAAGTTTGGTTTTAAAGGTGGAGGTGGTGTCAACCTCCTTAACCCAAATTGGAAGTTTGTTCCATAATAATGGTACCTGACAGCAGAAGGCCCATCCTTGTTTTACGGGGAGCCAATGGAGGGAGGTTAACACAAGAGAGACATCATTTATCTTGTTAATTCCTCTCAGCACTCGCCCTGTTGCATTTTGGATCTGCTGGAGCCTATTCAGAAAATTACTTGGACATCCTGCTAATAATACATTACAGTCATCTGGTCTAGAAGATACAAGCACGTAAATTCGTTTTTCAGCATCACTCTGCGAGAGGTTGTTCCTAATCTTTGTGATATCACGGAATGGAAAAACACTGTTTTGCAAACCAGATTAATATGCTGTTTAAACAACACATTTTTATTGAAAACAACACCAAGGTTTCACACAGTTCGACTGGAGGCCATCCCAATACCATCTACTGTAATTCTTCTAAAATGCTTGTGACCAAAAATAATAACCTCGGATTTATCAGAGTCGAGAAGCAAAAAATTAGTCCTTGATGTACTTGAGACATAACTGAAGTTTGGTTAGCGGTTCTGTTTTATCCGGCTTCATAGACAAATAGAGCTGCGTATCATCAGCATAGCAATTAAAATGTATGCTGTGATTCAGGATTATACTACATGTGTTCTGCAATTTGTAAACTACAAATTTTGTGTTAGTAAAACTGTTTAGTACAACTACCTAAAATAAGTAAGAGAGCTGTACATTTTTAGATCTGTGAACTCTATAACACATAAAAAGGGCTCTCGTTCACTGTCGGAAACCCCAGTCTGACAAGACACACACACAGTCTGACATTTTATTAAATTAGTTTAAAACTCAGAAGTGTTAGCTATATAAGCCATGACATTTTTAAACAGATTATATTGTGGTCAGTAGGCCTGTATGAACCTTATAAAGGTTTTATAGGGGGGCACGGTGGCACAGCTGGTAGTGCAGCCGTCTCACAGCAAGAAGGTCCTGGGTTAAATTCCCGCCGGGGACGCTGTGGGCGCTGAAGTGCGTGTTAGTTTCCCCATGACTTCAGCGCCCATGTAGCGGGTCCCGGCTGGGCCGCTAGCAGATAGATAATCCTCAAACCGGAGTACTGGAAACACACAAATAAAATGAGTGACACCGGACCACCTCTGCTCATTCTCCAGTCCAACGGATTATATTTATTTACATATTTTCTTTAACTGTTCACTGCAACAATTAATTATTTCTGTATATTGTCTGCATTAACGCATTGGTATCAACCATATCTATGAGACATTTCCAGGAAATGTATATCTTAGTTTTTCTTTCAGAAATAAACAACAAAATCACCAATATCCTTTGCATTAAACCAAAGAAACATTTTTCTTTGTAATCATGCACAAATGTCTATAACTAATCATGTAATCTCATCAATCATGTACACTCTTCTCTCAAACACACACCACTAATCATGTAATCTGAGCAATCATGTACAAACTTTTCTGTCTCTTACTTAAAGAGTATTTTTGTACCTAAAGTACATAAAATAAATTAAGTGTTCACTTAACATAACAGAAAAATAATTATTGCAGTCACTAACTCACGTTATATAACATTAACACAAATTAAAATACATAGCTGACCGATAGCTGGACCTTTTGGCTTTGAACTCGGTCTTGCGTTACCATGGCAACAGCCGTAACTGCTGTTAGCTTGTAGCTTAGTATTTGAGTGCTGAGCACGACACTACACACAGACTGCTGTGCTCACACACACACACACACACACACACAGTAATAATGCCCAACCTGAATCATGTATCATACTGTATTATTCTTATTCTTAAAAACAACCCACAAATGCCGGGGAGCCAAAATAAATAAATAAAAATTACAATCTAGCTGCGGCAGCGGCCGCCATCTTCACATACTCATTTGTCACGTACGCTTGGATTCACTGTACTTTGTTACTGAACTCGTAACTTTTCCACTTTATGTTCGGGGTTTTCATATTCACTTAAAAACATCTGAAGTCACATCAAAACATACATAACCAACCTGGAAACACACAAATAAAATGAGTGACACCGGACCACCTCTGCTCATTCTCCAGTCCAACGGATTATGAGCTTCCCGTCCTCGTCGCGCTGTTAAGAGTCCCAGTGGAGCGGGCCGGGGCTGGTGCTGCCACCCTGTGTCCGTTTCTGGTACTAAAAGTCCTTGTGTGTTTCCTTCTTGTTCTCAATTTAGCAGGATGAAATAATAAAATAAAAAGATACAAAAACCAAAGATAGCAATAAACCAAAAAAGTGACTTCAGCAGAGATAAAACAATAATAATGACAATAATAATAATTACTACAAAAACACTTTTGTGAGTATCACACCCACACCCTGGGTGGGGTTGGCAAAAGGGCCTTTCTGTGTGGAGTTTGCATGTTCTCCCCATGTTCCCTTGGGTAGCAATGTGAGCTACCCTCACAAAAACATGCAACAGTCCTGGGCTATACATGCCAGATGGGGTGGGGAGGATCTGGCCAGAATAACGTGATCCTTCCACGCGCTACGTTCAGCCAGAGAAGCCCCACCCTGTCTGGTGAGAAGAAGCGGCCTGCTCACTCCTCAAGAAAGGGGGAGACCTAAGCTCAGTGCAGGGGCCTCCCGGGGTTGGCAGAGGATGGCAATGCCCAGGACTGACTTATGGCCCTTTTGCACTAGTCCCACCTCAGCTCGCTTCTACCCGCCACGGCCCGGTCTTGCGCTTTTGCACTAGGGGCTGAGGCGGGTAGAGCCACTCCAAGCAGATACTTTTTTCTGTAACCATTCTGCCGAGGTTCTAACCAGGCTGAGCCGGGACTATTTCTGACGTCACCACCCTCCTCGCCACCGATTGGTCGGGAGGCGGGGCGGTCATCACACTACAGGCCTCTGATTGGTTGGGGGGCGGGGCCGTCACACGTTTGAATCAGGAAGCGGGAGTCAGCGCAAGACCGACTGGCGGCTCGCAGCGATTTTATTATACCGCACAAATGTCTGTTTCATGATCCAACTCTGAGGTGCAGATGTTCATAAACCTGGTGGCTGAGGAGAGAATTAAAAAAGGGATGTAGACGGGCTGTTTTTTTCTCAGCCGCTCGCGGCTCCGGCTGCTTTCTGATCAGCGCCGACACAAACAAAGGGGTTGCGCAATCGAGTACGTGACAACAGCTTCACCCCAACCCCAGCACTTCTCACCTGGCTGTGGAAAAACAAACAGGGACAAAACGGGTGGAGCCGCGACGAGCCGAGCCGGGCGGAGGCGGGACTAGTGCAAAAGCGCCATTAGGTAGGAGCACTGGGTGATAAAAAATGGGGGAAAAAATGGGTTAAAAAAATAAAGGCTTTTAAATAAAGGCTTTTCCTATTTAACTCATTTAGTAGGATATTGTACAGTTCTCACCGATGACCAGGTAAAGTTTGTGGCCGCTATCATCCGTTGCCTGTTCAGCTGCACTGCTTTGACAACATTGGTCCTGTTGTCGCTAGTTGTGGCAACCAGTCCTGTTGGCGTCCAGCTTGCGAGGACATCCTACAGGCTCTCAGCTATGTGCTGCCGGTGAGGTCCTGAGAAAAGTAGTTGGTCTAAAGACTGGAACTTTTGATTTCTCACTCTTCCATAAAGTGAACTGTCACTGCTGGTCCACATGTGGAAGATCAGAGCAAAGTGGCATATTTTCATTAGCCGGGCAGCGAGACTCTCTCACGTCTGTATACATTTGAGGTAGTACTTCTCTTACAAAATAATTTTGGCTGGGTAGCTGGTGGGGTCAAAAGTTGTATGAACCTGCAGCTTTGGTGTGTATTGTTTAATTTCACATCAATGATAACTTTGAGGTTTTTTTGTTTTTTTTTTCAACCACAAGTGTCTTGATATTAAGAAATAAATGTATTTGTAATTCAAGTCGCAGCCTTTTAATTGACAGTTGGCTCAACCATTGGCAAGCCATCATGATTTTGTAACCGGCAGATTATACTAACCCAGCGTCGGCTTAACACAGCCGTCATTTTTGATTTTGCCACTGATGCAATCATGTGAAGCAGGAAAACTGCTGTAAACTTCCAGTGGCAGCTCAACAGATCATCCAATGAAGGAGTCGGTTGAAAGAGCTGGTAGCCACAGCAAACTTTGATAGACATGCAATGGGCATTCAACATGAGAGCATGCAGTTTTTTTGTCTTTTTTTTTGGTACTTTGGTTTATGGGAAAAAGAGGCTTTAAACCCATTTTTCAGAAAACTAATGTGTCACGTAACAGATGTGCTGTGTGTTGTAGTTTACAGTCTATTACAGTTGCATCACTTCTTGTTCCTCCAGACCTACGGTTGGGGTTACTGAAACTTGTGTGTGTTAACTTTGCATTACAAAAACAGTGACATTAAACACATTTTTGCATTGACAGCTCTAATTTTTGCATTGCTTTGTGAAAATAAAAATGCTGCAACATAGAGAAGAAGATCCTGTGACCTTCAGAAAAAATAAAGAATTTCACAATTTTTCTTTTTCCCTTGGATGTGGAATTTTGTGCTCAATTTTTTTTTTAATTGTTCTTCTTAAATAAATACTTGGTGAAAACTTGACAAACTCCTGTTATAGGTTATGGGTTCATTTGAAAGAAATCATTTTTCTCTCTGTCTAGGAAACCATTTATCTATCGTATTTATGCAATAAAGATAAATCATTAAGTACTTGGGGAAAAAATTTAACAATTAAATGCATATTGTCTCACATGGTCAGACTTTAAACAGTCTGGAAAGCAGAGACCTGAATTAACAAGATTGTTAATGTAAAAAAACTAAAGGAAAAGAACATTGATATGTTAATTGTCTTTTACTGACTATTAATGCAGGGCAAGATACATGTATTTATAAGGAATATTCATGTGGCAATAAATATTTAAATGACTGCTAATCACCAGCTTCATCTGGCTTGGCAGACTACAGACCACATGGAGATTTGTTACATTTACTAGGATGTTACAATAATTCATTCTAGTGATAGTATATTTAGTCTTTATTCTTAGTGCGTCAATAAATAAATAAAGCTGTTTGTACAATGACACTGCGAAATTCAAGCATCACTTGATATTTTCAGATTTTTATTGCAAGCAGGGTCACTGTACCCCCATTATTCAAAGTGGCAGATCAAAGTTATGGTTTTGCTCCCTGACTTTTTGTCTTTGAAAAGAAGACTTTTTTATAGTGCTGTGAAATCATTAAGTGTAAGGTCACAATAACACTATTAGGTTTTGAAGATGAGAACAAATGTACCTATTACTGCAGGTTTTCTTCTGAGACTGGACTGGATATATTTAGTAAGGTCATGGAAGTTTATCTTAAAACATTTCACAAATAACTGTGGGATGAGTTTTACGTTACGTTTGGGGATGTCATTAAATTATTTCCGTTTGTTTATTATCAAAGAAAAACTGCAATACTATACAGTGTCCCAATTTTTTAAAATGTTTTCCCTATTCCTTAAATAAATAAGTAAATAAGATTAAATTAGACTGATATTGTCGGCCTGTATGGAGGTTGCATGTTCTTGCAGTGCTTGCATAGATTTTCTCTTGATTCTCCAGCTTCCTCCAACGGTTCAAAAACATGTTTATCAGATTAACTGATGATTGATGAATGTCATCAGCTGTCACAAAAACCTGACCTATTTCTCCAAACCTTTTTTTTTTAATTATTATTATTATTATAATTTTGTCCCAAAGCAACAGGAGTTACATGTTGCTGGATTTTAACCTGTTGGGGCTTTCATGCTGGTACAGTTAGGGACCACAAAATCCTGCCTTGAATTAAACACATTGTAAATTATTTCTGGTAATGCTACAAGCAAGCCTCCTCTGAAGATCAGTTCAAGGCATGTTGGAGGTAATTGATAGGTCAGGAAAAACCAGTGTTATGGAGTGTTTTTGAAGTTGCATTGGTATGGTCTTCTGCACATTAACTACTACCAACAATTGTGGGCAACTGATTAACTACTGGTCGATGGCACCCCAGATAAACAAACTAATCTGGTTTATTAAATAAAAATTTGCAGTCATTTTGTACAAATGTTTTAGATTCCACATAGTTTTGTCGCCCCAGCCACGTTATACAATGTTGCGTAGTAAACAGAGTAAACAGACGCAATTGTGTAATAAAGCTCATGATAGAGTTTTTTAAGTAAGTTTATTTACTAGGAAGTTTACTTTTTTGAGTGTTTCCTCATTTACTTTTATTTATTTATTAAGCGTACTTTCCTTTTCCTGTGGTCTTGCAAACTCCTCAGCTACTCTTCAATCTAGTTCCCTTTTATCTTATGTCTCCTCTTCTCCAGCGTCTTCTCCTTTGCTCTCGCTTTGCTCTTTGAATTAACATAGAGAGCTGGAGGTGCATGTATTCTTACGTATTGATCTATCCATTTTTAATGGACCACGCTTCCTGGAGCCGGAACCATCTTATGCAGGTTTCGTTGGACCAGTGATGCTGTCAGGGCATGTTGCCACTCTGTGCTTCTCAGAGCGAGAGCAGACGACCTTGGAAGTGCATTAGGAGTGTTCCCTAGAGACGCAGACTTGTCCATCAGCTCCAGCCCCACATGACAGTGAGGACACACTAAATTTTTACTGGCTGAATCTAGGAAAATAAAATGAAGGGGAAAAAATTGTTTATTATTACAGATAGCAACTTTCAAAATACGCAATAAAGGGACATCGTAACATGATGAACAGTGACCAGTTTCTTACTGTTGTGACCTTGTACTACTCTGTGAATGAATTTTTAATTCTGAAGTATAGGGTAATGTAATTAAAATTAAACTGTTGAATAGATTTCCAGTTTTATTTCGTTTTGGGTGTGTTGTTATCTTAGTGGCATACTGCTCCTCAGTAAAGAACCAAACATTCAGAGACTATTCAAAATTGTACAGAATGCTTTTTCTACCATCAAGAAGAGACTATTACCATGCACCCGGGACCCTGAGATCACAGTGTCACTGGTGCTTAAGTAAAGAGAAGGCTGAATAACAGTCAAACTGTAACACTCATTCAGCACTCACTTGACTTTTTCTCTTCAGATCTATTACCATATGTAACTATCTCGACTGGAAGCCTCATTTAGTTTCTTCTGTTCCCTCTGCACATCAGCTAATTTCTTCTATGCGATAAAGACAGTGTCACTAATGAAGGCCTCAGACGCTTAATGACCAATCAAAATACAGTCTGCCAAATTGGCAAGCAGCTAACTGCCCACCATTCAGAGCGAAGATATGGGTAAATCATTGGGGAAATGAGGAAATGAGGACACAGATGAGATATGGGGAGTTTATTGAGTAAAACTCAGAGACTGATATAACACAATAAATTTATATGGTTGCAGTGGGCACGTACTGCTGATTCAAATTATCTTTACACATTCTAAATATACCACACTGTTCATGTATATATATATATATATATATATATATATATATATATATATATATATATATATATATATATATATATATATATATATATATATATATATATATATATATATATAAATTGATGTCAACAGTATTTCCTACATTATCTTTATAATTTGTAGCAACTTCATAAAGGAACACTAACAAACTGCACATTTATAGTAAATAATACAGTCAATGATAAACAGTAAGAAACTGTAAAATGCACAACATTACATTGCCTATACAGCTGTAGGTTAAATGCCTATAAGCTTTTCCCCTTCATATGCTCAGAAAAAGCTGACTACAATCCTTTTTATAACAAAATCCCATATTATCATGCAGAGGTAGTGCGGAAGGCATAATTACAAATATTTGTGTGTGTACACATAGATGTACATTCAGAGAAGGTTGACTTACAAACAAAAACACACATGAAATAAGTAGCTTACATGCTATTTCTTGAACAGATTTAGTCGTCATATTATTTGAAGCTGCAATGAGCTGAAAGCTGTCCCTCTTTGACAGTGTGTCAGGTGGGCTTGTTCTTCAGCTGCCGGCTCACACAGAGTGAGAAACCAGCCTAATGAGATCACTGGCATCCAATTCTATGAGGGTCAGCGCTCATTTCAAGCAATTCATATTTAATTGGTTTCAAATCTAATCCATTTCACAATGTCAGCTCTGGTGCTTATCTTGCCCTGAGCTAGCTGAATGACGGAGCAATTCTTTTGATGTTCTTTTTTATATGCTAACCTGAAATAATTGACCTAACATAAAGCCCCGCCCGCCCTTAGTTAACCATGCAAACTCAGACATTCTGTAGACGTTGTTTACAGTTTAACAGTGGTGACTGTCTGTCTGAAAACCTTATCCCAAGAAGTTTTAGACAAATTTTGGACTCAAAAGGATACTCTTTCAAATAGAATTTGAATATACCATTGAACGATACACACAATGGCCTGGTTTCCCAGATCCGACCCTTCTTAAGGATTTAAGAAGGCTCCAAAGAAGGGTTCAACTAAGAAGGGGCCCTAAGATATGGGTGTTTCCCAGATGACTTTTTAACACCGTTCTCAGGACCGCTCTTTAGTTTCGCTCTTTAAGAAGCTCTTTTGAGGAGCTGTCCACCACTGCGGTTCTGAAACCAAATCAATCGATGCCAGGCAAATCGATCACCGATCACTATCAGAATATTTTCACACACAGCACTGCTACCTAACGTACTAATTCCCTGCTGCCTGTGCGTTATGTGTGTTATAATGAGAAACTAAGATGATAGGCTAAATATACTTTAATGACCCTTTTTCATGATGAAATCAAGACTGCAACTAAATAAGAAGTAGTCTTGGTAAGAGAATAATGAGGAAATGTATTGTTTTTATTAAATGTGAAAGATGGACGATCAGCATATAGGACCACATTGTATCCTCGTGACTAGTAAAACAGTATCCTTCACGTCAAAAAAATATTCTGAAGTTTATTTAGCTGCTTGACCTTTTTCACTATTAAGCAGTCCTTTATGAAATTAATCGAAACTTCAGCTCTACTCTGCTGCAAAACTTCACATCTTGTGTACACAGTAAGTAGCAGATCTAAAGTTATAGCATTACCAAAATCCAGATCTGCTATTTGCTATCTCGCACTAGGTCTAAAGTTATGACTTTGCATCTCAGTTGCTTCATAATCTGAGGTAAACCCACAATGCTTGTGGGGATTAATGTTAGCTAATCGTAGCCGATACAGCTAACTTATCTGAGGCAAAGGTTGCTACATAATAATTGCAATTAAAAAAACTTTACATGAAGTTAGCAGAGTTAAAAGCCTTATTGCTTTGATTTAACTTAAAACAAATGTAGACATTGTTGTTGATCTTCTGAATGTTAAATTGTCAGTTTTGACCAAAGCAGGCATTTAGCTCTGTTTTGTTTGGATGTAAGAAATGGAAGAGAATAAACATTGCTCATTCACTCGGAATACCGAGAATTGGTATTGAAAGTAGGGGTCACGTTAATTGCGATTAATTAATTACAGGCATATTTAGCACATTATGTTTTTTAATCGCTTAATCTATTTTTTAATTGCTAACTTTACTTTTTCTCTTTGCGAGTTGCCTTTATTTTGAAAACTATGTTTATGCGGTGGGCGCTGCGATTGTTGCTTGGTTGGTAGTTGATGTTGTTAGTTAAGTAGTACTTAATGGAGAAGTATCGCTGTCCTTCAACACCATTGATCATGTGTAATGACTTTATGATATGTATTGTCCTCATGTTTATATGTAAGAGAAGCACAACCAACCTAGAATTTGAATTAGCGCATTAGAGATCAAAAGTCATTGACATGGCAACTCAAATTAAAGCTGCAAGCAGCGATGAACGGGCCCTCGCACTCACGGCCACCGCCCCCCATAAGCATATCAGAAATGACACCACCCATGACTTCCTATATCAAACCATTCAAAAGTTATAGCAGAAAAAAGGGACAACCAATCAGAAGAAGGGGCGGGGCTAATTCAGGCCAATGAAAGTCAAGGAGTCCATACAGAGTCTGATGACACCACCCACGACTCTCTATGTCAAACCATTCAAAAGTTATAGCAGAAAATCGGACAACCTATCAGAAGAAGGGGCGGGGCTAATTTTCACCAATTATGGTAAAGGACTCAATACCGACTCCCATGACACCACCCACGACTCTTTATGTCAAACCATTCAAAAGTTATGGCAGAGAATAGTATTCTAGGGGGCGCTGTTGAGCCGTTAGGCCACGCCCATTAATGCAAACCATGAAATATCAAATGTATCGCCAGGCCTGGCTTGCATGCAAAATTTGGTGACTATCAAATATGGACCAATCAGATGAAGGGGGGGCGCGCCTTTTGGCGTCTAGCGTTGCCACGGTAACACTTTTGAAAGAGAAAAGTAATGCGCGTAGTCGCAAGATGAAGACGCACATTTTGATGTATAACACACCTGGGTGCACATTACGGTTCAGGCCGTATTAATTGCAGAAGGAATGGCATAAATTGCGCCAAAATTACACAATTAATTCAAAATGGCCGACTTCCTGTTCGGTTTCGGCCATGGCGCCAAGAGACTTTTCTTTAAGTTGTGCCATGATACAGGTGTGTAGCGATTTTCGTGCATGTACGTCAAACCGTATTGTGGGGCTTGAGGCACAATGTTTTCCGGGGGGCGCTGTTGAGCCATTTTGCCACGCCCATTAATGCAAACCATTAAATATCAAATTTATCGCCAGGCCTGGCTTGCATGCCAAATTTGGTGCCTTTTGGGGAACTATCAAATATGGACCAATCAGATGATGGGGGGGTGCGCTTGTTGGCGTCTAGCGCCGCCACGGTAACACTTTTGAAAGAGAAAAGTAATGCGTGTAGTCGCAGGATAGGGACGCACATTTTGATGTATAACACACCTGGGTGCACGTTACGGTTCGGGCCGTATTAATTCTCGAAGGAATGGCTCATATTGCTCCAAAATTACGCGATTAATTCAGAATGTTCAAAATGGCCGACTTCCTGTTCGGTTTCGGCCATGGTGCCAAGAGACTTTTCTTTAAGTTGCGACATGATACAGGTGTGTACCGATTTTCGTTCATGTACGTCAAACCGTATTATGGGGCTTGAGGCGCAAAGTTTTTTCTGTCTGAACCAACCAGATGAAGGGTGGGCGCGCTTTTTGGCGTCTAGCGTCGCCACGGTAATGCTTTTGAAAGAGAAAAGTAATGCGTGTTGTCGCAGGATGGAGACGCATATTTTGATGTATAACACACTTGGGGGCACATTACGGTTCGGGCCTTATTAACTGCCGAGGGAATGGCATAAATTGCGCCAAAGTGACACGATTAATTCAAAATGGCTGACTTCCTGTTCGGTTTCGGCCATGTCGCCAAGAGACTTTTCTTTAGGTTGTGTACTGATACAGGTGTGTACTGATTTTCGTGCATGTACGTCAAACCGTATTGTGGGGCTTGAGGCACAAAGTTTTCCGGGGGGCGCTATTGAGCCATTTTGCCACGCCCATTAATGTAAACCATTAAATATCAAATTTTTCGCCAGGCCTGACTTGCATGCAAAATTTGGTGACTTTTTGGGCACGTTTAGGGGGGCAAAAAGGCCCTCCTTTCGTCAGAAGAAAGAAAGAAAGAAAGAAAGAAAAATTCCTACAGATACAATAGGGCCTTCGCACTGAAGGTGCTCGGGCCCTAATTAGAGCACTTGACCCCCAGTTGGATAGTTGCAGGAAAGCCTTTCATGTTGATATCCAAGATGCATTTTTTTGAATGACTAGATATTAAATGCTGCTCTGTAGGCACCATGTAAACATTAATATTAATCAAATAAGGTAAATTCTCAGAATGTTGATGCCTCTTTTAGTTTCCTTCTCTCTTCTTCTTATTTTTCCCCCCTCTTGCCCTTGGACCTTCCCTCCCCTCGATCAACTTGTGTGCCCAGCTGTGCCTCTCGCTTTACTTCCATCAAGATGTCACTTCTAATTTGCTGTTTGTGCTGACTCCATCCCTGCTAGCAATCAGTGAAGAAGACATCCATTACTCCGACTCGTGACAGGTTCCCTCAGACTCCCGCTGGACTTTAATGACACCTGACAGAACACAGGTTTACTACTTAGCCAACGGTCTCTCCAGGGATGGCCTGTGGGGCCCATTTAGCTAACACATCCTTGCAAGGTTTACAAAGAAAAGACACCGGAAGGTAACTGAAGATACCTGTTTTGTAGACCTATAACAAATACAAACACTTGGTCTGAAATCTAATGTTTTGGCTGAACCTATAATTTTTTTCAGCCATAACAGAATGTGATTTATCTTCAGACTTCAGCATTATTCTCCATTTCAGTGCAATCAAAATATAATCTCTTCTACCATATATTCATTCCATATGGTACAGTCTACATTACGCATGCCACTGTTTCATCACAGCCTGAAGGTTGCTGGCTCATATTCCAGGTTGGGTCTTGCATGTTCTCCCTGGGCCCACACAGCTTTTTCTAAGGATTCCTCTCATAGTCCAAAAAATGTGGATGATGGTTAAATTGGTGTTTCTAAATTTACTTAAAGGAGTGATTGTTTGTTGTTATTTGTTTTTCTTTTTCCTGTGTTGTACCGTGATAGACCAGCAACCTGTGCAGTGTGTAACCACTGCAAGCTGGGATAAGCTCCAGCTCCCACACAACTCCAGAAAGGATGTAACAGGGATGAAAAATGGATTGATGGATTCTTGTGAATCTCAGTGAAGAATTTTTGTTGGCTAAGGGATGGTATGTGGCCAAAAATTGCATCACAGCTCACCATAAAAGTGGTTTGTCAGCAGTGGTGAGAGGAAAGACTGACTAAAGTATTTAAGAACTGACTGTACCTGAGTGGCCTGCCAGCTCTGTAAATAATGCTGTTAGCATTGGTTATGTGTTTGTGAGATGTTTCTTTAAAGATGAGGTGATTCATTTAGGGTTATTAAAAACCCAAGTCTTTCCTTCCCTTTCTCTCCCACTTGGAACAAAGTAATCCTCTGAATCAGCCAATAAAGACAATTAGGAAAAGTATTTTAATGTAATCATAAATTACAGAACACATTCCTTAAAATGTAATGTCTTCTTCTCCTGTTACTCATTATTTATTTTATTCACTGATACAGGATTTTTAATTATGCATTGCAAACTCTGCTGCAGACTGCACAAAAAATCTACTGTTTGTTAAGTGTAGCATCTTCATAGAGGATGGCAAAGTCAAACCTGAAGCAGAAACTGAAGAATTACACAAGGCAGTAAACCAACAAGGTGATGACTGTCCTTTCTCCTTCCATGGGTGTAAAGAGTCATCCCCATGATTTACTATTTGCAGCTCATCCTATGTAAATTTTCTTTTAATGGTGTTCTGTAAGTCCACACCCAGAAGCTATTAATCTTCTGAAAAGTCACCTGTCTTCCCCAAATTTATAGTTTGAAGTTTTTGCCATGAAATATTCTCTTTTTTCCTTAAAATGACTTGATTATGACTCCGCACATTTTTCCTCATTCAGTTAACAGGAGTCTATAAATATGTGAGTCAGTACCTACCAGCTTACGGCACCGGCCCACCCTTTGTGCATCAACAGATATTTACTTCTAATCTATTTTGTCCTATATAACACTGACAAAATACTTGTGGCTCTCCTCTTTCTGTTCTTCATCCTCTTCTCTTTCTTTACCCTGCCGGCCAATATATATATCAATATATATATATATATATATATATATATATATATATATATATATATATATATATATATATATATATATATATATATATATATACATATACATATATATATATATATATATATATATATATATATATATATATATATATATACATATATATATATATATATATATAGTTTGAGGCTCATGCTCTGGGTCTCTGAAAAGTACCGAGAGATAACTTGTACTGTAATAGACAGTATAGATATATAAAATTGAATTGTGTCAGCTTGACCTCAGCTACACTACAATGTATGATTTTAGAGCTTACTTGTGGAATGGAATATACGATATAAAACACACAGCATTGCTAGTGAAAGGTAAAAGATGTGAAAATTTCCTTTCAAAGCAATAAATCAAAAAACTATTTGACAAGAAAAACAGGTGAAATAGAATGTGGTATTTATATTTTATTGATTCCCTGATGTAAAGCCGTTTCATGGGTTGAGGAAAGTTATTTCTGAGTCTCTCCTAAAAGATACAAATAGAAAATACAGTGATAATATTAGAAGTAGATATATTATTCTACTACAACTACTACTGTCATTTAGCAGACGCTTTTATCCAAAGCGACTTACATCTGAGACACACACCATGGAGCAATTAGGGCTATGGCCTTGCTCAGGGGCCCAAGGTGGTTCCTCTTGGTTGCCATTCGGGGGGCTTGAACCTGGGTCCTCCAGACCCAAGCCCACCTCTGTAGACACTAGACTGCCACCCCCCATATTCTACAGTGGTGGGTTAAAAATATTGATATTTTATCGATGCACATGTGTAGGAACGATTATCGATACATAAATCCAAGTAGTCGCGCTCTGAGCGCGCACCTGCAGCTCATCAGCTCATCAGGAGAAGAGGTTAAAGAGCGGCGCTGCGAGTTGTTCAGTGCTGGCTTTGTTTGGTTAGTGGTTTGCTTGTGCTCTGTGCCTGTTTATTTTGAGTTTTTGCATCTATATACCTGTAGAGGTTTTTGTGTTCACAATTAAACTACGCCTTGTTTTGGCTAAAGTTGAACCCTTTTTGGTGTCATGCGATTGGGTTCAGAGAAAACAATCCATAACAAGAGCGCATCTTTTCACCAGTCAGGGTGGGGTTTTTTTTGAGAATCCCTTCCATTGTCAAAGCAAAATTGGTATTGTAACTAGAATATCGATATCGAATCGTATCGGAAAACGTATCGACTTGGGACACCTAGTGTATAGGAATTGTATCATATCGGCAGGTCAGTGATGATACCCAGCTCTAATATTCTATTCTAATTACCTCTGTGACCTCCCTCTAAATCAAGTCCAGATTTACCCATACAGATCTATGCACTGGTATTATTTAGGTTTTCACTCTAATTAAGTTTAAAAGCACCAGCTCCCTGTATTTTCTGTCTGTATTTTAAAATATAAACATGGATGCCATTAAAACGTTGATAAAAAATGAGGTCTAATACTTGTTCACAATAATAGGAGGAGATTAACAACGCTGGTGTGCAGCAGTAACTCAAGCCAGGTGTGAAACACTAGCCAGCAATCCTAAACAAAATGCACAAAGGATAAAGCTCTAAGCAAGACATAAAGAAATACTTTTACCTATTTTATCGTGTTCAGGATTATGGTCTATGCTGTCATCATCCTCCAACCTTTTTTGTGTGTGTTTGCATGACACCAAGGTGAAAAAACATTTTTGTAATGCTTTGGAAAAAAAGAGGTAGAACGCCTGAACGCCTTTCTTACAAACACCATTCTTACCAACAGCATTGCTGTGCACTGTTGGCAATGCCTATTGTTACACTGTTGTGCCACCTCTGTTCGGGCTCCCTGAAATCTCAAAAGGGGGCATTCAACAAATGTGCCCAAAAGGGTGCAAGCTTGTGTGTATCAGGAATTAAAGGTTCAAAGGCCTGGTTTGCCCTGAACAGTTCACTAGTCAAGGGCTAACCTTAAAATGTTTTAGAAGAAAGTTAAAATACCTGGAGTAAACTAATCCAAGCACAGGGAAAGATAACAGGTGAGATCTCAACTGCATTTTCTTGCTATGAGCCTCTAACTACCACTACACTGTGTAGCTTGAAACATATATAAAGCATTAAAGAAAAACCTGAGATAAGGAACAAATAGACTTGAGGTGCATTCACAGCAGCCCTGTTTGATCCACTTTAAATGGACCAAAGTTAATTTGCTTGGAAAGTCTGGTTCATTTGGGGAATTGTGAATGCCTAATCAACCTCTCATGTGGATCAAAGAAGTAAGCTGTGATCCACCTAAAAGTGGAGGTCTTTGTCTGCTTAAGCGGACCAAATGCAGGGAGTGGACTACAGGCCGAGTCTTGTGGATATATGCAACCTAAACAAATGCACATGTAGCGCAATGTCCGGGAGTAATGTCTCCCGGTCTCCTGGTGTGAAGTGAAAAGCTTGGATAGAAGTTTGGTGAGACAAAAATATGTAACAATTGCTGGCAAGGGTTCTCAAGTTTCGAAGCTTACTTGGAGTAAGATTTTTTTTCCATTATTTTTTTGGGGGGGCAACAAAAAATAATTTTTTGTGATTGGCTGATATGTTTGTAACTCAAGACAGCTGCTCAGCACACAGTAGCGTTGTCCGCCTTTGACTCGTTTGTAAGATGGACTGTTGGAATTTCTGTGTGGTGAAGTTAATGATTTGAAGTCTGCCAGACTATCAGGTGTGAAAATGAAAAAACAAAGGCTCTTAAGGCTGGAATATACTTGCTATTCACAACGCATACGCAAACGCATCATGGCTGAACCGCGTATCGCATGTTCGTTTGACGCGTTGTCCAAAAAACATGAAACACTTGCGCGACCTGCAGTTCTAGTATTGGCTGCTAGTGGCACTGGTGCAGGTCAGGGCACCAGTTGACCATTAGTGACTGGCCGGGGAGGTCAACAAATGGCAGAATGTTTTGAAGAGGCTGGCTGAGCAGTTGCGCTGTTATCCTCGCCTGTATGATGTGACATTGCTACTACATAGTAACAAACATGAGTGTCAGAACAGCCGGTGGCAAATTAGCAGAGTTCTGGGTGCATATATGGAGTCGTGCTTGTTATGTCTCTGCTCGTCGGAAGATGCAGGGCAAACACTGCAGCGATGGTACTGATGAGGTGTTTTGTCCACCAATAATCAAACGTCTGATCTGGATACAGAGGTTTGTCAGTCATTGCTCGACTGACTCATCTTTGTCGCCATATAGCGCAGGATGACAGCCAGCTGCTCTGCTGCGGTCTTGGACTTGCCATGTGTGGTTTCATGCTAAATTAGCGGGACAAGTGGTCAAATGAAACGGAGGACATGCAGAAATATTGCCGCTGTTTCTCATCATCAATTGCCTGCATCGGCAAGACGAGGATAACAAACTGTCTACTCTGCCGACGACTTTAGTTTCATGGCCTGACATACAGTACCATCTCTGATGATGCTGGTGCTGTTTCCTTTGCGGAGATCACAAGCAAAGCAATGCAGAGATCTCTTCTTCATCCACTGTTGCTGTGTTGTTTATTTATTGGTTACTTTATCTTTGTCTAACTCTCTTTGCATACTGCCCCAACCTGTTACCACCGGTATGGCGCGCTCTCCTTACGTGGTGTGAGGAGAGCGTTCACGTTCACAACGTTCGTTCACAACGTTCGTTCACAACGCAGCTGGTTGCTTGCGCAAACGGATGTGAACGCAAGGTGAAACAACAAGTATATTCCAGCCTTTAGTGTTAAATCTTTTGGGAAGAGTGAGAGTCAAGGAAAAACTAGTTGTATTGCAGTTGATGACAGAGAGAACCTGCATGCTCTTCAATAGATCCAAGGTTTAAAAAGTGAGCTGCCTTTGTGTTTTTATGTACTGTATCTATGTTTTAACATTGTCTTTGATAAGGAGTAGAGGGTTTATCTAAATGTTACAGGGAGGAGGAGGAGGAAGGGGGAGGAGACCAGAGGCAGTTAAAAAAAATGGCTGAGCACCTGCACACAAAAGGACTGCTGCCAACTCATAAAAAGACTATGGCTCGCTGATGCCTCATAAATCGCTCTGTCTCTGCTGTAGGCTCCTCAGCGACATGTCTTCCTATCTATAAAGATGTTGATGGAAATTTTTGTCCCTGTTTTAGAAATAGATTTCCAGTATATGCTTTGTAAAAGGATTAACAATATAAACTGATTTTCATATAACACAAAATGAAGTCTATTCAAGGCCTACCAAGCTTAAATTTGATATGCTCACAATAAAACCCCTTTCTGACATGATGCGTCATATTCATGTTTTCATCAATTATTGAATGGCATTCAGTCATTCAGACATTGTTTATGTTTGCACTGATGCACAACATTTGCTAATTGTGCAAAAGTGGACAGTAAATAAACTGAGGTGTATCACCTAAGTTTTCATAGGCTTGCTGAATTCTCACAGCAACAAGTTATGTTGCCAAAACAATTAATTACAGTGTGCCAAGCTTGCAGTGGCTGTGTGAAATATAACGGTGGTAAATAAGATGAAATAAAGTAATCCCTTTTCTACAAGTTTAAGCTTATAGAACAGCCGGCTGGTATATTTGCACCATAATAAATCTGCAAATTATAAAACTAAATGAATGTAGAAAATACACATTTCAGTGCTAGTATTATCAACTTCTATGTAAACATGGACACATATCAGTGCTGTTTAACCAGAATCAAATTGTTTTATGAAAACTGACACATTTCACTGCATATGAAAAATAAACATTTCAGTCAGTGCATTATAATATAAACAACTGGGTGGTCTATGAAAACCTGGACACACATTTTAACTTGTACTTACCACCATGTGCAACGTTTAACTCAAACCTGCACTACAGGCTGCACATATATTTACTGTAAGTGCTAATACTAATATCAATTTCTGTATTTTTGTAAACTTTAAAACCTGAGAACATTTAACTTGTGCTTAGTACTTAAAGGGGACCTATTATGAAAAACACGTTTTTTCTTATTTTAACATATATAAAGTGGTCTCCCCTCACCCTGCCAACACAGGGGAGACAAAATACCATGAATTTCTGCAAGCTCTCTGACCCCCGCCGGACAGAGTCCCCCAGTGTCACGTGGTTTTTTTTGAGCCGATTAGAATCTGCTCCCGTCGTGACGTCACAACGGGAGCAGATTTCCAGAGGTTCAGCCTCCGCTGCTGAAACCACGCCCACAACCAGCTCTGGAGCGGCCCTTCCTTCAGCCAGTCGGACGCGGCGCCGCGGCAGAGCGGATCCGGGTTAAATCATCCAGGTTCCCGGGTGGTTTGGGAGCTGGGTCCTCGGGGGTCTGTCCCAGGCTGGACCAGCTTCACCCTCCGAGATTTTCAGGCAAATCTGTCGGTTTGATCCCCCGTAACGGGCGATGCGCCCCGGAGCGGTGTGGCTCCGGGGCCAGCGTTCAGCATCCGCCGGGCAGATCCGGCTTAAATAGTGCATAAATGTTATTTATATACAACTCATATTTTATTTTTTTAACAATAAAGTTTCCATTTGTGAAAATTCAGTGTTGTATTTATTTACAGGCTCGGGCTGCTCTGGCGGAGCAAGGTTTATGCTCCTCTCCTGCTACACGTCATTCAGGGAGCCAATCAGCACAGAGCCTCATTATCATACCCCCCCCTTCCCTAAAAATGAGGCGCAGAAAAAGAGGTTAGAAGCGGTAAAACTAGTGACAGGGCCCACAGGCTGGATTTATGATTTATGTAGAAAAAACAAGCTTTAGATTGTTTTTAAGACATTCAAGGCCTCTTTAAAATATACATTAAATGCCATAATAGGTCTCCTTTAACAACTTGTGTAAAGTTTAATCTAAACCTGTACTTTACACACATTTCAAAACTGCATGAAGAGCAACTGGTCAGCATGCCAGGAGGTGAGCCAGCTCCTCTGAGAGCTGATTATGTCACCTGCAGTAGAAAAGACCTGTTCCCCAGGTACACTGGTCCCTGGGACACACAAATGTCTTTGGACCAGCTTGGCAAGGTGTGGGTAGGCATCCACGTATTGCTTGACCTCCTTTTCAGGCATGGAAGTAGCTGGCAGTCGATGGTGGGTGGTCTTGAACGTCTTCCCAGGGAGAGCAGCAAGGGCAGACTTCCTCTTCTAGTTTGGTGTGGGTGCATTAGTCTCTGGAGTCTGCTGCTCAGTGCTTCCATCCATGTCATCAGTAGAAGAAGGACCCACTTTAGATTCATTCATGTCTGCATCTTCCTGTAAGAAAATGAAAAGTGAAGTTAATATTTAAAAACATGTTTTTAGGCCAAATCAAGTCTCAAAACCATTAGTATTATATTACAGATTTATATTGATTTATTTTTATATATTTATTGTCATACATGTATGGATTAGATAATGCATGCCTATATATGCCATCTAGCAGAACCTAAAGGCACAAAAGAATAGAAAAAAACTAAGAGAGAAGATGACCTATTACTGTTAAAATAATTTCATAATACCTGATGAAAATGGCAGCAGCTCTTGCAGCAGCCATTTTCATCAATCTGGCATAATGTATGCTGAACGTCTGGTGGCAATAGGAACTGGAGAGATTAAAACCTGGGGTCTAAGGCTGATGAGACGTGCAGGATGTTTTTCTGCTCCACAGAGTCATATTGCTCGGACAGGTTTCAGTGGATGGTGGTCTTGATCTCTGACAAGAGAGGAATCTTCAATACTGCTGGTCATGTCACTGAAAGCTGGGCATGGAGTAGAGCAACAGTGGAGATTGTTGGGCTCTTTTCCTCGCACATGATATTTGTTGTCATCAGCATTGGCTTGAGGGCTTGTACAACCTGTTCTGCATTTGATATGTTGGTCTCATTCAGGGTGCAGATGTCAGTGCTACTCTTTCTTACCTTAATGAAAGAACATAGTATAGAATGAAACTTTTATTAAAAGCGTAAAATGAATATACATTTTGAATTTTCATTATTGTATCAAAACACATTATATCCAATTTATATTTCTTTTTATTTATAACCTATCAAAATTCAACTTGCCTATGCTTTAATACAAGAACAGAGCAGCACAGAACTAAAGAAATAATGAGTTAATATTGAAATTATGAGCATATTTCAAGCTATGTCATTTATTCACAATCATATTATTAGGGCCCGAGCACCTTAGTGCGAAGGCCCTATTGTATCTGTAGGAATTTTTTTTTTTTCTTTCGTTCTTCTGACGAAAGGAGGGCCTTTTTGCCCCCCTAAACGTGCCCAAAAAGTCACCAAATTTTGCATGCAAGTCAGGCCTGGCGAAAAATTTGATATTTAATGGTTTACATTAATGGGCGTGGCAAAATGGCTCAACAGCGCCCCCTTGAAAACTTTGTGCCTCAAGCCCCACGATACGGTTTGACGTACATGCACGAAAATCAGTACACACCTGTATCATGGCACAACTGAAAGAAAAGTCTCTTGGCGTCATGCCCTAAACCGAACAGGAAGTCGGCCATTTTGAATTAGTCGTGTCATTTTGGCGAAATTTATGCCATTCCTTCGAAAGTTAATTCAGCCCGAACCGTAACGTGCCCCCAAGTGTGTTATACATCAAAATGTGCGTCTCCATCCTGCGACAACACGCATTACTTTTCTCTTTCAAAAGCGTTACCGTGGCGGCGCTAGACGCCAAAAAGCGCACCCACCCTTCATCTGATTGGTTCGACAGAAAAAACGTTGTGCCTCAAGCCCCATAATACGGTTTGACGTACATGAACGAAAATCGGTACACACCTGTATCATGTCGCAACTAAAAGAAAAGTCTCTTGGCGCCATGGCCGAAACCTAACAGGAAGTCGGCCATTTTGAACATTCTGAATTAATCGCGTAATTTTGGAGCAATATATGCCATTCCTTCGAGAATTAATTCAGCCCGAACCGTATCATGAACCCAGATGTGTTATACATCAAAATGTGCGTCTCCATCCTGCGACTACACGCATTACTTTTCTCTTTCAAAAGTGTTACCGTGGCGACGCTAGACGCCAACAAGCGCACCCCCCCTTCATCTGATTGGTCCATATTTGATAGTTCCCCAAAAGGCACCAAATTTGGCATGCAAGCCAGGCCTGGCGATAAATTTGATATTTCATGGTTTGCATTAATGGCCGTGGCAAAATGGCTCAACAGCGCCCCCCGGAAAACTTTGTGCCTCAAGCCCCACAATACGGTTTGACGTACATGCACGAAAATCGCTACACACCTGTATCATGGCACAACTTAAAGAAAGGTCTCTTGGAGCCATGGCCGAAACCGAACAGGATGTCGGCCATTTTGAATAAATTGTGTCATTTTGGCGAAATTTATGCCATTCATTCGGCAGTTAATTCAGCCCGAACCGCAACGTGCACCCAGGTGTGTTATACATCAAAATGTGCGTGTACATCCTGCGACACCACGCATTACTTTTCTCTTTCAAAAGTGTTACCGTGGCGACGCTAGACGCCAAAAGGCGCGTCCCCCCTTCATGTGATTGGTCCATATTTGATAGTTCTCCAAAAGTCACCAAATTTTGCATGCAAGCCAGACTTGGCGATAAATTTGATATTTCATGGTTTGCATTAATGGGCGTGGCCTAACGGCTCAACAGCGCCCCCTAGAATACTTTTATCTGCCATAACTTTTTAATGGTTTGACATAGGAAGTCGTGGGTGGTGTCATGGGACATTGTACTGAGTTCTTAAGCTTCGTTGGCCTTAATTAGCCCCGCCCCTTCTTCTGATTGGTTGTCCCGATTTTCTGCTATAACTTTGGAATGGTTTAACATAGAGAGTCGTGGGTGGTGTCATGGGACTCTGTAATGAGTCCTTAAGCTTAGTTGGCTTTAATTAGCCCCGCCCCTTCTTCTGATTGGTTGTCCCGATTTTCTGCTATAACTTTGGAATGGTTTGACATAGGGAGTCGTGGGTGGGGTCATCAGATTCTTTATGGAGTCCTTGACCTTCATTGGCCTGAATTAGCCCCGCCCCTTCTTCTGATTGGTTGTCCCTTTTTTCTGCTATAACTTTTGAATGGTTTGACATAGGAAGTTGTGGGTGGTGTCTTTTCTGATATGCTTATGGGGGGCGGTGGCCGTGAGTGCGAGGGCCCGTTCATCGCTGCTTGCAGCTTTAATTATTATTAAAATGTCATCTAATCTATATGATGTACAAACAAAACAGATACACACATAAATTTTAACACACAAACGTTACATTATCAGCAACAATATCAGCTGCTGCTCCAGAAACCTGGCCAGCACCTCATAAGTGCTGTTCTACCGCACGCAACATCTGTGTTGAGCTTGTGATGTGGCAGTCCAAGCATCCTTTGGTTTCTCTTCAGTGTATCGGCGGCAGCGCTTCTGTGAAGGAAAGAAGAAAATCCTCCAGACCCTTGCAATGAGTCAAGCAACAGCTGTCACTTTCAGGGCATGCTGTGAAGCGAGGTTAAGTACATGTGCAAAACACCAAATGTGTTGGTGTCCAGTCAGCTCAGCAGCAAAAGTCACATTAGATGTGATGTTGGTGACAACCGCAGGGTCCTTCCAGTAAGCTTGGAGTCCAGAGAAGCTTTCTGTATAACTTCTGCCATGTTCACACCGGCGTGAGACTCGGGCATTACCCGAGTCTGGAGAAAGTAGGTCTGCAGTTCCCACTTGTGGATAAAATGAGCAGTGACTATCACAAACAACTCGGTGGCATGCATTGCACGTAAGTACAACTCTGTGCAGACTGAAGTGCATTTTCCACTTTTGCCTTCGTCTCTGCATACAACGTAGGGATAGCTTTTTCAGTGACGTATTTTCGACAGGGTATGTCATATCTTGGTTGCAGTGTATGTAGCATTTGCCGAAAACCTTCATTTTCAACTACACTATATGGCCTAAGATCTTTACATATGAAGCTCAAAACTTTGCTTTAAATAAGGTGTTGATTGTAGGCTGGCTAACATAAACGTTAGCATTAGCGTCACTACTCATCCTCTCCACGGCAAGCTCAGGATGGTGACGGACAAGGTGGGTGTGCATGTTCGTTGTGTTGCCCGTGTACTTCAACTTCGCTAGACAGTTCTTGCAGATTTTGAATTCTTTATCAAAGGATTTAACGACCCCTGAATTGAGATAAGTCTTCGTCTGATCATCTGAAACTTACAGCATTAACTCATACCCCAAACATACATTGCAAGTTTTAAAGGAGGTCAAATGAGTGGTGAAAAGAGGGATTCAGGGACATGGGGGACATGTTGGTAGCTACGTTAATGGATAGTACACAACAAGTCAAGAGAAAATGAGTGATAAGAAGCCCAAAACCTAAGAAGCATTGTAACTGTCTGTGAGACAGAGTTCATTGTTTACATTTCACATATTATAAAAACACAACATATATGCAAGTTCATGAAGTGTTTTAAAATAATTAAGAGCGTTAAAAATATATTATGTCTATAAGTGGATAAAGGATTTCAATTGTGATATTCAAGTAACATGTGAGGATATTTTATTTTGAAAGTGTGTGGTCACACCCCCTGGTCGTTCGTGAGGGTCAACTGAGGGATTGTGGGTCAGTAGTAAAGATGTGGGACCACAGACAATGGAGGCAGGAAGGCATGACACGGGATAGAGAAGTCGCAAACGGTTATTGTGTTTGGTTTCATATGTATTTTATTTTGTGGTTGTGTACAAAATGCTTTGAGCAGACAGTGGACACTTCATGTGTTTATTTGTTAACGTTGGGTTAGAATTTAGCTACAATGGACTCTCTGCTTCTATTTGTAGTTTTCACGGTGTTCTATGATTTTGCCAACGGAGTAGAAGGAGAATAAAAGAATGAAAATCAAGACATCAGTATGAATCGCGGCCTTTGTTGAACCGGTGTAGCTACAATCATAAAAAGAAAACAATAATGTTTAACATGCTTAACATGAAAAGTTATTGCAAGATATGGTTATTTGTAGAATGTAGAGCCTTTGAATGGTTTAGAGTCGAATGGAAACCCAAAGACTGCACCGCTGATCCCACTTGTACCCCCCTTGAGATACCTAACATGTTTTCTTATCTTGTTTGAGGTGTGAGTGCATATACAGCTGAGCAGTCCAGGAATTACAAATCTCTAGAGTAATGTGCAATTTACTTTACAAATGGATGGGTGCAGGATTTACAAATATTTAAGCCAGCAAGCTCTTCAAACACCATCAATTGCACAAAGGCATGTGAGGTCAAACGTGTTTTCATTTTTATACGCATTAAGCACCTGTTTTCAAAGTCTTGTACAGCTTTCTGGCCTTGTTTCCTTTCATGTTTCCCGGTGAGTATATGACCTCAACTTGTTCCTGGGTTTTCAGCTTTTGACTTGTCGTCTTTTTATTTTTTTCTCCAAGATTCTGCACCGATTGAATAGCATATAGATCCTCATTATGTCGCCCATCATGTCGCGGTTACAAAGGAAACAAATCATATAGCTCAAAGCCATTTTTATTGCAGGCCATGATATACTCCACTCATTGTTAAGCTGAGTTATCTTGTAATTCTAGTGTACAAGTCATGTCTCGCTCTACTCCACTGAAGAAAGGATAGGGGTGTATTGCGCATATGATCCCACAGCAGTGATATTATACAGCACTGATTACATTTTTTTAAGATTAGCACAAACTTAGGCGTGATAAATTTAGTACTTTTACACCTCCCTCTAAAAATGTGCCCATTCCTTGATCATCAGGTGGCACGGCCAGCTGTGAGGGCATGAGCTGAACAGGAGCCAGGAAAATAATACTCACATTAATGGTTCCTATAGGGCAAAATAGCCTGTGACAGCAGAGATGGGGCAGAACATGGGTATCAGAGTACAGTAGCCCAAGTCCAGGGACCCGCAGAGTATGTACGCTTGGACATAATGGGTGAATTGTTTGCTAGTTAGAGGTAAAATGGTGGCTAATCTTAATTTATGTGCTCTTGGGTATTTAAAGGGGACCTATTATGAAAAATACATTTTCTCTTGCTTTAACATATATAAAGTGGTCTCCCCTCAGCCTGCCAACTCAGAGAAGGAGGAAAGCAATGATACACATACCTTTTGAAGATGAGCAAGAAAGTCAAAAATGGTTGGCACAACAGCTCTTTAAGCCGGATAGTCTGCCCCGCCCTATCAAAGTCTTCAGCAATGTTCACTGCAGAGCAGTGTCCTGTCAGAGGCAGAAAAACCTCCCCTTCTTAGGGCAGGTTCCCCACTTGTGGAAGGACACACTTAGAATAGACTATAATATAATAAAATAGTCCTTTACTGTCAGTAAACCTTGGACATGCAACGAAATTTAGGGTGAGCTACTTGCACTTACGCATAAGAACGTAAAAAAGATAAACAGTACAGGTAAAAAATATAGTTGTTGAAAAATGAGCACATTGTTCTGCTTGCATATATGTTTCTTAACGCCTAGGCTTGTGTTACATCTGAGATACAATGCAAGGTGTTGTTGGCTTTTTTTATAAAAAGTAGAATGATCACCAAAAGAGAGAAGGCAGAAGGTGTAGAAAAAAATAAAAATCTGAATGGCAATACAAGTAGTATGAGGGCAATGATGACATGATCAATGGATCTATTTATGAAAAGTAAACCACCTTGTGACACAACATTAGTTATAAAATTGCCTTTTTATTTCCTCAGGTTGTTGATCACCTCTGTATCATCCAGCCATGTTGGTGACAGCATTGGACCTACTATATGTGTGCAGAAGTTAAGATTCCTGCTTCGACAAAAGGCAAGAGGCATTTTTCCATGTCAGAGGTCACAGACATGACAAAAATAGCAAATGTGCGCATCCATATGGAAGGAGTCATAGGATGTGCATGTCAGCATAACAAAATATTTGTTGGCCCTCTACCTACAGATTATTTACTGACCAGGGATGTCTAATTTGATAGACAAATTGTACATCTCTGCTGTATCTTAACAAACCTCTGACACTGTTCTGCCCTTTGACTGAACTCTAAAATTATCTATATGCACAATGAATTAATGATTTCACCTCTAAGTTGCCATATCTTATTTTTACAGGTGAAAGATATGGAATGAACAATGTCATTGAATCGACAATCCAAAAGACTGGTTAAGGTTAAAAAATGTTTTAATAACATTTTACATCAATCACATGCCTCAACATTCTTCACATATAAACACACTATACACACATTATAAATTTGAAATATACTTTAAAATTTTGGTATTATGCTATGCATCGGTAAAGTTGATCAGATATTCACAAAATCCTACTTTTGCAGTCAATAACTCCTAAATAAAGAGATGTAAAAGCATGAATGTTGCCTCTGTCCAACCACTGAGACTCAGACAAGCTACATACCCATTGTCATCAAAACTAGACCTACTGTAAACTGCACAAAAGACTAATTTCCTCATCATTGAGTTGAACTCTACTACTCTATCTTTTCCAGTTTGGTGAAAAAAAACCCTCACCAAACCGGAAAAGGTAGGGTACCTTCGGGCGAAGAAGTGTCTATTGTTTGAATCGGATAGATGCCACTTTGTGCCCTATTGTGTATCACATAGTGCTGTCAGGCGATTAAAAACATTTATCTAATTAATTACAGGATTTATAATTAATTCATCTAATTAATTTGCATTTTAATCTCATATCTGCTAAAGGTCCCCAAATAAAGAATTTGAATTCTAGGACATTAGAAAATTGCAGTGCATGACTAATCAATTGAATACACTAAGAAGAGAAGATTTGAAATCCACATTTTTATTGGTGAAGTGTGTTTCATAAATGAAACTCAAAAGAAAAAATATCTTCCTGTTCAGTTGGTCGTGCATCTGTGCACGTTGGCCTGGGAGAGTGGTTTTAATACGGTTTGGTCATGACGCCATTCCTCCTTGAGGCTCTCGTCTTCCACAATTGATTTTTTGATTGGTTTTGCGTTTATATTTCGGTCCATTTGGATACAACATAATACAACATAAAAATAGTCCAATATTTTAAATGGCACCGAAAAGGTATAGGCTGAAGCCAAGGATTATTATGCCTACCCTTTTATGAACCTCGACTCAGGAGGTTTTATACAAAACAAAACTAATAATTTGGATTCAAACATTGAAAAAGAATGGATATATTGGACAAGTAACAGAGGTATCTAGACAAGAAGCAAAGACAAAAAAACAAAGACAAAAACAAAACAAAAAACATACTATAAATTTCAAGGAGTGATAAATTAAGTGGTTTTTGGCTAGAGACTGTACAGCGCGGAGAGAAGAGGTTAAGAGTAGGGTGTGTAAAAAGAATTTAACATACCAAGTGGCTTACAGGGCACCTGGTATGCATGTGGTGCTGCTTCACCACACTCCTCGTCTAAACGGCCGCGGAGAGCGGTCATGCAAACACATGCTTCAAATTGCTTTGAATAGATTGAAATTGGCCTGCAATCAGCAGCAACCCACTTTGCGATTGAGTTTATCAGTTTTTCTGTCGTGGCTTTGCTCATTCGTTTCCCAGATTCTGCAAGCGTGGATTGGCGAAGTGAGCTCACGCTAGCACTAGTACCTGTAACGTTTACAGTGGAACTTGTCCGGACATGTTTAGCGTTCAAATGATAATTCAGGCTGGAGCAGCCCCGTTCTTGTTGATAGTCCCGTCTTCTTTCTTTTTATACATAAACTTGCCATTCAAAAGCCCTAGCAAAGATTTGCTCGCCTCGCTCCCCTGAGTCGCATCCAGGTCTGTCACCCTGCTTTGTTTGTTTGACTAGCAACGCAGGTGGGAGTGACCTGCCACTGCGAAGTGGCCTACGGGTCGCTCAATGGGCCAAATTTCAAATACTTGTGCATTTTGACACTCATAATTAATTGCATTAATTTTCCAAACGCATTAATTAGCAGTGTAATTAATTAATCTAATGTGCTAAGCCCTAGTATCACATCATAGTTATCTCCTCCATCAAAAAATGCTTTAATAGCAGTGAGTGTATTATCACCCACAGCGCTCATTTTTCAAAAATGAAATGATAGACACTTTTTTTGTCCAATCAGCGATGGGTTATGTTACTCGATGGTATCTACCTTTTCCGGTTTGGCAAAAGAAAATCACTATAGCAAAATGACAACTCCAAATTAAAAAGCACCACTACATTAAGCGGTTGTGACTTTGCTTTTGCAGTTGTTTTTCTTTTATTGTTGTGCTTTCTCTTTTGCGGCTGTGTTTTTTGATTTGCCGTTAAGCTTTCTCTTTTGTGGTTTTGATTTGCACTACTCACCTCCTCTTACGTTCAGTACATCCAGTCAAGACTGCTTGACTGTGGCAAGATGGCGGCCAGCGACGACGTTGGAGTTTGCACAGTGACATCTAGCCTTTATTATGTATATCTATGGTGTGAACACAGGTTAAGCCGTGTACACTACAAACAAACACTTTATGATGCATTTGCCATCATTAACTAATTTAAAATCGCCACCCCTCAAAAGGTTATAGAGGTAGAAATACACATGGAATAATAGGTTAAATGATAAAAAGGGAAAATATCTGAGGATTAGTGAACAAAACAACCTAAGGGGTTACATACCCAACTTAAAAATGAACTAAGCAATCAAAAAAAGAAGAGAGGTAAAAGAAACATTCAAGTGGAAAGTGCTACCCAGTAAAGCATTTTGTGTTGTTTACAATGACATTTTGTCTTTTAGATGGAACAGAGTGAGGATCCTTCACACTTCTGGTTTATTTTTTTATCTTTTCTTTTCTCTCAGTAGATTGAGACACAGTGGTGAGCTGAGGCAACTGGATATATTGTCTTTTGACATAATTTAAAAATGCCAATCCAGTTTACATGAAACACTGAGGCATAAAACTTCTTGTAGATTTATCACTTAAGCTTTGGATTTATATAGGCATGCATGCCTATATAGGCTCCATAAATCTTAGTTATTGGAACATTGTACAGACATCAGTTTAACACTTTGTTTCTATAATCACACGCCAATGAGCCTATCAGGGTAGTATTTTGCCCAAGTACATGTGAAATGGCATTAAGACTGCGAAGCTGGTGCTGCGAAGTAAATTCACTTAAAGTTTACTTTCTCACTTTCTTGCTTCGGGAATCCCGGTCTGTGATTGGACGCTGCCTCGGCAGCGCCGCTGCTCATTTGCATAAAGTTGAGATTTTTCAACTTCAAATTGACGCGCTGCTCCCGCTGCCTCTCGACGCACGCTTTCATAGAAAATGAATGGCAGCCTATGATGCCCGTGACGCTTTCAGTGTGAATCCAGGGTTAGGGCAAGCAGGCAGCATTGGTGAGCGCATACAGCTCAAACTCCTCTCTCCAATGGCTCCAATGGCAAAATATACAAATATATAAACAATAGTAATATAGGAACTGATAACTTACTTTTTTCAACACTTCAATCTTTTCTATGAAAGAGTTGTTGAAGTTCAAACTGATGAATGTGGAACAGCAAATGTTTTTATTAACAATGCTGCATTGTAAACACAGCGATATCATGCAAGGAGGTGGGCAATATGCCCTTAGGTCTAGCTTGAAAGGATAAAGCAAAAAAGCCAAGTCCCAGAAATTATCCAGTACAGCTTACCAATCACAGCCCTTGTAGAGTGCATCACATCGTCATGCCATAACATTTTGGAGGTGCACATTGGTTGGCTCAGAGGCTCTACAGAGGAGCAGGGGGGAGGATGAGATGAGGAGAAGGAGGAGTGCACAAAAAAAAGAAAAAGAAAATGGAACGGGAGGGAGAGTGACTGAATCCCAGTGGGTTTTAAAGAAGACACTGGACTGACTGGCTTACCGGAAGCAGTCAAAAGAAAAACCATTGGGTGATGCAGGAATTAAAGATGGAATCATTTTGACAACATGGGATAACAGAAGTGAGAAGTGAACAGAACTGACTAGTTGCAATAGCCCATGTTCCCAACAGAGAAAGAGACAGCAGTACAGAGAACTCTATCTAACTTCAAACTTCATATATTAATCAAAATACGAAAAGAGATTAGAAGCTGTGACATCTGAAATGGATTGGATTAATTTTATTTTCTTTTTCGTTCTAAGACAAGAGCGCATTATCCATGCCAGTGTGTTATTGGCAAATAAACTGTGCAATTTAGATATCAAATCAGTACAGCCAGCTTTCCAGTCTAATATTGTCACAATGCCTGATCTGTGCCAGAAGTTTTGGAACATGCATTTTCATTTCAAACCACCTCACTCCTTTATCATTGCAAATCCGTGTTCATAGGAAAAAGAATAGAAGACGGGGCTACTGAAAACCAAGTATGATAAAGAACTCTGAATCAATTCTCTCCAAAGAACTACAAAGATATCACATTTTCTTTAACTGTGAAATTTCACTTTTGTTCATTTAGATTCCAGTCACAAATTCCTTTTTGGATTCAAAATGTATAAAGCAAAGCATTCCAGCCTGCTTTCTGTATAATAAATGATTATACAGATGATGAAATACACACGCATCCCGCGTCTTACAATGCACGGAGGACGTTTCCAAAGTCACCACTCTCATACTGTAGGTGAAACAATGCAAGCAGGGTGGGCTTATATTTAAGCCTCAAAACATCACAATGGGATACCTCTCCACAGCAGAAATAAAAACAAGATTTGCGGACATGAAAATACGTTAAAAAAGTTGCACAAATCAAAGTGCAGGAGGTAAAACAAGTGTTTCTCCATCATCGGAGAAACATTTTATGGAATCCTGCAGCACCTGCTGTTAACTCAATGTAAGACTCCAATAGTGTACCTTTTAAATAAAAAAAAATATTTATATATTGCTAAGTCACTTCAATTCATACCAATCGAACTTTCAGGGACATGTTTGATTTGTATTAAAATGACAACATTAGGGAACTCATTCTTTGCTAATTGCTCTTTGCAAATTTTATTTTAATGTTAATCTGTTCAGCCACAGTTACGGGATATTTTGAGGATCTGGGTTTCATCCCAATAAGTTGTCGTATACGGCTTGCATGGTGCTGCTCAGGCATGACTGAGAGACATCCGACCTGTCAGTAACCTAAATCAGCTGGTAATCCAGTCTTCATCCTGGACCACCAGGTCAGTGTCGTCCCTGAAGACACGCTCCCTACAAACTCTTCAATGTCTTTTAGTTGTGCCAAAGCCTCCAGAGTGGCGCAATAACTTGCAAATTCATGCCGTCATTTATAGGAAACATATATAATTGTCTAACCATGGCATATTAGAACTAATGACATGTGGCTTGTTCTTAATTAATATGATCATCCACACTGTTTTCTTTTCAGTGAGAATGAGGGTCCATTTAATTTCATGTGATGGACGTCTGTGCGACTCACAACAGATCACTCATTTATGTGTGTTGGCATTTTCACGTTACATAAATAGAGATAATTTACCAGTTTACTTTGGCTTTAGGTCGTAGCAATCACTTTAAGGAATTTCTGTGGGGAAATGAAGCTAGTTATGGTCTTCTTTTGTTGTTCAGGTGTAAATAGTAAGTCATCATCATCAAAATCATAATTTCTTTTTCTAATCCGTCTTGACTTCAGGATATCTAGCTGAACATATTTTGGTGTGCAAAAGTGAGTTCCACTACTCTATTGTTGGGCTCTGTCATCTGACAGAATTTGCTGGGCATATGCACATTTTTATGCCAAGTCGGAAATGTGCACAAAAACGCACAAATCCACGCAAAGTTGATTTTTGAACATCCCAAAGTGTGCGTGGGAAAAGGCATACCCAATGATCAGTTTTACAGACAGAAACATAGATTTATCATAGGTTTTCCAATGTCAGCCAACATGTACAACATGGTCGTGGAAAGCAGAGCACTGAACTGTTACAAGGGGAGAACAGTAAGCCGCTGATTCAGATATGTGGACAAGACGTGGGTCAAAATCCAAACCCAAGAGGCACAGCCCTTTACTGAGCACATCAGCTCGGTGGACAGCAACATCAGAAAACAACAAGCTGCCACTTTTGGGCTTATCAAAGAGGATGGAAGTCTGAACACTGAAGTTTACCAAAAACCTACACACACAATATCTTTTTTTTTTTTTTTTATTCACAACACCCACTGAAACACAAGCTGTCCATTATCAAAACTTTACACCATCAGGTTGATAACATTCCCACTAAGACTGAGGGAAAAGAAAATAAGTTCAAATGGATCACGATAGCACTTCAAACCTGCAGATAAACAAGTTGGGCCTCTGTCAAATGCTACAGCACCAAATAGTATATTTGTGCTTATTTTTCTTTCCACTGAGCCATCCATTACATGGCAGGAGTGTCTGAGGGTGTCTGAGGGACTCAGAAGTATCTACTACAAACACATCATCCCAACCCACTTCAAACCTAACACCACAGTTCAGTGCAACGAGTAGCATACAGATGTTTACATCAGTGAAACTAAACAACAATTTCATAAATGCACAGATCACAACAGGATAGCTAGCTCATCGGGTCAAGACTAAGGATAATGGGCACTCCTTTGAGGACAATATGGCCGGAATAACTGGCCGGAATAACGTGATCCTTCCACGCTCTACGTCCGGCCAGAGAAACCCCACCCTGTCTGAGGGAAAGATGCGGCCTGCTCACTCCTCAGGTTAAGGAGACCTGAGCTCAGTGCAGGGCCCTCCCAGGGTTGGTAGAGGATGGGATAAAAATATATAAAAAAAACAAAAAAAAACAACGCAGCCTTGACACTCGTGATTCATGTGGCCAAAACCTGGTGAACACGACTACACAACACCGACTAACAAGGGATGCCAGGAAGGGTCTGTGATGTGCATACAGGTTTGACTTCTCAGGCTTAGATGCTTCAAAAATCCTACCCCTCAGACATATTAAGCATGATTTGTGTATTATTATGCATGTGCATGTATATAGGTATGTATAAATAGATAGGTGTGTGTACATTGGGTATAGATTTACTTTATAGATTTATTGATATTGATTGATTGTGTACATTCAGTTAAAATAGATTAATTTATTTATATACATTTATTCACATGGGATTTTATATGTTCAAAATATGTGCGTATATGTGTATTTATATCTATTTGGATATAGGTACATAGATTCATACTAGCGTTAACGTTGTTATGCTCTATACAATGGTTTTGACATGTCTGGAGTGAATCAATACATTTCTGAAATCCGGAAATCTTTAAAAGTCAATTTGAACTCATGATGCCTTTTGGATAAGTAAAACATCTTCAAGAATAAAGAAAAAGGAAGTCCATCTGGAGTAATTTAAGCTTTTGAGGATTGCCATGACCTGGGTGAGTCTACACCAGCATGTTAAAGAGACTGCTCACGGAGGTTGAGCAGACTTTTGGAGTTTCAGAGTTGGTCAACTAGAGCTTGGCAATATATCGAGTATACTCGATCTATCCCGGCTTCTACTCTGTGCTTTTCTCACTCTCTCATCTCGTCTCGTCTCTCCTTCTCAGAGAGATAAAACAAGCGCACCTAGTTACATACGTCAGTCACGTGCGTGCATCGTTATACGACCAGCTGCAGGTGTCGGTGCTGCTGTCCGGGACCGCCGGTGAGTTCCACCTAACTTTCCCAAACTCGGCCTGTTTGCACCGCGAGCTACGTTGCTACGCGCGACGGACTCTTTTCAAAGCAAACTGGGACGGTTTAGTAAAGACTGGAGGAGATGTTTTCTCCTTGCACGCCGCGCTGATGCAGCTCCAACTATCTGCTCAGTGCGACACGCGTCCGCGCACAGCACGCCGCCGAGCCTCTCTCTTCCAGAGCTGAGAAACGTCACCGAGTGTTGCTTAAATGTGGCCACATGAAATCAATCACTATCATCAAAACAAAGTCAAACAAGACTATATGACGTCATATTTCTAAAAGTAAGTGAAAGTGATGCAAAGTAAAGGAGGAGAGGATGAAACATTGCAGTCCCTACACCTACATTTAGTGTTTAGTTTAGTTTAGTCTTCATATAAAGCTGCTCTAAGTGGCCCCTCCTGCTCAAGAGCAGCTCATCCAGGTAAAACCGGGACCAGAACATGCTCTTAGCAGATGTTCTTCAGACGGGGAGTCAGAGAGATGCAACGTGCACTTTCTGTTTTGAAATGACAATTTTTATGTGTGTGCCACTCACTGCTTAGTAACTGTTTAATAAATACAGTTTTGGTAAATTTGACTTATTCCCCCTTTTTGCATGAAAGTTTAAAATGAGCATATATTAATGCAGTATGAACAAGAATGTTTTAATGTAGACATATAGAATCATCATACTGGTGTGAATGTATGCATCAAAGTATTAATTCAAGGCTAAGGCAAAATATCGAGATACCTGTATATATCGTGTATCGTGATATGGCCTAAAAATATTGAGATATTAATAAAAGGCCATATCGCCCAGGCCTATGGTCAACCTAACTGACTGGGAATCTTTATCTAAATCCTATGTCTTTTTGATGCCATCTTAATCGGCACATTATCTCTTTATTAAGTGCTTCTAAGTCTTTCTAAATGACCTCTCAATTGTCTGTGTCATGATCTTTCATTGCAGCTAGTTAAGGTGAGCGCTAGCTTTTGTCAGCACACTGCAGCTGATCTGAATGGCATCCAGTTCTGGGGCATTTTTGCAGGCAAACGGTGATTACAATATGTCTTGAGTAATATTCATATCAAACAAGTGGTTCATGAAATTCTATTTTATTCCAACAGCACAGTTGGCTTCCCAGAGGAAACTACGTTCAAGGTATTTAAGGATCTTCTTTACAGTGTAAGAAAGTGCGTTAGTATGCCGTCAATGTGAACAATAGGATTTTTGCATGGGAGTTATGACACAGAGAGGCTGCATGATATAGTCACAAATAAAAAGCCATCCTTGTTAAGAAGCTGCCGGGCTGTTTTTACGCAGATGTTAGTAAAGCAGCACAAAGCTGCATCATCGTCGCTGGTAAAAGCGGTATGCTCCGTGATGACCTGACACAATGAGCTGATCTCCAGCACAGGTGAAATAAAAATGGTCTGCTGTTTGCCGCGGGCTTATTCACATACAAAACCGAGAATATCAGTAATTAGTCTTCAGATAATTTAGTCAAATAAAGAGAACCTATTCTTTTGCAATACAGTGTATTAGAAGTAATTATGATATTATAATATTAAATACAAGTGGCAAGTTTTCTAGTTTAGGGCTTTACTTAGGTGAATGTAATCAGTTACATCCCGCTATTGCAATCCATTTATTTTGCCCAAAATACTCACATAACAGCACGTTTTCAGAAGCAAACAAACAAAAACTCATTAGGGTTATGAGGTTTTTTTTTCTTTTCTTTTTTGCTTTATACAACAAATGCCAGTGGTTGTAACATTACTCAGTGCAGTTATGCAGTGTTTGGTTTTTGTTCTAGTTTTTCTTTCTTTATTTTTTGATGTCACAAAACTATTTTTACAGTTTATTCATGAGAAATGTGACATAGAAATAATTAGGATAGTAAGTAAAAATGAGATGACAACAGGTCTGTTGGCTGTTTTGTGTGAGCCGGCGTCATCACGCAGGCAGGGAACCTACAGTTCATGTAACAGAAAATGTGCAAGCTCAACACGACGGCTTTACGACGGAGCCCAAGCACAGTCACCCTTACAGTGGCATACGATATACTAACAACGGCCACAAGACTAATATGCACCTTATACTAAACCATATAACATTCTCTGCAGATCATGCTGACATCAAGCATTCATAATGTTGGAATAATAAATTAGGAGTTAATTAAAATAAATTATGAGGGGGGGAAAAAGCATGGCAGTAAATATATAAATGTGCACTGATACATTTCCATTTTTACCTATTCATTAAAAATGCTGCCAAAAAATGAATCAGTCAGCTTTAATAAAGTATAAAAGTAATATCCCTCCCCACACAAGCACATAATTAACGCCTATATACATGCATGTCCGCACCGTTTCTTCCTTCTTTCCTTTCAGTGTCTCCCGTTTCCTCACTCCCCAGCTGGGATTATTTACCACTAGATCCAGCAGACTGAAAAACTCTGTAGTTACTCTGCCCCGGGAATGCCTGCAGCCATGCAGCAATCAAAGTAAAACGTCATCTTCTACCACCTGCACCCATGGGAGGGCTGGAATTAAGAGGGAAGGGGAGTGTGAGAGAATGGTTAGAGGAGAGAACCAGAGGGGAGGCTGAAAAGCAAAAGGAAGATGAGAATCTCAGGTCACTAGGAAAGGGTGGGTGTGAAGGAAAGAGTTCAGATCTAACTGCAAATTCTTCCTCCTCTTATGGGATGTTTGGGACCACAGAGATAGAAGCAAGAAATGAAACAAGAGAGAACAGATGGAAACGGAGGGGAACATAAAAGAGAATTAGAGGAAAGGAGATAGATAGGAGTATGTATAAATAATGCAGCGGAAGATCATATCTACTGCATGGTTATCAGAGCTACGGCGGCAACTGAATGAAGCGTATTTGGTAGTGGGGAAAGAGTGAGAAGGAAAAGAGTGACATTAAAAGGAAAAAACAGAGAATGACTGGCAGGAGCAGGTAAATGGCAAGGTAGAAATGATGAAAAATAAAGAGGCAGTAGAGGCTGTGGCATTAAAATTGAACTGATGGATTTGACGAAATGAGACAGGATTCGTGGATTCACAACTGAAGGAAAGTGATAAAAACTTAAAAAAGTGAAGTCAAACAGATGAATTTGGTATTGCAATTATACATGACTTACCAGAAAGGTAACCATGAGATAACAGCCTATATAGACAAGCAAACCAATAAAGAGAGCAAAAGAAATAATCATTTCCCTAAACCTGTTAATATATATGCATAATGTGGCATGATGTGAATATTGAATCCATCACAACTACAGTGGCCCCAGGCCAAATGTGTGGAGTATAATTTTTGTGTGAAATAAATAATAGGTCAGAGTCAGGTATCGCAACACATTTAAAATTAATTCCACTCCACAATCTGTGGCATTAGAAATAAAATAGATTTTACATGTGTCCTTGCCCTCTAAGCTACACCTGACGTGGTGTGAGCTGTGCTGTGGTTACCACTGCAGTCACCCTGGTTTTATATTCAATGTAAATAATGGTCTGATATTAATATGCGTTTGTTGTACAACAGTGGATTATTATTCAACTTAAAGGTTATTCTTAATCAAGTTTTTCAGTTATTCCATTTAAAAGAAAAGTAATATTATTCATCAACTCAGTTTTTCAAAAAATGGAAGGTTGGAATTTTCCTTTAAAATCCAAAATCATTGTGATGATACACAGACTTCCAATTGAGAGACTGTGTTTTAGCAGTATGTCTTTACAGTAGGTGGTTAAGTAGGCTACCATATTTTGTTTAATTGTTTTAGTGCTTTACGGCACAATGTCACACACCAACAACTGACATTTTTTTCTAATCTGGCATCGAGGCTAAAAGATGAGCTCATAAAGGTTTCCAAGAAAATACAAAGTGAATGAGAAAGATCTTAAGCTAGTTTTAAATCATAGACTGTATAATCACTGAAAAAACCCACTCCCCAGAGAAGCTTCTTTTTCCCAGTAATGCACAACACCATATTTCAGATGGGTGGAACGGACCGCCTGGGGAAGCTGGCTTGAACATGGCAACCTTGTGTTAATCAACGTAAGCCGCTGATACCCACTCCCGTTGCTGATTCAGGTCGGTGTTGTTGGCAAACATTTTCCTGATATTGCCTACTCCACTTTTAATATCTAAAATACAGTGAAAAGGGGCCCCCAAGTCAGCAGTGGCGGAGCTAGACTTTTATCCTTGGGGTGGCCAGGGGGGGGCCAAGGCTATTTCAGGGGGTCCACAGACTATGACAATGAATTTGTTTCTCGACCAATGAATTGCAATCGGAGTCTCTAAATGTTGAAATGTACATACTAAGCACACAGAAGATGAGATTTGTGTGTATAATTTGCAGTTTATTAACAATGTACAAAATGTACAACACAACCTGGCAACAATTTTTCAAAAATGACATCATTAAACAATAAAAATTGTTGTTCTCGTGGAGAAAGGTCAGTGGAGGCGAGGGGTCTTCTTTCTCAGATAGATTTTCAGTTCATAGGGCTGTTGGTTACCTTTTGTAAAGTGCTTGGTGATGCCAAATGTCTTTCTGACATGCTCCAGTCCAGCACTCTTGATCTAGCAAGGGCTGTAAATCTTGTAGGTGCCCTTACAGACACTTTTCAGAACTACAGAACTGAGAATTACTTTGGTGAACTATGGAAAGAGGTTGAGAAGCTTGCTGAGCAGTGCAAAATCAGTGTATAAACACACTCCAAAAGACATCCTAGAATAAGCTCAAGATTTCTTGACTCACTGGTGATCAGCACTGTAGGACAGAGAAACTGTGATGATGAGGGCTTCCCCAGATCACTCTTTTATCAGGTTATTGACTGTCTCATAACTGAGCTGGAGAGGCGTTTTTCAAAGAAAAGTTGTGAGATCATGCAGGGTGTGCAGTCTCTGAACCCAAAGAGTGCAACTTTCTTAAATGAGGAGCCCCTGTTTGCCTTTGCACAGACCTTTGAGTCAGACCTCAGTGACCTCAAACACGAGGTTCACCAAACCAAGAAACTTCTTGACAGGAGAGTGAAAAGTGGATTAGACAAACCATCTACTTTGCTTGATTTTATTGTGTTTCTTGAACCTTACAAAGAGGTTTTCCATGAGAGAGATTCAGACTTTGCAAGATTGCTGTTGTCACTCCAATCAGCACTGCTTCCTGTGAGAGAAGCTTCTCTGCCTTAAAACTTATTAAAACTCACCTCAGGACAACAATGGCTGATAACAGGTTAAGTCACCTTGGAACTCTCAGTATTGAGTCAAGGAGGGCACGTGCCCTTAACATAGATGACTTTGTGAAACATTTTGCGACTTCTCACCACAACCGAAGGATTATGCTTTTCTGAACTTGCATAAGGTAGTTTGGCACTTAGATAGTGTCTCTGGTCATGACTAAGTTCTTCACTATGCTTTACTTAGACCAGTGTTTCTCAATCCTGGTCCTCGTGGGCCCCCATTGCATTGACATGCATCTCTGATTTTGAGTGGAGTTTAAACCCAGCCTCCTTTGACAACGCCTTTTTCCAATTGGAGAAGCCTGACTCTGAGGCAAAGGCAGAGTCTGGTGCATTAGGCAGGGAAAAATGAAAAGGAAGAGTCCTTAAGGATGGAGTATTCACGCCAAGAATTGGCTCTGTACCAGGCACTGCAGAATGCTCTCTTCCTTGATCCATGCTGAGTTCTAGGGAATTGTGTCAGACACGGCTGAACTGGACCCTCCTCTTTGCATCTTGAAATATCTGGAATACAAATAAAATGGTCATGGAAACACAGTTAATGGATCCAGAAGATTAGATGATAACTGTAGCTACCTAGTAAGTTTCAGGTAAGTAGACCTACCACTGGGTCCTCTTGGACGAGCAAAAGCAGTGCTGGACACAGCTGGCTCTGGGTCTGGCTCCTCTGGCTCACCAACATCCTCGTCAGAATCAGAGGCCTCTGTGTCCTCCTTCGATGGAACTACATTGTATAAAAATAATATAAAAAAATGCAACCACCATTGAAAAAACAACACACTTCAGTAACCAACATTTCAAAATATCTAAAACTAAACTTAATTACTGAACTGAGCATGTGACTGCTTCTGTCTATGCTCTGACCTGGTGATGATGGGCTGTGTTGTGCCTCACATTCTCTCCTGACTAGTCCCTGGATGAGAGCTGCCACCTATGTCTTCTATGTCCTCCCTCAATGGAACTATATTGTATAACACTTACACTTTAACTTTATTTTCTTCACAGTAATAACCGGAGCAATTTAGCAGAAATAACAAAAAAACGTATATTTTATAAAACTCTGAAAAGGAATGAAATTATATTTTCTAAAAAAAATTAAATAATTTGTTTTAATACCAAATACTAATACTCTCATCTGCCACACTGACACTGGTCATCTGTAGACGCCATGAGATGTAACTTAATGTTAATTTTAGCTTGATACCTGTGGCTTCTAGCAAAACGATCTCCTATCTGAACACAAAAGTGATTTTAAACAGTGACTCATTAGGACACCACCGTAAAACTTACTTTAGAATGAGGATTTCACTGTCCATGAAGACTGTAATGTTCTTCTCTCCTTCTTTTTCGTGTCGATCTCTTGTTCAAACCGCTCAAACCTTGCTCAGGCCACTCCAGCAACGATAGTCGACCGTTAGCGACTCCAGCTCAGCCCCCGGGTCTGGCAGTCAGAAGGCGCGCCGATTTTTCCCAGTGGCCACCCGCGGTACTGCAACCAAAAATCCCATGCGGCCCAGAAAGCTTTTTTCCCATAGACCGCAATAGTAAAAGAGAAGCCTCTAAAACTGTTCACAGAACACCTCCAGCTGTAATCACCGGCAATTACTAATCTTTGTATTCTATATTTTTAAGTCATGGACTTTATATCCGTCAAAAATGTTTCATAACGGCCAGAAAAGTAAAAGAAAAGTCTCTTTCTGGGCGTGACGTCACGGCTGACGTCACAGCCGTGTCCGTGCATTCCACGGATGTTTATATTAATATATATTATGTAATTATATTATATTAATACATTAATAATATATGTAATACTATACATGTAATAATATACATTAATTAATATATTATATTAATACATATTATATTAATATTCGCGGCATTGCCCCGGGGCATGATGGGAGGCCCCAGAGCATCATGGGAGGTGACTCAACTGCGCATGCTCTATGGGCCGCTGTATGCGGAAGTAAACCCGGAAGTCAGGAACTTTTTCAGCGTATGCGCTGAGTGAGTAAAATGCATTGAAATGAATGGGCGGCCATTTTCAAAGTCCCATCCAGTTTTTATTAATACATCCATGCTCCAGCTCCGGCGATTCTTCTTCTTCTCCTAATAAATGTGGTTTACAACTCTTTGTGGTACATAGTGCCAACTACTGTACAGGAGGGACTTAGCAGTCAATAGTCAAAAAACACTGATTTCAAAATGCAACTGGCTCCTTTCGACAGGACGTGCAGTGCCGTGATATGTCAATCATCTGGGGGGGCACCTGGGGGGTCCAATCAGATTTCAGGGGGGTCCAGTGCTACCCCGGCCCCCCCTCTAGCTCCGCCTCTGCAAGTCAGCAATATACAGTTTATCAGAATCAGAAATACTACCCGAGTGGAAATTGCCTTTAGTTTCAGATGTTCCCATTAAAAAGTCTTAAATAAATAGGAAAGTATAAAAATATAACTATAAATTTAAACATAAGTACTCATATAAAGTGAAAAATATCTGAACACTAAAATATAAATGTACATTTTCCTTATGTATCTAAAGTGTGATGAATAACAACAGTTTAACATCAGTTGAATATGTCAGGGTTTTGACATTTCCCCCAGTTTGAGTTTTCAGTTCTGTCCCTCCTGTGTTCCATCTGCCCTGATTGTCCGCACCTGTGTCTCGTTATCCCCTGTTATATCTGGTCTTGTCTTTCTGTACTGTTTCCACCCTCCGTGTGTCCTGTCATGCTCTTGGATTTTTGTTCTCGTGTTTTTGGCCAACCCTGCTCTGCAGTGCTTTTTGTTTTGGTTTTTGTTTAATAAATCCTGCTTTTGCAACTGCTGCCTCCTGCGTTTGGGTCCTCAACAAACCACAGCCGTGACAGAATATAGAATACTGCACATAGATGCAGTGATTGCACTGGATTATGGCACATCAAAGTAGTTATTGCACATTATTAAGAGTCCACAGTAAACCCACTGACTATGTGTCAGCAGCGCAGTCATGAAAATAAATACCCTGATGAAGCGTAGAGATTTGAAACTGTACAACCTAAAATCTAGCCTTGTGGCACTCTATAATTCACATGAGAGCTTTTAAATGAATATTGAGCAATTCTTACTACAAAAAAAATTAGGTATAATTTAAATTATTTAAAAACCATACCAAGAATTCCAATAAATAAGTGTCAACAAGATTGATGTGGTCAGGTATGTTAAAGAGTTGGTTTAAATATACTCTTCACTCAATAGCTTAGCACACAATAACCTGTGGAATAATAATTACAAAATTAAAGCTGCAAGCAGCGATGAACGGGCCCTCGCACTCACGGCCACCGCCCCCCATAAGCATATCAGAAAAGACACAACCCACGACTTCCTATGTCAAACCATTCAAAAGTTATAGCAGAAAAAAGGGACAACCAATCAGAAGAAGGGGCGGGGCTAATTAAGGCCAACGAAGCTTAAGAACTCATTACAGAGTCCCATGACACCACCCACGACTTCCTATGTCAAACCATTCAAAAGTTATAGCAGAAAAAAGGGACAACCAATCAGAAGAAGGGGCGGGGCTAATTAAGGCCAACGAAGCTTAAGAACTCATTACAGAGTCCCATGACACCACCCACGACTTCCTATGTCAAACCATTCAAAAGTTATAGCAGAAAAAAGGGACAACCAATCAGAAGAAGGGGCGGGGCTATTTCAGGCCAATGAAGGTCAAGGACTCCATACAGAATCTGATGACACCACCCACGACTCTCTATGTCAAACCATTCAAAAGTTATGGCAGAGAAAAGTATTCTAGGGGGCGCTGTTGAGCCGTTAGGCCACGCCCATTAATGCAAACCATGAAATATCAAATTTATCGCCAAGTCTGTCTTGCATGCAAAATTTGGTGACTTTTGAAGAACTATCAAATATGGACCAATCAGATTTCAAAATGGCCGACTTCCTGTTCGGTTTCGGCCATGGCTCCAAGGGACTTTTCTTTAAGTTGTGCCATGATACAGGTGTGTAGCGATTTTCGTGCATGTACGTCAAACCGTATTATGGGGCTTGAGGCACAAAGTTTTCCGGGGGGCGCTGTTGAGCCATTTTGCCACGCCCATTAATGCAAACCATTAAATATCAAATTTATCGCCATGCCTGACTTGCATGCAAAATTTGGTGACTTTTTGGGGACGTTTAGGGGGGCAAAAAGGCCCTCCTTTCATCAGAAGAACGAAAGAAAAAAGAAAGAAAAAAAAAATTCCTACAGATACAATAGGGCCTTCGCACTGCAAGTGCTCGGGCCCTAAAAAGACAGCTAATAAGACATTTCTTTTTAAATTCTGTATTATGAGATAACATTGCCAGCTGACATTCCTTTGTCTCTTCTGGCAATTCTAAACCTGTATCTTGACAAAAGCTAGGAGGCATCTCTGCTCAGTTAGAAAATAAATACATGTAGGCTATACAGAGTACTTTCTCAACCGATATGGGGCTGCTAATAAATAGATACTATTGGTTTTGCACTGTTTTAAGAACTACTTCATTAACCCTTTCAGCAGGCCATTTTTTCAGTGCTTATTGAAGCATTAAAACCACAGAATATAATATTACAGAAAAGAAAATGATGCAAATTTAAAGGGGAAAACATCTAAAAGTTAGGCATAGTATTGCATGGAATAGAAACATTAAATAGTAGTGATAGAACCATATCAATGGTATCAAAAATAAAAGTGAATTAATTATCATTATTAACCTGATTCCTGGAAATGGTTCTGGAGCAGTGAAACTATTACTTTTGAAATTTTGAGGCTTATTGGTACAATTTTTAATCAAATCTGATCCAAATGTATAATTGGTCAGGTTAAAATATATACATTTAAACTTTGTTTGCAAACTCAAAAATCAACCTCTACAATTTCATGATTTTTGTTTATTTCACTGATTGATGGATTGGTTGGTCAGGAAGTTTTGATTTCAAGTTGCTACTGCTGAAACCAGGGGAAAGACAGGATCTTATTCCTAACCTCACTGTGTACATTCCCCCAATATTTACATTTCACTTTTCAACTCTGATATGCAACAGTTTACTTCTAGGCTACACTCCTTATCATACAAGGTGTTTTTGTGCATACATAAGAACATGCAAATGTAAATTATTTGTATTGTCCTTTTGTGTCTTTCTGTATAATTCAAAAGAGTCAAACACTTTGAGTCAAAGTCACACTTTGATTTGACGTTGTGGTGTACCACCTCAAGCACAAGCTTGTTCTCTGACAGCTGCTGTTGCAGAACGCTCAGTCAATTCCCAATTTACCGTTATAACATTAGTTTCTCATAATTATCCATTAAAGTAATTATCACAGGGAATAAGTAGCTTTTAAAGTACCGTAATGGGCGTTAAAATGGCCTGGTGACTGAATATTGATAAATTAATTACAAAAATGCACCAAGGAGACATCAAACCACAGGGAAAAAAAGAAGAGAAACCTTTTTGGATCATTAAATACTTAAGCAGCAAAGTTTATTCTCTGCAACCTCATACAAACACAGAAAATGTGCAAAAGCTAAACTAAAGTCTGAGGAAATAGTGGAAAATGAAAAGGCTGTCATCACTGCAGCAAACAAAGGTGAGCTAGAAAAAAAGAACAAAGAAAAGTGGAGTATGGAGAAAGGGGAAGACAGTATGAAAATTATACCATGATGAGAAATAAAACAAAACAAAACAAAAAAACCTGTGTGAGAAACAATCAGAAAAAAAAGACTCAAATAATGTAGTACTATGACAGTTAGGAGGAGGATGAAGGATGGGGAGTCAGGATGCCCGCTGGGCCTCCTCCAAAGAGACGGCCAGATAAACACCTGAGACTCAGACAATGATGATGGGCGTCAAGGAGTGAAACACGGGCCAGGCCTTTGCCTGTTGCCTCTTGTCTGGTGATAATGGTAATAAACAGCGGCATAAATGAATTTGCCACCTGTGTGTGTGTGTGTGTCTAGATGTATGTACGTCTGCAGCATAAATGAACAACCCTCTTAGATTTGACAGCCCTTTATAGATCATGTGTGCATAACCAGGATAAAAGGCAGATCCATTTGCGCCTCATATTACAGGGACGCATGGGTGACCCGGTACTATCATTCGTCCAGCCCTCCCCCTCTCTGTCTTTCTTTTACCTCCACTTGGCTTGTAAATTTCCCCAGCACACTCTCTGCACAGGCTTTTCTTAGCAACTTTTCTTGCTAATAACATTTTCTCTATCCTCACTTTGCCTGTAGCTTCATCCTCAGAGGGGTCGTCCAAAATACACTGAGCACAAAAAAAAAGAGAGAAAATGGTTTGATACTTAACAAGCTTTATCATTATTGAGGAGCTTTAATAATAATAGGATGGAAATGAATCCAAAACAACTTTTCATAACACTTCAAAGACAGAGAGCTTAATGGAGAGGTGTCGGTAAGAGTATGTATGTGGGGGTTACACTAAGAGGACAGCAGAGGAAGTCATGGTAATAATTCCTCGAAAGCCTTATTTTGTACACTGCAGTTCTTATGGCTGTGTTTGCATGTTGGTTTTCATTGTGATCTAGTAGTGTGAGAGAGATTTTTTCGATATTAGCATAAGATAGACTAAAACATTCAGTAAGATAAATTAGGCAACGACTTCAGAGAAAGTTGTTCAATTATAACTAAAATGCAGTACTTAACAAGTTAAAGTTTTGCTTGTTAAAACATAGATTAGGCTTTTGAGTTTTGGCCCTTTGGGTCCCGTTGCAGGGATGGGATGGGCCTGTAATTAGGCTGCAACATACTGTAACTGAGCTGTACCATTTTAGCATTGAATGTGGGCCTGCATCAGCAACATTTGCGGATTATCCTGCCAACAAAGAACTGGTTGACCTTAATTATTAATAATGAGCTGCATCCTAATACCCTACAAGTCCAGTAGTTCCTGACAAGGTTCCTGACAGTGAGTTCTTTAATGAACACACTGCGCCATTATATTCCATCTCTACAAGTAATTTTATTGACCAAATACTTTAATAGTATTTGTAGATAGAAAATATAATCTAATAAACCTTCAGTATAGTCTATGGTACACCTTATCATGTCTCCTAAACCTGACAGGATGAGGTGTGCCCTAGATCAAACAAATGCTAAGCAACCAAGCTCTGTGGATGCTGAAGGGCCACACTTAAAACCTTGTCCCTCCTGGAGGGAGGGAGCCGGTGAGTGTTTATAGGCTCATGAGCTAACAACACACTTGGGGCCTAAAGCCTGAATTAAGGTTCAAACCAATGCAGAGCACACGCCGTCACCGTGACGCCGTCGTGAACCCTTCGGACTTCTCCGTCACTCCATTTCGTCGCGGTGCAGTACCCCCCGCGACCGCTAGTTAGCGATCTTTTCCTGAATGTTTTATCCGACTTTTTCCGGTCACAGTAAATCAAAGAGATAAGGACAACTATTGTGCAAAAAACCAAAACAAAAAAAAATCACACATACGCGAAGAAAAGAGCGCTGAAAGTTCACAACTGCTTCAAACCGGAAACCGGAAATGCGTTGCTACCAAGCGAACCAATCACAGCCCTCTTGTTCTGCGTGTGGTCTGCGTCACCTCGACGCGTAGTTACAATTTTCGGGAGGTGCACGTCAGTGACGGCGTCAGTGACGGCGTCAGTGACGGCGTCAGTGACGGCGTGTGGTACGCGTCGACGCAAAAAACACGCCGTAGGCACGGCGTCGTTTTGACGCAGAACCATAACTCAAGCTTAACAAGGAATGGGAGGGGATAAGCAGGAGAGACCAAACCAACAAAAGAGGTCTTACACCAGGGGAAGCACTTTCAATGGAAGACAAGAAATCTAAATACACAGCAGAACTCCAACAACAAAACTCAACAAGAATCAAATCAACCCAGAATCAAAATTTCCTGACCTTGTGTGATTATAAAAAAAAAAAATTAGGAGATTGTCCTCGTTAGGTTGGGAGTCTGCCCAAGGAAAATGTATGCAAATCTTGATGACAGGATCTGTGCAGTTTGTCACGTTACGTTTGTGTTAATCAGGAAAGTCTAGTAAACAGGAGGGTGAGTCTGATGGCAAAGCTTTCAGTTTAACAGCGCATCCAACCCGCAGTCACAAGCACTCTCTAGCGACTGACAGAAATGCAAGAGATCAAAATGAACCCTTGCGGCATAATTTATTGGATCCTTTTTGGGAGCAAGATGGGAAACACAAAGTGGAACTACAAAAACTTTCATTGTTAAATAATCCTCTTCAGACGCTTCAAGTGTGACATCAGAATAGCACTTGACAACTTCCCTCTGGAGGTGTTCTTGTTACACGTGAACCTGGGGGATATCCAGAACACATAAGAGGGAGTATCTATCCCATCATGCTTTGTGACAGCTGACAATATGCCATGGGAGGAGTGGGTGTGCATAGTCAGGGGGAAATATGTTAGTGACCTTCTCCTAAAATTTGTTTCTGAAATGGGTGAGAAACATCTTTAGGTATCCCAGGTACTGACAGGATAATGTATTTAAAATCAGTTATCTATGAAATTGAAGAGAAGTAGTATTTTCTCCAAAATACCTTCTGTGTGTGTTTGTGTGTGTTTTCGTTCCATTGACCAACTGTTCTACAGTTTATGTTCATCCTAGACTGTTGCAAAGTACTTGACTGTGGCAGGTTGGAGAGATGGATGGAACACGCACCTGTGTCCCATCCGCCTGAGTGGCTGATTCTCTACACCTGCCTGCCTTATAAGGCGGAGCTGGACAGCAGCGAGGGTTCGGAGGAGCTGCTGTCAGGCTGTAATGCTTGGGCACTGTGGGTGTTTTTGGAAATAAACAGGTTCTGCACGATTTCTGTGTCTCTCCGTCCTTCGGTCGGGCCCCCGTGGCACGCACGCTGCCACATCTGGCACCCAACGTGGGGCTTCGAAGGGCGGAGGAGGGGACGCATGGAGCGGGCCCTGGACGCGCTCGCCCAGGCCATGGCGGGCATGACGGCCATGTTCCGGGACCAGGGCGAGCGGCAGCTGGCCGCGATGGAGGCGCTCGTGGCCGCGGGGAGACCCACCCCTGCGCCAGCAGCGCGGGAGGAGCTGGCGGCGACGGCTCCCGAGACGGCGGGACCGACGGAGCGACCCATCCCTGCACCCCGTCTGAGGTTCGCCGCGGCAGCGCTGGTAGCGCCGCAGCTTTGGGGCCGCGAGGCAAAAGCTGCGGGCCGCCAGGCGACGGCTCCTGGGATGGAGTCAGCGGCGGAGACGGAGGCGGAGTTGGCTGGGGAGGAGGCTGCGGAGGCGCAGCCTCCAGCGACGGCGGGTCCCGCGAAGACGGGGGCGGACCAGCAGCCCGCGCAGGGCTGCGTCGCGGAGGAGGAGGAGGCGGTCCCGGAGGCGGACCGGCAGCTGGCGCGGGGCCGCGTCACGAAGGAGGACGTGGTCCGGGACGCACCAGCTCCAGAGCGGGGCTGCGCCGCGAGGGACGCGGTCCTGGACGCACCGGGTGGCCCGAGGCCACCATGGGCCCGGCCCCAAGAGCGTTTTCCCCGGCGGGCGGGCCGACGCCGGGGGCGACCCCCGCGACCGTGCCGCAGGTCAAGCCGACGCCGGGGACGACCCCCCGACCAGGAAGCCCGGAGGGTTCCTCTCCCGCTCCGAGGGGGCGGGGGGGGGGGGGGGGGGGGAGTAGGCTCGGCCGGACGGACCCCGGCTCGAAGTTGGCGTTGGGGGTGTGTGGCAGGTTGGAGAGATGGATGGAACACGCACCTGTGTCCCATCCGCCTGAGTGGCTGATTCTCTACACCTGCCTGCCTTATAAGGCGGAGCTGGACAGCAGCGAGGGTTCGGAGGAGCTGCTGTCAGGCTGTAATGCTTGGGCACTGTGGGTGTTTTTGGAAATAAACAGGTTCTGCACGATTTCTGTGTCTCTCCGTCCTTCGGTCGGGCCCCCGTGGCACGCACGCTGCCACATTGACCTTTACAGGAGAGAGGAGAGTTAAGTGAAAGCAGCCTGTCTCCATAAGTGAGATGATAAAGCTGATATAACAGCTATGAAAAGTGACTTACGTAGCAGGAGTAAGTTTCTATGAGTCAACTCAAGTCAAGTCAGATTTTTTATTTCTTTTAATAGCACATTTAAAAACAACTAATGTTGTAAAAAAAGAAGCAACTAATGTCAGTGGGATGAGGGAGCATGCAGTTCACAGAAAGCAAAATGTTTTGGCTGAGCTATTGAATAACACTTTGAACCTTTTTATTCTTTCGTTCAGCTTGTATTTCTACTCTATTTTATTCTTTCTTTCTCTCTCTTTCTCTCTCTCTCTCTCTCTCTCTCTCTCTCTCTCTCTCTCTCTCTCTCTCTAAAATTATAGAATTTAGGCAATGTAATTTAGATTACATTACCTATGCTGTTTTCTGCAGGCCAGTCAAATCCTTTGGTGAGTAGTAACTGGCGATGGAAAAAGTACTAAAACTCTTTTCCATGGAAAAATATGCTAAAATGTGTTGACCTCAGCGCCTTGACGGCTAAAAACATGTACTCATAGAGCTTAAGTAGATTTCTGTAAGTACTATTTAAACATGGGATTTCTCTGTTTGCATAGCTTGAAATACTTGTGACCAGCATGGTCTTTTCATGAATTACGAAGCTGTTGGTGTAAGTTCAATAAAGAAGATCTCTTACATCTCGCCTGTGCCCAGGGTGTATCGGCTTTTCCCCTGCTCCTCTATTCATCACTTTTTTTTTCCCACGCTGTCAGGGTAACCTTATTCTTGATTCTGATGACACTACTCCACTCCAGTGATCTTCTAGCCCACTTTTGCTTGAGCTAATCAGCCTGAAAGTTGTTGTTTAAACCTCATCCTTGTTCTGTCATTCTCCCTCAGACTGTCTTTGTGCAACAATCCCCTTCACCCTCTCCTGCTCTTCATAATACCCATGGAGTTTTAGCCTAAGTCTCTGTCATCTCCGAACTTGGCTCATCCACTACTGCGGATGTGTAGAACATGGGATCATCTGCCTCTATCTTCTTTGTCTCTGCTACACTGGGATGATCGATTGGAGATTAGCCACCAAACAACAATGTTGTAAATTCATCAATAATTTTTTTCCCATTCTTTCACTCAATCAAGCATCAGTTTAACCTGAGGTGGCCAGTCGTTATGTCATCATGGCGTTTGGGAAAAGCATTGCTTACACTTCTGTGTTTATGGAAAGAGCACTTATGCACCTGCTGTTATGAATTGCACAAGGTAAAGTACAGATCCTTAACAAACTACAACATCGGTGAGCTTGAGATTACCAAAGTTTATTTTAACTGGTGCGCAATCAGGAGAGTCGACGTGCAGCACGCAGGCTGGACAGTTGAGTCTGAGGCAACATGTTGTTTGACTTCTTTTATATGGGAATGGGTAGAACCTGACAGATCATTGGAAGCTAGTAACATGAAAGACAGGAAACCTGACAGGTCATTCAAGGGACACTGTGGCCCCCTGCACCCGACACATAGGTGCTAGTTCTCTTATGGCCCTTTTCCACTAGTACCTACTCAGCTCGCTTCTACCCGCCACGCCCCCGTCTTGCGCTTTTCCACTACGGGCCAAGGCGGGTGGAGCCGTGCCAAGCAGATACTTTTTCTGTATCTTTTCTGCCGAGGTTCTAACCGGGCTGAGCCGGCACTATATCTGACGTCACCACCCTCCGCGCCACTGATTGGTCGGGGGGCGGGGCCGTCAGAGGTTTGAATCAGGAAGCGGGAGTCAGCGCGAGAGCGACTCGCAGCTCGCGGCGTTTTTATTATACAGCGCAAACTTCTGTTTGGTGATCCAACTCTGAGATGCAGATGTTCATAAACCTGGTGGCTGACGAGAGAATTAAAAAAGGGATGTAGACGGGCGATAAGGAACGATCAGATCCCCCAGGAGCTCTGTTACTCTCAGCCGCTCGCGGCTCCAGCTGATTTCTGATCTGCGCCGACACGAACAAAGGGGTTGCGCAATCGAGTACGTCACAGCAGCTTCATCCCAACCCGCCCACTTCTCCCCTGGAAAAACAAACAGGACAAAACGGGTGGAGCCGGGACGAGCCGCGCCGAGGCGAGTCGGGCTGAGTAGGTGCTAGTGGAAAAGCGCCATTAGAGAAAGGCATACATTACAAAAGAGATGTAGCTCTTTCATCTGCATCTACATCTTCTATACCCCCCTCTTCTAATTCCTTTCTCGCAGCTGGCCTTTTGTTGTTATTTTGCATTTACACAGCTTTTGATCTCCCCACTATCCTGCTCCCCACACGTATATCATGTTTGAATTTTTTTCATGACACACCTCAACTCCATTAGTTTTCCCACAAACATATTTACTGGTCTGAGCTATTCCCTCTTAAAATTAGATTTGATCACTTATCTTTGTGGAAATTATGTTTAAAATAAATTTTTCACAGTTTTTTAAGTTGAAACGCATGACTTTAATTGGACCCGGTGTCGTTCTTGCATAGCTCAAACCTTAGAAAATGAAACCACCAGAAACAATTGAACTAAAAACATGCAAGCAAGTTGTAATTTCACCTTTTTTTTCTTTAGTTTCTGCTCAAAAAGGCAAAGGCAGATGTATTGGTCTCAGTACTGAAAGCTTTGTATAGGTATACTTAGTAGAAGGATTGTGTCATTAAATCTATGTTTCCGTGTAACAGTAGAGGTGAGGAGGTAAATACGTGTTGTGGTGCTGGAAGGTTTGCTGTGGGGTTGTCAGCCAACAACAAGCGGGTTTGGCTCATTCAAATGCTAAAAGCAAAATATTGAGCCAACCAACCACTTAGTCCATCATTCCATCAGTCAGCCTCTGAGTCGAGCACAAAGTGTATGACAAATTTGATGTTTGTCTCTGCCCATTATCCATTAATTTCTTTCAGTTAATCAAATGCGATCAAGTCTTGCAGTCTCTCTCACACCCCTCCCTCTACACACAAACACAGACACACTTCCTTCTCCCTGTTTTAAAGTCAGAGCCACTGATGTGATCCATTTCGTCATCCAGATAACTTAGCAATTTTCAGCTGGAGTTCATTCTCAGTGTAGGAACACAAGTAGCATTTTAACTAAATGAGGCATCAGTAAATCAGAAGGCAATTTGAGAACGATAAAAGGGAGGCTTCTCACTCTTCCATGGTCGCCTATTCTTTCAGCTCTCTGCTGTTACTGATCCCTGCTATCTATTGCATGTCCTTACGCTGCAAGAGGATGCAAATTAAGATGCAAATTACCTGCAGTTGTGTATTGTTCTGCAAAGTTACACTTTGCCGCATCAGTCAGTACGTGCACATGCAGCGATTCAAGCTGGTTGCAGATCTGATCAGATAATGACATGCAGAAGATTGGATCAACTTATCTGATCACACATGCTGTTCTGAGATCAGACTGAATCAGATTGAATAAGCCACTGTAACCAGAGCATGGCTGACTCCGTGACGCTAGGTGGCGCTGTACCCGAGGTAACCATGGTAACCATTTCAACAAAGAGCCACTTCCGGTTGACCTCCGCTTAACAACAACCATGGATGTATTATATAACAACAACGAGGAAAGGAAAAAGTGCATTCTCACTGCTTTCCTATTAATAATCTGTCTAAAACAGCCTTTCTCAACCTTTTTTCAGTCATGACACCTTTCAAAAGTGAATAAAATCTCACGACACCCCAGAGTAAAATATAATTAAAACCGCACTGCATCGCTCTGACTGTAAATGAATATGTCCCGTTTATTTTGTATCAATAACTTTAACACGTTAACTGCACCAGAGTATAAGTCATCGATCACTGTTGTGCTTAGTTGCCACGCTGATGGACAGAAACTATGGTGACTTTTAAAAGAAAGACTGCCTAAAGAGACTTTTCCAGCCGGCTTCACGCCGGCTGGAAAAGTGAAGTCTGATTTATGGTTCCGCGTTAAATCGACGCAGAGCTTACGCCGTAACGTACGCGGCGAAGCGCACCATACGTGTGCGTCGCCGCATAACCTACGGCGTAAACTCTGCGTTGGTTAACGCAGAACCATAAATCAGACTTAAGGCTGCAGCGCCGTGTGAGAGACGGATGACTGAGAGGGAGAAGAGTTTCTCCAGGAGTGGAAGCAGCGCCGGCAAGTTATGCCACAGTTTGCAGATAGACTGTTGATGCGTGGGCTAACGTGTCTGCTGGGATTATTTTGCGAGCTTTTGCAAAAGCATTTCCGAGGCGCCGCGGCACGGAACGTGACTCTGACAGCGAGGAATTCGGACTGGTAGCTGATTTAGCGGAGCTCTTTAATGCAGAAACAAAGGATGAGACTTAATGGGTTTGATTAATGTAAAAACTGAAATAAAGTAGCCTACAATCAAACAAAGTTTTGCTCCCGCTGTATTTTTAAATACGCACACTCCTGTGCTTGTGTGTGTGTGTGTGTGTGTGTGTGTTCTTGTGTGTGTGCCTTTTCGGTCGGTGCGCCGTGTGTGTTTTAAATACAGAAATGACACAAGACTGAGACTATGCCTTTCCACACGGCGCCCGTATGGTCGCGAAAATACAGTATTTATATATGAAATGTCAGAATAGGAAATATTTTGACGACACCCCTGAAGCAGTCACACGACACCCCAAGGTGCTACTACTGAGCAGCGTCGCGTCGTCTTCCGGGTGAATCCCCTCCCCCGGGGCAAAACCCCACCCGGGGGGAAATCTCGAGCATGCGCAGACTGTAATATCCATGTCCCCGTTCACATGGCATTAACAAGGCGGTTGCGACTGGCTTGGGACTGGCTTATCTAGGTGCTGCAAGCGGGTTGATGAATCCAGTCTGATCAGATTACTTGACTGACTTAAGGTGTTCACATGCAGTTTAAAAGTCAGTACGATGTGTGCAAATGATCTCCAACCAGGTTGAATCGCTGCATGTGCACGTACTGAGTGTCTTAAAATCTAATGAACAAAATATAGTGTTAAAAAGTGAAGATTCAACTGGGTTAATGTTTGTCTAGATAGAAAATGTGTGGGACCAAAAGATGACCTGCAAACACTCAGGGCTTTTGAATCTGCTCCAAATTATCTGAGCAGTTGCACGCACAAAATCACACTGCAGCTTGCCCTGTGCATGGTAAGACAAAATAATTCAATAGCAAACATACACAATTTATTTTTTTGTAAAGTAGAAAACCTGAGTATTTCACCCTTCATATGTCAACTTTTATCTATTTTCTTTTATTTGAAGTCTGACATATTACCTGTGAGTCTTCTAAGAGATATATTCTTCATATATAGAATATTCTGTATGTTGCATGTGATAATTCAGACGCTCTGCATTGCAGGCTAAAATGAAACTCCTGTCAGAACTCAGCTGGTGGCCTCCAGGCTGCTCGAGGTTGAGTCTTTGCAGTCTTTTCTGCAGAGGCCTACTGTGCTCCCCTGCATGGTATATAGGGCCGGTGGACACATTCTCTTTCTGAACGTCAGTCTGACCATTCCTGCAGTGACAGACTGATACCCAGAGTGAGTGTGTGTGTGCAGGTTCATCCCTCCTTGCTCAGACAGCATGCTGAGAGAGGACTTTGGTTATGCTGTAAGCCTCAAAATAACTTCACTCGTAAAAAGGGTGTAACAATGTAATTTTGTCAGTTGGGGGTATTCGAGGGACTTCTTCTCCCATGTTTGGCATGCTTAACATCAAATGTTTGTCTTAGTTCAAGTAATGTTTCATCTTTTTAAATCATGGTGGTGTGGTGGTTAACGCTGTCACGTAGCAAGAGGGTTCCCTGTTCAAATCTCGGCAGGGGCCCTACTGTGTGCTGTCAGCGTCGGTCTGAGCAAGGGTTTCTCCAGGCAATATGGCTTTTTCTCACCATTTAAAAAGAAAAACATGTCAAGCTAACTGGAGATTTAAAATTTAGTAGGTCTGAGTTTCTCGAATGTTGTTTCTCTGATGAACTAGTGACCTGTTCAGGGTGTTGTCCACCTCTCACTCTCTAATAATTGGAACAGGCTCCAGTCTCCCAATAACTCGAAATGGGATGAAATGGTGGTAGACATGGAAAAATAAATCTGAATTATTTGTATTTATTTTTTCTGCTTATCTATCCTATCACAACATCTCTGTTTTTTTTTTAATGCATATCTCGTTACAAGTGGTATTATTCAGTTTGGAAGTCACATGCTTTTCATTTCACTATGCATACACAAACATGAAATATAATACCAGTTATTTGCAATAATTTACAGCCAGAGTTGTACTTAAAGCTGATTGCCGGGTGTTGTCTTTTCACACAATATAATAATTTTCTAAAAACGAAGGCACATGCAAAGGAAGTGGCTTTAGATCACCAAAAACCACTAATCACCATCAAGTTAATACTATTAAGCGTATTTGCTTCCTTCTATAACCAGTATGCTTAGGTACAAACCAAAGCAATGAAAGAACTGTAGATGTTGTAGGACCTATAATAAAAAGGTTCACTGATACCTATTTTAATATTAATTTGAGCAAACATTGTACTTGTTTTCATGTAGAAGCCACCGGCCTACTGCATGTACTGTATGTTAACAAGCAAGTGTGATTGAGCCTCAAATCCAGTGTTTGAGATTGTTGCCTCTAGATGTATTTTCATAGCAGCTAAATGCATAAGAAAAAGCAATAGCTGTGATCTGTAGATGTTTTATTAGGAGGGACGATGTTACTGTACAATTTGGTAACTGAAAGGGGCCTTTTTTCACAGCTTCAAATAGACAAGTCTATAAATATTTTCACAAAATTGTGAAAAACCATCTTTCATGACATGTTTGAGATTCCCAGCACTAAAGCGTAAATGAAACCCTCTTCGTTATACTGTATGTAACTGCATCATTACATGCATTGTGGTGTAACAGCTATTTTGGCATTTCCTTTCAGGAAAACTGGAGTTATATCAGAAGAAAAATATATTTTCTATAAACCATCAAGCAGTAAATCGTTTTCTGAGACCCCATGCGATATTTTCATTGACAATGTTTCAGGAAAGAATAAGACTTTTAGGGGCAATTCAATCGAATCCAGTCCATTTAATTCAATAATACTTTATTAATCCCTGAAGGGAAATTATATAAAATGGACAAAGGTAGAGGGAGTATAAGGCCCCAGATAGCTCGGTTGGTTGAGCGGGTGCACCATATACAGAACCTATTGCCCTCATGCAGGCAGGGCTGTCACGATGAGGTTTTGTTGTTGACCCAAACGCAGGAGAGCAGGAGGCAGGAGGCAGGAGTTCCAGAAAACGTAAGTTACGGATGTAACTATGGTTCTGTTTCATTCCCTCCTGACTGCCAGTGGCAGTAAACAGAGTGGATATGTCTCCTTGCGCTCCGCGCAGGTCGAGATTTAATAACAACAAAGTCACGTGGGTGACGTGTAGGCTACCTGTGCGTCTATAAATACCGCCCGGTAGCCTACATCCGGCCTCCCAGAATCTTCTCGTAGGAAGTTCGGAGTGACCGGTGTGACTTGCAGTCATCCAGGAATTCACAGAACCATAGTTACATCCGTAACTTACGTTCTGTTTCATTCCCTCCTGACTGCCAGTGGCAGTAAACAGAGTGGATGACTCATACCAGCACTGTCACGAGGAACAACACCCACCTAGTGGTCAGCCGCAGAAGCCAAAGGCAGAACGGCCGAAGCCAGCGTGGACCCAGAGGCCACGTTAAGGCGATAGAATCTGGAGAAGGTGCACGGCACCGTCCAGGATGCCGCTTCACAGATCTCTGACAATGGTACTCCTCTCATTGCTGCCCAGGAAGTGGCCACACCCCTGGTGGAATGACAGACAACGCCTGAAGGGGCAGGTCTACCTGCCACGTCATAAGCCTGTTTGATTGCTTCAACAATCCAGTGGGAGAGTCGTTGCTTTGACAGGGCACGGCCCTTGTGCGCACCCCTGTAGCACACAAACAACTGCTCAGAGCGTCAAAAGCTCTGTGTTGCCTGAAGGTACAGCCGCAACGCCCGGACTGGGCACAGCAAATTAGCCCGCTCCTCCAGCCGGGACTCAAACGGGGGAGGATGGTATACTGCCAACTCTATGGCCTGATTGACATGGTCAGGGGGTAACACCTTTGGCAGGAAAGCGACATTTGGCCACAGGGTCACTCCTGAGCTGTCCGCCTTCCACCGAAGGCACGTAGGACTGACTGAAAGGGCGTGGAGCTCGCTCACACGCTTGGCAGACGTAAGAGCCAACAGAAAGGCGGTCTTCCATGACGTTGTCCCCAAGGACCCCCCTGCCATAGGCTCAAAGGGTGCTTCGCCCAAGGCCTGCAGGACCAGAGGCAGGTCCCATGCCGCTGCACTCTGGGGGGGCGCAGTCTCCTGGCACCCCGCAGAAACTGTGCCACCCAGTAATGCGCACCGACTGGCCTACCATCGATGTGGCCATGGTGGACAGAGATAGCCGCTACGTGCACCTTCAAGGTCGAGGCCGCCCGGCCAGCCTCAAACAGATACTGCAGGTACCGCAGTACAATTTGTAACGGACAGGAGATCGGGTCAAAACCCACGGGGAGGAGAAAGCGGCCCAGCAATGCGAATACATCCTTCTTGTGGAAGGAGCTCTAGCATTCTGCAAGGTTTCACATACTGAGGGCTCAAGGTGCGTCAAGAATGACCCTCCCCTCTCAACGGCCAGGCCCAGAGTTGAAGGAGGCTTGGAGAGGGATGCCATACCTCCCCGCCCAGCTGGGGCAGGAGGTCCGACCGTACTGGGAGCTGCCAAGGCTCCCCGTCCAACAGGCTTAGGAGCGTGGAGAACCAAATCCTCAAGGGCCACATGGGCGCCACCAGGAAGACCCTGTGACCTGATAATCTCACCCTGTGAAGCGTGGGCATCACCAGGGGAATCAGAGGGAATGCATAAAGGAGGCCTCTCGGCCAAGTGTTGGCGAGAGCGTCCATCCCGAGCGGGGCACTAGTCTCCGCCAAAGAGAACCATAGTGGACAATGAGTCGTACACTCCGAGGCGAACAGATCCACACGGGCTTTCACGTATCGATCCTAAATCATTTGCACCACCTGGGGGTGCAACCGCCAGTCCCCTGGGGGCAGCCGCCGGCGTGAGAGGGAATCCACCACCACGTTGGCTCTGCCAGGGAGGTGCATTACCCTCAAGGAGGCCAATTGAGGATGAGCCCACATCCACAATCTCCGGGCCTCGTTCAAGGAGTCCAGCGACCTGGTTCCCCCCTGGTGGTTGACATGAAACACTGTCGAAGTGTTGTCTGTCCGGACGAGGACATGCCATACCGCACCCCAACCCTGAGGTGAGGCATCTGTTGTCACCACCTCTCGCCTCGACGGGACTGAACCGAGAGGAACACCGTGCAATAGAAAGGTGCTGTCCCGCTACCGGTGGAGATGAATAAGGCACTGGCGTGTAACCTTGACCCACCTGTGAAGGCGAGGGTCCATCTGGAGGCTGTTGAACCACATCTGCAGGGGGCGCAGGTGCAGCAGCCCCAGAGGTGTCACAGCCGAGGCCGCCGACAGCATCCCGAGCAGTCGGAGCCATGTGTGGACGGGCAACCTCATCCCGAGGCTGACCGTAGCAGGTCCTGAATCGGCTCCGCCCGCTCTGCAGTAAGGCATGCCTGCATCGATAAGGAATCAAGGGACAGGCCGATGAAGGTGGTCTGCTGCGTAGGACGCAACAAGCTCTTCTCTCAATTCACCGACATGCCCAGAGCCTCGATATGTGCGAGGACCCTGGATGTCATCAGCTCCGTCTCCTGGAGCGAGGGAGCGCATATAAGCCAGTCGTCCAGATATGGGAGAATCTTCACCCCCGACAGGCATAGCGATGTCAAGGCCGCCCTCATGCATCTGGTGAAGATGCGAGGAGCCAGGGACAGGCCGAAAGGCAGGACGACGAACTGGTAGGCGTGCCCTTGAAAGGCAAAACGGAGAAACCGTCTGTGGTCTGGGTGTATTGGGACGTGAAAGTAGGTGTCCTTGAGGTCTATGGAGGTGAACCACTCCCCTGGAGTGACAGAGTGAAGGACGTCGCGTGTACGCAGCATCCGAAATGGGAGGACCTTCAGGTACTGGTTCAGACCCCGAAGGTCCAGCACAGGCCGAAGAGAAGTGTCTGTCTTCGGAATGAGGAAGTATGTTGAGTAAAACCCACTGCTCTGTGTATGTGGGTGAACTCTTGTGATGGCTTTTTTGTCCAAGAGTTTGGCTATCTCTTGTGACAAACACAGGGACCTCCCGGGGTCTCTGACTGAGGTTTCCCTGAGCCCGGAGGGTGGTGGGTGCCGGCGGCGGAACTGCAACCTGTAGCCCTGGGACAGTGTTTTCAAAACCCATACATCTTGAGAATGGGCTGCCCAATAGGCCAGGTGCTGATGTGAAAACCTGCCCACCGCCGGCCCGAGGCCCTCATAGAGTCCCTCAAGGATTATTTGGGGGTTTGGGGGGACCCTGGTGTTGCCCCTGCACCCGCCGAGACCGGCGAGGTGGAGGCTGTGCGCCCGTGGGCTGACGCCCACCACCCCCAGCAACCCGGCTGTGCTGCCAGGGCTGTGGAGGGGGGCTCGGGGGATGTGAGCGGCGCAGGTCTTGTGCGCCCCGTGTCCTGGAGTGCTGAGCTGGGGGTCCCATGCTCGTACTCCGACGACCCCAGGCCTCTGATGCCTGACCTGACGGCTTCCTGCGCTCCAACGCCCGTTCTGCCTCTTGCCCAAACAATTGGCCCGGCACTACAGGAAGCTTCCGTAGCGTCTGCCTGCAATCGTCAGACATGGATGCCTGCGCCAGCCACACCTGACACCGCGTCACCACCAGGGTGGACATCAGGCGGCCAAGCTCTCTGGTCATCAACCCGAAGGCTTGGAGCGCAGCGTCGTTCGTGTCACCCAACTCCCCGCCCTCATGCTCCGACTGCAACATCTGGGACTGGGCGAGGAGGAGCACGGAGAGGGAGTTCCCAATGCGAGCCATGTGGCCTGCCGAATCATAAGCCGTCGAGAGAAGGCTATCCGTTACCCGGCACTGAGGCCTAGGACAGCCTTATCTTTGAGCGCCTCATCTGGTGAAAGGACCAGTGAGGCGATACACGGGTCCACCGGAGGCATGTGAACCAGGCCATGTTGCTCCGCATGGCGCATGGTGGCCAAGGTCCTTGCATCCTTGCCATGGTGGGCAAACAGCTTTGGATCTGCCGAGGAGCACTGCAGCTCCTGCAAAAAAGCAGGCGAGGGCGGGACATCAAAGGGGAGTCCGGCAAAAGAATGGGTTGCCTGCCGGTTGGGCAGCGGGCGCATCATCCAACCCGACCTTAGCCAGGCCCGCACGCAGTGTTGCCTGCAAAGGGTAGGGGCCCTCCCCCAGCTCAGTGCTTCCAGAGCTCCTGAGGGATGTCTCCGAGCCAGCCTCTGCCTGTATGCTAGCTGGGTCAACCACCAGACACAGCAGCTCAGGGGAGGGATACTCGCCAGAGCTAAACACCCTGTCACGGCCTTGAAACATGGAGTTTGAAGCCCTGGTAGACATAGCATCGTCTCCACAATCTGACTCCCATGGGACCGCCAGAGGTGGGGAGGGCGGAGCCCGCTCCCTCACTAAGGCTGCTCCAGTTCAGCCCGTAGATCCTCCATCTCACTGCGAGAGGGAGCATCACTCGCCTTCTTCTGCGCAGGGCCACTGCGCTCGTCATGGGGCCCTGCTCTGCGCTTGTCCCGGTGTTTCTTGCGGGAACCTGCACTGACATGAGCGGGCCCAGAGGGTGGGAGGTCGCTCCTAAACAGGAGGCCTTCCAATGAGCCCTCTAGTGTATCTCTCCATTGCCTTCAACAGGCTGTGTGCTACAAAATGTGCTGCAATTTGGGCCCAAATTTCCCGCGCTGGGCTGCGGATGTGACGTCACATGACGCTGCATGCACGTTCTCCCGTGCCGGCTTCACTGTTGGCTGCAGTACCCCCGACGGCCGTCGTGGTGAAGGGTGGCGCTAGAGAGTCATTTCTTAAAAGGAGCCTCAAGCTCCTTTAAGTAAAAAATACTTACCAAGCCAGGCTAGGAACCAACAGACGAGAGCAATGGGCTGACCACTGAACACGGCTGGGACATCTAGCATGTGGAGGAATCAGCCCAACAACAAACAATTCAAGGCCGTTTGTGTGGCTGGTGAGCGAGCCAGCCCGAGACACGGGCGCTCGAATCCTCCAGATAGAAAAAGGAGAGGTAAGATGGCTTGACAACCACAGCCTTAGAGGGCACGACGTGCGCTCCGACCAAGAGTCACAGGCATGCTGTCAAACACCACCAACCAGAGTTGAGCTTACCTCCCCGAACCTGCAGAAAAAAATTTAGATCCGAGACACGGATCTACGGAGCGATTAACCCGCGAAGTACGTCAGGTTAACAGCGAGAAGATTCAAGAGGTTGGATGTAGGCTACCGGGCGGTATTTATAGACGCACAGGTAGCCTACACGTCACTCACGTGACTTTGTTTTTATTAAATCTCGACCTGCACGGAGCGCGAGGAGACATATCCACTCTGTTTACTGCCACTGGCAGTCAGGAGGGAATGAAACAGAACTCAGGTTTATTTGTAACGAAAACCAAAAACGCTGCTGAGCAGGATCAACAAGGCAGAACAAAAACAGGAATCCAAAAAACCAGACGAGGAGAACATGGAGGGAGCAAACAGTACAGACCAGCCGGGAGCAGGGGAAAGACAAGACTAGATATAACAGGGGATAACGAGACACAGGTGCGGACAATCAGGGCAGATGGGAAACAGGAGGGTCAAGACAGAACTGAAAACTCAAACTGGGGGAAATGTCAAAACCCTGACAGGGCAGGTTCAAGTCCTGGCCTGTGGCTCTTTATTGAGTTTCTTCCTGCCTCTATCTAACCAAATTTCCTGTCTAGCCAAATTCAAAATAAAGACCACTAGAGCCACAAAACATTTTAATAAAAAACCCAGCTAGGGTGAGGATCTCGAGTTTAAGAAAAAAAAGGAGACACTGACATAGGCTCAGAGACATCAGTAAAATAGTGAGTTATGCTCAACATCAGCTCAGTTTCAGTGAACCCACCAGAGACCCAGCCTGCTTCTTAGAGCATTTCCAGAATGAACTCTCAGAAGTATCATACTCTTTTATTCCTCTTGTTAACTGGACATATTGAAGAAAAGTGGCAGAATCAGTAACTTTAGTCCTCTAAAGCGGCCGCATATAATAGAGAAAGGGTTGTTTGATGGTTCTGGATGAAAGATTATATCATTCATTCTGTTGTCATCCAGTGTCACTGTATATATTGATTCAATGACAGATTAGTCTCAGTGGGGGAGCCGTGTTGGCAGATTTAGTCTGTTTCTTGTTTTTACTTCCTGGTTACTTGGCATGATGTAATTGACATGAGGTGTATCGATTGGGCAATTACCGCAACACTTGAGACAGCCAGGTCAGAGGGGCTGGAACAGGAAGATAGTGAGCACATGTGGCGTTATTGCAGTGGGAAAATCGTTCTGTATTGATGTGGAGCAGATACACCCTGTACACAGAGGCTTGATTATAAGGAACACGTGCCCTCCCCAGGATGATACTGGAATATCATCAACATAAAGGGTTTACCAGGAGCATGATAAAATTGATCCCTGATTCTCTTCATTTCAGGTAGTTCATTAGTGTAGCCTGCAGCACTAGGCAATATATTGCTACATCTGTGTATTGATTTGAACTGCAGCGTGTGGAGACATTGCAGAGCAGAGTAAAAGACCATGTAAACCAACAAAGAAAAGAAAAGCTCTTTGTTAAGACAAATTCTGTTAAGGCCTTGATTGCTTTGTGTTTAGAGAATAGTTGGATCTGAAAGACCCGGTGAGTCTGTGAGGCTATTCAGTATTCACCTGGTTTTACAGAGTTCAGCCCACCTCCACCTCCATCAAACATGCTAGTGTAATTTCTGTGTGACATAAGCAGCATTGATTGATCAAAAGATTTAGATGGTCTCCAGAATATGTTTGTTTTGTCACAGTGAGGGGATCATAAGGGAGCAGATCTATCTTACGGTGGACCTTTAATAGAGTGGAGGTCATAAAGCAGCACAGAGGAACGTTTTAGCTCACAGGACCTCCCTTACAGACATGGAGGTGAATTTGCTTTAACAACACTGCCTAAGATTTGCTCTTGTTCACTCTCTGACTTGGACTTTTTGCTCTTATGTCAACTGTACAGTAGGTCTGTGAGACGGATTCGTCATTGTTGACATTGCTGACATAGTCCCAAAAAGCGATATAGCGTTATCACCAGAAACATGAAACTGCAAGAACTAGACAGCACTTTCTAAAACTAATCGAATATTCCTTCAAATGAAACTGATATGAGATATATATAGAGAAATGCTCTTGGTTTCCATTTATATTCATATTTATTCTTTAATTATGGGCATGCCAAGTAGTGGCATGACCATATTGCAATCGTCCAGAATGGCCCAAAGGGCAATGCTGCTAGCATGCTAAAGTCGCAAAAGTCCCACTGCGCACCAGCGGGTGTACAGCATGACCCCGCACTGATGTGGAAAAAAAAAATCCCCAAAAAGTAAAACACGGCCGAAAAAATGAGGAAAAACATGAAAATGAAGGCGATATATTAGTATCTAGAAAAGGTTTCCCTTTTCTTATTATGGGCATGCCAAGTAGTGGCATGACCATATTGCAATCGTCCAGAATGGCCCAAAGGGCAATGCTGCTAGCATGCTAAAGTCGCAAAAGTCCCACTGCGCACCAGCGGGTGTACAGCATGACCCCGCACTGATGTGGAAAAAAAAAATCCCCAAAAAGTAAAACACGGCCGAAAAAATGAGGAAAAACATGAAAATGAAGGCGATATATTAGTATCTAGAAAAGGTTTCCCTTTTCTTATTATGGGCATGCCAAGTAGTGGCATGACCATATTGCAATCGTCCAGAATGGCCCAAAGGGCAATGCTGCTAGCATGCTAAAGTCGCAAAAGTCCCACTGCGCACCAGCGGGTGTACAGCATGACCCCGCACTGATGTGGAAAAAAAAAATCCCCAAAAAGTAAAACACGGCCGAAAAAATGAGGAAAAACATGAAAATGAAGGCGATATATTAGTATCTAGAAAAGGTTTCCCTTTTCTTATTATTATTATTATGGGCATGCCAAGTAATGGCATGACCATATTGCAATCGGTCAGAATGGCCCAAAGGGCAATGTTGCTAGCATTTTGCTAACGAGCTAAAGTCGCAAAAGTCCCACGTCACACCAGCGGGTGTACAGCATGACCCCGCTCTGATGTGGAAAAAAAAAATCCCCAAAAAATAAAACACGCCCGAAAAAATGAGGAAAAACATGAAAATGAAGGCGATATAATGGTATACAGAAAAGGTTTCCCTTTTTTTATTATTTTTATTCCGCACTTTTTTTCGTCCGTTAATACGGCCCGAACCGCAACGTGCACCCATGCATGGCATACATCGTTGGATGCGTCTCCATCGTGATTCGATGGCTATTACTTTTCTCAGTAATAGGGGTTACCGTGGCAACGCTAGTTGCCAAAAAGCAAAAAAAAAGGCGACAATTCCCGCGCTTATTGCTCGGCCGAACTTTATCGTAGAGACATCGTTCAAACTTTGAAACACTCGGCCCGATAGTCTTTAAAGGACCATACAACTTCATCATTCTAGTTATTACGGTTTTTGCGATATTTAACTTTCAATTTAAAAAAAAAATCCCTTTTATTTTGGACGTTTGTTGCTAGGCAACGGTTTATCGTACAGACATCATTACAACATTGACAAACCCGGGACGCTTTGTACTGCAACATATTTTAGTCTCGTCAAGCTTGCTATTATGGTTTTTGAGGTATTCCACTTTGCGAATTTTGATGCTAACGGAATTTCGGACGCCTGTTGCGTGGCAACACGATATCGTAGAGACTTTAATTTAACGTTAAAAGACTCGGGTTGCTGTGGATTACAACATACTAAGGTCTCATTACGCTGTCGTTTACAGCTTTTGAGATATTGAAGCCTAATTGTCCCATTCTATCCTATGGAGCTTGTTACCATGGCAACAAAAACCTATGCATTTGTATGGGGGAGCATGTGAATAAAACATCTGTTAATGGAACGTGCACCCATGCATGGCATACATCGTTGGATGCGTCTCGATCGTGCCTCGATGGGCATTACTTTTCTCAGTCAAAAGTGTTACCGTGGCAACGCTAGATGCCAAAAAGCAAAATAAAAGGCAAAAATTCGAACGTTTATTGCTCGGCCAGACTCTATCGTAGAGACATCGTTCAAACTTTCAAACACTCGGCCCGATTGGCACTAACGCACCGTACAAGCTCATTATGCCAATTATTACACTTTTTGCGATAATGACCTTTCATTTTTTTCTTTATTTCCGTTTGACTTTGGACGCTTGTTGCTAGGCAACAGATTATCATAGAGACATCCCACAAATGTTCCCCGACTCGGCACGCTGTGGACTTCAACATATTCAAATTTCATGAAGCTGACGCCAAAAAGCGCACGCCTTTAATAACTATTGGGAGCACAGGAATGAATGCAATACAACTGTAAACACCTCAAACTGACATAGAACCACCCCGAACACAACCCCTACAGCCCTAAACCAAAGCAGCGAGAGGGGTCGAATGGGCCGTAGGGCATGCCCATATCAAAATTTCATGAAATTTTCTAGTTATTATTATTATGGGCATGCCAAGTAATGGCATGACCATATTGCAATCGTCCAGAATGGCCCAAAGGGCAATGTTGCTAGCATTTTGCTAACAAGCTAAAGTCGCAAAAGTCCCACGTCACACCAGCGGGTGTACAGCATGACCCCGCACTGATGTGGAAAAAAAAAATCCCCAAAAACTAAAACACGTCCGAAAAAATGAGGAAAAACATGAAAATGAAGGCGATATATTGGTATACAGAAAAGTTTCCCTTTTCTTATTATTCTTATTATTCCGCACTTTTTTTCGTCCGTTAATACGGCCCGAACCGCAACGTGCACCCATGCATGGCATACATCGTTGGATGCGTGTCCATCGTGATTCGATGGGTATTACTTTTCTCAGTAATAGGGGTTACCGTGGCAACGCTAGTTGCCAAAAAGCAAAAAAAAAGGCGAAAATTCCCGCGCTTATTGCTCGGCCGAACTTTATCGTAGAGACATCGTTCAAACTTTGAAACACTCGGCCCGATAGTCTTTAAAGGACCATACAACTACATCATTCTAGTTATTACGGTTTTTGCGATATTTAACTTTCAATTTAAAAAAAAAATCTCTTTTATTTTGGACGTTTGTTGCTAGGCAACGGTTTATCGTACAGACATCATTACAACATTGACAAACCCGGGACGCTTTGTACTGCAACATATTTTAGTCTCGTCAAGCTAGCTATTACGGTTTTTGAGATATTCCACGTTGCTCATTTTGACGCTAACGGAATTTTGGACGCTTGTTGCGCGGCAACGCGATATCGTAGAGACTTTGATTCAACGTTAAAATACTCATCTTGATGTGGACTACAACATACTGAGGTCTCATTACGCTGTCGTTTACAGCTTTTGAGATATTGAAGCCAAATTGTCCCATTCTATCCTATGGGGCTTGTTACCATGGCAACAAAAACCAATGCATTTGTATGGGGGACCATGTGAATAAACAATCTGTTAATGCTGTCCGAACCGGAATGTGCACCCATGCATGGCATACATCGTTGGATGGGTCTCCATCGTGCCTCGATGAGCATTACTTTTCTCAGTCAAAAGTGTTACCGTGGCAACGCTAGACGCCAAAAAGCAAAAAAAAAGGCGAAAATTCGGACTCTTATTGCTCGGTCGAACTTTATCGTAGAGACATCGTTCAAACTTTCAAACACTCGGCCCGATTGGCACTAACGGACCCTACAAGCTCATTATGCCAATTATTAAAATTTTTGCGATATTGACCTTTAATTTTTCTTTTTTATTTCCATTTGACTTTGGACGCTTGTTGCTAGGCAACAGATTATCGTAGAGACATCGTACAAATGTCCCCTGACTCGACACGGTGTGGCCTTCAACATACTCAAACTTCATGAAGCTGGGATTTAAGGAAATTTTATGTCAAAATCCATGCCAAATGGCCCCATTCATTCGGATGGGGTTTTGTACCACGGTGAAAAAAAAAACCTATCCGTTAACGTAGCCTGAACCGGAACATGCACCCATGCACGGCATACATCGTTAGATTCGTCTCCATCTTGCCTCGATGGGCATTACTATTCTCAGTCAAAAGCGTTACCGTGGCGACGCTAGATGCCAAAAAGCGCGCCCCATTAATAACTATTGGGAGCACAGGAATGAATGAAATACAAGTGTAAAAACACCTCAAACTGACATAGAACCACCCTAAACACAACCACTACAGCCCCAAACCAAAGCGGCAAGAGGGGACGAATGGGCGGTAGGGCATGCCCATATCAAAATTTCCCGAAATTTTCTAGTTATGGGCATGCCAAGTAATGGCATGACCATATTGCAATCGTCCAGAACGGCCCAAAAGGCAATGTTGCTAACAAGCTAAAGTCGCAAAAGTCCCACTGCGCACCAGCGGGTGTACAGCATGACCCCGCTCGGATGTGGAAAAAAAAAATCCCCAAAAACTAAAACACGGCCGGAAAAACGAGGAAAAACATGAAAATGAAGGCGATATATTAGTATCTAGAAAAGGTTTCCCTTTTCTTATTATTATTCTTATTCCGCACTTTTTTTCGTCCGTTAATACGGCCCGAACCGGAACGTGCACCCATGCATGGCATACATCGTTGGATGCGTCTCCATCATGCCTCGATGGGCATTACTTTTCTCCGTAATAGGGGTTACCGTGGCAACGCTAGTTGCCAAAAAGCAAAAAAAAAGGCGAAAATTCCCACGCTTATTGCTCGGCCGAACTTTATCGTAGAGACATCGTTCAAACTTTCAAACACTCGGCCCGATTGTCCCTAATGGTACGTACAAGCTCATTATGCCAAGTATTACAGTTTCTGTGATATTGACCTTTCATTTTTTTTTTTTTTTCCGTTTGACTTTGGACGCTTGTTGCTAGGCAACAGGTTATCGTAGAGACATCGTACAAATGTTTCCCGACTCGGCACGCTGTGGACTTCAACATACTCAAATTTCATGAAGCTGGGATTTAAGGAAATTTTATGTCAAAATCCAGGCCACATGGCCCCATTCATTCGGATGGGGTTTTGTACCATGGTGAAAAAAAAACCTATCCTTTAACATAGCCTGAACCGGAACATGCACCCATACATGGCATACATCGTTGGATGCGTCTCCATCGTTCCTCGATGGGCATTACTTTTCTCAGTAAAAAGTGTTACCGTGGCAACGCTAGACGCCAAAAAGCAAAAAAAAAGGCAAAAATTCGGACGCTTATTGCTCGGCCGGACTTTATCGTAGAGACATCGTTGAAACTTTCAAACACTCGGCCCGATTGGTACTAACAGACCCTACAACCTCATTATGCTAATTATTACAGTTTTTGCGATATTGGCCTTTCATTTTCTTTTTTATTTCTGTTTGAATTTGGACGCTTGTTGCTAGGCAACAGGTTATCGTAGAGACATCGTACAAATGTCCCCTGACTCGGCACGCTGTGGACTTCAACATACTCAAATTTCATGAAGCTGGGATTTAAGGAAATTTTATGTCAAAATCCAGGCCAAATGGCCCCATTCATTCGGATGGGGTTTTGTACCACGGTGAAAAAAAAAACCTATCCGTTAACATAGCCTGAACCGGAACATGCACCCATGCACGGCATACATCGTTAGATGCGTCTCCATCTTGCCTCGATGGGCATTACTATTCTCAGTCAAAAGCGTTACCGTGGCAACGCTAGATGCCAAAAAGCGCGCCCCATTAATAACTATTGGGAGCACAGGAATGAATGAAATACAAGCGTAAAAACACCTCAAACTGACATAGAACCACCCTAAACACAACCACTACAGCCCCAAACCAAAGAAGCAAGAGGGGACGAATGGGCGGTAGGGCATGCCCATATCAAAATTTCCAGAAATTTTCTAGTTATTCTTATTATTCCGCACTTTTTTTCGTCCATTAATACGGCCCGAACCGCAACGTGCACCCATGCATGGCATACATCGTTGGATGCGTCTCCATCGTGATTCGATGGGCATTACTTTTCTCAGTAATAGGGGTTACCATGGCAACGCTAGTTGCTAAAAAGCAAAAAAAAAGGCGAAAATTCCCGCGCTTATTGCTCGGCCGAACTTTATCGTAGAGACATCGTTCAAACTTTGAAACACTCGGCCCGATAGTCTTTAAAGGACCATACAACTTCATCATTCTAGTTATTACGGTTTTTGCGATATTTAACTTTCAATTTAAAAAAAAAATCACTTTTATTTTGGACGCTTGTTGCTAGGCAACGGTTTATCGTACAGACATCATTACAACATTGACCAACCCGGGACGCTTTGTACTGCAACATATTTTAGTCTCGTCATGCTTGCTATTACGGTTTTTGAGATATTCCACATTGTTCATTTTGATGCTAACGGAACTTCAGATGCTTGTTGCGCGGCAACGCGGTATCGCAGAGACTTGGTTCCAACGTTAAAAGACTCAGGTTGATGTGGACTACAACATACTGAGGTCTCATTACGCTGTCGTTTACAGCTTTTGAGATATTAAAGCCAAATTGTCCCATTCTATCCTATGGGGCTTGTTACCATGGCAACAAAAACCAATGCATTTGTATGGGGGACCATGTGAATAAACAATCTGTTAATGCTGCCCGAACCGGAATGTGCACCCATGCATGGCATATATCGTTGGATGCGTCTCCATCGTGCCTCGATGGGCATTACTTTTCTCAGTCAAAAGTGTTACCGTGGCAACGCTAGATGCCATAAAGCAAAAAAAAAGGCAAAAATTCAGACGCTTATTGCTCGGTCGAACTTTATCGTAGAGACATCGTTCAAACTTTCAAACACTCGGCCCGATTGGCACTAACGGGCCGTACAAGCTCATTATGCCAATTATTAAAATTTTTGCGATATTGACCTTTCATTTTTTTTTTAAATTTCCATTTGACTTTGGACGCTTGTTGCTAGGCGACAGATTATCGTAGAGACATCGTACAAATGTTCCCCGACTCGGCACGCTGTGGCCGTCAACATATTCAAATTTCATGAAGCTGGGATTTAAGGAAATTTTATGTCAAAATCCATGCCAAATGGCCCCATTCATTCGGATGGGATTTTTTTACCACGGTGAAACAAAAACCTATCCATTAATGTAGCCTGAACCGCAACGTGCACCCATGCATGGCATACATCGTTAGATGCGTCTCCATGTTGCCTCGATGGGCATTACTTTTTTCAGTCAAAAGTGTCACCGTGGGGGGCGCTAGACGCCAAAAAGCGCACACCTTTAATAACTATTGGGAGCACAGGAATGAATGCAATACAACTGTAAACACCTCAAACTGACATAGAACCACCCCGAACACAACCACTACAGCCCTAAACCAAAGCAGCTGGAGGGGTCGAATGGGCCGTAGGGCATGCCCATGTCAAAATTTCGTGAAATTTTCTAGTTATTATTATTATTCTTATTATTCCGCACTTTTTTTCGTCCATTAATACGGCCCGAACCGCAACGTGCACCCATGCATGGCATACATCGTTGGATGCGTCTCCATCGTGATTCGATGGGCATTACTTTTCTCAGTAATAGGGGTTACCATGGCAACGCTAGTTGCTAAAAAGCAAAAAAAAAGGCGAAAATTCCCGCGCTTATTGCTCGGCCGAACTTTATCGTAGAGACATCGTTCAAACTTTGAAACACTCGGCCCGATAGTCTTTAAAGGACCATACAACTTCATCATTCTAGTTATTACGGTTTTTGCGATATTTAACTTTCAATTTAAAAAAAAAATCACTTTTATTTTGGACGCTTGTTGCTAGGCAACGGTTTATCGTACAGACATCATTACAACATTGACCAACCCGGGACGCTTTGTACTGAAACATATTTTAGTCTCGTCATGCTTGCTATTACGGTTTTTGAGATATTCCACATTGTTCATTTTGATGCTAACGGAACTTCGGATGCTTGTTGCGCGGCAACGCGGTATCGCAGAGACTTGGTTCCAACGTTAAAAGACTCAGGTTGATGTGGACTACAACATACTGAGGTCTCATTACACTGTCGTTTACAGCTTTTGAGATATTAAAGCCAAATTGTCCCATTCTATCCTATGGGGCTTGTTACCATGGCAACAAAAACCAATGCATTTGTATGGGGGACCATGTGAATAAACAATCTGTTAATGCTGCCCGAACCGGAATGTGCACCCATGCATGGCATATATCGTTGGATGCGTCTCCATCGTGCCTCGATGGGCATTACTTTTCTCAGTCAAAAGTGTTACCGTGGCAACGCTAGATGCCATAAAGCAAAAAAAAAGGCAAAAATTCAGACGCTTATTGCTCGGTCGAACTTTATCGTAGAGACATCGTTCAAACTTTCAAACACTCGGCCCGATTGGCACTAACGGGCCGTACAAGCTCATTATGCCAATTATTAAAATTTTTGCGATATTGACCTTTCATTTTTTTTTTAAATTTCCATTTGACTTTGGACGCTTGTTGCTAGGCGACAGATTATCGTAGAGACATCGTACAAATGTTCCCCGACTCGGCACGCTGTGGCCGTCAACATATTCAAATTTCATGAAGCTGGGATTTAAGGAAATTTTATGTCAAAATCCATGCCAAATGGCCCCATTCATTCGGATGGGATTTTTTTACCACGGTGAAACAAAAACCTATCCATTAATGTAGCCTGAACCGCAACGTGCACCCATGCATGGCATACATCGTTAGATGCGTCTCCATGTTGCCTCGATGGGCATTACTTTTTTCAGTCAAAAGTGTCACCGTGGGGGGCGCTAGACGCCAAAAAGCGCACACCTTTAATAACTATTGGGAGCACAGGAATGAATGCAATACAACTGTAAACACCTCAAACTGACATAGAACCACCCCGAACACAACCACTACAGCCCTAAACCAAAGCAGCTGGAGGGGTCGAATGGGCCGTAGGGCATGCCCATGTCAAAATTTCGTGAAATTTTCTAGTTATTATTATGGGCATGCCAAGTAGTGGCATGACCATATTGCAATCGTCCAGAATGGCCCAAAGGGCAATGTTGCTAGCATTTTGCTAACAAGCTAAAGTCGCAAAAGTCCCACTGCGCACCAGCGGGTGTACAGCATGACCCCGCTCGGATGTGGAAAAAAAAAATCCCCAAAAACTAAAACACGGCCGGAAAAACGAGGAAAAACATGAAAATGAAGGCGATATATTAGTATCTAGAAAAGGTTTCCCTTTTCTTATTATTCCGCACTTTTTTTCGTCCGTTAATGCGGCCCGAACCGGAACGTGCACCCATGCATGGCATACATCGTTGGATGCGTCTCCATCATGCCTCGATGGGCATTACTTTTCTCCGTAATAGGGGTTACCGTGACAACGCTAGTTGCCAAAAAGCAAAAAAAAAGGCGAAAATTCCCGCGCTTATTGCTCGGCCGAACTTTATCGTAGAGACATTGTTCAAACTTTCAAACACTCGGCCCGATTGTCCCTAACCGACCGTACAACCTTATTATGCCAAGTATTACAGTTTTTGTGATATTGACCTTTCATTTTTTTTTTTTTTTCCGTTTGACTTTGGACGCTTGTTGCTAGGCAACAGGTTATCGTAGAGACATCGTACAAATGTTTCCCGACTCGGCACGCTGTGGACTTCAACATACTCAAATTTCATGAAGCTGGGATTTAAGGAAATTTTATGTCAAAATCCAGGCCACATGGCCCCATTCATTCGGATGGGGTTTTGTACCATGGTGAAAAAAAAAACCTATCCGTTAACGTAGCCTGAACCGGAACATGCACCCATGCATGGCATACATCGTTGGATGCGTCTCCATCGTTCCTCGATGGGCATTACTTTTCTCAGTGAAAAGTGTTACCGTGGCAACGCTAGACGCCAAAAAGCAAAAAAAAAGGCGAAAATTCGGACGCTTATTGCTCGGCCGAACTTTATCGTAGAGACATTGTTGAAACTTTCAAACACTCGGCCCGATTGGCACTAACGGACCCTACAACCTCATTATGCTAATTACTACAATTTTCGCGATATTGACCTTTCACTCTTTTTTTAATTTCTGTTTGAATTTGGACGCTTGTTGCTAGGCAACAGGTTATCATAGAGACATCGTACAAATGTCCCCTGACTCGGCATGCTGTGGACTTCAACATACTCAAATTTCATGAAGCTGGGATTTAAGGAAATTTTATGTCCAGGCCAAATGGCCCCATTCATTCGGATGGGGTTTTGTACCATGGTGAAAAAAAAAACCTATCCGTTAACGTAGCCTGAACCGGAACATGCACCCATGCACGGCATACATCGTTAGATGCGTCTCCATCTTGCCTCGATGGGCATTACTATTCTCAGTCAAAAGCGTTACCGTGGCAACGCTAGATGCCAAAAAGCGCGCCCCAACTATTGGGAGCACAGGAATGAATGAAATACAAGCGTAAAAACACCTCAAACTGACATAGAACCACCCCGAACACAACCACTACAGCCCCAAACCAAAGCAGCGAGAGGGGACGAATGGGCGGTAGGGCATGCCCATATCAAAATTTCCAGAAATTTTCTAGTTATTAGTGCCACGGCTGCGCCACGTGGCACGCCTCCTCCATTGAGCTGCGCAAGCTCAATGGAGGAGGAGTGCCTCGTGCGCAGCACGAGGCACTCATACTATTGCTCAGGCTTATTATTATTTATATATTCTTCCGTAAAAACTTTGTCCGGCTACTCCTCCTACAGCTTTGAGAAAACGCGAAAAGTAAAAACGTAGAAACGTGCGCCTTAATCGGGAATCGATGGGTATGACTTTTATTAGCGATTGGCGTGCACGTTTTTGCGCAACGTGCACAAACGTGCGCTTTTTGCCCCATCCGGAACGCATTGCGTGAACTTTGGGGCCTCACCACTCGCACACCGTTACTCGAAAAATTATGAACCGATTTAGAAAGTTGTAGGCCCTGAATTTAACTACAGTCCTGTGGATTTTCAGAACGATGGCACGAATAGTTTTTGCACGAAGTGCAAAAACATTTCCAAATTTCCAAACTAATGGGGAAGATTTTCCCATGCATTTCAATGGCGCCATTATAAGCGGATGGGAAAATGTTGAGAAAAAAAAGACAAAATTCACCTTTTTTCCGAGTCACGTATCTTTCTCATACTTGCACGTAGAAACGTCATTCAAACTTCAAAACGGAGGAAAACTTCTCCTCTCTCTCCAAACCCCGGACTGTTTTTTCCTAAAATGTACACTTTTCAAGATATGAGCCCTCAAGCGAGGACTGGAAATCACTTTTTTTCAAATCTAGAGCACGGGAGTCAGTTTGCTAGAGTGTAGTTACACTGAAAAAAAAACATGATTTCTTATTTGTAACTCGAGGTCACGGCCAAACCGTAAAAGGTAGACAGATAATTTTTGGTCAGAATATAGACATAGGTGTTGTGATTCATAAAATGTGACTTTGACAGGCGTGGTGTGCACACAATTTTAACGGGGGAGCCAACAGACACGCCAAATCCTGTTTCGCGCTTCATTGACTCCCATGTTAAATGAAGTTTTCTTAAAAAAAATCTCACTTTTGTTTTCGAATTGCCGTTACTAACACATTTTAAGGAATATCTGTATGAAAATAACATTTAGATAATCTGGTAGGTTCTCTGTTTCTCAAAATGTTTTCGTTTTTCTGCTAAGAGCTACGGTTTGAGCGCAAAGTGGAGTGATTTCAGGTTTGTCACAACCAAAAATCCAGCTGAGTCATTCCCGCTCCCTCTGTATCAGGTTCTTGTTGCCCCTAGCAACCAGAGCTCAGCTGTTGACTAATTAGGCTGACCCAGAACTGGTCACATGACTCACTCAGTACAGACTTCAAGTAATATAACCTGGAAAATGGAGAAATCTGAACCCTGACCTTTTAACCTTAGATGAACACACACACACACACACACACACACACACACACACACACACACACACACACACACACACACACACACACGATAGGTGTTATTATGGGATGGCAGGTGTTTTTATAGGGTGTTAGTGTTATTATGGGATGGCAGGTGTTTTTATAGGATTTTAGTGTTATTATGGGATGGCAGGTGTTTTTATAGGATGTTAGTGTTATTATGGGATGGCAGGTGTTTTTATAGGATGTTAGTGTTATTATGGGATGGCAGGTGTTTTTATAGGATGTTAGTGTTATTATGGGATGGTAGGTGTTTATTATGGGATGGTAGTGTTATTGGTGTTAGCGGTCCCGTTAGCGGTTCTGTTAGCGGTCCTGTTAGCGATCCCGTTAGCGGTCCCGTTAGCGGTTCCGTTAGCGATCCCATTAGCGGTCCCGTTAGCGGTCCCGTTAGCGGTCCCGTTAGCGGTTGTTAGCGGCTCGGTTAGCGATTCCGTTAACGGCTCGGTTAGCGGTCCCGTTAGCGATCCCGTTAGCGATCCCGTTAGCGGTTCAGTTAGCGGTTATGTTAGCGGTACTGTTAGCGGTTTCGTTAGCGGTTGTTAGCGGTCCCGTTAGCGACCCCATTAGCGGCTCCGTTAGCGATCCCGTTAGCGATCCCGTTAGCGGTCCCGTTAGCGGTCCCGTTAGCGGTCCCGTTAGCGGTCCCGTTAGCGGTTCCGTTAGCGATCCCGTTAGCGGTCCCGTTAGCGGTCCCGTTAGCGGTCCCGTTAGCGGTCCCGTTAGCGGTTCCGTTAGCGATCCCGTTAGCGGTCCCGTTAGCGGTCCCGTTAGCGGTCCCGTTAGCGGTTCCGTTAGCGGTTGTTAGCGGCTCGGTTAGCGATTCCGTTAGCGGCTCGGTTAGCGGTCCCGTTAGCGGTCCCGTTAGCGATCCCTTTAGCGATCCCGTTAGCGGTTCAGTTAGCGATCCCGTTAGAGGTTCCGTTAGCGGTTCTGTTAGCTATCCCGTTAGCGGTCCCGTTAGCGGTCTTGTTAGCGGTTCTATTAGCCTATTACATATTTTCTGTAATAACTTTTGAATGGTTTGACATAGAGAGTCATGGGTGGTGTCAAATGACTAAGTATCGAGTCCTTGACCTTCATGGGTGCAAATAAGCCCCGCGATCATCCGGCAGTAGTCCGTGGCACTTCAAAATTTCCCGGGAATTTTGTCTAGTTATTCTTATTATTCCGCACTTTTTTTCGTCCATTAATACGGCCCGAACCGCAACGTGCACCCATGCATGGCATACATCGTTGGATGCGTCTCCATCGTGATTCGATGGGCATTACTTTTCTCAGTAATAGGGGTTACCATGGCAACGCTAGTTGCTAAAAAGCAAAAAAAAAGGCGAAAATTCCCGCGCTTATTGCTCGGCCGAACTTTATCGTAGAGACATCGTTCAAACTTTGAAACACTCGGCCCGATAGTCTTTAAAGGACCATACAACTTCATCATTCTAGTTATTACGGTTTTTGCGATATTTAACTTTCAATTTAAAAAAAAAATCACTTTTATTTTGGACGCTTGTTGCTAGGCAACGGTTTATCGTACAGACATCATTACAACATTGACCAACCCGGGACGCTTTGTACTGCAACATATTTTAGTCTCGTCATGCTTGCTATTACGGTTTTTGAGATATTCCACATTGTTCATTTTGATGCTAACGGAACTTCGGATGCTTGTTGCGCGGCAACGCGGTATCGCAGAGACTTGGTTCCAACGTTAAAAGACTCAGGTTGATGTGGACTACAACATACTGAGGTCTCATTACGCTGTCGTTTACAGCTTTTGAGATATTAAAGCCAAATTGTCCCATTCTATCCTATGGGGCTTGTTACCATGGCAACAAAAACCAATGCATTTGTATGGGGGACCATGTGAATAAACAATCTGTTAATGCTGCCCGAACCGGAATGTGCACCCATGCATGGCATATATCGTTGGATGCGTCTCCATCGTGCCTCGATGGGCATTACTTTTCTCAGTCAAAAGTGTTACCGTGGCAACGCTAGATGCCATAAAGCAAAAAAAAAGGCAAAAATTCAGACGCTTATTGCTCGGTCGAATTTTATCGTAGAGACATCGTTCAAACTTTCAAACACTCGGCCCGATTGGCACTAACGGGCCGTACAAGCTCATTATGCCAATTATTAAAATTTTTGCGATATTGACCTTTCATTTTTTTTTTAAATTTCCATTTGACTTTGGACGCTTGTTGCTAGGCGACAGATTATCGTAGAGACATCGTACAAATGTTCCCCGACTCGGCACGCTGTGGCCGTCAACATATTCAAATTTCATGAAGCTGGGATTTAAGGAAATTTTATGTCAAAATCCATGCCAAATGGCCCCATTCATTCGGATGGGATTTTTTTACCACGGTGAAACAAAAACCTATCCATTAATGTAGCCTGAACCGCAACGTGCACCCATGCATGGCATACATCGTTAGATGCGTCTCCATGTTGCCTCGATGGGCATTACTTTTTTCAGTCAAAAGTGTCACCGTGGGGGGCGCTAGACGCCAAAAAGCGCACACCTTTAATAACTATTGGGAGCACAGGAATGAATGCAATACAACTGTAAACACCTCAAACTGACATAGAACCACCCCGAACACAACCACTACAGCCCTAAACCAAAGCAGCGAGAGGGGACGAATGGGCGGTAGGGCATGCCCATATCAAAATTTCCAGAAATTTTCTAGTTATTAGTGCCACGGCTGCGCCACGTGGCACGCCTCCTCCATTGAGCTGCGCAAGCTCAATGGAGGAGGAGTGCCTCGTGCGCAGCACGAGGCACTCATACTATTGCTCAGGCTTATTATTATTTATATATTCTTCCGTAAAAACTTTGTCCGGCTACTCCTCCTACAGCTTTGAGAAAACGCGAAAAGTAAAAACGTAGAAACGTGCGCCTTAATCGGGAATCGATGGGTATGACTTTTATTAGCGATTGGCGTGCACGTTTTTGCGCAACGTGCACAAACGTGCGCTTTTTGCCCCATCCGGAACGCATTGCGTGAACTTTGGGGCCTCACCACTCGCACACCGTTACTCGAAAAATTATGAACCGATTTAGAAAGTTGTAGGCCCTGAATTTAACTACAGTCCTGTGGATTTTCAGAACGATGGCACGAATAGTTTTTGCACGAAGTGCAAAAACATTTCCAAATTTCCAAACTAATGGGGAAGATTTTCCCATGCATTTCAATGGCGCCATTATAAGCGGATGGGAAAATGTTGAGAAAAAAAAGACAAAATTCACCTTTTTTCCGAGTCACGTATCTTTCTCATACTTGCACGTAGAAACGTCATTCAAACTTCAAAACGGAGGAAAACTTCTCCTCTCTCTCCAAACCCCGGACTGTTTTTTCCTAAAATGTACACTTTTCAAGATATGAGCCCTCAAGCGAGGACTGGAAATCACTTTTTTTCAAATCTAGAGCACGGGAGTCAGTTTGCTAGAGTGTAGTTACACTGAAAAAAAAACATGATTTCTTATTTGTAACTCGAGGTCACGGCCAAACCGTAAAAGGTAGACAGATAATTTTTGGTCAGAATATAGACATAGGTGTTGTGATTCATAAAATGTGACTTTGACAGGCGTGGTGTGCACACAATTTTAACGGGGGAGCCAACAGACACGCCAAATCCTGTTTCGCGCTTCATTGACTCCCATGTTAAATGAAGTTTTCTTAAAAAAAATCTCACTTTTGTTTTCGAATTGCCGTTACTAACACATTTTAAGGAATATCTGTATGAAAATAACATTTAGATAATCTGGTAGGTTCTCTGTTTCTCAAAATGTTTTCGTTTTTCTGCTAAGAGCTACGGTTTGAGCGCAAAGTGGAGTGATTTCAGGTTTGTCACAACCAAAAATCCAGCTGAGTCATTCCCGCTCCCTCTGTATCAGGTTCTTGTTGCCCCTAGCAACCAGAGCTCAGCTGTTGACTAATTAGGCTGACCCAGAACTGGTCACATGACTCACTCAGTACAGACTTCAAGTAATATAACCTGGAAAATGGAGAAATCTGAACCCTGACCTTTTAACCTTAGATGAACACACACACACACACACACACACACACACACACACACACACACACACACACACACACACACACACACACACACGATAGGTGTTATTATGGGATGGCAGGTGTTTTTATAGGGTGTTAGTGTTATTATGGGATGGCAGGTGTTTTTATAGGATTTTAGTGTTATTATGGGATGGCAGGTGTTTTTATAGGATGTTAGTGTTATTATGGGATGGCAGGTGTTTTTATAGGATGTTAGTGTTATTATGGGATGGCAGGTGTTTTTATAGGATGTTAGTGTTATTATGGGATGGTAGGTGTTTATTATGGGATGGTAGTGTTATTGGTGTTAGCGGTCCCGTTAGCGGTTCTGTTAGCGGTCCTGTTAGCGATCCCGTTAGCGGTCCCGTTAGCGGTTCCGTTAGCGATCCCATTAGCGGTCCCGTTAGCGGTCCCGTTAGCGGTCCCGTTAGCGGTTGTTAGCGGCTCGGTTAGCGATTCCGTTAACGGCTCGGTTAGCGGTCCCGTTAGCGATCCCGTTAGCGATCCCGTTAGCGGTTCAGTTAGCGGTTATGTTAGCGGTACTGTTAGCGGTTTCGTTAGCGGTTGTTAGCGGTCCCGTTAGCGACCCCATTAGCGGCTCCGTTAGCGATCCCGTTAGCGATCCCGTTAGCGGTCCCGTTAGCGGTCCCGTTAGCGGTCCCGTTAGCGGTCCCGTTAGCGGTTCCGTTAGCGATCCCGTTAGCGGTCCCGTTAGCGGTCCCGTTAGCGGTCCCGTTAGCGGTCCCGTTAGCGGTTCCGTTAGCGATCCCGTTAGCGGTCCCGTTAGCGGTCCCGTTAGCGGTCCCGTTAGCGGTTCCGTTAGCGGTTGTTAGCGGCTCGGTTAGCGATTCCGTTAGCGGCTCGGTTAGCGGTCCCGTTAGCGGTCCCGTTAGCGATCCCTTTAGCGATCCCGTTAGCGGTTCAGTTAGCGATCCCGTTAGAGGTTCCGTTAGCGGTTCTGTTAGCTATCCCGTTAGCGGTCCCGTTAGCGGTCTTGTTAGCGGTTCTATTAGCCTATTACATATTTTCTGTAATAACTTTTGAATGGTTTGACATAGAGAGTCATGGGTGGTGTCAAATGACTAAGTATCGAGTCCTTGACCTTCATGGGTGCAAATAAGCCCCGCGATCATCCGGCAGTAGTCCGTGGCACTTCAAAATTTCCCGGGAATTTTGTCTAGTTATTCTTATTATTCCGCACTTTTTTTCGTCCATTAATACGGCCCGAACCGCAACGTGCACCCATGCATGGCATACATCGTTGGATGCGTCTCCATCGTGATTCGATGGGCATTACTTTTCTCAGTAATAGGGGTTACCATGGCAACGCTAGTTGCTAAAAAGCAAAAAAAAAGGCGAAAATTCCCGCGCTTATTGCTCGGCCGAACTTTATCGTAGAGACATCGTTCAAACTTTGAAACACTCGGCCCGATAGTCTTTAAAGGACCATACAACTTCATCATTCTAGTTATTACGGTTTTTGCGATATTTAACTTTCAATTTAAAAAAAAAATCACTTTTATTTTGGACGCTTGTTGCTAGGCAACGGTTTATCGTACAGACATCATTACAACATTGACCAACCCGGGACGCTTTGTACTGCAACATATTTTAGTCTCGTCATGCTTGCTATTACGGTTTTTGAGATATTCCACATTGTTCATTTTGATGCTAACGGAACTTCGGATGCTTGTTGCGCGGCAACGCGGTATCGCAGAGACTTGGTTCCAACGTTAAAAGACTCAGGTTGATGTGGACTACAACATACTGAGGTCTCATTACGCTGTCGTTTACAGCTTTTGAGATATTAAAGCCAAATTGTCCCATTCTATCCTATGGGGCTTGTTACCATGGCAACAAAAACCAATGCATTTGTATGGGGGACCATGTGAATAAACAATCTGTTAATGCTGCCCGAACCGGAATGTGCACCCATGCATGGCATATATCGTTGGATGCGTCTCCATCGTGCCTCGATGGGCATTACTTTTCTCAGTCAAAAGTGTTACCGTGGCAACGCTAGATGCCATAAAGCAAAAAAAAAGGCAAAAATTCAGACGCTTATTGCTCGGTCGAATTTTATCGTAGAGACATCGTTCAAACTTTCAAACACTCGGCCCGATTGGCACTAACGGGCCGTACAAGCTCATTATGCCAATTATTAAAATTTTTGCGATATTGACCTTTCATTTTTTTTTTAAATTTCCATTTGACTTTGGACGCTTGTTGCTAGGCGACAGATTATCGTAGAGACATCGTACAAATGTTCCCCGACTCGGCACGCTGTGGCCGTCAACATATTCAAATTTCATGAAGCTGGGATTTAAGGAAATTTTATGTCAAAATCCATGCCAAATGGCCCCATTCATTCGGATGGGATTTTTTTACCACGGTGAAACAAAAACCTATCCATTAATGTAGCCTGAACCGCAACGTGCACCCATGCATGGCATACATCGTTAGATGCGTCTCCATGTTGCCTCGATGGGCATTACTTTTTTCAGTCAAAAGTGTCACCGTGGGGGGCGCTAGACGCCAAAAAGCGCACACCTTTAATAACTATTGGGAGCACAGGAATGAATGCAATACAACTGTAAACACCTCAAACTGACATAGAACCACCCCGAACACAACCACTACAGCCCTAAACCAAAGCAGCTGGAGGGGTCGAATGGGCCGTAGGGCATGCCCATGTCAAAATTTCGTGAAATTTTCTAGTTGTCTCTTTTGCTTCATCATACTGAATTAAGAAGCCTATGATGATAACTGACCTTTTAGAACTTCACAGAGAAGAATATGTAGAAAAAGTTTTGGTTGTAAAAAAATGGTTGCAATAATAAGCAGCTGGAAAAATCAGTCAATCAGGTAATGAGTAACTTTCACACATCATCTGCAATACAGTCCTTTATATGATTATAACTATATAATTTATAGCCCTGCATGCCCAACCTGCCACTGGCACTACTGTTGCCAGCACTTTCAAAACATGTTCTGCTTCCTATTTCAACCCTTGTGCATTTTTTAAGCCTCTGTGTTTTTGTGCATGTATATTTAAGAAATGGCTTGACGATTTTCAGACATAGAAAAAAAGATAAACAAAAACACCTATGCTTATATGTGCTTTCATGTCTATACATACTCGTACACACTTACTTACTCACTTGTATATTTGTGTGTGTGGTTGTCCAGACATCCTCTAGAGTATGATTGGGGCTGGGCAGACAGTGATGGATTACAGGTGCATCTGGGCTGTAATAAGTAGGTCCCCATCCCACCTAAATACAGCAGGAGGTAAAGATCCTGCATAATGGTTTCAGATATCAGGCCGGGTAGCCTGCGCTGTTAGATGCCTTGTCAGTGTGTCTGTCTTGTTATCACTGGATGAACAGTTCTTCACAGTATTTGTGCAACAGTTCTCAAGAACATTATCACCTTCACTGGGTTAGATGAAAAAGGCAGCAGCTGTTTGAGATTATTTGTTGAAAACTGCAACAATCAATATGCTTCTGTAGCGAAATCTGCTCTTCTTCTAGGGGATATTTCAACATCATTTGGTAATCCTTTGAAGTGTTTATCATTTGTATTCTTATTACTACATGTACATTTATTAGATGTACTGGTCTCATATCTGCTGTTTTTAGCTTTTTGTGTAATGCTACCCAAAGAGATGCACTGCAACACGCTTTTCATATTTTATCAAATAACATTTCTTTTACTTGAAAACAAAATCAATAACCTCTAAGCATTTGATTCATTCCATTTTAAACATAGTGAGTATGAGATAGGATACAGTAAGTGATCTCAATATATATGTATGACTGATCAATGAAGGATGCAGCCAATAAACCTGTAAAAGACATTTACCATTCAACTGTTTTGATCACACAAAGTAAAATGAGATACAATAAATGCATTCAATTGTATTTTAGCTGATGCAATTCAAGTTATTTTACAATTTACCACTACATTTTATTAAAATGCAAAGAATAAAAGATGTAAAAGAAAGTGTAATAAATAGAGTTTCCAACAGTTGCACGTATTCTCGATGGAATCACCCTAAACATAGTCTGCTCTGTAACTAAAGCAATCTATACCACTTTGTGTACAAGCCCTCTCACAACAGACACCTCTGTCTTTTCTGGCAATTGCTTTCACAGCAGTCTGTTCACGCTTCAGCACTCTGGTGCTTGGAAGCCACTGACCCTTTACCAAAGCTACTGACCGGAGCTGATGAAGGGCTCGACGGGTGGTTGTAAGACAGGTTGGATTAATTAGCTTCTGGGTTAGCTGCTGTTGCAACAAGCTCTGGAAGGAATTATTGTGGGCGTATAAAGCATCAAGTGTAGCCTTGACCTTTTTCTTTTTTTTTTTAAACCTGGGGGGGCCAAAAACCAGTAGTTATCATGAAGCGAACCCTGGAGGCAGAACGCATGCTGCTTGTTCACACCAGGAGGTATTACAGTTAACGTCTCCTTTTATGTGATACTCCATGAACTACTGTATGTGCTTCAGTTACACAATGGTGTGATGTGCATGTCGGCAATGGCCTATGTGCTTTGAAGCTGTAAAGATGACCAAATGAATCAAACAATCCTAAATTACATTACCTGGTCAGACATATGCTTATTGTGATTCAAAGATAGGTCTAAAAATAGACAGATGATGATTTTGGAAAGTATTTATTCATTCTGTTTAATAGCTCCAAGAAAAGACATTTATAGCACTCCCAGGGCTGAACACAAATGTACTGCCAGCTGCTGAATAACTGCATAACTCCAAATAAAGCCAATTATGTTTACAATCTAGTTTATGCCAAAGCTTTATACTTAAACTTGACAAACAAATAAGACTGAGTATGTGGATCTTAACATTTTTGCAAAATGGCAAGCGGCCTTTCCATTATGAAGGAAAAAAAATATTAATATTCACATTTTGGATTGCACTTTTATTTGGCAAATTTTATCTGGCTATCAAAGTGGCAGTAAGGTGGTTATAATATAAATTACTTTATTCATGGGATTTCTTTCTAATTTAAAGTGAAAGAATATCCAAATATGTTCATAACCAAAAATATGAATCCTTTTCATCATAATTAATGGAAAACTATTTTGCCAACACAAACATTGAATCATTTTTCTATATGCTAATGTACTATTTTATCCTTTCAAGGATTTGAAATTTCAAGTGTTCCCTGTCATCACTCTGGTCTTAAGTTCTCTCTTAAGATTGTAGATGGGATCCAAATTTAAGCACAGAAATGTTGAAACTTGTTTGTTAAGTGTTTTTCACCATTTTGCCAGCTTGACTTGATGTTTTCTTCTTCGATACTGGTGCAATATATATCTCTTTATATCTCTATATTTCTTTTTTATTTAATAAAAATATATGAGTGATTTTAACAAACTTTTAACAAACATGGAATAAACACGATCTCATGCTCTGTTACAAGCCTTGGTACCATAAGGAGGAATATAGTTTATTTAGTATCAGCTCAACTGCTTGTCTCGATTCAGATATTGACCACAATGCTTGCTTTCTGTTTCTGGCCTCTTTAAACTTTTTTTAGGCCTGTGTGAAAACCTTATCCCGTAATATTTTAGACAAATTTTGGACACGAAATGACCACCCTTTATCAAGGAGCATTCAAATGGGACTTCAATATGTTATGGAGGCATATATACAAAAATCTAAAAATAGATACTGCTGGTAAATTTTGAGGTAAAGGTTTGCATTTCACCGCGCAAAGCATAAGAAGCATTATCTTATGGTTGGTACGTTTGTAAATGAGAACATCTACAATAAACACTGATCAACCCTAACCCACAGGGTAAGATTCAATTAATTACTTTTTAATTATGGGGATAACTTCAGAGAAAACTTCACATCTTGTGCTACACAGCAAGAAGTAAATCTGAAGTCATGGCACTACATTACTTCAGATCAACTATTAGCCATCTAGCACTAGATCTGAAGTTATGAAGATACGATGCTGCTAGCTACCTAACACTCTATGTTATAACTTTGCATCTGGTGATCGGTAGCTCCATAAGATGACACTGGTGGTAATTCATATTAATTAAAAACCTTTTGTTTTATTTATCTCAGAACAAGTGTAGACATTGATTTTCTGGATATTAAGGTAATGTTACATCCTGTTTTATTTTGTTAATTTCCTGTTCCCTACAGGGTAATCATGGTATGACACACCTGTGATAATTAGTGAGGCTGAGCCTATAAAGGCCAGTCCTTTGTTCACTCTCTCTCTCTCACCATCCAGATGCAGCAGCACCTCCTAGGTGCTAGGTATCCATTCTCTTTCCATTATTTCGTGCATTATTCTGATTTACTACAATAAATTCATATATAGCATAATATTGTTTGTGTGTGGTCTCCATTGTTATGTTCGGTGTTTGAGCCAGCCGTAACAGTAACAGCTTAATCCAAAGCAGGCATTTAGCTCTGTTTGGTCTGGATCAAAGAAATGTCATGAAACAAACACTGTTTCCAATTCACTCACAATACCTAGAATTGGTATTACAAGTACCCCAGATACATTGTTTTGGCCTAAATTCCCTTAAGCAGGATCTTCTACTGGTTTTCTATGGAGCTGAAAGCTACATATTTCCATGTGCAACTGATATGCAACACCCATTGGCTTTGAGGGGCAGATCTTATGAGTAGGTCAGTTGTACCAACACCAATATGCTGAGCCAGTTTGTTGATGTTATGCATTGCCAGTAAATCCATCAGATGTTACCTTTCTGGCTGGTACCCATTAAGCTGAAGAGAAAAGTTCATGAAAGAACTGACTCAGGGAGCTCCTTAAATGCACTGTATATATTGATTATGAGACTCAAGCAATCAACCCTTTTCCATTGCTCTGCAACCACATGGGCAGCTTTATCAAGCAGTGAAAATCTTATATACTTATAGACCAAGCAGACAGAAACATCTCTCCTTTGGGTTAAATGCTCTTTTTCTGTGGTCCAAAATGTCTTAATTCTGGACTTTTATAGATCTATGTTTAAGATAATGTACATTCCAATTATTAGTTAAAGTTATGATTTTTCATTTCTGTATATCATTGCGACTTGACTAGATAGTGGTGCTATTAAAATAGGGCCGGAGTGGAATCAATTTTCAGGCTGAGAGTTTCATGGCTAATTTAAATTGACTCCAGGAGTGTGAGCATGGATAGTTATTTGATTTTCTCTGATTTTGTCTCTGTGTGGCTCTGTGAAATACAGGCCACCCTGCCTCTCAACTTTTGGCTGCTGCAACCATTAACAATACAAAGCTGTTTAAAATATGTGGATGGATGAAGTTTCATGTTCAAGATGTCCCACGTTTTTTTTTTTGCTAGGATTTGCAGCAACAGTTTCGTTTTTTTATATCATGTAGTTTTATCAGTATACCGCTGCTTTAATAAAGCCTGCTATTTTTGTTGGAACAGCAGGATAGTTTCTAGTCTTGTAATAATTACCGTCTCATTGCAAGTGAGGATTTCTTTTTATCAAATGAAAATGTTCACAAAAACACTTTTTTATACAAAAAAATTATCATGATCTTTTTTTCAACAACTTCCACACCTTGTGTGACCCAGTAAACCTAAGACCATTTGTAGTACTCCAATTGACAAATATTGTACCTGGACTTCCTCTACCTTCATCAGCTGAATGGCCAGCTTACTGTTACTTTGTGTTCCTTAGTGAGTTTACTATTGCACAGGGTATTATCGGTATTGTAGTGCTATTATTGTATTGCATATTTTCAGTATATGTCACTACCATTGTGCAGTGAGTTTTGGACATATAAATGAGTCCTGAGTTCTTGAAAATGTTCTACGATAGTTATTTCGCAAAGTTCTGGGAAGTGCAGAGGGGCAAGCTTTGATAGACATGTAGCATCGATCCGAATATTGAAGAGAAAAGTGGTGGTGACCAGGGTGGGAAGAGCCCGTATTGATTTTTGCAACACTGCATAGACAGCATGTTCTGCATATGTCCTCTAGTAGAAATAGCTGAGTTTTGATGGTTCTCTGTGTTGATTTCATGAGTTTCTCAAGAGCCTTCCTGTCAGCGGCAGAGCAGCAGTGGTACCATACAAGCATGACATTGGTGCTAATGCTTTCCTGAGAGAAGCATTAGAAAGATGCCAACAGCTGATAGCACAGGTCCTCAATGTTCAAAAGAAATGGAGCCGCTTCAGAGCTTAGTTCACCAGTCCAGTGGTGTTAACAGTCCAGGTGAGGTCCTAGTATGTTTGTGCTGAGAAATTCGACACTCTTCCTATTGTGTGTCTCCCCTGATGTACAAGGGAGCAGTTTCTTAAGTGGTTATTTATGGTACACCATTCGTAAAGTTAGCAAATGTCTTCCCTGTAAGCATGGTCATCTCACTTTTGTATGAGTCTTACCAGGGTGGTGTTATTTCCAAACAATGATGGTGATGTAGATTGGTGTACAGTTGTTTTTATGGGAAATAGTGGTGAGGGCTCAACACACAGCCTTGAGGGACTCCTGTGGTGAATATCAGGGTTGTGAAGTGATGAACTCTCAGCCATACAGTCAGCAGTTGTTTGGTTAGAAAGTCCTTTATCCACCAACTCATGGGCTGAGTGACACCTAGGTTATGCAGTTTTCCCATTCCATTCTACGAGTGATTACTGTGTGTGTATATATATCCTCATATACATCCCCTGGTGATCCAGGTGAGTCAAAATATATATGCCGTGCTGTACTGATGGCATCATCCATTTTTATTCGGTCTTAAGGGGAATTGGTGTTAGGGTGAGTGAGCGTAAGGCTTTAATGTACCAGAAGACCAGCCTTTCAAAGCTCTTCATCCCAGTGGAGGTGAGTGCAAAGGACTGAAGGTATTGAGGCAGCTGGTAGCTGTAGTCTTGGAAACAAGCACAATAGTGGCAGACTTAAAGCTTTTTGGGATACTTCACAGTTACAGGAAGGTGTTAAATATGTTACAGAAAACTTATATCAGCTTATCCACACAGTTCCTTTGTACCCTCCCTGGAATACCATTAGGGCCAGGGACTTCCCTGGCGTTGACACTGCACAGCACTTTTCTGACCCCCTCCTTGCTGACAGTGAGTACTGGGCTGTCTGCGATTGGTAGTGAAGCCATCTCAATCTGTTTTGAGGCAAATGATGCAGGTGATCAGATTTTTATAATCTTTATGTTTTATGAGATGCCAAATACCAGTACCAAATGGAACTGGCTGCACAGTACATGTCAGGTTTTCCAGACTCTTCAGCAGAATCTTAATGTTAGTGGTCATCCATAGTTAAAATCCATGGAAAATTTTGATCTTTAGGTTAATAGTCACATTTTCTGTACAGCAGTGGATGTGTCATCCTCAATGCCTCAGTGGGTATGTTCAAAACTGTGCGATTCAGGCCAAGTTCTTTATAGAGGACTTTGTTTTGTTAATTAGGAATTTGTATCAGATAGGTCAAGGAGAAGAATGTGGACTCCATATCCTCCCCTGATACTGCTCTTCACATGTTCCAGGGTATTTTTACCCCTTGTTGGTGATGTCACGTGGCCTTATTTGGGTGCAAAATATTTTCAAAAATATAATTTTAGATATTACGTGGCCAAACTTCTTCTGATCAATTCTAACATGATTTATTCACTTATAACATTATCCCAATTTCTTTCCATCTTCAGTCTAACCAATCCAATGCAAGCAGCTGTGCAGATATATGTAGTCAGGTGATGTAAAATATTGCTTTATATAGCAATATCATTAACAGAGTTAGATTAAGCCAACAAATTACATAAACCCGATTTGGAAATAAAAATTGAACTCAAAATGCATGTGTTTCATGAAAATAAACAACTTACCTCGTTTGGGCGAATATTTTGCAATGAAAAAAGTCAGGCAAAAGCTTCCAACCTCCTGTACATCCAAGTTAATACACACTGCCATGAAGGCAACAAGCTTTGTGGACTTGATTGCATAAAACACTTGTTCCATATAAATAGTTCTGTATTTTTGTGACAAATCCTTTTTAAGAAGAAATGTGGGCAGTGACATTTTCATTTTCCCTTTTTCACCTCTTTTGCAAACTCAGAAGCTCCCTGTTGTAATGTCTTACTGTTGACATGCTGGCAACAGCACAATTGTTTTGTAATAACAAATTGGGTTATGAGAAAAAGTATATAGGCTGATTAGGATAAACCCTTGTGTTTTTTTCATTATTGTTGGAGTGATGGAATAATCAGACTCATGCCATTGTTCATCTTAACCATCCATCTGGCAAGGTTCCTCTGTCAAACAATATGAAAAAAGGAAACACAAGCAGCCATCTCACAATAGGTGTCCTTCACTCATAGATGTTTTTACTTCTTCTTATGACTCAACCCATATCTACACCGCTCTCCATCTGGCCTGCTGGCTCCAGATGCAACTGCCAGACTATTTTCTGATTGGGCCATCTGGGCAGCTCTCTGCTGGAGCTCTATTGAAAGAAAATAGAGTTATCTCTTGTTAGATTGCTCTTTTTTTCATGTGCCACCTCCCAGAATTTGAACACATATTCAAACGGATGGCACAGATTAATGGAAACTTGCCTCTTGGACAGAATGCTTGCTGACTTGTCCTGAAAAAAAAAAGACAAAAAACGAGAGCAATATTACACAAAGAGTTTGATCGTGTTTTTGCTAAAGGCTATATTTAGAAACAGGTCATTCATTGAGGTTAATCCATGTAGGTAGGAGTACCGCTACACAACTGTGAACTGCAAGAACTAGCATGTTACTTTAGGTGTGAAAAGGCCATGACTGAGTGATAATAATGCCGATGCAAAACAGTTAAATACAGAATTGACTGATGGGTACAGCACTGATTCAAATGTTCTCAGTCGCATCCTTAATTTTATAAGCATAACTGAAAGTACAAACACAATGATGGAAAGTTTTTCTTTTCTTTTTTTTTAAACCTAATTTCCTGAATAATAAATTTCATCCATCACCTCATATTGTTTTGTTTTTGTCCTCCATAAAAATTTAGTTTAACTCTGAGCAGAAAGAAAATGTCTGTCAAGTATTTAATAAATACTTTCTGTTCTGTCTTCAAGTCATAAAAACATGTGGTCACAGCATGGTGAGAAACAAAATATGACTCTACTGGAAATCATATCTTATGACTGATAATGCTTTTGATAATGCTATTGTATTTTTTAAAGCTGAACAATTTGGTGATATTGTTTTTTTGAGGCATGTGAAAATGAAAATGCAACCTATGTAAGGCTGCATTTAGGTAAGGCCATTATAAAACACCACAGAGCATACATAACATACATATAAAAGAACATAAAACCTAAAAACCAGCATATAATATAATAAACTGTGTTATTAAACTGAAATGCAATAGGAGACTGCACGATTCTATAGCTTAAAGAACCACCCTTAGCAGCAACAATGTGAAGTAATTGTTTTCTAGTTGATGTAAGTCTCTAAATATATGGAAGTTATGTTGACCAGGGGCGATATCAAGCAAATTTCAAATTTGACCTCTGTCTCAGTTATGGATCTTAATTTATATGCCGTTTTACTAGAATACATTACTTTTCTGAAATGTAAAACTGGGCAATAGCAGCTACTGGCTCAGCAAAATGAGTGAAGGGTCTGTGCCAAATCAGCTGGATTTTTTAAAAGCATGCTATCTCTAATTTTCATGTGTGGATGATGTTACAGTTACATAAGAAAACAAATGACGAAAATTACAATAATAATTTCATTTTTTTTTTAATAGGAATGAATAAACGAGAGAGAGAAGAAATTACCCCCAAAAAATATTTGCAAACTGCAGTTTGCTGCCAACCAGTAGAAAATGCCCTGAAATAGCCTGAGTGAAATAACAAAGCCTCCAAGGCATCAACAAGAGCTATACTAAGAATCTGCAAGCTGTGATGGAATAAGCTTCCACAAACCCCACAGCCCACTGAATCTGGAGGATCCCCCTCTAACTTCCCACTGCTGGACAGAACAGGGAGCCCAGCAACCCTGGGATCACAGGTCCGGGCTGCGTGGGCAGCACATCATTGGTCTGTTTGTTGATTTGTTCCCTCTTTTCTTTTCATTTGTTATTCAAACAGTTTTGTTGGGCTTGTATGGCTTCCACCCTTCAAGTTCCCAAGATGTATAATTTGTAGGAAAGGAAAAATGTAAATATGCCCCGACTTCTTCTACAAAAAAATAGTTATGTGATGACCAAAGACCAAAGGTACACAGACTTTGTATAAAAAGTGGTTATGTACTCAAACTTTAATAAGTTAAAATAAACCTTTAACTTATTAAAATGGCATAGCCACGGTACAGAAAAATAATAATAATAATTTTAAGTGTATTCCATTTATCAGAGAGAGAGAGACAAGCTCTTGTATTTCTATTCAAAACAAACATGGTGCATCAAACTCAACAAACTTCCATGAGGTGGGGTTGCTTTGATCGCTCAGATTCTACCACAGAATAAAAGGGGCGATGTGCATTTCATGAGAAAACACTAGAACAAAATCATCCAGTTTTTCACGAGGCTGTGTCATTCTAAGGTAATTTCAAATTAACTAAGGTTCACATGGACCTTTTTTTTCACCTTATACTATTTATTTGAGGTGATGAAATGATTCAGCTGTTTCACTTATCTCTAATAGGCTGCTAAAATGGGAAAAGGTTTACCTTAGGCAAATCCTTCAAATAATCTCTCAGCAAAATATTGGGTGCTCGGAGCATAAACTCAAGAGATGCTGTCGTGTTAAGCACACTTGACCAGATAAGATTAGAATCTGGTGTTAAGCCAGGCCGAATGGTGCATGTGTGTGTTTGTGAATGTGCTTTTCTGTGCCAGGGACAGATGGCAACAATACACCTTTTCAAAAAGAAGATTTGTGAAGGGAGCAGAAGGCAAAAGCTCCATGCATAACAGGGAGAATCAGCATGAAAAAAGAGAAAAAAGATATGAGAAGTGAATAGCATACAAAGCAATCCATGAATGATGGGAAGAGATGCTTTCAATGAAGGAGAGATTATTCTAAATGATTTATTTTTAAAGCATTTTGGCTTTTTCAGGCATATCAGACATGACTGTAGCATGATTAGCAGAAACTTAACCCATTAATGTAGAAAACAAAACTTTCCCCTTTCATGTATGTTAATTGATTTGATATGCTAAACTACTGTGAACAATCCTTTAATCATACACACTATTACATCTCAGTTATGCCTGAGATATTACTTAAACCTTAGCTGTGGAAAATAGCATATTTTCACAGTTCTTCCTAATCATGAAACCGCAATGTGGTCCTATTTACGATCTGAAGAAATTGGAATTTCCTTGGCTGATGAATTGTGTCCTTCACCTGACACTGAGGAAATTGGAAAACAAACAGAAAATACAGATGGGGAAAAAAGGAGAGTGGGATCTATTTAGATGTGACTGACCTGACTATTATAGTCAAGCTGTGTATGATAGATATCTATGCTTTTGTCAGATTTTTAGAGAGCTTTCAATCAAATGTTGAATAAACATCAGATTGAATGACTTTAATATTTCATTTCCAATAGTAAGTCAATGCAATGTAATCTTATTTGCCAAATTTAACAGAAATACAGTTGTTTTCTTTTTTAGCACTGTATCTTTGCATCCAATGTGATTTTTAACATTAACCAAAATTGATCAAGTAAAAAAATTGACAAATAAATCATCACTTTTAAGATGAATGGTTGCTGACTTAATAGCACCGCACTAAACTGTATGATATACCTTTAAAGAAGCTGCAGTTAAACAAACTGCAGGCCATCTGTGGGACGTATGAAGCCAAAATCGTATATGTTGTAATACGTTTTCCTCATTCACTGATGTCTTTTCTAAACTGCTGATATTCAATAAATAAATTATGTAAGGAATAAAAGAAAGTCAACATTCATTCATTTGTTCTCCATACCTACCTTAATGCTATCCATGGTAGCAGGGATCGCCTATCCTAGCCACATGTTAGCAAAACTAATTGTGCACCTTGGCAGTGATGTGCAAGTTCATACTTCTGATGAACTAGTTCAAAGTTCAGTTCACATAGTTTAAAAATGAACAGTTCACGTTCATAGTTCACTATTTTCATTTTGAACTAGTTCAAATTCAGTTCATTTCAATATTTTTAGGTGAGAAGTACGAATGAAACGCCCCCCACCGTATACCAGTGGTCTTCAGCCCTGGTCCTCAGGACCCTGTCCTGCATGTTTTAGATATTTCCCCTCAGAACCCTGATATAAATGACTGTCATTAACAGACTTGTGCAGACCTGGATGACAAGCTGATGACGGCCATTAATTAGAATCAGGTGTGATGATGCAAGAAAACATGTAAAACATGCAGGACAGGGTTGAAGACCCCTGCTGAATACAATCATGTATTGTCCTAGTGGCGTTTCAACTTTACTCAGAGGCTGTAAATCTCCAACATTGTAGTGCATTATCAATTTGTCTACCTGTTACTGGGAAATCAGACCTCTTGGTCTTCTGGGAACTTTTTTGATTGTTAAGGACTCGCAGATATTTTCTCCCACTGGACTGATGCTTTAACTCCACATGACGTTTCAAATTTGAAGTTGACGAGGCAGACGCTCGGACTTGTTTTCTCAGCGCAGGTGGACATAATTTGCACAGAAAGGTTAGTTTCCTACCGTCAAACTCTTTGGGAGACGGTGTGTAAAATTCCTGCAGTTAATGATAAGCGGATCATCATCTGACGGCTCGCTGACGCTGAGTCTGCAACGTCTCTCTTCACCCGTCAAGGCTGATTTATGGTTCCGCGTTAAAAAGACGGCGAAGACTACGGCGTAAGGCACGCGGCGACGCGAACCATACGGTCCGCACGCCGCATACGTAGGTGTAACGCGGAACCATAAATCAGCCTACATTCGTAAAGACTGCACCGGGCTCGTCGAGCATTTTAAATGTGCGCGCCGCCCGCTGGTGAAATGAGAAGGATTATTCCGTAATAATTGGACCTAAACAATGAAGCTCACATAATCTGAACAGATCAAATTCCAGTTCATGATCTGCAGAATGAACAAGTTCACGTTCAAGTTCTTTATGTGTAAATATGTTGCGTTCAGTTCAACGTTCTCACAGAAATGAACGTGTTCAATGAACGCGTTCATTCGAACGCGTTCATGCACAACACTGCACCTTGGACAGGTCGCCAGCCCTACACAGTATCAGAATATTTGATTAATGAATTTCCATTAATTAAAACGTTTATGGGACATTTTCAGATAAACATCTTTTGTTGTTGGTGGTGTTAGTGGTGGTTTTTTTTGTTTACAACTTTTCACCACACAAATAATGGCATTGATGTTGCATTATTTTACACCATGGGAACCCATGGTGTCAAACAAGTAATGAGTAGTATTCCCATGTTGTTTAGTATATATATAATTATTACAGCTTTTATATTGTTTTCCCATTCACGTATCCTGCTCTTATGAATGACATTTTGAATTCACTTCTTAGTACACCTCTCCCCCTCCCAGTCCTGTGTGAACTGAAAAACTCTTGGATTTTGGTGTAGGTACCAATACTATTGTCATCTTCTACACTTTAGTATGGTATAAAAATAAACACCCTAAGGATTGATTCATCTGAGGATGGACAATGTCTTGCTCTCGCTCACAGTTTATTTTAACCATTATTTTATACTGTATGCTGTGTTTTTAATGTGTTATGCTTTTCTTATGTCAGCCGCATTACAAAATTCAATGAAAGTGAAACGAAAAGACTGTAAAAGTCAGTAGAAATGTTTAAATAAGCTCTATAACTTTACCACAAATATGACATCACATTCTTGCTGAAAATATCTTCAAACAACATTCTGTTTCACAAGAACAAAGTTATAACTTTACTTTTACTCTTTTTTCTTGTAGTACTTTTGCTTGTGGCTGTAAAATTTATTCTGGGATCCTTCTCAACTCTTTTAAAGTCTCCACTGGATGCATCCTTGATAAATGGGTGGAGCAAGAACAAATCCATGTATTTCTACTGTACTTGGTCAGATGCAGACTTGAGAACTGGAACAGTACTTCTTTGCAAATGATAGCGTTTCACAAGTCCACAAGGTACGCAGAGGAACACATTGAGAAACTGCCACTGTTTCAAAGAAACAGAGGAAATAACAGGAAGCATAAGATATGGAAAACCAAAAAGACATGGTCAACATTAAACCAAGGAGATAATTAAAGTCATATATTGTGACATTTTCTTCATGCTTTTATCCTCTCTCAAGATTTCTTGGTGAATTTGTTTGGCATATTCTTAACATCAAGCAAAAACATGGTTATTTTGCACAGCTCTATAGGTAGATTTTGAAAGGAAAAGATTGGAATTGGATGGCATTTTTGGACCAACCCATGTGCCACCCAAAATTCATCTAAGAATATATTCTATAACCATGGGATACTGCAGTCGATTTCTCTCCACCAAACACTGGTTCAGTGAAATGCAGTCATGGCTTGGAATACATGGGGTGAAATAAAATCCCGATATCTCACACAGTATTGATTTTAAACCCATAAACCAATGGTGCTTGATCTTTTTCCAAGTAACAAACCCCAGCCAATAATTGTACATGTCTATGAAGAGTGAGTCTAACATGTTTTATTCCTTTGATCTGCGCTTTGATTCTGAGAACACAGACAAATTTCTCTCAAAGCTTAAAACAACCTGCCTGTCATAATGCTAATAATCAAAACCCAGTGTTGCTTCAGTGCGGGAAGCTGGAAAGGGTGCTTACCTCCCCAGAGACTGCGTTTGGTTCTGGTTCATACCTTTTAGCTCATTAGTTCAATTAAACTTGTTGAAATATAAATCTTAAACAAATGTTCTGCTTTTGCATGCATTAATTATGTTTACTGGAATACCATTATGGAAATGTCTCCTTTGCATTTCTTAATGCTGGATGGCATTTGTAATGCCCTGGCAAAAAATGTCTCTTAGTAAAACTCTTGACCAGTGGATCCCGGAGACATCTGGAGCTGACTTGGTAATTGTGTGTATCCAGGCATGTTTAGTCATGATTTGCCTGCACATAACTCTCTATTTCTCTCTCTCTCTCTCTCTCTCTCTCTCTCATGCACACACATAACAGTATGCATTGCATGCAAACACATGCACACACTTAGTCGGGGTACACACCTTGCATGTGTGAGTAAAGGAACTGCTTATTAAACAAGAAGAAAAACAGTTGCTTGTTTGATTAACATTAATTCAAATTCTTCCGCTCAGCTAAATAACTAAAGCTATGGCCACACAGTTTTCTTGTCTCCCTCAATTTGAATCTCAATGTTCATTCCTTTCCACTCGACGGCATCTTTAATAAAGGCTGCTGCTTGTCGGCAAGGGTGTCTTGTCTCAAGTGAGATGGCTAATAAAGCAGAGATGTTCTGGCCACATCCAGAGGCTTTAACAGGGAGGGGAATGGAGACTATTATTCAGTCAAGAAAAACAAGGGGCTTTGCATACAAACACCAGTGTGGGGAAGCAGCGGTGAAGTTTCTTCCTGTTCTTTTTTAATGTGTTTTTCTCTGCCAGAGTCTAATAACTTCCCTGGACCCAGACAGCTTCACATTAATTGGCCAAAGATGCAATGCCAAGGCTATTCTACTCAGGTCCTCTGGTGATGCCACCGACAACTCAATATAGACCTTGGAACTTTTTCTGTATTCTCTCTGTTTGACTCCCCCCCCCCCTCCTCCCCTCTCTCCTTCACGTTATCTAACCTCTTTCTTCCTCTCCTTTGTGTCAGCATAACACCCCAGCCCATGTCTTTCTTATTCACAAGCGCGTAGTGTTAGGCTCTTCATCCTCCCTTTTTCTCCATCCCACATTGATTCCTCTTTGCCTCTTGATGTCTGTTCACTCATCTTGGTCTCCCCTTTTCTGTTTCCAATGAGTATCTCTCTTTTGCTTTCCCTCTCAGTCAGGAGCATATTAAGCAGGGGCTTAGCAGCAAGCCAAAGCTAATTTAGACTAGTGCCCGGTGAGACTCATAGAGTGCAGTTCAGCAGGACACCAGGGTGAGAGGCACCCAGGGGACCTCTTCTCCTCTTCTCTCCCTCTTGTGGTCCTCTGAGGGAGTGGGAAAGAGCAAAGGCTTTTGCCCTTTTGTGTCAGAGGTTGTCAGACACCATACATGTTTGATAGGATTCCCTTTGTTGCACTGTGGCCACCAATACTGGTGGTGAGGGAATTTTAGAAAGAGAGCTGCATTGCTTTTTGTCTGTTGCACCCTGCTGTGTTGTGTTAAGTGACTGAACCAATTAGTTGTCAAATACTACCCAGTGGGACATTTTCCTTCTCCCATTACTTAATGTCAGATCTTCAGTCTGATGGTCCCAATCTTCTGCCATCATTATTATGGTTATACTTTGCAATATGCTACTTTGAAAATATGCTATATTTTCTTGACACTGGCTTGGATGTCCCTCTGACAGCTTCGTGCTTTGTTTCTCTGATTTGATGAAAGCCTTTCCAATAGCATCCAGATGCAGTTTTGCTTTTTGTTTTTTAGCAACTGTTTGTATTATTCTGTGGATATCAAAGTCAGATCCTTAAGGAAAAGCCTTAGGCTGGCTTCTGAGGCTCATTTTCCATGTAATTGGAAGAAATTATTGAATTTGCATGTTTACTGTAACCTAACAAGTTATTTTCAGTTTCAATAATCAAAAGTTACAAGATATAGTCAAAAATGGAAAATGATTTTTCTTCCAAACAAACAAATATAAGTTATCACAGAACAACTCCATGTTTTTTTTCTTTATTTTGTGTACAGTATCATGTGTTCAGCACAAATAACTGGAATATGAATAATATATGTAAATGCATATTCAGGGCTTTTCAACATTTTTATTTCATTTGATACAGCAATTTATTTGAGTATATCGTTGTGATACGTTGTGCATCTCCCCTACAGTGTGCCTCTATTAAAAAATATTGAGGGGCTTGACAGCTCATTCTCCTTAAAAAATAAAATGCATAAACATGTCACTTGAATTCAGCACTTGCTCAAAATTGGGCATCCCCATGGAGAACGGAGTAATTCAGTCCATCTATTTCAAGTATTTCAGCACTTAGCTTAGTCACAAGCCTGAGCACAGACAGGCGCAGCACAGAAAGACAGCTATCGATCAGAGCGAGGCTGTCAGACATTTGAGGGAGAGGTTCCCTGGAAAGTGCTGCTAACAAGCTCTGCTTTCCTCCCAGTGCAGCCTTTGATTCATTGACATCAGGGAGACGTAGATGTTCTTTGATAAACGTGTAGTTAAGTGTCACAATCAATGAAAACAGAAGCAGCACTCTTTACTTTGTGACCTCTCCTATCACACACACACTCCCCCCTTTCTCAGAGTGAAATTGTTTTCGGAGTGGAAGCTATCGAGACACAAGTGTATTGATATCTAATCAAACATCCTAACATGTGGCTTGTGTTTTAACTAGAATCTCAAAGTAGGATGAACAAGTGCTCTCGCCTTGTCAGTTTCATGCCTTAGAAGAATGCAGATGTTTCAGTCGAAGGAGGAAGCCTCTTCAACTGAGAGACAAAAAGGAGGAATGGAAAAGGAAAAGGAATCATAGAACATGAGAGCTCATAGTAGTCTTATCTGCGTATATCTTGAAAGAAAAACTCTGTTGTAGTTATATATTTGATTGATTGATTGAAGTTTTTATTTACGTGTCATGCACATGAAGTGCCCAGCCCGAGTGGGCTTACAAGACACCAAAAAAAGGAAAATAAAGCAAATGAAAGCCAGACAACAGACCCTGTACCAATTAAACATATTAACAATCCAGACGCTTTATCCAGGCTTCAGAAACAAAATGAGCCAACTTAAAAACATTGAAGTTAAACAACCCGTCCATTCTATCATCGTCAGAGCACCAGAACATTTCTGGGTTTTTAACAGACATTTCAGTAAATAATGGAGTTCTCAGTTCATCATACAGAGGGCAATATAACAGAAAATGTGATTCACTTTCAACTTCATTAAGTTTGCATAATTCACACAACATATATATAACTGTAGTTGTTTTAGTTAGTTTAGTTATTCCTGGATGACACCAACCAATGAAACCATGTAGGTTATGAACATATACAGCATAGTTTCATGCAGTAGGACAGTCGTCTTCATTCCTGGTCCTCGAGAGCCGCTGTCCTGCACATTTGAGATGTTTCCTGGATTCTAATTAGTGGTCGTCACCAACTTGTCCTGAAGGTCTAACACAACTCTGTTGGTGACACAGTCATTTGTATCAGGGTGTGTTGAAGCAGCAAAACATCTAAAACCTGCAGGACAGGGGCCCACGAGGACCTGGATGCGTTTGGGATTATTACAGCAATGCACCTTTTAATATCAAATAATTCATGATGTAGAAGGTCACAGTGTTACATTTAACCTATTATGTATCTATGAAATATTTTCCATCTTTTATAATGTATAGTTGCATTTACCTTCAACCGACTTATAAATTCAACCATGTTGTACCCTCAGTTGGACTAGTGGTTCAGTATGATGCTCCACTGGGGACATGGATGTGTCAGGGAGGAGGAGAGACCTCTAATTAGTTCCAGTTTTTCTCTTGGGAAGGGAGGGGTTCTGCGATACTGTCCCCGCTTCCTAATGAGCGCACTGGAGACCACCAAGACAAACCCTTACTCACTACACACAGCAGTATTTCCTCCTATAGTACACTTAACTCATCTCAAACTGTTTGTCCCTAAAGGTCCCCCCACCCCCTTCCGTTATGTTATTCTCTCTCTTTTCCCTTCAAATGTTATATTCTACCACTCTGTTAGCATTGCACATCACTTTCCAGCAACAACAAACACTTTTCACCAGAGGCCTTTGCACAGGAGCCCGCACCAAAAAAAAAAAAATCACTGCCCAAGTATTGGAGACAATTACACTATACAATGCCTCATTATTGCTGCGGTGTGCCAAGCAAAGAAGCATCAATAGACGGCTCCTTAAGCTTCCTGCAAAGGAGGTTTTTATCTGAAGCAATAAGACCCCTGAAGATAATAAATTACTTGAGTGTCTGAGCATAGGACAGCAGGCGATTATTTTCTCAGTTTGGAGGGGAGCGGGATCATCATCTGTTGACTTGCACAGGGGAGGAAGTCTGAAGATCCATGCAAGAGCGTAGTGTTATGTTGGGGTTTGATTAAAGAATCCTCTCATTAAAAGGTTCCCTCCAGTTACTAATCAAAGCAGAGTCGATATCTGGGAATTAGCTCACCAAACACTTACCCTGCTGTTTCTCTCTCTCTCTCTCTCTCTCTCTCTCTCTCTCTCTCTCTCTCTCTCTCTCTCTCTCTCTCTCTCTCTCTCTCTCTCTCTCTCTCTCTCTCACTTTTTGCTTACTGTCACTTTTTTGCCCTCATTTCCTTCTCCTTTCATGCCCAACTCTCACTTCATTTAATCACTCCTTTAATTTAAGTCACCGGGCTCGTTCACACCTTGTCTTTATTTTTCTCCTGCTGACACGTGTTTCTTTGTCTTCCTCTTTCTCTGCCCATCAAATCTGGCAATGGTTTGTTTATTTCTAGCAAAATAAGCAAAGGAAGGGAAGTGCAAGCAGTACCAGGTATGGGAGACAAAAGTTTCATTAACATTAACAATTTTTCAAGGGAAGCCGTTAATCTTCTCTTGGACATAGGGGGCTTCGTTTAGGCCCTATTTTTGCAAGGCTGTGCCGCACGACACCAGGGCCACACAAACGCCATTCTACATGGCGGATTTTCAAGATCTTTAGTTTCAGTTAAGGGAGATTATTATACACAAAATATGAAATTGAAACAGTATTTGGCTCCCAGCTGTGTGAGCACTTCCAACAGGAGACTGTTGCCTTTGCCTGTAAACAGAGTGGTTCTTAAACCGGCACATTTGACATTTCATGTTGAAACTTTAGTTTCTGTTTAGTATTAAGAAATATCTGATCACTTGAAGTAGGCGTCGTCTAGCTCTTGGAGCTTCCCATCTATCAGCAAAAACAAGACAAGTTAGCTTGACGTCTCTTGTGATAGCTGTGTATCAATTTAGGTCAATAGGTAATGTGAGATGGATCACATGTGGAAGTGCAGTGTAAAAAGATTTCATGCACTTGTTGCTCTGCACAGTTTCGCTCTGTGTTATAAAATCCTGATTAAATTTCCGCATTTGGGATGCCGGCCTTCGATTATGGGTTCCAAACAGTTTCAAATAGACAAATATTACATTAGTCACATCATTTTTAAAAGGAAACCATGCAAAGCAGCTGAAATGCTTGTGATTCTGTCGTGAAATGTTTGAAAGAATTCAGATTTCCTTTTTGTTGTTTTTTTTAATATTAGAAAAGTAATTTCCCTTTTTATCCACAATTATCAAATAATGTTTTGCTCTCATTACAGTCTGGATATCCAGAAATGTGCTTGGAAGAGATTATCAGAGAAATTCAACCTCAAATGTTTGTGCTTCAATCAGAACCAGAGTCGGATGATTTGTTGTCAGCATTGATTAGCTAATTAACTCCAAGTATTCCATTACCTTTGGAAATAGAATTTGCCTGCGGAAAATCTTCCACAGATTGCAGTCAGTGTGCAAAGTGTTTAAAAAAGTCCCTCTATCATTAAGCATCTATCAGCAAAAACAAGACAAGTTACCTTGACGTCTCTTGTGATAGCTGCGTATCAATTTACTGCACTATGTGAATCATCACGAACGATGAAGCTGGATGAAGTGGACATCATGACAGAGGCAGCTATGAGACTCAGGAAGGTAAAGACGAGACCAAACAGGAGTAAATCTGAGACATTGTCATACACATTGCTTGACCTTCATGAACTGCAACCGTTCCTTTGTGCTGCTTTAAAGATGTGGCTAGAAAAATTATTAATACTGTGATAACAGTCACCAAACAAAGCACTTCCTTTTTCTCTTGAGGTGTGTTAGTTTGTTATACGCAGTGCTGGTGAGTCAAGTGGATACACACTAGAATTTGTAAAACCATTTAGCTTAAAAAATCTACTTACTGATATTTAAAGCAGAAAAAAAGGGGACTTTTGGTGGTGTTGAAAGCATCAGTTTCAGTTTTACTTGAAGGAATATTTGCGTACTTTTACAAGGTGTCGCCTAGCTGTGATCACATGTGTGTCCTTCACACAGTTTGGTTTGTGTTCAAGTTGAACAACAATTCATTTTCTTCCACACAGACACTTCTGTCAAAATGATAAAATCCAGCATTTAAAAAAAATGAAATGGCAGCACACCTGTGACTCTTTTTATACTTTATCTATATCAATCTGTCATTCATTCCCTGACCTTTTTCATGTATTCAGCAGAACATTTTTAAAGGTTTCCATAAAAATCCATTCACTTTTTTTTTTTTTTTGTATGTTCATGTCCTTCACTAACCATACACCACAGGGCAGCAAAACTCCCACAAGAGCGGCTGTCGTGGCTGCTGCTTTTATTCATTTTATATGAATGTTAGGCTCACTCTGGGTCTGTGACAGACATGCGGGGGATAGAGTGGCGTCAACAAAGAGACTCTGCGTCTGTCGACTGATCTCTGCATCCTTTTGTGTTGACACTGCTTACATGAGCTGTGTATAAAGCTACAAAGGTTTTCTGTTTCACACTCTGTTGGCTAATTGCATCAAAGCATTTGTAGTCTGTTGTCTCAGCCTCTGTGTTTGTGCAAGCATCAAAAGGAGAGAGCTTCAGAATGTGGAGGCTGTGCCAGATATCATCTATCCAGCATGGAGGGACGCAAGAATGCAGAAAGCAGGAGAGTGTGACAGTGGCATTTGTTTGCCTCCTCCTGTGCAAGACACACAACCTGACAGGAAATTTAAAAAGTCAACGTCACTCTTCAATCCGCCAATAATGAAATTAATCTCATGCTGCAGTTTACTTAGACTAAAGAGAGATGGAAGCTGTGTAAGCTGCAGAGATGGCGACAAAAAAAACAAACAAACATGAAAGAGACATTTTAATATCTGAGACTTTTTCCTCTGTTTGTGGTTGAGAGACACGGCATGAATAGCGTGCAACCACACAGGAACATGGAGGACATGGAGTGTGTCCGTGTGTGTTTTTATATCCCTCAGCATGATGACAGGCACACATCCTGTGTGTCCACATGACTGTGGGTGGAAGGTGTACATTCAGATACCGTATACTTGACTGTGTGCTGCGTATGCATGTGTGTGTGTGTGTGTGTGTGTTTGACAGCAGGGTGGGCTACACAGAGCAGGGTGCTGTTGGAGCTAAAACGCTGGCCGTGCCTGTTCATCCAACCATGTGACATGATTTATGGGTGAGACACAGAGCGTAAATGTCCTGCCTGTGACCAGCAGACCAAACAACAGACTGAACCTGAATATGAGCAAAACTGATTATATGGTGTCTTTTCCAAGCATTCTGCCCTTTCTCACACTTGTTTTCTCTCCTTTCTTTCTCAGTCTCTGTTGCCTCGTTTATTTATCTGTGAGCCTTCTTTCCTCTTTTCACCCCTAAAGAGAAGAACCTTGGCTAGATGCCCCCAAGCCATGTTACGGCGCCTTCACCCTAGTTTGATATACTGCCCTCAACTTGTCAAGAAATGAAAAATCAAGGCAAGAATAGGTAATGTGAGATGGATCACATGTGGAAGTGCAGTGTAAAAAAATGTCATGCACTTTGTGCTCTGCACAGTTTCGCTCTGTGTTATAAAATCCTGATTAAATTTCCGCATTTGGGATGCCGGCCTTCGATTATGGGTTCCAAACAGTTTCAAATAGACAAATATTACATTAGTCACACCATTTTCAAAAGGAAACCATGCAAAGCAGCTGAACTGCTTGTGATTCTGTCGTGAAATGTTTGTAAGAATTCAGATTTCCTTTTTGTTGTTTTTTTTAATATTAGAAAAGTAATTTCTTTTTATCCACAATTATCAAATAATGTTTTGCTCTCATTACAGTCTGGATATCCAGAAATGTGCTTGGAAGAGATTATCAGAGAAATTCAACCTCAAATGTTTGTGCTTCAATCAGAACCAGAGTCGGATGATTAGTCTGCGCACCAAAACAGGAAGCAAATAGTTGTATTAAGTTTAATCTTTGTGTGCTGTGAAGAAGAATTCAAGTTTTTGTTGTCAGCATTGATTAGCTAATTAACTCCAAGTATTCCATTACCTTTGGAAAAAGAATTTGCCTGCGGAAAACCTTCCACAGATTGCAGTCAGTGTGCAAAGTGTTTAAAAAGTCCCTCTATCATTAAGCGCCCCAACTATCCTTGGAAATGCAAGCGGACCAGACCAATACCTTTACCCTCTGGATTCATGACTGTGGCATTCTGAAGGCATCATATATGTGACTCTGAAGTATCATATGTTTCTGCATTAAAACCACCATCACAGAAGCATGAAATAACCTTGGTGAGGTACAGGCCATACTATAAGAGACCCTGGCTTTTGCATTTGATGCTGTTAACAGTCTGGACGTTCCTGTTTGCTCTAGGTTTGAAGGGCATGGTATCATTTTCTTTCCTAAAAAGAATTCTCCCTATTTAGAAGTCTCCCTATTTAATAGTCCAACCTCGATCCCCGAACCCAAAGGTGTAAACACGGCCTCTGGACAGGGTTAACTTAACGTTTTCTTACAGTATGTGAATCTGTAAATGCAACACCAGACTGTTTATTATGGGTGTTGTGTCCGTAAAAATGTAAAGCCTCACAAGGATTTCTTTTCCCTTGTCTCTATGAAATTGACTTGACTTTGAAACCAAGTGAAGTATTTTGTTTTATACTCACTGTGCCGCTACAAATAGTACATACAAATACTATGATACCTGCTACAGAAGGCACTGGACATCGGGAGCAGGTATGGCCCAATATCTTAAATGACTGATGACTTGATGACATACCCAAACGCTGAGCCCTAGAATAAGTATGAGTTTTGGTGGTTTGATGTAACTACTTTTGGTATGGCTGCATGGTAAATGTAATTTAATAATTGAAATACTGACGTCCACCTAATGTTGAAGGTCTCAAAATCTGAACTTTGAAAACAAGTATAAATGAAAACAGTGGACTACACTATTTGTATTCTTCTCTGAGGTCAACAATATGACCTTCCAGCTCCAAGTTGTACCTCTATCTGCCATAACAAACTTTGCCCTTCAACAACAACAACAAAAAGCAAGGATTGTTTTAGGAGTGAAGTTAGATGGGATGCAGGCTACGTGAATAGAGGCTAGCTGACAGGAGTGCAGAAAATATAAAGCAGATTCAGATTGAGAAAGACAGGAAGAGGTGAGAAATAAAGGACACAAAAGCAGATTAAAACAGAGGTGAATGTCAACGCTCGTGTGTCCAGGTGTTGAAATGATTAGGAGTGGCAGATTGTGTGTGCAAATTACTGGTCGGCATGTTAAATATTAATGAAGCAGACGGGCAAGTCGAGGTGTAAAATGGAGAGATGGACACTGGGAGAAAATTGAAAGGGACAGACTGCCTCCTCTGATGGATAATGACAGCCCCAAGTCTCAGATTAAAGCCTGGACAACTGCTTCAATAATGTTAGCACCTCTGTGAGGCTTCCGTCAATGATGGCAAACAGAGCACGAGGACAGGAAACATACTGAAGAATAAACTTCGATCAGTGAAATCAAATATTTGTGAAACATAATGAAGATGCACTGGCTGCAACATTTCAGATCATGTGCAGCAGTCTCAAACAAAACGGAGCACGTGTTGCTGCATTTCTGTCTTATTTATGGTGAACAAATGAAAACTCCGGTGTCTGATAGGCAACGAAGATGTTCATTAAACATAAGGGGGAAATGAAAGCATTGATTTACCTGCTGAATAAGAGATTTGAGTTTTTTTTTATCTATGAACATATGGTTTTTGTAGATTTGTATGGCCTAAACAAAATTCAGTGTACAGCAACTAATAAGAGGCTTTGTACTGAAATAATGATTCACACAGATCATAAAAAAATCTTGTTTAATAGTGTTTACTTATACTTGTGAGTTATATAAAACCGCCTTTTCCTAGAAGAAATTTTGAGAGAATAGCAGATTCTTGTAAATCTCTTCAATCATATCCTGAATACAAAAATACTTTTTTTTTTTTTTTTTAAATTACTCTCTATTTTCATTATGTGTCTCACAGAGTTACTGTTGTAATGAGGCAACTGTCTCTTCAGTCCTCGCATGAGCACAGTGGCACATATAGGAACGTGAAACTAGAGCGGTGAGTTCCCGCTGGCAGGGAAACCTCCTGGTTCGGGGGAGAAGCATCTGGACAATACTCTCCCAGTGGTTCAAATACTGGCAGCTCACATGCTGGAGCCCCCACTGTGTCTGTAGATGAAATTCCCAGCAGAGCATCACTCCCTTTCCAGAATAACACATCACTACGCCAACTGGGGCCAGTTCACATCTAAAGATGTGACATACACAAATGTGGAAAAACAGAAAATTCAGTAAATAATGCTCTCATGTTTATCTAAACTAATCTGCATGAGTGTGAGTGCAAAATAAAGTAAATAAATTACATTTTCCCAGCAGTAAATATTAAGTTACATTCAAGCATGCTCCAGACAATGCTGCCAGGTACTAATAATTAAGCATATTTTTCCTATCTCCTTTGTCCTTCCTGTGATTGTGTGCTTCAGTAGAGATGCGGCGAAAGCAGGCGCCATTAAGTCCAACAAAACAGAGTAGCACGGAGACAGTTAGATAGAATGAGGACAGCTTGGTCCAGACCAGGAGGAGAGCTGCAGCAGCAGCAGCTGTTCCTGTTACCCTGCTCTCTCTGAGGCCGTATACCATCACAGCATGGCTGCATACCCTGGGAATAAAACAGGAAAAAAAGCCTCTTAAAACAAAGCCCAATCACCATGCTGAAGCCTTAATAGGCTTCTCTCAGGTGTGTACTCTATTAAGTCTACCATCTGTACTCTAATCTATAGCCGCGTGCTTCTTGCGTTTGACTTGAGATTCCACAAACGAGGTTACACTAAATCTATCGCTTATTTGTAGTTTTCTTTTATTTATCTGTTTATTTACATTTACATTCTTGGTTCATCAGTGTCCATGTGGTATTGCAAATCACTTGAGCAACATAGTTTAGCAACAGACTTGCAGTGTGTGTAGATGTGTATATGGTTTGTCTTAAAGGGGACCTATTATGGCATGTAATATCTATTTTAAACAGGCCTTGAATGTCTTAAAAACAAGCTTTTGAAATTCAGCCTCTGAGCCATGTCTTTATCATCCCATTCTCTAACCTCCTTCTCTATGAGGGATTCTGAGTGGGCGGAGAGGCTATGATAATGAGGCTCTGTGCTGATTGGCTGCCTGAATGACGTGTAGCAGGGGAGGGCACAAAGCCTCGCTCTGGGCAGAAGAGCAGCCGGCTGCGTACACTATTAAACCGTGTCCTAACTGCATGTGATGCGAGCGAGTGTCAGCGACAAAATCAATTCCATTGCTTTATTTTGTATTGGACTGTCCTAACTGGCCGCGAGTTTATCGGTTTCAGTGTGGACAGAGAGCGTCCGATGTCACGCAGCTCGACGCGATAGTCGGACGCTCTCATGCAGTTATGACACGGTGTAAACGACTCCCTGGGATCTTTAGTTCCCTGAAGGAGGGACCGGGTCACCTCGTCTTCACACTAATTCACACAGGAAGCTTTAATTGAATTCTAAACGGGTACACCACAGTTCTTTACTCCTATTCCTCATCATTTCATTCCTTAGGTTACAAGACAAATGAATCAGGTTCTAAGTATGTTTTGCATTTAATGTATAATTTGATTTCCCCAACACTTATATTTCCAAAATGTAATTTGAGTATACTGTATAATAATTGTATATACAACGTGCTTGTGCTGTGTTAATACACTACATGTAACAGGCAATCACAACACACAGTCTGGTATTGACAAAGCTCAGGCTTATTGAATCATCAAATTGGTAATCATAGACAATTTACAAGTACATTATAATTCCATTGTGATTGTGTCATTTATTTTTATAAAAACATGTTAACTATAAAGAAATCACAACACTGAATGTTCACAAATGGCAACTTTATTGTTAAAAAAAATTAAATAACATTTGTACACATTATATACACCATACACTGTTTATATACACAGTTGTATATAAATAACATGTATGCACTATTGCTGGCTCAAGGAAGGACCGTGCATCTTCTGAAGGTGTCGTTGAACAGCTTCAGGTGCTTGGAAGATCTGAAAGCATAGACAGAAAAAAATGTATTACGGTACTAATAGAGCTCCGTAACACGGAGTAACACCGGAGCTAAGCTAAATACTTAGCCCATGCAAAGATCATACTTGTACACAAATATAAATAACATAAAAAATTAACATCACTTACCGCTGACTCGTGTGCAGTTGCCGGGTCCCGTACTGTTGGTACTGATCCTTTTATGAGGGTAAGTGTCGATGCAAAACCTAATTTCTACTGTCCCTCTTTGTTGAAACAGCCTGAGGTGAAGTGGTTAGCACACATGATACACCGCTACGAAAAAATGGCGTAGTTCTTGTTCCAGCCAGAGTTAGTTGTGGGCGTGGTTTCACGCATCGGAGGCCAACCTATGCAAATTGCATTTTGGTTACGTAACGAAAATAAGCAGAATCTGAACGGCTCGTAGAAGCAACATCACACTGGATGGCTCATCCGGGCGGCTGTACAGACACTGCAGAATTTGGTTGCTTTCCTCCTTCTCTGATTTGGCAGGCTGAGGGGAGACCACTTTATATATGTTAAAGCAAGAAAAAAAGTGTTTTTCATAATAGGTCCCCTTTAAGATATACACACTAAAGATATATCATTACTTCATCCAATACCAGGTTCTTTAACCCTCTCCTAAAGCAACACAAGTGAGGAGCAATACATTGTTTGTGTCTACTTTTTGGTTGTTTAGAAAGTACAAGACAGCTCATTTAAAGGTTATGATACAGATGTTATGAATTAATAATGCGAGATATAAATGTATCGTGAAAAGCTGAAGTGAAGTAATTCCAAAGTTCTTGTTTATGCAAAAACGTCGCCTTTTTTCTGCAGAAGTTGGGAAACTGACAATACACCAACCCTGACATGTAACAATGTGAAAGCTGTCAATTCTGGCACAAAAGGAGCTTCAAAAAATATCTTGAGTAGCTATGATCTGTTTCAGAGCTATGTGTAAACGTCTTACCATACAATCCTGGACAAATGAAAATAGAAAACAGTCTGAATAACTATTATTTTTCTTATTTTCTGATTTCAAGTTGTGACTAAGGCAAGTTAACAGTATAAGCCCATTAATGTCTTCTTCACCCTCAGTGATGCTCTGCATTGTAACAAGTACTATGTAATCTTGTGTTCATTTTCAACAAATGGCTTTGATGTATTGTAGCCTTCTGTAAATGTCCGTCATTTCTAACGAATGGACGTATGCTTTGCAAGTTACTCAAGATCAGGCCGAGGGCGCAGAGTGGAGGGAAATGGAAATATTAAATATAGATGGTTGTTGCTGACAGCAGAATGGGAGAGAAATAAACTTTTCACCATCGGAATACCCTGTCAACACTATATGCCCCCATCCTTATTATCAAGAGGACCTGTGTCAGCCCTGTCAGAACACTTGAAGTGTCTCGCTGTCTGTGGAAATCTGTTAAGCTGTTGATCCAACATTCTCTCTTTTACATTTTTTTTTCTTTTTTCTTTTTTTTTTCTTTCTGCATTTTCAGAGCTTTCTTATGTGGAAACCTGGTAATAAGATTCATAGTTGCATCGCAAGACAGCTTTTAACCAGCAAATTATAACTACTAGACAATCTAAATCACATCAAAAGCAATTATATGCATTTATAATTGTGCTGGGGCGCGTTCAGGTCATTCAGCTGACAAGTGCTGTAATATTTTGGCTGCGGTGTGAGTGACTCATTTTTAACAAGCCTTGTCAAGAAATTGTTTCCCCTCTCGGTTTTACTGCACTTTACCTGTGTGAGATGCTACAAATATCAAATTGACAAGAAAAATCTATCTGGTGCCAGTCAGCCACTGTGATGGGAAAAGCTTCATATAACTAACTACCTTAAGGCAAACAGTCACTTGTCAGCAGGGCTTCCATTATACGAAAAGATGCAAGTGTGGTGAAAAACATGTTCACAAAGCCTGCATCTTAGCTGCTAATTCGGTAAGTTGTCCTCTCATTGTCAGAAAGTCACTGACATTTCTTAAACTTTTGCAGACCGAGGGATTTTTTTATATTTACAGCACTTTGGCACAGCAATTACCTGTTATTGCTGCATAGCACATTTGCTACATGGTGTGTAAAAGGGCTGAAGAGCTTAAAGGAACTCATCAAGTTTGCTTCTTTGCCTCAATTAAGCTTAAAGTACAATGAACCAAGCACTAACTTTTCTCCAGTGAGAAAATGTATTCCTCATTTTGAGTTCTATTTGTAGGAGATACTTGTTTTTGGAAACTGCCTCTACAGAGTATAATGTTAACGTACACATTTCTTAACTACTTTTCTAATGATAATGTGCATTTGTCAACTCTTTTAAGAGCCCTCTGGGGAAAGAAAAATCGATTGTGAGCTGCCACTTCCCTCAATCATAGTTGTTTTTATAAACACCAACAGGCAAATTAAGTTCAGTGATTCATGCTTCTATTATTCTAAGGTCATATTACATAAATTGTACTCCTCCGTGTTTCCAGTCTGTGATTAAGGCAAATGACTGAATTAGATCCAGTCATTTTCAAAGTGTCCACTAATTTAAATACTCTACTCAATTACTGTTTTGTGTTTGTTTGTGTTTTGTTTTTTTGGCAAATCCCCTAGTTGTTAATAAGTGTTTAAAAAGGTTTTTCCTCAGTTAAAAAGAAAAATCAATTTTCATTCTAGTGCCTATATTCCTAAAATGTACATAAATAAAGTAGGAGACTTCTGATTCATTTTCAGGCTGACAATTGCCATGTAGAACAGACTCTTATTTTCAGTCTCAATGACTTAAGGAATGAGAACATGAATCTCAACAAAAGGAATTTGACTTCTGCTTAAAAGATAAAAGCCATTATTCCAGCAGTTACCCACACTGTGATACAACAGTACTTCCCTTTCATATCACAAGCAGCGCAGTGGGAGAAATTTCCCAAGAAAAACCCATTTGTAACACAATTGTATAAATTATAAATGATGAGGAGAAGCGAGGAGGCACTGGAGCAGGCAGATCTTCAACCTTTTTAAGTGTCATTTTCCTGAGATCACCATGAATAGAAAGTGGTACCAGGTGATTCAAAATCGAAATTAGACAGGTCCATTGGAAGTCCACTGAGCTAACTTACAATGAGGTATCCTAATATTATTTGACATGCTAAAGTTCTGGTGGGCGTTGAAGATCCAAGCAATTAACTCCAAGTTTCTGCAAAGGGTTTCTGCAATTTAATTACTATCAAACCCCTAGCTAACTCTTGAAGACATAATGAGTAATGTAGAAAACCATTTTACATATTTACCCTTAATACGAACACATGTATGTGATCAAACCTAATTGAGGGCTCATGCTGATGCATGAGCAACTTAACAGTCTGGATCTCAGTGTGTGAACTGTCAATCTGCCTTTTGTTTTGGAATCTTCGTCTAATCTGTAATGAAGTCCTCGGAGAACCAACAAGCAACTGTTGAAAATTCATGATAATGCAAAGTTTGACTGAATATTTATGAGGTTGTATTGCTGGATAATGAAACAGGGGGGATTCATTGTTGTCCTATGCTGTAGAGGGGGAGGGGGTTTAATTCAGTGACTTCACAGTAGCCATCAAATGGCATCTAATGCTATGGTCTATTTTGCCTTCAGTATCTACGAAGTACCAGTTTGTGCTGCTTATTGTTGTGGTGGATGATTAATTAGCTCATACCTCTCCCACAGGTAATGATGATGGCTGTTTGATGCCAGCATCTGTTGAAAACATTTTCCAGCGTGCGGTGGCTGATGGCATTTTGTTAATTTTCTTTTTCACCTAGCATGAAAGCTACAATCTCACATAAACAAGCCTATGAACATAGTTTATTTTCCATTCCTCTGTTGTGCGACACAAAGCTATCGCTGGACTCGCAGTGCAAGCACTGCTTTTTATGATTCTTGTTAGTACTTCTCAAGCTTTTGGGTGGGGGGAGGGAGAAAACTTTAAAAGAAAACATCTGCAAACCAGGCTTTTATTCTTTTAGGTTTTTCTATTTTACATTTTATTAGAACAGCATGTCCCCAGGGACCTGAGATGGTGACTGATTACAGATTCTGTTGACAAGCTTAGCATCAGTTTGAACTGTGCGCACGGTTGCATAAATACCCATTTCATTATACTCTGAGAGTGACTCCAGCCCAATATTTGGCAGCATCAAAAAGAGCCTTTTCAGCCTTCTGGGTGGTGATGTTGTCAGTAAGCATTAATAGTAAAGTCCTTTACAAGGTTTGTATGATGCTTCTGGCACCCAACAAACAATATTACCACTGAACCAAGAAATGTGTTTAATAAGATATTGCAGATATTTCTGATTAGTTTACAAATTGTGGATTCTTCATTTAAATCCACTAGATTAATCTTGTCAAATATTCACAAATTCTTCAGGCTTGTCATAAATTTCACTCTTTTCAGGCATAACTTTAGCTACATAAACAAACTAGAAGCCTGCAACTGGGCTTAAAACACCAACAAAATGCCATTTCATTCATGTTTCACAATATTCCAGGACAGATGTTACAGGGTGTGGGGTATCACCCAAGTGTTTGTTGGGTCAATGTTAGGGTCATGGGTGCGGTCACAATTTCAAATTAAAAAAACGCAAGTAACTGAAACATTTCCCCTGCATAAATACGCTAGAACAGTCTCATAATTGACAAATGCACACGACAAGTTTTACAAATGCACAGACCGATTTGCAAATACACACACCGTTTCACACGTGCACAGAACAATTCACACGTGCGTAGGACAAGATATACAAATGTATTTTTGATGCACACACAAATATAACCTGATTTACAAACGTTTTTTTGTCTGTGAGCTGCGCTGGATTTGCGTGTGACTTTTGAGACTCCTATGACATGACTCGATCCACAAATACGTTTTTTTTAACACGGAAGGATCTGCAACCAATCAGATGTCTTCCTTCATTTCAGCCAATCATAAGAGTGCACCCCACGTGGGGGACGCAGAGCAGTGGATAAAACACGACTTACTCTAAACCAATCAGATTAAAGGGGTGAATACACCTGCTGTTTGAACTACGTTAGCGCCGTTCGCTTAGAAAAGTGATTAATATTTGGAGTTGGTGGAGTAAAGATAAATAAACAGCAACAGGAGATAAAAGATAAATAAACAGGATGGAGAGGAGATCACTGTTCTGATTTTCTTGTGATCTCGGTAAAGAAAACAGCGCGATCTGAGATGGTTTGTCAGGCCGTTCAACCAGAGCCGTCGGGAAAGCTCTTAGTCCTGCTGATGCAGCAACTGATGATGAGAAACAGTGCAGATATTTATGTATTTGAACTACAGGTGTCTTTCAGGAGAACGAGCCTGTTGACGCGTCAAATGACGGGGGTGAATATTGCTGGAGGTTGCGTTCTGGCTCTGGCCGCGAGTGGCGCTGGTCCCGGTCAGACACCAGCTGACCACAGTGACCAGACGTGGAGGTCGGAAACAAGCTGCTGTTATCCTCACTTATGATGTGACATTGCCACCACACAGAGACAAACCTGTGTCAAAACAGCGGTGGCAGATCAACACAGTCCCGGTGCATAGTCATGCTCATGGGAAGATGCAGCCGTGATGATGCTGGTCGGGGGTTTAGTCCACCGATCATCAAACATCTGAGCTGGATACAGAGGTTCTTCGGTTATCAGTCGACTGATACCGACTTTACTCCAGATATTTTGGTAAAATAATCTCCTGACATGTGCGTGCTCGCTCCACCTGCGCTGCAGCTCGTCCCCGTCAGGTAGCGCAGCCAGCTCTCTGCTGCGATCCGTCTGATTTTGAGCTGAATCAGCGGGACAATCCCATGTAACACATAGTCAAACCAAACGGAGCAAATACATAAATATCTCCGCTGTTTCTCATCATCAGTTGCTGCATCGGCAGGACTAAGAGCTCTCCCGACGGCTCTGGTTGAACGGCCCCACAAACCATCTCCGATCGCGTTTTCTTTACCGGGATCACAAGAAAAGAAGAGCAGTGATCTCCTCTCCATCCTGTTTATTTGTCTTTTATCTCTTGTTGCTGTTTATTTATCTTTACTCCACCAACTCGAAATATTAATCACTTTTCTAAGCGAACGGCGCTAACGCAGTTCAAACAGCAGGTGTATCCACCCCTTTAATCTGATTGGTTTAGAGTAAGTTGTGTTTTATCCACTGCTCTGCGTCCCCCACATGGGGTGCGCTCTTATGATTGGCTGAAATGAAAGAAGACATCTGATTGGTTGCAGATCCTTCCGTGTTAAAAAAACGTATTTGCGGATCGAGTCACATCAGGGGAATCTCAAAAGTCACACGCAAATCCAGCGCACCTCACAGACAAAAAAACGTTTGTAAATCAGGTTATATTTGTGTGTGCATCAAAAATACATTTGTATATCTTGTCCTACGCACGTGTGAATTGTTCTGTGCATGTGTGAAACGGTGTGTGTATTTGCAAATCGGTCTGTGCATTTGTAAAACCTGTCCTGTGCATTTGTCAATTATGAGACTGTTCTAGCTCCATACATAAAAGCTAATTGTTCATGCAGGAAATGCAAATAAGAAAAGCAGTCTATGTAGGTTTAGGTTCTGAAATAGATTCTTGGTGAAGGTGGAGGTTCTGATTTAATGGAGGGGGGCCACTGCTGTTTGGGTTGAATAGCCATGAAATTTGTACCTACTTTCATTGTAACAAGAATAGTGTGTGTTTAACTGTATTGAAAGACATTGACAGACATTTACACAGCACATAATTACCCAACTATCAACTTGCATATCTGATCGAAGCTATCCAATCTGACCTTGCTGCTTAAGCAGGCCTGTGTATCTGTCAACCTCTTGTGAGAGGAGCAACACACCCAATCCCATTCCTACTGTTAGACTTCCCCGAACTTATGTGTTTTCTATTGGATCTTGGAAATGAGAATATTTCAACCACTCTAACTCAAGTGAGATTCCTTTTAAGAAACAGATTTCACAAGAAAAAGCAGCACCTAGGTAGTACCAAATATAGCCTATATATGAAAAATATCTGTCTCCCTGAGGTGCATTTATTTGAACCAAGGTGAACTTAGAGAGTTGTATTGAAAATAAGATTATACTGTGTGCTGCATGTGTGTGTGTGGATGGGTGAATGTGAAGTTGTGTAAAAAGTACTTTTAAGTGGTCAACAAAAGCTAGAAAATTGTCAAATAAATACAGTCCTTTTACTATTTCCTTAATGTAACAAGTATATTCATTTCATTTCCTTTGCTGGTAGCAGCTTGTTTACCCTAAACAGAATGCAGGATAGTTGTGTCCACTTACGTGACCACTGTTTACTCTGGGGGGACAACACTGTACAAGATTACAAGAGGAGAGAATCGTAGATGCCACAGCGTATCTTAGCACACACACAGCTTCATTTTACCGCAATTTTGTGAGAGAAGTAGTTCATTTATTTTGTCTGGACAAAACTGGCCAGCTCTGGGGGCTACAGGGATTGCTGGGTAGCATCTGCAACAAATAGAAAAAATGTGTGAAAATAATTATTCAATTCCTGGAATTTGGAGGGACTAATTAGTTAGTAATAGAGGCTGATGACTAATTTGGTTGTGGGTGGTGTGAGTTAAATGCTATTTAACATGTATAACAATACTGACTGTGTAAGCATTACATTTATAACGTGAACAACTCAATTCTGTATTTATAAGTCCAAAATTCAAAGTGCTTTACAGAGCAAAAAAGCAAAACTTATAGCATATTATGCTAATTTGAAGTCTATTTATCCTGGACTCAAAAAGCCCTCATGGTTTTGTAGATAGTTGAGCCTCTTTTTTCTGTTTTTTGGTGTGGCTCTTTCAACACACTTGATCCCCGGCCCTCTCCTGACATCCCCACTCTGTCATTCTTTTTCACTTTTCTGAACTAATCAAGCATACGGCAGAACTGCTGCGCGTGCAGCCTTGTTCAGCATCCTCTCTCAAGTGCACAGATGAGTGTCATTTGTGGAATAGCTGTATTAAGGCAAGGTCTGTAACCGTACATTTTGGACCCCGAATTTGAGGTGGAAAGTGACAATGGTCAACCTCCAAATCCTCCAGGACTGGACACTTAAGAAATAATGAGTAATACAATATGGACTAAATTACTGCTAACAGTGTAAGCCATTGGATGATTTCATCTTTGATTCACAAACTGCTTTAGTTATGTTACATTATACAGCACAACCTCACTCCAACTAGAGCAGAGTGATTAATGGATGCACATTGTGTAGCTGTCACTCAATACTGTTTCCATTTTGCTAGCCTATTTCCTCTTATTTCGTAGGGATTTGAAGATTGCTTCTTTGCAAAATATATGCAGCTGAAACATAGCCAGCCTCTTACTTTTCTAGGTGGGCTGTATGTAGCCCGACTTAAGATTTCTTAGGAGTCTATGTGGCGTCCAGATGCAGATGCTGTTTTATGGTTGGAGTCCAGTCAGCGAGCTCAGGTTTCTCATGATGTCATAAGAATCAAGTTTAAAATGCAACTACCACTTAAAATACAATTAAACGTGATCAAATATGAATATATGATATTGCAAAAAAATATTTTAACCATTTAAAGTTGGGAAAAGCATTTTAAGAATAGCAATCATTTTTAGTAGTTTGCATAAGGTGATTAAATATTAACAAAAGTGAAAAATCAAGGTTCAGGTATACCAAATCAAGCCCTTTCAGACAGAATAGAGATTTTCAGAAATTTGCCCCTTAAAGCTTAACGGTCTTCTTCCCATTTCAAACCTGGAAATTTAGGAAATTGTAAGTAAGACTGCACTCAGACAGCAAATACTATTATTGAATTGTGTGTGACACTGTATAATACTGTGTGTACCATGAAGTGTGTGGAACTTTCCACAACACTTTGCAATGTGTCTTTGAAAAATCTGTATGTCCAGGCTCCTCTACTACCTCTCTGTCCCACAAAGAATCGGGATATTTGTGCCCTCGGCATACATGTACAAAACAGAAATATGAGATGAGATATCAAGTCCAAAGAAGCAAATCATCAACGCTTCAAACATCATTACCTTTACTGTTCAATTAATTCAGTACCTGTCCTTCAACACGGATAACAAGTGGGAAACATCAATCAAGACTAACCTGACAAAGTTTGATATTTTGTCTGATAAAAAAAGACCTGGAATGCATTTTTTCTAAGCTGTTAAAAGGGTTTGGCATGTTCAAAGAACATGGTGATAATGCTGCAAAAGGTATCAGTGGTTCGAGGAACATGGAAATATGAGCTTGCATTTGAAAAAGCAGTATGAGTATGAGAACTGTTTTTTTTTGTACAGACATATTATGTCATTCTCTTTTAACACAAAAACAAGGGTTGGTTGTATGGACATGGGCTTTGAAACAAATTAAATTACTTATTAATCCCAAATAGAGAAGATCGCTGTAATTGTGGTCTTGAAAAGCTCAAGTTTCTATATTTGTTCACTTCACCTTTGATGTCTGTGAGCATCAGTTGTCCAGGAAGGATGCACAAGTTGCCAGAAAACTGACAGGGCTTCAATGCATTGAAAAGACTTGCATCCATGTACTGAAGTGATCAATGAGAGATGTTCACAAAACCCTCTTATTGGTATATCTTACTTCCCCGGGAACACTAACTCACAAACATTTTTTTTCATTTGATGAAGATGTATTTAATGCAAAATAATCTACATGTCTTCAGTATATGAACAAGTAACGCAGGAATGAGCAGTTCTGAGACATAGCATGTTTGTATTACTCTGTGTATTTCTCCGACTCTCTTGAACTCACTGCTCCCGCAGTCTTCTTTCAATATTAATGCTTGAATCCAGCTGTGAGAACCTAACCTGTTTGAGTTGGAAATCAATAGCATGTGTGAATCCATTGCTTTCCTCTTGCATCACATCCTTTGCAATGAAAGCAGAGAGCATGAGAAGGATGTTTCAACATGATGCTCAGTCTGTTCTACATGTAAAACAGCACTCAACTACTTTATGTATGCCACCAGCGTATTGCAGTGTATTCACCTTGCCAATAATGTTCTTTTATTACAACTCGATAAGAGTTTTTCTTTTTCTTTTTTGACATAATTACTGCCTTTCAGAATTTATGCTCTTTAAAATAAAAAAAAAATAAAGCAACTCCTATAGTGAAGGAGGTCTGTGTGAACAAAGAAATTAAAAGTGCAATTCCCATTGTGTAAGTGATGAAGAAAATGTTGTTTTTAGAAGCAATGTCAAATTTTAAAGATGATGCACAGCTGCATGGTTGCTGGTTTTCACATTCTGCGGTGGTTAATTAGAGAAATGGTGTGATAGCTGGAGGAGCCAGCTGCAATTTTACAGGAAAAACAAGTGAATGATAAAATAAAATGACATTAATATTGTACTAACAGAAAATTACTTGCAAACTTGAGGCACTGCAATATGCACAAAACAGAGGCAGGAAAGAGACAGAGAAAACCAAAAACAACCCACCACAGACAAAGACAAGCACTGCAAAAAGGAAACCTGGGAGTGTAAATACTGAGTGAATTAATAAATAATGCGGTGCAAGTGTAACAATCACTAATAAATTAAATGCCATTTTCAAAGTCGCATACTATTCTGTTATTGTGCACCGGGTACGTTTGACAAAATGTATTGCCTAATATGCGGTTTTCAAACAATTGCAGAAGCACCTAAATGATTTGCTTCTTCAAGGAAAATCTCCAGTGTGGAGAGACCACTCTTTCTTGAATACTATATCTCGTAATGTAACACTTCACCACAGGAACGGGTTAGAGTGGTCACATGACCAGCTTTTGTTGTGTCTGAGTATAGCTTGACCTTACTAGTGTGCAGTACATACTGTATACTATATTGCAGGTCCAGTGTGTAGTATGCAGTTTTGATGGCTCATGTGTGAAACACAAACAGGAAGGTAAACTAAACACGGGACGGGAGGGAAAAAAAATCAACAAAATCCATGGAAAACTAAAGGAAAGATCAACACTAAAGATGGGGAAACAACTAGGGGTGGGTATTGGGAAGGACCTCACGATACGATACGCATCACGATACTTGAGCCACGATACGATACACATTGCGATATCCCGATTATGCGATATCCCGATTATTATATTCTACATAGTTCACCGAAAAATTTCAAAATGCATTACACATCTTAAAATCCAAGTTGTATATATGTACATCAGATGATAGTGATGGATCTTAAAATCAGAGTTGCACGTTCATCAGATTATAGTGACAATTCATGGGACAAACTGAGTCAAAACAATGTTTAATTATAACTATACAAGCTAAAGTTACAACATATTTGTATATGTTTTTCATATTATTTACATCATATGAAATTAACATTAAATTTAGTATGAGGTTGCTTTAATTATGTGGCAAATGATAATAAACACAAGAAAGATGGGTACTAAAACCAAGGACAGGCACAGTGATCAGTCAGTATAGATATAAATCCATAAATAAATAAACCTATGTCCATTATTTTTCATTTTTTAAGGACAGGCAATTGTGTTATATAAAAAATAAATTATAAAATGAAATAAAACGTGAAATAAAACCTGAGCTCAGTGCAGGGCCCTCCCAGGGTTGGTAGAGAGTGGCAATGCCCAGGACTGTCACTTAGGTAGGAGCACTGGGTGATATAATGGGAAAAAAATCGGGGATAAAAAATATTTAAAAAAAAAAAATAAAAAAAATAAAAATTAAAAAAAAATCGATATTCAAATTTTGAATATCGATATTGAATCGGCTGGAAAAGTATCGCGATATATTGCCATATCGATATTTTTGCCCATCCTTAGAAACAACAAACATAACAGAACTGGTGGACTTCGGCAAATACAGCTTGTCAACGTGACATCACAACAGAGTTCAACGCAGAGTTTTTGGTACTTACGTATTGCTTAAATATACAGTACATGTCTATTTGGTCAACTTCCACACTATTATTCAATAAGAGAAAACAAACCTTGATATCAGCTTTAATGTTTACTGGCAAAAAGTTGTACCACTTTGCTAATATTTTTGCTCTGGTGAGTGTTTGTATTTTAATGATCATAGCATTGTGTTAGCATTAAAACATCAAGCTGGCTCCAGTGCTGTTGAGTTTGTAGTTGCTATGACGATGTGCAGAGTCATGGGCACATATACTGCATGCAAGATAAGCAGCAATATCTGTAAATATGTGGGGTGTTAACAGTGGGCACAATGCTTTAAAGATTGTGTCATTTCATTAAATGTAGCACTGCTTCATGTCCAGTGGGAGTTTTCCCCTACATTTCTTTTTCAAACTGATTTATGGAGTAGTGTGATTTTGTGTGGAGTGTGTACATTAAAAACTGCAGCAGATCTTGTTTTGATTTTTGTTTAAACAGTATGCTGCCACTGCTCCATAATGTATTGTGTTGTTACAATCATGGCTAAACTTAATTTTTACCACAAAACAGCCCTTTCTTTTCTTTTTTTCTCTCTTTGTATCTATTTATCTTTTGATTGTTCATAAATTGCACAATTCCAGTTTTATTTGAAGCATGTTGGGAAATTAAGATGTAAGTAAATTATCCAGATTAGCAAATGCAAGCTCTAAGGTGTAAGGTTTGGATGATCAAAAGCTCCTATTTCATTTCATGAGCCTTACAATTGTTTCACAGATGGACATACGGATCGCCAATGATGTGTAGCACCATGAATATGGATGTTCCTTTGTGAGTATGTGGTTGTATGTGTGCACTTGTTTTATACAAGTGCAAGAGTGGAATTATCCGAGAGCTCTTTAGATTATTCCCCTTTATACTGAGGCTTAGCCCCGTGCTATTTGCAAGATCCCTGGGATCATATAGTGCCCCCTGCTTATTATGAAGTGGCCTAAATCATTTAAATCCTCCTTTCCTCTAATCAAATAATTGGTTAGTGAAGATAAATAGGATATGTATTTCAAGTGAGGGTGGGGGGCACCAGAGGGATGAGAAATGAAGAAATGTGTCCTTGTACTAACTTCCCAAAGTCCTCTTTATTCCAAACAGGATGAATGGTTGTCTCTGGTCTGGAGCCGAATGAAAAAAGCCGTTATTGCGAGTATTCTTGACTGCTTTGTTTCGTTTGATCCAGTTGAAAGGAACGCAGAGACATTTGAACAACCTGACCATGGGGTTGATGAAAACTGAGTGAAGCCACTTGCCGATTTGTTGTCAGATCTCAGTCAAACTATAAAAACTGTCACACAAAAACTGTAATGGTCACACACACACACACACAGACACACACACACACACACACAGACACACACACACACACACACACACACACACACACACACACACACACACACACACACACACACACACACACACACACACACACACACACAAAATGTGCTGAGTTCCCCATCATTCAAGCCTCAGCCTCAGCCTGTTCTGTGGGAGATGAGTACTGTATTGTTCAGTAAGCCTCAATTCGGGGAGATGGATGTGATGATGAAGGCCAAAGAGGAAACAGCCAAAGCCCCGGAGCCAGACCTTGAGGCAAGCAGAGCTTTAGACAACCACTTATTCATTAATAACACAAAAATGAGGTACAAAAGCACACTGTTGAGATTCAGAACGTCTAGTGGGCATTCATAAACTGTCAAATAGACTTCCTCTTCACCTTGCAAATTACTTCTTTTTCTTCAAAAGCACATGGCCAAAGGATGGCCAGAGGGTATTAGAGTGCATGTAGCAGTTCACTTTCTATCTGTCTATATCCACACGACAAGAAAAATATGTTTATCCGTACATATTTTGACTAAAAGGTTGTTTCATTAAGTGTGCCATCTTAACGGCCAGATTATGGCAGTGCTGTTGTTTTAGATGATGACTCAGGAGTCCCGCTGACCAAATAAGTAATTTCAGAGGTTTAAGCTGACTGAAAGGTTGAATGTTTTCTGTCTTAACAGCAGGAAACTTTAAGCATAACCGGCAAGGCTTTTCCAAGTTGAACATTTCCAATTCTGTAAACTCCATGTTGCCGAACCCCGTCTTATTTCCCACCGTCATTACGTGCAACGTGGGTGTCCCAGTGTCAAAAACTGTCACGCTTGTTGGCGGAGCGGCTGACGTTGGCATGGTGTGTAATGAGGGACTGTCGCTGGAGCACTGAGGAGAGACGGCGGTGGCACGCCAGCGTGGGAAACTCATCTAAATCACATTACCAAACCCTGCCCTGAAGCCCCACATGGCTGGCAGATTAACCTGCATGGGCTGTTGCATTTGCTGCTGCTGCTGCTTTCTCTGGATGCTCTGCTTTGGTCTGTTGAGGGGTAATAAAGAGTGTAATCAGGCCCGCAATGCTGAATGGCCTAACTAGCAACATGAAACCAAGAGCAGAATAATAAGTAGAAGAATACAAAAGCATGAAAATGGTATCATTGGAGATTTTTGAAAAAACTGATCCATCACATTTTCCTCTGTTCACCTCATCAAACCATACCAGAGCTTGTAATGAGGGAATAAGGAGATGTGACATGTAACAGGTGCAGGTCACCTCCAGCCAGCCTCAGTTGCTACCGTCTTACTTTTGTCTTTTCTGTTTCCCCTTTCCCCCTATCCATTTAATTTACAAATGTTAACATGGAAGTCTTTAGTTTTTTCTTGGAATTTATTACTTGCCCTGTGTGTCGTGTTGACTGTGACGACTCTCAAGTTATTTCCAGCTCTATCGTTTTAAAGAGCTCGAACACATCAGTCATTACCATATAATATTCCAGCAGGCTGGTCAGGACGTTTTTAGTTCAGTTTGCTTCCTTACACTTTTATTCCCTACTGTTAGAGGAACTTTCAGGAGTAAAAAAGATCCCTACATCTATAATGAGATGCGAAGGCGTGTAAAGATTTGTTAGGGGCCAAAATACACATTAAACACATTAAAAAAGAATTAAACAAACGCAAAATAAACAGATCCAAGTTGTCCCCCATTTTTATTTTATTCACCTTATTTTATCATTTAGCACTTAAACAGTGAAGATCTGTTTAAGGTAACTTGAACAATTAAGTAATAATAGTGCAACTATTAACTAGTAAAAATAGTGCAAATTTAAACATGAATTTGGATTAAATTAAAAAACAGCAGCTCAACTTAAAATATCCAGTAGGCATGTAAAGAAATAACCAAATAAAAGTGCAACAGTGTCATAAAGTACGGCAGTAGAGCTTTTTAGACCGTACTCTTACCTCTTACTTTCTTTTCCTGGCTTAAAGAATAAAATGTTTGTGTTTGAAGTGACCTAGTCTTCCTCGCAGTAGACGGGTGTGCATCACGCTGCCCTCGTGCACGCAAAGTCGACTAGAATGCACAAGACAGGCTGCTGCGTTTTTCTGAACCAGAAGCCAGCTTCGTTCGGTTTTCAATCACCATTGTAACTTAACTTTTATTTATTTGCCTCCGCTGTAACAAGGCCGTGTGCATGCACAGATCACCAAAAAACACACAGCTTTATTGAACTCACTTTACACATGACACGGCCCACACTCCGCACCCCCACCTCCCACATAGCTTTCTTCATATTAGCAGCGTTGTCGCGCAAAATTACGTGGACCTGTTGCTTGTTGGTACACCAGTTGTTTGGCATTTTTCCACAGTTTGTTTAATGTGCTAATCAAAATAATGAGAATAAAATATATATCCGATCTCTGATCGGGATGCAACGTCCGATTTTGATCAAGTCTGGAACAACATGATCGGGACCGATTTCCGATCACGTGTTAGAAGTGGTTTTTTTTTGCAGATTGTTTGTGCACATCCATCCATCCATTTTCTATACCCGCTTTGTCCTTTGCAGGTAGGGTTGCCACCCGTCCCGTAAAATACGGAATTGTCCTTTATTTGAGAAAGAAATGTTGCGTCCCGTATTGAACTAATACGGGACACGATTTGTACCGTATTTTCATTAACTTTTACACCATATTCTAGTTGAATTATTGAAATAAATTACCTTTTACACCATATTCTAGTTGAATTATTGAAATAAATTAACCTTTACACCATATTCTAGTTGAATTATTGAAATAAATTTACTTTTACACCATATTCTAGTTGAATTATTGAAATAAATTAACTTTTACACCATATTCTAGTTTAATTATTGAAATAAATTAACTTTTACACCATATTGTAGTTGAATTATTGAAATAAATTAACTTTTACACCATATTCTAGTTGAATTATTGAAATAAATTAACTTTTACACCATATTCTAGTTGAATTATTGAAATAAATTAACTTTTACACCATATTCTTCACCTGTAGGCTATATTACATCTTGGCTGATGTGGACATACAGAGCATAGGCGGCTATTTCAGTTACTAGTATGGTTGTCTGTCTGTACAGTCATGCAAGTTCAATGCTATTAAAGCACTTTAAACTTTAAATCAAAGCATTTAGTTTTTTCATATAAAATAAACACATTTTTATTCAGTTTAGAAGTTTTGGGGCTTTTTTTTTGGCTCCTGCGCTGCTGAAATTGGGGCGTCCCTTATTTCTATTTCTGAAAGGTGGCAACCCTATTTGCAGGGTCACGGGGTATGCTGAAGCCTATCCCAGCTAATTTTCAGGCGAGAGGCAGGGGTTCACCTGGACAGGTCACCAGTCCGTCGCAGGGCCACATATATACACACAACCAGACACACTCACACTCACACCTACGGGCAGTTTAGAATCATCAATTAACCTAATACGCATGTTTTTGGACTTTGGGAGGAAGCCGGAGTAACCAGAGGGAACCAATGCAAGCACAGGGAGAACATGCAAACTCCACACAGAAAGACCCCGCCGGGCCAGGAAGTCGAACCGGGAACCTTCTTGCTGTGAGGAACCAGTGCTAACCACCGAGCCACCGTGTTTGTGCACATACAAAGTTTAAATGACCTCGGTTTCTCTGTAAAGGTCCTATCCAGACTATCATGTAAGTGGAATGACATTTAAGTCCTGTCAGAGGCTGAAAAGCAATTTTCAAGCGTAATTCTGATGAAAGCATATATCCCACTGTGCCTATATGAGCATCCCTTCAACTGTGTAGTGTTCTAACTCATGTTAGAAAAGCCATGGTGGGTAGCTTTAAGCTCCAGTTTAGTGTGGTATAATTGCTTAATTTACTCGTTAGTGCTGCCTGACACACGGCGTGGCTACAGTACAGCACGGGTATCCAGAGTGGCATTTATGTGACAGAAGCCAGACAGACCTTCCTCCCCCGAGGCAAACACGTCGCAATTCAGTAGTCAACCTGGAAATTCTAAGCCCAGTTTCAAATGCCACCTCAAACTGACTGATCATCAAGGTATATTATTCCTTAACATGTTCTTTACTTTGCTTCTTTTTGAGGATGAAAGTGTCAACATTACTCAACCACAGCAGGAGCCTGTACTGCAGTGTCATTTATCAGGTTAAGTTTATGTATCCGGGGAAGGTTTGCTGACCACCAAGCAGCCACCTCACGTTTGCTGGATCACTACCACACATGCAGTCCTTGGAAATACCCACCATAGCTGCATAATAGTTGTTTTATATTCTCTTGGTAGCTCCAGTGGAGCAGCCTGGGATTAAGAATGTCGTTCAACAGAACCTTAATAGCAATAACGTCAGGAGAATGTGGGTGGTTTAGTTTGCACACCCAAAAGTTTAAGTCCCATTGGTGTTTCATACATAGTACATCAAAGGTACCATAGAAAGTACATACAGAGCTTCTAGACAGTTTCACCTAAATAGCTCTTTAATTTGTGGCTATAATGTGTAACTGCTGGGAAATGTAAACATTTAAACACTTTTGAACAAAAGATGTTTTTTTAAGGATATTACTCATTCATAAGATATTTAAATGTAGGAAATTCCTAATCATCTCAGTTTGACCATGAAGGTGACCCTTCCAGCAACTTTATAGTCTTAATTCTAATGAAGGTCACTAAAGCCACGCAGGCCAATTTAAACATGAGTTCCATTCAGTAAGGACCGCCGCACTAGGGAACTGCAAACTCTTGACATTTAAGCTGGCTTATGAAAGCCCAGACATATATACCTAGTGACTGGTGTTAAGTGGAATGAAACCCAAAGGATCTATGCATATTTTGGCCCTTTGAAGCTGACAGGCCCTCTAACTCCTGGCACGCCATGACTCCGCTTTCTGATTTATAGGTAATTTATTCACCTGAATAATTAAGGGCCAGTCAGCCGCAGAGAGCATGAATAGCAATAAGCACGAAGAAAGAGTTAGTTTCCTTCAGCTGGTAAAGTCAGACTGCCCAAAGCAAACTTGTGTTTGAAATGTTATTATATGAAAAAGATTCCACTGCTTTCACAGGACCGATTGATCCCACACAGTGCAGAGGAACCCCTCAAATGTGAATATTCCACTGGCTTTACTAGAATCACGGCACAGAAAAGACGTGTTTGTCAAAGCATCTCGTGTTTATATCCTGCATAATTTCATAGGTTTTTCTTTCTTTTCTTAATTTTCCTGAAAAACATGGAATTTACTTTCAAACTATAAACTGGTGTGATTTTTCAGAGCAAAAAGGCAACATACTTTATCGTGGTAATATTTGCAAGGCAAAGATACAGACATGAGACTGGTGGACAGTGCTTCCCTGTCTGGCAAAAAAAAACGGCCATGTAAATCTGGATACTAGACCAAAATATGTTATTTATATCTGAAAAAAGCCCCAAAGAGCACTAAGCAGACAAATTTACCTTAACAATGTGAAAGAAATATACTCTTTTGATCAATTTATAGATTTACTGAATGAAAAAATTCAGGGGATTTTGAAAGAAGACTGAGCTTAAACTATCGTAATCTAGTACACAAGTCGTGCAACAAATCGTGGCCTCGTGATGGTTGTGATACTCCGTTTCTATGTCAAATAATTTTGAGGGACATTGATTTAGGTGTATGTTTATCATCAAACTACTTTTCTGGGGGATGGGCTGAAGGCTAAATAACAGAAATACTCAAATATTGTCAAAGGGGGAATTGCAAAGGTGCTCAAAGCAATGCAATTCAGTAATTCAGATAGTGGTTAGACATTAATTTTTACTGATGTTCCTCATGGGTTCATTTGTACATGTCTTTGAAAGTGATGGTGAGAGCATATGTGCATGAGATCACACAGTTCATCAGTTACAATTTTCACACATGTCATATTTCCATAGCAATTCATAATAGAGTGCCAAAAGGAAAGGGGTTGATTGAGACACAGTGATGGTGGAAGGAAGCTATTGAAATACTTTTTTTTATATCCATCCATCCATTTTCAGTCTACTTAAGGCTGTGGGCGGTCTGGAGCCTATAGCTATCAGTGAATAGGGGATTTTAGATTAAACCGTTTTACTTTACCTGGGTGAAGAACTTGACTGCCCTGCTGTCTGTTTGGTTGGCCGCGCTGGTTATACCAACATCAGAAGAGCTTGCTGATGCAACGCTGGGTACAGCAGATGGAGCAGGTGCCAGATCCATGCCCTGCCACTCCTGTTGCTCTGTTAACCACGGATGATTTCTGCTAATACTACTACTACTGTCATTTAGCAGACTCTTTAATCCAAAGTGATTTACATCGGAGAGAAAAACACAAGCACAAAATCCCATAGGAAGGTACAGCTGGATCGGTGCTGGTCAGACTGCTGAGAGTCCAGTTGGACACAGGTGCTGTCACGCCAGTGCTAGAATATATATATATATATATATATATATATATATATATATATACAGAGCCGCCTGGGAGATTTGCGAGGCCCTGTGCGAAATGGCTGGGGGGGGCCCTCGAAATTTTTGGGGTTTTTCGGGTCGTATCGGGTGTCTATATGCGCAATTTTAACTCTCCAATTAGCAAAATACTGGATACCTTCCCCCACCTCATCATCATTTGACTTGCCTCGACACGGGGCCCCACGGCTGCTTGAGACCCGGTCGGATCGGTGATTTTTGTAACAAATTTATCAAACAAGCCTTTCAGAGAGGTATTAAACTCTTCCATTTTCTTTATTTTTTTTTTTTTTTTTTTCATCCCCTGATGGAAATTTCCTGATTCTGTCTAGTTCTCTCAACATTGTGTGACAGTTTGTTCCAACTCCACCCAACTTTTTTTTCATGGACAAGAGAAGTTGAGGTTTCGTAGACATTTCTTTTTAACCTATACAAACGCTGTGCTTGCTGGAAGAGGACTCTAGCCAGAGAATGCTGCAGTGAGGGCAGCTCAACCTTCTGGGCTTACTATTGTACTCAGTGAACGGCTCCTTCAAAACAACTTCAGACCATAGCCATAGCCAGCATGCTTCAAAAGCTCAATAATTCCTTCCCTTGTGCATCACCTCAGACAGGGATAATATCATCTGGGAACTGGTCCAAAGTTGTGTGGAAGCAAACAAGAGTAGGTTTGGCTCCGGTTACAGTTTCAGAGTGGGTTAATGCCAGCCAAGTTAGCATGGTGGCAATGTCTCAGACTGGGACCTATGAAAATTGTGAGGGGGGGAGGTGACAGGACCTACAAGGCAGCAAATGATGGAAAGAATATAGGAGAGATGGGTGTTTTATTGATAAAAATGTGTTGACAAATTTTGTCTTTGTCATCAATCTTCAGCTTGCATTGACGATTGTTGTCCCCCATTTTTGTTCTCTCTACCATACATTTCCACATCCTCAGTTTCTCTTGCACTTGTTCCTTAATGTCACAAAAAATCACTGTTATCTGTAAAATATTAAATAATAAGACTCCCGTCTGACCTCATCTGCCAACTTATCTATCACTATGGCAAAACAAGAAGGGGATCACAGTCGATACTTGATGCGGTCCCACTGTCACCTGAAACCTGAATCTGTTAGTCCTGCTCCTTCCTCACCTCTGTAATGCTGCCGACATACAGTAGTATATGAGGTACAGATCTAACTCCTATGTCTTTCCAGATGTGGAAGCACCACAGCTCAGTCACTGTAATTTTGTTCCATCCTCATCTTGACCTCAAGTCCCACTGGGAATGTTTCTGAAGAGGAGCACTTCAAGGCTCTGCCTGTTTGACGGGAATCTTGAAATTACAAGTTTACCCACTGGTTTTGAGCTAAAAAACAAGTATAAATCGAATAATTGAATAAAACAAAACAAAAAGGACCTGATTCGCTGTGCCATTTTTGCACCTGGTGCAGTGGGCGGTCATATCAGGGACACTATAAAACCATGTGACTCTTCTGATAGGACCTCTCTTATTAATTACAATGCCTGCAATTCATAACGATTAATGTAAACACTTTTTATGAATCTATAAATGCAGAGTGCAGTTTCTCCTGACTTTCTTTGTATTGCTCCATCCACCACCACCCATGTAAACAATGCAAACACTACATCTGTAGCGGTCTTTCTTGGTATGACACCATACTGCTGCTCACAAATCATCACCACTTTTGTGAACTTAACTTCCACTACTTTTTCTCAGATCTGCATTGTTTGGTTCATCAGCGTTGTACCTCTCTAGCTGCTACACCTCTGGACTTCCAGAACACTTTTACTCCATTTCTAAAGCATTATCTAATTTTGAAAGATGTTGAACAATCCTTTACTAGACACTTCCATTCCTCCACTGGTATGTCATCAGGACAACTGCTTTTCCATTCTTCATTCTCTTTAAAGCTGCTTTTACTTCAACATTACTAATTCTTTGTACTTCTTGGTATCCAGGTCCTGCATCTTCTCTTCTTTCTCTCTTTCATTTTCTTCATTCTTCAGTTCTCCTATTCCATTTTAGCCACACTCCTATCTGTAATTACATTTCCATCTCTAGTTTTAATCACTCTAACCTGTTCTGCATCCTTCCCGTCTCAATATCTACTACTAACAATATAAAAACATAAAAAAATGCATTTTAAATAACAAAATGCATTTTCACAAAATCTATCAGTGAAAACTGAATTTGTAGTGTAAAGCCACATTTCTTTAGAATGCTCACTGCTGAAAAAGTGCATTTTTTGTTAAATGGGAAGTAAAGGTAGTATCAGAAATAGTATGATTTTCAAATGAAATGGCAATTAATCTGACACATTAGATATTTTACTCAGAATCACAGCTCTGATAGCTGCTTCATCCTAAAGTAACCATGAAGAATATGTTCCATGCTTTGCACTAATCCATCCTGTTCAGATATTGACCTGCTGGTGGTATCAACTTGATGTGATGGTTTTCTGACAATAACCTTTGAAAGTTTACTATCTGCACACCATTAATATCTATAATATCGATGTAAGTGTTAACTGTAAGTTTGAATATAATCACAAACTATAGAAAACTCAATTATATTGTTGTGAACACTGTCAGCGGTATAATCCAAAAAAATTCTAAATACAAGCAGAACCGTTTTAGCGGGGTGGGACTAATGTGGACCGACACATGCGTGCTTGTCTGTCTTTGTGTCTTTGTAATTGAGGCCTCTGTGACAAGCCGGGGTCAGGAAAATAATGGCGCACAGAGTCCATTAAAACATAAGCACAATTAGGTGGGAAGCAAACACTGCCGGTAGCTTCTGACCCCACTTCATTATTGTGCAAATGAAATGACTTTACATTCTCACTCAGTCTCAAACACACAACCACTTATTCTGTTTGTTCTGCATGTACTTCTTGCCATGCCTACTAACCCACCCATAGTATCTCCTGAGCCAGTATATTGATTTCAATTTCTGCTGCACAAATAAGCATCTACTTAGGCAAACAGGTAACACACATACAGTCAAAGACCAGGTTACTACTGTATTTGTTGCGGAACAAGCAGAAAACTGTAAAAAGCATTACTTGCTGCACAACTTGACCAGCTTTTACAGAACATCTGAGATTCATACCGATCATCAAAAGGCCATTTCAGTCAACTAAACTACTAAATTGAAGGAAGCACAAGGATCCAACTTAAATTACACCCAGCTTGTTACTTAATTACTGTATAAATGTAGCCAAATGTTCATCACAGTTTTTCTTATATTCCACTATTTCCTCTTCAAAGACTTGAGTTGCGCTAACCCACAGGCTCCACATTTACAGGATCTCCGAAACCTGTTGTTTTTGAATATCTCTAGCAAAGCAGCTTAAAGCTTCCTCTGGTCAGCCACTGATTGAGTTGTAAACTCAAGTGTTCTTTTGTGTGTGTAAGTACTCGTTAATCCAGGGAGAGCGTAACCTGTGTTAAATACAGATCAGCAACTGACACAGCAAAGGGCAAAGGCAAAAACCCACTCTGAAACCAACTGTGCATTCAAATTATGGCAGTTTCATTTTGATTTAGACTAAGTAGGCCTATGTCATTTCAATCAATTAAACTTTATTTGCGTTCAACATACATTTGTGACACCAAATGCTTTACAGTCTTAAAAAACAACAAAAAAAGTAACTTTTTATATCTGTATGTATGTTTATACATACATCTATTTTTTGTGTGTATATATGTGTACTGTGTGTATATATATATATATATAATATATATATGTGTGTGTGTACTCTCTCTCTCTCTCTCTCTCTATATATATATATATATATATATATATATATATATACACACACACACACACACACACACAGGTCTACAGCAGCTACGCAGCTTTTGTGTTTGTTTATGTACTGTACTTGTCATCTTAGAAATAATGGAACCATTACTCTGGCCACCTAATTATTCTCATACTTAATTAATGACTGAAAGAACTGCCAAACAACTGATTTCAGATAGCTAGAAAAAAGCTAATTTATGTCTTGGGCGAACGATATTGTTAGTTGTTAGATATTGTGTGGAGCGTTTTACAGTTACTTGATCCAGTACAGTTTCTGGTGCCAGTTGATAACAGCCACATCTTTAGCCATTTATCACAGTGGCTGGTGGCACTGCTGATTTTACCCATAGATGTCCTTACATAGAAAAGAAAATACATACTTTTTTTCACTGATTATGAGGCAGCTGTGAAAGTAAAAGCATTTGGCTTCCAGGCCTCATGCATTATGGCCTTTTTCAGACTAATGAGTTCCTGTGTCATTTACAGAGTCTCATAGACATATTGAATTTAGGCAGGATGGCAATTTTCCAGAGATGGTGATGGAGTTGATCTTTTGTCCATCTATTTTCACCTCACTTTGGGTCACAACTGATCAAATTAAGGCTCTAAAACTAAGGTTCAACACAGGACTGTTTGACCTTGTCTTTTCTCTATTTTATTATTATTGCGCAGTTAACATACATATATTATAATATATAATATATAATAATAATATAATATAATAATAATAATATAATATAAGTTACAATATACATATTTGAAGAAGACATGTGCATTTGTTCCTTAAACCTGACCAGAGACAGAGGTGCGCATGCAAACACTTGTCAACCCCAATGCATTTCTAAGCCTGTTTCCTCTAACTATAATCCATTCAGCATTGATGCTGCAGACATTTGAAAATAAAAAGATAAATAAAAAGAAAACAATCTGTACAGGATAATCATCTCAAGGATTCAAGAGTGTTCACGCTTGAGTATAAACTATTTATTTTATAGCATATAGTGATGAGTTCACAGGGAATTTATTTCTGGCAAATAAAGTTCTGCTTGCTTTACTTGACAGGAATAAAGAAATGAATATGAATATTCAGGGACAGCCAGTTTAGATCCAAATCCATACAGGTAGCAAATAAGAGAATATTATTCAAGTCAAACATCATGGAAGCGAGCTGTCTATGCCATCTGTATCTTGCATTGTTTGCTATATAATATACAGCATTGATTTGATAAGAGAAAGCAGCATATCCAGCAATCGAGTTAAGGTGGTATCAGTGTCAAAACAATAGTCTTGTACGTAAAGCAATTACACCCTGTAGTGAAATATCCCTGTTTTGTAGTTGCTGTAATGTTTTGCAAGGCTGGGAATCACTCATGCATTACGGCTGAATACTTGCATTCAAATAGAAATGCAGTCAGACTAATGTCTGAACTCTTATAGATGCAGGCTGAGTATGAGAAACATTTTCATGAATAAGCAAGTAAAGAGCTATATAACTCCCAAACTCCAACGATAATGTCTAAGTATACCTGATGTTCTTGGAAGCTAGTCTTTGGTGGAAATGCTACAGTGCTATACGCGGCATGCACCAGTGGTCACAATGGCATTTTAAGGGTGGATAAGCAGATAAACTCATGAACCAGCCAGGTAATTTGAATATAAATACAACTACTCTCCTGTCTGTTGCCCCCTTCAATCACAGGTCCTCCACCAGAGACCTGGGAGTTTGACAGTTCTACATAGTATCTTATGGCGCTTTTGCATTAGTACCGGCTCGGCTCCGCGCGGCTCGTCGCGGCTCTACCCGTTTGTCCCCGTGTGTTTTTCCACAGCCAGGGGAGAAGTGGATGGGTTTGGGTGAAGCGGCTGTGACATACTCGATTGCGCAACACCTTTGTTCGTGTCGGCGCAGATGAGAAATCAGCTGGAGCCGCGAGCGGCTGAGAAAAAAACAGCCCGTCTACATCCCTTTTTTAATTCTCTCGTCAGCCCCCAGGTTTATGAACATCTGCACCTCAGAGTTGGATCAGCAAACAGACGTTTTTGCTGTATAATAAAATCGCTGCGAGCCGCGGGTCGCTCTCGCTCTGACTCCCGCTTCCTGATTCAAACGTCTGACGGCCCCGCCCCCCGACCAATCAGAGGCGTGGAGGGTGATGACGGCCCCGCCCCCGACCAATCAGTGGCGCGGAGGGTGGTGACGTCAGAAATAGTCCCTCCTCAGCCCTGATTAGAACTTCGCTGAAATGGTTACAGAAATAGTATCGGCTTGGAGCGGCTCTGCCCGCCTCAGCCCCTAGTGCAAAAGCGCAAAACAGGGCCGTGGCGGGTAGAACCGACTTAAGGCGGTACTAATGCAAAAGCGCCATTAGCTACTGGACGGTGCTTTTCTAAACAGAGATTTCCAGTTTTTTTCTTCGAATCTGCTGGAACCACTCTCCTAGTTTCTTGGTTGAAGCCACTAATACTCTATCTACCTTGACGTTCAACATATTTTCTTTCCTCTTTCGACTTTTGGTATTTTCAGACTCCTTCTGTTTCTTCTTATTGGCTAACTTGTCTGGAGTCAAGCACCACACACTTTACCATTTCTTGATTCTTTAACCTTAACCAGTTAACCGATTTTAAATTTGAAAATCCCACAGGATGCCAGGTAGCTCAAGTACCTGATGAAGTTCCCCATGTACAGAGGCTTAAGATTTTCATTGTATCAACCTGAGTCCTGCACAGTGAACTATTGTTGCGTGCCAATTAAGGCAACTTTTTCTCATGAGATTGTTATGTAAATCAAGAAAGACTAGTCTTTGTATAAACTACTTAATTTTTAGTATGTACAAAATTAATTTGCAAGTAAAGTCAACTTAATTTTTGCAAGTAAAGTCAACTTAATTTTGATAAATAAATAAGATAATAAGGTAAACTTAACACAATTAAGTTGACTGTACTTGCAAAATGTATTATTTACATACAAAAAATTAAGTAGTTTATACAAAGACTAGTCTTTCTTGATCTACATAATAATCTCATGCAAAAAGTTGACTTATTTTTTTTAAGTAGATCAAGCACAATATTTGTATCAGTGTACCAGCTCAATCTAGTAGGGCTGAACGATTAATTGCATTTGCGATAATATCGCGATGTGATAAAACGAGATTTTCTAACCGCAAAGGCTGCGATTTGACCAGTCACGTGATCTGGTCACGTGATCTGGTCACGTTGCCGGCAGGGAAAAAAAGTCAACAGTGCCGCGTGTCCGCCTGTAACCTACTGTATCTACCATGGCCTCAGTGTTAGGGCTCGGCCAGGCAGGGCTTTATAAATATATGGGCTTTATAAATGTATTAAATATATGAGCGCGGAGTCGGCGTGGCGAGGAGCTGTGCGCAGCGCCGAGCACGAGCCGGGCGGGCAGTCGCGCTGTGAAGCCGGATTTATGGTTCCGCGTTAAATCGACACAGAGGTGTAGGTTACGCGGCGACGCGCACCGTACGTTGTGTGTACCGCGTACACCACGGCGATGGTACTGCGTTGGTGTAACGCTGAACCATAAATCAGCCTTAAACCACCTGCAGCCCGTAAGCTCTCCGGAGAAGTTACAGAACGGCTGCGAGTTGCTGGTTCGTTTTGTTAACTCTGTGAGCTTTATTGGTTTGTTTGTTAGTTTGCTGGTGGTTTTTTTTCTCTCTGTGATTTTTGAGTTATTTATGAAGACGTTCTGAGTTCCCTGTGAGCAGTACTCGAATTGAGGGGGGATGAAATAAAAAACGGTCAAAATCATCCCTTCCTGAAATAAAAACAGTCCAAATCTTCCCCCTGTAAAACTGTCATCCCCCCTTTCCATCCCTTATGTCATTTCATCAATGAATGTGGTTTTACTGCTATTTCAACATTTAGAGTCATCACCAGAAAAATAACTATTTGACAATTTTCACCTGTTTCAAGTAAATTTTCACTTGAAATAAGTAGAAAAATCAGCCAGTGGGACAAGATTTATCTTCTTATTCCAAGCAAAAAAATCTTGTTCCACTGGCAGATTTTTCTACTTATTTCAAGTGAAAATCTACTTGAAACAGGTGACATTTTTTGTTTTTTCCAGTGATGAGTCTTGCTTTAAGTGTAATGAGATTTTTTTTTTTACTAAAATGAGACATTTTAACTAGAAAAAAGACAAATATTCTTGTTAAGATTTTGAGTTTTTGCAGTGATCCATTTTACTTATCCTGTGAAGGACAGAGTCATATTGATAAGTTCAGAACAACAGTTCAACAGTTTTTTATTGTTGTGTTTTGATGTATTTGATGTAAGCTCAGTGGATATTTAAAGCTTACAGAAGGCTGCATTTAACTGCTGCTATGTCATTCCTGCAGTATTTCTGCAGGTGTTTTGGTCAGTGCTATTATTTGTTATATATTTTATTATTTGTAATCAGCACAAATTATCTGTCCCCATATGATAAAATCCACCATCCCCCCTGATTATTTTTTTTACAACTCGAGTACTGCCTGTGAGGAAGGTTTTTTGTTCCCTGTGGGAGTTTTTCTGTGTTTTTCTATCAAACTACGCCTCGTTTTGCCTAAAGTTTAACCCGGTTTGGTGTTGTGCGATTGGGTTCAGAGAGAACGACCCATGTGTAGACGTGTTAAAGAGGTAAAGGCACAGATTTGTTTTCTTTATTATTGTAATCTGTGCTTTAAATAAATCTGGCAATGTTTATTATAAAACAGACTGATTTATTGCTTGTGTAGTTGAAAAATACATGAGAACAGGACCTTGAAAAAATAATCGCATATTAAATCGCAATCGCAATATTGAGGAAAAAAATCGCAATTAGATTATTTTCAAAAATCGTTCAGCCCTACAATCTAGAATCCTTTAGTTGCTCTGTTGTACAACAGCATCATAGTGTATTCCCTCTAGTTCACAAATAAGTATCCCAGACACGACAACATATACTGAAAGTAAGCTAGAAAAATCAAACACTAAAATAATATCGTTTCCTCCTGTACAACTATCTTCAACAGGAAAATACACTTTATAAAAAGATGTTAATGCACTTTGAAAATTCTCCTCCATCCCCCTCTTTATGCCTCCTCCAAGCTTATGATTCCCAGTCCAGGTGTCCCTGTTACTAACAAGTCCATGTAGAACAAATTATGCAGGCACTCACTCGCTACTTTTAATGGGTTGGTCCCAAATTAAAAACAACAAACTAAGTACTTTAAGGGCATGAAAAATGCATTGTATGAAAATATCAAGATAAGGTACCTGGCCAAACCCATGATACTAAAGTGAAGATGCATCACTGCATTATGTCAAATGACATAAATGAAAAAAAAACATGCAATATCGATGCCTACTCAAAATTAACCATCGTAAGTTTGCCAACGTGTAGCAGGATTGCCATTGGCAACGTGTCTCTCCGTTTGGACAGTGTTTGTTTGTCCTTTTTGATTATTTTCCAATGCAGTGACAAGAAAAGAAGGGTTAAGTTTTCATATGATTTATTACAGTACATGTGCATTACTGTACATAAGTCCTGAGTTACAGCATTTAGAGAAAGGTTTTCTTTTGTTTTTATTTGTGTGTGTGTGTGTGTGTGTGTGTGTGTGTGTGTGTGTGTGTGTGTGTGTGTGTGTGTGTGTGTGTGTGTGTGTGTGTGTGTGTGTGTGTGTGTGTGTGTGTGTGTGTGTGTGTGTGTGTGTGTGTGTGTGTGTGCGCCCCTGCCTTTTGCCTATAATGAGCTGGGATAGGCTCCAGCAGACCTCTGTGACCTGGTGTAGGATTAAATGGGTATAGAAAATGGATGGTTGAATGTATGGGGGATTTTTTGTGAAGACATGCATTATATTTTGAAAATAAGTTTATTTTCCCCAAAAACAATTTACCAAGGTTTAAAAGATGGATGGATTGAACATATCTCCCAATATGTGCAGGTGTGCTCTAACCTCATACATGAAGAATTTTAATGCTAGAACATAATCCAAACAAGGCCATAAAAGAACTGCTAATGATGACCTCTGCAGGATGATGAAGCATGAGAGACCATGTGGCACTTTGTTTCTTCTAGCATCTGTCTTATCACACCAATATTTGTTGCTCTCACAGAAATTAATGACCAACATGGATGTTACTTGATGAGCTGTAACAGCTGTTGGATGTATGCATGTTGTGTGTTTGTTTTGGTTCAGATGTGTGTGCTGAAGAGGGATTTTTTCAATACATTAAAAATATCACTGATTTTAAAACATGTCATCTCGGAAAGATTTGACTTTGACATGGAAACAAGTTTTACCTGTATGTACAATACACTGTGATAACAGGACGTTAGGATGGTGGACACAAAAAAACAAAACAACCTTCAACAAAACTACTTTTACAGTCAGCATCATTTTACTCACATTGTTCCCCACAAAAAAACTCTCAGTTTCTGAGACATATTGTTTGTTTTATTCAAATACATTGATTGAAAATTGATATTCCCACACACATACACTTGAAACAGCTGACACCCCTGTGTCTCTCATCCTGCTAATTTTCTATGTTATTATTGAAGCATTTTTGCTTACCATGTCTGGCACAAGCTTTTTCTCTTTTTTTATTCTGTCAAAAATAAACTCTGACACTCATTTTATCTGTTCCCAGTTAACTCAGTGTGCACCGTTATTGATTTTCCACTAAAACATATTCAAAAAGGGGTGGTAGATGCAAAATCATTTGTATGGTTTGTATCCATTTTTCTTAATCCATCACCTGAAAAAAAAATAATGAAATTCAATTCTGATTTCTATCTATTGCAAATATTCACAATATTTATAACAGACTAGAAAATGGTGCTAAGCAGTGAGAAAGGCTTTGATTTCTCTAATTTCTTCAATGTAGAAAATCGGAAAACCCTGGCTATATCCCATTTGGCATCAAGCACAAAGAGAGTTTCACCAGCTGATAAAATAGCTACAGTACAGAATCCCCATGCTTATTTCAGGAAGTCAGTAGTAGAGTTTGATAATCTGCTGGCAACAAACGAATAACATAATATGTTGTTTATAATATTATTATAAAGAAAAGTACCAGCTCCCACCATCCAGTTGAGCCATGACTCATGCTATGGATTAGTTCAGGAAAACTGAATGGGATGCCTTACATATGATACTTACATTATCATCCAAGACATACCACAAGTTGGCCAGAATTTGACGCAAATTTATGTAAAATGTCATATCCATGGAATCGCCACTGTGAAATCATTACGACAGGTGTTAGGTATCTGTGCCTTATGGTCTGCCTGAATCATCTAGTGTGTACATTTGGAGGATTGTTGATATTATGTGTTGAGGCTATCCCTATGTCTCTGGTCTCTCATGTCTTTAAAAGCGGTTAAGATTAAATAACGTAATTTAATAACGTAATCAGTCCATCTTGGAGCTGTGATTTCAGACCTGCCTTAAAAATCCAAAACAGAATAGAAATAAACAACTGTTTAAGAATCAACACCACAATTCTGGTAAACATAGTTCTCAATCTTCTAATGTATTTAAAGCAACTGTTATCTGGCATATGTAACGTTACAGGAAAATTTCAGATAAAAGAAGTCAGTGTCTCAATATGATTAACAGAATATGACATCATCTTTATCTTTAAACCATTTTTGATGGCAAATACAAACCAAATATGCAAAGAAAGTTGCATAAGGGAAGGTAGTTTTCGGGTCCAGTAGAAGAGTGTGAAAATGTACAACGCTTTCTTTAAAGGTCTACATTTTTGGTTTGAAAAAAAAATCCCAGCAAAAACAATGTATAGAAATAGGTTTATATTTTTAGTGGTGCTTTTGACTTACAGAATTTCTTTCTTTATTAGAGTTTTATTTGCAATATGTTGAGTTCTGTCCAACACCTTTTTTATAAAGACATTGTCAAGTGTAAGGCAAGGCAAGTTCATCTATACAACACATTTCAGCAACAAGGCAATTCGAGATGCTTTACATGATAAATATATGAAAAGTGAATAGGAATAAAAGAAATGTCACAGTGCAGTGGCAGAATAAAGAAAATTTGGACTTAAACTACAGTTACAATTGAGTAACAAAAATCAATATTGTTTATGTTTAAATTCAGAAGGGTTTAAATAATTCAGTCAAAGGCAGCTGTAAACAAATGAGTTTTTAACATTGATTTAAAGGAACTGAGGGTTTCAGCGTTCTTGCAGTTTTCTCAAAGTTTGTTCCGGATCTGTGGAGCATAGAAGCTGAATGCTGCTTCTCCATGTTTGGTTCTGATTCTGGGGACACAGAGCAGACCTGAACCAGAAGACTTGAGAGGTCTGGATGGTTCATATGGCACCAACAAGTCCCTAATGTATTTTGGTCCTAAACCATTCAGCGCTTTATAAACTAACAGAAGTATTTTAAAGACTATTCTCTGAGGTTCAGGGAGCCAGTGTAAAGATCTCAACCTGGAGTGATGTGGTCCACTTTCTTAGTTCTGGTGAGAACTCAGGCAGCAGCATTCTGGATTAGCTGTAGCCGTCTGATTGACCTTTTAGTTATACCTATGAAGACACTGTTGCAGTAATCAATTTGACTGAAGATAAACCCATGGAGGAGTTTTTCGAAGTCCTGCTGAGACGGTAGTCCTTTGATCCTGAAGATGTTCTTCAGGTGCTAGAAAGGCCAACTTTGTAATAGTTTTAATGTGTATCTGAAAGTTCAGCTCCAAGTCCATGACTACACCCAGATTTCGGCCTTATCAGTGGTTTGTAGCTGTGATAGCTGAAGCTGTGTGTTAACTATTTAACGTTCTTTTTTTGGTCCAACCAACTACTTCCGATTTGTTTGTATTCAACTGAAGATAATGATGGCACTTCCATTCACTGATTTGTTCCATTCATCTAATCAACATTTGTATGCTCTCATTGTCTCCCGATGATATTGTAATGTAAAGTTGTGTGTCATCTGCGTAATCATGATAACTTATCTTGTTATTATTTGAGCGAACAGACTTCATGTAGATGTGAAATAGGAGGGGTCCTAGGATTGAACCTTGGGGAACCCCACATGTAATTTTTGTTCATTCCGATGTAAAGTTAACTATTGACACAAAGTAGTCCCTGTCTTTTAATTAGGACTCAAACCAGTGAAGTACTGTGACAGAAAGTCCGACCCATTCTCGAATCTCTCTAACAATATACAATGGTCAACAGTGTCAAATGCTGTGCTGAGGTCCAATAATACCATCACTGTGGTTCTTCCACAGTCTGTATTTATGTGGATGTCATTGAACACCTTGACAAGGGCAGTCTCAGTGCTGTGGTGAACATGAAAACTGGGTTAGATGATGTCTAAGTGGTTGGTCAGAGTTAAGAAGGTATTTAACTGTCGAAACACAGCATTTTTCATAATCTTACTGATGAATGGAAGATTTGAAATGGGTCTGTAATTTTACATTATCAGCTTGAACATATTGTTCTTTTTCAAAAGTGGTTTGGTGACTGGTGTCTTCAAGGTCTGGGGGAAAACACCTGACAAAAGGGATGAGTTTACTATTTAAATCAGATCAGATGTCATGACGGGATAAACCTTCTTGAAAAACGCTGTGGGTAAAATATCGAGACAACAGGAGGATTGGTTTAGCTGATCCATAATATCCTCAAGGTTTTTGTAATTAAATGGATGGCATTGTGTCATTTTGTCCAAATTTGTTTTAATTGGAGACAGTACTTTTCTGGACTTGATATTGATTCACTTACTGCTTTATTAATCTTCTGGATTGTCTCTGTAAAAAAAATTGGCAAAATCATTGCAGGCCTTAGTAGAGTGGAGTTCAGATGCTACTTTCACGGGAGGGGTTGTTAATACGTCCACAGCAGCAAACAAGGCACGACTGTTATTAAGGTTTGTGTTGATGATTTCAGGAAAGAAGGATTTCCCCACATTCCTCAGTTGGACATTATATCTGTGAAGTCTCTCTTTATAAAAAAACCTTAGTGAACCTGGAGTGTAGACACAGTAAAACGAACATCCACCTGCTCTGAAGATGGCTTGTGTTGTCATTTCTGACTAAGTTTATCAATACATCATAAATATTATTCTCATAGTTTTTTTTCTTTGTAGTAACTGAAACTAAAGCTCATGAATTCAGGTTTTAAGTAAAGATCTCTAGACAATTTCTGTTCAAATTAATTCCATTGCCATAAATATAAGTACACCACTGTAAAACTACATCTAGACTGTATCGCTGTGCATAACTTTTTCTTATCTTTTATCTTTGCCTTTTCTCTTGCTCTCCTTCCAATTTATCAAGAGAGTGTCCTTCCTTAATCAAACAGCCCACTCATTTCAATAATTAGCCATGTCTGCTCAGGTGTAATAATGTCTGGGGTGCTGGCACATGTTAACAGATACTATCTGTTCTTTACCATGTAAAGAACTCTCTGTCACACCCAATAACTTCCTCACTTAGTTACAAAAAGTCATTGTCACTGTGTGAGTCTTCATTGACGAGCACACACACACACACACACACACACACACACACACACACACTTCCCCACATTCTCATCCGCACACAAATCACCCTTCTCACTCGTGTCTTCATAGTGCTTTACAACTGTGCCCCCTGTCGGTGGCTGTTGCTACTGCAGCTGAAGAGCCTCTGTCTTCTGCAGCCATCTCTGCCTTGTCAAGGGGAAACTTATCTCCAATCTCTGTTGTAGGCTGCTGTGTGCACATGAAGCTCAATGCTGATTATCTGCAATCATAACTATTACACAATAATAATAATAATAATTTATCTTCCTGTTAAATTCCAGCCTGTCACATTTGTGAAAATCCTTATTTCTTAAAATTAGAGGATAAGCTGAAGAAAAAACCAATGACAATGATAAACTACTTCAAAATCTTATATTAATTCAGTTTTGACAATATTGTTATATTATCTCGTATCGCTTATGCGTTTTATCGCATTAAAAAGAAGGTGTTGACTCTGTTGATCTAAACAACACCTTGATGAAATCACTGAAAATGCACTGCAAGATTGTACTGTTTATTGCCTGCAGCTGTGACAACATCAACACTAAAGGTGTCTAATCATCTCTGCAGTAAGCTCCCCTGTGTCAAACACCCTGTTAATTATTTGGCCACTCTTTTACAAGCACATTTTGATATATAGGGGAGGGTGGGGTCCTAAAAGTATTTAAATGTTCTGCTTTAAGGCATTAGACAGAGAAAAAAAAAAGAAAAATTGACACCCAAAAAAGAAATGAGTGACACGAAAGGACCCTTGCCAAATGAGCCAGGGCAAGCCACTTTTTTTTTTTTTATTTAACTAAAAGGTATTTTTACTAGCACACCAAAAGCAACAGTTACAGCTTATGTCAAATAGCCAGAGAGCCGGTTTGAATACAGCCAGATACTTTGTTTCATGTAAGTGTTCAATGAACATAAAATGTCAAAAAGAAGAAGAAGAAAACATGACTCGAGCATAATAAAATCAGTAAATTAACAAGGTAGACAAATATAAACAAATGCAATTTGCAATATTTCGAAGACATGTACTGTATATAGTGTTATGATATGCCATTGTTCAGCGTAGTAGTTAAAAGATTAGTGTGAAAAGAGAAGAAAAGAAAAAGCACAAAAGGGAGTGAAAGCACAGGATGTGTGAAAATCAATGCTGAGCAGCTATATTTACCATTGTCCAATTAGACAATAGGAGACGGGAGCACACTAATGACCTGACATTTACACACACTGAACCCTTGATTGCGATTAAATTGCATGGTTATGTGTGTGTGTGTGTGTGTGCGTGTGCGTGTGCGTGTGTGTGCGCGTGCGTGTGTGTGTGTGTGTGTGTGTGTGTGTGCGTGTGCGTGTGTGTGCGCGTGCGTGTGTGTGTGTGTGTGTGTGTGTGTGTGTGTGCGTGTGCGTGTGTGTGCTATGCATGCTTGCATGTCCGAGCAAGGTAGAAAGAGACAAGAATGCAGGATTAATGACACACACGCACACACAAAAATCATAAAAAAGATAGTTTGTATGTGGTTTTAACATGTTTCCTCTTGGTAATGGACTCATCAAAATAATACAATTTTAAAGATTTAAATCAGCAGACTCTAATTAAAAAAAAAAAAAAACCTGTACAAGAAACACAATTTCCAGCAAGAATTAGTTTAAGCATTAGTTGAATTCAGAAGACAAGGAAGGAGGCTAAAGCCCACTTTATTGTGGACTGAAGCACAACAGGCAAATGGTGTGATCACTTAGCATGTCCAAATCCAGTCCAGTAACCGGCAAAAATACTCATACTGTTATGGGGCGTGTCAGTGGATGGCAGGAGACTGAATAGATAGAATGATGGACCACTTTGTTGATATGTTCTTGAAATAATCATCACATCTTGAACTGACTGTGACATCTCGGAGAACCAGTACCATCATTGAATAAAGGCTGAATTATGGTTCTGCGTCAAATCGACGCTGAGCCTACGCCGTCACCGTGACGCCGTCGTGAACCCTTCGAACTTCTCCGTCACTCCATTTCGCCGCGGTGCAATACCCACCGCGACCGCTATGTCGCGATCTTTTCCTGAATGGTTTATCCGACTTTTCCGGTCACAGTGAATCAAAGAGATAAGGATAACTATTGTGCAAAAAACAAAAACAAAAAAAAACCCACACATACACGAAGAAAAGAGCGCTGAAAGTTAACGACTGCTTCAAACCAGAAACCGGAAATGCGTTACTACCCAAGCGAACCAATCACAGCCCTTCCGTCTGCGTTTGGTCTGCATCGCCTCCACGCGTAGTTACAATTTTTGGGAGGTACGCGTCAGCGACGGCGTGGGCTATGGCGTGGGGTACGCGTCGACGCGTAGCCTACGCCGTAGGCACGGCGTTGTTTTCACGCAGAACCATAACTCAGCCTTAAGAAGGGGAGACGGAGTAAGACTACAGATACCTGACTGTTCACCTGGACAACAAACTGTAATAGAAATGCACCGCTGAGACCATCTACAAGAAGCAGACTGTTCTTCTTAGGGAAGCTTAGATCCTTCAGTGTTTTCAACAAGGTGTTGTATACAGTATGTTCTAGTAAGTTTGTGATGGAGAGTCTAGTTTGATCTAGAGTCACCTGTGGGGGGAAGCCTAATGGGAGCCAACACCTCAAAGAAACTGAAAAAAAAACGGGTAAAGAAAGCTTGCTCTTGTCCTGGAAGGACTGATCTGGGTTAAAAATCAGCTCCCAGGGGCGATTGTGCAAAGGCTTGTTTACACATCTGGCAGTTACATCGGTCAACTCAAACACACCATGTATGGAAGATGCAGAAATCTTGATAATACCCTTCAGACCCAGCAAAAGTAGGATGAGGAGGATGAAGACAGATGTGAAGGACATGAGGTGGGGCCTTTTTGGTTATGCAAAAGAAACAACACAAGGAGCTCAAGTAAGGGGAGCAGCTGCATTACCAGCAAGACAAAGAGATGCTTTATTACGAGACAAGTGTAGAAATGGAGACGGGGGACCTTCAGCTAAAATGGGCACAGACGAGAATGGTAAAAACAAAAAAGATGTTACAACAAATTGTAGACAAAGTGTTTGCTACATAGGTGCTTTTATCCAACAGTCCAGACCTTCGCATCTACCTCACCAGCCTCCTCAGAGTCTGTTCTTGACCTGCACAATTCTATGTCCATCTTTAGATTAACTTCAAAAAACGTTTAACACATACATCTTTGTACTTAGGATTGAAATGATCCTTGGTGTGGTTTTCCTATATACAGTAACTTACGTTTTTGAGTAAGCTGAGTGCATTGTAATCTTCTTTAATGTTTTATGGAGATATTTACATAATATCCTTTATGCATAAAACACTTCCACAACATATATACACTCGTGTTTTTTATAAACACTTTTTTCCCAAAGGTTCCTTCATATAGTGACACTTTATCAAGGAATATATTTTCACTGTGCTTGCATATGCATATATTTTTGGTTTAAACGGATCTCTCCGAGTCATGCTCTAATCAGTCTGGAAGGAAAGCCCAGAAATGTGGGCATGAAATTCTTTTAAAGTCTATAATATAGCTAAACAAAATTATATTATAATTATGCTTTGTTGTTACGAATTGATGTGATCAAATTTCATCTGATTAAAAAGAGAGAAAAATTCCCTTAGCTGATGCTGAAATCCCACTTGATTGTCAGTTGTCTCTCCACACACACACACACACACACACACACACACACACATACACACACATACACACACACACACATATTTTGATACATCATTTGGGTTCTGTGTGATTTAAATAGTTGCATGTTATACCCATTTCCACTAGCGGAGCAGGCGGGGGGGCAGAGGGGGGCGGCCGCCCCTGGCCCACTGCTGCGTGGGGGCCCACGACAAAGAGGAAAAAAAAGTGTGCTGAATAAAATAAGGAAAGTTGGACTGTATAACACACTAAAAGAAATAGACCCTTCTCCCCGTGTGTGTCTGCCTGTCATGCACGGCTTTGTGCGAGCGCATGTTGTCTGTTTACTTTTAGCCAGTTGTCGCATCAGAGCCTTAAAGCAGGAAAGTCATGCTGAGTTTCAGCAGCTGAAATTGATTAAAAACTATCTCCTGGCTGCATGGATGAGGCCAGACTATCAAACCTCACCTTGCTCTCAATCGAGAGGGACTTCGCCATTGATGAAAGCAAAGTGATTGTGACCAAAAAGACGAGTCATTAGAAATCCAGTGCTGAGGTCGAGGTTGCCAGATCTGAAAGGTTCCAGCTGAAATGCAACGTAAAACCCACCGAAATAATGAAAAACCAGCCCGAATCTCACATTCTCTGTTAAAACCATAAATTATTAAATGCGTAATACATTTAATCTTCACCTTACTAAATAGCCCAAAAAAAGTTCGGCTCCAAACAATAAAACTACAAAAAATTGAGTAGATTAAAGCAAATATATTATCAGTGAGTTTATTGTGTAACTTTCTACTTTTCTCTGCCATAATGGAAACTTTTTTGTTAATAATTTCTCCTAAATATTTAGTAAAAACCAGGAAAAGCAGCCCAAATATATATTTTTCAGCCCAATTGGGCTGAAACCTGCCCAACCTGGCAACACAGATTTAGAACATCCGCAGGAAATTCTCCTCAAAACGATGAAATAAACTCTTTAATGAATAAAATGAAGACTTTTGGATTGAGATTTAAGACATTTAAATGCTTTATTTTAGCAGAAATGGAATTTGAGACTTTTTAAGGATGAGGCTGCATAGATGAGGCCAGACTATCAATCCTCACCTTGCTCTCAATCGAGAGGGACATCGCCGTTGATAAGAGCAAAGTGATTGAAAGTTTTGCGGCGATGAAGAACCGGCTGATGGTTCGGAAATAGTTCGGATTTGAAAAAGTTTTAAAATTAAAGTTTTTTGCCTATCGCTGGATGAAACCATCATTGGTAAGCTGTCATAATATTAATTATTTCTGATAACATTGTCATAATACTGGAAATATGGCCTTTCCTATATTGTTTGTTGCTGTTTGACCGCCGTGTCTGATTGTGTTAAATACATATCTTCGCACATTGTCTGTTGTCGTGTAGGTTGAACACGTGTGTCTGAATTGTGCTACTCGGCTGTATTGAATCCGACATCACTGGATGATTTTTATCTCCAGGTTGATACCTATATCTTAAAGTCTGCATTAGGCTTTTTGTTTTAGCAATTATGTTTTAACGGGGATGTTTAGGCCACAAGGGCCCATCTAGAATGCTTTGCCTCCCCTGGGCTGGGACCCCTGCTCCGCCCCTGCCCATTTCCCATTATTCCCACTAGTTTACTCCATGACCATCCACAGATAGACAACTCTCTAACAAAGAGGTCTATAGTTCCCAGACCCACCTACTCAGGATGCTCCGTTATTGTGTTATTGTTTCAATAAAATGGAATTCTGAACACAAAGCATTTTTTCTTACTTACTTCCTAAAGTTTCTAACTTTCATTTTAGAAATACCAGCAGGTTTTATTTCCAGAATAGCTAACTACATTCAAGGAATAATAGAGGTACAGCCATCTCATCATTTTTCAACTTTCTGTGTATAAATTTGTATTTGGTAGATTTTGAGGCAATACATCTTATGGCCTGTTTATTTTCCTTGAGTATGCTGGTTGCGCTCATGAAAAATCTTCTCTGCCAATGCCAAATAACTTTGACTCTAGTTTGGTGTTTGGTCTATTGGATGCGGAAGTTTGAAGAAGCAACACCTTTTTTTTTTTTTTTTTTTTATATTTTTTTTATCCCGGTTTTTTCCCCATTTTATCACCCAGTGCTCCTACCTAAGTAAGTAACAGTCCTGGGCATTGCCATCCTCTACCAACCCCCTGCACTGAGCTCAGGTCTCCTCCTGGAGTGAGCAGGCCGCTTCTTTTCACCAGACAGGGTGGGGCTTCTGCGGCCGGACGTAGCGCGTGGAAGGATCACGTTATTCCGGCCAGATTCTCACCACCCCATCTGGCGCCAGTGGGGGCATGTATAGCCCAGGACTGTGTGCATGTTTTTGTGAGGGTAGCTCCCATTAGCTACCCAAGGGAACACGGGGAGAACATGCAAACTCCACACGGAAAGGTCCTTTCACCAACCCCACCCAGGGTGTGGGCACTGAAGTCATGGGGGAACTAACACGCACTTCAGCACCCACAGCGTCCCCAGCGGGAATCGAACCCAGGACCTTCTTGCTGTGAGACGGCTGCACTACCAGCTTCACCACCGTGCCCCTGATCTAATCTATCCATTTAACAAAAGGAGCCTCAGTAGCATGTGGAAGAACCATACATAGCCACAACTTCCTGGCACCTCCTCCAGCCTGGACTCACACTGCTGTGGGACGGCATCCCAGTCTTCAACCAGCATTTGTCCCAAGTCAGCCAACATTGTGTTGGTCACTCTGGCATAAACAGCACGCCCAAGTTGATTCCCCCGCTCGGATAAACCCCGCTCTGCAGGAGCAAATTTTTCATCTTGGAGGATAGAGTTCTGTCCCAGACTGTGGAAATATGGGATTGCCACTGGTTGCAGGATCTCATCTTGATAATCTCTCTGCATTGAGATTACCTCCAATGATAACGAGCCTTGTTTTTTTCCAGTGAGGGAGATGCCGGCCGATGCTATCCCACTGCCTCCACCAAAAGATGTCACTCTATCGGTGCAGGATTCAGCAAAGCGTTCTCTGCATCTTCTCCACACTGACCCCACGATCCAACAGCCGTAAGCAGAATCTGGACTCATCACTGAACGTAACATTTCTCCACATGTTCAGGTTCCAGCGCACATGTTGCCGACACGAATGCAAATGGGCCTGACAGTAAGGATCAGTCATGGCAGGCCTCCTGGCAGCCCTATGAGAAGATTTAGCAGATTTTTCATGGGCACAATCCACATAGCCAGCTCTGCTGCTCTTCCCACAAATGCATGTTCCTTACAAATATGGCACCATTTAAAAGGGGAATAAACTGCCTTTCCAACGGCATCAGATTTATTGCCAAGAAGCACTGTTAAAACAAAGAAATAATCTACCAAACCAATTTCCTTATTTTTTGTGCTAAGTTTATCAACCCAAGATAAGAGTAATCTAGAAACTGAAACTAAAAAGGTAATTAAACTACCATTCCCCATCCTCATAATGAAACCATCTAAATGGTGTTATTAAGAAACTTCCTTCTTTACTCTAAATTGTACTTTTGTCCTTAACACACAGTCATAAACAGGCTCACCTGCCAACACCTTGTCCCTGTGGCAAGAAAAATCTTCTTCTTTCCCCCATATCTCTGGCCGACCGCATCCCAATCCATATCCTCAGGCCACACTGAGAGTAATCTCTTCTCCTTTCTTTTACATCATGCCCTTTCCTGATATTCCTCATAGCCTCTGCCTGTTTCCGCAGCCCTGTCCTCATTTCTCTAGCAAGCTCCAGTGAACCATTGTCCTTGCCCAGCTCATTGACGGTGCCACTAAATCACAGTGGATTCTTTCTCGCAGAGAGCATTACCGTGCCCCAGTGTTTCTGCAAGGATTGGCCCGCTGGCAACCGGCCTCCACATGTTCCGCTTAACACTGTCCTACTACCATCACACACACATATGAAGACATGCAACAATTCACACACACACTCTAACATCCCGGATTATTCTCTGCATGCTGCAACCGTGATAAATGGCTCCTCTGTTGACCAGCCACAGGTTGGCAGTGCCTGGAGGGAAAATGATCCATTTGTGATCCCTCCGACACGGGGCAGGGTTTCAGGGGATAACTGACAAAGCCACGGGCCACCTAAAAGTTGAATCATGACCATATCCCAACTACATCCTACAGGATGATGGGGTGGAGAAAGCAGGAGAATAATAAAGAGAAAGGGTTGAAAAGCAGTTTTTGAAAAAGTTCTTTAAAGACCTTTTCACTCTCATTAAAAGTTTTACAATTTAACGTTGCTACTAAGTTAGCGAAAAGGGTTATTTTTTTATTCAAAAACAAATACCTTTGGCACTGCATGTTTCATCCAACAACAGAAGTTTATCATTGTTCATTAACGTCTGATTAGGGAGCTGACAAGAGTAAGCAGACAGCAGCAGTATGTCCTGGTTACAGCCATCTGCTGCACAACAGGAGGAGAATCTACCTGTCTGGAAATTACCTACTGATGGGCATCACCTGGAGGGAGATATGCAACTCAGTCAGAGAAACTGAAAACACTTGTCATAAATCTTTCAGTGAAAAAAAAAAAAAAATCGCTTCAGTTATGTTTTGAAAGTTAAATTCTATACCTCTTCCTATATTTTAAACATGTGTTTCAGTTAAAAATGAATATAGTCCGATGCAAAGAATAATAATTTATTTTAAATGACACAGAGGATGTAGATAAAACAGAGCTACGTAACAGTGTATGTAAATGGATCTGTGTGTTTGATGAGCTGAAGTTGCTCCATTAAATACTGTCTATTATTCAAAACCTCTGTGATTTAAAGACAAAAAGGATACATTTGACAAGAAACGGGACTTAAATACAGAACTGAAGGAAAAACCGAAACCAGTAAAACAAGAAGCTATCAGAAGTCATGGAGGCACTACGGTGCAGAGCCAGGCTGTTAACAAGGCGGAAGAACGCCTTGCAGAGATGGAAACAGATGGTGGCATAAACAAAGGCCCCTGCTAAGCTTGCTAAAAGAACAAAAACTAATAGGGGGAAAACGTGACAGACTTAGAGCTGGGGAGTCTCTGACGACTCAGAGGGAGACTTGAGAATAGACTTCCCTCACGACCTTCCAGGCCAAGCCAGGGTTCTTGCTTGACCTGGAAGGCTCCAGGGATGAAGCTAAGCTGGAGGCGCTGGCTACCTTCACCCTCTGCTGAAGGCTCATCTTCCTTTGGATCTCGTTTCAGCTAGCCCCTCTGGCTGAGCCACCTTCCAGGTTGGCCAGGCAGGGGCGTGAAACAGTCCCACCCCCACCTGTGTGGTTGCAGTTTGACTGGTTGATGCTCATGTCAAAGTGTAAAAAGCTGAAAATTCAATAAAACGTTTAACAGAAGAAACACTGTGACTGTGACACACAGAACCCACAATTCAGTCTGGTAATATTATCGATCTGTTAAACATCAATTGACAGCAACACAGAGGTTTCCCATTCACAACATTGCATACTGCTTCTGCAAGTTTGCAATCCTGTTGAGATCCCTTCCTCCAGACAAAAGACGCTCACACACACCTGGCAGTCCACAAGATGGAAACTGTTAAAGAATATAAACAAGGCCATTTTCTGTCACTGCTCCATTTGATTTGTCTGGATGATCAAGTGCCCAGAGATTTATCCTAACTCAGACCTTAACTATAACTTACTGCTGTTGGCCAGTTGAAAAGTATTGATATAAAAAAAACAACAACAAAAGAAACGCTGTTTTCTTTCAGTCACATTGAAAGTTGTTCATGTAAAAAAAAAAAAAAAAAAAAAAAAGTTTTTCTTTTTTTCCCCAATTTTCTGCAGTTTCAAAAGGGGGAGTTAACATGCCCTCAACAAGCAGTCATATTTAGGCAGGGGTGTTCAAAGTCCTCGAGGGCTGCAGTCTTGCATGTTTTAGATGTTTACCTGCTTCAAAACACCCTGATACAAGTGACTGTGTCATTAACGGACTTGTTCAGACCTTGATAACAAATGATGATGACCATTACTTAGAATCAGGCCTGTTAAAGCAGGGAAACATCTAAAACATGCAGGACAGCGACCCCTGAGGACTGGAGTTGGACACCACTGTATTAACGAATACACTAGTCCTTTAACTTTATGTCCTTTATTAACCAAAAGGTGAAGATACTTGTCTTTAAACCTTCTGATAAACTACTGTATATAATCTGCATCTCGGCATTCAGGGTCCAGCTAAAGAAAAAAATACGTGACAAGAAAAGATTATATTTTTAACACGACAATACTCATTGGTGTCACTTTAAACTGTACCAAAATTATCAATTAAATCAAATTTCAGAATCATTCTAGAATAAAGACACTTAACGCCTTGTGTAATTAGAAAGCCATCCCAGCTAAAGCACTGGATACATTTGCTGTATTTATTTTACCTGAGGTCAAAAAGGCTTGAAATATAATAATGGACATAATAAAAAGGCTCAGTCACTTATCATCTGAGCGCTGGGGTACAAATAGCAAGATTAGCATACTTTTTATTTGTTATTTGACATTTCATGTCAATCAAATGACATTTCAAATTAGATTCATCCTTAAACCATGGAAAATATTTCTGATATCTGCAGGAAAAGCCCATGATGACTTGCTTATAAACAGAAAAGGAATATGGGCGGAATCTTAACTTCTATTAATATTCTGCAGGAGTGTTTCTGTGCCTGCTAGCTGGCCTTCCATTCTCTCTCCCCCTCTCGCCAACTGTCTGTTCTCTTAATTGGAGCTGGGAGTCCAGGACCCCTTCTGACCGCCGTATACACTCCTGGGAGGTAGCACGGTACAACTCTGTGTGTGTGTGTGTGTGTGTGTGTGTGTGTGTGTGTGTGTGTGTGTGTGTGTGTGTGTGTGTGTGTGTGTGTGTGTGTGTGTGTGTGTGTGTGTGTGTGTGTGTGTGTGTGTGTGTGTGTGTGTCTGTGCGTTGGGAGCGTGGGGGGATTTTGAGAAATAGATGAGACATGTAGAGTGAAAAGTGAGCTGTAAAGCCAGTAACAAGACTAATGAAAAACTGTTTAGCTCTGAGTATTTAGTAAATGCTATAAGGGGTTATAATTGTGATTCAGAATCTTATTAAACTCATAACGTACAAAAGAGAAATAAATAGAAAAGAATTGTAGCATCCTAGTTTCTTCCAGCCTAGTGTATTCCTTAACACAGGGGTGTCCAACTCCAGAAAAGAAATATTGCAATACATTTTAATTTTATTTACCTAAAATTGGAAAAGTACAATGATAAGTATAATGTAATTTTACAAGTCAAAGTTGTAACTGGAATTGGTTCTGTTATTGACCTTGCGACCCCAACTCCCACCCCCTCTGATGTAAAAGAAAAAAGATGTTTTGGATTCAATCACTTTCCTGAAGGATTCCTTCATTAGGTAAATCTGAAATGATCTGCAATCCAACCAGCATCCGTACCACGTTTACAAACCTTCTGGGTGTTGCTTAACTTGTACTTAACTTTACACAGTCGTACCTACACATGAAGATAGCCACCTGACCCTACTGACCCTACTGTTATTACAGCTTTCGAAAGGAAGCTGATGCAAAGATTTTATCTCAACTCTCTGATCAAATGCTTAGTCTGGCTTTCGCTTGAATTATCATTGATGCGTAGCAACACTCGAAGAGTCCCAGCCACATAAACTAATGGACATGAAACAGCATCCCAGTGGCATCTATGAACCCCATTTCCCTAGGTCACGTCTCCCTGCTAAAAACTATAACACAGTAACTGCAAATGATGCTGCTGACAAAGAGGGCAATGTGTTTCAATAAGACATCACAGTCTATCATTTCTAGCCTAGATTGTGTGTGCATCTGTGTGCATTTTACACTGTCTAATGATCCTGGTAAACAAACAATGGACTATCAATATGTAATTTTCATTTGGTCTTTAATTTAGAGACAATTAATCTACAAACTACATACTGCCCTTGGAAGATGCAAATCTCTACAAATAATGTATATGTTAAGCAACCTTATTTTTATTACACAGATTATCTGACTGCATGGGCTTACATGTGAATATTGTACATATTAGGAAAGAAATACATGTAAAATGGGATACACACCAAAACATATTATGTAGGTATTATGGTATAGGGTTATTGTAGTGGGGTTTTGGGTTTGTATACTTTTATGATACTTGGTTCCTTAGTTTTGTTGTTCAGTTTTATGTTGATATTAGGTTTAGTTTTCTTCCTTCAGGATCTCCTTTTCTGTTTCTGGTTATGGCACTTTTCCACTAGTACCTACTCAGCCCGGCTCAGCTCGACTCCATGCGGTTTGGCGGTTTCCCACTAGGGGTCTACCCATAGATACTTTTTCTGTAATTACTCTGCCGAGGTTCTAACCGTGCTGAGTCGGGCCGTATCTGACGTCATCACACACTGATTGGTCGGGGGGCGGGGCCGTCAGACGTCTGAGTCAGGAGGCGGAAATCAGCGAAAGAGTGATTCGTTGCTTCTTGTTCATTTTATTCAACAGGCAATGGCAGCGCAAAAGTCGGTTTCGTGATCCAAATCTGAGGCGCAGATGTTCATAAACCTGGTGGCTGAGGATAGAATTAAAAAGGGATTTAGACGGGCAATACGGAACGACCAGATCCACCAGGAGCTCTGTCACTTCTCAGCTGCTCGCGGCTACCAACAGACTTTTCAGCAGTGCCGAGACAAACAAACAAAAAAAAAAAGCGTTGCCGCTTGAAGCTTCTCTTACTCTCATTTTTTAACTCGGTATCGAAAACAAGCCACAGACACAGCAGCACATATATATCCTCTCCTCCATGTTCTACATCTTTAGTGTTGTTGTCTTCTTCCTTTAGATCACACAATCAAATACGTCACAGCAGCTTCGCTCCAACCTCCTACTTCTGCTCCAGGTTGAGATACATTTCCTTTTTTTACAGAAATTACTTGTAAAACTTAAAACTAAAAACTTACCTCTATCAAACAAGCAAACAGGAAAAGGGATGGTGGGCCTCATTCATGACATCTTTATAAATCTGATTGAATTGCATTTAAATCACACCTTTTCCTAAAAATCTCTTTCACTTTCACTTTTACAGCAACTTGTGTGGTGTTCCCATAGCTAATTAATTAGCATAAATACCTGCCAAGGGTCTCCAATGGACTGGCAACCTGTCTCCTTTTTGCCTATAATGAGCTGGAATAGGTTCCAGCAGAACCCCTTGCCCCTGTTAAGCAGGTGTAGAAAATGGATAGTTGGACCTGCCGAGGAACCACCATTCAAGGCGGTATCTTCATTGCATGAAGTTATCATTCAAAAATAATGTCAGCATATCAGGTCAATTTAATCAACCAAATTACATTTTAAGAAACAAAATCTGAAGCTTAATTATGCTAAATGTGCATGGATTGAGATGTGTTATACTTCTAATTTATTGTTAAAACACATTCTAAAGGTATCTACATGTTATGAAAATGACAGTCCATATAATGCATTAAAGTGGTAAAGTCTGAGAATGGCAAGCAATAAATATGTGCACTGAGGCAGGAGCATGTCTTGTTTATACCTACAATCACTACAAAGTGCCAAACTGCCCTTTTTTTTTACATTATACACACATTTATTCTGATTGCATTTAGTTAATGAGACTCAGACAAAGTTAACTCACACGATTCTGGGATTTTGATATCAGATTTATGTAATTCTTTCGTTGTTCTCCTGTTTTTATTAAGTTTTGGTGTTTGGTTTTCTTTTCCTTTGTCTTCTGTCTTTCATTTTGATTTCCTATTTAAAAAGGACATTTCTGACCCTTTTGTCTGATTTCGTGTTTAACTTCCTCTGTTGCTCCAGCTTTCTTGATTGTCAACCCCTGTGTCTTGTCAGTCACTTTGTTGCTATGATCCATATCTAGCTTTAGTCACAATTCCCTGTTCCCTGTTTTTGTATAATACAGTGACATGAGCAATCATTTTATTATTATGTAAATACCTGACAGCCACTGAAGGCAGCTGTTGTGGTTTTGGAATAGTTAGGTAAATCTTACAAATCCTTTTTTGAATACGTTCAAAACTTTTGCTCAACAGCCTAAAATTACAGGGGTAAAATCTAAATTATTGATGTATATTCCTTGACCTTTTAGGATGCAGTTTTAGACAGATTTTTTGTCACAACTTCCTGATCACATTATACATTTTATGGGTAATGTGTCAATGGGCTCATAAAGTTTAGAGTCTGTCAAATTAAACAAGTGTTTACTAGTAATAAACAGAAATGTGCATGTGTTCACTGAGAGCTACACTTGTAGGCTTTACTAAAGTGCTCTTAAGTGGTTTTTCAGCGCTATTCTACAGCTGCAATATCAGTAACCGACTAGAAGAGCTTATTATCACACTGTAATAAAAAGGCCCTCAGAACTGTGCTTTTTAACAACAAACATTAAGGAGCAATACAACTTCAAGTGATTTATTAGTTGAGAGTGTTAAGCCTTCAGTGTTGGGGATGTAGGAAGTGATTGTGTTGGATTGGATCTGCTCTGGTTCACAGGTAGTTGGTATGTTTTCTTTGCAAAACAGTATCTTGTCTAATGATGTGGCATTCAAAGAAAGACAGTTGAAGAGAGATCACGTTCTTACCAATATGATGCAACATTATGTCTTTGTTATTCCAGTTTTTATGAAATAATCTTTAAATACCCTGGTTTTATGATGATTTAGTATTTAATTGTCTGTCACATGTATTATTGATTGTTTTTGCGTGTTTTCTATGAATTTCTATTAGTACGAAACAGTCTCTCAATATGTTCACACCACTAATATGCTACTTATTTGAAAGTAGTTATTCAGTGTGTTTGTAAAAGAGTTTGCACATATGCACCATCCATGGGACTGGCAACAGAAGAACCAGACCAATCCCCTGTGGCATTACTCATAGGTTTTCTTAAAAATGCTTTTTAGTCATCTTTTTCCTCATACTACACAACACCATGTTGCGAATGGGTAGAAAGAGCAGGCTTGGGAAGTTGGCTGGAACAGGCCCCCCTAAATTCAAACTGAAATGATTGAAATGCTAACTTAATGCATATCAAATCTGTCCAAACACTATCATTTCAAGTGTCACTGCTGAAATAACATCCAAAACAAGTGCTACTAGAGCTGTAACAAGGACTAGCAAAGCTCCACTGGGACCCACAGTCACTCAGATGAGCGAGACTTGTATTGTAATGAGCCGTTGACTGTGGGATCCACTGCATCCAGCCGACTACCACAGGCAATGTTTTAAAATAATCTGCCCTCCTTTCTGTCATGGATGTGAAATCTAGCTATGGATCCAGGCTGTGACTATGTTTATCTATTGCCTGTTTTACATTGGTGAATACCCCGCGTTCAACGCACGGAATCTAGCATGTCGTGTGCCCTTTTACATTGACCGTCGTGGGGTGGCTTGTTGAACTGCCTCGCGAATAACTCTCCTCTGAGGGTAGTCTTAACCGCGGGTCAGGTCTAATGTAAATGTAAATGAGTACAGCCCACCAGGAGTGTTTTTTTTTTATTTATTTATTATCGTTATATCGTTATTATTATTATTTTTTTTTTATTATTATTATTATTATATAAAATAAGGAAACAGCTGATGAAACTAACAGCAGCAGCAGGACGTCACACATACGGCCTATATTTGCAAGATGAGTAACTGGGGAGATGAGGAGATCAGCGAGCTGCTCAGCCTGGGAGACGAGGACGCCATAAACCGGCGTGCGTGTATGTCCAGAACCACAAAGGATGGTCCATTGTTTGACCAGATGGACACAAAAATTACAAACTGGGATTTTTGCAAGGAGCAAAACCCAGCCAAAAAACGCTCATCCCGATGTTCATCCATCCTTGGGGTATAAATCTTGCTGATGTAGGGACAATACGTCATTCTACATGCCCACACATGTTACGATTCGCCTCCCCTCCCCTCAACTTGCCTTCAGGCACAAGGTGACAAATACAAGCCTTGCATTTATATTGCCAAAGCGCGTCAAACACGCGTTCATCATCCATCAATATTAGTGGGATCCAATATAAAAACGCCTTATGCTGCAGGACATCTTAATATAGGGGGTAAGTGGAGACTGACTTACTTTTGGAGCCAGCCCCCCTTGGTCAGTCAGTGAACTGCAGCTTTTCTTACTTTCGCACTGACTTCAACAATGAAGTGGATGTGTTGGCATTTGAGTCTAATCATCTAACCCAATGCATGATGGGAAAATGCAGGTAGCACAGTGATTCAAAGTATCTACTGATTATTTTGATATATTTTGATGCTTCTCCAAAATATTATGGCAGATAGCAAGTGAGTAATTTTATTTTTTATTATATTTTGTGCATTTTATTATTTAGTATCTGTATTTATTTATTGGCTTGTTTATTGAGGTTTTAGAGTTCTAAAATCCTAATTGCCCTTCTAAAGTGTCTCCCTGATGGAAAAAGATTTTAAGTGTAAAAGTAAGTCCTCTTAGCAGGAAAGAATTATTCATTTATTGATTTGATAAAAAGCCCTTTAACCAGAAAAAAAAATCAACATGACATTTTTAAATTAATGATGCTATTGACTGAATAAATGCAAATTATGAGTGCATTAGGCTGTGTCTTCACACAAGCAAGATTAAATCTTGCTAGTGTGATTAAAGCTTATTGCCTTCTGCTTTTTTAATATAAGAATAATTGGATGCTCAGAATGTTACATTTGACTGCAATAAATGACTAAAGTTATACACTGTGATTGTATGTGAATTGCTCCCTCGTTTTTACGGCTCTTCATAAACTCTCTATCCTAGTCGACATTTTCAACAAGGAATGTGTTGTCTTCTTATCTGTTAGCTCTAATTAAATCAGCACTCAGTGAGCCTGAAATAAAAATATAAATAATAAAAAAAACTCCCTCTTGCTAAATTGTGCGTGCGTGCATGTGTTTGTAAAGCACAAATTCATAACAAAAGTCATCATGGACTCTTTATATAGACAGTAACCCAGCTGCATTTAAGGTCAATTAAGCACAGTCAAATTCAATTATAATTAATTTCAATATATCTATAAAACAATTCAATCTATTGAATTCCTTTTAACTTAGATTGGTGACAGTGGAGAGGAAGAACTCCTTGTTAATGGAAAGACACGTCAAGCAGATCCAAGTTCAAGGAAAGCAACAATCTTCCTGGACCCATTGGGGGAGTGATAATTACACATCACATACTGTAGTTAGAATCACGTAGTGCAGCTTCTTGTAAGGAACCACTTAATACACAATATGTAAACTAATAAACAGTTATATAAGTAGGAACTTGTATACCTAAGTATATTATAAGTAGGAACATTTAAAAAAATCCAGAATTTGTCACTATTGTTAATCCCCGAGTGTCTCGGCTTGCGTAATTCTCTGCACTCTTCCCCATTAGTGTTTGGCCTGCTGTGACAACTGGTGATGTGTTATATACGAAGTAACACAGTGTAGAATCTTTCAAGTGTACCATTAGACAAGCTGCCACTGTACCTTTCGACCTCCATGCACACTTGTACTTACACATTACACACTCCAAAATGTTCAGTCATACATGAGTTCCACCATTTTTACAAACCAGCACCCTACAGTGCTGCAGTGAACACTGTTCTCTGCTCTGTTCATCCTCACCCTGGCTTTACTACCAAACATAACTTACCACCATAAATTTATATGAGAGATCATTCCACTCATACTTGTAAAGTTTCTATTTTTGTTATTGCTGTGATATTCTTCTTTTGAGTGTGGTTATTTTGCGGCAGTGATAACCTTATGGACAGTCTTCTGTTTGCAACACACCAGTGAAATTTGGGGATATTACAGTTTGGTTCTGGTCATTTTTAGGATGATGGTTCAGGTATAGCTGCCAAGCCTAGGGTAGGCCATGAATAACATAAGTCACTTTGTTTAAAGTAAAGTGAGAAATAGTACCTTGAGTCAGTCTGAATAAATAATGGATTACATTTATATATGCAACCAGTGAATTATGGTTTGAAAAAAAAAAAGGTCTGTACAATTATGAGCATTTGCAAGTACGGTAAATGAGTGTTCCATGATTACTACCATAAAATACTATTATTATCATTATTATTTTTTATTTTTTTTACTGTTATAGAAATATTGCAGGCCCAATTCCATGAAGCAAAAGCATATTCCTATTTCTACCCCTTTGCTGAACCATTTCCCCCTACTCCTACCAATACCCCTTTCAACAGAGAGTTGAAGGATTGAGCTAAAAATATGCTTCTAAGAATCAGGACACCCTTACAACTTGGTTTTACATCAACATACATCACTGCAAGTTACTGCTCGACACAGGCGATGAGAGACTACAACTTCCCATGTGGTGATTTTACATGCCTTGCTCTTAGGCATTTACTTGTTTGTCAATGGCAAGACAGTAATCCAACAAGATTTCCTTTAAGAGTACAAGTGGATTGGATCAGTTTATGTTATATATTTAGTATAACAGGTTACAGCATGCTACTGAGTCATGGGGTATACGAGATGAAAATATGCAAGATTGATGTTAGCAGCAATACTGTAATGTTAGCGTTGGGGAAACTCAGCATTTTTTAATTTCCTTTTTTTAAGTTATAGGAAGTCAATAAGTATATTGGCACAAGAGTGAATGCAACATGCAAAAGTGCTTTCTAATGTTTTAATCCTTATTACTTCTGAAAATACTTAAATGAATATTACTTTGCTTGGTTGTGCAGCCGTGTTGTCTGTTCTGTACTTTTCCGCACGGTCCTCTGTTTGATGCGTGGTCCTGGAAATGTCACTTTGAAGGGCTGGGCACCCCTTTGCCTTAGCCTTTTCCCTAAGAGAATCAGGGCGCCACTGTCCTTTACTATACATGCAAAACATAGGTGTAGATATAAATGGGATTGTGCCCAAGCAATAGTGAATATGTCTGTACTGAAACTGTGTATTCAGCTGTGAACAATATCAAAATAACTGAGTCATGTGTGCGGAGAACATCTCTAATTCATAGTCCTGAATACCTGTTTATTAATGGGAGCAGACGGCTCTGGGTGCAGGTTTTTAATGGCGCCTCTGTGCCTGAACAAAATAAAACCTGTGACACAGTAAATGGGTGAGAACATTTGTAAAGAGTGAAAGATACTGTGACAGAAAGTAGGTATGCAAGAGAGACTATGGCAGGGTGAAAGAGAGGAGAGGAGAGTGGTTACATATTTATGACGGTTTTCCACTTCTTTCATTACTTTCAGGCTGTTGGTGCCTGTACGTTCCCCATTTCTGTTTTCAACCTGCACAAAGCAGCGCTTCGCAGTTGTTTTTCTTCCACTTGTTGACCGTAAGTGAGAGCTTAATGAGGAGAAAGGTTAGGAAGGTGGCACAATAACAAAAAGACACAAGAAAAAGCTGAGGGGAGCTAAGCAGTAGCTATGCTAATGGCCTTAATGGGTCCATTGATATGGCTGATAATGTCCCTCCTTCACTTTCCCTGCTGCTCAATGGAAGAATATGTATAGAAAATGGGTTTTGAAGTGTTTTCTATGTATGTGAAGGGGCTTTTTAGGGATTTCTTTCCCCCTTGGAAATAATTTATTTGGTTGAGCTAGTTTTGTGCCATCTCATTTCATTTAATTTCATTTCATTTTTTATTTATTCTGATCATGGTAATATGCAAACAGAAAAAACAGAAAACAAACAAGTAAAATAACAACACAATCATCAACTAAAGCATATTCCATAACCAGAAAGGAGCCCTCTCTGATGTCTTCAGGCTCCTTCAGGGTTTTAACTATGGCGTATGTTAGCAATATTTTTAATGTGACTCCTGGTGTGTTAAATAAGTTCTGAACTGTCCGTGTCAAGTTTATTAAATGATATCCAATACCGAAGTACCGAAGTTCTACCTGTTCCTGTTTCTTGGGATCAATACTACCAAACAGCAGTTTTTTTTGTCTTTTTTTGTCTTTTTTTTAAATCAGTATGGGATTATACTGAATAGAGGAGCTGCTACCTCACCTGAAATAATTCCATCCCTGCTATAATTCACAATTTTTCTCAAATAGTGAGTGAAATCTTGGCCATTTCCTTTTCCCTCGGTCATCACATCACACTGTGGCATTTTTCCTTGGAGGTGTATGACCTTTATCATGGAGCACAGCCCACTGTTGCTTTGGCTTACTGACTCTCTCCAAGGGAGCTCATTAGCCCGCCACGCTCTCAACTGCCACTTGCCAGACACTTGGGCAATTAGGCTCTTTGCAAATATCACTGATATCTGAGGACAGCCAACAGCCAGAGACAGAGCAGAAGGACAGAGCCAGTGATTTGAGTGTGTTTGAGTGCACTATGCAGGAGGGATGTTTCACTGTGAGTGTACCTTTTTTAAATACTGAATGATCTGTATATAAATAAGTGTGTGTGAGTATTCTTGCAAAAGTGTTTACCAAACCACAGTGAAAAACATAAGTAAGTATTTAAGTGATTGCCATTGTGACATTATACTGCAAAACTGTGAAAACCAAAATTTAATAGCACAAAAATGAACGTTTCAAAACGTTTAGTGAATGGGTCACTTTATGAGAAATGCATTTTAGATTCAAAGATGCATTTTAGAGTCAAACATTTTCCAAAACTCCATCCGCCCACACCTTTCTAATGTAAAAAAAAAAGAAGTCTAATACTATGTCTGCCTGCATTACTATTGACCTTTTAAGGTGGTGCCTATTTTCATTTATCCACCGTAAAAGTACTCAACCATTTCTATTCTGAAGAACCGAAAACTGTTGCTGGAAATAGGCTTGTTGGAAATATGAGAAGGTTGCTATTATGTTTTGTAGTTTTAATTAAAACAAAAACAGACAATTTGCGGCCACTTTGTCACAAAAAGAATGTGCCCCTCCTTCGCTGGATGATCTATTCTGTTGAATGAGGGTTTTTACTCACTGACTGAAATTATGTCAAGTTTTATTGAGAAAACAACAATGAAAAGCATCTTCTGTTTGCGGTCCAGAGAAGCTGAAGTCCCGGGATTGATGTCCCAAAATCTGATCTGTATTGATTTTATCTCCACGAGTTATGCAACCCGTAATAACAATCAAAAGCTGCACCTTCATGATCAACAGTTCCTTTCTCCTACAATAATAAAAAGGCTAAAGTGAAAAAATTACCAATGACTACGTTTACATGCAGTCAATAACCCGTTTCTAACCGCAATATTAGCAATAACCCGGTTGCGCACGGCCATGTAAACACCAATAACCCCTTTGAATAACCGGAATTTACTCATATTCCGGTTTTTAAAAACCTGAATATGACCCCTGGGTTACTCCTTTTCTAACCCGAATATTTGGTCATGTATACGCTTAACGGGATATCCCCATCAAAAGGAACATGAATTTGTTTTCTGCGCATGTTCTTTTCGCAAGGAATCTTGGTCTTTTGAGTCCATGCAACATACGGAAATTCTCACGCCAGTCGGCTTCGGTGAACTCCATCATTTCTACCCGTTCCCACCAGTCCTGACTGCGCACCTTCATCCAAAGTGTCCGGGGTGCTCTGGTGGAAACGGGCAGAATGGATATGGATGGCACAGCTCCGGCTCCATTTGCCATTTCTTCACGTTCTTGCCTTCCATTAATGAAGAAGGCGACGATCAATAGTGTTAAGTCCTGGTGGTGGGTCACTACCAGCACCAAAGCGCAAAAGAAGGCGACTTCTACTGGGCTGTTCATTATCCGCCGTGCTGCTGTTATTAGGGCCTGAGCACTTACAGTGCAAAGGCCCTATTGTATCTGTAGGAATTCTTTTTTCTTTTTCTTTATTCTTTATTCTTTATCCTTCTGACGAAAGGAGGGCCTTTTTGCCCGGCCTAAACGTGCCTCAAAAGTCACCAAATTATGCACGCAAGCCAGGCCTGGCAATAAATGTGATATTTCATGGTTTGCTTAAAGGGCGTGGCCTAACGGCTCAACAGCGCCCCCTAGAATACTTTTCTTTGCTATAACTTTTGAACGGGTTGTGATAAAGACATCTGGGTGGTGTCATCGGGCTCGGTATTGAGTACTTGACCTTCATTGGTGCAAATTAGCCCCGCCCCTTCTTCTGATTGGTTGTCCCTATTTTCTGCCATAACTTTTGAATGGTTTGTGTGGCAGGGTGCAGGATTGGGGCGGGGTCTGCAGGGGAGAGAGGGAGTGCGGGGGAGTGGCGCACAGGTGACGCGGCTGGAACAGCTGACGGTACGCAGGTGTGTCTAATCACTCTGTGTATTTCAGTAGTGTGCGGGCCCTGGAGACAGGAGAGGACGGAAGCAGAGTGGAGGTGCAGCTCTGCTGACGGTGCTGATGCACGGAGAACCTCTGAAAAGAGACAAACTTTTGCTGGTAGAAATAAATAAAAGTTTTCTACCCAGATCCCGGTATCTGCTGTCTTGTGTGACCCCGTAGCAACGAGGCGTGCTACAGTTTGACATAAAGACTCGTGGATGGTGTCATCGGACATGGTTTTGAATCCCTTGACCATAATTGGTGCAAATTAGCCCCGCCCCTTCTTCTGATTGGTCCATATTTCATAGGTCCTATTTTCTGACATATCTTTTGAATGGTTTGACATAAAGAGTCGTGGGTGGTGTCATCGGACTTAGTTTTGAGTCCTTGACCTTAATTGGTGCAAATTGCACGCGCGAGGGCCCGTTCATCGCCGCTTGCAGCTTTAATTGTTGTTGTTTTGGATTTGGATACAGGAAGAAGAAGCGGAAATGACGGGAATTGCGTCATGACGCTGGTTTGATCGAGATATCCTAAATGATTACAATTACCATGTATACAGGGATAACCCTGTTTGCTCACGCATGTAAACAGATTATTCCGAATGTTTCAGTAACCAGAATATTGACCTTAACCCGAATTTTGACTGCATGTAAACGTAGTCAATGATGTTATAAACCTCACTGTGTCTTGTACCCTTCATAACTGGTCTAATAAAAGCATCTCCGTGGATTTAACTAGTTTGAAACCAAGTTTTTAAAGGATTAAAAGTTTGCTGCTGCAATTTTCACACGACATTACCAGAATGTAGAGCTGATACAATTAGAGCATTGCACAGTCTCCTGACTTCTTGTGACTGGCAACTGTTTGAAGACTCTGAAGTGGACTGTGACACTTGATATGTAGCTTGTAATATCTTTCAAGTCATCTGACACTCACTGGACTCGTCTACAATCTTTCAAACTATCTTTTGTGTCACTTACCCTGGCTACAGACTGTCCAATTAAGTAAAAATTACACATGTTCTGACAGGGTTTTTCTTTGATCAAGGACAGTTTTTTTGTTCCTAATTTGCAAACTTGAACAGCTTTTAGCTACAGTTGAAAACTGGACACAGAAACTCTTAATGATGGTGAGAAAAGGCCAATAAACTTTTAAGTTTTCAAAGAGCTATGTAACTTTGTAATTTTAAACAACAAATCTCCAAGACCAAATGTCCATTTCCCCTGCTTTGCCTGTTGACCCGACAGATACAACCTCTATGTGCACTGACAAGGTGGTGTGAAGGCAAAGACGGAGGACGGTGATGGGATAATGAGAGGGATAGGGTGGTGATTCTTTAACAACATGAAACTCCAAGGTGAACCATACAGCCGATCCAACACTGCAATTTCCTTCATTAGACAACCAGTCTCATTAAGCAAGACTAGATAGGCCACAGTGATGGGCTGAAAGAAATGAGCTTTTATTTGGGATATAAGGCCAATTAGCATTTTCTTTGTGAAATCTTTCCTAATGAGGTAGCAAACTTTGACATACAGCTTCTGTAGTCAAGCTAACTGATTCACTGTCAGCTCTCCCTGGACGAGCTGTCCTTGCTTATAAATATTTACAGTCCTGAGCTTCACTGAGGTTGCATTAACAGCAGCTTTTTTGTTTGTTGAAAAAGGTCAAAGTGCTGCACGGTACCTAACCGACAAGACAATGAAGCATGTGATTGTACTTTCTGCAGTCATTCTGTCCTTCTCCTTCCAACTAATTCACTGAGGATCATATGGAAAGGGTGAGGCGCTGTGTGACCATCTCTTCAGCAAACAACCCTTAATCCTGCTTCCTCATTTTCATCAATGACACAACAAAGGATGGAGGACAAGGTGACCAGAGAAGTGGTGGAGAATAGCATGAGAGCGCGGGGATAAAATACTGCTGCAAATTTTGACCAGACTCTAAAATCCGATTTGTCCATCAACCGATTTGTCCGACGAACATTGCTCCGAATTTCATCAGCGTTATTGTTCAGAATATCTACCACTGCAGAAAATATATTAAATGAATCAATTATATTGAATTGATAACACATTTTAACATCTTTTGGCAGTTTCTTGCCAAATGCATCTTTAAATCAAGATACGGGCCCACCCTTGCATGGCATTATGCTCTTGCTGCCTGCTTTCAACACACATTCTAAATAATAACGTCCACAACAGAAAAACAAAACTGTCCACTCTTTATGCTGTCTGTGTGCGCTGCACAAGTTCAGACTCACGCAGTACGTGTCTGGGATTAGGATTTTCTTTCGTTCCCTCTTTTCTCTTGTTTTTTGTTTATTGTGTGATGACAAAATGCACTAAAGGTTTTGATAAAAATGTCAACCGTAAGGGATTATTTATCTGACAAAGTATCTTGTAACTGATTACGGGACTTGTATAACAAACATTTTACATAACAACTTTTTAACATGAAAGAGCAAAATTATTGTATTCTTGTAGGTAAAGACTTAAACAACAGTGGACAGAGTGGGACAGAGAAAGAGGCACCAAGCTGAGGGATCTACTAAATATTGTACTCGTTATCCACTTCTCAGTCCATGTAACCTGCTCTGTTGATTAAAAGAATGATTTAGATTAAGAATATATAACACCCCTCTTTATCTGTACTGTTTTCTAACCTCTCTTTCTCACTCTCTTTCTTCTGCTGCCTCTTGCTTTGTTTTCATAGCCACAGGCAACGACTGAATAATTCTGTTTGAGATTTGTAAAAGTAAGGGAGAGAAAGACATCTTGACATGCTGAATGTGAAAACAGCGATCGCTTAGAGGTGAGAGATGTCTTGTCTGCCAGAGTTTGGGCCACAGATTCACAGCAGAGAGTTGAGACATTGTTTTGGTGGAATTTGAGTGACACAAAAGAAAGTGAAAGAAGACTTCTGTATGGGGAGATTCCCACCGTTAAAAACACAATTGGACATCTACTGCTGTAGTCAGCTCTTTGCCAAGTTATAGTCAAATATCTATTATACAGCACAATGATATGTTGCAACAAGCTTAAAAAAACAATAAATGAATGCTACTGAAAAGAAAATTAATAACGGTTGGTCTTTTAATCCGGTAACGCAACTGACACTTGACCTGGAAAGAAGAAATGTAAAAATCAGGAGGTAATCATATAAATGGAGAGAGCAGATCTTCACAATTATCAGTCAATACCCGGCATGTTCATGTCACAGTGTTTTAACACAAAGAATAGCACCTGTAGGGGCAATTTATGTTAAAGTTTTAAGTTGAGATGAAATGTGGTTTTTAACTTCATGAGATCAACGAGACTACTTCAGATTTTAAGTGTGAATAAAAGTGGACAAGAAAACCATGATCATGTTTGGATTAAAGAGATTTCCATATACCTACTTCCTCTTTTGTCGTGTAATTAAAACATAACAGTTAAGAAAACTTATTTGGGTTCAAGTTGAGAAAGACAATTCAAAAACCTGCAGCTGTCTCCAGAGAATCAGCCACACCTGCAGAAAAATGTCTTGCACCACAAAATTTTATGTTAAATGGTAGAAAAAGTCAGTGGAATTTTGAAAAAAAAAAATCTTTCTGATGATGATAAAAAAAATATATAGGCCTATATATTTTTTATTATCAGCTATGTTTGAAGAAAAAAAAGAAGAACTTTGCAACCATTTGTTGTTCCAGTGAAACAAGAAATATTTCATTGGCAGAGAGAATTGGTTCACATAGCAGCAAATTTTGGATGGGCTAGAAAAACTGAAAATAAAAGATGAGGATTTTTACCATAAGATAATGATGCAATACACACGAAAAGCTGCACATGCCAAGCAGCCCGAGAACCTTCAGCAGGAGGATGGACAAAAATCTTCAAAACAAGAACCGCTACAAAAAAGATTTAAAAAAAAGATGTTATGCAGGGTTCCCAAGCCAACGCGTCATCGGATATGTTTCCTTGACTGCTAAGAAAACGTTGCTGAAGATTTACAAATATGAAAGTATGAAAAATTAAAGAAATTGTACTGTACTGAAATGCAATACATTTAATTTTTGTTTAGTTTGTATTTTAAAGCCTAAATATACATTTTTCGTTCTCATTAATTATTTCTGTCAATTTCTAATCTCATCAATCTTTCATCTACATCCTCTACATCTACAAATCTTTCATGCTTTCCAAGAATCTGAGATGAACAAACTTCTCACCCTTTCTTTTGAGGGAGAGTTCAGCAACACTGGAGAGGAAATGCTGCTGCTTGCAATCTTATTTTTCAGTCACTAGCTACAGTTTGATCATATGAGTCGGAGCACAGACCAGGGTGTGCCTAGAAAAACGTCATGAACGGAATCAGTGACTCTCTTCTCGCACTGCTGCATACAGGACTGTCTCAGAAAATTAGAATATTGTGATCAAGTCCTTTATTTTCTGTAATGCAAAAGTGTCATACATTCTGGATTCATTACAAATCAACTGAAATATTGCAAGCCTTTTATTATTTTAATATTGCTGATCATGGCTTACAGCTTAAGAAAACTCAAATATCCTATCTCAAAAAATTAGAATATTCTGGGAATCTTAATCTTAAACTGTAAGCCATAATCAGCAATATTAAAATAATAAAAGGCTTGCAATATTTCAGTTGATTTGTAATGAATCCAGAATGTATGACATTTTTGTTTTTTTAATTGCATTACAGAAAATAAAGAACTTTATTACAATATTCTAATTTTCTGAGACAGTCCTTTATATCTTTCCAAGGAGGCTGAAGAGTGTGATTCACCTGTAACTGGATCACTAAGTCCTGTCCTCTTTCTTGAAAATGGGAACTATCACACCAGTCTGCCAACCAGAGCCACAGCCACTGATGTCCATGCAACCTTGCAGTGGCAACCAAGCAAGCCCCACAACAACTAAAGCCTTGAGGGACTGAATTAGCTTTTTGTACATCAAGGAACTCAGTCCAAGTACGGATTGAGCCTGTCTCGGTGCCCACAGACTCAATTTCCTCTATGCAAGACAATTTGGTCGGATTGAGAAGATCTTTGAAGTATTGCCTCCACATGACATCCTCAGTCAAGGGCAATAGCAGACCACCCTCAGTTTACTCAGAAAGCACTGTACTTGGACTGGCACGGTGGCAGGCACTAATCACCATGTCACTGCAACTCTGGTAAGCCACTTTGACAGTGAAAGTGTGAAACAACAAGGTCCATTCAGACTCTTTGTCTCTATCCTCCTTCAGGATGTGGTTGCACGTCTGGCAAAGATGGGAGTTGAACATTTTTCTGAGAGGTTCCTCTGGAGATGTTTCCACAAATCGCCATTTGCATATGTTTAAAAGTAATTATTCATACGTGAAATTCAGAATTTCCTCTTTCAAAAACCTTTGCATTATTAGCCACAAATTTACACTGTTTAAGTTCCTATACAGATTACACATACCCTTCAACCAGTGAGCCGGCTCCTCTGTTAAATGAAGCATCTATTTGACTGGGAAAAACAAATGGAAATGGAAAAAAAGGAGTCAAATTAGAAGAAAAAAATGTTCAGTGTGAGCCTGATTTTGTTTTAAGTTCAATTGGTTTAGATAGATTAAATTTTAAATACCTGCAGTTCTTTCTCATGAGAGAACCAGAGATTCTGAGGTTTCCTGTCACATAATACCCTAAACACACTATATTTTAGCATTCACATCACATAAGGTGTTCAAGTGGTTACAAGAAAAACATGTTTTTCCTTAGAAGACAGTTAAATAACGAAACATTTTGGTTTTCACTGTTTCAGTTGAAGAAGTTGTAGCGACATTAGCAGTACTACCAGATTGTGAATGTGGGTGTCAGGATGAAGTGGTTTGTCAGGGAAGATCCTCATTATTCATCCTCTCGCCTCTGATCCCTTGTTATCCCAACATCCATCACTCATCGATCACCCTGGGAAATGAATGAAATAACTTCCACATTTGCTTAATTCCCATACCGTGCCTCGCAGGCCTTCTTGGGGCAATTCCATCTTTTTCTTTTGCTTTTAAAACCAGGTTTCGTGCTTCCCTGTATAGCTCAAGGGAAAGCATGTAGCATACAGTAAATATTGGCATGACAGGGGTCTTTATTCACACAGGGGTCACCCACACTGAAAATGTAACTTGTCTCTTTTAAATGTACTTTCACTCAGGCGTTCAGTAGACTGTGTGAATGCTGGGTAGCAACTGAACATTTGTTTGTTTGTTTGTTTTTAAATTATAGTTTTGCCTAATAGGCGAATCATAGCTCAGTCATGTTTATATGTTCATATTTGATTTGCCATTTACTACAAATGGCAATTGATTTTTTTTCTTTTTTTGGGGATACGTGAGGAAAATGAAATCGTTCTGGTACAGTAAAATCCTAAAGCATCCATGTCTGAAATAATAGTTTTTCCTCTGTCAGCATCTGTATCATGGCAGAGTAGCATCTCAGAGACAGGCTATTAAATTTTCTGGTGGGGTAGCGGCGGTTTCAGATGCTGCCAGAGCTGTCAAACCCTTTCTTAGTATTTTTTTCTTAGCTAAAGGGATTTTGGTCACCAGTGGTTTCATTTGTGTTCACATGCTCCTAGTTGGCATAATGAACATAAACAAATACAGTTTGCATCTTTGTTTGCCACATGCATGCAGCATATCTTATCTTCAGTTACACTCCCTACTCTGAACTATGATTGTCACATACTAGCAGGCCTGTCCTGCTTATTCACACATTAAAAAGATGCAGTTTAATAACATAATTATGAAAGTGATACAATCAGGCTGCAGGATTAGCTCAACTTTGCAATAGAAAAATATTGATCTTCTACTTTCATGTCGTCAACATGGAGGTAAAAGAGTGCAGTCTCCTTTACTGCAGGCGCAGCACCAATCTCCCACTCCATTCTTTACCTATATTGAGCTTTATATCAGATCTTGACCTCAACTGAGTGTTGGTAGATACAAACAAACTGAGCAGGGAATTGTTTCAGAAATGTGTTTTTATAACTGATCTGTAATCTACATCTGATAGAAGAGATGTTGACCTTTTTGTTTGGTCATGATGTGACAGTAGTTTGTCACTACTGGCTTGGAAATTCGGACAGAAATTAAGTTAAATCAGTCACATCCTTGTATATCTTAAGGAATGACCTTTCTTTCTTTTTTTTGATCAACTTGGATTGTCCAGGAACAGAACCTTTTCTCATCAGTATTACAATTTTAAGTGAATAAGCTAACATTAACAGTGGAAGTTTCATAATGCATCATTTCAGAATGGGGAAAGTATGTGAAAGTACATTGACTGCATCAATAATAGACCGAGCAGTTTGCCGTCATATGTACAGCCATCTAAGATTACACCAAGAACAGATTCACGTACTGTATTAATAATGACCGTGCAGCTGCTGACCTGCAGGCAATAGACGGCAAGTGCAGTAAATGTACTTACTTTGTAGACCTGCCTCTGAGCAGAAGGCCACTGAAGAGGATTCTCACTGGGCTTTATGACCAACTCAAAATTGGTAGTAGTGCTGGTGCAAGGCCGGTGCTAGAACCAACTCCAAACAGGTTCTACAGCGCTTTTCCACTGGCTGGAGAGCACCAGAGGGCCAGGATCCGGTCATTTATTACATCACCAAAGTGAAAGCAGGAAAATTATAAAAAAGAGTGCAAAATCCCTCAGAAGAACAACAAAGGAAAACAACTTTCAGTATGTGTACATGCTGACCACGGCAATACAAATCTTTGTTTGGAGTCTGGAATCAACTTCATGCAATTTTCCACCATGAACATCGACAGCGTTTACATTTGAGGACCAAAGTTAGTCTTTTGAGAGTCACATGTTTGCTGTACACTACATATATTTTTGATTGCACGGTTAAATCATCCAGAATTTCTGTGATATATGTTTCATATTTATGAGGATGTTTAAATATAGTGGTTGCATTGTTTTTTGTTGGTTGTAATAAGGGCGCCTTGCTCATGAGGTAGCGGTTCTTGCATCGGACCCACCAAGGTTTTAGGTCCAGTGTAGCACCAGTTTACTTAGGGCCGAGTCGATGCTTTTCTTCGCAGCGTGCAGTGAAAAAGTCCAAAATTTGGGCTGACTCTGGCACTAGCAACAAACTAGCACTGGAAAAGCTTTGGTGAAAAGCCCTGTCAGTTCACCTCCACACTTGCATTCACAGCAGGGTGAAGATGCCCTAACCATGCAGTTTACAGTATACGGGTTTCCAGTGCAGTAAAGGGTCATCAGAACTGGGAGTTATACTTGTAAAATGCAGGTATTACAACTGAGGACACTGCACTGTGCCTAAAAATATTACTTCATATATTAACTTAGGAAGATTTGACAAACAAACCTGAAAGCCTTTTCTCCAACAAAAAATAAGATATCAGAGAGACTCAGAGCTGAGCTGTCAGATACTTAAGTGACCGACATTATGACATTACTCTCACATCATGACCAAACGAACATATCATATATCCAGGATATTATAAAAAAAGTGTCTCTTTTCCATTCCAGTTTTTCCCCTCTAGCTGATTTATTTTTACCGCAGTAACTTTTACAAATGTCCACTATATGTGATTGACAGATCTTTTTTCTCTTCATTGCATCTCTATCCATGGCTTGGAAGCTGTATATCAGGGTTTCTTCTCACCTTGCAATATTTTTTGACAGATACTTGGAGCACCACATTGATGGTCTTGTTTTTGAAGCCAAGCCTTTTTTCTGTGAGGTTCTTATGTTGGATGCAGCTTTGTGTCACAGTCACAGTCAATACACACCACTTTCCATCTCCATCATCACAGCTCCACGGGGAGAAGGGGGGAAGAGCTTGCGCGTGCAAGTGTGCATGTTTTAAGCTCATGACTGTTGCTTCCTTTGTACCAACATAAACTAAAAAGGAATTGTTGCTGCCTGCTTGCTGTGTGTGTACGTGTGTGTGTGTGTGTGTGCATCAGACAATGCATGCTCGTCTCTGATTGTTTGCAATGCTTGTGCATCTTTTCTGTGCGTGCGTGCGTGCGTGCGTGTGTGTGTGTGTGTGTGTGTGTGTGTGTGTGTGTCTCTAAAAGCCTCCAAGCTCTCAACGGTATTCTCCTGTTCTCAAACCATCATCTGTCTGTCTGCTATCTGTCCAAGCTTAAAGCATCACTTGTTTTCTTAGGGGCCTCTGGGAGACAAAGAAACAACTGGGCGATTACACTCCTTCTTTTATGCTTGCAAAAATGCTCTGCTCCTCCCTGTCTTGCTTTTCTTCCGGGAGGTCTTTGCTGTGAGGCTTTTCCCTTTCTGACTTCTGGAAATTTTATTTACAACCCCTGGCAAAAAGAATACCGAATCGCCGCTCTAGGAGCATGTTCTCTCTCACTGTTTGATTATATGGAGAGAAAAAAAAAACACACAGGGCTATTTTATTTAACAGCTGAACATCGTGGCTTTGTAAAACATACCTAAAAGTAATAATAAGATTGCTGCAACTAAAGCACACGTTTCCCGTTAAATTGATCAAAATAAAAACGTAAGAAATCACCCAGCATCCGGAATTTACAAAATCATATACCTGCACGAGTTAAGTCTGCAGTTACACTAGAATAGTTTCAGACCTTAATGAGCTTGTTCCACTTGGCTGATTGATAGGAAACATGACCCAGCACAGATCTGTCTGTTGAAACAATGGAAAGCGTTATAAAAGTGTTTGAAGAAGGTAATTAAACACAGTATGTGGCAAAGGATGTTGGAGCAAGTACAACATGAATGTGAAGGATGGAAAAGGAAAATTTAAACATCGACTGGGGAAGATGGAAAAGCAATTACGTCAAAGCAATAGACAATAAAAAAGAAAATGTACAACAAAAAATAAAAAAACAAATGAGAGACGCAATAATGACTGTAGATGATTGGATCAAACCAATATTGAATGACGAATCATTGATCTGTAAGAGGAGATGATTCTTTGCTGCAGATCCAATGAAACATGACTGTATGAAGCATTTCCACGGACACTGATGACACAGTCTTGTGTTGTACGTCAGGAATAGGAACCGATGAAATGGTACTTTTTAATTCTACAGATAATGCACAGATGTCCTGAAAGTTTGGACACTTTTTTCATTTCATCAGTCAAAATTAAGTTTGACGATAAAACATATCACCACAGTGGAAAAGCAGTAAAATATTTATTCAAGAAATACATTCACTGAATGAGGTGGTCAACAATCTGAAGAAATAAAATCAGCTTGAAAATATATGGAAAAAATAGAAAAAAAAAGTAAGTTTGCAACATAGTTTCATCATGAAAAGGTAATATCTCTACGGTATGTTTTTCAATGGTGGAGTCGATGCTTCAAAGAACCAGTTCTCTCACAAACGAGAACAAGAGAGCAAGAGAACAAACCCGAAAAATAAGTTAAAAAAAGTTATAAAACTGGTCTTGACAAAGAAGTTGGTACAGTCAACTTAATATTTTGCTGCAATCAAATTATTTCTGTAGCTCTCAATGAGACTTGTGTACCTATAAACAGGTATTAAGGTCCACTCTTCATGAAAAAACTGCTCCAGCTGTCTCAGGTTTGACGAGTATCTCCTACAAGACTGCATGTTTCAGCTCTTTCCATAGATGTTTAATAGGATTTAGATCAGTGATCATAGAGGGGGACTTCCAATTACTATTCTGCTCAGATTTTTCAACTGATGGCCTGCTGCTTTCCACATTTGGCTCACATTCATCTGATTATGAATTAACAATGTGCATCCATTTATGTCAGAGTTAAATGACACACAAACACACACAAACTAGTCTCATCCCTCCACAAAATCGTGCTTCTACAATAAACGTATCCATGAATCCACGTATCACTTGAAAGACGACGATGCAGTTCTGTGATGGATTGATTAGTATATATGTACTGCAGATACATAGCTTTTTTTTTATATGAAACTCACGTTTGTTGATGCGGTCTGGTTCATATGGATCTATTTTCAAAGTCCCATCAGACTAATGATATTCAGTTTCAACACAGAAATGTGGCCAGGGGAGGTTTTGGAGATTGATGCAGACACATGTGTAGCCTTATTGATGGCCTTGTTAGTCACTGACTGCCACTATCGTGGGTACGGGTCACGCATAAACATTTAAGTTAATGGTCTTGCTTATTATTCATTTTGAAGGGGGTGACATCCAGTGTTGAACTGAGTTTTGAATAAAGTGTTTTGCAGTCCCAATATCAGTTGCAGTTGAAAACTGACATTTTTCTTCAAGTGGCTTGGAGAGAAGCAGTCAGTCAAAGGATGTGACTGATTATATGCTTTATTTTTTGACTTATTGCCACAACAATTACATAAACCAGTCACATTACCCTGAGAAACTGAACACGTGTAGGAATTCTGTCGACCTGCTTAAAAACTGTTGCATGTCTGTCACCTGTTGTGGAAATGTTCCCGTTTACCAAAGAACAGTGCGACGTCCAAGTTAAAACAGAAATAGATGTATTTGCCTCTTGCATGCAAAAAGGAGAGTTGTCACAACAGTGATCTGAAGGAAACAGAGACAAGCTGCAAGGTCACATACTCAGGAATAACCTGTATGTAGAGATACATTTACTCCTCCGCTCCTGTCCTGTTATAATTCAACATGACTTGTCAAAGTGATTATATATATTATTAACTAGGAATACTTTTGTCGATGACTCACCAAAAATGATTGTAGACCTGATTAACTCAAAGTGATTACACATATGATTGACCAAACGTGATTATACAGCTTCACATATGCAATGACACAAATAATGTTGTCATACAGTACATGGCAAAAACAGGTCATTGGTAAATTTTCCCTCGATACATGTTTAAAATACATAACCACATTTCTATTTCCTGTTTACAGCGTGCACCTGGCCAGTGTGTGAGAACATTCTGAAACATTTTTGTCATCCTTTATTTTATTGTCATTTTTATCTGGCATGTTAGATTAGATGGAACTAAATTCTAAAACAGCAGTAAAACACCTGCGTGGACAAAACCCAAAAAACTGTTCAGTAAATAGCAAACTTCAGAGACCCCAACAGTGCCAGAGGCCATTTGACAGCATAACAAAAGTAAATTGGTTCTTTTGTGTTTACAATACTTAAACATTTAACACTGTAAGTGGTAGCCTGGAGCCAAAACTAATCAGCATTAATAAGGTGGCCCATGTGATTTTAGTTTTGATATATTCTTACTGTAAGGAATATCAATGAAAATACGAAAATAGCTTGGTCTTGGAGCTGTCCATTTGTAACCACTGGAGAAAAGACAATGTGATCTGGACTTAATTATTCTATCATCAGACCCCTCTGTGATCCCAAGGATGCTGTTCACCATTATCTGTGTTGTTTACAGTGGAAGACCCTGGCACCCACATTTGGAATAATTGGGGTAGCGCAACAGCTTGAGCAAACCCACCATGTGCAGAAGTTGAAAGACATAATTGCAACTAAGCCAGGTTCAAGTCTCAGTCGGTCGCCCTTTGCTTCAAGCCGTCTCTGCCCCCCACGTTACTCCCAACCTTCAAATAAAGGCCACTATACATTCTGCTCATGTGTGGTTTTTAACTGCAAAATTCAGAGCAACATCTATTAAGTAACTGTTGCCTTACAGAGGAGAGCGTCTGTCTTTAAAGATTTCCTGCTAACATTCGCTGGTGATCGACTCCATAGAACAATCTCAAAAGCTCATGTCCCAACAGGACATTCCAGTTTTAATGACACAAAAGATACTTTTAAAATCAGGCAGGTGGTTTTCCTGTTTTGGCTCAGTTATGTAAAATGAAGCTGTAATGTGTATTCACATGTCTATTATCTTTTTTGAAGTCACACAGGTGGCAATTGTTTTGCCAGTGATCCTCTTCGGCTACAGCAGCTTGGTTGCTTTTAGCAAATATTATATCACTAAATTCCTGCTTGGCCAATCTTGTGCAAAGAGCTAATATTTTACAATTAGCTGAACATATTTAATACACAAGTAGATACAGAAAACCAGGGCAGACATGGGTAGAGTAGATGGTCACCACTGTGTTATCGTTGATTACAGTTGTAAGGTGTAGCCTTATACAGGGTGCTGAGACAGAAAAGCCTATATAGACTTTTTCTCTAAATATGACTTTTCTGTTTTTCTTACAATTCCTTCAACTGGAGAGTAGAAAAGCATGTTACATTAAAAGATTGGGTGTCTGTCACCTTGGTCCCACTTGGACTTTACCGTCTATATTTTTCTGTTAATAGTTGACCAACATGGCAAAACTTGTGGGAATCAGTCTCAGCTTCTGGAGATTTGAGGTGGCGCAGCTTCTTGAAACAAACCCTGGATGTGTTCCACAAACATGTGATGGGAGGCTGTTTTGGTGGCTCTCTTGCCAGTGAAGGTGTGACCGTGATTTCACACCACAAAATAAGATGACCCTGACTGGTGATCAGCGGCAGGCGTTTTTGATCTCTGTTGTGGGAATTTGTGTGGGCTGTAGGGGAAACATTATTGAAGTCATCTCACACTCAAGGAAGGAGTTGAAGTGTGTGTCTGGGAAATTAGTGTGAATGAAACATTTTAAAAAACAACTGCAAATAAGGAAATGATTTACTATATTTGTGCAAATACAGTCACGGTAATGATATAGACAGATATATGATATAGATGATATAGACAGAGTGTCCCCACCGTGTTTTAACTTACCATCTAGGACATCTCTTTCCATTGTTTTCATTCTGCCTTTTTGATTCCTATTTCTTTTTTCTTTAACAGATATGATTCCTTCTGTGTCCCCTTCACTTTTTCTTCATGTCCCCCTAATGCGCCTTTTTGTAAATTCAGCAGCTTCACCCTCTGTCAAGTGGATGGCAGGGGACACCCAGGTGTAAATTGCCCAGCTTGCGATGGCTAGAGAAAAAGCACAAAGCAATTTCCACACCATTTCTCAGTAGGGTCCATCTCCACTGTTGCCAAGCCCTGAGGGGACCTCAAACGAAAAGAGAAACCACCACTTAACTGCCAGCCAGACAGCATGGAGAAGATTAGGAGGAAAGAGAGCAGCGGGAGGTAAGGAGAGAGACGTTATCGCGGCTCACACTTGACTAGCAGTCAGAGCCACCCAGATTACTGTTATTGCCACAGATTTTAAAAAGCTGCATCCACACTGTGGCCAAAAATAAAAAGTGTAAACCCTGCTGTTTACAAGTAGTTCCACATCCTGGACCGAATAATATGATTCTGAACAAGAGGTTTTAGTATCCTCCAAGCCTAAACAATCGCTCACAGGCTGCCTTTATATGTTACATACCCTGCTAAGGTTTAACAGCCGCAGCCAACCACCGTCCACACCAGCACTTAGGATGCTCGCTTGTTTGTTATTATTTATGACAATGACAATAAATGATTGAATCTTGAACCTTGAGTAGGCTACCTGGAACAGAATAAGAAGTTTTTCTCAGGTATGAGCAATTCAAATTTAGTGTTGGGCCACAGCCCTGTGTTGAACATGGGAAGACTTAGGGCTGTGCTATTAATCGATTTTAAATCTAAATCGGATTTATTAATCAAGACGATATTAAAAAAAGGAAAATCGGAAAATCGATTTTCCTTTTTTGCAACTGGCTGCATTACAGACAGAGCTCGTCTAGTCATCTTTGTTTGGTCAAGAAAATTGTAAATGTTGTCACTTTACTAAACTCAAGGAGGATTTACAGTATCTTTCAATTGCACTTCATTCCCAATAGGGAAATGTGTCTGCTATTTTTCTTTAAAAATAAAGATAAAATGTTTGAAACAATTTATTCCATTGTCTTTTGTAGTTTTACCAAAAAAATCTAAATCGAAAATCGGGTTTTCAGAGAAAAAAATCTGGATTTTATTTTTGTCCAAAATCGCCCAGCCCTAGGAAGACTTAATTTCAATTCTGAGACCCAACTCGACCTGGCCTCAATTTCTCAACATTGACCGCATGGTTTGAAACAAAGGAACCTCCATAATGACTCAAAGCCCGGGCAGGCTTTGCATTTACGGCCCTTCGGTGATAAGGAATAGCACCCTCATTGGGCATGGACCAAAATACCTAAAAGTCTCAGGGAAGAATATGTTTTAATGTGTTTTACATATTGTATGTTTAAACAGTGAAAATATCACTTGATAATACAAAACATATTATATTTACTGACATTATTTTTCAAGCAGCACTCTTTGTTATTGGGAACTGAAGATTGACAAAGATGAGAGACAGATTGTAGTTCCTTCATCTAAAGAGTAATGGGATGCTGGCTGTGGTCCTACCTCCATCCACTATGACCCCACATCCTCTTTTTAGGGCTTACAAACTCACAACAAGTACAGGTGGATGACTTTGGTAATCAATGTGGACGTAGTGCCTCAGAAAAGAAGACATTTCAGAAAATTCTGTTTGTTGTTTGAAGTTTGGACTCCAAGCCCATATGCTGACCACTGGCAGCCCACATGAAAAGACAGTATTATCATAATGCCTGTTTTCTAGCCTGTGAATGGTGCCTGTCTAGGGAAAAACATCAACAAATGCGTCTACCTTCATAATAATCCTAAAACCAAGCCATATGTGTTAAACTAAAATTTATATTGATCAATGGCATCATCTTCTATCATTCTGAACAGCAGAAATGTTCCTGGACCCAACTTTGGAGCTATAAGAATCACTGGTTGCTTTTATGTGTGCTGAAGGTTCCTTAAAAAAAGAGGTGGAGACGAGGCACGTTTCTTTAACTAAAACATCGATCCATGTTGCATTTTAACTTGGTAGTTTGTAGATGAAGTTGTAGAATTACTGCCATTGTCAGAAAAGTATCTCAAGCCATCTTTGGTTGCAGGACGTCTGACCATCATGAGACCACTCACACTGTACGACACAGGACTGCCATTATGGAGATACGATGAAACGTTTCACCACAACTCTTTCACAGCAGTTATCTTTGTCTGTGACCGCACAAAATTGTGCAGTGTACTAGGCATCAAAGGGATGAGCGCTCATACAGGATGAAAAGTATCAACAAATTAGAGAACGAAGTAAGGAGACATGTCATGCAACCCAACATGCAACAAAATGTCCCATAAGAAACATTTTAGAATTGCACAATTTAATTCTGCTTTTGAAAAATTCTTAAACAGATCAGCAGATTAAGCATGTTTCATTCAATTCATGATAAATTGGTTCGAGTATATGAACTGACTTAGATGTGTCAGGACAGAAACTTACCTCAGAATCTGCTGCAATGATATACCAGAAATTACTGCAACAAATAACATTCATTAAGATTTCCTATTTTTAAAGAAAGCCCCCTCTTTGGTTGATATTTTATTAGATTGTATTTTCACCTATTCATGGACCATAAGACAGTAGTTGTGCATTTAGGTGTGCACTGATATTTGGCAACAGGCAGTGAAAACTCCAATGTAAGTAAGCAGTTCATTGTTGGGTTGGTATAAAAAGTAAATGAACCATCGAAAGGTAGTTTCAACAAATTAAAAAAAGAAAAAAAAAACAGTTAACTTAATTTTGTACTGAACGGTATCTAGAAATGTATTGTATCCTTTTCTTTCAACCAGTCTGGACATGTGGTCCCAACAGGGAGGCTGGAGGGTGAGAAATTCAGTCATCTGGACTCAAAATTGAGATCATTCTTTTGATTTGGTCCAATATCTGGCTAAGATGAGTAATTCAGGCATGTAGCTATGATGTCTCCAGGACACCCACCTGGAGAGGTAGTTGAAGCATGTCCAGCCAGAAGGAGGCCCTCGGGCAGAACCAGGACATGCTGTAGAGATGATTGGCTAGACTGGGAACACCATGATATCCTCTATGAGGCGCTGGAGGAGTTGGTGGGGGAGAGAGGGAGGTCTGTGCTCTCTTCTACACCTCCAACTCAAACCCGTATAAGCGGGTTGATGGGTGGCTGGATGGCAATGCCGGGGTTGTGGAAAAATATAATCACCATCACGCGAAGAGCTTTACATGTAAAAATCTGTGTTTTAATATAATAAAAAAAAAGCTTATAAATATATAACAAATTATATCACATTATGCATATATTTCAAAGTATTCTGAGAAAACCCAAGAAGGCACAACCAAAACATGCACGTTATATAGCCAACCAGTAATCACAAACCCACACTCTTCCTACGATGATGCTACAGTACATCAGACTGCAACGCAGTACCATGTAGTCCTTATGACTGTTTTATCCCTATGGAAGAAACTTTCCACTCTATGGTTATTTATAGCCACCCCTCCCAAGTTCAGTTTATGTGTTTTTTTTAATGTAATAAATGCTGTCTCCAAACAAGATGGTGCTATTGTCCTCTACTACATCTGCTTCCAACACTTCGTCCGGGCTTTCTGTGTCCTGTCTACCAGTTCTGTCACAGCCCTGACTATTACCTGTGAAAGAAGAGCAAAGGCCAGCTTTGTTGATGAGTTCCAGATTTCTCAAATACTACCAGAAGGACACAGACAAACAGCCTTGTGTACTGGAGAAACATTCTCAGAGTTATTTGGCAGCCTTGTTAAACTTACCTGGGGCCTCAGTTTTATTTTGATGTAATCTCTGAGAAATATAGTTTTGACAGCAAGGAAACATTTACAGTATATCACACTGAACACTTTCAAATAAGGGCCACTGGACTGAAAGAGATACAATATTGCTTACAGTATACAGAAGGACATTTTTTTGCAGGTCCGCTGGACAGTTCAGCAGACTAATAACGTCTCATGGAGGTCCGGTTAGTCCATTAGGCTTCTACACCTACTTAAAAACATCCAGGCAGGCAGTTTTTGGGCTATAACTCAGTGCCAGCAGAGCTGATCTATTAAGATGTATTACACCCACCAGAGACCTACAGAGGATGTAGAGGTCAGGAAAATGTGAAGACCTCACCTCTAGCTGATGCCCAAGATCCAAATCAGCATTTCAAAATCACTCAGTGAGATTAAAAAGGCAAGGGGATGGAGGGGTTGAGTGGAAAGGAGAGGCAGGCAGCTACGATCCTTATAAAAGAAGCAATCTAGGTGCTTCTGCTTGACTGTTGGCATGATTAGATACATCTTGTTCCATTATGCATTTTCTATTTTCTTTTTCATTTTCTGAAAGAAGATTTGAAACATTTCTAATAGCTTTTCAAACGACTTGCTGTCTGTATCGCTTACTGTTAGCCCACTCACAGTCACTGAGACTGTGATGCATGAAGAGGAATGCATTGTATGTCTCCTTCGATTTGTCTTTTGATATGCCAAACCCCCCCCCCATTTCCTTTTTTGTGTATGTCACTTTTTTCATCTTTCTCCTATTATTTAGCATCCTGCATTTGTGTTATTGTTGGTATTGTTATTGCAGATTTAAAAACTAACAGAGTATTTATTTATTCATGATTTTTATACACACACACACACACACACACACACACACACACACACACACACACACACACACACACACACACACACACATATATATACACAGTATATATATATATATATATATATATATATATATATAGATATAGATATAGATAACATTTGTTTCCTTGTTGAACCTTCCTTTACTTTATTTCAGATAGTTGGGTTCTGTTTTACAGGGCGATGTATTTTGACTGGGTGTCTCCACTTCTGTGTACAGATAGATGCACTGATTCACATGAGAGACTCATGTTTGATTTTTGAAGGGGAGGTTTGCTGTCCTGATAAGCTGAGGGTGTGGCGGCACCGCTGGACTCTCCTCCCTGTAGTGTGCCCTCCACTGGGCCCAGCTAGTTTCCTTCGGCTTTGTTGGACTGTCTGTGCGTTTAAATATTACATCGCTTTTCAACAGAAAAAGTGTAATTTTTAGTTTACAGTGGTGTATGATGAGCAATTTTTCAGCATTTCTAATTAGGCACACCTATTCATCACGTGCACTGTCTCAAATAAATGTTTTTTTTTGTTCAGACCTGTGTGTCTGTCAAGTTTTTGAATGAACCTGTGTGCTGCCAGTGCTCACCTTTCAAGTTTGAGGAACTCTCCTCACAGATGGTGCTGTTTTCCAACATCTGTGTCTAAAAATAAAGTATTAAGTAATACCCTCTCCACCTCTCCTTTTCCCCATCCATTTTGCCATAATATTCATTTTTATTACTTGCTAGAATCATGAAACACTGGACGTGATGTTGTTCTGTCCATTGTGCCAATGGATGGTATCTACATGAGGTTAGCCTTGATGTTGAGAGTGGCATGGGAGCTGTACCTCGGGGAAGGGAAAGATGTAAATTTGGGACACATCATCAGTAGTGTTCCAACGAATCATGGGGTGTTGCCAGTTCTGTGTAGCGCAGTTTCTTGCGCTCATAGGCCTCTTCAACTGAATTTTCCTACGGGACAGTGAGCTCTATTATGTAGACAGACTTCAGTGAAGGGGACTAGAGCACCAAGTCTGGCCTTAGGGTGGTGGCTGCAATCTCTGCAGGGAAGGGTAATTGCTGGCCAATGTCGGCCAGCTTCTTCCAATCCCGGGCCATGTTTAGGAGGATGGTTGGGCTTTTTCTGTCCCTCTCGGATGAATGTTGATGTGATGGAAGTGGTGGCTCTCAAGGGCAAAGAGTTGATTGTGTTCCTCTTTCTCTCAAGCACTGCTGCCAAACTATTGAGGACCTGGTTGTGCCTCCAGGTGTAGCGGCCTTGTGTGAGGCTGGTCTTACAACCGGTCAGGATGTGTTGGAGAGTTGCTGGAGTGGAGCAGAGGGCAGAGGGCAGAGGGCACAGGTTGGATCTTCGCCATACCATTGGTGGAGAGTTTTTGGAGATAAGAGCACATCATTGGTAGCTCTGATGATGAAGCTGATGTTGCTTGCCTCCATTCCCCAGAGATCTCTCCAGCCGAGCTTTCTCTGCTCCAGGCCTTCCAACCTCATCCATTGTCCCTGCTTGGTAAGAGAGACAGCCTTGGCAGTTCTTTCAGCCTCCTCCTGGTGGCACACCTCCTCCACCACCATTTTCCTTCTCTCGGATGTTGAGGCCTTATGCCACATTGGTTGCTTGCTGTAAGGCCCAAGCCTCCTCTTCCCAGCTGGACGTGTCCCACAAAGTCGTTGTGCCTCAGGGCTGCCGTGGCATGCTGCATTGCATTGGATGGTGTCCAGTTGCAAGGGGTGGTGCAGCCCTACTGATGGTCTGGTCTCTGGAGTCTGTCAGAGTCAACTGGAGTCTCACTTTAGAGCACTTGTACTCTTCAGTGAGGCTTGTGATGGGTGATGGGTCAGTGAGGCTGATGTTGGTCAGATAGCGTGGAACACCGAGCCATTTTTTCATGTGTCCGGTGATGGCTCACTCCATCTTTTCCACTGTTGTTAGTGGGACCTCATAAACCGTGAGTGGCCACATTACCCGAGGGAGAATTCCAAATTGCAGACACCAGAGCTTAAGTTTCCCTGGCAGTGGGGTCTTGTTGATCTTTTCCAGACTGCTGGTGATGTCATGCCTTAGCTGCTGCACTTGGTCTTTGTCCCTAAGGCTTGCATTGTACCATCTGCCCAAGCTTTTGACAGGTTCTTCGGACACCGTTGGTATTGGGTCATCACCCATGCAGAACTTCACGTTTTAGAAGAAGAGAAATAGATTTTTTCTTTTTCTTTCTTTTTTATTTAAGTACATCACCCAAACCGCCCAAATGTTGGGAGGGTATGGTGGTCTTCACTGATATATGACCATTTTGACCTGCCAACATGCATCTGTTTTGCTCATTCACTTAGTCACTAAAACACACACTCTATTTCACTCTATTTACATTTTCTATCATATCACCAATAAAGGGTTCCGTGTCCTGCCCAAGGACACATTGACACGTGACATGGCCACTGTTGACCTTCCGGGTGAAAGACAACCAACTCCACCCACTAATCTATGGCTGCTCCAATGCAAATTACTTTGACTTCTACTTTTCTGCAGAAAGTATGAACCCACAATATTTCATCTTATTATGCATTCACCGACCATTTTATTATATACACCTGGTATGCATAATGAAGTGGTGAGTGCATGTTATTTAGTCTCTAAACATACGTCAAAGCATGCAACTGAAGGCAATTATTATACTTCTTGTGCTTACTAATTTTGCCAAAATGTAGTATGCAAAAGTTGTATTTGAATATAAATATATAAATTAAAAAAATTATCAGATGGTGTGATACTTCCTAAAACATTCCCAGCTTCCAACTGAGCATTCGACCTTGCATATTATATCCCATAATACAATGCACCACTATGCAGAAGGTGTTAACGTCACTGGCTTCCAGTTAAGCTGAGCAGGATCACTTTTACTGTAACACGCTGTCCTTGTTAGTACAAGAACAGCTAGACCATCATGCAATACTGTATACTACAGTATACTACTGTAAGCACACTATGCAGTTTTGAAAATGGCCACAGTTATTATGTTGCGCTGTGTAAGATGAAATAATGTTTTACATGGCTTACACTTATATAGCGCTTTCCAGCTGTATTCCTACAGCCTACTGCCGTACAACGGCGCTCGCCTGACAACCGGGAGCAACTCGGGATTCAGTGTCTCACCCAAGGACACTTGGGTGGACACAGGAGGACCTAGGGCTCGAACCACTGACCTTCAGGTTCATGCTTGAACGCTCTACCAACTGAGCCACCTACCCCCTATATATCCTCATTCCTTCCAGTCTTTCATCGAGCAACAATGGCTTTAAGAATTGTGAGTGTTTCTAATGCATTTGTTGACAAATTGTATCCACTGCCCATCTTTACTGCTCAAATACTCAGCCTTTCACGGATGATTTTTTTGTACCAAATCATCATCAATCACCATTTTAGCATGTATATACATATAGAACATATTTTGGAATGTGTTGCAGAAGCAGACCTTGCAAAAATGTAACATTTACAAACAAGATGAAATGAAGCAAGAAAAAAAGTATCTCTGGTTTATACTGCAAAGTTCACTCTGTTCACACTTTTTTCTGTTTTTTTTTCATGTGGTCCCAACTTTTCCTGATTTGAGGATGTAGAAATAAATGCAAACCACATCACAGCTGCAAATGAAAATACAATAGCTGTCCTTCGATATCTCAGAGAAGAGTTGCATTATTTCATTTCTCACTCATTTTGATTATTTATTAAATGTTTGTACAGAATAGTTGGGCATTACAACCTGAGACAATGTGGATAACAACGCAAGCGGCCCGTTTATCTAAACACTGGAAGATAGAAACTGATTTATGATTGTAATAAAAGTGTAAAATATCTAAAGGAAACAAATTCAGGCAGTAGCTGAGGTTGGTTGAATGAACAGAGGACAAGATAATAGCGCAGCTCTCAGCCCTGTGAAGGGCACAGGATAGATTAACTGAAAAAATATCTGCAGATTTTAAACTGATTAGGCCTCAAAAGGAAGAATACAAGCATGGGGATAATAATGCATCTATACATTATGGTAATGGCCCACTGGAATTTCATTCCATGTATTGTTCCATGTGGGGCCACAGACAGCTGATAGCTTTCTTAACAGTTCCCTCCAGTTTCTTCTCAAATTTTCCAGGTTAAAGTTTTGATTACATGGAATGACGGCTTCACTGCTGTGTGCTTCACTCCCACCTCTCAAGTCAGCCTTGAAAAGCAACAAGATGCTTTTTTCCCGCCTTTTTTTTTTCTTATTGTGTAAAACGGAAGGGAAGAAAGTGAGGAGCTCAGCATATGGGAGTTGAGGCCTAACCTAATCTTAATGTGTATCACCTTAAGGCAGCGGTTTTCAAACTGTGGGGCGCACCCCCCAAGTGGGGCGCGGAGGTACTGCAGGGGGGGGCGCAGGAAGACTGAGCGGAGCTGTAAACTAGAGGGCTGCATTGGGATTGGGACCCAACGCAAATCTCGCGGGAGCAGGCGGTTTGAACTCTCCTGCGGGCGGGACCGCGCGGCCAAAAAAAAACAAAAACAATGCGGGATCGGAATGTAGTCTAGCGACAAGATGGAAATCAATGACAGGGAAAATAAACCTCAAAGAAGGTCTTTACAAAACAAAGACAAAGAGAGGAAAGTCAGATATTTGGAGAAACTGCGTGCGAGTGGCAGTCTCAAAACAACAGCCCCGGTTTGAGAAGATCTGCAAGGGAAAGCAAGCACACACAAGTCATTGATAGAGTGTGGAATAGGAATGGAATAGTGATGTGATTATTTACAACCTGCAGTACAAATAGGAGTTCATGTCTATTAATATATGTTCATAAAATAAGTTCTAAAAAAAAATTAATACTCAGGGAAGAAGCCCTAGTTTCAATTACTACTTATTATGGGCATGCCAAGTAATGGCATGACCATATTGCAATCGTCCAGAATGGCCCAAAAGGCAATGTTGCTAACAAGCTAAAGTCGCAAAAGTCCCACTGCGCACCAGCGGGTGTACAGCATGACCCCGCTCGGATGTGGAAAAAAAAAATCCCCAAAAACTAAAACACGGCCGGAAAAACGAGGAAAAACATGAAAATGAAGGCGATATATTAGTATCTAGAAAAGGTTTCCCTTTTCTTATTATTATGGGCATGCCAAGTAGTGGCATGACCATATTGCAATCGTCCAGAATGGCCCAAAAGGCAATGTTGCTAGCGTTTCGCTAACATGCTAAAGTCGCAAAGGTCCCACTGCGCACCAGCGGGTGTAAAGCATGACCCCGCTCTGTTGTGGGAAAAAAAAATCCCCAAAAAATGAAACACGGCCGAGAAAACCTGAAAAATGAAGGCGTTAAATTAGTATCTAGAAAGGTTTCCCTTTTTTTATTATTTTTATTATTATTATTATTCCGTACTTTTTTTCGTCCGTTAATACGGCCCGAACCGCAACGTGCACCCATGCATGGCATACATCGTTGGATGCGTCTCCATCGTGATTCGATGGGTATTACTTTTCTCAGTAATAGGGGTTACCGTGGCAACGCTAGTTGCCAAAAAGCAAAAAAAAAGGCGAAAATTCCCGCGCTTATTGCTCGGCCGAACTTTATCGTAGAGACATCGTTCAAACTTTGAAACACTCGGCCCGATAGTCTTTAAAGGACCATACAACTACATCATTCTAGTTATTACGGTTTTTGCGATATCTAACTTTCAATTTGAAAAAAAAATCACTTTTATTTTGGACGCTTGTTGCTAGGCAACGGTTTATCGTACAGACATCATTACAACATTGACCAACCCGGGACGCTTTGTACTGCAACATATTTTAGTCTCGTCATGCTTGCTATTACGGTTTTTGAGATATTCCACATTGTTCATTTTGATGCTAACGGAACTTCGGATGCTTGTTGCGCGGCAACGCGGTATCGCAGAGACTTGGTTCCAACGTTAAAAGACTCAGCTTCATGTGGACTACAACATACTGAGGTCTCATTACGCTGTCGTTTACAGCTTTTGAGATATTAAAGCCAAATTGTCCCATTCTATCCTATGGGGCTTGTTACCATGGCAACAAAAACCAATGCATTTGTATGGGGGACCATGTGAATAAACAATCTGTTGATGCTGCCCGAACCGGAATGTGCACCCATGCATGGCATATATCGTTGGATGCGTCTCCATCGTGCCTCGATGGGCATTACTTTTCTCAGTCAAAAGTGTTACTGTGGCAACGCTAGATGCCATAAAGCAAAAAAAAAGGCAAAAATTCAGACGCTTATTGCTCGGTCGAACTTTATCGTAGAGACATCGTTCAAACTTTCAAACACTCGGCCCGATTGGCACTAATGGGCCGTACAAGCTCATTATGCCAATTATTACAATTTTTGCGATATTGACCTTTCATTTTTTTTTTAAATTTCCATTTGACTTTGGACGCTTGTTGCTAGGCGACAGATTATCGTAGAGACATCGTACAAATGTTCCCCGACTCGGCACGCTGTGGCCGTCAACATATTCAAATTTCATGAAGCTGGGATTTAAGGAAATTTTATGTCAAAATCCATGCCAAATGGCCCCATTCATTCGGATGGGATTTTTTACCACGGTGAAAAAAAAACCTATCCATTGTCATTGTCTATCATGTAGCCTGAACCGCAACGTGCACCCATGCATGGCATACATCGTTAGATGCGTCTCCATGTTGCCTCGATGGGCATTACTTTTTTCAGTCAAAAGTGTCACCGTGGGGGGCGCTAGACGCCAAAAAGCGCACCCCATTTTTAACTATTGGGAGCACAGGAATGAATGCAATACAACCGTAAACACCTCAAACTGACATAGAACCACCCCAAACACAACCACTACAGCCCCAAACCAAAGCAGCAAGAGGGGTCGAATGGGCGGTAGGGCATGCCCATATCAAAATTTCATGAAATTTTCTAGTTATTCTTATTCCGCACTTTTTTTCGTCCGTTAATACGGCCCGAACCGGAACGTGCACCCATGCATGGCATACATCGTTGGATGCGTCTCCATCATGCCTCGATGGGCATTACTTTTCTCCGTAATAGGGGTTACCGTGGCAACGCTAGTTGCCAAAAAGCAAAAAAAAAGGCGAAAATTCCCACGCTTATTGCTCGGCCGAACTTTATCGTAGAGACATCGTTCAAACTTTCAAACACTCGGCCCGATTGTCCCTAATGGTACGTACAAGCTCATTATGCCAAGTATTACAGTTTCTGTGATATTGACCTTTCATTTTTTTTTTTTTTTCCGTTTGACTTTGGACGCTTGTTGCTAGGCAACAGGTTATCGTAGAGACATCGTACAAATGTTTCCCGACTCGGCACGCTGTGGACTTCAACATACTCAAATTTCATGAAGCTGGGATTTAAGGAAATTTTATGTCAAAATCCAGGCCACATGGCCCCATTCATTCGGATGGGGTTTTGTACCATGGTGAAAAAAAAACCTATCCTTTAACATAGCCTGAACCGGAACATGCACCCATACACGGCATACATCGTTGGATGCGTCTCCATCGTTCCTCGATGGACATTACTTTTCTCAGTAAAAAGTGTTACCGTGGCAACGCTAGACGCCAAAAAGCAAAAAAAAAGGCAAAAATTCGGACGCTTATTGCTCGGCCGGACTTTATCGTAGAGACATCGTTGAAACTTTCAAACACTCGGCCCGATTGGCACTAACAGACCCTACAACCTCATTATGCTAATTATTACAGTTTTTGCGATATTGGCCTTTCATTTTCTTTTTTATTTCTGTTTGAATTTGGACGCATGTTGCTAGGCAACAGGTTATCGTAGAGACATCGTACAAATGTCCCCTGACTCGGCACGCTGTGGACTTCAACATACTCAAATTTCATGAAGCTGGGATTTAAGGAAATTTTATGTCAAAATCCAGGCCAAATGGCCCCATTCATTCGGATGGGGTTTTGTACCACGGTGAAAAAAAAAACCTATCCGTTAACATAGCCTGAACCGGAACATGCACCCATGCACGGCATACATCGTTAGATGCGTCTCCATCTTGCCTCGATGGGCATTACTATTCTCAGTCAAAAGCGTTACCGTGGCAACGCTAGATGCCAAAAAGCGCGCCCCATTAATAACTATTGGGAGCACAGGAATGAATGAAATACAAGCGTAAAAACACCTCAAACTCACATAGAACCACCCTAAACACAACCACTGCAGCCCCAAACCAAAGCAGCAAGAGGGGACGAATGGGCGGTAGGGCATGCCCATATCAAAATTTCCAGAAATTTTCTAGTTATTGTTAGTATCATAATTGTTGGTTGGTATTTGTATTGAAAAGTGCTATACAAATAAAGTTATATTATTTTATTTTTATTTTTTTTATTTTATTATTCTAATTATTTCACAGTGTCACTGAATCATTTGCCAATACAAGCACTTTTGTTCATGTTCAATTAATAATACAATATCAAATTAAAGCTGCAAGCAGCGATGAACGGGCCCTCGCACTCACGGCCCCCCATAAGCATATCAGAAACAACACCACCCACGACTTCCTATGTCAAACCATTCAAAAGTTATAGCAGAAAAAAGGGACAACCAATCAGAAGAAGGGGCGGGGCTAATTCAGGCCAATGAAGGTCAAGGACTCCATACAGAATCTGATGACACCACCCACGACTCTCTATGTCAAACCATTCAAAAGTTATAGCAGAAAATCGGGACAACCAATCAGAAGAAGGGGCGGGGCTAATTCAGGCCAATGAAGGTCAAGGACTCCATACAGAATCTGATGACACCACCCACGACTCTCTATGTCAAACCATTCAAAAGTTATAGCAGAAAATCGGGACAACCAATCCGAAGAAGGGGCGGGGCTAATTTTCACCAATTATGGTCAAGGACTCAATACCTAGTCCCATGACACCACCCACGACTCTTTATGTCAAACCTTTCAAAAGTTATGGCAGAGAAAATTATTCTAGGGGGCGCTGTTGAGCCGTTAGGCCACGCCCATTAATGCAAACCATGAAATATCAAATTTATCGCCAGGCCTGGCTTGCGTGCAAAATTTGGTGACTTTTGGAGAACTATCAAATATGGACCAATCAGATGAAGGGGGGCACGCTTTTTGGCGTCTAGCGTCGCCACGGTAACACTTTTGAAAGAGAAAAGTAATGCGCGTAGTCGCAAGATGAAGACGCACATTTTGATGTATAACACACCTGGGTGCACGTTACGGTTCGGGCCGTATTAATTGCCGAAAGAATGGCATAAATCGCACCAAAATTACACAATTAATTCAAAATGGCCGACTTCCTGTTCGGTTTTGGCCATGGCGCCAAGAGACTTTTCTCTAAGTTGCGACATGATACAGGTGTGTACCGATTTTCGTGCAAGTACGTCAAACCGTATTATGGGGCTTGAGGCGCAAAGTTTTTTCTGTCTGAACCAACTAGATGAAGGGTGGGCGCGCTTTTTGGCGTCTAGCGTCGCCACGGTAACGCTTTTGAAAGAGATAAGTAATGCGTGTTGTCGCAGGATGGATACGCACGTTTTGATGTATAACACACTTGGGGGCACGTTACGGTTCGGGCCGTATTAACTGCCGAAGGAATGGCATAAATTGCGCCAAAGTGACACGATTAATTCAAAATGGCTGACTTCCTGTTCGGTTTCGGCCATGTCGCCAAGAGACTTTTCTTTAAGTTGTGTACTGATACAGGTGTGTAGCGATTTTCGTGCATGTACGTCAAACCGTATTGTGGGGCTTGAGGCACAAAGTTTTCCGGGGGGCGCTGTTGAGCCATTTTGCCACGCCCATTAATGTAAACCATTAAATATCAAATTTTTCGCCAGGCCTGACTTGCATGCAAAATTTGGTGACTTTTTGGGCACGTTTAGGGGGGGAAAAAGGCCCTCCTTTCGTCAGAAGAAAGAAAGAAAAAAGAAAAATTCCTACAGATACAATAGGGCCTTCGCACTGAAGGTGCTCGGGCCCTAATTAAAGCTGCAAGCAGCGATGAACGGGCCCTCGCACTCACGGCCACCGCCCCCATAAGCATATCAGAAATGACACCACCCACGACTTCCTATGTCAAACCATTCAAAAGATATAGCAGAAAAAAGGGACAACCAATCAGAAGAAGGGGCGGGGCTAATTCAGGCCAATGAAGGTCAAGGACTCCATACAGAATCTGATGACACCACCCACGACTCTCTATGTCAAACCATTCCAAAGTTATAGCAGAAAATCGGGACAACTAATCAGAAGAAGGGGCGGGGCTAATTAAGGCCAACGAAGCTTAAGAACTCATTACAGAGTCCCATGACACCACCCACGACTTCCTATGTCAAACCATTAAAAAGTTATGGCAGAAAAAAGGGACAACCAATCAGAAGAAGGGGCGGGGCTAATTCAGGCCAATGAAGGTCAAGGACTCCATAAAGAATCTGATGACACACCAGCCACGACTCTCTACGTCAAACCATTCCAAAGTTATAGCAGAAAATCGGGACAACCAATCAGAAGAAGGGGCGGGGCTAATTCAGGCCAATGAAGGTCAAGGACTCCATACAGAATCTGATGATACCACCCACGAATCTCTATGTCAAACCATTCAAAAGTTATAGCAGAAAATCGGGACAACCAATCCGAAGAAGGGGCGGGGCTAATTTTCACCAATTATGGTCAAGGACTCAATACCGAGTCCCATGACATCACCCACGACTCTTTATGTCAAACCTTTCAAAAGTTATGGCAGAGAAAAAGTATTCTAGGGGGCGCTGTTGAGCCGTTAGGCCACGCCCATTAATGCAAACCATGAAATATCAAATTTATCGCCAGGCCTGGCTTGCGTGCAAAATTTGGTGACTTTTGGAGAACTATCAAATATGGACCAATCAGATGAAGGGGGGCACGCTTTTTGGCGTCTAGCGTCGCCACGGTAACACTTTTGAAAGAGAAAAGTAATGCGCGTAGTCGCAGGATAGAGACGCACATTTTGATGTATAACACACCTGGGTGCACGTTACGGTTCGGGCCGTATTAATTCTCGAAGGAATGGCTCATATTGCTCCAAAATTACGCGATTAATTCAGAATGTTCAAAATGGCCGACTTCCTGTTCGGTTTCGGCCATGGCGCCAAGAGACTTTTCTTTTAGTTGCGACATGATACAGGTGTGTACCGATTTTCGTTCACGTACGTCAAACCGTATTATGGGGCTTGAGGCGCAAAGTTTTTTCTGTCTGAACCAACCAGATGACGGGTGGGCGCGCTTTTTGGCGTCTAGCGTCGCCACAGTAACGCTTTTGAAAGAGAAAAGTAATGCGCATAGTCGCAGGATGGAGACGCACGTTTTGATGTATAACACACCTGGGTGCACGTTACGGTTCGGGCCGTATTAACTGCCGAAGGAATGGCATAAATTGCGCCAAAGTGACACGATTAATTCAAAATGGCTGACTTCCTGTTCGGTTTCGGCCATGTCGCCAAGAGACTTTTCTTTAAGTTGTGTACTGATACAGGTGTGTAGCGATTTTTGTGCATGTACGTCAAACCGTGTTGTGGGGCTTGAGGCACAAAGTTTTCCAGGGGGCGCTGTTGAGCCATTTTTCCATGCCCATTAATGTAAACCATTAAATATCAAATTTTTCGCCAGGCCTGACTTGCATGCAAAATTTGGTGACTTTTTGGGCACGTTTAGGGGGGCAAAAAGGCCCTCCTTTCGTCAGAAGAAAAAAGAAAGAAAAAAGAAAGAAAAATTCCTACAGATACAATAGGGCCTTCGCACTGAAGGTGCTCGGGCCCTAATAACGCGAAGAATTCCTACAGATACAATAGGGCCTTCGCACTGAAGGTGCTCGGGCCCTAATAACGCGAAGAATTCCTACAGATACAATAGGGCCTTCGCACTGAAGGTGCTCGGGCCCTAATTAGGGCCCGAGCACCTTCAGTGCGAAGGCCCTATTGTATCTGTAGGAATTCTTCGCGTTATTATTTTTCTGACAAAAGGAGGGCCTTTTTGCCCCCCTAAACGTGCCCAAAAAGTCACCAAATTTTGCATACAGAGTCAAGCCTGGCGAAAAATTTGATATTTAATGGTTTGCATTAATGGGCATGGCAAAATGGCTCAACAGCGCCCCCTTGAAAACTTTGTGCCTCAAGCCCCACGATACGGTTTGACGTACATGCACGAAAATCAGTACACACCTGTATCATGGCACAACTTAAAGAAAAGTCTCTTGGAGTCATGTCCGAGACCGAACAGGATGTCGGCCATTTTGAATTAATCGTGTCATTTTGGCGAAATTCATGCCATTCCTTCGGCAGTTAATACGGCCCGAACCGTAACGTGCCCCCAACTGTGTTATACATCAAAATGTGCGTCTCCATCCTCCGACACCACGCATTACTTTTCTCTTTCAAAAGCGTTACCGTGGCGACGCTAGACGCCAAAAAGCGCGCCCACCCTTCATCTGATTGATTCAGACAGAAAAAACTTTGTGCCTCAAGCCCCACAATACGGTTTGACGTACATGAACGAAAATCGGTACACACCTGTATCATGTCGCAACTTAAAGAAAAGTCTCTTGGCGCCATGGCCGAAACCGAACAGGAAGTCGGCCATTTTGAACATTCTGAATTAATCACGTAATTTTGGAGCAATATATGCCATTCCTTCGAGAATTAATACGGCCCGAACCGTAACGTGCACCCAGGTGTGTTATACATCAAAATATGGGTCTCCATCCTGCAACTACGCGCATTACTTTTCTCTTTCAAAAGTGTTACCGTGGCGACGCTAGACGCCAAAAAGCGCGCCCCCCTTTCATCTGATTGGTCCATATTTGATAGTTCCCCAAAAGGCACCAAATTTGGCATGCAAGCAAGGCCTGGTGATAAATTTGATATTTCATGGTTTGCATTAATGGGCGTGGCAAAATGGCTCAACAGCGCCCCCCGGAAAACTTTGTGCCTCAAGCCCCACAATACGGTTTGACGTACATGCACGAAAATTGGTACACACCTGTATCATGGCGCAACTTAAAGAAAAGTCTCTTGGCGCCATGGCGGAAACCGAACAGGATGTCGGCCATTTTGAATTAATTGTGTAATTTTGGCGCAATTTATGCCATTCCTTCGGCAGTTAATACCGCCCAAACCGTAAAGTGCTCCCAGGTGTGTTATACATCAAAATGTGCGTCTCCACCCTGCGACTACACACATTACTTTTCTCTTTCAAAAGTGTTACCGTGGCGACCCCAAAAAGCGCGCCCCCCCTTCATCTGATTGGTCCATATTTGATAGTTCTCCAAAAGTGTAAACTTTAGTGTGTCAGAGTCGCTCCTGTGGTTTCTTGTGCTGGCCCCCCCTTCTCCTCCCTTTTCTCTCTTTTGTCCATGTTGCAGCATCCTTTGCCGGACACCGGAACCTGCAGTGTGGGAGTGAGGGGGGCAGGGTAACGGCCCCTTTTGGGCGGGGGAGAATGTTCGTCCCTCAAGACTCCTCTCCCTGGCCCTGCCCCTTCTCAACCTTTCCCCGACCCTGCACCCCAACCTGGGACTTGATGATTGGGCCGGAGCTTCGGGAGCTGCGTGCTGGCCTGCGGTCCCCACCCCTGGTCATCCCGTTGCTGGCCCCCCCTTCTCCTCCCTTTTCTCTCTTTTGTCCTGCAGGTGGCCGTGGGTGGCTTGTAGCTTGCATTACGGAGCACAAGTCTTTTCCTGACCCTGCACCCCAACCTGGGACTTGCTGATTGGGCCGGAGCTTTGGGAGCTGTGTGCTGGCCTGCGGTCCCCACCCCCGGTCATCCCGTTGCTGCTTCCACCTGCCTGCTGTGCTGTTGCCGTCCCTGACCCACCAGTCTGGCCCTCGGCAGGAGGGTCCCCCCTGATGAGCCTGGTCCTGCTCAAGGTTTCTTCCCTCCTAAAGGGGAGTTTTTCCTTGCCACTGTTTGGCTTAAGGTTTTTCTCCCACTAGGGGAGTTTTTACCTGCCATTGTTTATGTAATAACTGCTCGGGGGTCATGTTCTGGGTATGGGTCTCTGTAAAGCGTCTAGAGACAACTCTGTTGTATTAGACGCTATATAAATAAAATTGAATTGAATTGAATTGAAAAGTCATCAAATTTTGCATGCAAGCCAGGCATGGTGATAAATTTGATATTTCATGGTTTGCATTAATGGGCGTGGCCTAACGGCTCAACAGCGCCCCCTAGAATATTTTCTCTGCCATAACTTTTGAATGGTTTGACATAAAGAGTCGTGGGTGGTGTCATGGGACTCGGTATTGAGTCCTTTACCTTCATTGGCTTAAATTAGCCCCGCCCCTTCTTCTGATTGGTTGTCCCTTTTTTCTGCTATAACTTTTGAATGGTTTGACATAGAGAGTCGTGGGTGGTGTCATCAGACTCTGTATGGAGTCCTTGACCTTCATTGGCTTAAATTAGCCCCGCCCCTTCTTCTGATTGGTTGTCCCTTTTTTCTGCTATAACTTTTGAATGGTTTGACATAGGAAGTCGTGGGTGGTGTCATGTCTGATATGCTTATGGGGGGCGGTGGCCGTGAGTGCGAGGGCCCGTTCATCGCTGCTTGCAGCTTTAATTTTAGTTGGGTTTTGTGTCTTATTATTAGTAGAGTAATGTTTGTACAATTATATACAATTAATTCTACCAAACTAGGTGGGAACCGTTAGGTGGGGGGGGGGGCTCGAAAATATTTCCAATTCCCTAAGGGGGGCCTGACTGAAAAAGTTTGAAAACCACTGCCTTAAGGGACTTAAATGATGCAAATTTTGTGAAAAGCAACCAATCAAATCCTGTCCCAGGAATCAGCAGATACACATGCTTCTACCCAGCTTCCTGCCACGCTGAGGATAAAAATAAATGATGGCCATTAAACAAACGCAGACAGATATGAGTGGGAGGGGAAGAGTGACATAGAGGACAATCTTAGCGCAGACGGTGGTTGATTACTTGAGAAAAAACAAAGGAGGAGAGAGACGTCATCAGACAACAGGTAGAGAGAGGGGTCATGTCTGATGAGAGAGGGAGACAGATTCCATTACTGGGGAGAATGAGCCAGTTGCTTTCAGCATCTTTCTGTAACATTTCAAAGCCGAAGTGGAGTTACGAGCTCAGCCTGAAAAATGTGATTTCTTTTACAAAAAGTGATTCCTCATAGAACTAAATCAGATTAGGAAAAGGCAATGAGAAGATATCAAAGTATTTTAAAGACACAATTTCCTCAGATATAAAATCAAGAAATAGCAGCAGTGGAGGTCAAGTTTAAGTCTTGAAGGCCTGATGGTAGGTTTGCTAGAAACAAATCAAGGTCGTGATTGCCTACAGAAGACTCCCGTCATATTTTACAGTGGAGCAATGAGCTTAGTCTTTAGTCATCAGATGGAAACATTTCCGGTATCTTTACCACAAAAGTATGTGACGGAATTTTGCAAACTAATGAAATGGATGAATAAAAGAGAAAAGTGGACAACGGAGGAGCTTTATGGCTGTAATGTATGTTTGAGAAAATGAAGGGCTTGCAGATTTTCAGGAAAAGGACTCAAACCGTTTGGCACGAGTATGGATTGACCATGTTTTGTCTTAAGTTGCACAAAGTGGCATATGTAACTTTTAAGGGGAAATAATGTAGGAGACATTATGAAAATGATTTATCTTTATATGCTTTACCTAAGTGTTTAAAGTTAACTACCAACTAAACAACAGCTCTGTCACTGTGAGTGGGCTCTTACGTTAGATAAGCATCTTTCACTCAGGTGAATTTTCAAAACATGTTCCTTAAATCCTTTTTCTCAAAGACCTCAAGGAGCTGCCTTAACTTTTGGGACCAACAAAAAGGGCAAAATGTTTCCTTTAAATGAAATACAAGCAAATTCTGGAGGCAACAAATCACACTGTCTGTACAAAGATCAAGGAAACCAGAATCCAGAACTGATTTAGTATTGTGTATAAATACTGTGTATTTAGATGAACAAAGAAGCCTTGATTTAAACATCAAATGGAATCAGTAGCTAGACTTTTAAAGATCAGCTGCATTACCTTTTCAATAAAAGCAAAGATGAAAATACTCTAAACAATTGCTTAGCTGACACAAAAAATGTGATGCATACCAATATGCAAAGCAACCAATGCAAGGTTTTCAAGTTTCGCCTGTTATCCCTTTTTCTTTGTTAGTTGTTTTTTTTTTTTTTTTTAGTATATGCCTTCTCTTCTCTATTTATTGTGCAAGAATTTGATTGAGTTGCCCACACATTTGCAAGCTTCGTGCACAAGTAGCACCTGCCCCTAACCAAATGGCTAAAAGATTAGTTAGTAAACAGTTTTACAACATGACATTTAAAAACTAAAGAACAACTTAAGCCTTGCTTATATGAAAATGCACTTTTGAAGAAGTGACTACTGGAGCCATGTTTTATTGGATTAATAATGCTCCTCTATAAATTTGCATTTACAGCTTCTGCTGTGACTCTCGAGTGGCTGCCGAGGGGATTAATGTAATCCAATACTCTGTTAAAAGAATGGAAGATGTTCTATCATGTGAAGAAAGTCTCAGGATGGGATATACAAAAGATTACACAGACACTAACCTGATCAGCCATATCATTAAAACCTCTGACATATGAGGGGAGAAGCTCATCTTGTTTCCACATGAATACAGTATAAAGAGCACCTTCACAGACTAAGGTGGATAGTCACTGTGATTTAGCTGATTGGTGTATACACATCATATGATCTCACATTGTTCTGCAAGTTCCTTAAAGTGTCAGAATGCAAACAATTGCACACTTGGGAAAAAAACAAAAAATCCACATACTTGCCACAGACTGCTAGATGGGATGTGACTTAATACAGCTAAGTCTTGCGGTGATGGATGACTCCGGGCCTCGGAAAGCGAGTTGAGGCGTTCCACAACATTGACAAAGAGAGACAGAATTGGGCATTTTTTGGTGTTTGAGTGAGGAAGAGTGGCTGCAAGAGAAAGAGAAGAATGATTTTTGTGCGTGCATGTGAATAAGAGAAAGATGGCGTGCATGTCCGTGCAGTGTTCGCGCGCGTGTGTGTGTGTGTGTGTGTGTGTGTGTGTGTGTGTGTGTGTGTGTGTGTGTGTGTGTGTGTGTGTGTGTGTGTGTGTGTGTGTGTGTGTGTGTGTGTGTGTGTGTGTGTGTGTGTGTGTGTGTGTGTGTGTGTGTGTGTGTGTGTGTGTGTGTGTGTACATATGAGTGTTGATGGCTGTTGTCCAGTGAAGTAGAGCCTAGGTTGACACTGATGGAGAGGTTCAAGGGAGGCAGGGAGACGGAGATGAGTGGGGAGAGAGGAGTGGTGAGCAGGACAACTTAGGGCCGACGGTGTTTGATGACTTGAGGAAAAACGAGAGAGGAGAGAGACGTCCTCACATGGCGGGGAGAGAGAGGGGTCATGTCTGGTGAGAGATGGAGAGAGATTCCATTACTGAAGAGGAGGAGTCGGTTGTCTTCAGCATCCTTCTGGAACATTTCAAAGCAGAAGTGGAGTCACCAGCTCACAGCTGGAAAATCTGCCTCCTCGGGAGGAAGAAAATCGGATTTAAAAAACCATATCATGCCACATAGATCAACTATCACAGACAAAAGTGAAAACATTTAAAAATCGCTATTTTCAACAATAAACATCACTTTTATGATAATAATCCTCCATGTAATCGATGTCCTTTTGGCCTGTATTTGAAACAAAATAGAGAGATCAGTTTTTAGGTTACACTTTACACCCTCAATGTATCCAAGCATGCAATTATAAACTTCTAATGTAAAATTATAATTTAAAATAGAAATGCAGGAAATTATAGAAAAATGTGCCGTCAAAAAGTGTAAAAAGGTTTAAAGGTTTAAAGGTCATGATAAGGGATCAAATTACACATACCAACATTTATTGTGTCAACATTTCCTGGTCAAAAGAAGCTGTCACCAAATGTAATCACAAACTGGCAAAGGCTGTATTCCTAATCTTGACCAAGTCATAAAACTGCTACACCAGAATGAAAGTTATTAAAAAAAAAAAAGTGTAGCACTGCCTTGACCAGAGGCCAGAACCACACGGCAAAGGTGAACTCATAAAGGTTGGAGACAACGTTCAGATCTGGAGCTTTGCATGTTTTTACCTCATTCTTGGCTTGGTAACGTTTGGTAACGCCACAAGGCCAAACTCAATCATTTTCAGTGAAAACTCAAAGTTTAACCACTCAAATATTATTCTTTTTTCCGAATTTATAAAATCCTTAGAGGCTGAAAAATACAAGTTTTATCCCATTTTAAGCAAAGGCCTTGGTTAAAGAAATCTCCTACAACCCAAGGGTTTTCTGGAAAAATGTCTAATGAAAGTGTCTGCTAAAATCGTTTTTCTCCACCTTTGAAGACCCTAGAATCATTAAATTAGATGATAAGATTTTCTTTTTCTTTTACTGTAAATTATTGACATATACGTTATATTTGGGATTGAGGTTGTGTGTGACAGTTGTTTGTTGACCAGCAAAGCTGCAAAGCTGCAAAGCCACCGGGTTCTGAGTTACACTTCCTTGCATATGAAACTTAAGTTTGAAAACCTTTTCCAGACAAAACCTTGTTATTGGAAATCGTTTCAAATCCTCATGTCTTCAAGATCAATATTTAGTTCCACTGCCTTTGAGATTAATTCCTTCATACATTTCAAGGCTGAGCTTTTCTTCTTCCATGTTTTCTTTTCAAAAGCCTGATTCAGAACTTGACTGGATGATGTATCGCTGGTGCTTACCGTGAGAGTGGACAGTTTGTTCAGTGCTAAGACAAAACAGGTTCAGCATTTTTACTTTCTATAATGACAAGAACGGTGGCAGCAGGAAGACTACAGGCTGGAGCAAAGATAAGAACACAGGCCGGAGAAAATTAGTCACTTCTCGGGCCAACGCGCAGATGCTGATGCATGCTTTTATCTCAAGTTGCATTGATTCCTATAATGCCCTGCTTTCTGCCCACCACCCCGCCCCGACAAAAAAAAAAAAGGGAGAAAAACATTTCACACCTTCAGCTTCTTCAAATCTCGGCTGCTCGTGTGTCGACGAGGACCAGAAAGCTGGCTCACATTCTGCCGGTTTTTAAATCGCTGCATTGATTCCCCGTGTCTTTCAGGATCCACTGACTTTGTTTTTACTGTTAAGCACTTTGTGCTGCATTTTATTGTTCAAAAAGTGCTATGTAAATAAAGTTTGATTTGATCTGACTTACTAGACTTACGAGTATAGATTTTTAGTCATCCCGGTGTTGGTAGTGCTAAGGACTTAAAATGAAGGTACTTGGGCTTCTTTTTGGTTTCTGGCAAAATGTGGCATCCAAAGAGATTCCTCAATATGATTTACCCGCCATGTAAAACAACTTTCACCGTTCAACTTCAACAGAAACTGGGTGGAAAGGACATTTGATTAGGTTTATGAATTCTGTACATCACAATTAACCCTTGGGTAAAATGGAGACCGGGAGAATATCCTAGGAATTTCATTATGTTCTAGAAACGCCTGCAGCAAACTCATGTTTTATCTTTTTCTGTTGTTGTTGCTTTGAGTGCCTGACCCCATTTATTGTTGGACTCAAGAGACACTTCAACTCACCAAATGTGCCTTCTCTGGCAGACTTATTGCAGAGGCTATTTGATTTGTATTGCACTGAGTAGGTGTACCTAATAACATGGTAACTCAGTACACATCATACTGTAAAATCAAATCCTGCCCCTGATACACTTCACTTTGTTACGAGCACAAAAAGCATCCCCTCCCGTGTTGTGGAAACATCAACGTAATATAGAATGATGAATACACAGCATCCCTTAGCTTGTCTCTCATAAACTGAGCAATTAACAATGTATTACATGTGTTAGAGGTTTATTTATGACAAACAAGCAGTTAACAAACCATGATTTGTGTAATGTCAGGTCTCAAAGGAAATTCAGCTAAGTTACAGCAACTTGAGGGCTGTATTTCACAATGAAGCGTCCACGCAATGCTCAATAACACTGATTTAAGTCCTTGTCTGAACCAGCCAGAGCACACACTGCAGCACTGCATCACTTTATCACACCCGGTATCCATCTCCCACAACAAAACAAGCTGCAGAATAAGCACAACACGAGTTAAGTGGTGCTAAAGTTAAAGAGATGTTGATTTGTTGCCTGGCTGGCAGTTTGTGTCAAGGGAAGTACGAGGCTAATGAATGAACACAACAGGAATAAGAAGGTTAGGGGAGAGAAACAGAGGGACACAGACAATAAAGTTTTAGGAAAAGTACAGTGGAACGCAAAACGTTAGAGAAAAAGTAAAAAAAAAAAAAACCATGAGTGGAGAGTCGAGAAGGGAAGGGAAGACGCAAACAGGGAATGCAAATGAGAGAAGAGAGATATCACGGAAATGATTGCCGCTATTGCAATTATCATTAGCATGTGTTGTCGGCACTAAGTCGTCTCATTATCGTGGATCCTATCATCATGTTAATTGTGGTGGATGCCGTGCTTTGGTGTGCAGGGGGCTCTCTGATTTGATGTGGAGACTGATACACAAAAATGCATATTTTTACCTGTGACAGCATCATAACTCTACAGCCAGTGTGGTTTGGGTCTTCACTTAAAAATCTCAACAGCTTCTGGATGGAGTGTTTTTCATTTAAAGATGTACAGTAAAGCCAGGTCTGGGCATGAGTTTTTATCCTTTGAAACGGTTAAGCAAAAGTCCTCATCTATCTGACGAATTATCACTTTTATGACTGAATACCTTCAAACCCCGTCAACACTCCCATCAGCCTCAGTTAAAGTCTGTGTGCTGTGCTCATGTATTTTCGTACCACTGCCCTTAAATGAGAAGAAAACTATTCTGGAGATAACAAACTACATGCTGGTCAGTTAGCGATTTTAGATTAAACCCCGTTATTATGGATGAAGAACGCGTGTTTAACATGCATTGGGCAATGTCAATGTAAAGCCGAGTCGAGGAGAGGGATAATAACTCGGGAGATGTTGTTGTGTGGTCTGTTTAGTTGGCCTCATTGGCTTCAACATTAGAAGAACTGGCTGGATGCAGGAGATGGAGGGGGTGGAGGATCCATGCTGGATTTGCATGGGACTTCTAAATCATCTTGCAACAATATGACCAGCAGTCTCACTCTGCTAGTCCTGTTGTGTCCGTTGACCACGAAGAACTTCTCTCTGAGGCTCTTCAGTTTGTTAATGACCCAGGTTTCGTTTTTCTCACAGCCAGGGTCTATCATTTCAGTAGCCGGTTGCAGATTACGGCTTTGTAATATGCAGATTTATAGCGTCCACAGCTAAGAGGATGAGGATCTCGCAGACATCCTCATGTTGTAATCTACAACTCTCACTCACCAGCCACCACCCCCCGTCGGTTCTGTTTAGATTAGGCCTGAATAGGCGATTAAGTTTGCCCTCGGTTATTGTCAGGGCCAGTTCAACAAACCACCTCGAGTCAGTTTTTTTTACTTACCGTATTTTCGCGACCATTCGGCGCGCCGTGTGGAAAGGCGCACCCTCAGTTTTGTATGTAATTTCTGGATTTGGACGCCGTCTACACACACAGAGTGCCGCCTTACAACACACACACATGCGCCGCACAACAACACACACGCGCGCGCCGCAGAACACACACACAAGCATACAAGTGTGTGTATTTAAAAATAGAGCGGGAGCAAAACTGAAGTTTGATTGTACTTTATTTCAGTTTTTACATTAATCAAACACATCGAAGTCCTCAAGGGGCACGGTGGCGCAGCTGGTAGTGCAGCCGTCTCATAGCAAGAAGGTCCTGGGTTCGATTCCCGCCGGGGACGCTGTGGGCGCTGAATGCGTGTTAGTTCCCCGTGTTCCCCTGGGTAGCTAATGTGAGCTACCCTCACAAAATCATGCACACAGTCCTGAGCGAATTACGTGATCCTTCCACGCGCTACGTCCGGCCAGAGAAACCCCACCCTGCCTGGTGAAAAGATGCGGCCTGCTCACTCCTCAGGTTAAAGGAGCATGAGGCTCCTTTTAAGAAATGAGACTCATTAGCGCCACTCTTCGCCACGACGGCCGTCGGGGGTACTGCAGCCAACAGCGAAGCCGGCACGAGAGAACGGGGAGAACGCGCATGCAGCGTCATGTGACGTCACATCCGCAGGACAGCGCGGGAAACAATTGCAGCACATTTTGCAGCACACAGCCTGTTCAAGGCAACGGAGAGATACACTAGAGGGCTCATTCTTTTTGGTTTGGAACGCTTCATCTCACATTATTACTAGAAAACTTAAAACGTATACACATTTTTTTCATAAATCCTGCCTCAATCCTGCCTCATGCTCCTTTAAGGAGGAGACCTGAGCTCAGTGCGGGGCCCTCCCGGGGTTGGCATAGGGGAGCAATGCCCAGGACTGTAGCTTAGGTAGAGCACTGGGTGATGAAAATGGGAAAAAAATCAGGGATAAAAAAAACCCATCAAAGTCCTCATCCTCTGTTTCTGCATTAAAGAGCTCCGCTAAATCAGCTGTGCCAGTCCCAATTTCCTCGGTGTCAGACTCACATTCCGTGCCGTGCGGCGCCTCGGAAATGCCGGCTTTTGCGAAAGCTCGCAAAATAGTCCCAGCAGACACGTTAGCCCACGCATCAACAATCCATCTGCAAACTGTGGCGTAACTTGCACTCTTGGTGAAACTGTGTTCTCCCTCAATCATCCATCGCTCCCACGCCGCTCACAGCCTCACTTTGAACGGCCGGTTCACACCGACGTCCAGCGGTTGGAATTCCTTCGTCAGACCTCCCGGAATAACAGCAAGTACAGCGTTCATATTTTTCACTTCTTTTTTTACATTGTTTGTGAGATGGGCGCGCATAAGATCACAGTCACAGATCAGCAGCGATGGTGATGTGTGGAAAAAACCACCGGGTCGCCTTACATAGACCTGCCTCAGCCACTCGATCATCATCCCTTCATCCATCCAGCCCTTTTCATTTGCCTTTATAATGACTCCGGCTGGAAAAGTCTCTTTAGGCAAAGTCTTTCTTTTAAAAATCACCATAGTTTCTGTCCATCAGCGTAGCCAAGCACAACAGTGAACGATGACTTCTCATACCCCGTTGTGCGGATCGCCACCGTGCTGGTCCCCTTCCTCTCCACCGTGTGATTCACCGGGATGTCGAAAGTCAGCTGGTCTCTAATGATGATGGTCTCTAACACATCCGCAAATCACGGGTGATTCACGCGCCCCCCTTCCTCCTTTAACGTTCTCATGGTGGCCTCAATTACGTCTGCGTTACAATAATACAATGGGCGCATTGTGTCATCGGGCACGCGGCACATTTAAAAAAAAAAAAAGACGTTTATATGCGCCTAATGGTCGTCAAAATACGGTCACCTTTATTTACCCAGGCAAGCAATTTAAGAACAAATTCTTATTAACAAATGCAGCCTGAATGTAAAATTAATGTAAAAAGGACAGGCGACACGTTAGATTTGAGTGTTAAACGTGGGGTATCCGCCCATGTAAAAGGGGGCTAACAACTGCAGGGTGACCGGGTCCTGCAGCTGGAAAACAACCACAAATCATCACCCCTCCCAGGGCCGGTTCTATAAAATGATGACTGGGCTGCATCTCAGATCAGAGGGGGTGCACAGGCCTGGCACGTTATTCAACACTAAAATATGCATTTTCCCATAATTTCAAGTGGAATGATACTAGCAAAACAAGAATATTTAAAGTGTATTTCAAATGCTTTATTGCAGCAATATTGCTGCAGAACAAAGAAAATGCTACATTTAGTCTGGGCTACCTCACCCATCAGACAATCTAGCAACAGAAAATAAAACATAGAAAAATAAATAACAAAAATAAATATTGTTTATAACCATAAATATAAACTTGGTTGCGTTGTTGTGCTTGAACCACTTCCGAATATCCATTGTTACTTTGTGTTAACGGAGCAGCAGAGAGCAGCGTCTTGCTGGTGCAGGTAACTGCGCGCTGGACGCAGATGAGTGACGTACACTGGCTGATTTATGGTTCCGCGTTGCACCAACGCAGAGCTTACGGCATAGGATACGCGGGGACGCGAACGTACAGTGTGCGTCACTGCGTACACTACGCCATATGCTACGCCGTCGATTTAACGCGGAACTATAAATCAGGCTTAACGCGCGCGCATTTGTCAGTTTTCTTTTCGTCTTTTCAACTGAGCATGCAAACACATAAACTGAGGGTGCAATGCATGCTTATGCACCCTCGTAGACCCGGGCCTGACCCCTCCACTACCTTATTTTACAGTGAGTATGAGACACTTCTGCTGAAATGCTGCGTTTGGTTTTCAACAAACACGTAAACGGGCATTAAAACCAAAAGACTCCTGGGAACTGATGTCCACTCTTGAAAGAATGGCAGCTGTCTTGATTACGTTTCACTTGGAAATAGTCTTGGCAATAATCCCTTGTGGAATACTGAACTTCATATTATTGGGAAAGGGTTTTATGACCATTTATAGAATGATGTTCTCAACAATTCCTTAGCTAAGACCATTAGTTATGTAATTCCCTTTTGACATTATGTTAAAATTCACCTGAATACTCCAGACCAGCAGACCAGATGATCAATTCATCAATGGCCGATGATCAGCAGCACCTGGCTGAAACTTAGTGTTGCCCATGTGAGCTTTCTTTTTCTTGTTGACTTTTTTTGTTAAATAAAAAATAAAGACCTGGTGAAAATAATGTATATTTATCTAGGTTTATAGTTTCCTAACATTAAAACAGATTATGATCAGGTGAATTTTTGTTCAAAGAATTTTTTTTTAAAAGGAAGTATTACCTTTTTCTCATGACTGTGTGTATTCATTTGCCAGAATTGTTCATACCTAACCAAAGAGACATGCAGTTATTTTTTATGCAAAATGAGGCTTTACAACAGGGGTTGTTGACCTTATTATTCATAGGGTCATATTCATGTTGTTAAAGCTGTCAAAGGGCCTCCCGCCAGACACTGTAATTAACAAGACATCAGATGTTGGCTTGCTCCATTTCTGTGCAACAGCTTTTAGTTGAGGCTTGTTCTCAGTTTACAGATGCGTGACTGTTTTGTAAAATTATTCTTCCTGGAAATTAAGTCGGAAGTCATTTTATTATTGTAGTCTATAGTATTTGTCATAAAATGTGGTTATAATTGCAACATTGTCAACTTTTCTCTTTCTTTGACATATTTATTCGAAGTCTTGTTCAGCCATTAAAACTGTCCTGTCACAGGCAGAAACATACATACGAATCTATAGATATAGTCTACCGGTAAATATAGACAGCATTGTAATCTGTTGTCAAGCAAAAATAGTAGTATTCAGTGCAGACTGTTTTCACACACTTCCTTCAACACTCCCACTGCTATATACTAATACTATAGGTCCGTTAAAGGGAACCCTGTCTATTAAGACATGTAGGTCTTAAAAGATAAATGTTGGTATCAATTATAACAATGTGATATAAAAAACCTTTTTGATGTCTTCGTTTTTATAAAATAAAAAATATAATATATATAAAATATAATTTAACTCGTAGGTCGCCATTGTTGTTTACACCGCAATGCATTCTGGGTAGTGTCAACTGTTTCTGATGCGTTGACACCATAATGTTTATGTTTGCATCTGTGTTTCTGGTGCGCATAATAATGTCACCATGTGTAGTGCGCCATGCGCACTTTATCCAATTTGTCACTGCAAAGTTTTGTTTGAGGAAAAAAGATCTTTGAAATACTTATTGAACACTGAATAGCCAACCAACCTATCCTCTCCCTAATGGATAGTGTAATATTCAGGCCGAGTGAGAGCCTGAAATTAGCCGTATAGAGCAGTGGACGGACTGTTTCTGTGTCTATTAGGAAATTGAATCCTGGCGGCGCCACCTGTCCTAATGATTTATAAAGCATAGGACAGCGGTGGATGCTAATAATCTCCAAAATTATTGATATTGGAATACGTTTTATCACACAATAGCTTAAAGTGAACAGCTGCTGACAAAAACACGAGCTCTTGACAGCAAACGCTCTCCTCCTCTGTTTGCATTGAGACGCAGTTGCTGGGATTTTGTCCCACTCTCGCCTCATCCCGTCTTTTTTGGTCTTCATTTGGCTCGTTTTGAGATATGTTTTCAGTGTTGTCTTCCTCCTTGACCTTGTGCTCATCAAAAAGGTTTTTTATATCACATTGTTATAATTGATACCAACATTTATCTTTTAAGACCTACATGTCTTAATAGACAGGGTTCCCTTTAAGGAGTTTTGTTACTCAGACAGACATTTGGCATATTTTTAGTGTAAGAAATTAAGAAAGTCTCAAATATTATCAAAGGTAGTATAATAAAGTCTTTATAAGAAGATGATGAAGAAATTATGATTAAATGTTTTCTTATAAATTACATTTTAGTTCAGTTTTATTTTAAGGATCAATTTTAGGGAGTATTTTCTAGGTGAGAAAAAAAGGCAAAAATTATTTTAGACCTTTTTAAATCTCTCATCAGTGCCATCAGATATTGAGCCCTTTCAAATGTAGACAATAAAAACATATATTAGTGTCACTGCTGAACTGTGTGTTTGCTAGTTCTGAATTATGCGCATTTTTCCAATTTGGGGAGAGAGGTAGAAAGTTTGGTATTTCAAATGATATAGGCACAAACCTTTAGCGCCGTTTCTGTTTAGAGCCTCCACCCCCACTATTGAAATGAAATTGCCACCCATTTGCAGCAGGTGGTGTTGCTCAAACACTGCAATTTGTGGGCAAAACAAACTTGAGTCCAACAAGCTTCTGATTTGAAGCCTGATATCCAGCTGGTGTGTGAGTGCTCTTTCTGGGTGGGTCCTTTACACGGTAAAGCAAACGCCCCAAAATCATTAAGAAAACGGGCGAGCCAAGAAGATCTCAGTGGCCAAGACATCTTTGGTGTATCATCCGTTTACAATATTCTGTTACCTGAACCACAAAGCATGGGTTTAAATGTTGCCACAACTAAATCTGGAGTGTAGTAGAGGGTGGAATTACCGTGAGGCTTGAAATGCATAGATATATCCAGCGAACATGTCCGCTAGAGAAGTAACAGACCAGTGTATACTGTGTTTGGCACGTGCAGTATAACTGCATATCAGTAATTAGAATGTGAGTGGGCAGCTGCCTTGTGAAAATGAAGATGAAAAGAAACTCAGCAACCTCACATCAGAAACAAGTCCTGTAGTGCATTTAAACTATTGATCAAAAAAAAAAGAGAAAAAAAAAAACCCGCCAAGGTCATGCTGACGAGAAAACTGCAGAACATCTGATTGTGAATCAATGCAATCTCTGACACGCTGAGAAACATCTATACTGTAGATGACAGACACAAATGCACGTGAGACAGCTGTAGGCATGCACGGCAACTCAGAGGGAAATAATGTTGTATGTTCTGATTGAGCAGCGAAATCTAGCATTTGGTAAGGAAATAAAAGCAACAAAAAAACAATGCATGCAAACAAATGCACACACGGTTGTGGAAGTTAACCTCAGCTACAGCTAACGATGGTCATCTATTGAGTTTCCAATTGTGTCATTTTGTAAAGTGCATTCATAATAAACTCTCCCTGATATCATTTAAGGTCCGTGATCACACAGAAACTCATTCTCCCTGAGATGTGTCAAATGTGCAGTGTCTCATTGTGTGTGTGCATTTGCATCTGTATTCTCCTCTTCCTTCATGTCTGTTAGTACAGAACACGAAAAGCCCAAAGGTGATGCAAACACTACTGAAGTCTGCGCACAAATTATATCAGTAGTCTTATGAAAGCCAGGAAGTAATTGTGGAACTAAAGCCCGCCCTCCGTTTCTCATTTCTACTCCAATCTAACCGCAATCAAGTAAATCTCAGGTGGCAGTGGGCGAGTGGGTGCATGTGTATATATGGCACCTCTTCTAATTAAGTCTTCAGGTTCTCTGACTTTATTGTTCTGTTCATTCTGTGCAAAGCCAGGAGTAATAATTAAAGCCAAGCACTCCCTGATAGAGTTATCTTTATTAATCAGAGAAAAGAAGCAGGGAAAAAAATCTCGATGTTCTGCACGGGTTGCTTATTTTGTTTTTGTAGACAGCTACAGTGATACTACAGCTTGCTTTTGCAGAGTGAAAAGTGATGTAATCATAATGAATTATGAGGAAAATTCCAAAAGATTAAACATTATACGTGCACATGCTCTAAGCTAAGGACAATATAGTTAACAAGAGATGGAGAACAAGCAATTTACCACAGCTTGCTGGTGTTTGGAAGGTGTTGTTGTTGTCGAGGTAATTCTCACAGACCTTTCTCCATCAATTACTTTTATTCCTTTCAAGAAAAACGCACAACAAATAGAAGAAATAAATCAACAGTACCTGCAGAAGAACAGATAAGCCATAACAGCAGCGTGTGTTTGAACCAGGCAAATAAAAAGCGAAGAGAGGCTTTCTCAATGAGGAGTTTGTTGTTTGAAGGAACCTTTGCAGCTCTGAATTTTGAATTGTTTTTCTTGTTCTCTCTGTCTCTCTGTTCATGAAACAAGCAGAACCACACAGCTGAAAGCTAGCATAAAACCATTTTAGACTGTAGACGTTGTGTGTCATCTTTAACAGACAATTTAAGGGAATGAGAGTGAAGCAAAAGAGACGGGAATGACAGAGAAGGCAGAGGCAACATGAGTCTGACCTTAGAACTTTAGTTGTCAGTCAAACATCTGGAACGAACCCCCTGGAGAAAGCAGCCTGCCAGATCCTGTTAATTACTCCCCAAAGCTCTTCTTCTTTCCCTTCTGACGAGATGACAATTGGCCAAACCAGGAGAAAAAAACCTTAAAAGTCTGTTGCTATAGAAGTTAAACTACATTTTCTTCCTATTATGCAATTTATTATGCCATAATATACGTAATGCTGTAATATTTTGTGATTTTTTTGTTTTGTTTTTTTATTTCATGTGGAAATTGGTGCTGAACAAGTTGATACACAAGACAGTTTGTTGCACAAAATGGACAGATACTTAAAAAACAGAAGAAAAAAATACTTGGCAGGTTATTTGACAAACCATTTATTTTTGACAGGCTATCTTTAAACAATCAGGTCAATGGACTTGAGCCAGATGGTAAATTAAAGAAGGAAAAAAATCTTTTTAAGAAAAAGAAAAAATCCAGTTGTGACATAACCGCAACAGCATCCATGCCAGCCTCTTTACAAGTTTTTCATGCTGAAAGCCCATTAATTGCTGCCAATACAGGAAAAAGATGGAGCCAAACAACTGTCACGCCACCACAAATGCTAAGCTTGAAGCCTGTAACTGTGATCTGGCAAATATCACAAGAATCCAGCTATCTCACAAACTGCTCCAAATGCTACCACAGCACTTTTTACTCTCTTACTTTATCATGTCAGGTCTCTGTGAAACCCAGACACAAAAATAAAAGCTTATTCTTGCCGAAACATCGGAGAAATGAGCTAGATAAGTGACTGAAAAAGTGAAGCTTGACTTTAAAGGCAGCTTGTGCAATTTGATACCTAGAAAGAACAGAGTACTGAAGGATTGCCAACACATTTGTAAACCTCTATTTTAAGCAGCTGGGGAATAACATAACCGATTGGACTACAAAATAAAAGTAACTGAAATTATTTAGAGTTCCTCAAAAAGGATGGCATTGATAAAATTGATGGTTATTACAGCAGTATTATACATATGGCCAAAAATGTATATATAGAGTACTAAACATTTTCTCTTGCTTTGAATCTTTTTCCTGTGTAGGAAGGTTCTCTTTATCATATTTCTATATAACACAGTAATAATGATGTAAAACATTTATGAGTAGCGTCTTTCCAAGTATTTTATTTTTATCTGAAAGTATCATGACCATAAAAAGGTGGGGGACATTCAACAACAATTACAATCTCAAATCAGAAAAGAGCTCCAATACTTTTAGTTTTACCGCATTTAAAATTGCTGCCAACATCAACATGATTCATGTCAACCTTGAGGGACAACTACAAGCAGAGGAGGATTTTTTTCTTTGCTTTATTGTCCAGTTTAATCATTTACAAACAACAACAAAAAATACAGAATACCCCACACCTGAGAAGAATAGTGATGCTGAATTTTCCAGCCGTGTAAGCCCTGTTGTAACTGTAGCCTGTACTTAGCAAATTGTCAGGAAGGTTGCCTGAGTTTTTGTCAAGAGTGGATTCCTGAGAGGTATTCAAGGAGAGCACTTAAATCTAAAACTTTGCTCACGCTGAGAGAGATTAGATGTGCACAAGCATACATGAGCAGCTGTGGGTACTTTCAAAATGAAGAGCTAATGAGAAGGAATTACAAGGCATACAAAGAGACAGAGTGTGTATTCTGGTCAGAACACATACCACAATGCATCGTCACGTACCAAGTAGTTGGTTGCAGCTGTATTGAAGTTTAAATTATTTCATATTGTGATTTCATTGTGATTTTAAGGAACTTCTTGCCAGAAAGAATCTATCTTGTGAAACTGTAATTGATTGTCTAATATGATCTTTCACCTCATAGATATCACACAAAGAAGTTTCATGTTTTTGTTTCATATTAAAATGTTAGTTTCAATTTCATTTTATGGAATAAAATCACACCACAACGTGGTGTGAAATCAGTAACTAGACTCTTCTCCTCCATTGTTCCCTGATGGTGGAACGACCTACCAAACTCTGTATCTACTTTTAAGAGCAAGCTAAAGACTCAGCTCTTTAAGGAGAACTTCTGCATCGAGTAAACTTATCTGCTCATCAGAATTAGCTAGAAGATTTGTCCATCTCCTTGCAGGACTCAGCACTGAATAAGCTGCATGCACCTATGACAAGATGATCACATGATGGTGTCTTTTTAGACGTAGCTTTCTTGTATAAAGGGACTTTTGGGTTGGGTGGGAAGGGAACACTTAAAAAAAGGGGAAAAAATTTAAAATTCTAGCACTGGAAGGCAGCACGTGTGTCCAACTGGAATCAGCAGTCTGACCAGCACTGATCCATGCTGGACCCTCCTATGTGATTTCTTGATTGTGTTGTTCTCTCAGACGTAAATTGCTTTGGATGAAAGTGTCGGCTAAATGACAGTGGTAGTAATATTTTATGGAATATTGGATCATTTTTAGGAAGTGTTTTCTGGCTCTTACTGTCTCCCATCCAGTATCTTTGGACCCCCATGTGAACTGCTCTTGCAAAAACTCTGTATAACATCAACAACTATGAGGCTATCTCACATTATAGCTATTTCTCTAGTATGCAACGTTTGAATCTGGTTTGTACTTGTCAACCTTTTCATACTTGGCATAATTTTACTCCTTTCTCAACCGCTATTAAATCTGCTTGTTGATGCATTCTGGGATAGTTCTGTTTGAAGTCTCCATAAGATGCATGATTGGTAAAAAAAAAGAAAAAAGAAAAAAGGGCGGCACAAGAATTGGAGGGATTTTAACCGCCTTTGAATAGATTCAGACTTTTTAGAAAAGTACTTCAGATGGGACTGAAGAAGATTCACAAATACATGAGACCACAACTACAGACAAGTATGTATGTTGAGAAATGGCTTACAGCTGAGGACAGTAGACAGTAATGATGAAGATAACAATGACAAAGAAAGAGACTTAAAAGTGACTTAACCTCCATACATATGGGGGACCCTGGGATGAAAATTGTAAAAGCTCCTTTGTTCTACTTTAACATAAGATGACAGCATAGACTTTAGCTTAGATATGAAAAATGAATCAAAAGACAGCAAACCTGTCTCTCTCTAAAATGACAGTATCCTCTCACCAAGGCCCAACATGACTCACTTAAATTCTTGCTACTAACTGGCTTTCTAGAGACAATCTGGACAGCACAATATTAGTGGCCTGTCAAGGGAATAGCAGCCTAATTTGTACAATTAACAAAGCCACACACTAATAGTAATGAAGTCAGTGCTGTATTGTGCTTTCCTGTGGTCTGATTACTAATTAGCAACAAGTGAGTAGCGGCTAGCATTTGTTGCATTTAGGATCAGGTAGGCCTGAATGAGTTCATTTCCTTGAGAACATTTGGTAGAAAAGAAAATCTGGAGAATCTGGAAAATCTGGAGAAAATCCGTTATCTATAAACAGAGAAACTAATTAGTAAATGTTGAGCAGCAGTGAAGGCGAATGGCTGAAATGAAGGACAGTAACCAGAGCAGCTTCTGAGTTATTTCTCATTGGCCAGTGTTAGGGGGAAAATGTTTAACTTTTCATGCCACCCATTTTCTTTGGATTATTGTTTTGTTCTATATTTCATGTCAAATAGTATCTTAATGTCTGAATATTTTTCCTCATGTTTCTGCATGTATTAGTGTAATTGTTATCTTCATTTTGTATCACAAATGTAACCAATAGGTTTTTCTTAGTTGCGCTTGGTGGACCACATGAAAGGACATGTGAGAGGCCAAGAGAGAAGGCTGGGGGTTGTAGTTTCTTCTCTTTCAGGAAAAGCCGGTGTCGGATTAGATGAAGGGACAAACCTCCAGGAGGACTAGTTGTTTTTTTTTAATCACTTGAGGACGAGTCGGCGTAAGACCCATGAGCTCATGTATTCTGTACAATAAACACTTCTGTTGAATTTTGATCAGATGAGTTCCTCCTCCCAATTTTTGAACATGCGGTCAGACTTTCTTTGAAAAAGAGCTCTGACACCAGTTAGACACAAACGTGCTGCAAGAGGAGTCCAAAACCACAAACCCTGGCAAAGACTGGCAGGAAACCCAAAGCCTTCACAAAGAAAATGATTTAAAAATGTATTCAGGGAGGTTTGATCAACAGCTGGAAGAGGGGCATTGGTTAATTAAGTAACCAAACACTAATGTCAGATGTTTGGTGTAAAGAGTCTTGTACCACTTTCTGTTCATCTGTGTTGTGATCTTTGTTGATATCTATTTCAATATCATTATTATCTAATGCTGAACATTATCGCTTACCCAGTGAAACTCAGAGGCACAATTTAAAAAAAATCACAGCACCCTTGATGTTTTATTCCTGCTCATCTTATCAGAGGCATGTTGTTTATTGCATTCCAACTCAGACCCAGAGCATGCATGAACTCTATGTAAATATATTTTCTAAATGAATATTATGTTCCCCCAACCACCCACGCCTGGTCAAAAACCCAGGCAAACCAGGAAACAGAAACCGATGGAGAATGAAGAAATGCCACGGGACTATGAAGTGAAATATTGAATAAAATTTAGATCAAGATGCCGCTATAAGTTTGCCCGGGTCTGCCACAACATGGAAACAGGAGCAAGGCTTTGTTTCACCTGCCGGGAGTTTCTGAACAAAGCTGACATGTAAGTTGGATAAAAACAAGATTACTCTAAAACTATTTTGAGATTCATGAGTTTGATAGTGGCTATTGGCAAACGTTACGAAAGTATTTGCGTACATCTACAAATGCAGTTGTAGGGGTGGGGGTCTCAAATACAAGATTTCTGACGCACCCAAACACTTGACATGCTCCAACTCTACACTTCATTACGGCACTACGGCACGTTTGGTGTGTTTTCATCAATTATCTACAGTAACAGATATGTAAGAGACTATTTTTGGACTGAAAAAATCTATAAATACCAAGTTACAATTAATATAGCCACAAAATGTTATAATACCAGGAAAGCATCCATGGACAAAATAATTAGATCAAGCCCCCTGAAGTACGAATTTCTTTTAAAAGCGCATATAGATGTGCGTTTTTCATGCATGTACGACCTACTGTAGCATAACATCAAGACCTAGGGGGATTATTTAAAAAAAGGACCTGAAACAAAGAAGTAAAAGAAGTCAGACAAATGTAGTTTTTAAGTCTCATGTCATAATGTCGCCAAGAGGGATTTGTAAGATGTGTGGCGGAGACGGGGAGGATGGCAGTATCCCCCACAGAGCTGAAATACAGACTCAGCGTGAAATATATCAAGTAAGACACACCAGTCCGGATAATGCGGCCTCTGTGTATTCGTCCATGTACGTGTGTGCACTTATTTCTGTCTGTGTGGATGTGCTCAGTGCTAATGTGAGTAGGCGTGCACATGTAAATCTTTATATATGTGGTTCAGCATGTTCGCATTTATGAATTTAGAGCTACGTGAAACGGTGACGGTGTGCAATTGGAAAACAAAACCTGCATTACCCTGTTGACTCTGTGAAGAGACCAGAATCAGGCCAAGCTCAGGATGAGCTGATGCTTTATTAATGCACAGGGACCTGGTTCCCAACATATTCAGATTGTGCATTTAGCTTTTTGCCCCATTACGGGCAATATTAAGCCGAAGGGCGCAGGGCCCATTTCCAAAGAGTCAGCCTATAATGAGAGATCAGAGGCAAGGTTTATCATAGGCAATAAAACATGAGAACTGCGTGTCTGTTAATAAGACCCCGAGAGGATTGGAGTGAGGCGTGAAAAAGCGTGGGATCCTTGGATCAAAGTAATGTCTGCAAGGAGAAGAGAAGAGGACAAAAGGAGAGGAAAGGAGTGGCAGAGAATGACAGAAATAATGGGCAGTGGAATTAATTGATACTAGATACAAAGGAATAATCACAAGAGGGAGAAAAGAAATCCCAAAAGGATAATAAATTGTGAAAACATTTCTTTTTGGCACATATCTTTTTTACATTTACAGTCTCTGCTCTATCGTTTTTGTTTTTTTCCCATGTTACATATTATTTTACAGTTTATTCCCATAAAGATGGAGGTACGATTGGCCCCAAAATTCTTCCGTTTCAATCCAGAGGTTGATTTATGAGCTGTTTGAAAGACTGAATCTTAAGACCCACTTTTGGTTTTGGCTGAGTTTATTTTTGGTCTCATTCGCTGCTGTGAAAGGTTGTATGTTATCTATTTAAAGAGTGAACACCTCACTACAAACCTGCCTTTAAGTGATAATCATTGTCATACTGTTGCTGCAATATCAAGAACACAACCTCAGCTACAACCAAAAGCACTTACTGTAAGTGTGCTTGCTGCTTCGTCACTTGTATGTCACTGATGTGGATATCACAACTCAAGCATTTGTAGCTTCTAACAAAATGTTTGTGTCTGCATGCTGATTCCCCCCTTCTCGGTCTGCTCTCTGCCTTTTAAACTGACAATAACAATTGTTCACATATATTCTCAATGTTTTTGTGTTGTTTTTGTATAAAACACTTCTTCTTGTCACAGTGTACAAAAACAGATTTGTTGTGTTAAGATAAAAACTAATCAAGTCAGTCTCATGGCAATATATGAAATTATTACAAAGTCCATTAATATGTGGCCTTGGGCAGCCATTTTTGTTTTGCAGGGGGAAAAAAACCCAGAAACCTCACACTTCCAATAAACTTTATTCATTTTTACAGATTACCTGTGGTTTAACTCTCACCAGGCTTTTAATTTCATTTACTGTTTGGTTAGCTTAAGGCACCCTAACACTTGTATTACACTTAGGCATTTGAATTCATTTATTATAGTGAGGAAATCATCATGGCTCATCTAAAACTAGATTCTCCCTCAAAAAACAGGCAATTGCAAGTTAATACCTGTTTTCCTACTTCATAGCCAACGCCAAGCGTACTGAAGACATATCACGAGTCAATCAGGCCTCTCTGGCCCCCGGTGAACGGGCTGGAGGCGGGATGCCAGAGTGATGTTTATGACAGGGTGGCTTTGCTTGCAACTGTCATTCACATTTCACAGATACGACACATTCAGTTTTAGATTAACTGAAATGGTGAAACATTAACATTGACTGAAGCAATGAGGAACCTTTAAAAAAAATAGTTACACTCATTTCAGACTTTTTTTTCTTTTTTTTCTAAAATCAAATATTACATGGACAAAAAAAATCCAAAAAGGATAAGGTGCACACTGGATATTGGAAGCCCAAAATAGAGTCGTTATTCATCCCTCTATAGGGGGAGAGAAGCATAAACATGGCTGTGGAGCAGCTGCACCTGATGTGACAGGAGCCTTCCCAGTTTATCTTGATGGGCTGTGCTTTATGCAGGTATTCGGTAGGTTTCCAATAAACAGCTATGCCTTCTTCCCAAAAATTGGAAATTCATTGAGGCAGCTAGTTCTTCTCATTTAATGTGTAAATATTTACTCTGTGCATATTGTCACAACGGCGTCTTTACAGCAAACACAAACATGCCTCTAAAAGAGCGTCGGTTAATGCTTTTCGCCACAGCTGATTGACTTAAGTACTTGTTTTAAATTGGAGAACATTTAGCTTGGTGGGAACTTAATTAAAGATCTTTAAAAATTCTTCAGCAGAGGCTAATTCAGACTGTAAGACGGATAATGAGCCTGACTGGATTTATAAATGACTCCAGCTAAATGACTTCAGCCCACGTGGTACACGTTGTGCGGAGGTGTGGACCTCGGTTTGGTCCTCATCAGCAGCTTCGCCGCACCCCTGCTGTCTTTGTAAGGCATTAAAGTCCTTCTGGCATAGAATCCACATAAACACCTAATCTGTCTGAGATATTCATTGATGTATAACAAACTGAGAGAACGAAGGATGGTTTCCCTGACAACCTAAATCACTTCCAAGTCAAATACATCACCACGGTTCATGACTGATTTCTCGCCAGTGTCTCTGATCAAATATGAGACTGCAGATGAGCAATTGATGTTGAACATTAAAAATAAAACTTTCCAATGATCTGTGTGCTTTTGATATAGTGTTGACATTTTTGTAAAGAAAGCTTTTTGTGTGAGAGCAAATATTTGAGAGGAGATCTAGCAGAAAGGTCCTGGGTGGATATATGATTTAAAGAAATAGAAGATGCAATAAGTCCAACATTACTAAGTCCAGACTTTTTTTGCTGCGTTGAACTTCAAAGGGTTAGAAAAATAATTTCTATGACAAACAGATGGAAATAAGACAATCTTCCACCCACAGTGACCACAAATGCCACGGGTAAAGTTTAGTTTGAAGAATAATGCGGCCGGCCTGCATTTGTCCAAACAGCACAGTCAAGATTAGATTCAGATTTAACAAAGAAAAAACTTAACATCACACATCTCTGCCTGGGTAAAGCTACCCCAGAAACCTCTTTAGATTATTATTTCTCAGGTAAAAACATGAACTCCCACACCAGGTTCTTCATGCCGGTGACTGAGGAGAATTTTAAATCGTCTTTTCAACCATGGAAACATCACACACCGGCATTTGATGTGTACAGCAAAGGAAGAGTATGCAATAGAGGATTAAGATCATTTTTGTCACCTGCTGACCCAGCGATGGTCACATCAGTGACCTGTCTTCAGAGCCCAAGGCGTACTGAGAGAAAATGCTGAGCAGCTGCCGCATGTGCATGTTCTTCTCAGAGACTGCCAGTCTCTTTATCCACGCTAGAAGACTACAGAGTCCATACTCCACCAAAGATACCAGCGTGTTCACCTGGACAACAGACTGATTTGGTAAATTGTTGTATAGTTTCAGTAGGTCTTTGATGGAAAGCACAGTTTTATGCATATTTGTTAGGTAAGATGCATCAGTAGCCAGTGATTAAAAGAAACTGAACAAATGAGTTGCAAAATACAATGGACAATTCTTCTCCACATATCCATGTTACAGTGTCTTCAGTTAGAGTTCGTCAGGTTCACTTCAACAAAAGACTGGGAGCGGAGTGGCCTAGTGGTCGGGGCTTCAGGCTCATGATCCAAAGGTTGTGGGTTCAACCCCTGGCACTGGTGTCACTTTGTGCTTTACTCTCTGCTTTCCTCACTTCACCCAGGTGTATGAATGGGTACCTAGCTTTGCTAGGGGAAGTATCCAGCAATAGACTAGCGTCCTATCCTGGGTTCTTTTGTTCGTTTGCACTACAGAAACCGGAAATAAACACCGGCTCTATGGGCCACAAGGCTCGAAAAGGACATACTTCCAGACCTAGTATCTGGCAAAATAGTACAGTAAATGTATCATACTAGGAGAGTTGAATCGAACTGAATAAAGGACATAAATTGTGGATTTCTTTATAACAAATGTCTTTATACAAGTCAGACAGAAAATCACATATCATTTCTGTGTCTGCCGGGGTCACGTAATCACACTCAATCTTCTTCTCTTTTTCTTTAGCCTTTGCTCATACTAAAATATGTCCTGATTAGGTCTTTGGAACAGCGTCTGCTAAAAATGTAAGTTCAATAACTTCTGGTATTTGTTCCAGTTTATTGATAACAGACATATTATCTACTGTCACCAGCACACTGTTTGGTAAGCTAACGTCTTTGTCCTGGAACTGCGTGGTCACGAACGATGTTGCAGACTTATGCGATCCCCAGGAGCACAAATGCCTCATTTGAAATACACCCAAAGAGTGACTGTCAAGATAAATGTCAGACACAAGCATTTCTAGACAGATTCTTCATTAAGTTCTCAGTCTCCCTCTTCAATCAACGGAAAGCTGTTAACAGATGTTGCAGATTGTGAGTTCTGATTGGATTAAAGTTAAACTATAATGGAACCAAAAAATCCCATTATGTGGCAGGGTTGGGATCAACATGCATCCTGACTGTGCCCACGCACAAAAGCGCAGTCCAGTGACTATCAGAGTGAATCATTCAGGTTCTTTGATTTGAAAGGCAGACATCTAAACTAAAAACAGCGCTCTGCGCCTTCCTTTGTCTATGTTTTAATGTAACTTTTAAAGGTCATAAATCAGCAGAGCAGTTAAAACCTTCTTTTTTAACGGTTGCCTTTTACACATTGATTTTCTGCCAGCGTGAATTTAAAATTCATAAACAGGAACGACTCGTCTCCACCCGCCACTTTGCAAGCCAATCTTGGTGCTGTTGTCACTTCCCATCCTGTGAGTCCTTAATGAAGCCGGATTGATGGCAGGCCAGCGGAAACACAGCTCACCTCATCAGCGACCAAAAAACTCCTGCTCCATGCACACAATTAAGGGCCCACGTAGCACTGCTCCATTATTACATCCTACCAATTAAGCTTATAGGGGCAACCTCCTCATTTGTATCGCTTTACATCTGCAATCAGTAATTTAGTACTGTTGTGCAGAGTCTCTCCTGCTGGCTCAATAACAGGCATGTGGGTTAGACGGGGAAAGTGGGGGTGTTGATGGTGAAGCCTGTCTAATTCAAGGGCAGGAAAATTACGAGGTGTACAGTTTGAGCTGTCATGAGTAGAGCCTTTTCTGTGACCCTTCCAAGAAAAATAAAAACGATTTTTTTTGTATGTGTATATAACATAACCTCCTGTGTCTTTTTTTGTTTTCTTTAGATATAGATCTCTGTATATCCGAACCAGACTTACTGAAGCATCTAGATTCTAGACCATCAAAGGAAGAGTGCAGAAAGCTCATCTGCACTCGCTATAATATTGATAATGTTTCAAGCTCCAGGCATTTTTCATTAAACCAATGATCAGGGCTGAAGGGAGTGTCAAAATGAAATGTGCACCGCTGTGAATGAGCACGCAAACATAATCATTTTAAGCAGTGTGATCTTGCACAAAACAAAGGTTCAAATTACTCACGATGTTATCCAACCGTGGATGTGAACGCATCAAGCCCCAGCTGATACCTGTCTGCGCTCCATGGACTTGCACTTTTTATATTTGACTGCCATCTAGTGTCTGGTACGCTCTGCAAACGGATGATCAGACCAGTTAGCTTTCATTAAAGATTTTTTAGATAGCTGGAAGCATCTTTTGAAACTGCATCAAAATAACTCCCCAATATGGAGATGTTTGCAGAATACATAATATGCTGAACTGATCTGTACATAATGCATTTATTGTGACAGTAACAACCTTGGAAGCCATACCTATTCCCATGGGCATGTTGGTAAATTGAAAAAAAAAGAAGAATATAAGCATCAAATTCGAGTCAGAACGTACATTGATATGCAGGATTTAATGGAATGGCCACTCTACTCCCCCAGTCTCTTATTAAATCTCTTACTGATTAACTTCTCTGCAACATCCAACAGAACAGACAGAAATACTCTTTAAGCCACAGATGAATGCATGAGACACTACAGCTTTGTAAAATAGTGACTATTTGTTTATGTAATAATTGCTCAGGGTCATGTTCTGGCTCTCTGGAAAGCGCCTAGAAACTTTTGTTGTATTAGACGCTATATAAATAAAATTGAATTGAACTATTCCTTTTAAACAATGCTGACAGCACACAATAATCAACGGTGAATATGTTTGTCTGAGGGAGCTCTTTTTTTTCTCTTTTTAATTATTCTACAGGGATGTGAGTTTGTCTTCCACAATGAAGCTACTGAGCATGAACGTGACATAAAGACTAACGCCACTCTGTGCGGGCCCCTGTGGGAACAACTCCAGAAAGTTGAGAAAGATATTTAGATGATCCTAAACGCATGTTCCACCTGTCTGCACTGCAGGCTGCACTCATCGCGTATAGAAGCTGCAGTTTCATGGAGTGCAAACACACGGTTTGTTAGATCTACCTTCCTGAGGGTGGGTTTTGCATTTAAGATAACGTTTTCATAATTTTTCCACCAAGAAGGCCACTACACCTGTATTCACGTCTGTTTTCAGTGGTGGTCATTTATTATACTTCCAAAATATTCAGTGTGAAGGGTTTTTATTTTGTCTAGAAATTCAAAGAGAATTTAAATGGGTGTTAATGATCCTTCTCCATAGCCATGTTTTCCCGGGAGCCAGGATTATTATTTTCTCTCTTTTATTTATTACCTTTGTTTAACTTAGAGAAGCTCATTAAGATCAAGGACCAAGATTATCATGGTCAAAGGAATCAACAGCAGTTACAACACAACGGCACATACTGACTTGATAAATGATTATAGATTTTTTATTTTTTTCAAAGCATTGCTAAACCATATAATTACAAGATGAATATCACATGTCATCAGTACCAGTTGTGGCATGACTGCAAAGGTTAAATCAGTCCAAATATCTACATTTTCAGTGATCTGCGTCTAAATCTCATAATATCGCTCTAAATCTCTTCAACCAGATTATCTCTAATTTCATGCAGTTCATGCAGGGAGGGGAGGGTCGTTTGTTTATTGAGCAACTGTAAAATTGGGATCAGACAAAAATGTTATTTTAGATATGCAAGTTGCCGACAAGAATGTGTTGTTAATAGCAAAACAAAAAAGCGAAGCCGAACGGGCGAGTCTGTTTAAAAACACTGCAGACCCCTGCTGCGCTCAGACGTTCGTCCTGTGGGGACATGAGGAATAACCGTTATGTCCTGCATCATACGCACACATACATTATCATTTTTTCCCGTCTTGTGTTTGTTGCATTAGTGCAGATATTCATCACACTGTGACAGAGTACATGTTCAAACCACTGTTGTGTCCCACAAAGCCATTAGCCTCGTTCACACTGACATTGTGTTATAAAAATGCACTGGAGATCCCCTTTTTATACTGCCTCATCTGTCCAGCTGCGCATTCACAATTATCCTACAAAGGCAACATATTGCCTCCTCAATGTGCGCTTCCATGAAGCATTGTTGCTTTCCCCGACCTGAAGATGGTTGCTTTCCCCGTCTTCACAGTCCACAGCCAGCAGCAAGTCTCTAATGTCTTAGAACTGACTGTACTTCATTCAGCCGGCACTAACTCAACGTTTAACATAAATTGAAATCTCTGTTGAGGAAAATCGGATTTCATACCTCTGTATAACACATTTTAACCACAAGGTGACTGCAATACCTGAATAAGACTGAAATAATATAATCTCACTTTAAAATAAATACTTGGCAATGTGGTTCCAATTAGAGAATTATTGAATTGTCTTTTGCATCCAAAAGGGTCCAAAACATAAATCTCAAGTTTCAAAGCAGGAGGGAGACAGAGAGGCGCGAGTACAGCAGTTTTACAGAACAGAGATGGATGCTCTTTAGACACAATAGCCTGCAGTTCTCAAAACAACATCTTTGCAGCTGTGTATGAGAGCTAAAGCCAGACTGCGCAGACACAATACTGATCCAAACTGAGTGTGGTCATAATGACCTCACAGGGTGATTTCCATCACAGTCTCCACCTGGTTGTTTAACACTGCTGGTGGCGGTTTTTGCCATTGCGGCGTTTGCTGCATTTTTCCTGCAACAGGAGGGAAACTCCAGGTCGGCCTAAGCAGATGATGTCTCCTCCAGGTTGCTAAGCAAAGGGGACAGGCTTTCCTAGTGGCAAAGTTTGTAAAATCGTCAGTCCAGAAGCCTCTGACCCTCCAAACTTGGTGTTTTTTTGCATGGAGTTTCACATTTTAAATGTCTAAAGTGTTTGTATGTGATTTCTGTGAACTATTTCCTTCCTACATATTCTTACTTATCTGTAGGGCTGGGGATCGATTCAAATGTCAAGAATCGATTCGATTCCGATTCTTAAGATTCAGAATCGATTATCACGATTTGATTCGATTCCGATATTGATTTGGGTTAGTGTTATTAAAACTGTTTTTTGAGCTGTTGCATGAATTATATGACTGTAGTTCTGCAACATATTAATACTAGTATTATATTGAGATTCAACAGCAGGTATTGCAGCTAATGATGCTGTAAGGACCAACCAGCTCCCAGAATGCTGATAGAACTGCTTTCAGAAACATCTTGTGGGTCAGAATTATCAAACAGATCCAGGGAGGAAACAGAGGCCGAATTAAATTGGTTTTATTTTTTCCACATTCCATTTAAATTGTTTCCGTTTCGGTCTATTTCAGTTTTTAATTTTTGAGAATTTGGTTTTTAGCATTTTATGCAAATGTAACCCCAAGACAGTATAAAGTAATGAAATATAGACAATGTATGCAATTATAACTGAAAACTTGAATGTTTTCATACCTTCAAACATATTTAAAAAAACAAAACATTCATTTTTTCAGCATAAACAAAAAAATACCAAAAGTTGTAATGTAATGATGGGGAAAAAAATAAAAAATAAATAAAAAATCGATCTTTAGACATACGAATCGATTTTTAGGAATTGTAGCAGTGTGAGTGCCACGGGGGCCCGACCGACAGGATGGAGAGACACGGAGTTTTGTGCAGGACCCTCTTTATTATCGCAAAACACCCACACGCATGCACAAGCACCTTCACAGCAGCTTCACAGGAGAGCCCTTGCTGCTGTGCAGCTATGCCTTATGAAGGCTGGCAGGGTGGAGAGGCTGATTTGGCCCACCTGTGCCCTAATCAGCCTCAGTGGCTGCAGCTCCTCCACCCTGCCACACACCCCCAACGCTAAGCTCGCGCCGGGGTCTGTCCGGCCGAGCCTACTCCCCCCCCGCCCTCTCGGAGCGGGAGAGGAAGCCCGGAACCCCCGGGCCTTCCTGGTCCGGGGGGTCGTCCCCGGCGTCGGCCCGCCCGCCGTGAAAGCCGCTCTCGGGGCCGGGCCCATGGTGGCCTCGGGCCACACGGTGCGTCCAGGACCACCTCCTCCTCCGTGACGCGGCCCCGCGCCAGCTGCCGGTGCGCCTCCGGGACCGCTTCCTTCACGGCGCAGCCCCGTTCTGGAGCTGGTGCGTCCAGGACCGCCTCCTCCTTGACACACTGCTCTGGCCGCTGGTCCGGCCCCGTCTCTGCAGGACCCGCCGCCGCTGGCGGCTGCGCCTCCGCAGCCGCCTCCCCAGCCAACTCCGCCTCCGTCTCCCCCTCCGTCTCCGTCGCCGACTCCGTCCCAGGAGCCGTCGCCTGGCGGCCCGCAGCTTCTGCCTCCCGGCCTCTAAGCTGCGGCACCGCCAGCGCTGCCGCGGCGAACCTCAGACGGGGTGCAGGGGTGGGTCGCTCCGTTGGCCACGCCGCCTCAGGGGGCCGTCGCCTGGCGGCCCGCAGCTTCTGCCTCACGGCCTCTCAGCTGCGGCGCCGCCAGCTCCTCCCGCGCTGCTGCGGCGAACCTCCGGCGTGGCGCAGGGGTGGGTCGGTCCGCGGGCATCAGCGCCGCCAACACAGCGAGCTGATGCCCGCCCTGGTCCCGGCGCAGGGCGGCCAGGTCCGCAATGGCCTGGGCGAGCGCGTCCAGGGCCCGCTCCATGCCTCTCCTCCTATCGGGCCCCACGTTGGGCGCCAGTGTAGCAGCGCGAGTGCCACGGGGCCCGACCGAAGGATGGAGAGACACGGAGTTTCGTGCAGACCCGTTTATTCAAACACCAACCACACGTGCAGAAGCACCTTCACACAGCTTCTCAGGAGAGCCCTTGCTGCTGTGCAGCTATGCCTTATGAAGGCTGGCAGGGTGGAGAGGCTGATTGGGCCCACTTGTGCCCTAATCAGCCTGAGTGGCTGCAGCTCCTCCACCCTGCCACAGGAATTAATATGAGAATCGATTTAGAATCGGAAAATCGATTTTTTCCAACACAGGCATACTTATCTGACAATTTGTTTCTTTTGTGTAGTTTTGAAAAACGTTCTGAAAGTTTTTTTGTCTTTTACCAAAATACATCAGTGACCTCCTGACCCAGTATAAACCTTCCAGACCCCTCAGGTCATATGGATCCGGGTTTTTATCCGTTACTAGATTCAGAACCAGACATGAAGAGGCTGCATTTTAAACATGTAAAGCCCTTTGTGCTGTACAGTGGGGCAAAAAAGTATTTAGTCAGACACCAGTCGTGCAAGTTCTCCCACTTAAAAAGATAAGACAGACCTGTAATTTTTATCACAGGTATATCTCAACTATGAAATGAAAAAAATAAAAAAATCCAGAAAATCACATTTGTCTGATTTTTAAAGAATGTATTTTCAAATTATAGTGGAAAATAAGTATTTGGTAAATTACAAAAGTTCATCTCAATACTTTGTTATATACCCTTTGTTGGCAATGACAGACGTCAAACGTTTGCTGTAAGTCTCACAAGGTTTTCACACACTGTTGCTGGTATTTTGGCCCGTTCCTCCATGCAGATCTCCTCTAGAGCAGTGATGTTTCGGGGCTGTCGCTGAGCAACACCGACTTTCAACTCCCTCCAAAGATTTTCTATGGGGTTGAGATCTGGAGACTGGCTAGGCCACTCCAGGACCTTGAAATGTTTCTTACGAAGCCACTCCTTTGTTGCCCGGGCGATGTGTTTGGATCATTGTCATGCTGAAAGACCCAGCCACGTTTCTTCTTCAATGTCCTGCTGATGGAAGGAGGTTTTCACTCAAAATCTCACGATACACGGCCCATTCATTCTTTCCCTTACACTGATCAGTCGTCCTGGTCCGTTTGCAGAAAAACATCCCCAAATCATGATGTTTCCACCCCCGTGCTTCACAGTATTATGGTGTTCTTTGGATGCAACTCAGCTTTATTTCTCCTCCAAACACGACAAGTTGTGTTTCCACCAAAAAGTTCTATTTTGGTTTCATCTGACCATATAACATTATCACAATCCTCTTCTGCATCATCCAAATGCTCTCTAGCAAACTTCAGACGGGCCTGGACATGTACTGGTTTAAGCAGGGGGGACGTCTGGCACTGCAGGATTTGAGTCCGTGGCGGCGTAGTATGTTACTGATGGTGCATTTGTTACTTTGGTCCCAGCTCTCTGCAGGTCATTCACTAGGTCCCCCGTGTGGTTCTGGGATCTTTACTCACCGTTCTTGTGATCATTTTTACCCCATGGGAGGAGATCTTGCGTGCAGCCCCAGATGGAGGGAGATTATCAGTGGTCTTGTATGTCTTCCATTTTCTAATAATTGCTCCCACGGTTGATTTCTTCACACCAAGCTGCTTACCTATTGCAGATTCAGTCTTCCCAGCCTGGTGCAGGTCTACAATTTTGTTTCCCATGTCCTTTGACAGCTCTTTGGTCTTGGCCATAGTGGAGTTTGGAGTGTGACTGTTTGAGGTTGTGGACAGGTGTCTTTTATACTGATAACCAGTTTAAACAGGTGCCATTAATACAGGTAACGAGTGGAGGACAGAGGAGCCTCTTAAAGAAGAAGTTACAGGTCTATTAAATCTTGCTTGTTTGTAGGTGACCAAATACTTATTTTATCGAGGAATTTACCAATTAATTCAGTAAAAATCCTACAATGTGATTTCCTGGATTCTTTCCCCCCATTCTGTCTCTCAGTTGAAGTGTACCTATGTTGAAAATTACAGGCCTCTCTCATCTTTTTAAGTGGGAAAACTTGCACAATTGGTGGCTGACTAAATACTTTTTTGCCCCGCTGTAGGTATGAAAAGTGCTTTATAAATAAAGTTTGATTGATTGATTGATCGGTCAATCGATCACTGGTAATTTTAAGCTTGAGTTGCAAAACTTGATCATATTTTAACTACTGATTTTATCTATTGTTCTTATTTCTTTCTTTTTGTTTATATTTTAAATCATGCTTTTTATTTGTATGTGATGTTTTAATGTCTCTGTAAAGCACTTTGAATCACGTTGTTGGTGAATTGTGCTATATAAATAAACTTGCCTTTTTAAATCACACTTTCTGTTATGTGATAGACTGTTTCTATTTAACATTTGTGTCTGATTTTGGTCTTGGTATTATCTTTTAAAACCTTATAAGAACATTGTAACTCATACATTTTCTTTAAAGACATTTAACTATAAAACATTGCCACAACCATGCTCCTGTCCACCATGTCAGTGATTAAACAAAAATTTCTTATTAATTGTAATGGTCCTGTTAGAACTGAAATTGTAAAAGCTTTATCTGTATTTTTGTAATATCAAAGTCACATATTGATGTTTGTCAGTATTTATCTTTTGTTCTAAACTTTCCTCTCAACACTCATAGAGTCTCAGAGTAATTAATCACTGTGCAATAATAACCACATTCATATGCTGTAACAATGCAACTTTCAGTAACCATGTCTACCTCATACTGCTGCACCTTTCACTTTTTTTAAATTGTATAGTAAGCTATAGCCTGTCATTTGTCTATTTACTGTACAGTGAGCGAAAATAACCAGAGTCAAATTCCCTGTCTTGTTTGACCTGACTTGGCCAATAAAACTTATTCTGATTCTGATTCTGAATTTGCAAATTATGAAGCTGACTTTTTTATAAACACATAAAATTACATTATTAACTTATAAAACAAGTCAACAGCATACCTGTCAAGTCTCCCGTTTTGGCCGGGAAACTACCGTATTTTATCTCTCCTCCAGTATGAGTATTTTCCCGTAAATTTTCCGTTTTATAAATCATTTTTAAACAGCAAACTGTATTGCCACTAACCTCGCGATAACTGCCCCTTGCCTGGGTGGCAGTTCTCGCGAGTCGACACATAAATTAGTAGTAAGTAAGTAGTTGACAGGTAGTCATTTTAAATTTCTCGTAAATCTGTATTATAATGTAAGATACTGGACCTCAGTTGGCGGAAAATGTCCTGTATTTTTAAATCCAAAACTTGACAGGTATGGTCAACAGTCAAACTTTTTACGAGGATATTCTTGTCAAGCGCCAGGCGGCGTTAAGACTGATTTATGGTTCCGCGTTACACCAACGCACCTACGCCGTAGGCTACGCCGTACCCTACGGCGTAGGGTCTGCGTCGATTTAACGCTGATCCAATAATTCAGGCTTTAAACAGGGGGAGAGTTCTGAGCCTCTCGGCTTTCCGTAGCGGGGCGCTCGCATATGCAGTCGGGGGGCGCGGTCACGTGACACACATGTCAAGAGCCAGCATGGCGGACGTGCATGTGCAGTCTCAAAACAAATCACATCGATTGCTCAGCTAACGCCGTCGCGGGGCCATCGACAGCGCGAGGGAAGCCCGAGGAGACGGCAGGATGGAAGAGGAAAACAAGCTGCAGTTCCCGTCCCTGCCCGCCACCAAGGAGGAGCTGCTGGTGAGACATGTCCACATCCCCGCTAACCTGCTAACCTGCTAGCCTCCCCGCCACTCCCACGGCGGACTACACACCAAATATGATCACTTTTGACTCAGTATTGACATAACACGTTTATAATATCCGAAACGTGCTCTCACTTGAAGGGCTTCATTTTTCAGTGTTTGTATATCGAGTTCAGACCTGGCACCCTCGTAGCATTAGTCACGTATGCACAAAGTAAACTTGAATCCATGTCTCCCCTTTCTGATGACTGACATTCATCACAATGACCCACAGATTCTTATTCATTTTTCTTTTTTTTTATCCCTGTTTCAGGACTGGGCTTACCCCATGAGACGAGACATGCAGGTATGTGACGTTTACCTAGTCATCTTACATCATACCTGTCAAGTTATGGATTAAAAAATACGGGACATTTTCCACCACCAGCCCAACCGAGGTCCAATATCTTACATTTAAAGACAGATTCACGAGAAATCTAAAATAACTACCTGTCAACCACTTAAAAACTACAATTATGTGCTCATAATCTGATAAGTATACCTTTGTTGACACTGAAATACTGTGGACATTCCTATGTTTGTAATTCCTATAATCGAGCCTAAATGAAAACGCAAAAGGGGATTAAAGCACATTTATTTATTTTAAATATTTTCAGTTAATATACACATTAATTGTCATCAAGTGAAACATTTACATTTTCTTAAGTTTTCATTTTCACTCATGTGGCTCTGGCATTCACTGACTGATGACACCGACGCATGTTTCTGTGTCTTGTAGGAGTTTGGGAACAAAAGAGCAGAGAAACGCTTTTTGTGGACAAAGAAAAAACTTGTTGTGTTGTTTAATCCAGTCTCTCGTTACTAACTGACCGTTACCAACGGTAGGGCTGGGCGATATATATCGAGATTTTAATATATATCGATATATTTTCAAACGCAATATGATACGAGACAATATCGTTTATCGATTTAAAAAAAAAATGTTATGATTTTGATATAGCTTATTTTGTGACAAATTGACTTGAATGTTTTATTTGAGATTTGCACAAATGTTTTACTATTTGCACAACTGTCAACCTCAGTGGAAAAGTCTGCCTGTTACTGTCTACATTGTATTACCGTAATTGCACAGTGTATTTTAATGTAATTGTTATGCAGGAAAGGGATATTTGTTTTATTTTATTCAAGAAACATTTTTATTCTATATATGCAGGAGGTTTATTTTTATTTAATTTGTTTTATACATTTTGATATTGTGCAGACCTCTGTTAATAAAGGAACCTGTGTGACATTGGGCACGAGGCTTTGTATTAAAACTGACTGTTTTTTTAAGGGTTTGCCTCAGAAAAAAAATGAAGCTAACAGAGATGCTATGCTATAATGCTTTGGGGGAAACCCCAATTATGGCACAGAAAAAATATCGATATATATCGAGTATCGCCACTCAGCTAGAAAATATTGAGATATGACTTTTGGTCCATATCGCCCAGCCCTAACCAACGGTAACAGAACACCAACAGAAAACACATCGTCATCATTAATAACGGCTAGATTCTTGTGAATTCTAACCTAAACAGTTAAACAGTGTCCTGCTCGTGAGTGGCCACTACAGTCTCCTCTTTAGGAAAGTAAATTCGGTTTCCCATTTTTAGAGATATTTACACCAAGTCTTCTTATCTTCTCTCTCGTTACATCCATCCATCTCTGATTAGTTGTTCCAAGTTTGCTCCTGTTGTCACCACTAACCTCGCGAGAACTGCCACCCAGGCTGCAGCAGGCGGCTGTTCTCACGAAGTTAGTGACAATTCAGTTTGCTGTTTCAAAATTATTATATTATAAAACAGGAAATTTACGGGAAAATACTAATACTGGAGGACAACGGGAAAGAGGGGTAAAATACGGGAGTTTCCCGGCCAAAACGGGAGACTTGACAGGTATGATTTTAGATTCAGATAAAACCAAATTTAATGAACAGCCAAAAAATGCATCTATATGTTAATGTGTGATTATTATGTTATGACGTATTTGAGCTCATCATATTTCAAAGTGTACTGGCTGGGAGACGACAGATCTGAGTCACACCTCTGAAGGACATGTCACGGTCCTGAGATGCTGAGAGCTCATATGAAGCTTCTGTTGCAGATGATAAACTGCTGCTTGCTGTGCTGAAAATGCTCCTCTGCTGGTGTGTGTGTGTTTTTTTCAGGAGATTTTACCAGGGCTGTTTTTAGGTCCCTACTCTTCTGCAATGAAAAGCAAGGTAATTATTTCACTCTTCTTTGAACGCAGAGTCATTGTGACTCAGACTCAGCCCTTATTGTGTTCCTTCTCCCCTTTCTCTATTTGTAGATGCCAATTCTTGAGAGACACGGCATAACACACATTGTGTGTGTCCGCCAAGACATCGAAGCCAATTTTATCAAACCCAATTTCCCTCATACATTTAGGTATCAATACACTAATCTCACTTGAAGCATGTAAAAGTACTGATGCCCTTTGCTGTTGTAAGTGAAAGCGAGTTGTATTTAACTAAGTTTTGTCTTCCAGATATCTTGTGTTAGACATTGCTGACAATCCTGTGGAAAATATAATCCGCTTTTTTCCTATGGTGAGTTCCTAAATGGGCCCATTCTTCTTTTTTAGTATTGTTTTTTTAAACAGATGTATGATATTGATATTACATGTGACATGATATGTTTTTGTTTCTTTTTTTTTGTACAGACTAAAGAATTTATTGATGGCTGCTTAGCAGCAGAAGGTAAGGATTAATGCAGTTCCGGTTTGTTATGCTTACACTGAGTATTTAATCAACAGTCTCTTGTCTGGCTGCTCTAGGAAAGGTACTGGTTCATGGTAACGCAGGGATTTCAAGAAGGTGAGACATGTTTTCATTCTGATATTGTGGAATTTCATGGGGCATGTTTTAGTTTGATTATTGTCTAATATCAGCCCAAGAAATTAAGAGGGGAAAAACAAAAACAGATTTCAGAAATGTTTTGTTAAAGATACACAGTTCATATATATTTACCACTCCTTTTTTTTTTAATGGCAATAAAAGGTAGGGCTCTTGCATAACTGCTGATACACCTTTTGAGGGAAACTGAAATGTCAAGCTAAGAGAAGCGGTTGGGTTGAACGTTGTTGCCATGGTTGCGTTTGTGAGTTATCAGAAGTAAAGGGAAGAAACAAAACAAACTCTTTATTCTATCTGCAGGTGACATTTTCAAAGTTTGCAAATACACTTTTGCTAATTTTGTCAGTTTATTCTGTTTTTTTTTTTTTTTTTAATGTTTTTGTTTTTAGTGCACGTTTTTAACAAGTCAGTTACATCGTTTTCACCCTGGCACTCTTTGGCTCAGTCTGAAGGGGCGTAAGTGCGGCTCAGTTGGGTCGGTGAACACAACAACCTCACTCTGGTGGCACCGGAACGGAGTTATCAGCGAACTCTGGTTTATTATTCGACCCAATCACTTCACTTCACCGTCTTGGGTGATGCTTTGTGCGTTACGTGGGAGCACATAAACAAACAAGGCAGAACAAAGTAACGCCAACCGACATGGACCAACACCCTCCAGCTGCAGTTGTAAAATGGCCAAGCACAGATCCATGTATCACGCTGTTGCCCAAATAAGTTTTCTACTTCTGTCTTCTCAGTGCTGCCTTAGTGATTGCATACCTTATGGAAACATTTGGGATGAAGTACAGGTAACCCCCCCTCATTACTAAGTATTTTTTTCTTTTGTCCTTAATAGAAGACAAGTCTAGATCTTGTACTAAAGAATACTAGTAGTACAGAACGGGCATTATTATTGGAGCATGTTTCTGATCAGGTAAAGTGAGCAAAGCTGATTATCTTGTTAAAATGGGATGTTCTGCTGAGTGAACCTGTCTTGGCGTACACATGGATGTTGCTTTGACATTTACCTCACTATCCAGCTAAATATAGTCAACATTGGAAGTGGATCAAACCATTTCATCAAAGTTGTCTTAAGACAAGAAAGGATATTGTCAAAGTTCTTGCATAATGTGAGTTTTTGATCCACTTCAGATGTCTGCTACTGTATTTTTGCTGGTCAGACACTCTCTTGTTGCTGTGTCAGTTACCCCTTGGTGCAACTTAACTTTCTTTTTAACTTTGATAATTGTCTAAAACAGTTGTTTTGGCTTCCAGTGGTATGTCTGTAGTTTCAGAGGCTGTGGTTCTCTTGCAGGGATGCATTCAGCCACGTCCAGGAGAGGAGGTTTTGCATCAACCCCAACGTGGGCTTCGTGCATCAACTACAGGTGAGAGAAGTGGGGCTAGGAAGGAATGAATGAATGTTGAGCTGTGACGGTCTTATTATGAAGAGGAAAAATAAATAAACAGACGTGTAGTCTGGAGTATTCAGAAAGGTCTCAACACCTTGATTGTTAAAGGTTTGGATGGATCTGTCTCAGTAAGTGCTGCAGCAACACAGATCAGACTTTACTATACCCAAACAGAGAAATGTTAAATGCATTACTGTGACAGTAGTTCACATGAAAGGCCCACAGGTTCGGTGTTGGTGCAGAGTTTAGCATCCCTGCAGATATCTGTATTCTTATATGTGATCTGTGAAAATAACTTTAGAAGACTATTTATGGAAAACATGACTGCAGATCCTGCATGTAAGACTTGCTGTTAACAGCAGTTTATATGTTTTTTATTTTTGGAAACTGTTTTTTTTTTATTCGTTTTTGGTGAGAACAAACAATCACCACAAAAAACACACATTTAGAAATGCTATCATTTAAAAAAATCCTTATTTACTTTTTTTTTCACTACCCAAAGGTTTTTCTGGCCTGTCAATCAGTTTTGGCATCATTGTATATGAGAAGTGTCCAAATGTATTTTTATTTGGATGGATCTTTGTATTTGTTTTTGGATATGTGTATTTATTTAATGCTTTTCCCCAGGAATATGAAGCAATTTATCTTGCCAAATTGACCATCAAAATGATGTCACCCATGCAGTTGGGCAGGTCGTTTTCTCTACAAGCTGGGATGGCAGGTTTGTACTGAATTCATTTCCACCCGTCAACACCTTACGTTTGCAATGCTGCAACAATATAAATACGGTGCTGAATCTTGTTCAGTCTGCGGCTGAGTGGTTTTAAACCACCACTTTGTTAAATTTGCTTCCTCTACGTCATCATTGTGGTAACACACCTGTAGAAAGTCCTTCCTCCCCGTCCTTGAAGCTGAGACCATCAGCATGACCTGCTTGTACATTACTAAGGTTTGTTCTAAAGATTCATACGTCTTTGCTCAGGTGTTATTTCCCACCTTCTTTAAAATAAAGAAACGGGGGGCGGGGGCTGAAAAGTCACTCCCTCTAGCTGGCTGCGTGGTAGCCGTATTCGTGCGAATGGGTTGACTTAAAGTGCTGTGCTTCACTCATTTAGATCATTATAACTTCACAATGAGCATGGATTTCTCCTCAAATATGTGGAATGGTTGTCACCCTGCCCAAATATTAAGATTATGTGGGAAACACTGGACGTCTTCACTGGGAATGAGTTTTGAAAATCCAACACCATGTCGTAGTGTCTTCACTGGGGTTTCCCAGCAACAGTTCATTTTTGACAACATGACAAGTTATTGCTTTTCAGCTGCAGGATGACGGACATTTGTAAATATTGGAAACATCCACACTTTTAAATTGGTTCATTTTCTATGGAATGATGGTGACATCATCCAAGGTGAATGATGCAGTATCAGAGACAATTCATCGAGAAGGCTTATGCTTATTTAGGAGAGAGTTAGTTATTGATGTTGGGTAGTTTGTCTAATACCAGCAGCAGTCAAAGCTCTGAGAGCCATAGAGGAGCCAGTTTTCACCATCTAAAGCTCGTGCTAAAACTAGTGCTGGGTGGTATGACCAAAAAAAAACAAAAATTTCAAAATTATATCAGTTTCACGGTATATCACGGTATTTTTTTTTCATGCACAACCGGGTGTTAACCACATTTTCTAATGATTTGGAAAGGAATTACTGCAGTAAATTGGCTTAGAATGACCTATTTTACTGTCATGAGGAGGAAATATTATAGAAAAACATTAATGTCCACACTAGTATAAATACAGGTTTGCATGGCCTCACAAAATGATGCCGTTTACAATTAGGTGGCAGCACTTATGATTCTAATGAAGTGAGAGAACCAGTCAGACAACACTTAAAGACTTTAAGTGTTGTCTGATTGATCTTTTACAAAATTACAAGGTAGAAAATATTTATTGAACATAAAAAACTGAACCTTTTTTAATTTCCCAGCATTATGTTGTTTTGGTTCCACCTCCTGGTGAATGTTAGGTAAAATTCTTATGTGGTTACTTTTTGGTTGGCCAACGATTTATGTTTGTGGTGCGCAACTGTTACGGGAGCGGCCAGTATATTTCCTTATATTACAACGCCGTTATTAATTGTTCGTTTTTTTTCCCCACTTATTCCACCGAACACCGAAAGTGTTTTTTTGCCATTTTTGGCCGAACAATTACGGTTACCGAACAATCGGTGCATCACTAGTGCTAAACAGTCCCCTCACAAGCAGTGTCCAGCGGCGCGGCGGAACGTTGCGCCGCGCGGCGGAACGTTGCGCCGCGCGGCGGAACGTTGCGCCGCGCGGCGGAACGTTGCGCCGCGCGGCGGAACGTTGCGCCGCGCGGCGGAACGTTGCGCCGCGCGGCGGAACGTTGCGCCGCGCGGCGGAACGTTGCGCCGCGCGGCGGAACGTTGCGCCGCGCGGCGGAACGTTGCGCCGCGCGGCGTTCCCAACGTTGTGTACGCTACTGCACATACTCACCGGTATTACGGTATATGACAAATTCATATCATAAGAAAAATAAACACCGGTATGAACCGGTATACCGCCCAGCACTAGCTCCAACCATCACATTTTGCAGTAAAGAAAAATGTAAATAAATGATTGTCTTGTCTGAAAGTGAGAGCATCTTTAATCCAGCATTCATTCAAGATGCTTTGAAATTTCAGATTGGAGTCCTGCATGGTGAAAATCAACTCCTGTGGTCCCAATTCCGAGTAGCTGCTAGCTCCCAGTCTTAATTATTCCCTTATTCTCCAAACCCAGAGCACACAGGTGGAACTGGCACTGAGCACACACACCAGGATCTTTCCTCATTTAAACCTGTTCTTGAGACAAACGAAGAAAAAAATAGAAATGAATCCCTCTTTAAGCCAATTAAATCTTTGTTTATTCTGGTGATGGCATGTTCCTTGTGTCAACAGTCGGTGGTAAAGGGAGAACTCTCCACATTCTGTTCTTGTTTTCTTCATCTCCTCATTTCTTTTACAGGAAGCCGCAAACGCAGTTTGGAGGATGATGAAGATTTTGGTGCAATGCAGGTCACAACAGCACAAAATGGATGAGCTTTGCTGATATTAGGCTGTGTGGCATAGTGCACTCTTGTTCCTTTTTTTTTTTTTTGTTTTCTTACATTTTTAATGGGATTTAAAAATGTAAATATTGGAACTTTTTCTAATGGGCGGGGAAGCGGGCGGGAGGGGAACCACTCGTGTCTGAGACATGGAGTAAAAGATGGACTTTGGAATTTGTTAACTTTTTTCTTTGTTTTTTTCTCTCTTTTTGTTGAGCTGTATGCACTGACGGGAGATTTTTTGCAGTTTTATAGTATTTAAAGCATTTTGCATTTGCAGCGGGACAGTATTGCAATAATGCACTTTCGATACTTGAATTAGTGTAGATGACCAGAAGGGGCCGTCGGCAAAAGGGAACGTAGTCGAGATGTCACCCAGTGGAAGACACGAGGAGAGGACTAGCTACTGCCTTCATTCAGGAGTAATAGGATCATAAACTAATATCAGGCTTAATGTGGGACAGGAATGGAGGAATTATAACTCACTACTTAATAAACTGTTCTGAGTACTGTTCAACTTTCAACTGTGTCGTCATCATTTACGCTGCACTCGTGAACTTTACTCATCTTTCCAGTTTTCTGTACAAATTGTTTTACAGTAATGATGCAAAGTTGACGGGGGATTTTGCATATAACCATCACGTAGCTTCCACTGGATGAAAATCATTATGTGGAACAAAAATCTGAAAGGAGCTGCTTTGACTTCTGCTTTCCAGCCAGAAGTGAAGCTACAGTACCTCAAATAAAACACAATTTAAGGTACATTTAGCTTGTAGAACACAAACTCCAAGAAACATTGATCATACAATTTATTGGACTAACATTTGAAAAATAATTTACATTAAATATGTTCCCACGGCCTCCAAAATAAAAGCATAATTATAAAACTCAACTACAAATGCTTAAGTTAATTTATAAAAATCATCTTTAACCATTTCCCATTACAAAACATTCACTCCGAAGTTCAGTAGTTGAACTAAATACAAAACTTTAAAAGCCTTATCAAATCCTTACCAGCAACTTGTTCATTGGAAAAGTTAGAACAGTCTTCATCTTTCCGGTCTCATTGCAGTCACAACTTAATCAGTTGTCCAGCAACATGCCTTGAAACGGAGCACTTTGTACCGATCAGACAGATTAGAAAAGTGAAACCCAGACTTAAGTTTATAGTAGTGTTACAAAAAAAAAAGCAGTTGCGTCTTTCTTTCTTCTTCCGGGTTTCAGGAACCTGTAATATAAATCCTGAAATCTTCTAGCAGTGAATTTAACTAGTTTTTTTATTATTTAGGTTGTAATATTAACTAGATGTGGTACCATTTTCACATCATACAGTTGTATTTACTTACAGTAGTGTCGTAAACATGTTGTCTTTTCTCTGTCATCACAGAGCAATGAAAATGTTGCAAAATAAAACATTAAATTAAAGGCCAGCCCTTTATGATGTGTGAGGATGATGGCAGACGTACACGGTGGTGAGGTAGCCACGGTTACTAAAAGGGCGGATTATTGCGTTTAAATGGAGCTTCAATTACATATGTTTACTCAAGTGCTCTGGAATCAGGATGTGTGTTCAGGGATGACTCAGCTCCTTCACGACAGCAAACTTCCTCAGGGAGCTCTCCGAATGCTTAAGAGCTTAAGACGGTAGTTGCAAGTGCTGATGTCAAATGTATAAATGGTCTTTGCCCCGAAAAAGAAAATAAAAGGTGGCTGGGGGGGCGGGGGGTGAAGCTGCAGTCCTCAGTCGAAGAATCGGCATTGCATGTAAGTGTCACCTGACGCACCGTAACCGAACTTTTGGTAGAAAGCCACATTTTTGGGTGCACATTCCAGAGTGATTTTATAGCAATTCAGCTTTTTGCTGAGAAGAGTGAGCGTTGAAACTAGCCTAAAAGGGAAAAAGGAGAGGACAAGAAGAGTTTGACAAAAAAAAGATCAAATCACAATATTTCCAAAATGTGTGTCTTGTCAGGGTAATTTACACACTAGTTGGGATTTGCTTGTCACAAACACAACATTTGAGTCTACTCACAGTTTCCCCAGCTGCTTCCCTCTGCACACGTCACTGACAACGACCTCCTCCACCCTGCCCCTCTGCACACAAACCCAAACAGCAGGTCCACGTTTGACTCATTTATACTTCATATATGATCCAAACTTATGGTGATGAACTGAGTAAATGATTATTAGCCTTCTTATAACCATTAATGAGTCACTTTTTTAGTTGGACTGCTGATAAGGTCAAATGTAGAGCCAGAAAACCTGTAGCTAATGTTAAATATAAACTACTTGCTGAGTGGAATATACCTTAGCACAAGAGTGAATGAACTTGTGTTCAGTGATTAGTGTGGCCGTGGCAATGATCTGTCCCAGATTTGTGTCCTCCACCACGATGACGTAGTAGTCTCCTGTTGCCTTCATGTGCTCAAAATTCTCTGAAATAAACAGAAGATGTGTTTTAAGTCAGTCATTTTAGCTTTGACCATTTGTTGGTTTGGTGCCTGTGATTTGCTGCGTTGCAGGTTATTCAAGCTGTTCTCAAGGATACTCTCAGCACCAACATCTGCTCGGTAGAGGGTTGTTTTGTCCTCGTTACACCATAGTGTGTTTTGTCTGAGTTTTCTGGGGCCCAGCACAAGTTTAATCACTTGTTAGATGGCCTTTATGTAACCTTTGTATATATGGATCCATTCATATTAGGTATTCAATTGTATTGTAATTCATCACATTATTTTTCCCGTGCAGATGTTACAGATTCAGACTCTTAACATTTATAAAAACTGTGGCAAGATACAGATAGTAAAAAAGTAGAAATATATTAAGATTTACATCATAGTAAAATCCATTCAGAAATGTTAATGGAAACATTCTATAGATGTCTGACTACAGTTGTTTAAAACATCCTGAAGGACAGAGAGTCCTGAGCTAGATTGTGGCGGACTGTTAAATAGATTTTCATCAATATTCTGGTCAGGATTTGTAGAGCACGTCTGAAACTGGGGAACTAAGATGCAACAGGGTAAGGCGAGCAAAAGCTGCCCCGAACCTGCGATGAGGCTTTTAGCCCTCCGCCTTCATACAGAGGCATCTTTGTTGAACGCCAGAACCAGCAGAAGAACTGGATTATTGTTGTGAAGAGTAAAGTTGTCACCACCGGAGTCTGGTTTATAAACTCAGTGGATTAAAGAATTCATGACATTTATAAAGCACTTTGAGTGGTCAAAAAGACGAGAAAAGTACAATATAAATGCAGTCTGTTCACTGATATATAAGTGAATCCACTAGAGGAGTTTTACACTATGGATTAATTTTTGAGGAGCCAGGACCCAATAGGGGTTAAGGGGCTGCACACCTAATGCAGAATCACTGTCAACACTTGCCTCATTTTTTCAACTGGTAGTTTTAATAACTTTCAGCAGAGTCAGCTAGCTGGCATTAAGAGATTTGCCACAGCAAGATTGACACGTTCGGCCAGCCGCCATCCTCGCAGCTGGACATGCTCACCATTAAAGGGAAAGATACAGAACTTAATTAATATTGTGCCAACTTAGATCAATGCTAGAAGGGGAACAAAGTATATAAATGCAGTGTGCTTTTTTTCTTTTTTAAACTTCACATCCGAGCAGTTTAGTGACATTTAAACCACTCTGCACCCTTTTCCTCTGGAAGTGCAGTTCATTGAAGCTGGTCTGAGATCTGTCAGAGACTGTAGGTGTGTCCACCGAGGACTTTGATTAGGTTGTTGAGAACAAAACCATTTTTTATTACATCAAAACCTAATCTTTACAACTTGGGAATTGTTTAGGTTGGGTGCATGATGACGTACTATCATGTGCCAATTTCAAGATGTATTTCCGCTTTGCTCTGATTATTCAAGTATATAAAGGGTTAATATGAATATAATCACAATCAGAATTTCTTAAGCTTTCAGAAGAGTTAAGAATGGCTTACTGGCAAACTGCTCTGGAGTGACATCTCCTGTCTGGGTGAGTTGAGATAAAACTTTGAAGAATCCTGAAGCACAAAAACAAAGTAAAATTACTGGATTTCAGTCTCCATCTCAGTTTTAAAGTCACTTTTAGGTACAAAGATTCCCTTAATAAACAGCTACCACTTCACAAAGCTGTCTCACCTCTATTGAAATCTGCTGTACACAGCGGCCTGAGGAGAAGGCCGTCTCCTGGAGAGGACGGTGAGATGGGGGGGGAGAAGGTGACGGTGTTGCTACTCCAGTCCAACTCCTGAAGCAGGGAGGGCTCAAAAAGTGGAGTCTCGTCCAGCAGCATTCCAAAATCTTGTACTTGGAAATACACACACACCTACAAAAACCACAAAGAGAGGCGGATGCAATGATGCACACCCAGAAGTATGATGGGAAAAAAACTAAAACGACTTGACACATATTAAACATATTAACAAAGGAAGCCTAGATAGGAAGTAAGTTTACACAGAGATATCCTATAACAACTTTAACTTCACTTGGTAAAATGTTGTCAGTATTTGGTGGATGACAAACCCATTGGAACCGACATTACACAGACACACCCTAAAACAAATTAAAATACACCCTGGGATACAGCATGACGTCTGTTACCCCGTCTAGAGCATTCACTTTTCTGTTTTTTCTTCCAGGATGGAGCTAAACTCATATCAGGATGTGTATAATGTGAAGGTCCATCCCATACAGAATAAGTTCCCAGAGAAAACCCTGGAGCTCCTGAACGCGTCTGAAAGCTCGTTGTCATGGCAGCCGGAGAACCTGACTTTCCTCTTTGCTGTCATTTCCTGAGATAGTACTGAATTGACTTTCTGCTTCCCATGAATGAAACTATATTCCCCCTAGTAGACCGTGTTTCATAAACTAAACTCCTCACGTTGAGATTAAAAACAGATGTGAGTAGCTACTGCCATGGCTGGCCAGGTCACTGGTAAAATTACAATATTTATAAATACATCTACACGAGGACACTTAAGAATTGTGTTAGGAATTTACTTTACACTGAATACTATATATACATATATATCAACACCCGCACAAGATTAGCCATGTATTAATTGCTTATTGCTTACCAATGAAATCCAGAAAGGGCAGACTGTCCCCTGGAAAAGCCTCCCAGACAGCGTGTAGTGAGAGCGGCAGCTGTGACTGGTCGGGTTACATGTTTAGGCAGAAGTGTGTGTCGGTGTCGTGGGCATCGTTTCAGTCCAACTTCCGCCCCCGACTCTGCGTGGTGACGTGGCACGTCCTGCTGGCGCAGCCCTCTGACGTCACAACATGGCAAGGCAAAGCCAGAGCAAAGATACTGAGCAGAGGATAAAACAAATATTAAAGGGGACATATTATGGAAAAACACGTTTTTTCTTGTTTTAACATATATAAAGTGGTCTCCCCTCAGCCTGCCAACTCAGAGAAGGAGGAAAGCAACCAGATTCTGCAGTGTCTGTACAGCCGCCCGGATGAGCCATCCAGTCTGATGTGGCTTCTAAGAGCCGTTCAGATTCTGCTCCCTTTCGTCAAAGATACTCTATACAGAAGATAGCGCATTACCGTTACTGCCAATGGTATGAAATGGTATACACTTCCTGTCTCCTAAGTGGGCGTGGTCGCCCCTCTCCCCACATCGTTTTGGAACATACAACAATAGATACAGTCAAAGATACTCTACATTTATTTATTGAACGTCTCTGATACAGTACAACTTTAATATTTGCGCCTTATTTTGCCGCGCGGTTTTTTTTAATCTGCTACCTTTTATCTGCCGCCTTCTATCTACTCTGCTTTATCTGATATCAACCCAGTACAAGATCATCGGATCAGTCTAATATTCTTTTTTTTCCCTTCCAAAAAGACTTCAATAATAACAATAACAGTATTATTAAGCAAAGAAGCAAGTTTTATTTTAGTTTTAAACTTCATTTTATCCGATGGGAAAACGACTTTGGCAGTTCTGCAGTGACCGGCGACTCTGAGGAGAGCTATGTATTATTATTATATTATATTATATTATTAGCTATGAGAGCCAAAGCTCGCGAGAGTGCGTTGCTCAGACAGAGACAGGTCTCAAACAAAGTTAATTTTCTCCTAATCTGTCGGTCTGAAAATTTCCATTTTGGTGTCAGAATGTTCAGAAGGTTTGTGGCTTTTGAAAAATGGGTCCCATATTTACTTAGGTTACTATGGGGCGAAGGAATTGGTAATAATCTGTGCTCACGTTCACTTTTCCCATAGGACTCAATAGACTCAGGACCTGCTTCCTGTCTCCTAAAGGGGCGGGGCAGTGGGGAAACCCACGTGACACAGATACAGGAAACACAACCGTAGTGGGCTGTCTCGTTTATTGAACGTCTCTGCTTTCGTTACGTAACCAAAATGCAAACCACGCCCACAACTATAAAACCGTGTAACTGCATGCGACCGTTCGACTATCGCGTCGCACTGCGTGACATCGGACGCTCTCTGTCCATCTCCCTCCAGCCAGCTGCCACTTTATTGAGGTTTTTGTAGTGAAGTGAGGAGGTATCATAGGTATAACTTCTCATTTCAACTAACTGGATCAGCCGTTCCTCATCCGTGACCGTTTCCTACAGTGCTTTCAACCACCTTTCAATGCAAGCGACAGTGTAACTCCGCCGGCCGGAGCTTCCGCCATTTTTTTGTAGCGGTGTATCGCGTCATTCAGGCAGCCAATCAGCACAGTGCCTCATTATCATAGCCTCCCCGCCCACTCAGAATCCAGCATATATGAGGTTAGAGAATGAGAAGATAAAGACATGGCTCAGAGGCTGAATTTCTAGCTTGTTTTTAAGACATTCAAGGCCTGTTTAAAATAGGTATTAGATGCCATAATAGGTCCCCTTTAACTGGAAGAAGGTCTAGCTCTCACCCAACCTGGTGACAAACAAAGTTAAAGAAATTTCATTTAAGTTAATTCATAAATTATATCCTACAAATGATCACATTGTAAAAAGATTTTTTTTAAAAATCAATTCAAAATGTACTTTTTGTTCTGTAAATTCGGAAACAATGACTCACTTATTTTGGCTGTGCCCCATTGTTCAAACTTACCGTGTGATATGTGTAATTTTGTGTCTGAAAGCATTGAAACTGAAAAGCATTTGCAAATTTTTTGCAAATGTTAAATAAAAAAATAAATAAAAAAAGCAGTGGATAAAACAGAGTGGCGACAAGTTTTGATCTCGCCGCCAGAGCGGTCACGTGGTTCATGTAAACCTCAATAGTTCCAAACAAAGCCGCGCTGTCATGGCCCTTTTCCACTAGTACCTACTCAGCGCGCTTCTACTCGCCGCGCTTCTACCCGCCACGCCCCCGTCTTGCGCTTTTCCACTATGGGCCGAGGCGGGTGGAGCCGTGCCAAGCAGATACTTTTTCTGTACCGAGGCAGCCGAGGTTGTCTATGGGACAGACTGCAGTGAGCTAATAAACCCTTCACAGGTACATTTACAGCTGATATTGAATCCCTGTGAATACATCACTGCGTTTACATGCAGTCAATAACCCTTTTAAAACCCAAATATTAGCAATAACCCGAATTTGCACGGCCATGTAAACACCAATAAACCCCTTTGAATAATCGGGATATCCCGAATGATTAATTACCATGTATACAGGGATAACCCTGTTTGCTCATGCATGTAAACGGAATATTCCGAATGTTTCAGTAACCGGAATATTTGTAATAACCCGAATTTTGACTGCATGTAAACGTAGTCAATGGCCCGGTTTCCCAGATCAGTTAAGTAGTTCTTTCACAGGCTCCTTAAGATGGTTTGAAAGAAGTCTTTCGCTGTTAAGAACTACTTAACTGATCTGGGAAACCGGGCCAATGTCAGTTACGTGTATTGAATGACTGGATGACAATTAAAAGCGTAATTAGACAAGCTTTCATGTGTTATTTTGGGGGGAGGGAAAACTTTGCTTCATGGATTGCAGATAAATTAGCAATTGAACTGTAATCTGGTGAAATGCATCTCTAATGTAGCTACATGAGATTAATGTAAGCGATTTATTAATACTCCCTTACATTGGACAATGATAAATTGTGGTTTTCAGTTAAATATTTTATGATGCAGTCTGCTGGGGAGGAATCAGACACAAATACAGTCTTATGTATTTAAATGATGAATGTGGCAATAACAGCAAGTGTCTGTCTGTGAGAACAAGTAAAATAATTAAAAGACAATGTATGAAGGCTCTTAAATCACAGAAAAATATGTTTGGCATTACGGAAGAGCAATTTTATTTAACAGAGACTGTATTCCACCATTAGGACAACAGAACAAAGGTGGGGCTACGAAATGTCTTACATTTCTTACAGTGTTTTATCCACTGCTCTGGGCAAGGCAAGGCAAGTTTACTTTTATAGCACAATTCAACACAAGCTAATTCAAAGTGCTTTACATCAACATTAAAAGCGGCAAGACACAATTAAACAGTAGATAACAAATAAAATGAAATAAAATGATAAGAAAAGAGGTAAAATAATAAAAAGCACAAGTTATTAAAAAGGGCAGTAGAGGTAAGTAGCAGGTAAGTATTTCATTTAAGAGTACGCTTCAGTAAACAGTAATGGCCGGGTTTCCCAGATCCGACCTCTCTTAAGGATTTAAGAGAGGTTCAAAGAAGGTTTGAACTAAGAGAGAACCCTAAGATACGGGTGTTTCCCAGATGACTTCTTAACACCGTCCTTTAGTTTCGCTCTTTCAGAAGCTCTTTGGAGCAGCTGTCCGATTCTGAAACCAAATCAATCGATGCCAGGCAAATCGATCACCGATCACTATCAGCGCATTTTCACACGCAGCACTGCTGCCTAACGCACTAATTCCCTGCTGCCTGTGCGTTATAATGAAAAATTAAGATGATAAATATAATTCAATGACCCTTTTTCATCCAAACGGTGCGTTACTCCGTTATTTCTGGCTACAGTGAGGCTTTTTTTCCCCACACGCAGAGACCGGGAGGAAACGTGGTGGGCGTGTGTGTGCGTTCAAAAACATGAGCCAAGAGAAGGCGAGTTTCGCAAATCGCAACGTGGAATTACAGCAATCCCTGGTTTTTCGCAGGGGTTATGTTCCAAAAAGAACCCGTGATAAGTGAAATTCTTTTTACAGTTATAGAGTGCTTCTAATTGCGGAGATCAGAACCGCCTTGCACGTATTCCACTGCTCTTCTGAGCCGCTGCATCCCGACTCGCGCTGCAGCGTCTTTTTATCCTAAACCCCGCGCTGCAGGTGGGGTTTTTCAAGAGAAGAAAATAGTTATGGGTCGTTGTCTTCGCTCTTTTTTCTTCTGGGCAAAAAGATTCTTTAATATAAACCGACACCATTGATTGTATTTGAGACTGTATGAACGATTCATCAAAGGATCTCGTTCTTCAGCTGCTGCTTCCCTGTCATCACATGTAGGTGCTCGGGTACGGCGCAGGAGGATCGGTGTCACGGCTGCCTGGACAGCCCGGTCCGACAGCACGTCCAGGGGACTGAAGTGCTGACGCACGAATGCGTTCATATAAACAGTTCTGCTTCGCGCACGGTAACGCGGTTGATGCAGCGAGAACATGCTGTATAGCAGCCAAATGATCAAATAAATGATATTCATGATGATCGTTTTATTGTGCGTAATGCATAAAGCATATACAGGAACACACTTGTTATTCCTTATTTTTCTTTTTTTCCCCCCTTTGCTGTCACCAATAAATGCTAAACAATATAAATCTAAAGTATTAAATAGATCAAAACTTGTGCGGGGTGCATTGTTTTAATATCTCATTGCTTGGTGTGATATTGATTTGCCTGACGCGGCTGGATCTGTGAGTCTTTGTTCACTAAGATGGTTGTAAAGACTGGGTCAGCAGCATCTTTCATTTCCTTCTTAATGAAAGAGATACTTAAGCTAAGAGCGACTCTGGGAAACGCGATTTTCTTTCACAGGCTCCTTAAGAAGGTTTGAAAGAAGTCTTTCGCTGTTAAGAACTACTTAACTGATCTGGGAAACCCGGCCAATGTTTTTAGCCCTGATTTACTCTGGCAGCAGCGTTCTGGATCAGCTGCAGCTTGATTTCCTGTTAAGGCCTGTAAAGATGCCATTGCAATAATCCAACCTACTGAAAATGAATGCATGAATACGTTTTTCCATGTCTTGTTTAGACAGAAGCCCCTTAATTGTAGCAATGTTTTTCAGGTGGTAATAGGCAGATTTAGTGATAAACTTTAGATGGCTGTTGAAGTTCAGGTCTGAGTCAATAATTAAACCAAGATTTCTGGTTTGATTTGTAGCTGTCAATGACATGGAGCCATAAAGTACAGTAGATGTCCTCAATTCTCCAATAACCCCACCTGTTGCTTTCTGTAAGGAATCTGAAGAATAACTTGATCATGTTTCTGTTCTGTCCTGTCTCACAAACTTTTTGGCGCGAAATTAGATCTTTAAAAATGAACAATCTCCCAAAATTAGAAATCTCAAATATTATTTTTTACATAGATACAATTGACAAATCAGTGTCTCTTGGTTAATGTCATTCTTCTACTGGCTAAATATAATATACACTGTTGTAAGTGGACAAAAATGTTTTTTTGTCTCTATAAAAAAAAATGTAGTCATATTACTCTGCAAAAAAAGTATTAGCTGATATATCAAAGTATCTTTTATTTTAACCTCTTTCTGAAATGCCTTACTGTTTTTGTTATTAATTGTATTTATTTTTACCTTATTGTTTGTGTTTATGTCGTTTGTTCATGATGCCTCCCCATAATCTTGCTGGGAGGGGGGGTGGGGGGGTGGGACTACAATACTATCAAGAAAAAGATTAAACACAGTTGCTTGTTAAAAAGCTGCAGAAGCTCTGTTTATTGAGTTTTTCCATATTAACATCATTTACAAAAACTAGATTTACAGAAGTTATCCTTAGCTGAACCATCCTTGAGTTAGGCACAAATACAGGAAAGCTCAGTTCTAAAAAAAAAAAAAAAAAAAAAAAAAAAGAAAGAAAATTAGATTTATGTTTTGATTAAATAGCAATGGTTATTAAAAGGTAATTCATGAATACGAAAATACATCATGGATTTTGAAGTTGCAAAGTAAATGAATGAACTGAAAATGAAAGCTTTCCAGTGATTTAAAAAAACTCAACGTATTTGTCTAACTCATTTTTAAAATCTAAATCCTAAATGTGCATACTTGCACACCAAAACAGAGAATGAGCAATAAAATCAACACGCAATAAAGATCACAAAACCTCAGCTACTATTGGAAGTTTGTGGGCTGATCTTTGGGATTAAGTGGAAGGGAAATAAAATCGCTCGTCTATATTCCATGCATCTCTCACCCAAACTGCCTTTTAAACTGTAATGACAAAAATCTAAGAAGTTATTATAATACAGTCTCCACTTCCATGTCCAGTGATGTGTTTCAACCAATCAGATCTAGTGAAATCTGATTATTCCCCAAAGAGTTTCAAGAGGCGAGGATGTGTTGTCCAGTGCTGCACGTAACATAAATAACAGAGGATGATTATTTCTCCGCCATCATGGTTTCTCCAAGTAGCACTTCGAGTACCTGTGCACCTATGAGTTGACAAAGACTGCACAAGTGGATTACCCAAACATTCCTTCATACAGATTCCTTTTCTTGAATAAGAATCTGTATGAAGCAGCATCAAGTCAAAGTCACAGCATAGAAAACGAGCGAAACGTCAAAAGTTAACTGAATTGTGTAATAAAACGTTTAAACGGGTTTGATAAATGTGCAAAAGGATTTTCTATTCTCTTGAACGACATGTAATGCATCCCCATTTTTTGCCAATGTATTTAAGGGTGCCGGCACTGGAAAACAAAAGGTGAATGTGCCAACTTCCCCCTTTTGTTGGGGAACAATATCCAAACTGTATGCAAGGGGTGATTTAACACAGTCAACACAGAACAGCCCATGCGGGTAAAAACACTGTTTGCAGCATGTTAATAGAAACATTCATAGTTGACAGAAAGTCTGACCAATACTAAAGTGACATTCTCTTACTCCAAAAGTAAGAAATAAAAACATGTTGCTACTGAATTCACCATTGAAACTCAATACACAAACATCAGATGAGTTTTTTCATCTGAAATATTGAGCTTTCTGTCATCAGCAAAAGAAATGACCAAACGTAAGAAAAATAAACTAAATAAAAACCCCAAGACTCATGTAATACTCATGTAAGACCTTCCACCCACACTCATATTTTTTTTTCTTTCTCATTTTTGACAGCAAGTCAAAATCATGACAGGCATCGTCTGTTTAAGCTGGTGGCTCCATGTTGTGGCACATGAATGAAAGAGCAATGCAACCTTACACGAGTAGGTTTTTGCCCACAAATTTATAAAACGCTCCAAATACTCAATGGATCAGTGATGCAGAGGCCACTCCCAACCGTCTCACCTTCTTTAGTCAGCCCAAACAGTCCACAGGCCATGTTTGCAATGCTTTTTAATTACAGTTTTGAATAGGTGACGACCATTGACTACACCAAATGGGGCAAGGTTGAAATAGCTCTGTTGTTGCCTCTTGGGATAATGAGGTGGTGCACTCCTGCTTAAGCTAATCTGTACATCAGGGTGCAGGATCCTGCTGGTTTTGCATGCGCCTTTCTGCAGCTGCTGCCATGGTTCTACGTCTCAGCACAGTTGAGTTCAGATCTGCGAATAAATCCTCCTCCAGTCTGGGCAAATCCTCCTCCTGCTCGTCGGACGTTTTGTTCATGTATTTCCTACAGAGAGTGGGGGAATAAGGAAGGATGAAGATATGAAGATAAACGTCATTTGGTAAAAAAAAATAAAACAATGAGGAATGTATACCCCTGATGAAACTTTTAAAAAGCTCTATTTCTAATTTTCAGTAATTGTCCTTTCTGTATTCTTCCAAGTAAATACAACTAGCATTGTATCTGTCCTGTTCTTGCCCACAGACAAGAGAAAATGTTTTACAAGTAAATTTATTTTCAGTTTGTAAAACTGAGCTTTTGTGCGCAATCCCGTCTGGCTGCACATTGTTTTCAAGCCCAACAAAAGATGATTCAAAGCTGATTCTATATACAGGGTTCATAAACATTTTAACCAACACATTTCCATGACTTTTCCATGACTTGGCAGCAAGTTTCCATGAATATACATGACCTCTAAAACATCAATGTATGAATGAAATATAGGAATAAAACTACGTAAAAAGTCACCACAGTGGAGATCTAATGACAATTACTGTTTTATACAAAATAAACATTTGTTTAAACTAACACTGATATACCAGCACTATGTTGTAGTATATGTTGTATAGTAATCTAATATAACTGCAATAACTGTAATAATAACCGATATGCATGATGCGTAAAATGCTAGGCACGTCACGCGTGAGAACGCGCAAGACTTTTCTATACGAAATATTTATTGATCAATTTTAAATCTACCTTATAGGCTGTTATTACTAAATGTTATCATTAAGTGAGAAAAATAAATTCCATGACTTTTCCAAAACTTTTGGGGTGAACTAGGTTACTTCCAGGTTTTTTCAAAACGTATGAACCCTGTATATATCATAATATGAAGAATAAAACTCAAACATGTGGAGATCCAACCTGCGAGCTTGCTGGAGCATCTCTTCCTTCCTCTGTTTTAACATCTTCTGCCTCTCCTCCGCTGACTTGGAGAAGCGGCCACCTCTGACCTCCATGTTATCCGACTCATTAAGGTTCTGTTCAGCCGCCCCACTGGGACCTGCCTGCTCATCTGGAGAGGGGTTCACGTGTGAAGGACCATGTTCTATGGCCTACAGAGGGAACACAGGACAGCGTGTTACTTATGAAGACCATGGGGGAAAACAAAAAAGGTTATTCAAAGAGGGTGTGGAAGTGAAATGCTGACAGTGTTGTTGGAGATATCTGAAGAGCATATTGCTCCAAAAAAACAAAAGAAAACATAAGCTCTGCATTATCAAAGGAAACAGAAGGGTAAAATATGCCACTTGTGTGAAATGTAACCACCTGCGTAGGGAAAGGCACCTGGATGCGGCCCTCCAGAATGTTGTCTGTAGTTACTTCCACAGAGCGGGTCAGCTGCAGGTCCTGCATTACCAGGTAGGAGGGCACTTGAGGAAACATCTCCTGGACCTGATGGGCCTGTAGACCAGAAGGTTCATCAGTGATAAGAGCAACAGGGAAATGGTTTAGAAAAACATAAATGAGATGAGGGAAAACACACTATTCTCAGTTAAAAACCAACACAAAAACTACATCAACACAGATGCATCAGTTATTAGTAAAGTTGAGCCATACACCACTAAACTACACTGGTTATTTTAACTATGTTAAACCACATCGATTTAAAATTAATATCGACACATAAATGATTTTCAGAGCCCGAGTGTAGTGGAAATACTGAACATACAGAAAGAACGTTCATCTAAATGGTTAGCTTCACTAGATAACTAATGACACTAGATAACACTGCAATCATTTGTTCCATGTCTGTCCACATTTGATTTCTGACTATATGAACATTTGTATGAAATTTGAAACTTAATGTACAAATCCTGACATCCTGAAAGGTTTCTGCGATGTTGAACATAAAATAAAAAGATGTTAATGAACATATTCTTTTCATAGTAAAGGAATAGACAAATGGCCAATTGACTTGATATTTCATGTTTAAATATTAAACTCAAACAATGAATTTAGTCGTAGAGGAAGTAGAGGAAATATTGTATTCAAAAGAGTTACCATATATAGATGTAGAATTTCTTTTTTCCCCACATGTACATGTGGAACACAACTATCTCTGAAATTACTTGACTGTTACTTAACTGACAAAAGTTAATCACATAGATCCTTGTTTATTCAACACATAAGATGTGCAAGTCTACATGAGGAAACTCAAACTTGTCCACATCTGTACCCGAGAATGGGATGAACAGATTGGCAGACAGATGACCCAAATACATATTTCCAACAAACAGGACTTTACTCAGCGCTGAGGAGTAAAAAATCATCTGTATCATCGCAAACTAACAAAAACTCCAACTGAATTGAAACATGAACTCACCATGGCCATAAGCTGGGAGTTGTTGGCCTGAGCCATGCCCAGAATATTAGTGGTGTGCATCACTTCTACTGAAAAACTGGGCAGCCAGCTGGCAATGCGAGATCCTGCGAGAAGAACGTTTGGATTTCAGTCAGCTGTATGGTCACTTCACAAGTCATTGTCGGGTTTGTGTACGAAACACTTGCCATCAAAGTGGAAGAAGTGATTGTGTTGATTGATGTGGGGTCTAGCATCTGGAGCGGCTCCAGCTGGGCCGATATTGTCTTCCAAACCGCCACCCTGCTGCTGGCTCCTCACCGGGCCACCGTCTCCGTTAATGTTCAGTGACGTCCGACAAGTGGGACAGGATGTGTCCTGCTCTAGCCACGAGCGTAAACAGGAGCTGGAAAAGAAACACCCAGGAAAAGTCACTAGCATCATGCAAGTAAAATCATTCCTGCATGGATCATAATAAATACATGGAAGAAATATTGTTATTACTTATGGAAGAGATGACCACAGGGTAGTTTGCGTGCGGTCAGCATGGCATCCCAGCAGATGGCACAGTCGTCATCATTGGCTGCCAGCTCTTCTGCAGTAGCAACAGCAAATCTGCACAAGATCCACATTACAAAAATTTGCATCAATGGAACAAGTAGCTCTCTTTACAAAAGTCTTCAAGAAATAGAAACAAAGGAGCAACCTGGCCTCCATGTTGTTGATGACACGAAGGTAGTTTTTGTGTCTGCGGATGCGGCGCTGGACCTCGTGGAAGAGATATCGCAGCTGCATAAAGATAACCAGGCTTGCCATGGACAGCCAGATGTTACCAAAAAGCTATTGGGATAGATTATTGAAGAGAGAAAATAGAGACTCGTTAGAATAGAAACAGAACCAAAAGAAGTGTAAATGACCCTAGTAATGTTTTCTTTATTGTAAATTAGTTCACACGTGTTTATTATTCTGCTGCAGCATTAACGCAGCTAATGCTTTTATTTTGAAATGCTTAAACCAACGAGGTGTCTAAGTTGGTTGACGCTAACGGTTCTACAGCAGCGCTGCGGGTGCAAAGAGAAAGGAGACGGTGAAACGGAAAAGGGCAATTGTAAACTGTGATCCTAAGCTGAAGACGGTTCCTTAGCACCTGGTTGATGGAGGAACAAGGTTGGTATTAGCGTTCCGCAGTGTCAATGTTTATTTAGTTATATTTCACGGAGCATACAAGTTGCAGTTAAGTGTAACGGTTATGTTTAAAGTAATGTAAAGGTAAAGTTTATATGATTCATTGTTATTTGTTATACAAGATCACAATTAGTTACAATATGATTTACGTTATTTCTATTTCAGGATACAATGTAATATTTCAAAGGAAAGATAGTCAATGATACAATATAATATTTTAAGGTATGATTCATAAAAAAGGCAAAGGGAACATACCATTTGTGTTACTAATTGTATTTTTATTTTGTACATTTGTAGCTCTTAGACAACGCAAGGCTGTTAAATAAAAGGATTGTGAACCATCAGTTTGAGAGTCCATCTTTTCTACTGGGACGCTAAAAGCAAACTAACTTTTAAGAACATCCTATTGATATTAAATCTTACCAGCATATGGATGTGGTGCATCAGGTCAAGAAAGAGCATCGCCAACTCCATGATGAAGTCTGTGTAGTAGACATATGTGCCCTTGCTCTCCCACGTCCCCGGATGGTTCAAATCCCACAGATGGATGGAGTATCTTGAGAGATGAGATACATGAGGGTTAGAAACTTGCATTTGAGACTAATTCCTGTCTTGTCTAATTTATATAGTAGTACTGTGGCAAAATTCTTAGGTCTCCCCTGTTTTTTTTGTTTTGGCAGACTACACCAGTCACTTTTATTTTCAATTCTACTAAAGATGAAAAGAAAATACAGGAATTTGGTACCCTTAAACTTAAACAGAGCTAAATCCTAATTATTATTATTGCAAACATCTCCATGGGACAGTCTCCTTAAAAATAATTAAATCAAGACAAAAATAAATACAGAAACAAACACTGTCTTTTAAAACAACAGTTTAAATATACTTACCGCATGATAACATGCCCAGTGCGGACAGTAACCAACAAGCACTGAAGGGGACAAAGAGAAAAAGGTAAAAGGTCAAAATGATGCAACGTTTTGGGTTGTCTGCTTTGCACACCAGCTGGAACCAAAAATAAAATTTAAACTGAGGCTTTAAGTTTCACAATGATGAGACAGTATGGCATCAACTATGCTTGCTGGGATTCACATCTGTGAATCCATTTCACAGAATTGCCTTAATTCATGGGGCAATGCCACATTTAATGGTCCATAATACATTAAATAGTCCAGTCCCATGAGGCCTCGACAAGCACGCAGAAGAAGCCAATAAGATAGTTTGAGAGGAACTAATATTCTTGTTAATCTTTTCTTGACTGTTTTCAAGCACGGTACAATAGCAGAGAAGCTCATGAGGATATTGTTCAGGACCAGATAATGTCATCTACAGGTAAGTTACTGCTCAGACACCGGAGAGAAATTAATTATTGAATAAGTGATGACAGTGCTATACATGCCTTGGTCCATTTAGATAATTGAATTCAGACAGCATCGAGGAAACTCCAGAATGCTCATTACAATCATGACAGACTTGAGTGGGACTCAGTTTGTTTTGCTTTAAAAAAAAAAAAAAAAAAAAAAAAAAAAACACAGAGCAAGGGTTTTCAGATGCACCCTAGCTGACCGATGGCTAGAAAAATTTCCCAGAATGCTTTACGTCATCATTTGCAGACTGAATAAAAAAAAACAAAAAAACATGGCGGACATTTCTAATTTTTTAGTGAATAAAATCAATATTTTGAGTTAGTTTCTGCATAAAAATGCGTTTTGATTACATTTCTAGCGAGAAATATATATTTTACTTTCATAATATTCACTCAGTGAATGTACATTATCACTCGTTTGCCCGTTGTTCGCGAAGATCTCGCCAGAATAAAGGCTGATTCATGGTTCTGCGTTACACCAACGCAGAGCCTACGGCGTAGGGGATCTTAACGGTTACTTTTACGCCTGAAAAAATATTAAAACTTAATAAAGTGGCATATTAAGAGCACTAGAGCGGAAATTAAAACAGCTTCTAGCCTGCTTCCTCTCAGCTTCCTGATATGGTGTGACGTATGGGAAGATTACAAGGGCCCTAAAGTTTGTGGCTTCATTTTTAGGGCTAGTGGTAGTGGGTGAGGGCTAGTGGTAGAAAGTAGGGGGTGTATTGGGATTGGCCCTTTATTTGACTTTACTGTGTCATTTTATGTTGCTTTAGATAGCCTGTTTCATCTGTAAACATGGCTATGAGGATATCCCCTTTTAGAAATGTGCAAACCTTTTCTGCTTTGTACAAAGATTAGACTTGTAGTCTTCCAAAAAGCAGCACCTCTGTCAGCATGCATGAATCTAGGTTACTACAAGTGACACACTTAGATTTTAAGAAACCAGAATAAATGGTATTATAATGTGATTTTCACACCATGATCTTTTTGTGGTAGATAGGTAATCACTAAAAGTGTGACTACATTTCTCAAACGCCAGCACTGATATTGTAAAATATGTGAAAAAAGTGTGTTCTCAGAGAAACAAGAGACGCTTCTGTCGTACTGCTCCACTGATTAAATAAAACTGGTTTTGATGCATTTTAGAAATGTTTTCAATGACAAAGAAAGAACTCTGACGTGTTGGGCTTTGGAGCACATTTAGCAAACTCTATTTAAGACAAAGTTTTTACATAAAAAGTGCGCATGTGTTACCAATCATTTAAATAAAGTGTGATCTTCCACCCTCACTGAAGGTTTTCATTGTTTAAATTGAGTTGTGACTGACTTCTCACCTCTGCAGCCATGAAGGAGAGGGTGTGCATGCCATGGGAAGCTCCTAAAAGACCACAGACCACAGCCAGACCACAGCAGTCCATGAGCAGGGAGACCAGCAGACAAAGCACTCTCACATGGCTGCTCATAGGAGTCGAAGGGGAGAAAGACAGCTGTAAGGAAGAAAACACTGGGCTTTAGTACACTTAGTCTTTTTCAGATCTCTCTTTTCTTATGTCCCAAGGAGATGGTTGAATTGAAAAAAACAAAGAAAACCCAAAAACAAAACACAGTTCAGACGGGGCTTTTCCACTAAAGCAGATCCAGTGCTAGTTCAGAGTTAGTGCCAAACTTGGCACCAGATTTTTTTACTTTTCCACCACCAGCCATGAAGAAAGGACTGGTTCAGACTCGGAGCCAGGAAAACTGGTGCTATGCTGGCCTCTACCTTACTGAGCTAGAGCTAGTAACCAGGAAGCAGGATCCCCTTCCCAACCAAAATACTGCGACCACCACACGCACACAAAAATAATCACTTTGATGAGAAAAAAAAGAAAGAACACAATGGTCTGTGGAGGAAACTGTCCATGTGCTACCTGAAAGCAGGAGAAAACCTATTTTAATATGTACAGCAGAAAATGAATTCACTTTCACAATTTTCAACTGAATTTAAAAATAGCATCCACGTTTTCATTAATAAACACTATTAAGTGTTTCAGTATTATCTGCTCGTGTTTATGAGCCCATATATCCCACTCAAACATCAGGGATAAATCATCTGTGCGACAACATTTGTTCATTAAGTACTTGGAAATTTGCACTAACTAAAGACGGTCCAGAGTTGCAGCAGGCGTTTTTCACAGTGGGAGTTTCAAACTGATTTTTTTTTTAAAAAGTGTTTGGATTGTCATTAACAAATATTGCTGAATAACACATGCTGTCATTTATGGATCCTACTTAAAACTGTGTGTATAAATCTTGTTTGTAGCCAGCTAGCCAGCATTTGAAATTGACAGTCGGTATTTATGCACCACATCAAGCTTGAGTCACAATAGTTGTTGTGAAGCAAACAAACCCAGCAGTGTGTGAATCTTCATTATTAAACAATCTTAGATGGTGTAAAATCACCTGCGGCGTTTACAGATCCCACTCAAAACAGCAGTTGTAAATCCTGTTTTAGCAGTGTTCATGAATGGCGTCAACATTTTGAAATGCCAGTTGGCACAGCAATGAGCATTCACAAAAGCAAATCAGTTTTAAGAGGCTCATAATAAAAAAAATAAAAAAAACAGCCCTGAACTCGCTCTAGCACCAACCTGACACCAGCTTCAAGTTGTTGAAAAGAGGCAATAGTGCTCTCCACATGGTATAGGGAAGCACTGTTTTTGCCCAAAAATCCAGTCACAAAAGTGGAAGCAATGCAACAAATTGTGTTACTAACAAGAAAAACAGTCCCGACAAATTACTTTTTGGTAAACTAACTCGGTCAGTATTATGCATCAAAACAAAACATATAAATTGTTTTTTTTTCTAATATCATTGCAAACAAGAAGGTAATTTCATTAGAATTTTGTTTTCCCCAACATGGAGAGTACAATCTGATACTAGAGCAGCAGAGTGACTGAAACTGTACCAGCAAGCGTGCCAATGCAAGGAATTATTAATAGACCTAGGGGTGAACTGGGCACCGCTAGATTCAGACTTACTGAGAACTTCTAGTTCATCTTTAGAAAGCCATCCATAAAAAGTCTGTAGATCTGTTGATCATGTGTCAAATACTTGCTTTTTAACTGCCTTGCATTTACTCTCAAATGTACTTCATGAGTAAAAAGGCGATTACTAGCATAGGTTTATATCCATGATGTTTAATTTGTAACAAATTAGGGAAAGGGCTTTAGAGGCAGTTAAATCCATTATTTCGACAGCCTTTGTTGTGTCAGATGGATCCATAAATCGACAGAGAGGTGGTCATATCTGTCCAAATAAATTGATATCAGTACAAACCCTACAATATCTAACCACAAAAAAAATTTAAATAAAGTTTTAGATATGCACTTTACTGAATGAAAATCATAATCCGGAGCCCTAAATGCTAAACTGGCCATTTGCAGTAATCCCAAAAGGAACTTTAGTTTCAGCGTGTTTATAAGTTGTGTCTATGAGGGAATTGTAATGCAAGTAAATACAATGGTACAGTCTTTCTGACGTGTTTGTAGTATCGTGCAACCTTCTGTGCCAAGCACGTGTCAAAAGAACTCCTGTTCAGCAAAAACAAGAAGAATAAATTAAAGGAGACCCAGCCCTTTAGTAATCCTTAACATGACACGTCAAGTTCAAGCTACATTTTGACCACAGGAGTCCTTTTCCCACAAACACCCTTCTCAAAACTACCTCACTTTCTACCACAGACCGCTAGGGCTTACATTTCTGGATGTTTTGATCAGGAAAAAAGAACATAATCCTTTTTTGAATATCCAGAACTTTCAGGCTAGTGCTGATCATTTTTATTGATCAAGGGGCTCGCTGCATCTTATTTTTACCACAGTCATGTCAGTCTTAAATATCCAGGACAGTTAATAAAAGAAAATAAATAAAAAATCTATTAATTCTAAAATTGTACCACAAAAATAATTGTTATATTGGTCAAATAAGGCCAAAACAACAACAACATTGCAACATATCTGGATAGTTATATAGATGACACATAGAGTTAAATGTTTAGCAAATCCGTAACTGAATAACTTTTCTCACTTGAAATCTTTATGATTATCCAATTTTACTTGAAAAGTTAAAAAAGTTGTAAGAAGTTGAACATGTTTAAAATCTAAATTTCACAGCCAGAGAGCAAAGGCTAAGGTAATAGCAGAAATATTTTTTTTTAACAAAATTTGCTTCTCTGTATGACTAAGGAAAAAGAATTTGCTGCTTCTAAAAGCAGGTAAAGCAAAGAGGAAAGAGGCCAACAAAGCGCTAATATCTATTTAAATAAAAGGATAATATTATGAGAGAAAAAAATCTTTTTGTGCTTGAGAGGAAATATTTAGATGTCTGAAGGACAAAACCAAACCAAAAATGTCAACCTGTCACTTTGTGGAGCCACTTAGGTACTTAAATATGTCCTTCAATGAGCAATTCATATGTACCAAATATCCCTCCATCACTGACTCAGATCATAGTAGACTCGAGTGATCCCATCTTTATCTTCACCCAATTCCACTGCATGCATGAGGCGAAGGGACAAAAAAGCTCCCAGGCGGGACGTTCAGACAAACACGAGCACATTCAGTTTTCATCAGATTAATGGAAAGCAGTTCCATTTCCGATAGGGCCCATACTTACATATTCAAAACGATCTTTGCATAGCTGAACCATGAGATGGAGGAAGACCAGGGCTGAGAACCATAAACACCACATTACCACCTCCTCGACTGTTTGGACATTCAATACTCCAAAGATGAAAATAAATTTGTAGAATATGAAGTTCCAGAATTTGTCTTTGAGGTGCTGAGGGGAAAAAAAACAACAACATGCTATTAACAAATCCATCCTCAATGTAAAGTAGAAGACATGAAAGAAGCATTTCTGGTTTAGGAAGAAATTACAAGTAAGAACACAGACTCACCTGCTTCTCACTGACTCTGAGTGGGCCAAACACCACATACTGAATCATTTTAGCAATTAACATCAATGAGCAGCAGAATGTGTTGACTAATACCTACAAGAAAGAAGAGAACAAGGTGACAGTCAGCTTTTTCTCCCCCAAGAAGAGCATTTACTTATCACCAGTGTTGGGACTAACGCGTTATTTAGTAACGCGTTAAAGTAACGCCGTTATTTTTGCGGTAACTGACACTCTAACGCATTACTTTTTAAATTCAGTCACGCAATTACCGTTACCAAATGGTGCGTTACTCTGTTATTTCTGGCCAGCTACAGTGAAGCTTTTTTTCCCCACACACGGAGACCAGAGGAAATGTAGTGGGCGTGTGTGTGCATTCAAGGAGTTTCGCAACGTGGAGATTACATTACAGTCATCCCTGGTTTTTCGCAGGGGTTATGTTCCAAAAAGAACCCATGATAAGTGAAATTATTTTTACAATTATTATAGAAGGCTTCAAATTGCAGAGATCAGCACCACCTGTCACGCATTTCACTGCTCTTCTGAGCCGCTGCATCCCGACTTTACTCTGCTCTGTAGGGTCTTTTTCTCCTAAAGCCTGTGGTGCAGGTGTGTTTTTTTTGAGAGAAGAAAATGGTTATGGGGTCGTTGTTGTCGCTGTTTTTTTCTTCTGGGCAAAAATATTCTTATAAACCAACATGCTACCATTGGTTATATTTGAGACTGTAATGAACGATTCATCAAAGAGTCCCGTTCTTGAGCTGCTGCTGAAGCTCATTGGCCGTTCTCAGCTTGTTGCTAAGCGACCAACGTTATTGACACAGGAAGTGAGGAAGCGGGGAGACTGTTTAGAATGCAGAACACGATGCACAATGCAAATCCATACAGTACCTGCTGAAATGAAGGCTAGAGGGGCATTAAATGGGAGCATTTAAAATAATGTTTTTATTTAAAGTAACTAAAAAGTTAATTTTCATAGTAACGCATTACTTTTTGGTCTAAGTAACTGAGTTACTAACTGAGTTACTTTCTAATGAAGTAACTAGTAACGGTAACTAGTTACTATTTTTCAGTAACTAGCACAACACTGCTTATCACACTATACAAAGTACTGTGGTGGACGGCACTCACCCATACAAAAAGACTGTCAGTAACAAGATACCACAGCACAGTAGTTGCCAACTCTTTGTTACTAACAGCACTGCTTAAATGTTCGTAATTGACTAGAGACAGAGCTGGTGTATCATCCCCATCAAAAGCCCCGAACCCGGGGTCGGTGACAGTAGTGAAGGCACTGAAGATGCTGCCGGCCAGCAAGAGCACACTCAGTGCGGTGTAAGTCTGCAGGCTGGGCCATGGAAACCTCTCCAGGAACAGCAGAGGCATCGCAGGAGAAGACAGTCAGTCCAACAGGCTGCAAGAGGCAGAAGTGGATTAGTTTTGTTTGCTTATTTTGGTCATCCAAAAAACAATGTTATTACATCGGTGCAACCATCATCATACAGCAAAACCAGAGAGGCACTACAGAGATGGCTCAAATAGATGTGACCAAAAAAAGGTGTAAGGCGAAGCATGAGCTTATGATGCCTATAACCCTATTATCATACAATCAATACTAGACAATGTTTATAAGGAAGTGAAGGAAAAAAAGTTAACGATTGTTAGAGCACAAAAACTAAAGACAAATACAAACAGTTTGGGCTATCAAAGTATAAATATACATGTAGTGGAATGTCAATACAAATTTGCATCCATGTTTTTATAGTATCAGTACTATTAGTACTGTGGAGTTGAGGGGGGATGAGGGGGGTGGCATCCCCCCTGAAATAAAAACTATCAAAATCATCCCCCTTGTAAAACTGCCATCCCCCCTTTCCATCCCGTATGTCATTTCATCAATGAATGTGGTTTTACTGCTATTTCAACATTTAGAGTCATCACCAGAAAAATAACTTATTTGACAATTTTCACCTGTTTCAAGTACATTTTCACTTGAAATAAGTAGGAAAATCTGCCAGTGGGACAAGATTTATCTTTTCATTACAAGCAAAAAAATCTTGTTCCACTGGCAGATTTTTCTGCTTATTTTAAGTGAAAATCTACTTGAAACAGGTGAAAAATTGTTGTTTTTTCCAGTGATGAGTCTTGTTTTAAGTGTAATGAGATTGTTCTACTAAAATGAGACATTTTAACTAGAAATAAGACAAATATTCTTGTTAAGATTCAGTTTTTGCAGTCAATCCATTTTACTTATCCTGTGAAGGACAGAGGCATATTTATAAGTTCAGAAAACTGTTTTTTATTGTTGTGTTTTGATGTATTTGATGTAAGCCCAGTGGATATTTAAAGCTTACAGAAGGCTGCATTTAACTGCTGCTATGTCATTCCTGCAGTATTTCTGCAGGTGTTTTGGTCAGTGCTATTATTTGTAATATATTATATTATTTGTAATCAGCACAAATTATCTGTCCCCATATGATAAAATCCACCATCCCCCCTGATTTTTTTTATACAACTCGAGTACTGAGTACTATATACATTAACTGTACAGCAATGTATTCTGTGTTTACCCATACACGCACAACCACAAACATACTCTCATAAGTAGTTAAACTCAGAACTACAGTAGTGATCGCAAATGTTCGTGGCTAAATCGAGTCAACATGTGTCGTATGATCATAATAGACATTTAAAACAGAGTATTCATGTTTTTTGACAGGTTTTCCAGGGTGTGAAACACAAATATTTATGGTACCTATCAGCTAACGCATATTGAGTTACCTTGAGAGTACATTCAAGGATGTAATACCACCAGCCTTAGTCAATAAAACTCTACTAAAAGCTGACATAAATGCCAGTAAAGAGCAGATGCTGAATAGTTGAGGTTCACCTCAACATGCAGCTCACCTGCCGCCGTTACCTAACACTAGCTTACCTTTAGCTGATATTAGCGGAGCGGCGAGGCGCTGCTGGCAAACACTTAACCACAAGCTTCTGTTAATTCCTCACTCACAGTTTGTCTCGGGTTTAGTCAAACACAATAGCCTGGGTGATGAATTATGTAGTGAAGTTTGCTTTTAGCGCTGCTGCGTGAAGAACACCGTCATGTTTACTCCGCCGAGCAGGCAGCTGCGCATGCGCCACGGAAACGACGTCATCGTTAGCGTTTAAAGACGCAGCGATGGAAAATAACCCAAATAACCCTGAAATAACCAGAGGTGTCAAAAGTATTCACATTCATTACTCAGGTAGAAGTATTGATACTAGAGTTTAAAAATACTCCTGTAGAAGTTGAAGTATCAACTCAAGTTTTTTACTCAAGTAAAAGTATAAAAGTACTGGTTTCAAAACTACTTAAAGTATAAAAGTAAAAGTAATGTAAGGGGGAAAAAGCAATTAAGGACAAAAGCCATTGAAATGAATGCATCTTAGTATAATGCAAATATATTAAAGAACCATATATGTGTACTATTGAGCATTATCATGTGTTTCAGAGAGCAGAAGATATGACTAGTTGCCTATAAGTATTGTAATGGTGCAAAAAGTCAAACTTCAGAGGCATGTTATCATTTATCCTAACCTTTATTGGAATGTACATCCAAGTTTAGTTGCAGGAATCTGAGGGCAACGGATGTAAGAACAAAACTGGACAAGAACATCTGAGCCACAACCACAACCAAATTCACTCTATCCGGACGGAGCAATTTAACTGGATAGTTTTTTTTTAAAGGCCGAAATGAAATAGAGTAACAAGGCTGTTTTTAAAATGTAAGGAGTAAAAAGTACAGATAATTGTGTGAAAATGTAAGGAATAAAAGTAAAAAGTCGTCTGAAAAATAATTACTCCAGTGAAGTAAAGATAACCAAAATTTCTACTTAAGTAAGGTAACGAAGTATTTGTACTTTGTTACTTGACACCTCTGGAAATAACCCATCACAGGGCTATTTAGTTATAAAATAAAAAATAAAAAGTCATGTCTGCATTGCTGTTTGACCATAATTGATCAAATATATTTGTGTATTTTCTGATAATTAATTTGCTGTCATGGAGACCTGATTGGTTTCTCAAATAGAAGACACAATTATTTGTTTTTTTGTTTATTTCGGTCATTTCCAAACTAAGAATTCAAATACAACAGAAATGAAAGAAAAGAAAAGAACAAATAAACATGAAGTTAATGCTAATATTGCATTACGCCAGTGGTTCTCAACTCCGCTCCTCGAGACCTCCTGCCCTGCATGTTTTAGATGTTGATTTAACATGCATAATCAGGTCCATGCATTAACAGACCTGATTCTAATTAATGGTCCTCATTAGCTTGTGTCCAAGGTCTGGACAGCTCAGTTGTTGACACAGCTCCTTGTATCACGGTGTGCTGAAGCAAGGAAACATCTAAAAGATGCAGGACTGCGGCCCTCGAGGGCCGGAGTCCGACACCCCTGGTGTAGGCTGAAGCTTAGCTTATTACCCTTTTATAATCTTTTACCCTTTTATAATAAATTTCTGTCAGCTCTTTCATATACCGATACAGAGCAGAAAATCAATTAAAAGAAAAAGATTTCATATAGATAGTTCTTTATTGTCATTATAACTTGTGTACAACAAAATTAAAAGTGCTCTCCAGTCAGCGCATCATATATTAAAAAATAAATAAAATAACTGAAAATAATCCAATAAAATGTAATTTGAAATATAAACAAATAAAATAAATATATATATATATATATCTAGACACATTCACCCTTCCACATCAACACACGGACCCCACAAGAACCTTTATCAGCATACAATCATTTTTGTTATTGTTATTGCACATTAGCTTCTGTTTTTGTTAAGGGTGGTTATTGCTGTTGGATAAAAGCTGTGTTTGAGTCTATTTGTCCTCGTTTTCATGAGTCTGTATCTCCTCCCAGATGGTATACTTTTTGTATATTGAAAACATTCAATATACTCCATAGACCTATTATCTATTTAAGTTCTGACACTTACATTAACACTCATACAACATGATCATACTTAATGAGCATCTTGTTCTTCAATATTTTTTTTAAATATTTGGTATGTACTGCACTCTTTAATTTCCATTTCCAAAACATTCTACAAATTAACCCCATAAACTGAAACACATCTATGTTTGACATCCATCCTGTTCTTTGTTTTTGTGATTATACAGCTTCCTCTCAGTTCATATACACACTTTGTCTTTGGTGAAACAGCTTCTGGATACATTGTGGTAACAGATTATTGTAAACCTTGTACATCAACAGTGATATTTTGAAATCAACAAGTTCATTAAATTTGAGCATCTGACAATTAATAAATAATGTATTTGTTGGTTCCCAATAATCAGCTCTGTTTATAACTCTGATTGCTCTTTTTTGAAGCAAAATAATTCGATTTATGATTGTTATGATAGTATGATTGCAATTAGTGCCAATATTTGATCATAATCCCGTTGCCTTAGGTCATTTTAAAAAGCCGGCCGAACTTTATCGTAGAGACAACATTCAAATGTTCCCATACTCGGTTCGCTTCGGACTAAAAGATCTTACAACCTCATTATGCCAATTGTTACAGTTTTTGAGATATTGAACTTTCAATTAAAAAACAAAAGTAATTTTGACTTAGGATGGTTGTTGCTAGGCAACAGGTTGTCATAGAGACCTCATTCAAATGTTCCAAAACTCGACCTGCTGAGGACTACAACATACTAAAATTTCATGATGCTGTGTGTGGCAGGGTGCAGGATTGGGCGTGGTCTGCGGGGGAGCAGCACACAGGTTGCCACGGTAGGTTAGATGAGGACCCAAACGCAGGAGAGCAGGAGTTGCAAAAAAGCCAGGCCAACACACGGCCAAAGTTCCAGGGACCGTCCTCGGGACCGGGCAGACCGGCGAGAGAGTTCCGGGGGTCGCCCACGGGGACGGGCCAACCGGAGAGTCAGTTCAGGGGGTCGTCCAGGAGACCAGGCCGACCAGAGAGAAAGTTCAGGGGGCCAACCCCGGAACCGAACTCGGGACCAGGCACACCGGCCAGAGGGCCGTTCACGGGACTGGGCAGATGGAATCCGTGGCGTTGGCTGAGGTGCATCCAGGATCGCCTCAGGAAGAGGAACAGAGACTGGCGGGACCGCCCCAGGAACAGGGACTGGCGGGACCGCCTCAGGAACAGAGACTGGCGGGACCGCCCCAGGAACAGAGACTGGCGAGACCACCTCGGGAACAGAGACTGGCGGGACCGCCTCGGGAACAGAGACTGGCGGGACCGCCTCGGGAACAGAGACTGGCGGGACCGCCTCGGGAACAGAGACTGGCGGGACCGCCCCAGGAACAGAGACTGGCGGGACCGCCTCGGGAACAGAGACTGGCGGGACCGCCTCGGGAACAGAGACTGGCGGGACCGCCTCGGGAACAGAGACTGGCGGGACCGCCTCGGGAACAGAGACTGGCGGGACCGCCTCGGGAACAGAGACTGGCGGGACCGCCTCAGGAACAGAGACTGGCGGGACCGCCTCGGGAACAGAGACTGGCGGGACCGCCTCCGGAACAGAGACTGGCGGGACCGCCTCGGGAACAGAGACTGGCGGGACCGCCTCGGGAACAGAGACTGGCGGGACCGCCCCAGGAACAGAGACTGGCGGGACCGCCTCGGGAACAGAGACTGGCGGGACCGCCTCCGGAACAGAGACTGGCGGGACCGCCTCGGGAACAGAGACTGGCGGGACCACCTCGGGAACAGAGACTGGCGGGACCGCCCCAGGAACAGAGACTGGCGGGACCGCCTTCGGAACAGAGACTGGCGGGACCGCCTCCGGAACAGAGACTGGCGGGACCGCCCCAGGAACAGAGACTGGCGGGACCGCCTCCGGAACAGAGACTGGCGGGAACGCCTCCGGAACAGAGACTGGCGGGACCGCCTCAGGAACAGAGACTGGCGGGACCGCCTCAGAGGCGGGGAATTTGGACGACTTGGCGGGGAACCTTGACTTGGCGGGGAACCTTGACTTGGCGGGGAACACAGGATACGAGGAGCAGGCTGAGGGGGAACCCGGGTCCGTGGCGCTGGCTGCAGGGGGTCCGGGACCATCACCGGAGCAGGGGCTGATGCGTCCCAACACCACCGCCGGAACAGCGGCTAGCTGGGGCTGGCGTCGACCCCGTCGTCTCCCCTGAGCCTGAAGGCTCCTGGCCCCACCCCGAGCCAGGCGTGTTCCCTGGAAGGGAACCAGCACAAGTTTTTCTCTGCCTCCCGGCTGAGAAACTCCCAGAGGGAAATGAGCTCTCCCGCTGGGTCCATTTTGGTAGGTTAGATGAGGACCAGAACGCAGGAGAGCAGGAGGCAGGAGTTGCAAAAAAGCAGGATTTATTTAGCAAAAACCAAACTAAAAGCGCTGCAGAGCAGGCTACAAAACAAGAACATGAACGTGAACGTGGCTACAAAAACCTGACGAGGAAAACATGGAGGTAGAAACAGTACGGACCGACAGGGAGAAGGGGAATGACAAGACCAGATATACACAGGGGATAACGAGACACAGGTGCAGACAATCAGGGCAGATGGGAAACTCAAAAACTGGGGGGAAGTGTCAAACCCTGACACAGGTGGCGCGTGCCTGGACCTGTGCCCAATCAATCTCTCCACCCTGCCTGGCTGAGCGGCTGCACACCAGCAAAGGGGAGTGTGCTGATACTCGTCTGTGTCTGGCTGAAATAAAAGTTCAAGGATTTCTCCCCGAAACCCGGTGTCCTCTTTCCTATCTGGCGACCTCAGGTAGCACGAGATTGCTACACTGTGATTTAGAGAAAATTTATGTCAATATACCGGCCAAATGACTTCATTCATTCATGGGGCTGAATGGGCAGTAGGGCATGCCCATATCAAAATTTCCTGAAATTTTCTAGTTATTATTAGTAGTATTAGTATTATCATAATTATTATTATTTAGATAATAGGTCTACTGACACCTTTGGGACCCTCAATCCAAATAGTACAGCAAAAAAGAAAACAAAATGCTATAAAATCATCATACATCAGGATTTCTTTCTGCTTTTTCTATGGATAAATCTCTTAACCCACTTCAGTTCTGCTTAAAACTACTGAATAATCAAAAAGTATCACAGTTCTAACCTCGCAGCCGCCAGTTTGAAAACAGGATGTCACTTTTTTTTGTAGTTTCAATGTTAAAAAGGTGAAATTAGGCCTCAAGTGAAGACTTAACACTGTACCTGGATCTAAAGCACAGATTGCTGAGGACACTAATAGGAACTCTGGGGAAAGAGGATTGCCCTTTTTCTGTTCACTACAGTTCAATATGTTTATCGTCATGTGTGTAATAAAGGTAAGAGGTTTTGCTGTATTATAAAACACTTTTTTTTGCCTTTCCATTCTGAACCCTACTTGGAAATATTAGTTTAAAAAAAACTTGAGAAAAAAAATTCAGGAATTAATACAGAGAATAAAAAATAGAAAAAGGATATGTGTTCAAGCTATGTAGTGTGATGCACAATCTCCAATGTCTGCCAAACATCAGAGCAAAGGGGAATATATAAAACCCGCCTGGTGTGCAATAACAGTTCCAAAGTGTGCAATATTAGTTAAAACCTGTCAGTAACAGTTTTAATGTGTGTAAAATTAATTTGACTAGTGCACTAATAGGTGAAACTTTGCCATGACATCTATATAGTGTTGGTGGTCTTGTCTTTGGCCACGTGCAGCGCTGTACCATAACCATTCACTCCTTGATTCATGTGACCGCGTCAAGCTTTTACTGTACAATCACAGTAGAAGTTGTCACGTCTTCTTATGAAAGCATAATTTACTGATTATTGGTAAAAAAAAAAATGTGTCCACAAAAATACATGGAGAAAGTTTTAACAACAACAAAAAAAAGAGATATTAACATTGGTTATACCTGTTGTAGCACATTTGAATACTGCAATGGTTTAAAGACACCAGTTGAATGGTATGATATGATATGAATACAATATTATAACAATACTTTCTGAACTATTCAAATATCACAAGTATTTTTTTTTTAAACTTGGGAATATATATGTTTTATTGCTTAATGTACTTGATTGTTGGGGCTCAGCTAACTGTCTCCTCGTGAAGTGGAGGAGCAAGGACTCATATGCTGAATCTCTCCTGCACTTCATCCTAGCTCTCAAGGCGAATCACCCTGTAGAAGAAAAAACTCATCGTAGCTGCTTGTACCCTTCACATACCAAAAGAAAATACTTTTAAGCACATTTTTCATTATATAATCATTTTAGGCTTTACTTTATATCAGAAATGGGAGCCCAGTGGCTTAATGGTTAAGACTGTGGCTTCACGGGAAGAAGGTTCCTGGTTTTACTCCCAACAGGTGCCATTCTGTGTGGGGCTTCTCGGGGTACTCTGGCTTCCTCCCGCAGTCAAAACACATGTGTGTTAGGTCATTTGGTTATTCTAAACTCCCCATAGTCGTGCCTGTGTGTGGTTGTTCGTATGTGGCCCTCTGAATGACTGGCGACCTGTCAGTCAAGGGTGTACCCTTGACTCTTGTCTGAAGAAAGCTGGGATAGGCTTCAGCACATCCCTGTGATCCTGCATTGGAATACGCAGGTATAGATAATGGATGGACGTCTATCTAAGATGCCTATCAGAAATAGGCATCTTAAAAAAAAAAAATTTAAAAAATGAGTGACATGTTGCCACAGCAGTATAACTGCGGGTACAAGCAACCCCTAAGTTCTCAGTGTTATACATCAGTGCAGTTGAGATCAGAACAGATTTATTCTCTATGAACTCACACTGTAATACATATCAATACATAACATAACAAGACGGACTGCAAACAAAAGTGAAACATGAACTTTGATTGCAGGAGTTACTTCCTATTACTGCCTAGTTAGTGCCTATTTTACAGAAAAAAATCAACTCTTCTATCTCTGCCTTCACGAATTGAGAGAAAGAAAAAACACTGAACTGGTCTTCACATTAGAATCAGAGGAGCTGCAGGAGCTTGATGAAATGTCTGTAAAACAGACAAGGACTGTTAAAAGGTAATGGATTCACGTTTCATTCAGTTTTCAATGCTCTAGTGGTGGTAATCATTAACTACACAGTTGGATGATGTCTGTTCAACTGATGTATTTGATAGAGTCCAAAGTTAAGGTCTGTGGGAGTGTTGCTGCAAATGCAAATGTTTTAGAGGGAGTAAAGCAAAATGAGTTTCAGTTTTCCTCCCTGCTCAGCTGGACTCTTGCAGTATGTTGTGCTGTCAGCCCATGTCATGTTTTCCTATATGTTGCTTCATGCTTATTTGTCAAGGGAGATTAGGGAGTTTAATATCTTTTGGATGACCTAGTTCAGCTAGTGACTTATACTGTTTCTCAGCAGCCTTTGTGGTTGTATACATACGGCTGGGATGTCAAAGTTGCAGTACAAAGGACCTTATTTATGAAAGGACGCACCCCATTTGAAGCTGGAGAAAAATGGCAGGGATGGAAGACTAAGTTACTGGTATTTAGATGAACAATTTCTTTATAACCTCTTACCTATTTGATACCTACAGACTTTTCTGTTGTAAGTAATAAAGCTGTTGGCCAGTTTACGGCCATAAATGGGAAAAAAAATGAGTCTTATGGTGTGGTGTAAGCAATCATAGCTGTGTTTCTTGAATGGTTATCCAGAAAGGGAAGTGAAGTCTTGCTTGTACAGCAGTTTGTTTTATTTCTCATGCAGTCGCAGACGCAAGAGCACACTATCCCACGATGAACCCCTTATCTGAGCCGTCTCCTTCAGAGGCTCCCGAAGAGTTTGAAAGTGAGAAAACAGTGACATGTGTGATCCTGGCAATCTCCTTCCTGGTTGGGACTCCAGGGAACCTGCTTGTGATCTGGACTATCCTGAGATACGTCAAGCAGCGCTCCCACACTGTGGTGCTCATCCTGCATCTGGCTGTGGCAGACCTGTTGGTCCTCATCACCCTGCCTGTATGGATCTACTCCCTGCTGCACACCTGGATGTACGGACAGGCCCTCTGCAAGGCGTTGGTGTACATCGTCTCCGTGTGCATGTTCAGCAGCATCTTCTTCATCACCCTTATGAGTGTGGAGCGCTTTGTAGCCGTCTGTCATCCATTTGTGATGATGCGTTGGAAGACCAGGACCACCATGAGCAGATGTCTTGTATTTTTTTGGCTCTTTGCTTTTCTTCTTGGAATTCCTGCCATCCTGACCCAGACTTTGAGTGAAAGTGAGGGAGCAGAGCAGTGTTTTCAAAGGGAATTTAACTCACCGGCTCAAGAATTCTTTGTCTTATGCCTGGACACCTTGGTGGGCTTTGTACTCCCCTTCATCATTCTTAGTACCTGTTACTGTTTTGTAGCCGCGCAGCTCAAAAAATTGAGCTTCAACTCCAAAATGAAATCCAGGGTTCTTGTTCACGCTGTGGTTATAACGTTCATACTGTGCTGGTTGCCGTACCACATTGTCAACATAATCGACCTGGTTTGCATCCTGTTGTCAGACACAGAGCATGAATGCGTGCCAGAGTCTCTTATCTTCACTTCTGGTGCGCTTGCCTTCATCAGCAGCTCAGTGAATCCCGTGTTATACGTGTTCTTCGCTCGGAGCTTCAGAGGGAGTCTTGAAGAGTCTCGTCTCGTCAGGCTGTTCCAGGAAATGACCAGTCATTCAAATAAACTCAGAGAGTTGGCGTTGCACCAGCAGACTGGCCAGACGGCAGCAAGTACACAGATAGAACTGGTGTCTGATTCTCTATGTTAAAAACAAAGATACTGTAAAGCTTTGAATCTATGGTCAAGGTTAAATGTGATCAAGTGAATGTGAATAAACTGTGGTTCACAGAGATAATTATAATGTATTGTAGATCATTTTCTTATAGAAACCTCCATTCAGTGCTTTAGTCACCCAATACAGGCAAATATTTTGTGACTTTGTGTTTTATGGCATGATTAGCATTGGTTGTTGTTATACTTCTGTAAAAAACGTATACCAGCTCCTGCTGTATGATGTGTTTTTAGCCATATCTCAATAGATGTTGTCTTACCTAAAATCGAGGCTCCAGTCAGCTCCAAATACAGGTTTTAATACTTTAAACGTGACCAGAATATAATTTTGCTGTATTTTTAGTTTTAAAAAGTTCACATCTAACATTTCTTCATGACATTATTTTGATAACTATCATTGAACATGGAGAGTTTCCTGTTTGCGTACATGTTAAATTGGAGTACATGTTAAATTGACTTTTTGTTGCACTTTTATACTTGAAGTGGGCTTGAAACACGTTACAAAATATCTTGTAAACTTTTGATCAAAGACAGTCTTGCTCCTATATAACATATAGTTGCATCGTGACTCATCAACAGCATCGTGAAAAACTGCAACTGTAACACAATTTTGGTCGTAACATTTCCGTGTACTCTTGGAGAAGTGCTTCCTGACACAGTTTGGTCTCTATTCACTTTGTCAACTGAAACATCAACTCAAAAATGCAAATACGAAAATAAAACTCCAGTAAGCACATCTGAAGCTTGCGTGAAGTAAAACAATAATATACCGATGACCATCATTTATCCTATTTATTTTATTTAAGCTTTGTTCGTGGTTATACGGTGTCAAATGAAAGTATTATATCAGTGGATATTTCACTATGACAAAGGTTTTAGAATTATATTTTCATAATCATACTTTTTACATCAAGATCACTTCCTAAATGTTTGTCTGAGGTTTGGTCCTTGTTCATTTAAAGCCTGACGCACTTGTTTGTGTTAATGTTAGTACTAACAGAGCTGCTTCTTTCATTGCTTTTTAGAGACTTGAATTTCTTTTAAAATGTATATTTTAATAAGGCCATTTTAAAAGTAAAACTCTATACTTTCTTTTCCTTCTACTTAATGTGCTGAGGTTACAAGGGTTAAATGACTTGTAGATAAATCACCTCTGTGTGTCTGATGAAGCCCTGTGAGGAAACACTGTTCCTCTGCAGTTTATACAGAAAAAAGGGAAGTGAGGACTTGCAAGCAAATTTTGTTTTTCTTTTTTATCCAGACACCACAGTCAGCATATGCATTTGCAACATGAACCACTCAGATGAGCGGTCTCTTTTAGAGGAAATGGCCCCTGAGGAGTTTGACGGTAAAGTGGTGGTGTCTGTGATCCTGGCTCTGTCTTTCTTGGTAGGGGCACCGGGGAACCTGCTTGTGATCTGGACTATCCTGAGACATGTCAAGCAGCGCTCTCACACCGTGGTGCTCATCCTGCACCTGGCTGCTGCAGATTTGCTCGTCCTCATCACCCTGCCTCTGTGGATCTACTCTCTGGCCCGCTCCTGGGTCTTTGGAGAGACCTGTTGCAAAGCTATGGTGTTCATGATCAACGCCTGCATGTACAGCAGTGTTTTTCTCATCACCGTCATGAGCGTGGAACGTTTTATGGCCGTGCGTTATCCCTTTGCTTCAGCCATCTGGAAGAGAAAACAAGCTCTGAATAAAGTGCTATTGGCTCTTTGGACTACAGCGTTCTTGTTCAGCATCCCAGTCATCCCGACTCAGGTTGTCGGGGACGATTCGGGAGAGGAGCAATGTTTGTACCGTATGTATACCTCTGTGGCCCAGGAGCTGGTGTGTGTGCTGCTGGAGACAGTGGTGGGGTACATATTACCCTTCTTCATCCTTGTGGTCTGCTATGGCTGCCTGTGCAGCCGCATCATTCAGATGACCTACAGGTCAAAACGCAAGTCCACTGTCTTGATTGCCAGCGTCGTTATTGCGTTCGCCATTTGCTGGACACCTCATCACATAGGAAACATCCTCTCGCTACTCATTCTGGCCATATCAGGCCACGACAATGATATGGCAAATAATCTGGAAAGTGTCAGGGACACCATGGTTTTCGTCTCAGGAGGCATGGTCTTCATCAGCAGCACAATAAACCCCATCCTCTACATGTTTGCAGCCCGCTCCTTCAGGACCTCGCTGCGGGACACCGGCATCCAGAAGCTCTTCCGCCACATTTCCAGCACCTCCCCAGGTGAGGGCAACAGGGAGCTGTCCTTTGTGTCCAAGATACAGAGCAGTCTGACCAACAGCTCACAGTGTGTGACCGAGTCAAAAGACCAAATTGATATTTTGGTAAAAATGTGTGAAAATAATCCATCCTGACACTGAAATGCTGTAGAATATTGACTGTGCTGCACCGAGACATTACATTTTCTAAATCTTGGAAACTTTGTGTCAAATTAACCTACTTTTGTGCAATGATGAAACAGATAAACGAGATATCCATGTTAACCCGTCTTATTCTTGTCCAACTTTGTAAATTTCCCACCTTTTTTTTTCCAGTTGTTATATATATTTATAAAATGGTGTATCCTGGGTAGCTTACTGTATGTCTCTTGTGATAACATCTGAATACATAAATAACTTATGTTTATGTCATTTATGTTTATCTATAAATGACGTATGTATGAATGAAACTTGTTTAATTGAGGCTTGCAACATGAAGTTTGTTTAATTCACTCATTATGCTGTTTAACATTAAAAATCGCCACTCTTATAAAAAATGCTTTTTTCACTCAAGAATGATTAGCTTTTTTTTTCTTTTAAATTCCACTACAGACGACAGTCATGCTTTCAACTTCCTCTCACTGAAAGGATTGCCAAACGAAAAAAGAAAAAAACTGCATGTTCCCTCTGCCGAGCTCCAAAAAGGGGAAATGTGCCAAAATGTTTGTCACGATCTCATAACACTTAAAACCTTAACTTTGGACTAGATAGCTTTTTGCCCGTATTGTGATAACTGACTCTTTTATATGTATGGTGTTTCAGTTTGTCTGTTGTCATGACTGCAAAGATGACACAAAGTCTTTTACAAAGTTCTTAAAAACGTATAAACCAGTAGATGGCAGTGGCAGCTACCTGAGACACACCTTGTTTACGGTGAAGAGATTTAGACATTATCTTCTATAACAGATCTGTTATAATAACAGTTTTATAATAATATGTTCATTATACTTTCCTGTTAAATGTTTTTAAATTATCATTATTTGACATAGTCAAATAAGTTATATGAAGCTACTGTTCAGATAGTTTTGATTATTTCATGGTAAAACATAATTTTTCCCTAAATTATGTCAGAAATACACTGGTTTTAGTAACAAGCTACAATTGAATCCTAAATTTGTGTTCACACTAAGTCTGACTCATTCAAATTTTGTTTGTGTTACATGTCCTGCCATTTACAACATCTGGAGGAAGTGGGATTCTATAGAAATAACTTTCATAAGTAGGTTGTTTTCAACACTATGGCCTTTTATAAACCTGATTTAAAATATGAGCACTGGGAAGGCACTGATATTTCACTTTACTCATAGAATATCAGCGAGTATGGGCTATTTTAACTGTGGCAGTGGAAAAACACAGAACATAAAGGGTGTGACAAAGATGAGATCACACTAGACAATATAGCTGACACTGAAACATGCAGAACATTTTCTCACACAAAGAGGACACAGCATGTATGAGACACCATCACCAACTTTATAAATACCCTCCACAATTATTATAATCCTGCTATCATATTTTGGTTTTCAGAATGATAAAAAATATTCGGGCATGTGGCATATCTGTAAACTGATCAATTTGTTTCTGAAGAGACTGGTTTAGGATACGCTATTATTTAAGCATTATTAATATCATAATTTATGCAGATTACTAAAATTACTGTCACCTTACATCACATGACAATAAAATTATCTGCTTATACAAACTTCTCAGCATTTAAGTGGATTACAGATCTGAAAAGGTTGTCATTTTATCAGCACAGTCAGCATCCAAATCCAAGTATGTTCAGTTTAATTCATTTTTGAATTAAATAATTAACTCTGTTGTGGAGCAATAATATTACATGTCAGGTCAAGAGTTTCCCCGTGAACCCCTCAAGTAATCAGACCGGTTTGACTGGAAGTATTTTCAACCCACAAGGAAGGAGACACAAGGAATTACTCTTGAGATTGGTGGATTTGAATGAGTGAAAGGAGAAGAACAGGGGGGTGAAAAAGTCCTGTGTACACTGAAACCTGCTGGCCCATAATGAGCAGAGAAGGGAGAGTCACCAGCAACAAAACATGGCATTCTGGGAAAGGGGCCAAACACTTGTGAAAAGTCTGCAGAGCCAGTAAGGGCTTGCATGGTTCCTAAAATGTTTAGTTAGTAGATGAATGTGATTTTAGCCCATACAAACACAAAGCTGTGTGGGGGAAAAAAATAATTTGCCATTATGTATATGTATTTTTATAAAAAAAAAAGAAAAGAAGAAAAAAAAAGTTCCTGTGTCATCAAAGCTTTGATGCAACTTGTACGTTGCTCCAGGCCTAGAAACCAAAAAGCACACATGCTGTGTCAGGTAAGTTGAAGTACAGGGTTATTTGGCTGCATACAAATTAGAGAACTTAAAATATTGTCTTGAGGCATTCATCTTTATACAACTGAACATTTGGCAGATGATTATGGGTCATCAGTGTCCTTCATCTGCAATAATCATCTTTCATATCCGCCTTCTTTTTAAAAAAATTAATTCTCCACCCTTTTTCATACGTGTATTTCACAATTAAAAAAACATGTAGAATCTTTTACCTGATGCATGTTTAAGTAGGAAAATCGTCCTTTGCTTATTTTAGATTGAATTTTAATCTAAGATTTTTTTAATACTTTTGTTTAATAGATATTTTCTGCATATGTACTTGGACTAGGGTTGCCAACTCCATGAAAAATAAATAAGGCACACCTCATCAGCAGGGCCGGCCAACCTGATGGCCTTCACCCTTCCTGGCGTGGTGAATTTTTTTAGCCCCTTTTTTTGTGTGAAACAATTTTTTAACTATTTGACTCGAACCTGAATTTAATTAGATGCATATTTTTGAATGCCATGAACACATGGGAAACAAATTATTATCCAGCAATTCACTTTAATACAGAATAACAAAATGAACTGAATAAAATATATATCTTTCTTAAACAAAAACCTGTCCTGCTTAACTTAAAATTGAATAAATTAATATAAAACAATAGAAAGAAAGCAGAAAATCCATTCTGTAATAGTGCACATTTTTAGTGCAATAAAAAAAGTGCAAACAGAAAGTCTGTAGAAAACTTGTAAACATATTTGTGCCTCAAAGGCCATGACTGTAGGCTGAAGTTGTAGTAAAACAGAAAAAAATAACTTATGAACTCAACAGCTCAATGCCATTTTCCATTGGCATTAGGGTTGCCACCTTTCAGAAATAGAAATAAGGGACGCCCCGATTTCAGCAGCGCAGGAGCCAAAAAAAAAGCCCCAAAACTTCTAAACTGAATAAAAATGTGTTTATTTTATATGAAAAAACAAAATGCTTTGATTTAAAGTTTAAAGTGCTTTAATAGCATTGAACTTGCATGACTGTACAGACAGACAACCATACTAGCAACTGAAATATCCTCCTATGATATGTATGTCCACATCAGCCAAGATGTAATATAGCCTACAGGTGAAGAATATGGTGTAAAAGTTAATTTATTTCAATAATTCAACTAGAATATGGTGTAAAAGTTAACTTATTTCAATAATTCAACTAGAATATGGTGTAAAAGTTAATTTATTTCAATAATTCAACTAGAATATGGTGTAAAAGTTAATTTATTTCAATAATTCAACTAGAATATGGTGTAAAAGTTAACTTATTTCAATAATTCAACTAGAATATGGTGTAAAAGTTAATTTATTTCAATAATTCAACTAGAATATGGTGTAAAAGTTAATTTATTTCAATAATTCAACTAGAATATGGTGTAAAAGTTAATGAAAATACGGTACAAATCGTGTCCCGTGTCACGGGTGGCAACCCGTCCCGTAAAATAGTCATAAAAATGCCAATTTGGCATTTTATGACTATTTTTGACTCTCACAGTAATACGGGACAAAGTGCGTATGTTAGTTTAAAAATACAGGACGATTCCGTTTTTCAGGGGACGGTTGGCAACCCTAACTTGGACAAAGTTTTAATAGCTTCCTCGTAGTGTATTTCCATGTTTTCCTCACTCACTCAGCTGCACTTTGCCTCCACTATCACTATCTGTGCCGACCATCGCTAGATTTGCCTCATGGAGACACGACAGGCCTGTTTTGCTCGACTACTTCCTGATCCAACAGGAACCAGGCAGCCAATCACAGCCCAGCACTCGCCTCGAAGGCCCGCCCTCACCTTTGCGAACCAGCCAATAGGAGACGCCGCATGGGAGCCACACAGGTAACTGGGAAAAAAAAGAGAAAGAGAGGAGGGAAAAAAAAAACCTTGTTATGGAGTTCGTGTGAAGGAAACACGGATTTCCACCCTTCTTTACCAGTTAAACCAGTATCTCTGGATAGAACATACTGAAGTACAGCAACAGGTAGAGTCTCTGACCGCAAACTCTTCCGTGGCTCCTCTGAAAATTATCTCCCCCTTTTTTTTTCTCCTCTCTCTCTCTGCGTTTATCTCAATTGAGTTTCCAGTCCTTTTGTTCGCTCTCCTTTATCACTTGGAAAAAAAAGGTGATTCCCTCGTGATATTTTTATTTTAATCTTTGCTTTAATTGTAGTTTTTTACCCTTGTGGTCCCTGATGGCTTCGCACAGTGATACTCTGGTGGTGTTCTTTGGGGCAACAGCTGGTGCAAATGGGGGTAAACTGGGTTCGGATGAGAGGGAAATAATTCTCTTGGTGTGGCAAATTGTGGATCTACATGAGAAAAAGGTACGGACCTGTCTGACCCCCCTTCTCCTTCGTTTGTACGGTTCCTTGTGTACTCCCCTGTGTTTGTGCTCCTGTAGTGGAACAGTTTGTTTGACATTTAAATCAACACGGTGTGCTTTCTGTAAAGCCTGAATTATGGTTCTGCGTTAAATCGACGCAGAGCCTACGGCGTAGAGTACGCGCGTAGGCTCGCCGTAGGCTCTGCGTTGGTGTAACGCGGAACCATAAATCAGCCTTAATTGCCTCAACCAGGTGTCGTGCCAAAAAGAGATTGCCTGCCAGAATCTGATTTCTCCCCTGAAAATTGGTCTTTTTACCTGCCAAAATTTGATTGAAGGCCAAATACAGTTAATGAAAGGTTGTTTTCTACCTAAATATGATTTGATCTCATTCTTGAGCTTCATAATATAAACACTAGAGCTCACAGGATTGCTTTTAACTCTTTTAAAGGACCATTACAACACAAAATAGGCATTTTCACCTGCCAAAATTTGATTGAAGGCCAAATACAGTTAATGAAAGGTTGTTTTCTACCTAAATATGACTTGATCTCATTCTTGAGCTTCATAATATAAACACTAGAGCTCACAGGATTGCTTTTAACTCTTTTAAAGGACCATTACAACACAAAATAGGCATTTTCACCTGCCAAAAATTGATTGAAGGCCAAATACAGTTAATGAAAAGTTGTTTCTGTCTAAATATGACTTGATCTCATTCTTGGGCTTCATAATCAGAAAATCTGACGTTTTAGCACTATCGTTCAACGGGCTGCTGTGCGCGCTCCCGCGGCCAGAAATAAGAAGAAATCAGATTCTGGCAGGAAATCACTTTTTGGCACAACACCGGCCCGCTCTGGCGCTCAGCTCACGCTGTATTGCTCACCTTTTTCTTTTAAAAACAGGTGGAAAAAAATAAACCTAACCCAAGCAGGTGAGAGGTGGCATTTCACATGATAGGGAAACACACCTTTTTGGTTTTTTAGCATGTAAGCTCTTCTTAATTTTAAAAAACGACACTTTATTGACAATTGAATGCTCTCTGCAACCACATTGTCAATTGTCTAACCCTTCAAAGAGTTTAATTTCCTGTATTCGGGGTTCTGCTGCCATAATGCCATAAATTGTTGTATATAGGCCGTGTTTTTTTTTTTTTTTTTTTTTATATTCTGCACCATGAAATGCTAAATCCCTTCACAGGTCGGGAAGCTTCATAAATACTTTGTCAAGCCAGACACTTTGGAGCTGACAGACCAGTGTGAACAAGAGACAGGACTGACTCTTGAGGACGTGGTCAAAGCCGAGCCCCTGGACAAAGTCCTGCAACAGGTGAGTCTGGCTGCTCACTTCACTGCAATGCACCTTTCAATAACCATATCTACCTCATACTGCTGCCCCTTTCCCTCTTAAAAAAAAAATGTATATATGTTAATAAGAGCTGTCATTTGTCTATTTACTGTACAGTGAGTGAAATAACCGGAGTCAAATTCCCTGTCTTGTTTGCCCTGACTTGGCCAATAAACCTGATTCTGATTCATTGCGATTAAAGATAACCCTTTACAATTAAGGTGAAAGTTATTCAGGTATTGGTGATCATACTGCCTCTTTGACTTCACAAGAAACTGGAAAGGTACTTAAACCCTTGAGAAGTTTTCTCTAACATTTTTTTTTTTTTGCCTGTGGCGAGATGTGACCCAACAAGCCTGACTGGGTAATTCAGCTGTGGGCTAATGTAAGGAGTGTCAAGTTTCCTGCTTGGCCTTTTCAGAAAAAATAAATTATCCTTCACCTGGCTGAGATGTGCCATTGGCCCTGACAGTTAAACTCGGCTGACAGCTTGCAGTGGGCTCGGCAGGAGCTGGGATGGGCAGAACAGAGCTAGAGCCTGGGGTGACTGCAGATAAGGAGGCGTCGCAGGTCTGGTCTTGCCTTGGTCTGGTGCCTAGTGCAGACATCTGGAAAGCAGAGTATTTACCTGGGACCACACCTCAGTGTTAAGCTGCAGGACTGACAGATTATTATTTATTTATTTTAGGGGCTGAAAAAAAACAAAACCAAGCACAACCCGTAAACCAATAGATATCGATAGTGAAAGGACAACAAGAACAAAATGGATCCAAGGGTTTGGGATAAAGGTGATTAAGGACCGCTGTGTCAAGACCTCGGCCTTTTTACATGGTGTGTGTAGTCTGCCAGCCTTAGTCCATCCCACATAATTGATTCTTGTTTGGGGGGGTAATCTGACACAGAGCGACACAGAGACATGATGATAACATGCCCACTGCAGTGCAGACATGTACTCCAAAGTACTGAGCATGAGGGAAAGGTGCATCTTTGGTCATATTTTGGATTGAAATGCCTTAGTTAACTTTTATTTATTTTTTCATTAATATAAACCCATATATATAAACACAATTCACATCCAGGCAATGTTGTTTAAACTACAAATGTTTTTAATGGTCCACTGCAGTTAATGAGGACGATACATCTGCAGGTAGCTGGTTGGGACCAAGGTGTGTCTCTGTGTCTCTCCCCCCATCCCCCCCAAAAGGTGTGTCGTGACAAAAGTGTTGATGTTACCAAACATTTTCTTGCCCCAATTGCAAGAGTGAATGGACTGGGTGTGACTTTTCTGTTCTTACAGTAGTTTGGGTTTAAGAACATCTCATTATCAGGCTTCGACAGTGTGTTGCAATTGATGTTACGGCTGTTATAATCTGAGTGCATGTACGGACTGGTCGGTTTGGAGAAAGGTTTATATATATATACACACACACATACTTTTTATTAGTTTGAATGTTGTACAGACAGACCAAGTAAAGCTCCAGCTGAGTTAGATTGTCTGCTGAACCTTCAAATATTAACCCAAACACTCAGTTTGTTCCTCTCATACCTTTTGTGTAGCTGGGCACTTTCTCTCTCCATTGGTTACTCTAAGATTAGTTTATCCATGGTGATACAGACAAGAAAGGAAAAATGTCTCTCCTTGTCTCCAAATTATAGATAGTTGAAAGTGCTGTATGGCACTGCAGTGTGGAGGTATGTAACTTAAACCTATTTTAGAAGTGCTGTCTGATTCCAACCTGTTCATTAATATAAGGAAAAGGGCAGCTGCCTCTTATTGGTGGGCTTGTCATGTTGACCTGTGTGGCAACTCCAAGGACGTTTGTTCAGGGAAGATTTATCAAGGAGGTGAGGGCTGGAGAGATTAGCAAGACTGCTGAACACTTGGCTCTCATACATGTTGCCAGAAAGGCACAATGTCATGCATCATTTACTTATTTTTTGTCTAAAACGGGTTTTAAACCACAACACACTGAGCGAACAGAAAAACAGCCGTTATGCCTTTATCATATGGACATCTTTCTCTTTTTTTGTCTTCAGGAGATACAATATTCAGAGTTTTTAACAAAATGTCTTTGCTTTTGTCAAAATACGACAGCAATAAGGACAGCTTTGTGCTGTTCTACCAAAATACAACCATAGTAAAAAATTGTAGTTCACATACCTTGAAACACATTGTCACTTTAGAGATAAAATGATACCTAGCCTGAGTGATAGCAGGAGCGCACACCCAACCAGTAGAAAAATACGCTTATAGCAATCTTATTCTTAAATTTCTCTTGTGAGCAGTTCAGCCATGAAAAGTTATTCATGGGTTGAACATCGGCAGCACAGTGGCTTGGTGGTTAGCACTGTTGCCTCACAGCAAGAAGGTCCCCGGTTCGACTCGCAGGCCCAGCAGGGTCTTTCTGTGTTGAGTTTGCATGTTCTCCCCGTGCTTGCGTGGGTTCCCCCTGGGTACTCCGGCTTCCTCCCACAGTCCAAAAAATGTGCGTAGTAGGTTAATTGGTGATTGTAAATTGCCCATAGGTGTGAGTGTGTCTGTTTGTGTGTGTATATGTGGCCCTGCGATGGACTGGCCTGAAAAATAGCTGGGATAGGCTCCAGCAGACCCCCGTGACCCTGCAAAGGACAAAGCAGGTATAGAAAATGGATGGATGGATGGTATGTGTCTAAAATCAGTATTACAGATTGTGCCAACGTTTCGTGGTAATAATGACCAACCGATCTGTTGGAGAAAAGTCAAAAATCGCATTGTAAGATCTCCTTCTGATAAAGGATCTTTTCAGTTCTGCCCTTATGACCGAAAGTCACGGAGGCTTTGTTATTGGCTCATTTTATTCTCAAGTGAACTTTATTATTTGGTCAATGGCAGCGATTTTTCCCGACTCCATATTTTTGAAGAGTAACAAGTGATCATGATGTGAAGTTGTAGATGGACATAAAGATGAAGAGGCTGAATAATCCCGTACTTGGCTGGTACCCTGACATATGATTACTCTGCATCCTAAATGCAAACTGCTCACTGAATGTCACATTTATGAGTCTCAGTGGAAACAAACAAAGCAGGACGAGTGGGTTCATATGTTGACTGTTAATGCTGCTGCGCTAGCAAGGGTTTTTGCTACATTTAAATGAATGACTATGCAGAGTATTTGGTCAGCGTATGTAGACCTTTTTGGAGACTGAGCTACATGTTTGACTCCGAAAGAGAAAATGAAGTAGCGGCAGGATGACGTACGCTCTCTGCCCACGGCAGCGAATTTCTTGGCAAAAATACAACTTCAGTATATCTTTATAAGTTCACATGTAGCTGACTTCTGTAAAGGTTAAGGTATTTAATGGGAAAAAAAAAAGGATTAATGCACCAGTTTATACAGCTAATAAAATATTCGAAAATAACTTTGACTGCGGTGGTGGCATGTTATCGTGTTTCCATGTCACACCTGTGGTTCTTCGGGGAAGACGGAGGGTTTAACTGCTGTTCGACTGCAGGCTTGGTTTTAGGCTGAGATGTTGGCAGCAAGTCGCAGCCTGTGAAAGTTTTGCATATTGTGAAACACCTACTTGTGTTTTATGTGCTCTTCTCAAAAATTTTCAAGTGTTTCAGGTCACAGCCCGAGATGTTTATCACCAAACATGGTTTCATTTTATGCTTTTCCAAAGGGTTTGGTTTTAACTTGACAAGGTGGCCATGTTTTTTCTTGATTCCCATCCAAAATGTCTAGTCTGCACTTCAACAAAAACTCCCAAAAGACAAAGCGGCTACAACACCAGCATTTGCAGTCACAGAAGAATGCCAGTTGTTGGGAATATTGATTGCAAAATTACTGATCTGATTACCCAATTCAGGGGTATAGCGATCTGCTGAATCAGCCTATCCCAGCTCTATTTGGGATAAGGCAGGGGAACACCTGGGACAGGTTTCCAGCCCGTCGCAGGGTCAACAAACCGTCTGCCCCCACTACTAGTTGTACGGGAAGTAAGAGGGTTAATGACAGCCAGGTGCTCATTGATAATTGGCAAATGTAACCATTGCTATAAAAGCAGAAGTTATGCAAGTTTGTTGTTTTGTCTGCAGCATCCGTGTCAATACAAGGCCACAAAGACATTAGCAATGATTTTAGAGAAGTTACTGTTTCTGCAAATCGGTCTGGATAACATAGAAATATAACCTTCAAATAATACGGGCTCTATCATTTTACATGGAAAGACTTAATATACTCAGAAGTGTATATTAGTGCAAGGGGATTTTTTGCGTGCGTGTGTGTGTGTTGTGTAATTTGATGAGCCAGAAGACCAGGGCACCTTGCAGTTGCTCAAGCTCCTCTGTATACCGAAGTGCCTGCAGTCAAAAGTTGGGCCACCTGTCCGTGTTGTTCAGATGAGTGTGCAAAAGATTTCTCAACAGCTTGAGAATCTTATGTCATAGTGGAAATTATTACTTAAAAGTTATTGCTACTCAGGGTGGTTTTGCATGATGCATTATGGGTTATTCTTAGTTGTTTGCATGCGGCTTCTGAATTTTGGCTTAGTTTTTTGTCAAATCAGTAATGACAGGGTGGACTGTAATTTGTTGTTGTCCTTTGAGGCTGGTTGTTGCATAATTTTAAAATCTATAAGGACCAAGAGGATGCAACTTTGTTTTTCACATGACTATACTTTTGTATAGTGTATTACATGCGGAACATTAACTCCATAGATTGCAATAAATAAAGTAACAAAAAACAGCAGATTTCATAGGTATAAGGACATTTTGTTATATAATCTCCAGATGTTGAAAAAAATTCCTCAGCCGTGATTTTGACCTCTTAAGAACACACCGCCATTCTGTGCGGTGTCAGATATAGATCTGTGCTGCAAGTGTGTGTTTCGACAGTTGCCCTCAGGGACTGCGTGGACACTCCCTGCTTCTCTTATCGGCGTTTGTATGCAGAGGTGAGGTAAGTTGGTGGTGGCTGAAACAAACAGTCCTGCTACTCAGGAGCACAAACTCTGATAGGAGCATGTTCAAAGGCCACATCCTCCCACTTGCGTCTGGAAATGCCTTTCAGACGGAGAGCAATACAGAAGATAGCACCAAGTTGTGTCACTTCTGGAACCATTTTGGCAAAATATTTGTTTGAATTCACCTCATGATTGATGATTCCTCAGATAGTAAGATGTTATCATGTCGAAAGTATAACATGACGCAGGACTTAATAAACCGGTGCTGTGCCAGTGAGGCAGCTTTTATTTGTCAGAAAACCTCAAGAAGTACACAGAATATAACAATACTTTTACTATAATTATCTCAATGAAGATCACTTCTGCTTGAAATCTTTTGCCAGTTTGAGTTTTTCCTGTCAGTTTATAAAGTTGACTGTTGGTATTTTTCAGTCTTTACTTGTTTGCTCAGTTCAGCTGTTAGTTCAACACAGAGGAGAGGAGGGCAGGGTGTGTCTCCATCCCTTCTAACATTTGCTCTTCTGTCAGTAATCCAGCTTTAGTCATATTCTGAGGTGGAGCTGTATTTACAGGTCTGAGTAAACATCAGCCTTGTTATCACTGTAAATAAGAAATGTTATAGTATGCCGAAGACTTCAATGTGCCGCAAAGCTAATTTATAAAAACTTTAGTGTCGTAGTTCAGGATCCTTGTGTTTGCTGTTACAATAAAGGAGTGATGTATTAAGATTGATGAATGCATGAACCCCTTGAGTGGAGAATAGTGTTCTGTATCTGGACGTAAATGTAACAAACACATATCCTTTTGGAAGTTCTCTGAATAGCAGAGATGGTTTTCATATTTGTTAGATGTTATCTTTAAAGTACCTTCGGTCTTCAAAGTACCTCTGTCTAAATGGTTAGCTGTGTTTTTCTACCCACCTGTTCTTGCACTGCCACACACTTTAAAGGGATGAGGATATAAAGTAAGCAGATCTTTTCGTCCAGGTATCCCGTAGTTTGTGTAATGGCACCACCTGCTAAATGAAAACCTGCTTTGCCGTCATTTATTTTGTCTGCTGGTTTTCAGAGTAAATTTTGAGTTTTGAAGGCAGTTGGAGATCTGCTGGGGAAACGCAGTCTCAGTTTAGTGGTCTTTGACTTCTTGCAGGTTCTGTCCTAAGTTTAAAAGTGCTTAACTTAAACCTGAAACATTTGTTCACTTGTTGATAGCTGGTTGGTGCTGCAGAATAGCCGAGCGCGTCTCTCAGACTGTCATGAAGCGTGCCCTAACACGCACCTCTAATACTCTCTTTCACTGTCTGAAGGACTGTCATACATAGCTAGTGGCCATGAGAGCCAGAGTTTAAGGCGGTCCCATTCCCAGACAGCCAAACTGCTTTTAAAAGAGATTATTGTGAGTCGTCTTGGAAGAAAGAAGAGAAACTAAACATCTCGCTGAAGTGGGTGCGACTATAAGGAAATGGTGATGTGGATCTTGCTACACTAAGAACACTGGCAGGCTTTCAAGGCAGTTTCATGTTTATAAAAAAAAAAAAGACAAAGGTTATTCATCAGTGATCTGTATCGCCGGATCGCCACACCCTCTCCACAGGCCCTTTGCGAATAAGTACAGCCTGATTGGATTAATGGGATATCCAATGCAAGACCGCTGGGTTGGGACACAAAGATTATTCTTAATCTTAGTTCTGTCTCTAAAAATTCAACTAAGCCGGAGCCATTTTGCACTAGTTTGATGTCCATATTATTACTTCATATAATGTTTTTGAGGTACAGTTCTTTACTGAGCATCGTGTAAAAAACCAGACTATTCTTTAATATGAAAAAATAAATTAGATTAGTTTTAATGCAAAGGTGTTACTAGTACCGTGATCTCGCTAAAAATGATCAGACCTCTTGATTGAGTGCACACTTGTTCATGGGAGTGCGCTAAAATTCTAACATTTGGTTACCTTTTTTGAAGCATCCAATTAAAAATAATGAAATTATTTTCGAAAATGCAGTTATCTGAATTTATGATCATTTATTGAGAAGCAAGATAACCTCTGTTTTGGAGGTCAGTGTTACCAACAACAGACTGAGACGGGGGAGATGCTGATTGGATGTAAACAAACAGCAATGTGTTGCAGGTAGCGGTATTTGGGAGTTAGGCCGGTTAAACTTGCAGGGTTTGTTTGTGTATGTGTTTTCCATGTTGTCTGGCTGTCGGGTCTACAAAGACCAGCTGTGATCCTGATGATTAGTGGTGTGATCATTCCTTTCCTTTGTCTGCTCCGCCCCTCACACAAGGCAAACGCTAAAACCTGTAAGACGTGCCCCGCTCCTGATGACGAGCAGTCATACGTCTTAACGCGACACCACCGTCACTCTGCCTTTTGGATTCCAGCCCTCCCGTACTACCTGACAATAAACTGAATCGTATAGCATCACACCTGTGTTTTAGGAAGAGACTAAATCTCTCCATTAATTGAAGGGAAATTCATTATTCCCTTTTAAAATTGTGTATTTTCTAAGGTCAAATACAGTTTATGACTTTCTTGTTTATAAATAAAGATGATCAAATCCATATTTACGGGTTTTCTTTTTTCTTTGCGCAGTTCCAGCAGTCTGTGTCATCAGAGCTGAAATGTCTGGGAAGGAGCTCCTACACACTTCTGGTGAACGGTCCCCTCATCATTCGACAGGTCCTCCACCCCGAAGCTTCCAAAAAGGTAACTATTTCCCCTCAAGTGTCCAAAAAATTATGACCATGTGCATGTCCAGTTAGTTAAGCATACATGTTAAAGAAAAGATATATTTCTTGTGGCTTTTAAAAAAAAAATGTACCTGAAATGCACAGGTATTGCATTGCTTGTGGCAAACTTTCATCAAATGAGGTAGAAACTGTTATTAACTCTGTTAAAGTATCCATTTAGATTGGGGTACAATGTCATGCTCTACAATTCAATAAATCAGGCTTCAACACATTCCATAAAAGTTGGTACGGGAGCAGTTTAGTGGTTTTATTTCAAACAGGTGAATGCAATGATGGTTTGACACAAAAGCAGTTCCCATGAAAGACTGAGGCTGTTTCTGAAACTGCATACTGTACTATTGGTACCTAGTGACCTGCTAAAACAAAGTATAATGTCTGCAAAATCTGCACTGCATGAAAATGGTTTGCTCCTTGAAGAAAACGCTCTTAGTATGCACCTGGCTCACCTCCCCAACTGTACCCCCTGATGAACAACTGCAGCTACTGGGTAACCAGAAGCCAGCCCTCAGTTTTCCCTAAGCATATGCACTTTTACCGTGGTATACAGCGTATTAACAACATTTGCAGTACCTGCATGTGGTGCATAGTGGATACTGTTTTACATGCACAATACACAGTATGAGGTTTTTGAAGACAGGCTGAGTCTCTCACGTACAAACACGGTCAAATGATCTCCAGCTTGTCAACAAATGTCAGAAAATCACTAAAAATAATTCATTTAAATTATGACTGGAATTAATTTGCATATATATCATTATAGAGTGCATCATATCATGAAACGGTTTAAGTTTAAGATATTTGGAAAAATGTAATTGTGTAAAGATGAAGGGGGCATGCGTAAGATGAACAATCCTTCAGCAGGTACTTACACTTCTGTGATGCTAGCATTCACGTATAAATGTACATTTGGATCTTGGAGATGACGTGTTATTCCCCTGTTCTCTTTTTTTACTTTCTTTCCCAGTGCATCAGCTGTCTATCTTGTCATATTACCACATTAACTCGTTCTCTTATTTCTTCCTGTCCAGAATCTTGTACTACCTGAGTGTTTCTTTTCATTCGTGGACCTGAGGAAAGAGTTTCACAAATGCTGCCCAAACGCTGGTCCGCTGCAGAAGCTCACGCTCGACTCCATGTTGGAATGTATCCTTTGCTTGTCCTTCCACTTTGAAAATTGTCAGTCCTTTTGATATACAGAACTAAAATGGCAGATAATGCTTACATTTTCCAACCAGTGAAGCTTTACTTTTGTTAAAATGTTTTAAATCTCTTTGGAAGAAGAAAACATGGATATTGCTGTACAAAGTCAGACTAACAGCTGAAGGTGGGGATCAGCCTTGACTGTGTGCACAGATGTTGATCTCCCGGCTGTAAATGAGCAGTTGATGGGGATGAGGGAGGTGACCAGCATGGTGCAGGTGACACTTTGCATCCTAGCGGAGCCCCACAGTAAGTAACTGCACGACACTGTGTTTTAGATGCTAAATGCCCACCATCTCTCACTAAGGAGGTGATAGCTGACTCTGAAGTCTAAATAAAAAACAATAAGCAGGTCTAAAGAAGGAATAGACGGGTGACATTCAGAGGCGTCATGTGCTTCTTGTTCCAGTCATGGCACTTATTTAATAACAAACTTACATTTCTATCTATACAAACTCTCCATGTTTTTATTTATTTTAATTACAAGCCTGCATCTTTGATATCTGATTACAATGAAAAATGCCAGAAAAAGTCATCCGTTTTCCAAAGCATTGTTTAACATTTAATTGATTGATTAATGAGTTCAAGTTGAAAATAAATAAAACTGATCTGAAATGTCCCGTCTTGATTGTGCTGCTCAAAAGTCCCACTGCCAAACAGGCCATCATTCACTGTGTTGGAGGACATTTTAGTTTCTTACAGTTCTTTCCTTTTTTCTTTAGATCACATGTTCTCCTACGCTGAAACTGTGAAATACAAGTTTGACTCTGGCACATGGTACGTATGTTTGTTTGTACTATAAATACTGTACATGTCAGCGCCTCTGTGTGTGTTCGAGTCAGTGAGCAGAGCTGCTTACGGGCGACTCCTCAGCTGTGTTCAGAGCTCGGCTCTGAGTGTTCATTACAGCAGCAAGGAAACCACAAGTGTGTTATTAAAGCGGTGCAACTTTGCCATCAAGTGCTCACCTGGATATTCAGTGGCAGCACACTCCATTGTGCTATTTTCAGAAAGCTAAAAGCTTATCACCTTGACAACCCTCTACCATTTAACCATGGGAGTGAGTTACTGTTACTGAGCAGCCTTTGTTTCTGTCGACAATTAGCTTAAACTTACGATTGACGAGATGTTTTAGTACCAGTCGGCTGCAGGAATGCAAACAGTCTGTGTTGATTCTTTTTTTTCCCCTATACCATCAGTGTTAGACTGTCCTAAACCTATTTCTTGTTTCTTTCCTCACATGGGGTTTTCGTGCAGCTGCAAGACGGAGCCGGTGAACAGTGAGACGGTGGTCAGGGCGCGGGGGCTTCCATGGCAGTCCTCAGACCAGGACATCGCTCGCTTCTTTAAAGGCCTCAATATTGCCAAGTACGTCGATTAAAACTGAAACCCAGGTTTTAAAAATGATTAACTAGAACATTATTACCACAGATTTAACTGATAACGGCCTGACCTTATGAACGGTTGCTGTATTTTATTGTCTACATGGTTTTCTAGTTTTCACTTAATAAGAAATGCAAAGGAAAAAAAAGAAAAGCCATTTGCTCTCAATGTGAATGGAGACAGTTTGTTATCTGTGGCTCTTGATGTTTATTTTCTGTGTCAGAACCTTGTTTTTTAGTTTTCTGGCCTCATTTTGAATGGTTCTGTTGACCAGCATTTGAAGAACCACAAAAAAGCTGCGATGACAACTTCTTCCCAACACCACCAACAGGCAGATGCTGGAGTAGAACTGTGAAGCGGAGAGGAAACATCACAGGATGTGTCTTTGCATTAAGGTGTGTGTGCTCTGTGTGGCAGGGGCGGCGTGGCCCTGTGTCTCAACGCTCAGGGCAGGAGGAATGGAGAAGCCTTGGTTCGGTTCATCAACTCTGAACACCGAGACCTGGCCCTGGAGCGCCACAAACACCACATGGGAAGCCGTTATATTGAGGTTGGCTTCTCCTTTGACCTCATGCTTTGATTTTGGTGACTAGTTTTCTTATATGTGCTTAAAAAAAACAAGCAAAAAGCTGCTCGGGTGAGCTTTCATGTCTTTTAAAATAGTTAGGCACTGTGGAAAAAGTCTTGTTAGAGTAAATGATGATAAAATTACTAGGAAATAAGTAAAACCCCATAGCTCTTGTTTCTACTGATGTCATTTTTCACTGGATTAAGATATTTTTAATACTTTTTAAGTTTTCCTCTTGTACTTTTTATTTTTTAGGTCTACAAAGCTACAGGAGAAGAATTTCTCAAGATCGCTGGAGGTCAGACTTTACATTTATTCTTTCTGGTCATGTAGAGTTGGTTTGGGGAGCTTTCTGTTTCCTGGTCCTGCTGCACCTTTGAAAAAAACACACACGCACACACGCACGGCTGTAAAAGTGCAGCTCTGTAGTGCATGGTGCTTCGTTCTCCTGTTACCCGTGTCTGCGCCTCATCCCAATGACTCCCTGGCAGCTTATCTCAGACTAATAAAAGATACTTTGTGAGGAGCTTCCCCCCCATCCCTTCCTCAACTCCTCATCCCCAGGCCAACCCCTCAGAGGCCACTTGGAGAGAAATTTCACTCTGGGCTCACAGCAGCTCACCTGTCCGGTTAAGCCTCCAGTTCCACTCCCATGAGGCAGAGAGGGCTGATGCCTGATGAAAGGCCTCATACAAAGAGGGTGTGAAGAGACACAGGCCGGGCCCGGGGCCTCGGGATCATCGAGCTGCAGCCGGCGGCAACACAGCGCCGAGATAGCAGACAAAGAAATAGTCACCGGCAGCTGATAACGTACAGTGGTTCCTGGTTAGACCCTGGACTTTGGTCAGAGGAGCGAGGATCAATACAAATCAACAGCACAGTGGACTTTAAGCAAATAAATCAAGCTGCCAAGACAGATTGTTTTATCAATAGAAATGAAAGCAGTAAACATGGAAAAATGTTTCTTAGTATGTGGGGCAGCTGCTTTTTTTCATTACAAAGAAAAATACTTTCTTTACAAATATGGACGTTGAATCTCCTCGCTGGAGGTAAAGAACCTATAATACTTGAATCTCTCTCAAAAGAAGTTAAGGAAAGGCCTTTATATAAACATACAAACTGTTAGCTCTTTAACACCGTCTCACATGTTCGTCAGTGTAACACAGTGATCTAAAAAAGTTAACTTTAAAGTTGTTTTGATAGGTAAAGACACTATTTAAAAAGAAAAAGTAAATGGTTATGAAGTTTACACATCAACTGTGTGCAGGTTTTGCAAATCCAACCTAAAAGGAATTTTGTATGAAATCAGAGTTGAGAGCAACCTGATATAAACTCAGGAAATAAACTAGGGAGCGAACGCAGTCAGCTTTGTAATGAGGCTCAGTGAATAAGCCTGACATGGTTCAGCAAGCTGCACCTGCGCACATCGCTGGGCCGCAGCAGGTGTGACACGACGTGAAAGCTAAATACCTGCTTTTCCTGAAACAAAACTCTGCTTTTGAATACATCTCTGCTGCAGTATCTCACACTGGGAAGTGATGCTTAATAACCAGGTCGGGTTGCAGTTTCTACTAAAGCAGAATGCCCTTTTTCTCCAGTTAAAACCAGTATGTGAAAGATAAAAGGAGATGATTGGGGGTTTTGACAATAAATGATCAGGGAATCACAAAAACACGTCGCCTTCCTCTTTTATTCTGCAGTAGTCCACTCGTTTTTTTTTTCACCTAACAGTACCCTTTAATTGATATGGACATGAATGAGAGTGGGTTTTGGACTTGACTGAACTGTACTTTCTAAAATGCCTTCAGAAGGCTTTAGTTGTGAATTGATTTTTAAATTCAAACAGCTTCAACAGTATTTTGTGGTTTAAGATAATTATGTCACAAACTTGTGTTAAACTGGCTTGGATGTCCAGATAAATGGAAGATGTTTTCTCATTAAAAAATGTTATATATTTTAAACTTAAAATGCAACCATCTCTAATGATTTTAGCTACTGTCCACTTTTAGCAGAGGGCATGACATGTGTCTGCTCTGCAAACGTCTAATACATACTGTCTTACCGTAGGTTCATCTAACGAGGTGGCGAAGTTCCTGTCTAAAGAGAACCAGGTGATTATCCGGATGCGGGGGCTGCCGTTCACCGCCACGGCCCAGGAAGTGCTGTCCTTCCTCGGTCCGGAGAGCCCAGTTACCGATGGGGCCGAGGGCCTGCTCTTCGTCAAGTACCCCGACGGGCGGCCCAGTGGCGACGCCTTTGTGCTCTTCTCGTGCGAAGAATATGCCCAGCATGCCCTGAAGAAGCACAAGCAGATCTTGGGGAAGCGGTACATCGAGCTGTTTCGAAGCACCGCGGCAGAAGTGCAACAGGTGAATATTCTTCAGATAACTCGTGGTGAGACTTGCTGACTTACTCCTTCAAAGGATTCAAAACAGGTGTCTGGTAACAAGAGGCCACTAGGGATATGCGTGGAAAAGGTGGTCGTTTTTAAGTGAATTTATTCTTCCCGTGCGCAGAATGCTGTACGCAGCATTACAGTGTGGAACTTTTGATTCAAAAACACAATTAGGCAGGAAATATAGAGATGGGGGGGGTCGGGGTCGGGAATGGCTGGGGCTCTTGTAGCCATGGAGTTATTTATTTTTTGTTTGTTTTTGCCTCAAATATGTCTGTGTTGTGGCATTAACCGCGGTAGTATTTGACAGAGGACAACAGAGAGGCCACTTCCCTTTTGAGAATGATTTCCAAGAAACTGTGTCATGGCAACAACTGAGAAAGTGACCAAACACGAAGACTGACAAAACATTGCAAGACATGAGAAACTGCTGCGATTTATTTATTTATTTATTTATTTTTTATTTTTTGTATGCTTTGGAAAAAAATAACATTTCTGAATTGGCATTTTATTTGAGGCTTTTTATGATGCAAAATGTTGTATTGTACACATTATGGAGCCAAGTTGACTGACTGTTTTTAAATAAATCTGTCTTTCCAGGTCCTGAATCGCTTCATCTCCACACCTCTAATCACCACAATAAACCCTTCATCCATCGTCCCGGTCCTCGCCGCACATTCCTTCCTCCCGCCAGCGAGCACCTCTCGTGACTGTGTCCGCCTGCGCGGCCTGCCGTACACCGCCGGCATCGAGGACATCCTGGAGTTCATGGGCGAACACACGATTGACATCAAACCTCATGGAGTCCACATGGTCCTGAACCAACAGGTCAGGACTGTCACACAGACGTACAGGATGAGAAACGAAAAACTTGCAGAGTTTATAAACTGTGTCAAATCTGTTAATTTGTCTCATAAACCTTCACAAGAAATAAAGATTTGCTCACTTATTTTTGCTTCAGAAAGAACCTTTCATACTTGTGTATCTGAAGCGCTCTTTGCCACTATTTCTCACGTGTGCAGGGTCGACCCTCTGGAGATGCCTTTATCCAAATGAGGTCCTCTGACAAGGCGTTCCTGGTGTCCCAGAAGTGCCATAAAAAGACGATGAAGGATCGGTATGTTGAGGTCTTCCAGTGCTCCACAGAGGAGATGAGCATCGTCCTGATGGGAGGAACCCTGAACCGCAGTGGCCTCTCCCCCCCACCCTGCAAACTTCCCTGTAAGTTAACATCACCCCACAAGCAAAATTGTACCATGAATGTTACTCTGTTATGGCTCATATCTGCCATCGCTGCCAAGAGACTAGATTGGAACAATCTTTTTGAATGATCACCTATTAATCTAATTTCAATTTTATTAAACAATTACTTGAAATAGGAGGGTATGGGTTTTATTTATTTATAAAAATAAAAAATGTAAAGCGTTTTTTTAAAGCTATTATTATTAAATGTCCATGACATAATGTGACCTAAACTGGCCTGGAAGCACCTGCGTCTTCACAAGGTCAGCAGTGTTGCAGCACCGTGCTGTGTTCTAGGAACTGAAGGAGAACAACTGCCTGCAACTTCCCACATATGGAGGCTGTTGGTGTATAAATACATTTATACTGTCATTTGTGTGTACACGATGCAAGTGGGATGGCTTGAAGGTCAATGCAACCTTTTGTAAACACAGATCTGTTGAGGTGGTTACTGTCATTTACAGGGTTTGATGAGGGTTTGGGTTTGTCTGGTGCACAAGTTTGAAGATAAAGGGATTTATAAGATGGACTCACTCAGTGGTTCTGAAATATTCCAAGACCATCACGTCAATCAATTGTACTGAATTAGAGATTACTCTGAGTCATATCCACTTGGCTAAGGTCTGGAATAAAAACGTATCTGTCACCCTCGGTTGAATTGGTTTGAATGTTCAGAAACAACTTGGAAAACAACAAGGTATCAAGTCTGAGTTGAGCAAAAAAAAAAAAATGAACAAATTGTCACTACAGGCTGAGACTTAAAAAAGAAAAGCCTCTGCATCAGTTTCAGGGGTTTTTGCACTTTGCTTAAACAAGCTGATAGTTCAGTGATATCATCCAAATCACTTATTTGAAAGTGAAATTACAACTGAATCCCGACAGACAGTGAGTGCAGGATGTCGTTAAAACAAGTTATGCAGCACATGTGACACATCTGTTCATCTGTCGGTTTGGGAACATTTTAATGTTGAAGTTGTGTTTGAATGAAACTGCAAAGTGACTGTTGGAGGTGATCTCTTTCTGTTTTGTTTTTTTTTTTCATATTTTTATCCTCTGATTACTTTTTCTTCCAATTTTATCACCCAATGCTCCTACCTAAGTATCAATCCCGGGCTTTGCTCTCCCTCTGCTCTGAGCTCAAGCCTGCTTCTTGCTTGAGGAGTGAGCAGGCTTTTCCTTTCACCAGACAGGGTGGGGCTTCCCTGGTCGGACGTAGCCCTTGAAAGGATTATGTATCATGCTATAGCATTTTCAACTTCTACTGCACAGGTGTCGGACTGCAGTCCTCAAGGGTCGCTAACCTGCATGTTTTATATTGTCATGCCGGATCCTCCCCGCCCCCATAGGGGGCGCCCCGGCTGGCCAGAGGGGGCATGTATAGCCCAGGACTGTTGCATGTTCTTGTGAGGGCAGCTCACATTAGCTACCCAGGGGAACACGGGGAGAACATGCAAACTCCACACAGAAAGATCCTTTAGCCAACCCCACGCAGGATCTGGGTGCTCAGGACATGAGGAAGTAAACCCGCCCTCAACACCCACAGCGTCCCCAGCTAGAATTGAACCAAGGACCTTCGAGCTGTGACCATCTGGCTTTATCCGTTTTGTAAAACGGATAAAGTCGACTGTGGGAAATCTCTAATGTTCACTTTGCAATCATATAAAAATAGAAGGGTAGTAAATTGCTACACTAGAAACTTAAACTAACTCAATGTTTAGCCAACTTCCTCCCTTCTGTTCATTAAAAGCTTTAAAGGGGACCTAATATGAAAAAAATGTTTTCTCTTGCTTTAACATATATAAAGTTGTCTCCCCTCAGCCTGCCAACTCAGAAAGAAGAAAGCAACCAAATTCTGCAGGGTCTGTACAGCTGCCCGGATGAATCTTCCAGTGTGATGTGGCTTCTACGAGCCGTTCAGATTCTGCTCCCGTCGTTACGTAACGACGGGCGCATAGGTTGGCCTCCGATGCGTGAAACCACGCCCACAACTAACTCCGCCGGCTGGAGCTTCCGCCATTTTTTCGTTGCGGTGTATCGCGTCAGGCAGCCAATCAGCACAGTGCCTCATTATCATAGCCCCGCCCACTCAGAATCCCTCATAGATAATGAGGTTAGAGACTGGGATGATAAAGACATGGCTCAGAGGCTGAATTTCTAATTTATTTAGCAAAAACAATCAAAAGCGTGTTTTGAAGACATTCAAGGCCTGTTTAAAATAGGTATTACATGCCATAATAGCTCCCCTTTAATTTAGTTTTTCTGTGGTTCATTTCTCAGGGTTTTAGGCAGTTATAGATGCTATGATTGAGAAATGTCGCTGACAAACCTGGGGATGTGTTGTGACACACGAGAAATACTCAGCACGACAGATGTGTCCTCATGCTTCATGCAATTTTAAATATGCTGCAGGACAAAATGTTTCATATTTTTTTCATATCTTTGTCTGTTTGTGCAGGTCTGTCTCCTCCCACTGCCTACACCCCCTTCCCCACCCCTCCTGCCCTCTTCTCCGAGGCTGCCCTCTACCAGCCCCCCCTGCTGGCTCCTCCCAGACCTCCTCAGAGCACCATGCACAATCCCGCTCACTCTCTGGCCTACTACCCCCCTCAGCCACATCTCTACATGAACATGAACATGAACTACACCGCCTACTACCCCAGGTCAGTCCCCCGTCACACAACAGTCTGCTCGGCAAGAGGGAAAAGCTGTTTTTGTTTATATCCATGTAATTCTCCAATATCTTTCCTCCCTCCAGTCCCCCAGTTTCTCCCTCCACGGTCGGCTACTTCGCAGCTCCACACGGGGCCGTGGGGGCTCAGCCCCACCACGCTGCAGCAGCTGCCCCCTCCATACTGCCCCAGCCAGGGGCCCTGCTAAGGATGCAGGGTTTGCCCTACAACACCGGTGTCAAAGACATCCTCAGCTTCTTCCAGGGATACCAGGTCAGTACATGCATCACTGAAACAACCCTTGCTTAGAAAAGTGTGTTTGGTTTGAGGCAGGTGTTTGATTTGATCTTTATTCATCTTGAACAAAACAATAAAAAAAAACACACCATACATCAACAACAATAGTAAAGCACAACCAGTTTTGTTCAAGAAGGGACAGGAAGAAGCAAATGCTTATCTAGTCCGGCCCCTTTTTGCAATATAAGAATATCCGATATATAAAAGAATAATAAAGTGTTAAGAAGAGATGATCAGACTCGTGCAGCTTTCAACTGCAAAAGCTTCAGTCTGTTTATGTGGAGTTTAGTGTAAGAGGCTGCAGCATCTCTGCAAAGCTTCATGACAGGGTTGCACTAAACACTGTTCTTCAGGTACTAGGTACTGGGAGTTTTTCTTTCTATTGTTCAATTGCAAAATCAAAACCACTGTAACATTCATTTAAGGGACGTGTGTACACTTGTCTTCCCCTCCTCTTTCCCCCCCATATTTATCGCTTACAGCCCAAATTAGGCGGAGTCACCTGAAGCAGGTATGAACGTTGACAGGTGTGGCTAGAGAGTTTGTGAGTGGAGCAGGGAGAAGGGTGGGGGGGTTGAGGTGAGGGCTGGTGTTGTTGCTGTTGGGGCTAAGCTTTGGTCTGGTTTTGGTCTTCATGGCTCCTATCATATAGAACTGGTACAGTCCCTATACTTTACTTTATTGTTGACACAAATGAAGAACTTCCTCCGAGTTGCTCACCGGAGGACGAGACGCAAGAAACGCCACATCCATGAGTGAACGAGTGTTCTTGAGTGGATTCCAGTTCTGACTGTCTGGGTATTAGGGATGGGCGGTATGGACTAAGAAAATTTATCACGATAATTTCTGTAATTTATCCCGATAACGATAAAAATGACGATAAAAAAAATACCAATTCAACTCCATCTTTTTTACTATAAATCTATCACCACATTCAGTCTTTGGAGCCCCCAAAACACTGCTCTAAAAGATACTAAATGCTACTAAACTACACCAATTATTACACCACTCTTGTGGAGACCTCAGCAGCAGCTGTTATATACTTTGTATAATAATATGTTTATATATAATGTAAAATATATAATAAATTACTTGTATTGCCATCCTTTGCACTCACTGTTTTTTTGCAGACTCTGCACATAATAGATGTTTGCTCCTCGTCTCTCTTTTTAAATCCAAACCAGTTCCAGATAATGGAGCTGGAGCCTCGTTTAACCACGAGCTCCTCGCTCTCAGATCCGCCTTCGGCCATGTTTGTTAAGCCTGATTTATGGTTCTGCGTTAAATCGACGCAGAGCCTACGGCGTAATGGCGACACGCACCGTACGTTGCGCGTCGCCACTACGCCGTGGGCTCCGCCTTAGGCTCTGTGTCGATTTAACGCAGAACCATAAATCCGGCTTTACACAAAAACGTCATCAACGGGAATTTATCATTTTTACAGCGAGATGACAAATTCTTACCGTGGGGAATTATTTTGACGGTATATCGTGAACGGTAAAACATCGCCCATTCCTACTGGGTATCGGGTGGGTGGGGGTCGGGTCCCTGACCACACATTCAGTACTGTGTAGTTCACATGTAGCTTTTTCAGACATATTTGGTGAATCTCTGTTTCAGTTTGCTTTTGTCTTCCACTGTGGAATATCTTTAGTACCTCTGAGACTATACATCCACATCTTCTGTGTGTCTGTGTATAAAACTGTATCTTTGCTGTGTGTGAAACCCACGTGGAGCCTGAGCCGGCCTGACTGTGTCCCCATCATTATGCTACCTGTAGTACGCCCCTGACGAGTACAGCAGCGTGGTTCAGATGAGCGAACAGGCCAGGAGTCTGATTCAGCCCAAAGAATGGCTCTGTCTGTAGGGACTCGCAGCAAGGTAAGACGAGCCTCTGGAGCAGGGAGGCTGAGTGGAGAGAGGGGACACTTCCTCGGCTTAAATGGCATCTGTACGTCTTGCAAATGTGGTCTAAAAGCTTTAAAATGCCTGTTGAACACCGGAGTGGTGATTTGCTTCTCTTAAAAGTAATTTTAAGGGCTTAATGCTTCTCTAAATGTTGGTGGTGGTGGTGGGGGAGGTATATGAGTTTCTGAGGTGGTACTTAGAGGCATTTTTTATGTGAAATGTGTCCCCTTGGGCAAAAAGAAAATATCTATATTTAGTGACATATTTTAACCTTCACTTCACCTGTTCAGTATTTTACTGGCCTAGTTTCACATAACTTTTAAGGCCTCTGGTTCAAATGTACTGTGGTCTAGTCTTGACCAAGTTTGAATCTATCCAGCTCGCAGAAACATCTTAAATACAACTGAACAATGTATGCCCATGTGATAAGCATAAATTCACTGCAGTGAAACGTACGGTAGTTTTCATCATATTGTACCTTTCCGCTTGCTAAAATTATACATTCATGGTTGTCATGATGGTCGTCATGGCAGCAGCAGCGACAGGGTTCAAAGTCTGCGTGCTATTTCACTCACATCAACCTTCACTGAAATGCAACTAAAACAATTTAAGTGTGAAAACACTGATGTTCAAAGGTGTTGAATTAAGAGCCTGCAGGCTTTTAGCTCGCAGCGACCCTAACCGGCTCTGCAGGGAACCGGTTTGGACGGTTTTCCTCTGGGAAGGTTGCATTCTGCAAGTACTGAGCCTTTTATTTAATTTTGTTGCATAAATAATCTTTACAGTACAGTTGGAACAGCTATAACTAGTCACTGACCTTCACCAAGTCACCAGACATTTTAACCAAGTGTCCCGGTGCATAATGTACTGCACTTAGGGCTGGGCGATATGGACCAAAAGTCATATCTCGATATTTTCTAGCTAAATGGCGATACTCGATATATATCTCGATATTTTTTCTGTGCCTTAATTGGGGTTTCCCCCAAAGCATTATAGCATAGCATCTCTGTTAGCTTCATTTTTTTCTGAGGCAAACCCTTAAAAAAGTCAGTTTTAATACAAAGCCTCGTGCCAAATGTCACACGGGTACCTTTTGTTAACAGAGATCTGCACAATATCAAAATGTATAAAACAAATGAAATAAAAATAAACTGCCTGCATATATAGAATACAAATGCTTCTTGAATAAAATAAAACAAATATCCCTTTCCTGCATAACAATTAAATTAAAATACACTGTGCAATTAATACAATGTAGACAGTAACAGGCAGACTTTTCCACTGAGGTTGACTGTTGTGCAAATAACAAAATATTTGTGCAAATCTCAAATAAAACATTCAAGTCAATTTGTCACAAAATAAGCCATATCAAAATCATTAAAAAAAAAATTAAAAATTTTTTTTTTATTTTATTTTTTTTAAATCGATATAAACGATATTGTCTCGTACCATATCGTGTTTGAAAATATATCGATATATATATATATATATATATTAAAATCTCGATATATCGCCCAGCCCTAACTGCACTCCAACTGAAAACCGCTTAATGGAACCGGTTCCAGACCGGGCCTGCCTCACCACCTTGGTCTTTTCCAGTGAATGCTTAAACCCTAGAGGAGCGTCTTGCCTCCTCTGTCTGTCGCGTGATTCCCAAAGCATTTGTGGATTCTACCACAGTCACTGGGATCCGTGACTGTACGTGTCCTAAACAACCAGATTGTTGTTCTGCTTCTGCGTTAAACTGGATGAAAAGCATGCAAACTAACGGATGATTAAGATGTGATGGGGTTCAGAGGTTCAGGGGTTTGGGAGCAGCATGGACTCTGCTTTTGCCCACTAACCTTTCTGCTTTCGAACTGGACTGTTTGAGACGATCCTCTTAAGTGCATGGTTCCTCCTCGGCTCTCTGGTCTCCCCCTGGGGTCTTAATGTTGCAGTTAAAGGACATTTCAATGACTTCCTCTGTGCTTTTTCTGTTTTTTTGTCTTCCTGTAGCTCCAGCCGGACGCCGTTGTTATCTTGTATAACTTCAATGGCCAATGCAGTGGCGAGGCCTTGGTCACTTTCCCTAGCGAGGTGATGGCCAGGCGGGCTGTTGCCGAGCGCTCAAACCACCTATTCTATGGTCAGCAAGTCCACTTGGTCCTATGTCACTGACCACTAGGCCTCCATCTTTCTCCACCTCGCTCAGTTTAGTGTCCAGCAGAGGAACCATCTCTGTTCTCTCCTGATTCCATTGCTTCAGCTTCAGCTCCAGCCCGTTCCAGTCTTTCGGAGAACATCTGCTTCCCTTCCAAATGATCTGCCAATCTGTACACGCCTGCCAATGTTGGTCCTAACACTCCCAAGTCCACTGTTGGAGTTTGTGCATCCACGGATGAAGCAGCTCAATTCTGTGCGAATGACTTTGCGGGTCCTAGTTCTGCGTATAATCACCTGCTGTACCTGCTGATCGTGGAGAGAGAGATGGTGGAACCTGGACGATGTTGTGGCTCTTTAAAGTCAAACCTGCTGATATATTTAAATACTCAAATATGTGTCCGATATAAAACTGTACAGATGTGTCCTGAAATGCTTGACGCTATACAAACGACTTCCACAAACCTTTCTACATATTTCTAAAATGTCACTCTTAAACCACTACAAGATTTATATCTTTCTGTGTTTATGCACATTTGTGTTTAGTTATGTACAAGTCCCTGTGTGTGTCTGTTTCCGTGTGTGTGTGTGTTGATGTTAATTGAAGGCCTTCAGCATGATAGTGGTGTGATTTGAAAAGAAAAAGCCATAAAAACAGATTTGGACTACTGAAATGACAAAGTGCCTCCCTTTGCTTAAAGTTGATCTGAAATAACGTTGATCTCCAGGAGAGACTAGTTCATGCTACACCACAGCTGTGCCAGAGTACAAACTAATCTGTGACTTTATTTCCGTTTGTTCTGTATTAAGCATTTTTGTTGTGACGACTCGCTGGCCATCACATCTACTAAGCACTACAGATTTCTTTTGATTTTTTTTTTTTTTTGCTTCACAGATATACAGTCTATGCATCTTTAACAGTGTAGCAAGACAAATTAGTTCTATTTTTTTATTAATGCCATTTCTTGTTGATAAATGTAAAACGGCAAAGGCTTGTCCTGAAATCTTTTATAATGATTGACTGCTTAGGTTTGGTTTGTTTCCGGACTGTAACTCTGTCTGCTGCATGATTTAATTCCTGCTTACAACTTGAGTCTGTGTGAAGAGTGAAGCTGCAGGAGTTTTCCTGAGAGCCCTAACTGCTGTCTTAGTTTTTCATCTTTCCCATGCCTTGAATGACCCAATACTGGCCCAAATGAGGCTACGTCTGCCTCTGGTAGCAGAGGAAATATTTGTTTTTGTTGCAGGTTTGAAACTTGTATGAATTTAGTGTATAGACAATAATAATAATAATAAAAAGTTAAATGATCTATGGCTCAAGTGTTTCTTTTCAGAGGTGAATTCAGAAGACAGCAGTAATATTGAGAAGAGATGCTTTCTACTGGAGTTACTGAACATACAGGACTGTCTCAGAAAATTAGAATATTGCGATAAAGTTCTTTATTTTCTGTAATGCAATTTTAAAAAAAAAAAAAAAAAAAAAAAAAACAAATGTTATACATTCTTGATTCATTACAAATCAACTGAAATATTGCAAGCCTTTTATTATTTTAATATTGCTGATTATGGTTTAAGATTTCCAGAATATTCTAATTTTTTGAGATAGGATATTTGAGTTTTCTTAAACTTCTTTTTTAATTGCATTACAGAAAATAAAGGACTTTATCACAATATTCTAATTTTCTGAGACAGTCCTGTATCATCTGCTGGATTCATGATTATTAATGTAAAACTAGGGTCACAGGGATCTGGGGCCACATGTAGACAACCACACACACTCAATTAACCTGACATGCATTTTAGGATTGTGGGGGGAAAACGGCACCTAAACGCCTCACAGATGGGGCCATGCCAGGATTCAAACCAGGAACCTTTTTGTAAGGCAACAGTGCAAAGCACCAAGCCAGTGTGTTGCCCTCACTGCAAATCCTCTCTTTTATTACACTTGGCTGGTACGAGTTACAAAGTTCACCGAAATCCAAAACAATTCACCTACTTCCATCTCTGCTCATCAGAATGAGTTAGATTTGTCCGGCTCTTTGCAGGACTGCACTGAATAAGCTGCATGCACTTGACAAGATGATCGCATGATGGTGTGTTTTTAGACGTAGGTTTCTTATATAAAGGGAAATAAAAAAAAATTCTAGCACTGGCGTGACAGCACCTGTGTCCAACTGGACTTTCAGCAGTCTGACCAGCACTTATCCAGCTGGACCTCCTGTGTGATTTTGTGCTTTTGTTCTCTCAGATGTAAGTCGCATTGGATAAAAGCGTCTGCTAAATGACTAACTGCGTGCCCCACCTGGTGATGTGCTCAGATAAGTGGGGAGGGCAGATCTGACACAGTAAATCAAGCTTTAATCATGGCTGTAGTGTTTCTTTTGCACTCGGTGACCCTGCAATGGAAAAAGCAGGTAAGGAACATGGATGATTGTTTGTAGCTGAGAGAGCCTTTGTATTCTGTCGGGCATCTTCCATCCATGTAATCAGAGGTGTCAAAAGTATTCACATTCATTACTCAGGTAGAAGTATAGATACTAGTTTAAAAATACTCCTGTAGAAATTGAAGTATCAACTCAAGCTTTTTACTCAAGTAAAATTATAAAAGTACTGGTTTCAAAACTACTTAAAGTATAAAAGTAAAAGTAATGTAAGGGGGGAAAAAAGCCATTAAGGACAAAAGCCAAAGAAAATTAACGAATCTTAGTATCATGCAAATATATTAAAGAACCATATATGTGTACTATATATGTGTACTATTGAGCATTAACATGTGTTTCAGAGAGCAGGAGATATGATGACTAGTTGCCTATAAGTATTGTAATGGTGCAACAAGTCAAACTTCAGAGGCATGTTATCATTTATCCTAACCTTTATTGGAATGTACATCCAAGTTTAGTTGCAGGAATCTGAGGGAACGGATGTAAGAACAAAACTGGACAAGAACATCTGAAACAACCACAACCAAATTCACTCTATCCGGATGGAGCAATTTAACTGGATAGTTGTTTTTAAAGGCCGAAATGAAATAGAGTAACAAGGCTGTTTTTAAAATGTAAGGAGTAAAAAGTACAGATAATTGCGTGAAAATGTAAGGAGTAAAAGTAAAAAGTCGTCTGAAAAATAATTACTCCAGTGAAGTATAGATAACCAAAATTTCTACTTAAGTAAGGTAACGAAGTATTTATACTTAGTTACTTGACACCTCTGCATCATCATCTCTACCTGCTTATTCCTAGTCGGGGTCTGGAGGATCTGCTGGAACCCATTCATTCTCTCTTCAGGCAAAAAGCAAGACCAAATCCTGGACACGTCATACATCGAAAAACAACCACAAACCTTCACTTCTACAATTTGCAAGAACAGAAAGAACATGCAAACTCCCCACTGCACCGCCAGGATTCAGAGCAGGAACCCTCTTGCTGTGAGGCAACAGTGGCAACAACCAAGCCACCATGCTGCCTGTCAGGCCTCATTTCTTTTTCCTTGTTTGTTTTTCTCTTGTGTATTTGTAGCAACCATTGGTCATCCTTGTTTGCTGAGCAGCCTGCTGTTGCAGCAGCATTGCTGAGGGTGGCAGCAGATGACTGTTCTTCCTGGATATATTCAGCTAAATGAAGTCAAATCATTACATGTTGCAGGATAATGAAATCTAAAGCATACAACCTTTCTAGTATTAACTAGAAAGAAGGTACAATAAAAATTATACATTAGGTTTACATGACTAAGATGTTGATTTGCACCCTGCAGGTCATTGGACAAAGCCCCAAGTATGCACTAAATATCTCCATTATGCTGCTCTCAAGCCATATTAACAGCATGTTACAGTGAAATTCTATATTCCTCATCGAAATTCATCACAGTTTCTGTTTTCTTTGCAAATTTTCCAGGAAAGTCTCCTCAAGTCTCTTCATGGAGTCAGGTGGGGCAGTGGTGGTCAGTCACCTCACTAAACCGGCTCAGTTTAAACCTCAACCGGGGTTTTCAAAACTGAACTAAAACTACTCTTGTGCTTGTTAAACTAACTAAAACTAAACTGAAATCATTAAACTGAAAAACCAAATTCAAGAAAAAAACATTTTGGGTTTTGAATGAACCTCTGGAGTCGTCTCATCGAGTAGCTGATCAAGACAAACATGCTGGCAGGTTAGTGGCCATGGCTGCTGGAACTTCTCTTTTCTGCTCATATAATAATCATAATCAAATGTATGTAAGAAAAAAAAACAAAGGTAAGATCAATGCTCCATTAGTAAGGTCAACCAGAGGTGTCAAGTAACGAAGTACAAATACTTCGTTACCTTACTTAAGTAGAAATTTTGGTTATCTATACTTCACTGGAGTAATTATTTTTCAGACGACTTTTTACTTTTACTCCTTACATTTTCACGTAATTATCTGTACTTTTTACTCCTTACATTTTAAAAACAGCCTTGTTATTTCATTTCAGCCTTTAAAAAAAACTATCCAGTTAAATTGCTCCATCCGGATAGAGTGAATTTGGTTGTGGTTGTTTCAGATGTTCTTGTCCAGTTTTGTTCTTACATCCGTTCCCTCAGATTCCTGCAACTAAACTTGGATGTACATTCCAATAAAGGTTAGGATAAATGATAACATGCCTCTGAAGTTTGACTTTTTGCACCATTACAATACTTATAGGCAACTAGTCATCATATCTCCTGCTCTCTGAAACACATGTTAATGCTCAATAGTACACATATATGGTTCTTTAATATATTTGCATTATACTAAGATGCATTCATTTTCAATGGCTTTTGTCCTTAATGACATGTTTCCCCCTTACATTACTATTACTTTTATACTTTAAGTAGTTTTGAAACCAGTACTTTTATACTTGAGTAAAAAACTTGAGTTGATACTTCAACTTCTTCAGGAGTATTTTTAAACTCTAGTATCTATACGTCTACCTGAGTAATGAATGTGAATACTTTTGACACCTCTGAGGTCAACCTGAAATTTACTAACTGGGTAACATGTTTGTTAAAGATGATGGTAAAAATCCTTCAGACTTTGTCAAGTGAAAAGTTGAACGTCTGCTGGAAGCCTGAAGATGAGACCACAGCATTCACGCAGCCACTTCCTGATGCCCCCGTAGAGCTTTTCTGATGCCCCGCTAAGCTGTCAGGTGGAACGGCACGTTTCTTCCTGCAGCTGTAGCACCTTGGTAGGTCGGGGCAGCGCTGCTGGGGGAGATGCTGCTGCTGCTGAAGTGCAGAGGATGAAATGAGAGAGGGAAGGTGACACACGGCCCCCCGGCAGCTCTGCGGCCGGCGAGGCCCAGGCCGGCTGGACAGGTCGTATTTCAAACTTTGCGCCTCCATTAAGGAAACTGGCTACTCAGCAAAACTTGCTGTTGTGCTTAGAAATTCAATTTCAAATTAATTTCTAAAATAACTTTGAGACATAGAGCAGCGTCCCCCAACTGGGGCCGGGTCCACCAGCTCTCTGCTGCTGCAGCTCCGTCCTCCATCAGCAGTAATGTAGTCCAGGGGCCAGAGCCCAAACTTTCACTAGTCAGCACCACTCAAGGTGACCAAACTTACTTATGTTTGAAATGATCCATGTCTGCAGTTGATATTTTGGTATGATAACCCTTCCTGAGTGGCAGCTGGATCATAGTTATCAGCTCATGAAGTTACCCACCCCCTTCAGAAAATTACATTTTAGATGCTGCTGCATATCCTGGTTTAGACTCATGTACAGGATATCTGTCAATGTTTCATAATATTGTCTTTGGTATCATTTTCAGGGGACCTTTCAAGCATTCATTGAAGCTAAGATGTGAATCTTTCTGACCAACATAGAGGTAACTGCAGCCCTTTAAACTATAAACAACACACATTTTTACACAATTTTCGCCTAAATGATATACTATCTTTTAGCCCTGTGTCATCTAGGAACAACAGAGACACAACATACAAAAACTGAAATACTCACGGGACCATAAGGATTCAGGAAATGTATAATATACCCATACTATATCATTGTTACAGGTCATTGTGAGCCTTAAACTAGAAAAGCATCATTAGGCTCCTATGAAACTATAACAGCCACTAGGCTAATGTCACAAACTGGTCTTTATCATGCAAATACACGACATAAAGGACACCACAATGAGATAAGGAACCAGCTTAGTTTTATAAACAACATAAGAGACACAAAATACAAAAAAAAAATTACAAAAACTGGAATGCTCACAGGACCATAAGGATTCAGGAAATGTATAATACACCCAATTTAGAATCAATTAACCTGAAGGGGGTGTGTGACTTCATGAGCTGATAACTATGATCCAGCTGCCACTGGAAGGGTTATCATACCAAAATATCATCTATAGACATGGATCTTTTAAAAAATCATAAGTAAGTTTGGTCACCTTGAGTGGTACTGATATCTGGTCTGGCCCATGGACTAATGGCTCAAGAACAAGAACAAGCAGGTAGAAACCTTTCTGTTTAAATTTGATTCAAAACTGCCATTTCACCATCACTGTGTTTTATGCAGCATTGACTGACAGAAGCAGTCAGTATCCTGAGACACTCGAGACTTGTTGCTGATGGTGGACTGCAAAGTATTGAAAGGGATATCTTTAGATTGTGGATTGCCGTAGTACTTTGTGAATGCACCACTGGACTGTGGAGGCAGAATGAGAAGGGGATCTCCAGTACATCTGTACACTTTTAAGTGCCTAGCGACTGCTGATAAGAATGGAGGAAGGCTTAAAGAGGGCGTGAGGATGAAGTCCACCCATCCAGGTAAAGGCTGGCGGTTCTCTCACTGCAGAATTCAGGAGATTGAAGAATTCACCTGGATTTCAGCTACATTGGTTAGAAGAATAATGATAAAAAGAGTAGTTTTATTAAATGTATGCAGTGCATACAGGTTTTCAAAAACCTCCTGGTAATAAATAAAACGTAGACAGAAATGTCTGCATGTTCCTGTCATGTCCTGCTGTTTTCCCAGGTTTCATCATTCTAATTTCAGCTTCGACTGGTAAGTAATTCCTCGATTAGGATTTTAAAGGAATCCTTGAATATTCATATCCTTTTGGATATAAATGGATGTTACATAATGTAATGGAAAAGAAGTGAGTGGAAAGTGTGTGTGTGTGTGTGTGTGTGTGTGTGTGTGTGTGTGTGTGTGTGTGTGTGTGTGTGTGTGTGTGTGTGTGTGTGTGATCTCCTGTCTCAAAAAGACGGAGAAAGAGAAACAAAAAGCCATTACTGAGTTTTCAGTTTTATTAACGTACACTACTTCAGGGCCTACAGTATGACGCAAGGTTTCATTCCCTTTGAATAATTTCAAAAAGCACTGCAGTCTTAAAAATTACAAAAAAAATTTAACATACAAAATATACAAGAAATGTCAATACAAGGCTTGGTAAACATAAGCTAAACCTGTATTTCCCTTTTATTTTACATTTTCATCATTTATATATATATATATATATATATATATATATATATATATATATATATATATATACAGTATATATATATATATATATATATATATATATATATATAACTCTGACAGTATATATATATATATATATATACATACATATATATATTATACATATACATATAACATCTGATAGTATACATGTATACACACATATATATAGATAATATATACATACATATACGCATGTGAGTGTATATATATATACATATATATACACTCACACATACTTACACACGCACACATATATACATATATATATGTCCTCAACCTTATTAGGAATGACATCCATTTCAAAGTATCAAAAATAGAGTAGTACAGTCTCTGTTAAATGGGAACATATTGTTCAGTCTTTGGTTGTGACAGAAGAGGACGGCAGCCACAGGTTACTGTCAATGCTGGTTTTGTTTTAATTTTTTCTCCTTTCTTTCTTTTGTTTGTTTGTTTTTTTTTTTTTTCCAATACTCAAGTCTGCAAAAGCTGCAGCTATATCTTAGTCATGGGGAAAATAAAAACAATCCACCCAGAACAGTATACAGACACACGGACAAACCTTTTCAAAACAGGAGTTAAGGCATCCTAACAGTTCATATAGTGACATGATATTCTCACCACATGAAAGTGTTTTTCATTTTGCTTTTCTCTGAAGTCCAACTTTACAAATAGTTTATGATCTCGTATTTAATGTTATATCTCACATTTGTTTCTGTTACAGTTTGCATAGACTACATATGCGTGTGCTTCTGTTTTTGTGAGCATGACTTTTACATTTCCTGTTTTCTGTACAGGATATTTGGTACAAACATCTCCCATCCATCTTCACACACACACACACTCATACACACCAAGAGCTACTACGATGCTCGCACCGCGTCTTCCGTCCACAATGCTAACAGAATCAATCAAGCATCTACAAATCTACAGTTTACTTCTATAGGCATCAAGGTAATTCTTTTTTTTTTGTGTTTTTTTTATTTTTTAAAAGGCTTGAAGCAAAATATTAATGCATAGCAGAATTATTATTATATATTTTTTTTTTACCTGAAAACTGACCTCAAACCATCATTAAGCAACACCCCTCGCCATTAACATGCAGGAGCGTTATTGTCAAAGTTAAGGCAAAAAAGAAAAGAAAAGAAAAGCCAGTGGAAATCTTCAAACAAGCATCTGCATCATTCTTTTCAGATCCACATGGTCTCGGATCATGTCGGGTTATTGCTGCCATACAGGCACCGCGGATCTGTCAGGGCAGGAACACAACACCGTGTGAAAAAGCCATTCTAGGAAAAAAAAAATGAAGGATAAGTCTTTGATTGTGAACAACAAACACTGATTGTTGCAAGCAGGGAGATGCGGAAGACCCCATTACAACCAGATGTTAACCCTCTGGACTCGGGGGCATCGCCTTGTTCAGTACAGAAGAGGACAAAAAAAATATATAAATACAATACACAGACATCTTTGTGTAGAAAATACAACTTTTTGTCAGATTATTTCCCATTAAATGTCGCCTAGGCGGTCATACTATCAGAGTATGGTAGCTGTCAGGAAATTGAAGGCACACAAAGGCCCTGGGGACATTTGAAGAGTTGATGCATGAACAGAAATTTCAGAAACAGAGAGCTCCGCCTCTGTGGAATAATGAAACTAGTCCACTGCAACAGAGAAATACCGGACATGTTTACAAACCGTTGCACATTGGATTGATTAAATCGTAACCCTTCAGTTTCATGTCGAAAAAACAAAAAAAAACAAAAATAAATCATCAGTTAAACCCTGCTGTGCAAAATAAGAACAAAACCAAAAGCTTTTGAAACCATTCAAAGCTGCTAAATGTTAATAAGGCATTTGTTTAACTCAGACGTGTTGAGGAAAGACGGGAGAAGGGCGTAGAAAGCATCAATGGAAGAGCTGGAAAAAGGACAAGAAGTGCAGGTTAATGTACAGATATCTACACAGCTGCGAGATTACTAAAAGATCTGGAATGTTGTTTGCAGATCCAAGTCAAGCGGCAGTGAGCGGACTGCCGCCCCGCTCCAGACCTGAAGGTGTTGGTAAAGAAACACGGACAGGGCGGTTCTCTCATCGGCTCAGCGTGCCAGCAAAGCTTAGTGAAATATACGTCGTTTTTTTATGTTTGTTTTGCTTTTTTAACTGCTCATAAGCATTGGGATCCACCCAGCAGGTTTAATTTACATTATATAATCCAATCAGATGGCCGATGAATTTTCAAATTCACATATGGACTCTCTTGAATGTTTGGTAGCAGTCTGGGAGTTTTAGCATCCTGATGTTTCTTGACAGCGTTGCCTGAGAAGTGTTCGCTACATCCTCACTCATAACAATCAATGCTGGTGAGAGGGAGATGACGGCTCTCTGTGTGTCGTCTCCCCTGCAAACGTTCCAGGCTCCTAGTGGAGCGAGCCCATTGGCCGGGAAGACAGCGGCGCTCTGAAGGGCCGGACAATCACACGCAGGCCTGAGAATTTACAGGCAGCCGTGAACGGTGAAGAGCCCCGCTCTCAGTCAACGCGGCCGGGCTCTCCTGCTCGCGAGGGAGGGTGGCGGTTTGTCCTCGGGACTTTCTGACTCCAGGATGGAGGATTGCATCAACTGAAATCGGAGAAATGGTGTCTCGTCAGGCTGGGAGTCTTGTACGTCTACGTACTTCCGTCTGCGGTCTCCTGGCTTCCCGTTTGGAGCTGCGGGGCGTCTGCAGGTTGAGAGCTGGAGGGAGAGCGGCGTGCGACTCTGGAGGTTGAATCAGGGCTGGAGCAAAGGCGGTGCTAAGACTGGTTGTGAGCGGGCGGAGGGCCGTGAGCGCTGGGGGACTGGGACATGTCTCTGCCGATGATCTCGTTCACTGTGGAGACAAAAACACAAGAAGAAACCGCTTTAAAACATGGAATCCTTTCAAACAGCCAGTGCAACGCAATCACAGGTCAATACTCGATATTAACCTCACATCGTACGACAAAAGGTTTTTTTCAGGGAGAAACGCATGAAAAAACGATTTAAAATGAAGCATATATTCCCTTAAGCATTCCGAGCATCTTCTACACCCCTCTGCGCTGCACTGTCACGGTCTTATGACGCCATGAGAACGACGCTCCGGGGTGCAGTAACAAATAAAATCTTTGTGTAACCGAAGTCAAAACCTTTCAAGCTTCTTGAAGAAATAAGGTTCAGTACCGCACGGACGCAACCGGCGCTATGGAGACACTGGCAACGTTGTCTCTCAGCAGAACACCGATAATCCCTTGTGGGTTTGCTCGTTCCTTTTTGAGGACGTGTGTATGCTATTAGTTACATATAATTTGTCTTACTTATCTTGAGAATGTAATGTTTACCGTATCTTTAATCTGCCCTGCAGCTAGGGTTGCCACCTTTCAGAAATAGAAATAAGGGACGCCCTGATTTCAGCAGCGCAGGAGCCAAAAAAAAAGCCCCAAAACTTCTAAACTGAATAAAAATGTTTATTTTATATGAAAAAACAAAATGCTTTGATTTAAAGTTTAAAGTGCTTTAATAGCATTGAACTTGCATGACTGTACAGACAGACAACCATACTAGTAACTGAAATAGCCTCCTATGCTACTGTATGTTCACATCAGCCCAGATGTATAGCCTACAGGTGAAGAATATGGTGTAAAAGTTAATTTATTTCAATAATTCAACTAGAATATGGTGTAAAAGTTAACTTATTTCAATAATTCAACTAGAATATGGTGTAAAAATGTATTTATTTCAATAATTCAACTAGAATATGGTGTAAAAGTTAACTTATTTCAATAATTCAACTAGAATATGGTGTAAAAGTTAATTTATTTCAATAATTCAACTAGAATATGGTGTAAAAGTTAACTTATTTCAATAATTCAACTAGAATATGGTGTAAAAGTTAATTTATTTCAATAATTCAACTAGAATATGGTGTAAAAATTAATTTATTTCAATAATTCAACTAGAATATGGTGTAAAAGTTAACTTATTTCAATAATTCAACTAGAATATGGTGTAAAAATTAATGTATTTCAATAATTCAACTAGAATATGGTGTAAAGGTTAATTTATTTCAATAATTCAACTACAATATGGTGTAAAAGTTAATTTATTTCAATAATTCAACTAGAATATGATGTAAAAGTTAATTTATTTCAATAATTCAACTAGAATATGGTGTAAAAGTTAATTTATTTCAATAATTCAACTAGAATATGGTGTAAAAGTTAATTTATTTCAATAATTCAACTACAATATGGTGTAAAAGTTAATTTATTTCAATAATTCAACTAGAATATGGTGTAAAAGTTAATTTATTTCAATAATTCAACTAGAATATGATGTAAAAGTTAATTTATTTCAATAATTCAACTAGAATATGGTGTAAAGGTTCATTTATTTCAATAATTCAACTAGAATATGGTGTAAAAGTTAATGAAAATACGGTACAAATCGTGTCCCGTATTAGTTCAATACGGGACGCAACATTTTTTTCTCAAATAAAGGACAATTCCGTATTTTACGGGACGGGTGGCAACCCTATCTGCAGCAGCTCATTTTACATGGTTTCATCTGGAAAGAGACTTGGATCAAGTGCGTGCGTCCAGCAGAGGGCGGCAGAGTCGCACGCTGACTTTCCCTCAGGACCAAAATATCAAAGCTGCACTGCCAGAAGCTCAAAGTGGAAAAACTAAAACAGAACGGCAACCTCAAAGGTCACAAAGTCATTGTTCAAACACTAGATATAATCGCCCCTGACATAACAAATGAGAGAAACTATTCCATTCACTCAACGTGCCGGTCGTCACCTTTGTTCCAGTCCAAGAAATGTTAGCCGTTAGCACAACAGAGCGACAGAGCGGCCCGGCAGCAGGGCCGTCCATTACTTCATTAGAGCTTTAATGGTGCTCCGGTACATTTCCTCAGGCCCCTTCATGGGGTTCGTTACCACGGCGAGGGCTGCGTAAAACCAATCCATTGTTAAAAACATGTAGTTGATCCCAAAGAGGCACTCAGGCACAGCAAGGTTAATTACTCCACCAACTCAGTTAAAGCCTGAGTTTAAATGAATAACAGATAAGTCGTCCTCGGCGCTGCAGCCTGTTTTTCAGCCGGCGTGCGTGATTGTTTTACATCTGCTGCCTCCATTCGGGACCACAAGAAACGCAGCCGAGACCTAGTAAAAACTCCAGCCGTGAAGTAAATCAACATGAAATACTTTGACGTGGTGAGGAAGACGTGAGGACACAGGGGCGAGGGAGAGGACCTTAATTTGTTGGAAATTTATGGAAAATGTGCCCCGGTTTCCACCGTAGCAACGTTCAAGCGCTCGGTTTTCATCTTGTGACTTCTTCATGTGGTTTCCCCGAGAGTTTTAAATGCGATGATGAAAGGTCAGACGCTTAGGCAGGGTAGACTGGTTTAGGAGGGTGCAGCAGAGACCTCTGGCCCAGTTCGGCACTGGGAAATCTACAAGCAGACCTGTCTGTACACGACAGTCAGAACGCAGCTATAACTCACTCTACTGGTCTCACTCCACTCGGTCCCCAGAACACGGTAAACAACACATGTTTTACTGTCAGAAAAGAGGTGGCAGAGCGTGACTCAGTCGCCGATGAGCAAATGAAGCCATCACTTCTTGACAAAAAGGAGTCATATTTAAATTTAAGTCACAAGAAAATGGCCCGTTTACGAGAAACAGAGAACATTTTGTGAAATCAGTTAAATATAATATTCTTTCAAATTTGTGAAGTTGCACAATTTGCTTAAGTGCCAATCAAAGTAAAACTGTCTGACAGTCAAACTGTGTTAAGTTCAACAAAGCGTTGCCTTTGCAGTCTTTGTTTTGGTGCCAGCGCTTTGAATTTAGTGCCTGGGTGTGCGTTATTTGTGTTTTCTCCTGCCTGCTTTTGTGTCTGGCCACCATCACTCACATCATCCTGTTAGCGTGGGAGGCTCTTCCTTTCCCATGTCAACCATATTCACACAGCGTTGCACTCACAGAACCACCACGCGCCTGAGACGGCTGTGTGACAAACATTTACCTTTTGCATATGCAGCCTAACGCCGACGGCTAAACACGTGACAAGTGGGGCAGTTTATCAATTTGTCACGCCATCGTCACATGTGAAATAAAGCTACGACGGCGGGCCGCAGATCTCCTTTAAAGGCTGTGACCTTTTGAAAGGCGAGAGGTGCAGCAGCTGGACTCGCGATAGTCAGCTACTTACAGCTGTAGAGCAGCTGTATCGATAACTAATAAAAGATGTGCTTCTTTAGCCCAGCTGTTGCTTCATTTAGTCACCAATCAAACATACTTTCAGTCTCAGTGAATGCTCCAAGTGGCTTTTTGTTAAACTGTGAAGCTGTGTTTATTCACGGGTGTCATTGGGCTGTAATACCACAGGAATATGAGCGATTTTGTGTGAAACATGTCAGACCGACAGTAAGTGGGCGTCTGCAAAAACATATCACTTTCCGTTCGACTGATTAGATTGTTGGAAAGGCAAACACCAGTTAGCATCAAAAGGACTGAGAAGGCAGCCCTCGATCAAGTGAAGCCTCGGAGCGATTTGTCTTCATTTGATTCACTCTGTTTCCCCATAAAAGAGGCGACCGGAGAGGTTCCCCCTACACGATGAATCAAAAGTGTTTCTGTTTTGCATCACACCCCTGATTGCAGCTGCGCTAAATGTAAATGAGGCTGATATCATTCGGACGGAATAAAACCAAAAGTCGATTTCCACGTCCATCTTTGAGTAGAATACAATCACTGGTGAATCAATCTTGTAACTTGTTATTATAGCTTAATTTATCCATATATTGTGTATTGTAATTCTGTATGGGCAGCTACATGTCCTACTTTTCTCAAGTAAGATCCTGCTAGCCCAAAATACATTTTTGAGAATGGTTACTTTTGCCAAAAAAACTGAATCTTCTATTCTTCTTTTTAGAAAATGTAATTTGTTATCCGTCTTCAATGTGAACATCTATCAAACCTGTGTGTTTATGTATAAGTTTGTATATTCATCTCATGACCTGCCACTCAAGTTTTCCTCAGACATCCATTCATATCAGACACGACACTCAAAGGACTTTCACCTTCCTTTATGCCGAACTTCACACAATCAACGCACTTTAAAATACAGAGGACCATCCCTATGGAACAATTTACCCACATCACTAAAATCATCTTCACTGGCTTTGTTCAAAAAACACTTGAAAAAAATCATTCTTTAGTTAAGATCAGAAACACTTCTGGAGTTGTTAAATGTTACTTTTTTTTAAGCAATTTATCCTACATCTTCATTTTTCCATCTTTCAATAATTCAGTATTGTTTTTCTTTTTCATGCTAAATTGTCTTTTTCTGTTTTATATTATGTATTTCTATATTGTGTTTTTGCTTTGAAGTCAGCTGCTACAAATGCTGTTGTTATTGTTGTTTATGTTTGTTTTATAAAGGGGAGGCATTTTAATAAGCTTTTTTGGCTTCCACCTCTCCTGCACAATGTTTCATTTGACCATTGTTTTTACTGTTCTGTTATATGTGCAAATAAACTAAACTAAACATCTCAAAGGAGACGCTCATCACTTAATATTTGTCCTTTTATCTCTCAGTGGATTGTAGTGGACGAACTTCTGGGAACTGAGTCCGTTTTATGATCTGCAAAATTTAATCTGAAAATATTAGGCTCAAATCAAATTTAAGAACACGAAGGAAATTAATCTCAAGGTCAAAGAGCAAGAGTGTTAGGTGACAGAAAAAGCCGCTCATTGCAACCATTTAAATAAGCGACCTTAGCTGCGGTGACCAACGGATATGTTGTGCTTCAATCTGAGACGGAGTTACACGCCTCAATAATCCCGGCATGAAAAAGAGGTTAGAGTCGAGCGCAGCTTCTGACAAGTTTCAGATGCTGATAGCGCTTTCTCGGGTTTACTGGTATCGTTCATGACAGTGCAACAGAAAACCAGTGATTCAGCGCTGCCGGTCGTAGTACGCGCGGCTCTAAATGCCTCAGCCGGAGGGAGATCCTCTGCAGATGACTGGAAGGGGGGCTCCCTAGACAAAATATACATCTGCAGTCAGCCGACTATTACTACCACAAATGCCATGTGTAGTACTGGGGAAGCTTGTTCATTGTTCTGTGTAGTATTTCTTTCTGCACTGAACTGCCTAAAGAAAACAAACAGTATTACTCATTATTATAATGGGTACCTAGTGACCATTTCTCCACAATCGTAATCATACCACCTAACCCTTTAAGCTTAATATCATGCAAATGAAAATGCTGTATCTGTTTTCCCAAATCATCACGCATGCATGCGTTTTATCTTCACGATGTCAACCCTCTGCTCCAACAGTATGTTGTGGCATTTTGTCCAACAGTGGGGATCTTAAATGAATCAGCATTATGTGAATTTGAACTGGACTACATTGGAATTAATCGATTATTAATATATGTTTAAATGATGCATAATAAGATAATAACTTGAAGGAATTGTACCATAATTCAACTGGACTACATTGAGTGTGTTCACTTTCTGTTTAAGTATCTCAAGAGAACTTTGCTGTGAGTTGATGCTAATTGATGAATAAACCACACTGAAATGAAATTGAAAGAGAGGTCAGGCGTTGTTAAGTTAAGTTGGCGGTGTGCGTCAACAAGATTTAAAAGGAAGCAAGAGACTTTATAATAATAAAATATACACTTATCAAACCTCAGCAAGAATGTTTTGATCTTTAAAGCTACGAATCTGCGCTTGTTGAAGGAAGTTGTGACAGGACCTTTTTTTATTTTCCTCAACTGAGTTCTCTCATCCAGGAGACCACAGGGATCGAGTACCGAAAAGACTTCCCTACTTCTAAACAGATGTTTACTACGATAAACACGTCAAAATGGAAAAACAAGTAACTAAGTAGCCTCTATGACAAAAAAAACAACCTTTCCCAACTCAGGCATAGAGAACATTACTTTGGCAGAGCAGCTTAAGCAAATAATCTGAAGTCTGACTGATTCTTCAGTCCAGCAAATGAAGACAACATGCCACAGTGGAAAACGTTTGTGCAGGGGGAAAGGAAAGGCAAGACTTGGTTTGCTCGCAAGAGGGAATATCAAAGCACACAGTTTCCACTTGCAGGGCCCTGTAATGACATGCACACATTTTCACAAAGCCTCGGGTAAGAGAGCAAATGTAAAAACCCACTGAGCCATCACACACCCACTGGAAATAGATGGTCAGTTAATGGAACTTGTACTGAAGTCTTCCAGACCTGCTCAATGGGGCCTTCTTTTATCTCCGCTGCCGCTGCTGTGACTTTAATTTCATTTTTGGGGAAAGCAAGTGAGTGGGTGAGGGCACGGAGCGAGAGGCTTGTCACAAAGTCAGTTTCTCAAAGTCCCTCATGTCTGTGAATCATCGGCGGATTCTCATTTGATGTGACTAAGTGATTCACAGAAATCACGGCGTTTGATCCGGGGCACAGCTGCGACTCCACTCTGCAGATGACCGGAGGAGCTGCCTTTAAGAGAGCAGCAGCGGTCGCTCAAGGACACGAGCAGAGCCCACAATAGCCATTAGTAAAACTGATTTAGTGTCAGAGCATCGCGGCTACGGCTGCACCGTTACAGCCCCACTTCATCTTGAAAGTGTATCTCCTCCCATTGTGCAAGCGCAACATTTTCTGTTCCGAGAGGGAAATATACTGTAAGAAAGCTACAACTATTGATCATTTTCACAAATTGGCTGATTGTTTGGCGATTACAAAAACATGACCAGAAAAGAGAAACGGCAGCTCATCACAACTGCCATCCAGAAATTAAAAATGTCTTGTGCTTTTAAATTAGATGAGACTTCATTGTCCATCAGAAGTAGAGAGATTTTTAATAAAAAAAAAAAAAAAGCATCTTAAACTATTTTGACGTCTGATCACTAGGGATGGGCGGTATGGACAAAAAAATGTATCACAATAATTTCTGGCATTTATCCCAATAACGATAAAAGAAATACCAATACAAAAAGTGTCATCAACGGGAATCTTTCTTTCTTTCTTTCTTTCTTTCTTTCTGGTATTCATCCCAATAACGATAGTCGTTTCTTTCTTTCTTTCTTTCTTTCTTTCTTTCTTTCTTTCTTTCTTTCTTTCTTTCTTTCTTTCTTTCTTTCTTTCTTTCTTTCATTTATCCCAATAACGATAGTCGTTTCTTTCTTTCTTTCTTTCTTTCTTTCTTTCTTTCTTTCTTTCTTTCTTTCTTTCTTTCTTTCTTTCTGGTATTCATCCCAATAACGATAGTCGTTTCTTTCTTTCTTTCTTTCTTTCTTTCTTTCTTTCTTTCTTTCTTTCTTTCTTTCTTTCTTTCTTTCTTTCTTTCTTTCTTTCTTTCTTTCATTTATCCCAATAACGATAGTCGTTTCTTTCTTTCTTTCTTTCTTTCTTTCTTTCTTTCTTTCTTTCTTTCTTTCTTTCTTTCTTTCTTTCTTTCTTTCTTTCTTTCTTTCTTTCTTTCTTTCTTTCTTTCTTTTTGGCATTTATCCCAATAACGATAGTTGTTTCTTTCTTTCTTTCTTTCTTTCTTTCTTTCTTTCTTTCTTTCTTTCTTTCTTTCTTTCTTTCTTTCTTTCTTTCATCCCAATAACGATAGTCGTTTCTTTCTTTCTTTCTTTCTTTCTTTCTTTCTTTCTTTCTTTCTTTCTTTCTTTCTTTCTTTCTTTCTTTCTTTCTTTTTGGCATTTATCCCAATAACGATAGTTGTTTCTTTCTTTCTTTCTTTCTTTCTTTCTTTCTTTCTTTCTTTCTTTCTTTCTTTCTTTCTTTCATCCCAATAACGATAGTCGTTTCTTTCTTTCTTTCTTTCTTTCTTTCTTTCTTTCTTTCTTTCTTTCTTTCTTTCTTTCTTTCTTTCTTTCTTTCTTTCTTTCTTTCATCCCAATAACGATAGTCGTTTCTTTCTTTCTTTCTTTCTTTCTTTCTTTCTTTCTTTCTTTCTTTCTTTCTTTCTTTCTTTCTTTCTTTCTTTCTTTTTGGCATTTATCCCAATAACGATAGTTGTTTCTTTCTTTCTTTCTTTCTTTCTTTCTTTCTTTCTTTCTTTCATCCCAATAACGATAGTCGTTTCTTTCTTTCTTTCTTTCTTTCTTTCTTTCTTTCTTTCTTTCTTTCTTTCTTTCTTTCATCCCAATAACGATAGTCGTTTCTTTCTTTCTTTCTTTCTTTCTTTCTTTCTTTCTTTCTTTCTTTCTTTCTTTCTTTCTTTCTTTCATCCCAATAACGATAGTCGTTTCTTTCTTTCTTTCTTTCTTTCTTTCTTTCTTTCTTTCTTTCTTTCTTTCTTTCTTTCATCCCAATAACGATAGTCGTTTCTTTCTTTCTTTCTTTCTTTCTTTCTTTCTTTCTTTCTTTCTTTCTTTCTTTCTTTCTTTCTTTCTTTCTTTCTTTCTTTCTTTCTTTCTCATTTCCTCAATGTATCGTTTTTACCGTGAGATGGCAAATTCTTACCGTGGGGAATTTTATTGACGGTTTATCGTGAACGGTAAAATATCACCCATTCCTACTGATAAGTACTGGGAAGCTACATGACGCAATGAATCATCGAAATGACAATAAAACTCACCGTTTACACAGTCATACACGGCAATGCAGCTCCGCGTTTACAAGGAGGAGAGAAATCGACGTCAAGTCCTCGCTTGTGCATCATTAAATCTGCGGTGACTAGTATGTGTACAAAATGTGCATAAATCAACAGACTCTCGGAAGAAACAAGTGACAGCAACAATGCAACGTGGAAAATCTTGGCACCGCATTAATGAAGGAACTTTTTATGTTTAAAAAGAATGAGACTCTCGATGAAGACATAAAAAACAAAATGAGGCTTTTGTTCTTGTCTCTGTTTTCATTTCCATAGAAAGATTCTCAGACTCATCATTCTGTGTTTAGATGGAGGGAAAAAAAGAAGAAAAAGGAAGGCAGTTCTCACTGTCTCGACTCAAGGTTCCTGCAGCTGCCAAGATCAATGCACACGTGCTTTAAGACATTAGTTTTGAGACACACCAAGTCTGTTTCAACTTGTTTAAAGAGGAGTTTGCCACCATTCCACTCCTTCCAGTTATTTATTTTGTTCTCAATGTATTTTGACGGAGGAGCTCAGTATTGTTATTGTTGCTGTGGTTGCCTAATGTCTCCGACTCGCACTGCAGCCCCACACAGACGCACGACACATTAACAACGACGATTATGATTCAGTCTCTTTCACTGCTTCGTTAATTCATCATCAATAAGTACAAGCACCTTAATAAAAGCAGAAGGCTTTGGCTTTTGCCTATCTGGAGCATTCATGTTTGGTAATACAATGCCGAGAAGGAAACACAAAAGCAAGAGTCTTTGAGGAAAAAAACATTTCTTCACATTTAATGCTCTGGAAAAAAAAGGCCCCTGTTAGCATGTTAAATGTAAGCGTTGATGACAACACCATTCCCAAAAGAGTGTGTGAATACATTCATTTTTTGCTGCAAGGGTTGCCAGGAAACGGCTCCTAAAAAGCACATGGCAACAAGGCTTTTACTACTTCGGAAAACTGGATCTCAGCCAGACTTGTGGAAACATCTCCTTTGAGACAGGTGAGACCAAAGAGATCTCTGGAGATCTCTGCTCATAATCCACAGGATTATGTGTGATGAAAACCAAATACAGTATTTCCACACAGACACCTCCTACCAGCTGCTGAGCATGGCGGTGGAGCGGTGATGATTGGGACTTATCCTGCAGACAATCAAAGTGTTACGGATATTTCTGTAATGGCTAAAGTTTGTTTCAACTGGCCAATGAGAGCAAGCAGAACAAAGCTTAAAAAAATAGAAAGAAGAAAAGAGTGTACCAATGATTCTTTCAAAGTAAAGCCCCCTATTGAACTGAAATACTGTGCTGGGAGTGACGTGCATCAAGGAACGACTACAAACCACAAGGAACTGACGCACGAGCCAAAATTCCTCCACAACCATGTAAAAGCCACAGAATCCTATCAAATCATCATATCATTGCTGATAAGGGGCATTTACTTCAATTTATTGCTACTGTCTTTGATCATCAGAAAACACAATCACACCAAGAATTCTGCCATTTTTGTGCACAAAACGGAGCACACACGCATTAGTCATGCGGACCAGACTTGAGTCAGTCGTCAGTTTACCCTTTCACTAAGATGACCTGAACCACAGGGGGCTGCACTCTCACATTTAAAAAAAGGGAGAAAATACACTGATCTTCTCAACCAATGAAGCTTCACAATGAAAAAGCACATTTGATGTCATTTCAAAATGTTGCTTAAGACATATTTCAAATCAGATAATGGGGTGTGTATGTATGCAAGTTTCTTGAGCAACAAAGATGCAGCCTATTTGGTAAAAAAAAAAAACAAAAAAAAACAGAAATTAAAATGTCGGCAATAGGTAGGAACTGTTATGCAGCACAGTACAGATGTGGTGCAACTCTGTTTCAGCAACGGCAGCTGGAACTTCTGCGTGCTACAGGATTGTTCCCTTTCATGGGGTAATCAGCGACACAAGTTCATGTTTGCAACTGCTTCAGACTTATACCCTGACAGGAGGGAGTCCATTTTCAAGCCACACATTCATTTAATAGCTCAACACACAAACTTACAAGTGTTTGTCAAATCTGACAATGTCAATAATTGTAAACAGTAAATACGACAAAAAACAAAACAAAACGCTTAAATACACTATTCAGCTATGTCACATGTTAATCATGTGGCAATTGTTCTGTTATGTCCCTTTATTACATTCTTTTAATTTTGTGGTTCTGCTAGTACAGGGGTCGGCAACCCGCGGCTCTAGAGCCTCATGCGGCTCTTTAGCGTCGTCCCTAATGGCTCCTGGAGCTTTTTCAAAAATGTTTGACCTTTTTTTTCCCTTTTTTTCTTGTTTTCTTTTTTCCTTTTTTTCGTCTTTTTCTCTTTTTTTTCTTCTTTTTTCCTTTTTTTCTTCCTTTTTCCTTTCCTTTTTAATCTCGATATTTAAACTTTTTTCTCGAAATTTCGACTTTTCTCGAAATTTCGACTTTTTTCTCGACATTTGACTTTTTTCTCAAGATTTTTCTTCAACATTTATCTCGACATTTCGACTTTTTTCTCGACATTTTGATAAAATAAATAAAAAAAACAACATAGCTGCTTATTTATGGAGTCAGGTGTTTTTTTTTCTATACTGATAGTAGTTTATTCAGTCAAGAAAGGAATATTAAACATTTATATAGTAAAAAAAACAAACAAACAAAAAACACCTTTTTTTTTATTATTCCGATGCCAAGTTCATTCTGATTGAATGTCGTAGCTAGTGACCCTGCAGTGAGGCTGGATTCTGATTTTGTCTGTCCATCTGTCTGTAAGTCTGTCTTCACACCTCCTGTGTCTCATTGCTCTGCACGCATGTGCACACACACACACACACACACACACACACACACACACACACACACACACACACACACACACACACACACACACACACACACACACACACACACACACACACACACACACACACACACACACGCACACACCTCTACAATGTTAAATACATTCACATAAACACAACAGACCACTTCTCTCTTACACATACACACTAAAACGTGCTCTGGTGTGCGTCACGTCACCAGGGCCATCTGGTTGCTAACCAGAGCAGATTTTACACATTTGTATTCTCTCTCATGTATTTCTTGTAAGTCCGTGATACTACTGCTAATGGTCATCTGTAATGTATGTACTTTGTGTACAAAGAAAATATACATTTTCTCTCTTTCAATATGTAAAGTGGAGATCATGAATCAAAAAAAGTAGTGATAATACTAATAATACTAATATGATCACGCAGCAAACCACTGTGGTTGATATTCCAAAATATACCAGCCATCCAAACCTTCTTTTCTACACGCAGCATTACTCTTTTGCGCCTTTTATTATACTTACAGTTACACTGAGCTTGCATTTACTCCCACTCTGGCCAGTCTGTCTGTCAAACTGGGGTGAAAGTGATCTACTTTAGGAGAGTGTACTGTGACCTCCTAAAACTCAGAGCTGTGTGAAGCTTCCTGTTGCTACGTTAAAACATGGCCTGCAGAGCTGGGCTGGCACAGAAAACTATTTTTAGCTACAGGCTCAAAGGGGGATCTTACATTCCCGGCTGAACTGTGTTGCAAACTTTTCTCACACTTTTTTGGACAAGAACCAGAGCAGACAGTTTAATTGACGCAGTAGATGCGTGTGTGAGACCGAATCATTCGGACTTAGCTTCATGTGAGGAATTACTATATTAAAGACAATTATCTGAGGTGTGCATACAAATGAGGCTATCAGAAGGGCGACACCGAGTACGTGTATTGGCAAGTGTTCTGCACTGACGAACTCCAGTGGATGTTGGTCCTTCACACATGATTTATTTACAGCGGCCTTGTGTTAATTAGGTTGGCCCCAGCTAGCACACAGTATCACCCCTCCCTGACGCTGCCTCACCAGGCTACTTATTAACCCTAAATCCTAAGAAACTTCATTTGAATACGGCACTGGTTTAAGAAAACCAGGTGTGGGTGTGATTGGCTGATAAGGAGCTAGATTACCGTGAGCAGTTTGGATTAATTCTTCCATGGGTGAGAAAAAATCAAAAAACAAAAAAAAAAACAAAATAAAGTTAATGATCAACTGTTAAATTAATTAAATGCAAGTAAAGGACTTAAAGGAGCATGAGGCAGGATTGAGGCAGGATTTATGAAAAAAATTCGTATACGTTTTAAGTTTTCTTGTAATAATGTCAGATGAAGCGTTCCAAACCCAAAAGAATGATTCCTCTAGTGTATCCCTCCGTTGCCTTGAACAGGCTGTGTGCTGCAAAATGTGCTGCAATTTGGACTCCGAATTTCCTGCGCTGTCCCGCGGATGTGACGTCACATGACGCTGCATGCGCGTTCTCCCCGTTCTCCCGTGCCGGCTTCGCTGTTGGCTGCAGTACCCCCGACGGCCGTCGTGGTGAAGGGTGGCGCTAGAGAGTCTCATTTCTTAAAAGGAGCCTCCTGCTCCTTTAAGAACTACATCATTTGAGCCACTGTATTTTTTTTTAAGTGCCCCAAACTGATCTGAAACAGTCATGTTACCATGTTTTAAGAAACAAGACAAAGTGGACTCATTTCATTATATAATACAAAATTATAAAGATGAAAACAGTATATTTACGGTTCAAATTGCATCCAGAGATACAGAAGTGTTCAATTAGAGCCTTGTACTATTGCTGTGAGTCTTCCTGTGTTTATGATCCAGCAGCATGAAGCCTGTGAACACAACTGTGTTGTGCTAAATCACCATCCCTGCTTTCAGGAGACAGTAATGTCCTGACAGCATTTTATTTTCCAGCACTGATTCCGATATCTTGGCTTTGGATATTGGCTGATGTTCAATTAACATAAAATAGAGTATGTATTACTCTTTACCCTGTATTCATATTTTACATTTGAACACTCTTCTTCCAGGTGACATGAAATGTGATCAGTCACAGACCCATTTGGAGAGAGCAGCTTCAGAGATGCATTTCTGACTACGACTCCATGGAGAAATCCAACATCTTCAAAGATCAAAGCCCAGAAGGGCTGGTCCGCTGGGACACTTAACACTAGTTTTATCCTTTATTGCTCAGAGTCTTTTCTTTACTACGGGAATTTCTCTCATTTCTGAAAAGCAAACTACAGAGTTTGGTGCTGTGTGGCAACCATCTATCCGTTTCACTTGATACACGTATATGCAGATGTGCTTAAATAATTTCCACCTCTGGAAACCAAAGCTTTGCATAATAATCACATCATACTCTTCCCGATGGCATTTTCAAATCTACAACAAAGCTATTTCTGGACAGCTGGCTCTATCCAACAAATCGCGCATCACTGCTTCTCCACCTGGTGACTTGAAACAGGAAGTTGCAACGCAGTATTGTGTAACTTCCTGTGCTGGTTTTTAGAGTAACAAAGAAGAAATGGGATTCTGTTTCTGAAAAAGGTCACATAGCATTAGAAGCTGCATAGACGTGAATTATCATCAATACTGACGCCCTTATTTTCAGTATTTCAGTATTCTCAATAGAGGTATCGGTATCAGAACAACTCTACATCAAGGTTTCAGCCCCTTGAAAATACACAAATGTGTGCTCTGCATTATTTTACTTCAGATAAAAAATGATCCAGCGTGAATTTCATCCTACAGTGGTCTTGTGTTTCAGACAGAAAATAAGGACGATTAAAAGATGGTTGTCCTCTATGTAAATCATTTCAAAACAATCTGTGAACAAGGAAAAACAAAGTGAATGAAATGATCAGTGAACGTAAACAATTACGTTCATTACTTAAATCCGTAGCAGTGATGCCACTGCGGGGTTGCGGTGGCATCACATGAACTTTTGTGTTTATCTAACATCGTCTGTGTGCCAGTGGTGAGCTGCCTGTGTGATCTGTGATGTTTGAGGCATGTGAAGGGCATGATGCAGGTGATTAATGAAAGCAAAAAATTATTGGCAGATCTGTAAACTACCGAAATAATCATTAGTTGCAGCACTAAATGAAGCTTTTCATAAAAAGCTAATCTTTGTGATTTTTGTGTGACTTTCATTTGGAGCTGTAATAGTCATTACTGCCAGCAGCTGTAACTGGTAAAGTGATACTACTGTAATGGCACTAGGGATGGGCGGTATGGACTAAAAAATGATCACGATCATTTCTGGCATTTATCCCGATAACGATAAAAAAAATACCAATATAAAAACGTCATCAACGGGAATTTATCCTTCTTTCTTTCTTTCTTTCTTTCTTTCTTTCTTTCTTTCTTTCTTTCTTTCTTTCTTTCTTTCTTTCTTTCTTTCTTTCTTTCTTTCTTTCTTTCTTTCTATCTATCTATCTATCTATCTATCTATCTATCTATCTATCTATCTATCTATCTAGGCTTCTTTCTTTCTTTTCTTTCTTTCTTTCTTTTTAGGGTTGTTTCTTTCTTTCTTTTCTTTCTTTCTTTTTAGACTTCTTTCTTTCTTTCTTTCTTTTTAGACTTCTTTCTTTCTTTCTTTCTTCCTTTTTAGGCTTCTTTCTTTCTTTTCTTTCTTTCTTTCTTTCTTTCTTTCTTTTTAGGCTTCTTTCTTTCTTTCTTTCTTTCTTTCTTTTTAGACTTCTTTCTTTCTTTCTTTCTTCCTTTTTAGGCTTCTTTCTTTCTTTCTTTCTTTCTTTCTTTTTAGGCTTCTTTCTTTCTTTCTTTCCTTTCTTTCTTTCTTTCTTTTTAGACTTCTTTCTTTCTTTCTTTCTTTCTTTCTTTCTTTATTTCTTTCTTTCTTTCTATCTATCTATCTATCTATCTAGGCTTCTTTCTTTCTTTTTAGGCTTCTTTCTTTCTTTCTTTCTTTCTTTCTTTCTTTTTAGACTTCTTTCTTTCTTTCAGGCTCATTTCCTTCCTTCCTTCCTTCCTTCCTTCCTTCCTTCCTTCCTTCCTACCTTCCTTCCTTCCTTCCTTCCTTCCTTCCTTCCTTCCTTCCTTCCTTCCTTCCTTCCTTCCTTCCTTCCTTCCTTCCTTCCTTCCTTCCTTCCTTCCATAAATCAGTTTTACACAAAAACGTCATCAACCTGAATTTATCGTTTTTACCGTGAGATGACAAATTCTTACTGTGGGGAATTTTTTTGACGGTTTATCGTGAACGGTAAAATATCACCCATTCCTAAATGGCACCAAGTGAACCCCAACCCTTTGCACAAAAAAAGCCCCTAAATGGTTTAGTCATCTTGGGATAAATATAACATCATATATCTCACCATCGTCCAGCGTGATGTCCTGCAGGCCGATGGAGCGGAAGGTGGGCTCCCTTTCCTCTGGCTCTTGTTTAATGTTTACTCTCTCTCCCTCTGAGGAAAACGGGCCCTGGGGACTTAAAGGGTGAACCAGGGGCCCCACTGATGCGGGAGAGAGACTGGCCATGACTGGGCTGGTGGCCTGAGGAGAAAGCTGTCCTGGGTGCTGCTGCAGGGGCCCCAGGGGGCTGCCGGCTGAGGTGGGGGATGAGGAAGTGGGAGACTGGTAGGGCAGCGAGTGGACCTGAGGAGAAGAAGGCCCAGAGTGGGGGCTGGGGATCATTTGTGGAGGCGGGGCAGTGGCTGGTGTGGGACAGGAAGCCGACCTTTGACTTACTGGATGATAGCCCATAGCTCTCTGCAGCTGTGAGGAGTGTTGTCCGGTGAGGGGGTGTCCGCCCGGAGAGTGCACCTGGTTGTGAGTGGGTGAGCTGAGATAGCCTCCCAGTCTCTGCAGGTGCTGGGGAGAGTGGGGGAGTAGGGGTTGCTGGCTCTGGGGGGATCCAACGATGGGGTTGGTAGCTGTGGAGGACGGTGCTGTTGGGGAGGAGGACGGGGAGGACGGGTATACCATTGCCAGGCCAATGGGATGTGATCCGGCAGTTGGGTTCTGCTGAAACGGCAACCTCTCGTAGCCCTGAGGAGAAAGATTAGCTTGCCCGTTGAAGGAGAGGCTGTGAGCGTGGCTGTGTTGCAAAGGCTGGTAGGAGGGCCGGAGGGGAGCAGGGGCCGAGCTCTGTTGGAACGGCATGTGGCAGTCTGCGGGGGGGTGGTGCAAACTCCGACCCTGGAGGTGAGGCAGGTGCTGGAAGGATGGGGAGCCCAGGGAGGGGCCGGGGCCCGGCAGAGGTAGCAGGCCGTGTCCGGAGCCCGCCGCCAGGTTGTGAGCGGGGCTGGACAGAAGGCTGTCCGATGGGTGGCTCTGCTCAGGAGAAGGCAGCTGGGTGCGCACCACACTGGCAGCATGTGCCAAGGGCATGGAGATGGGGGGGACAGCAGGAAGGTCCAGCTCTTCTCTGTGCTCCTGTTTCACCATGACTGCAAACAGAGGAGTGTAGAAAAGGGAACAGGAGAAATTAGATAAAAGGAAGAAAATTTGGAATACAGACCAAAAAACAAATACGAAATTGAAAAAAAAATAACTACAGCAGATCACATTCAAGTAAGTGTCCAGAGTGACTATAAGTAGGGGTGGGCAAAAATATCGATATCCCAATATATCGCGATACTTTTCCAGCCGATTCAATATCGATATTCAAAATTTGAATATCGATTTTTTTTTTTTTTAATATATTTTTTATCCCCGATTTTTTCCCCATTATATCACCCAGTGCTCCTACCTAAGTGACAGTCCTGGGCATTGCCACTCTCTACCAACCCTGGGAGGGCCCTGCACTGAGCTCAGGTTTTATTTCACATTTTATTTCATTTTATAATTTATTTTTTATATAACACAATTGCCTGTCCTTAAAAAATGAAAAATAATGGACAGAGGTTTATTTATTTATGGATTTATATCTATACTGACTGATCACTGTGCCTGTCCTTGGTTTTAGTACCCATCTTTCTTGTGTTTATTATCATTTGCCACATAATTAAAGCAACCTCATACTAAATTTAATGTTAATTTCATATGATGTAAATAATATGAAAAACATATACAAATATGTTGTAACTTTAGCTTGTATAGTTATAATAAAACATTGTTTTGACTAAGTTTGTCCCATGAATTGTCACTATAATCTGATGAACGTGCAACTCGGATTTTAAGATCCATCACTATCATCTGATGTACATATATACAACTTGGATTTTAAGATGTGTAATGCATTTTTAAATTTTTCGGTGAACCATATAGAATATAATAATCAGGATATCGCATAATCGGGATATCGCAATGTGTATCGTATCGTGGCTCAAGTATCGTGATGCGTATCGTATCGTGAGGTCCTTCCCAATACCCACCCCTAACTATAAGAGCTGCTCACTTGAGCTCAGATTTAGGCAGTAGAGATATAAACAAAAAAAAAAAGAAAAGAGAAGCCACAAACAGCTTATAACCATGGTCATGGACTCGTATCAATCAAGTCACCTGTAAAATAAATGCCACTGTGAAATAGGTCTCAAAAAAAGCCTCCCAAAACATGTCCACAGTAAATGGGGCCATTCCATTTTACTCTGACAGCTCAGAGTTCCACTATGCTAATCGGTAACCTATTTCCCAATCTGGTGCCTTGTGAGAGTGACTTTTATTTTTATCCAGTTCTGAATCAGAGAGAGAGAGCATATGTTGTCATTCTGGGTGCCATCATGTGAAATGTGTGGGAGGGGAGCTGAATGCCCCCCAGCCCAGATCACACCGCCAGAACAGACACGCTCGCTGATTGTCCTCTGCTCACCCTGTCATCCCTCTGGGAGCAAGGTGAGAGACGCAGAAAGGCTAAGTGGGGTTTATTCTGACTGAAAATGGAGCCAGGGAATATCAGGCGAAAACACGGGTGATGCACTTTGTATTTGAACATGTATACTTGACATCAAGGCAGCTATTTAACAAAATAAGAAGGCAATTTTGCACCAAATTTTCTATTACAACCATACTATAACTGCTACAATTGTAAAAAAAATATATATATTTTTTTTAATCTGTCATATTTCTTAGAATGTGTCTATAAATTGGGACAGGGCCTCTGCAGCGCAGCCCACGATGAAACATGAAACACCACTGATTGGCTGACTTTCTTCTTTTCCCCCCCACAATAAAGCAGGCGGTGTCCGTGGTGACACGAGTGGTGTCAGCAACCCAGCTTGACTGACAGAGCGGTGCTATTCTACTCTGTGCTGATTGGCTAAGCTGATCTGTCAGCGGGGAAAACAGGAACTGCCTGTGCCGAGTGGGCGTGCTTGCAAACAGAAAGGATGGGTGGGTGGATGGGCAAGGCTGCTCATACGCACAAAAACACACACGCACACACTGTAGTGGTGAAACTCTGGCTTTTGTTGTGTTTCACAAAATGCTCACATTACTTTCGCGGTTCGACTGTGAAAAGAAAAAAAATGATATCAAATAACAAGTTTGACTCCAATGGAAACACAGACACTCAATCAAAATATCTAGATGCTTAATGTTGAGTTTCCTACATGATGTTGTTCCAAATGATTAGAGATTCAGGGTCTATGTGCACTCAATTTTCCTGGGTATCAAAAGATTTGTCTCATAAAGCCCCCATGCATGTGCAGCAAGTACATGCGTTAACAAAAAAAAAGTCTGGTTTGAGAGTGTGCAGAGGCTTTAGAAAATAAACAGTTGGCAGGTGTTAATGTTATTGTTGGTGGAAGGTTCCCCTCTAAACCACATCAGTGCTTTCTTTGGAGAGAGAAAGAGAGAAATGAGGCTAGCAAATCCCTTGTGGAGAAGTGTGCAATACTTTGAGCATTTTATCTTTGCTCTCTGCTGAACTTTTTGAAATTCATTTGTGCGATTCGCTACAGCAAGACGCAAAACTGCGACACCAACCAATAACATCAGATTAGTATTTTTTATTTCCTCTGAAATTCTAATGTACAAGGGTGTACAGCTCCCTAGAAATATGACTATGCTTAATCTCACCTGAAAGGTAGGTGAAGCGTTGTGACTGGCTCCTTTTCCGTTTTCCATTGCAGACATAAAACTGCACCTGCGTCGCTGAACTCACAGTTTTACTATGGTAGGGAGGGACCTCCACCATGATGCACGACTACAGAAAGAAAGATTTTGCATTATCAATGAGCACTCTTCACCATAAAATGTAACCTTTTATGTGTCAGCATACATATATATATCCAAGAGCAAATCTGTGAAGATGAAGAAAGAAATGTTGCTGTGCTGCAGGGGTAAAAAAAAAATAATAATAAAAAAAAAAAAAGAAGCTACTTACACCCTGAGTTTTCTCACGGATTATTTTTGCCTCAACTTCCCACTGTGGTCGTCCGTCTAGAAGGAATGGTAAAAAGATAAATAAATAAAAAGCATAATGCTAAGTGAATATGCTATTGGCTTTCCTGGAGTCAAAGGGTTTACATCGATTACTATAATTATAATAGATCATCCACTTTTATTGCATATTTTTCTCTTTTTCATTGGACTTAAGTTTTTTTTTAAGACTATTATGTGGTTTTCTGAGAAGAATAAAGTGAGCGTAGGCCGTGTAAAAACCAACACACAGGACAAACTGTGACAAAGCAGAACATGGCATCATTTTATCACTTCCTGTCATACTTGCTGCAAGCACAGGGACTTCAACTGTAGGAACTTCAGAATGTACAAAGATGAGCATGACACTGAATCTAACTTCACTCTGCAGATGATAAATCAAGGCCAGACTCTTCATTTTAGACCCCCTTTAATTGTGGAATAATATTTTCAACTAGTTATTCCCATTGCTAGATTTTTCCAAATAATGCTACTTTGCAGAGTTTGCTCGGACAGTCAGGGCTTAAGATTCATGTGAGCCGAAAAAAGCTAAATCTTTCAATTTGTTTGGGAGACTCAAAAAACATGAAAATTATGAAGCTTTTAAAAACCTAAAAGCGCCATTGTGGAAAATCTTAGCAACTATTAAACAGTAATCACGGCCCAGATATCCTACTGTTTGCCTTGCCTGGTTAACATTACACTGGGAGCAGTGGGATAGTTCTATTTACTTTAAATTGCCTTTAAAAATGGCCAAGTTTCTGTTCCAGTTTTCCTATGAGGGAGCTAATTATTTGGCAAAACACCTTAAAAAGCAGCTGCATGAAGGGAAACAGTTTGGTTGAAGACAATGACAGGCATCCTGTGTGGCTGGAAGAAATCACTGCCATCATAGTACAGCATTGGGAAGAACAGAAACCTTGACAAGAAAAATACTGAGTCGTCTCTAAAGTGAAGGAAATACTTTCGCAGCCGTTTTATTCATGTTGTTCACATGGTGCAAGTTTACTCTGCACCTGCAAGGCCTCTTCCACAAAACCCAAAGGACTCCCCCAAATACCACTGTCAGGCATCTGCAACTTGTCTGCAGAGGGGCCTCGCCTACATGTTCATCCAAGTGCCTTCAACTGCAAACCCTTTTGTATCTGAACTGTTCAGCTTTCTACGTAAACCCTCTGTGCCGTCTCTTTAAGTATGTGTTATGATCATAACAGACTATGAACCTCAGACGTAATTAATCCCCTGTTAACTTAGGGAATTAGAACCCTAAAGAAACCGTCTCTATCGTGAGTTAAGTGCATAACTTTACTTTCAATGCCTCAATGAGCAATGACCTTGCGTGTCTTCACAGCTGACAGCAGTGCATTATTGCTGTGCAGTTTGTTGACATTCAACAGGCAGGAGCAAGGGCCCCACATGCCCCGTCAGACAACAAGCACCAACAGGACCTCATACCACATTGGAACAATGACTCGGATCATGAAGCCACACTCTACTCTTGAGCCTGAAAGTCCTGTTGTGCCAGGAAAAGACGAAAGAAAAGAGTAAAAAAGAAAGAAAGAAATCAGATACCCTGTCATTCTTACAAACAGAAATCCCAGAGTATCTAAAAAAGATCTGCAACAGTGCCTCGCAACTTTCTGGGCCGAGTTGCCAGACAGAGAAACAGTAGCACGTGAGTGGAGCCAGATATGTAACATTAGCATTATGAAGCCACTATGGCGTTATTTTAGGCTGGAAACCCCCATCAGGAAAACGACTGCAACACGGCCATTCGGCAAGGCTGACGGTTACCAGAGGTGGCACGGATATTGCTAAAAATAACACAAGCAACCTTACTAAGCATTTATGGAGCTATCAGGTGAAAAAGCACATGTTTATCAAGTCAAAGGGAATAGAGGGGCATACCACATAACCAGAAAAGCGAGGATGGAAGAAAACTGTAAAACGACTTCCCTTAAATTAGGAAACCCTGTCGAAAATGTTGGGTTTCGCCAAGTAACTTACCTATCAGTAAATACTGCCCCTCCCCTTAATTACTGTCATTAACTCAAACAATGTACTGTATCAAGAGTCTGTTACTCTTTTACAATGGTCACTGCCAGTGTAAAAACATTGTCCCAAGATGTTTTAGACTATTTTTTGGACACAAAAGGGCCACTTTTAGTCAAGAAGAATTAAAATAGGACTTAAATATCCCATATGTACAAAATCCAAAAATGGATATGGTTAGAAATAAGGTTAAATTGTAGACAAGGGTTTGCAATTTAGAAAAGCACAACCCCAGAGTGCTCTGGCTGTATTAGTCACTGTTCAAGGTAGTCTCTGTTGTAGCCTTTAAAGTCCAATCCACTGTATAAACATTCATGCTTGTAAAACTGAAGGACCTATTCCAATTATGGACTTATTTCAACTGCAGTGTTTGATGAAGTCAACTAAATCGGAAATGCTAATCTTTTAAAGGTTAATGGAGGAATATACTGTACGTGCACAAGCTACTGAGAAAAAAGAGGGTTGTTGGATTAGTTTATATTTAAAAACACAGCCAGTAAATCTTCTGGCTCATAACACAAGTTGCTCAATCTCCTTTGTAACCTACTTTCTCAGAGCCCAAGAAAAGAAAAAATATATACTACTTGAATTTACATCCATCCATCCATCCATCCATTGAATTTACAATGAATTAATAATATATTTTACAGGTAAAGTCAGCAAAAAGACACAATGACAGAGATTAAGACAGGATTCGCAAAATATTTTGGGCTTTTTAGCATTTTGGTCATTTCTCATTCGAGCTGGATGTGTGACCTTATTAGTAGATATTGCATTATTGTCCTTTTAAAAGTGCAAAGTATTAATAATGTCAAAAGTAAAGGCCACACTAGAGTGGCACAAAAGAAGCAGCACATGAAACATACGTACAAAACGCCTCTCACTTCCTTGCAGCTTTACCAGAACTATGTTGGGCAGCTGCTCAGAGCTGGTGGCTCCACTGTCATTTTTGTGTTATGAAAGATGATGAAAAATGAGCTGTTACAGCCTCTTTATTTCCTTCTATTTCTACGCTTTGTCCAATGTGTGTTTTTCTGTACTGAAGTGAGCAAATAAATTACACAATTTCAAATCAACACCTTGTTCCTCTCCACTTTGTGACTTTCACAGTCTCAAAGCCTTAATGCACTATGCGGCTCGGTGTGTTATGTTTTTCTCCACCTAAGAGGCACCTCTCTGGGGTTTCCACTCACTGTTCTTCTCTGCCAAGCTTCACCTACTATGCCTCAAAGGGTTTAACACATTCCTGCAGGCAGATTTTTTTTTTCCAAGTAGAAAATGTTACAGTATAGCACTTGCTCAAAGAAAAAAAAAATAAAAATAAATCCCCAGTCAGTTTTGAGCCATGTGTGAACTTGAATTTGTTTCTTTACATCACAAAAGTACCTTTGGCAAGTAGAGACAGGCTTAACAAAAGTCATCCATTAAAAGTTTCCATCTAGTTATTACTTGGCCTTAATTCTAGTGCACAAACGGGAGAAAGGATAAGACAGAAAAAACCTGTAACGTATAAGAAGCATTCAATCCTTGAGGTTGGGGGATTCCATGTAGCCCAACTGACAGAAAGAGAGACAGCCACAGATACTCAAACTAATACCTAGGACCAGTTTAGGATACCTTCTCACCTAATCTAACTGACAGATCATTAGACTGTGGGAGTGAACATGAGCACCAGCAGAAAGAAAAAAACAAAACAAAACGGACGCACAAGAAGAACATGCAAATTACAAATGGAAAAGCCCTAGTGACACTGGTGATTACATTAACCGCTACACCACCCACAACAAATACTTGATACCATATCCTGACACAATGAAGAACTAACTAATCTGTTCAGTATTTCATAAAAAGCTTGACGCGAACAAAACCTTTGTTGAAGCTAAGATAATAATAAATAATAATAATAATAATAATAATAATAATAATAATAATAATAATAATAATAATAATAATAATAATAATAATAATAATAATAATAATAATAACTTGTACTTATATAGCGCCTTTCAAGGTACCCACGGTCGCTTTACAAAGGGGGGGCAAACAAAACCAGGGAGGGGACCTTAGCCTATTCTAGCGAATGCTAGAGACAAAGGCATTACCAATTTTGTTCCTAGAAGACAGGAATTTACTTTTTTTGGAGATGTATTAATTTTCTCTAAATAATCTGTCTTTTCTGAAACAGTAGCAGCCACATTACATAAATAACCTAACAAACTACTGTTTAATAGAAAAATAAAGAGGACACACAAGACAATGAAGGTACAGTCCTATTTGTATAAATGAAAATAATGTGGTCGAATGGTATTTGTCTTGTGAAGGGTGAACAAAGACCTTGCCAGAGCATTTTTTTTCCACAATAAATAAAATAAGTATAGCCAGTAACTTAAAAAAACAACAAAACATGGATGCATATGGCATAGTAAATATTTACTATAGATGGGTTGTGATAAAACATTCAATATTTTTGCAAGCATCATTAACACGTGCCGTTTCTGCAGCAACAGTTTGCGGTTAAGCTGTGACACCAACTCAATTCTTACCAGGGCCTTTCTCCAGAAAGATGACCTTGGATTCTGGGAAGAAGTTGGAGCCGGTGATAACCATCTCTTCACCCCCGCTGACCAGACAGCTGGTCAGGCTAAATTTCTCAACCTGAGGCAGCTCTTGGGCTGAGCGCTGGGCTGAGAGTCAGAGACAGGAGGAAAATAGCTTGTAAAATCATGTATTCTAATGCAACATGGCATCAAACATGAAATCAATACAATTTAATATACTCTATTAATCCCCAAAAGGAAATTAACTATTAATAAATTAAGGTCTTCCTATGGATCAAAAAAATTGTCAAATGTATTATTTTTGTGCATTTAAGCATAGGAATATCTTGCCAGGTCAGAAAGGCCAAAACAGACATGAGTATATATGAGTATATGAACACTATTATCATTCATAAGACTTTCTTATCTATGAGGACTTTCAGTGACAGCAGACAGAGTAAATGAACATCTTTAATCCCCAGTCTGCCTGGCTGCTTGTGAAGGCATGTGTGAAAAGGTCTGTGTTTCTCTGCCAGCATGTTTCTTCATCCTCTACATCGTTTTCTAAATAAAAATTTTAATTTTTTTTGAGTTCAAGTTGAGGGTAGACACTCACAGCACTCTACAGGAATGGAGGCGGCCTGCAGAGACAGCACCTTCCCGTTGGGTTGAGGGATATGAACTCGGAACACCACGCGGACCCGTGTGTTCTTTCTTCCGATGTCCGTCTCGCCCTTCCGCAGCTCGATGTCCGAGTTCCGCAGCTTGAGTATGCCAGCACAGTCAATGCTGCAAGGTAAAGGCAGAAGAGTTGGCCTGGTACCACACCATCGGGATGGCAAGAATCTCAGACATATTTAAGTAGGAAATGCCGAGGAGTGATTAAACAACCCACAAGCCCAGCAGGGACCTGGCACTGAGAGCCAGTGCTGTAAGCGTTGAATCCCAAACTAAAAACGCTTTTGAATATGATTTATTACAGCTATAAATGAGAAAATCCCAACCAAATACCTTCCTATGAATTCCAGTGTAAATGAAACCAGATCTTGTATAAATACGATCATCTGGGTGTTTCACGTCATCAATATATTAATAAGGTTTGTTTTGGTGCTTTGTGAGAAAGTCTCAAATTTTCATTTCACTTCTGCACCCAATATTGCAATTGGTTTAAATTAAGAATATCTATAAAATCCCCTTTTGGAAGATATTACACCTATACATAACCCTAAATGTGCTCATTTCCCCTCGGATGAGTCTTCCGTCAAAGCTCATAATGTCTTCATGAGTAATGTGACTCTAAAATGGTTTCTGACACCTACCTGGCTAACATGTTGTTTTCAGGAAGGAGTGGAATTTCGAGAACTTTGGTGCTGGACAAAATAATTTCTTGGCTGGCCGTGGCTACGGTTTTCCCGGTGATCCGGTGCACCTGGTAGAAGGCATGCGGCCTCAAGTAACGGTCATCCGCTGTTCCGATGAACATCTGCAGGTTGACAGGCTTCTCGCTGTAGCCAAGGAGCTAAGACACAAAGGACAAAGGAAGGCAAACAGAACGGACACGTGTGAGCTGTTGGACACCAGGTGAGAAGTGTGAACGAGACAGTATTGCTTTCATTTCCACTGAATTCAAGGAGCTAACCTTTTTGATGGAAATCTAAATGGCAGGTTAAGGCTGTTGACATTTCTTTTGATGGTTGCTCTGGTGCTTTTTTTTTTTAAGTTCGTTTAGGTTGCATCAAAAATGAATCAAATGAATCCCCTCTGACCCCAAATATTATAAAGTGGGTAAATAAAATGGGTGTATGGTGGTATATTTACTCATTTACTAAATAATCTACATAATGTGTGAGGCCTCATGCACGTACATGTAGAACGGAAGAAGAAAATCAAAGTTTGTTCCATTATAACGATTCAATGGTTCCAAACTCGCTGGCAATGCACAAGAGGCAACCCTTGTCTTCTCCAGTTGTCCCCAAGTGCTGGCACCTAGGTCTCCACTCAAAGACAAGAGTCTCTGACGAAGGAAATGTGCTTCATGTTGGGTAAAGACAGGGATAACATGGAAAGAGAAGGACTTTTCCTACAGAGGGACAGAACAAACACGCAGGCCACACAATTCCACCACTGTTGTAATGTTGTACTTGGCAGACTCTGTGACGACATGATGGCATCCCCCCCACATAAACGCCCCCCCCCCCTCTCACCATACAACCCTAAAACACCCACACCTCCAGCTCACATGGAAGGCAGCTGGTCGAGGCTAACGGAGAAGAACAAGGGCTTTCATTGCCATTTCATCCCTTAAATGCGGAGCCTTAACCTCACCATAGCTGGCAACTGATGCTTTCCTCCTTGCATGCCTGTGCCATCCCCTGTTACACAATTTGAACATATCTCCAGCATTTAGTTGCAGCCTTTGCTCAATTTTGCAACTCTACCTTTAACTCTCACCTGTTCCCCAGTGACAGTCCTTTTGTGGTCAAAGAAGTTAAGGTTTGTGCTGAAAGGTGCTGTGTTTGCAGCAAGCTATTTGAGAGGATGAACCTTGAGACAAACATAATCAGTAGACACAGCGGTGGAGTTTAATTCCTAATAATCATGCCCTATCCTGAGCTGATTAATAATCTCGTAATAATAATAATATCCTGCTGAACTCAATACAGGCTTGCTGGTTCTAAACGGCAATAAATGACATAAAGCAAATAACTTGGGGTCCTAAACAAAACATTTATTGCCATCTAAAAATCAACTCACTAAGTAGATGCAAAATAAGCTGAAACAAATGTATTGAAGATATGTTAAATAAAAAAATGTTTAATATACATTAATCAAAAACGAGTTAGACTTTGACTTCATTGTACCTCATCTAACTCTTAATAAGAAGTGCGTGAGCTGGCAAAGCAAATACAGCATCACATATCCAAGGCTGTGAGAAAAGCCACACAGTTTAAACTAAACTGTCTGGACAAACAAACCAATGCATCTCTTGACTCCATGTTACGACCTGAGTTAAATCAAAATAAATTAATAAATATTGTCTAATATTACAAGTTGGAAACCATTCATTTATTTCACACTAGATGGGGCTAGGTAAAGCAACTATTTAAATTGGCATTTTTAGAAATAGTTTGACGTTAAAAAAAAAACAACACAAAAAAGACAAAAACAAGAAACATAAAAATTTCATTTGAAAAATTTGAAAAAAAAAGCAGCACTCATGTTCACCTGGGAATTCTCACTTTATAATCATGTTAGGTTATAGTGGACATTTTTTAAATATATTTATATTTTTAAAACAGAATCTCTCTGAAACTTACCTTGGCTTTTCGAAGCAAAAACTCCCTACCTGAAGGTATGTTGACACTCCTTTACCACATCCTCCAAATGTGTTTTATACTGACTCAGTGATGATTAATACAGTAAATGAGTTAACGGTTCAGTTTTGTTTTGCTTTTGGGTTCGTGTCTGTGCCAGTTCAAATGCAGTTTAAATGGGAATACAGGATCAAAACCCAGCGGCACATTTTCCTCTGACAAAATTTCAAAGGCTGAGGAATAACATTCACTACTGACATCACAATTCTAAAAAGGTATAATAAGAGATTTTTCAATTACTGAGATAATTTCACTCTTTAGTTTCTTACCACAACCAGTGTTCAACTGACATCAACACACTCAATGTTCTGTTACTGGATGTGGCTCATGAAATGTATTTGCAAGGAAGTGCACCAAGGAGCAGCATGAGGCCTCTCTAACAAGCCATAATGGGATCATCTCTTAAAACCACATTAGATCTTAAGAGCCACATAAAAGCATAAATGTTGTGAATAACAACCCAACAGGTTTAGGCATCCGGACTGAATGAATTTATGGCTATAAATTATTATTTGGATTCAAAGAAAACGCAAGTCACAGAAATCAACCTCCCCCTGTGCCTGTTGTCCTTGTTTTACGATCACATCTGCAAACTAAGGGATGGGTACACGCAGTGCTGGCCCATGTGTATGTATGTGCATGTAAGTATGTAAGCATGTCTGTACTACACATTGCATGCGTCCATAAATCAGGCTCAGCAACATGTGTGTTCCAGACAGGATTAAAAAAAGAGCTAAAAGTATGTGTAGGAATTTATCTGTGGGAGAGGACAGACAAAGTGAAAAGTGACAAGACTTCAAAGTAGGAATGGGCGATATTTTACCGTTCACGATTTACCGTCAAAAAAAATCCCCACGGTAAGAATTTGTCATGTCACGGTAAAAACGATAAATTCCCGTTGATGATGTTTTTGTGTAAAGTCGAATTTATGGTTCTGCGTTACGTACGTGAAGGAAGGAAGGAAGGAAGGAAGGAAGGAAGGAAGGAAGGAAGGAAGGAAGGAAGGAAGGAAGGAAGGAAGGAAGGAAGGAAGGAAGGAAGGAAGGAATGAGCCAGAAAGAAAGAAAGAAAGGAGCCAGAAAGAAAGAAAGAAAGAAAGAAAGAAAGAAAGAAAGAAAGAAAGAAAGAAAGAAAGAAAGAAAGAAAGAAAGAAAGAAAGAAAGAAAGAAAGAAAGAAAGAAGGATAAATTCCCGTTGATGACGTTTTTGTGTAACAAACATGGCGAATCTGAGAGCGAGATAGATTTATAGTTACAAAGGTGGAGTTGAATTGGTATTTTTTTTATCGTCATTTTTATCGTTATCGGGAACAATGCCAGAAATTATCGTGATAAATTTTTTAGTCCATACGGCCCATCCCTACTTCAAAAGGTAATATATAAAGTAGGAAAAAACAGGTTTTGTTATCATTTAAATTCTTGATTTCAAACATGTTTTACAGCATGTCACCTTCACATTTCATGATATACAAATTTTTTTTTTTTTTTGTCACTTTATCTCAGCCTTCAGCTGTGTCCTCTAACGCATAAGAATGACTTGGTGTGGAGTTAGAATGTTAAACATACTTTGCAAGTGGGAAATCCTGTCCAAATCAAATGATCAACACAGAGCACCTAATTACAAAGCCAGAAAGACAGGGCTCAGTTAACAGGAAGAGTTAATCAAACAGAAACATTACACAGCCGGGTTAATTCAGTCACTCTGCCAAAGTCATCATTGCTACAGTACAAAAGAGAGTTATTTTCTGTTTGGGGTATCCTTGATTTAGTT